>NC_088687.1:35321555-36548030 GCF_028017835.1 Emys orbicularis
GGTTATAATGGGGCTCTCTTTGCCCTTGTAATTTTTCCGTTCTGTACCTGTAATTTTCAGGTTCCAAAAAAATAAAAAAACCAAAAAAGTCTGTGGGAGCAATTAATGAGATGCAGACATCTCAGAAGCTGATTTCTGTGTGCAACATCGGATATCAGTTGCACCTTCATACCATTGCAGTGCAAACATTTAAAAAATAATGTCAACACTTGGCACAGGCTGGATTTGCACCTTTAAGTGGGATTTATGGAAATACCACACCAATGAAGTGGCCATAATTGGCACTCTCTATTAGAATCATGATGACACTTCACACATATCTAGCACATTCCTCCTAAGGCTCCCAAAGAGCTTTACACATGTTTGATTAATTTAGTCTGAGGGCTAGGTGCTTTTACCCAGCTGGGAAAACCAAGGAACAGAGAGATTAAGTGACTCATCCTGGGTCACGTGACAAGTCTTTTGCAGGGCTGGAAATGGAGCCTGGAGCACAAAACCATTGTTCCTTGCCTTAGACCACTTTCCCTTCCCATTAAACTAATGCTGCTTTCCTGATATAGTTCTTGTTTTAGAGTCTCAGTAACTGCAGTCTGCAGCTAGAAAAGGCAAGACTACCTGCTACCCAAATTATCTGCAGGAGTGGGTGGAGAAAAAGTTTTCCTCTTTCCTAGCCTACTTCTGGATCTATTCAGTGAAGCTCTATTGAAAAGTAACTTTGAAGTCTGTCAAAATGAGTTTTGGTCACAATATATTAAATGGGCAGTCAGTCAGTCTGTGTGACCACGGTTCTCCCACTCATTCTTAGTGCCCCTCCATGAGGACTGTTAGTAAAATTCTCATCATCTGGATATTACTCCTGTAATGATAGAGATTTCCTATTTGAAATCAATCTTCAGCAGCACTGACATTTTATACCCTGGGTCCCAGCCCCACTAATAAAATAAATCTGGCACATTATACACACAGTACAGGGATAATGAATGGAATATGTCCATGTGATTCATGGTTGGTAGAGCCATTCGACAATATAACCCTTCCTAACTAGTGAAGATACATTGGCTAGGCCAACTCCCTTCAGGTCTGCTACATGTACTAAATTTATGTTGGAATCTGAACAAATAGTCAACAAATGGATTGAATTGATTCATTGCTGTTGGACAGCTATAAAGTTGAAAGTCAGAATACTGAAAAGGATATAAAGCTAACCACTGTCAAGTTGAAAAAAAAAGACAACAGGTGAATGAAAAAGTGAGCCTAAAATCTGAACCATTGCTTATTTTGGGAGGTTGAAGTTCATTTAGGTTTGAAATTGGATTTGAACTGCCTGGTGGATTTGGCTCCAAGTGAGAGCCAGAACTGGAAAGGGCATGTTTCCTCACAAGATTTCATCACTGTTCAATCCAAACTCTACCCCCGATTCTCCCTCAAATCTGAACACTGAATTGTAGCCTGAAGCTAAACCAGATCCACATCCAAACACAGAGTCTCTTCTGTTCAGTTCTACAAAAGATGCACCACTGACCAGCATGAAAAAAAAAAAAAAAGACAACCTGGAAACCAACAGGGAAATAGGAGTTCAATAGCTGCTACTGGACTTCATAGTTTGGACCTCCAGCATTGGCACTCTTCACCTTAAAGGACTGAGAGTTATATCTGAGATTGGAGAAGGCTTTTTAAATGGAAAAATTCCAGAGCACCTGCAATGCAGTGAAAATGATAGGCTATGCAGATGGTGTGGGAGACTGATTGGAAGGTCTCATGTGAGGTGTTTGAGAATTTTAGAAATGTTGCAAAAGGAACTCTGTGAGTCAGAGTTACAGAGAGCAGCAATTATAGCAGAACCACCTCAGAGGGTGGCATCCCAGTCTGGTGAGCTTTGGTTATTGGTAAATACAGAATAAAACCAGGATCACTTCCACTATTATATTTTATCCTGTATGTTACTGTCTTCAGTATTTTGTTATTTTTTAATCCAGTTTTAATGTCGTACACTTTAGTGTATGGAAGGATAGAACTGGTATTTTCAGTGCTCTTTGCTTGCCAGGTGTGCTTTCATAGGTGTGTTTTTCACTCTGTCTTACTATGTGCTCTGTGTTTGTACAGTGCATAGAACAATGGAGCTCTGATCTTAATTGGACCTCTATGTGATACTGTAAATAAGTTAATTGTTGTTCGTAGTATTATTTTTACTTAATTCATTTATTTTTTTCTCATTTTTTAATGAAAGACACTTAGCCAACAGAAATTGAAAGCCTTATTTTCTAATACCTTATTTGTTTATAGCTTTATACAAGAATTAGTGGCACACGCTGGAGGTGCCCATGGAAATGCTGCAGCAGACTGTAATGCAAGAGGATTACCGTTGCAGTGCACATGACAGATGAGAAAGACACACTTTTGCTTTTGTTGACAGCAGAAAGGAGAATGATTTCACTGCTAACTCACACATACATCATGTGCTGAAGTACAGAGACTTCTAGGAATACCCACTGAAGACTGTATAAACCATTGTGCTGACCAAAAAAAAAAAAAAAAAGGGTACTTTGGCTATTGGCTTCACAGATCATGTCAAATATAAACAAGATAGAGGTTCCTGTTCTCAGCTTGTTGACAGAGCACTGTAAGATTCCATTCCACAAAGTCTACATTATTAAGGACTATGTATGGCTGATAAGATATGAATTTTGGCACTCACAAAAGTGCGCTGGGACGTTAGAGATGAGCTGGGACAAAAAAAGTGTGCATGACATTGATAGGACATGTCATTCCAGATTAGAGCACAGGGGAGCATGGAGAGAATATTGGACAGTTCAAGTCAAATCCTGCTTCAGTGGAAGTTTTCGATGAAAAAAGGCAAGCAGGGTTTGGCTGCACATGGTAACACCGGAGAGTTTCTGTGGACAGGCAGTGCAAGTTGCTCATTAAGTCATTAAAAATGGGAGTGATTCCTCTGGAGACAATTATTTTGTAGGACAGCACAGTGTCAGTGACAGTGGGAAAAATATCAGTGTTCTTCTGGCAGAAAAATCAGAACATTGTTTTGCTTTTGCCATATCACTCGCGACAAGGCTTTTGTTTAAAGCTATTTCAGTGACAGTTACAGCAGTTTAAAATATTTACTTTTACTTTATGTCTTCCATTATGTAACAGTGAGACACTATCCGTCAAGCACAATGGGTTTTCTATATGAAAGCAACAGATGCAAGATCTAAGAATTCTGTGGATAAGCTGGGTTTATTAGATGGTTCGATCAGCATCTTTCAAAGGCTTTAGTCGCCAAATCCTGCTTGTGAGTAGACCGAATTAAGTCAATTATATTAGTTACATAAAGTACACAAAATTTGGCTCCATGGTTATCTTCTCTTTGTTGCATTCCTGAATTAGAATGATTATGTCCTAGGGTTTGTGCCTACAAATTCCATTGACTTCACTGGGAGTTGTACACAACTATATGCGAGCTGAATTTGACTGAGTTTTTAGTGCTGCTTTTCTTGCTGACATGTCTACATTATAGCAATGATGTCATATCTCTTCCTTCTTTTCTCAGAAGTCTCTCTCTCTGTGTTTTGCCTTGCAGCAAATGGGGATTCAGTATTTCTCCTTATAAGAAACAAAATTAGAGTCTGATGCAGAGCCCACTGAAGTCAATAGAAAGACTGCCATTGACTTTAGTAGGCTTTAGACCAAGCCCATTGGCCATGTGGTAAAGAGCAAAGCACTGATGAACACCTGGTCTGGATACCCCAAAATCCATGGGGCTGGGAGTAGGAGTCCTCGCAGATCCTCAGGTGCTATGTGTTTATGAGGCCACACCCCTTCCCATACCCCATGGACACTAATGAGTACCCCTGCCCTCCGAAGAGAATAATCCCTCAGGTTTTTGGTGGCTTCTAAGCTACAGCTATTTGGATCTAATTCAGGACTGTGGAAAAGAGAAGATAACCATAAGGCCAAAAGCAAAAATGTCCGCCTTTCTCCTCTTTTGTGTGCAATGCAGTATCATAATCCTCTCGTTTTACTGTCTGCTGCAGCATTTCCATATGCACCTCTAGGGTATGCCATTAATTCTCATATCAGCTATAAAGAAATAAGTTATTAGAGAATAAGGCTTTCAATTTGTTTTGGCTGTGTCATTAAAAGGATATGTAAGAAAATAATAGTTGTTATTAGTATTGTTATTTAATTCAATAATTTAGAAGTTCAACTAAGGACCATTGTTCTAGGCACTGTACAAACACATAGCATGTAATAAGAGTGTACAAAACACATCCATGAAGGTGCTGCAAGATTTACTGATAAGCAAAGAGCAATGAAAACACCAAATTTATCTTTCCATACACTAAACTGTACTCATTTAAAACTGGATTGAAAAAAATCAATTGAAAAATAACAAAATACTGAAGATAGTAACATCCAGAAAATATGTAATGGTGGAAGCAATTCTGGTTGCATTTTATAGTTACCAATAACCAAAGCTCATCAAATTGGAATGCCATCCTTTGGAGTGGTTTTCTTGCTATAATTGCCTCTTGCTGTTCTTCTGACTTGTGGTGTTCCTTTTGCAAAAATTTCTAAAATTCTTAAATACTGCACATGGGACTCCTTAGTCTAGCTAGTATACATACACACCCCTTCCCCCTTAGCAATATGGGAATGGCAGGGTGGTTGTGACCTCCTGTCACTTGTTGGGGGTTTCAACATCCGTGCTGAGAACCCAAGATCTATATATTCACAAAAACCAACCAATAGTCTGAGCAGACTGAAGGAAACTAGCGAAAATATTCTATTAACACCAGAGAATTGTCATCTGATTTGCACCATCTCAATTTATACTGTAAGCCCCTCGGAGCAAACACTATGTCATATAGCACTTACCTAATAATCAATAGCAAATTGATGCTCATTTGTATGAGTCTGGTGCCTATGTTAAGATTGAAGAATTAATGCCTATATTTTTACAAAATTTGGCCAGTCAGAGACAATGTCAAGCTAAATCTGTGCCCTCATGATACTTTTGTCATCAAAAGTAACAGCCTCACATAAATCATGGAAGAATGGAAGAGACATGTAATAGCAAGTTGAACAGAGGAAAAGCAAAAACGGTGACTAAGATATATTATTTTCAATAATTTTACCTGATCATTGTCAAACACTGTTCTCCGAGAACAAATAGGTTCCTCTTGAGCTCAGTGTGCCTATTAAAGCTTAGTCTTTCCCCAGTGCCCTCTTAGGACATGACTGGGTGCTGTACTCACGCAGCGCCTCATCATCCAGGTGGTCTACTGTACAGGTCTGGCGAAGGAAAGTCAGCCTTCTGGCTCAGGTCCACTGGAGGTCACCCATTTTGGGGTTCAGGAGAAAAGAAACACAGGCCCAAACATGCCACAGGCCTCTCTTCCTTCAGGGAGACTCTGGCAATCCACACAGTCTGGCTTAATGTCACCAGGCAAGCAAATGACTTGAGGTAACCATTGGTGTGTGTGTGTGTGTGGGGGGGGGGTATTAAGAAGGGTAGCAGCAGATTAAGAGTAAGAGCAGAACTAGAAACAGGCCGGAATCAAAACCTTCAGTCCAAACTAGAGCAGGTGGGGAAATGTTAGGGTTACCATACGTCCGGATTTCCCCGGACATGTCCGGCTTTTTGGTACTCAAATCCCCGTCCGGGGGGAATTGCCAAAAAGCCGGACATGTCCGGGGAAATAGGGAGGCAGCATAAGCCAGGGTCCGCCTGGCCCCAGCACGACCCGCCGGGTCCACAGTGCAGCCCAGCCGCCCGGCTACATTGTAGCGAGCTCGGGCGGGGGAAGGGGGGGGCGCAGCCGCAGAAGGCGGCGAAGGGGCCACTGCTGCCCCCAGAGGCCGGGCGGACCGTGCGCCCCAGCCGAGCCCGCAGGACCACGGGGAGGCCGGGCCCAGCCAACGGCTCGGGCTTCCCTCACGGGCGGGGACTCCCCGGCCACTGGGGGACCCTTCCTGCGGCCCCATCACCCTGCGCGGCAGGAAGGAGGCTGCGGCGCGGGACAGGGAGTGCGGCGTGTGCCGGGGCTGCAGGGACCCGCGCTGCCCCGGTCGCCGCTGAGCATCCGAAGCCCCCGCCAGGCAGAGGCTGCCGGGGGAGCTGGGCAGGCGGGGGGGTGCAGAGGCTGCAGGGTGAGGAGGAGCAGGGCAGGCAGGGGCATAGAGGCGGCAGGGGGGCACAGGGGCAGGGCAGATGGGGGCACAGAGGCTGCAGGGGCGGGGGGGTGCAGGGTGAGTGGGGAGCAGGGGGCACAGGGGCTGCAGGGCGAGGAGGAGCGGGGCAGGGGGGCGTAGGGGCAGGGCAGGTGGTGGGGTGCAGAGGCTGCAGGGCGAGGAGGAGCAGGGCAGGCAGGGGCATAGAGGCTGCAGGGGCAGGGGGGCGCAGGGGAAGGGCAGGTGGGGGGCGCAGAGGCTGCAGGGGCAGGGGGGATGCAGGGGATGCAGGGCGAGTGGGGAGCAGGGAAGCACTTAGCAACCCCCAACCAAGATCAGAGCGGGAGGGAGGACGGGGAATGTGGGGTGCTCAGAGGAGGGGGCAGAGTTGGGGCAGGGACTTTGGGGAAAGGGTTTGAATGGGGGTGGGGAAGGGGCGGAGCCGGGGGTGGGGCCGGGGGTGGGGAAGGGGCGGAGTTGGGGCAGGGCTGGGGGCAGGACCAGGGCCCCGTGGAGTGTCCTCTTTTTTAAATGTTTGAATATGGTAACCCTAGGAAATGTTTTTTTTTTTCCCGGAGGGAAAAAAAATTGTTTTGTCTTTATTTGTCACAGAACATTCTGATTTTTCCTAGTAAAACCAAACATTTCCAGCCAAAACCAATAGTTTTTAGGTTTTGGATTTTAATGAAAATGAGAAATTTGCTACAGAAAGCAGACACTTTTCACAAAAAAATGACATTTATTCAAAAACCCAATTTTCTATGGTGAAACAGTTTCAACAGAAAATTTTCAACCAGCCCTAATCATCTTAAAATTATACACAGGTGTGGGAGACAACTTCATGAAAATACCTCGCAAGATTTTGTTGGTGTCAAATCCAGACCCTGAACTCTACTTTAAATCTAAACCAGATCCAAACACTGGCTCTTCAGATCATCTCTCTTTGTAATAGTTCTCTTTCTTGTCACAAATAACTCTTTGCTAAATCAGGGCAAATAGCAGGAAAAAGTCTTAGTGAACATGTTCACTCACCTGAATCGTTCCTCAATCTGACCATGTTCAGAGCCTTTTCTTTTCCATAGACATTGGTATTTTGTTCAGGGAGGAACTTTTATTCAAATACATTCAGGTGCTTGTGCATTAACAAGAATATTCATACTGGAGATGCTTACATTAGATCATCCAGTCAGGGAACAGAAACCATATCAGGTGACTTAGTTGCCTAATTACACAGCTGAAAGGGCAGACTGGAATTTTGAATGTCTGATATGACACTGTGAACAGTGTATGAACAATGCACAGGCCTAAATGTGTTGAGGAAAATTATTTGCCAATCAATAATGAATAACCAAAAAAATCAGTAAAATTCATGACCTGTAAAAATTGTTCTCAGATAGAAAAACCAATAACTAAATTGCTGGCAACAAACACTTCAATCAGTTCTAGCATTGTGTGAGTGCTATCTCTAGGATACAGTACTGGCTAGAGTGTAACTTGCATATACATACCAGTACATTTCCCTTGTGTGGATAAGAAGGGTCATTTCTTCAAATCTTGTAAGTTTTCCTGCACAACTGAGGGTGCTCATTTCAATCTCAGAGTATGTTGCTATGTGAATGCAGACCACAATTGGAGTCAAATTCTGCTCGGTTATGCCAATCACTGCATGTGTTTTACTGGGATTGCATGGGTTTACCAGAGGTTAGAGCCTGGTTCTGTGTTTCTAGTTTACCCTAGGCACACTATTAAACATACATACACAAACACAAACCTGCCTTGTAAACATTATTTTTTGTAATCATGCTTATAGCTGCAGATAACTCGTGCTGATTTACTTCCAAACTTAATATACAAAGATATGGCTGTTAGAAAGTAGCTCTAATTAGAATACAGTCATTCCTCCTGGCAAAAGAGGCAAGTTTCCTGTATAAACAGACATTACAAATTTGTATAAAAATGTTTTTAAACAACAGAAAGGAAAACATACAACTTCTCTGTATTTATAACTTCACCAGTTGTGTGCATGTGAGTCCATTTAAATCAAGCATCTTATTCAGCTTTTTAGTGGCACTTTTTAGCTGCACTTCTCTAACAGTTTTGTAGCAGTTGAAATGAGTATAAAATACGATACACAAAACAAGGCACAGTTTTTTTCTTAACCTCTCATTTAGAGAATCAACTGAAATAAACAGCAAGGAAAGAGTGTAAAATTTAGTGCTGACTTGACAAGAAATTTTTATTACTACTTTCTTCAGCAGTGCTGGACTTTTGCCAGGATTGCCCAAACCATATGATTCCAAGGTGCAGAAACTGCAGTGATGAGAGCATGGTCATTTTCTTAGCAATATGTGCAGTAGATTGAGCGTAAGTCAAGATGTAGATGGGATACGTGTGTGGGATGCTGAACAGAGGCAGCTGATGCAAGACAGAATGAAGAGGTGCACTGCAGGGAATAACAAAAATGCATATTATTGAATAAACTTTTAGCAATGGGTGGGTACATGATCAAATACAACATTTCTTGAAGGTTTAGATAAAGCATCAAGAGCATTAATTCTGCTTTCAGATCCACATCCAGGATTTCAACTCTGCTCTTTCTACATGCATAGAACTCAATTTGATAAAGGAGTGAACACCACGTGAAAGTTGCAGTGCTGAAGGCAGAAGAGAATTTGGCCAGAGAAGCTTACTTTTGAATGTTTATTTGTGCGAGGAGCCTTGCTAATTTGCATTTCACTAATGCATGTATTTTATGATTCACACTCAAATGTCTTCCTTTCCATGCCCCAGCAAAAATGCAATAGCAGAATGTCAGTGTAAAATTATGAAGACATGTTTTCACACACTTGTCTTGCAAGACAACATTCTAAAAAGGCTCAAATCCTCAGCTAGTTTAAATAGGAATGGATCCACTGACTTCAGAGTAGCTACGCACATTTGCTCCAGCTGAGGATCTGCTTCAAAATTCATAGCAAAATGCTGGGAAGAATGTCATGGTATAAGGAATTATTTACATCTCTTTTAGGATTGTCCCACTTTGAAGGCTGCTGGTCTGATGTTAGAAAAAGTAGCAAGAGTTATTTCAGGGATGAAGGGGATGAGCCTACCCTTGAAGACAGTAATAAATATCTATTGACTTAAGTGGTACAGGCCTATATCCCCCAATTCCTTTTACTATGCTGTTGCATTAGTGGTCTAATTTGTCAAAGTTAAACAAAAAACACACAATCTGATTTAGGATTCGTCTGACTGCTATCAGTAAATGTATTTCATCACTTTGGTTTCAGGTCAGACATGCATAAAGGGAATGGCTGAAAGCCTGTTAAAAAAAAATAGGAATCTTTCCATTGACTTCAATAGGTTTTAAATCAGGAACAAAAAGCTCAGCCACCCAGTTTTTATAAAGGATTTGAGAATTTCACCCCGTAAATGCATTTTCTCTTCAGTGGTGCATGTAAAATATATTCCATTTCCAACACTGTTTCTATCTTGCTGTTAACTTGGCAGGGCCAGATGTGATGTAAAAGGAAGAAGTTGTAGCACACTCCTCTGTCATTCTTGTTAGTGCCATTTCACTTTTGTACAACAGGTAGCAGTACTCTATTTTATGCAGCAGGCATATGTGCCTCTCGATGAGCATGTCCTGCTTTTCAAAAACACAGGCCAATACCAGTGTGGTATTGTTTTCCTTTGAGCTAGGTCTCCAACTCAAATTTTGTCACAGACGAGACCAGAAGGGTTCCGACTCAATCATTTTTTTGAAGGAGAGGGACAATCTATTTTGTCCATGACAATCTATTCTGTCATAAACAAGAACATTGGCACAATTTGCTGAATAAATTTTAGCTTGCAAGTTATTCTCCCACATGTAATTCTCTCTCCCCCTATCCTTTCCTCTCTTACTGGTGTAGCAATTTTCTAAAAGTGACAGAGATCACCACTTGCTAATCCAGAGTTCTCACGCTGCATGATTCATCTCATGTTAGCAATCTTCAGTTTACCTACTGTTTTAACAAACTTTTTCGTCTTAATGGTTTTCTCCAGCTGTAGTTCCTTCAGTAGAGATGAGGGTCCGGATCCTTAGTTGATATAAGTTGGCATAGCTCCACTGAAATCAGTGGAGCTATGCCCATTCACACCAGCTGAGGATCTGGCCTGAAATGTTGAAAAGAGAGGCAAGGTATTTAATGCAGTAGTTTGAATTTGTTCACTTTTAGGTCATGCTGAGTCCTATGTAACAGCCACTTGGAGTTTGCCAGCTTCTGGAGCTCCACTCTGAGCCTTTAGGGGGCCCTACCAAAAGGGCCTACAACTAAAATAGCTGCACCAGTCCTCTGACCTCATTCCCAGCACCCTTCGAGTCAGGGGTAGGGACAGATGGAACTAGAAACCCCTGCTGAGGCCGATAGGGAGGCGTCTGCATGGGGCAATCTGTACAAGCAATCCAAGGGACCAGAGACAAGCGGCTTAACAGCTCCCAATGAGGGAACAGCCTGATAGACACAGGGAGAGCATGTCGTTTCACTTTTGAGTTTGGAAGCTGGAGGAGGGACAGTACAGTTCACCGAGTCCCTGCTAAACTCCTACTTCCCCTGAAGTGAGTTTCGCGCTGCTTTGAGGCTCTAGCTGCATAAACCAGGCAGTTTCGGCACTGCAGCAACCCACATCCAGAGGGAGAGATCTGATCCAGCACTGGCTACTGAGAGCCAGCTGAAACCCCAGGAGGATTCCAGACCCAGGAACCAGTGATCCCAGTTGGAGTCAGGAGAGGACCCTGTCCTACCCAGGGGTGAAGAAAAAGTAAGGTGACTTTTATTTAAGCCAGTCAATGCCACAGAGCTGCAACACTCCATCTCAGGACATTTAACCTCAGCTATACCATCTGCCTCAGGGAGGTGCCAGGGAAGAACTGGGGTTTGCAAGTGTTGGGAGGTGGGGAATTCCTTTATTTTTAATATTCATTAATAATTAATTAACCGTAACCCTTCCATTCTCCAGATCCTACTTTCCCATTCCCAGCAAAGTCCCCCTTTGTTATGCTGTTATTTCTGGTGTGTCATTCCTTTCCAGGGATTTTTTTATTTACTTTATTGTTCCTTGCGTAATGGGCTTTACAGTCCTTGCAAGCTAGCAGTATTATAATTGATTTTCTCAAGGGTTCGCAGGCCTGGGTATATGGGAAAGTGAGGAGTCACTTTGAGTGGAGGCACCAGATGCCAGAAAAGAACCCAGGTCCCAGACAACATGGGGACAGGGCAGAAAATGCTCCAAAGACTGGTGATTGCAAGCACCACGGAGAGAAAAGGGAGGAGTAAGCCACACCTCAGGGGTGGGACTATAACTGTCTGTATCAGAGAGTTTGGGGAAGGAGCGTAATAAGTGTGTTAGAAGGTTGGGAGGGAATCTTTGTCTAACCTAAAAGCTGACTACTATCCAGAGATGCTGTGAGGAGCAATGAATCCTGAAGCCTGATTATCCTTTCATACAAGCATAAATCAGGACTGGAGTCAGCGGTGTAAAACTGGTATAGGTGAGAGAGGAATGAGGCCTATAGTATCTATTCTAGGAGAGAACTTTTTGCTCAGGATTTTTCTGTAATTTGTTTTAATGTCACAGACTATGGCTAGAAATGGACCTACTGTGACCAAATGAACCCTATATTCACACCCGATACACCACTGTAATAATATTTATACAAAATATGTCTTGTAAGGTATCATTTGAAAACTAATAACTTGCTGGTCAATAGTATCATGATGAAATGTAGGTAGCAACATTATATGTAGGGCCCTACCAAATTCACAGTCCATTTTGGTCAATTTCAGGGTCACAGGATTTTAATCATCATAAATTTCATGATTTCAGCTATATAAATCTGAAATTTTACAGTGTTGTAATTGTAGGGGTCCTGACCCAAAAAGGAGTTGTGTGTGTAGGGGGGCGTCACAAGGTTTTTCTAGGGGTGGTTGCGGTACTGCTACCCTTACTTCTGTGCTGCTGCTGGCAACGGCACTGCCTTCAGAGCTGGGCAGCTGAAGAGCGGCGGCTTCTGGCTGGGAGCCCAGCTCTGAAGGCAGAGCCATTGCCAGCAGCAGCGCATAGTAAGGATGCCATGGTATGGTATTGCCACCCTTATTTCTGTGCTGTTGCCTGCTGCGCTGCGCCCTCCATCAGCAGCTGTCGCTCTTCAGCCACTCAGCTCTAAAGGGAGCAATGCAGAAGTAAGGGTGGCATGGTATGGTATTGCCACCATTGCTTCTGTGCTGCTGTGGGCGGGGTGCTGCCTTCAGAGCTGGGCACCCGGCCAACAGCCACCGCTCTCTGACCAGCCAGCGCTGAAAGCAGCGCAGAAACAAGGGTAGCAATACTACGACCCCCCTAAAATAACCTTGCGACTCCCCTGCAACTCCCTTTTGGGTCAGGACACCCAATTTGAGAAACACTGGTCTCTCCCATGAAATCTGTATAATATAGGGAAAAAGCACACAAAAGACCTGATTTCACAGGGGGAGACCAGATTTCACGGTCCGTGACGTATTTTTCATGGCCGTGAATTTGTTAGGGCCCTAATTATATGTAGTTTTTAACAGAAGCTGAAATTACGACTGAAATGTGTTTTCCAAACAAGTCCTGGAAGGGGATCAACCTGTTCCTCAAAGACAGAAGACAAGCTGATGCCTCTATCCAGGTGTCAAAGTTGATGGGCAATCACTGCTCAAGTGGCCAGTCTTTGTCAGTGAAGGGGGGCAGGAACAGATCGATTTTCATTTTAACAAACAACAACATGGAAAGGACAGTTACCTGTTCCGTAACTGGCGTTCTTCGAGATGTGTTGCTCAGGTGTATTTCACTACAGGTGTGCGTGCTCGCCACGTGCACCGGTGCCGGAAGTTTTTCCCTTAGCAGTACCCGTAGTGGGGGAGCACCGCTGCGACCCCTGGAGTGGTGCTGTCATATCGCGCCATAAAGGGGGCTGCGTGCTCCCGCCACCCTCAGTTCCTTCTTGCCAGACAACTCCGACAGTGGGGAAGGAGGGTGGGACGTGGAATACACCTGAGCAACACATCTCGAAGAACGCCAGTTACAGAACAGGTAACTGTCCTTTCTTCTTCGAGTGATTGCTCATGTGTATTCCACTATAGGTGACTCCAAGCTACCCCTGATGGCGGCGGGTAGGAGTTAAAGGTAAATTCTTAAGGGTTACCCGGGCGGAGCACCGCCCTACCAAACCTGGCGTCATCCCTTGCTTGGGAGACGATTGCATAGTGCGATGAGAAAGTGTGGACAGAGGACCATGTAACAGCCCTACAGATGTCCTGAATAGGGACATGAGCCACATAGGCCGCAGATGAGGCCTGGGCTCTCGTCGAATGCGCCTTCACAATAGGAGGCGGGGGAACCCCTGCTAGGTCACAACAGGTGCGAATGCACGAGGTGATCCAGCAGGAGATCCGCTGGGTAGACACTGGGCGTCCCCTCATGCGCTCAGCCGAAGCAATAAAAAGCTGGGGGGACTTCCTGAAAGGCCTGGTCCTGTCTAGGTAAAAGGCCAGCGCTCTGCACACATCTAACATGTGCAGGAGACGTTCCTCATTGGAGGAATGGGGCTTAGGACAGAGGATCAGGAGGAAAATATCCTGATCCATGTGGAAAGCCGAGACTACCTTCGGCAAAAAGGCAGGGTGAGGGCGGAGCTGAACCTTGTCCTTATGGAATACCATATACGGCGGTTCAGAAGTCAACGCCCTAAGCTCGGAGACCCGGCGGGCTGAGGTGATAGCCACCAGGAACGCCACATTCCAGGAGAAGTGGGACCACGAATATGTGGCTAATGGCTCAAAGGGAGACCCCGTGAGGCATGACAGCACCAGGTTCAGATCCCAAGGCGGAACAGGGGGTCTAGCGTAAGGGAACACCCTGTCCAAACCCCTCAAAAACCTGGAAGTCATGTGGTGGGAGAACACGGACTGTCCCGTCACCGGAGGGTGGAAGGCCGAGATGGCCGCCAGGTGCACCCTGATGGAGGAGGGCGCCAGCCCTTGAGTCCTAAGGGACAGGAGGTAATCAAGGACAAGCTGGATAGACACGGAAGAGGGAGAGGAACCTCTTTCCCTCGCCCACATAGAGAACCTATACCATTTAGCGAGGTAGGTTCGACGCATGGAGGGCTTCCTACTCTCCAGCAGGACCAATCTTACCTCCACAGAACACCTGCGTTCCTCCTCGGTCAGTCACGGAGCAGCCACGCTGTCAGGTGAAGCGCGGCTAGGTTGGGATGGAGGAGACGACCCTCCTCCTGGGAGAGGAGGTCCGGGCGGAGGGGCAGCCTGCGAGGCGGGGCCGCTAAGAGTTGCAGTAGGGTCCCGTACCAATGCTGACGGGCCCAATCTGGGGCTATGAGGATAACCCTCGCCCCGTCTGATTTCACCTTCTGGAGGACCCTGCCTATTAGGGGAAAGGGCGGGAAGGCGTACAACAGGGCCCCCGACCATGGGAGCAGGAACGCATCCGATATTTCCCCGTCGCCCACTCCCGCTCTGGAGCGGAACCGAGGACACTGCCGATTCTGGGCGGTGGAGAACAAGTCTACATGGGGAGTACCCCACTGTAGGAAGATCCCCCTGGCTACCTCCCTGTGCAGGGACCACTCGTGCTGCTGGGAGAACACCCTGCTCAGGCGGTCCGCGAGCGTGTTGCTCTTGCCGGGCAGGTAGAAGGCCCACAGGAGTATGTTGTGGGCTATACAGAACTCCCACAGGAGCTGGGCTTCCTGGCATAAGATCTGGGAGCGCGTGCTTCCCTGCTTGTTGATGTAATACATGACGGTCGTGTTGTCCATGAGGGCTCTGACTACCTTCCTGTGCACGTGCTAGCAAAAGACCCCGCACGCTAGGCGTACGGCCCTGAGCTCCCTGACATTTATGTGCAGGGTCAGCTCCTCGGGAGACCACATACCCTGGGTCCTGAAAATCCCCACGTGGGCTCCCCAGCCCAGGTCCGAGGCGTCTGACACCAGATCTAGAGAGGGGGGTGGCTCTCGGAAGGGAATACCCTGGAACATGTTGCTCGGGTGGGTCCACCATTGAAGGTCTGCCACCACCCTGGGTGGCACCGTGACAACCTTGTCCAGACCGTCCCTGGCCTGGGAGTACCAGGAGGCCAGCCAAAGCTGGAGGGGCCTCATTCGGAGCCTGGCATGTCGCACCACATAGATGCATGCTGCCATGTGGCCTAGGATTTGCAGGCACACCCGTGCCGTGGTTACCGGAAAGGCTGTGACCCCTGCGATGAGTGCTGTGAGCGTCTCGAATCTGTCCCATGGGAGGGAGGCCGTGGCCCCCTGGGAATCTAGCAGTGCCCCTATAAAGGTTATGCGCTGAACCGGGATCAACGTGGATTTCTCCTCATTTACCAGAAGACCTAGAGCCCCGCAGGTGCCTAGCAGGAAACTCGTCTGCTGCTGCACCAGAGACCGAGACCAGCCCTTGAGCAGCCAGTCGTCAAGGTAGGGGAAGATCTGCAGTCCACTAAGGCTAGAAGAGCTGCAGCTAAGCTGGAGCAAGTTCCGACTACCTTCACTGGCGGCAAGAAGGAACTGAGGGTGGGGGGAGCACGCAGCCCCCTTTATGGCGCGATATGTCGGCGCCACTCCAGGGGTCGCAGCGGTGCTCCCCCACTACGGGTACTGCTAAGGGAAAAACTTCCGGCACCGGTGCACGTGGCGAGCACGCACACCTATAGTGGAATACACATGAGCAATTACTCGAAGAAGAACCTCTTTTACAGAGAAACTTCATACCTCCATCCTTGCAGTGGAAGGTAGTTTATCTATGGGTAACTTTCAGGAAAATGCACTTCAAAGGTTGACTGGACTATAAAAGTCAGGGGCAAAAACTCCTCTCTTTCATCCAAGAAGACAAAGGAACCAGCCTTTGGACTTTGTGAGAGATCCTGACTTGAAAATTTGATCAGAAATGATGATGGGAGCCTGTGGTAAGGATTTTACCTTGAACCAAGTCTAGTTTCTTAAGTCTTAGCTACTAGGAAGTGTTCTATCTTTATTTCTCTTGTAACCAGTTCTCACTTTAATACCTTATACTTGTATTCACTTAAAATCTCTCTCATTGTTGATAAATAAACTTGGTTTATTCTTTAATCAAAACTAATCCAGTATTGTGTTTAAACTGAATTGTTTGGTAATGCCAATTAAAGTAGCAAGCAGTCATACATTGACCCATTTATAGGGGCAATGGACCTCTAATATCTGAACTGTCCAGGAGAGGACTGGACAGTGGAGAATACATGTTTTTAGGGAAAATCCTGGGTTGGGAATTTGGTGGGGCCACCCAGGCAGTAGTAACCACGGTTGCTGGAAACCAGACTGTGGCTGGTGTGTTGCTGACATGCTGCTGGGGTCAGAGTGGCTGGACCAGGACTGCAGCTATACACAGACACTCAGGGTGTGACCTGCATGCTGTTCGGCTGTTGTGAGAGGCCCAGGTTGGGAGCCATAATAGCAAGGCATTGTGAGGCACCCAAGTTGCAGGCCAGGTGGTGAAACTACCCTGACTGATTGGGATTGCACCCCACAATGTGATAGCTACATAGGGGATGGTGCTTTAATTTGTTTCTGTCACTGCTTTTTACAGCTGAATGATTTAACCTTGGCCCTTTAACTTTGCACAAACCTGTTAAATACTAATGTTTTATCAGCTCTAAAGATTGAGTGAATTTAATATTGATTCCATAGGCCAAGCTCTGCACTCAGAGCAAACACTTGTGGACCCACTGACCTGCCCAAGAGCTGGGGACAAAGGGAGGTAGAGAATAGCATATTCAGCACCCATCTTTAAAGTTTCAGAGTAGCAGCTGTGTTAGTCTGTATCCGCAAAAAGAACAGGAGTACTTGTGGCACCTTAGAGACTAACAATTTTATTAGAGCATAAGCTTTCGTGGGCTACAGCCCACTTCTTCGGATGCATCCGAAGAAGTGGGCTGTAGCCCACGAAAGCTTATGCTCTAATAAATTTGTTAGTCTCTAAGGTGCCACAAGTACTCCTGTTCATCTTTAAAGTCTCATCCAGATGGGAACTGCATGAAAGAGCGATGAATGTCTTCAGAAGTCTCTCGGTGCAATGATGGTGTGTGGAAGTGAAGGCACTGATCTGTGGGACACTGGAAATGAAGCCAGCTGGATGGAGACAGGCTGAGTAATGCATGATAAACTGAAGTGGCCAGACAATTCTGAGGGCTCATTTAATCCCAAAAGGCACATAAACACTCTGTTTGATTAGAGAAGCAACAATAAAACAGGATAAAGTGCAGCTAAAAGCTATAGCTGCAGTGAGTCAAAAAAAAGGGTCATATTTTAAACTATATTATTGATGAAGCACAGAGATGAGTTTTAGAAATGTGGGCTCAAAAACCCTAAACAAAGGGAATAAATGGCATTGTTATAGATATTGGCTCATATTGTACTTTCTACTCCTGGGCAAAATGGTATGGAAGGGAATGAACTAATATAAAAACTTTGGTGCTTTGCTGTGTTCATTGAGGAAGTGCTTTCTTTCCCATGAGGTGTGGCACTGGCAGGTGTACAAAGGCGGAAGTGCTGCAAATATAAGCAGAGAGCAAGAGGCCACAGAACAATAATACCCCAAGCTTATGGATCTCAGTCAGCAGCACAACCCCCCCCCTTTCTTATATCATCGTCATCATCAGTCTCCCGGTACACCAGCAATTGGCAGCATAATGCATTGGCTGGCCATTTCATGGTTACAGTCTGTGATCTTTCCAAGGGGGTTCACAGAGCAAGGAGCAGAAGTAAATATTGCTTCAACCAACATTAACTGTCAGCAACCTTAGCCGTGTAAGGTATGTAGATTCTTCCTGGCAAACCTGTTCTCCAACCTTGCTCCCCCCGTACACTCTAGAAATTAGTGAAAAGAATGTGATAGAATAACGATTGCCTCTATCTTCATGCCTCAAAAAGTATTGATGTTTTAACCATCCCCTTCTTATCAGGAGAGAGGGAGCAGTGACACCACCGCGGAGGAGAAGAGATTAGAATGTGATTGAAACCTAGTCTCAGGAGGAAGATCTATTTTCTTGTAATGTCTCTTTTCCATCTCTCTTCCCTATGTTGAATGTCTCCCCTATTGTTCGTTTATTCTCCGTATGGTGGTCTCCCTCCCATCTCCCATGTTACTTCCCTGCTGTAGCAGCAGCGGCAGAGTGTTCATGAAACTGACTGACAGTCCAATCTAGGAAGAACCTGAATATTGCACTTTAGAGAGCAGGAAATCCATCAGTTTCACTGACACTAACGGGAAACACAACAGGAACACTATCAATCCACCCTCCTTCATTTAAGTGAAGGACAGCAAGTTTCAAGAGCGCTTCATATTAAGATTACTTTTAAAGTCTGAAAATAGGTCGTGCCACCCATTACCATACAGTGGTTCTAACATAGTATACTGCAGTGTTCCCCCTTGCTTAGTGCAGTAACTCAAATAGCACTGCAAGGTAATTGTTGGCTAAAGTTGAGCTTTACAATAGCCTATTTTTGAAGACAGATGCAATATTAGTTTTAGTTAAAAGGGTATGTTATCTCCTCATTATAACATAATTCTGCAATTAATGTGTCATATATCATATCATATATCAGTAAATATAGTAATACTTTTCACCTTTATAACTTAAACATTTTAAAGTGAAGTCTGACCATCCTTGTCAGGTAGGTATTATTAGCCTATTCTGCAGATGGGAGACTGAGGCACAAGAGATTAATGCTCCAGTTTTCAGAGCTTCTGTGTACACTCAGCCCCCACTGACATCAACAAGAGCTGCTGGTGCTCAGCATGCATGAAATCAGGCCACAGGTGACTTGTTGAAGGAGGACTGTGGCAGTTTCAGGAACAGCATGTAGATCTGACTCTCAGCCCTGTGCTTTCATGACATGTTCATTCTTCTCGGTGTAAGGCTGCATAACTCATTAACTTGTTCAGAGGGACTGGGTTCTTCAGTGGGCTGGCAACAGGATGTAGCAACTTTCATTTCTAGGCAATTGGTTCAAATTCACCATAGGTCCAGAATGAAGGAAAAGTAATTGATAAATTCTGTGAAATTAATTGGTGGTCTCAGTTCAGCTCTTGTTGGCAATCTCAGAAGAGAGGCCAAGGACTGCATTGACAGGAAGACTATGAATGCAGTAATATTCTATTTATCTATCTCTATATCTTCTAAGCCAGGGGTCGGCAACCTTTCAGCAGTGGTGTGCCGAGTCTTCATTTATTCACTCTAATTTAAAGGTTGTGTGTGCCAGTAATACATTTTAATGTTTTTAGAAGGTCACTTTCTATAAGTTTATAATATAACACAAAATTATTGTTGTATGTAAAGTAAATAAGGTTTTTAAAATGTTTAAGAAGCTTAATTTAAAATTAAATTAAAATGCAAAGCCTCCCAGACCGGTGGCCAGGACCCGGGCAGTGTGAGTGCCACTGAAAATCAGCTTGCGTGCCACCTTTGGCACACGTGCCATAAGTTGACTATCCCTATTCTAAGCAATCAATCCTAATGACTCATCATTCCACAATGTTTAAAATAGTTTTAAAAGCAATATACGGAACAGAAAAGAAAGTGCAGGTAGCAACTGGTGATTAAAACAGAGTCCTTGAGGTACAATATGCAATAGGATAGGTTGTCAATGAACTACTAGAGAGAGCAGTTAATATTCCAACAGGATATAATGAGATGCCCAAAGTAAAAAGGTCACATTCATTAACAAAGCCCATCAGCAAACTCTGCTGCTGCTGAAAACGGGAGTAGTAAATACACATAATCCTCTCATCATTTAAATGACAGATTACTGAATCGCTATAGCTGATAGCTAATTAGTGTTTCTCTGAACAGTCTCTTTGCATTAATACCTTTGTATTACCTCAGTGATCTCTTTATTAACCAGTTGTGGTGCTGGAAATAAACAGCATACAAACAGAATATAATGTAAAAAGAAACAGCAAAAAACCTCAGTGGTTAACTTTCCAGTTACAGCTCCAAATTCTCTGGTGAAGGGAAATCCCTTTGAAAATAATAGGGTCATTCTCTTGTACCCCACTGTCATTGTTTCAGGATAAGTTCTATCTCTGAGCTCTCTCTCAGGCCAGGTCTACACTACCGCGGTAGTTCGGCGGCTGGCAATCGAAGTTCTGGGTTCGACTTATCGCATCTTGTCTGGACGCGATAAGTCGAACCAGGAAGTGCTCGCCGTCGACTGCGGTACTCCAGCTAGACGAGAGGAGTACCGCGGAGTCGACGGGGGAGCCTGCCTGCCGCGTGTGGACCGAGGTAAGTTCGAACTAAGGTACTTCGAACTTCAGCTACGTTATTCACGTAGCTGAAGTTGCGTACCTTAGTTCGATTTGGGGGTTTAGTGTAGACCAAGCCTAAGTTAGGTCCAATTTAGCCCTTACACCCACTCTCCTGGGGACTGGATTACAATCTTTTTTGCAGACCTGCCTCTGCCTTCAGTTTCAGGGCCAGTGTTTTTAATAATTTCCAAATTCTTTCTTCAGACTTTCTCTCTGCAGGGCTCTGGTCCTGCCATAAGCTAGGGGTGGTTGTGCTCCCCTTGGATAGTGACAAAAGAGCAACATCTTTTGACACCCATATTGTTTGTCAAGTATCAAGGATTTACAACCATTGTCTGCCTTTCTGCAGATGTGTAAAACCACCCAAGACTGAGTTAACTCTTTACTATCATGCTGTCTAATACATGGGTGCAATCAAATAGAAGAGGTACACAGCATATCAATAAAAACATTTCAGATATCTCCCATCTTCCTCACACTTTCTACTACACATTTGTATATTTCGCTGTTTGTGAATGACTTTCGGCTTGGGTCACTCCTTGGGTTCCAGCAACTTCTGAATACAAGACACAGGCTGTGAGCACCTAAATTAGGATACAGAGGTGCAAGCAACCTGAACCCGCCCTGTTCTGCCAAGGGCCTGGAAGTGCAGGTGTAACCCACAAGTGTGCAAGGCTGGCCAGAGATGGGGTGAGTCCAGAACACCTAGAAAATGCTTGATTGAGTGCATTCCTTGGACAGCTTTCATCTCTCACGGTATCCCAGCTAGAGTCTAAAGTTGCCCCCCTTACGTGAAAATAATTTGCAGCATTGATTTAGTTCTGCCATAGAAGTGAGGTACCTGTGGTCCTAGAGGATATATCTGTACAACTATGTAGTCCCTAGCACACAGAGCCAGTATGAACTCAGTGGCTAGCTTTGATGTCAGTGGTGGTCCTTGGTGAGGCATTTTAGGTTTATGCTAGGATACTAACTTCCCTTCATTCCATTACATATGTTCACTAATAATGGGGACATTTGAAAGTGCCCCTCAGTGCTATATTGTGTCTGAGAGGCTGGTTAATGAAGTACTACTGCTGCTTTGAAATCCCCTTACTGAAAGGTGCACTTTAATAAGGGGACCCAGAGCCACTGCTGCATAGGAATCCCTCATCTCGTAGCGCTAAGCTTGTCTCTCTCACCAACAGAAGTTGCTCCTATAAAAGATATTTCCTCACCACCCTTGTCTCTCTCATACATAAAATTATCAGTTGTGAATTATACACAGAATTGGGCAAAGGTACATTGATTTTCTTATTTCTCGCAGGGTAGCAGTATCCCAGCTTTCCCAGTGATAGAAAGCCTTCACTGTTTGTCACTAATTTCTGGTGAATACCCTTTCCCATGTCTCAAGGCCTCTGGATACTGCTTTGCAGGATGTACAGTTCACAAGCCTACTACAAAAATGCAAACCCTTTCAGGCAACCTAAAGAAATCTCCAAAGATTCTAGAAATGAACAAAAATATATTAGTTGTCCAGTCTAGGTAGCTCACACCTGCCATTGCAAAAACCAAACACAATCCTCTTTTGGGGACACTGTTCACCTAATGCTGATCTTGCACCACTCTTACCCCTGCATTCTCCATTCACTTCAGTGGAGTCACTACTGATTTACACAGATATGAGGTCTATTTCTGATCTTGCTCACATCTGGATTATGATGGTTTTTAGTTACATGCAGCACAGGTTTTCATTCAATACCTTTGTGACAGTATATGTATAGTACGATAGTATATATATATATCTGTTCAGTATATCAGACTACATATTCCCCCAAAGCCTCTAATTTTGCTGGTGTAATTAGTTGTACCTACAACTGCACCCACTTTTTAATTGCACACACAAGCCAGTTGTGTTTCTGACTCAGTGCAAATCTGCCGCTGTACTACTGAGGGCACACTGAAATCTGACTAAAAATCAGGGCCATAATGTATAATACATAACACTACATACTATAGCACTATGTGCATTCCTGCTTATTGCAGTAATGATGCCAGGATTACGGCTGAGATGTCACTTCTATTCCATGGTTAGGAGCATGCATAACTGATATAAAGCACTTTATTAGGAATTGTTTTATACAAAAATAAATAATTTATATATGCTCTTACCTCCGTTAATTATCTTTAGGCATCTGTTCCTTTTCTGGTGGGTTTCGAGGTGGAGACTAAAAAGATGTATACAATTTACAAACAGCCATGAATGTGACATGAGCAGTTAGGACAATATAGAATGTTGAAAAATCTAGTAAGGTCACAAAGTCTATATTTAGAGTGAGTGATTGTTTTTACAGAATGTGATATGTTAATTTTTAAAATTCTCCTTTAATTTCTACAATATCCTTTCTATATTTCTGGCAGCCACTTAAGTAATGTTTTTCTTCCAAGGTGTTAAATATGGAAAATGCTATGGGGAAAACTGTGAAACTTCTATAAAAAGTGGTCATTTTTGTTGGAGAATGAGCTGGGGTGGGTCTGACCCTTGCCTCTGACTATACAAGAGTCCCCTCCTCTTTGTTTGGGGATGTGCAGCTGCAAGGATGGAGTGGCGTCTGAGGGAGATTGAGAGGTTGGGGAGTACTGTAAAGACACCGGGCCTCTCTAAGAACATCCCAGCCATGGTCTTTAACATCTTGGGTCTTGGTCATTCCATGGAGCTTAAGTGATGCCGCCTCCCATTCCTGCCTATGGGATAATTCCAAGGAAACACTGAGTTTGTGAGCTCTTCCACTGAGTGGCATCACTTTGAATTATTTCACTCCTAACAACAGGGAAAAGCAAAGGATTTGAAATCCAATAACTGGCTCCATATTTCATGAACACTTTGAATTGGTGGATGTGTTCAAAATAAAGGTGTGTATTTTATGGTTTAGGCCCATCTCTACTTCTTATCTGTCTTATGGATTTTTGTATATGCATTCCCTTCCCTATCAGAATGGAGTCCACTGATTATCAAGTGAGTGAGTTTACTAAGATAGATGCCAGCAGTGGGAATAGAAACAAGATGCTGGTGAGAGATGAAGAGCTGGGGAAATGCATCCAGGTAATCAAGATAGTACTCATAATCAATAAGCCAACAGTTTGTGAAAGAAGCTCAATGCTATTCTGAAGGCTTTTTGGATGAAGCTATGGAAGCAATTTGGTCTTTGGCAGACAGTTGGGCAAACTTAATTAAACCATATATGCTTTATTGCCATGGGCTTCCACAGGTTCAGATTGTGAAATCTGAAAAAGTATATACCCTAGGATTGCTTTACTCCAGTAGGTGACCTGGCCATGTGCAGTACATTGGGGGAGTTGAGCTGTATTGGAGCAGTTATAACAATAAGAGGACAGAATGTTTAATATAGCAGCACGTGGTGAAATAAAGCTAGTCCTTGGAGATTAAGCTTTTTCCTCACAGAGAAATGAATAAATTAACATGCACTTTCATCTTTCATATTTAAAAAGTCAGCAGTGTCTGAAGTCATAATTATGTGCTGGCTATTGAATGGCCTATGTAAAATGACTTCCATCCAGTTCCCAGTGAACAAGCACTCACAGGACAAAACAACCATCAAAATTGCCACAGCATGTCACCCACATTGGTGGTCTCAAAGATGCCAAGGCTGGAATGGGCATAAAGACTGAGTTACCATCTCACCCCAGTTGTGGCTCCAGCAGAATAAGTTAGAGGAATATTCATGGGGCAGAACTGTGACCAAAGGACTACAATTTCCAGGTGTATAAGTCTGACATGTTTCCGGAGACCTATGTTCATTCAAAATGCAACTATGCACACTGATGAAACATATTTCCCCCCCCCCCAAATACCTGGCCTTTTGGTCTTTTCAAATACAATTTATGTTAACTTCAGATGTTTTGGAGCCTCTATCTGGCCCTGTTGTTGCTTTCCATTTTTCAGACAGAGGCTCTGCACCTCTGATCAGGTAATCTCCTACATCACGGGCGGCAGGGCTTTCAGCGTCAGCACATGGGGCAGCACTGTTGGTCTGGGCACAATAGACTACTGTTGTTTAAAACATAAGTGCATTTCTGAGTGATAGAATGGTACTACATGCCCATCCTTGGCAATAAGACTGGCAACGAGGTTGCTAATTATGGTAATTTCAATTTTGATGGCAAGTTTTATGATGTGGAAACGTGTCCACCCAGAACTGGCCTAAGAAGAGTTCATTCTACAAAAATTACCAAAGAGCCATCAGAAGACAACAATTTACAGGCAGTTCAAATCATCATGAATCACAACTATTTTCTTTAATCACCTCTGATCACTTTGAATCATCTCATTTATTTTTAGAACATGATTGTGGATGATTTTTAAATTATGGGAAATGTCAAACAAAACTCAAGGCAGTTTGTATGTGATAATGCGTAAATGTTGCAAAAGTGCCTTTGGCCAGATTCTTAAAGGTACTTAGGTGCATAATGGCTTAGTGGGATTTTCAGGAGTGCCAAGGAGCCTAACTCCATTGATTTCAATGATAGTTAGGTGCCTATGTGTTTTGAAAATCTAAAGCACCTTTTTGTATCTTTAGGCACCTAAATACCATTAAAAATCTGGCATTTAGGAGACTAAGTCTCATTGACTCTCAGTGGGACTTTTAGACTCCTAAATCACTTTTGAAAATTGCTCTTCAGCTCCTAAGTCATTTAGGTATTTTTGAAAACTTTACTATAGGAGGTTTTCTTTGGTGATTCATTTTTGTCTCCAGTTCTATAAGAATGAAACAAAAATGTGATCATATCCATGCCTTAATGGACGTCATTTTAATTGTGATCAGAGAATCAGCCTTATTAAAACCAAAGTGTTTTCTATGTTCATATTCGGTGCTTGAGCAAATAGCACGTGCATTCATATGCCACATACTTACTCCTTATTTAGTAGTAGTAATTGTTAAAATCAGATTAATCCCACTTGCCTTTCCAGAAAAAAAAAATCAAGATAAACTCTCCTGCTGCCCACAAAAGGCATATTTTTTATGATTAAATCATATATTAATAGCCACATAAAGTATTACTTGGGGACCCAAAGATAGGAAGAACTGAAATAATGTAGTAGAAGACTGAGCCTGACCCTGCTTCAACTGAAGTTTATAGCACAGTTTCCACTGAATTTAGTGGGAGGAAGATCAGCAGCAATATCAAGAAATTCAAAATCACATTTCGTAACTATAAAAAGCAAAATTCAGTTATCCCCCTGCTCATTTACAAAAATAACTAAACTCCTTCCTGAATAAGTTTATGGAATAATAAGTGTGCATGCTAAATCTAATCTTCAAACGTGGCTACTGAATAGGACATCCAAATCTGAGAGTCTAAAAGTGGGATATGGAGATATGGTTAAGGAGTCTGTTTGAAAACTGGTATCTCCATATTTCAATTGCAAATGAATTCAAACAAACAAATGTGGGAGCTATGAAAATATCGATACGTACCAGTTTGTTAAATGGTGTGGTGTACAGCAGGTCTCTAAACTGAAGGTTTTCCCCACAAACTAAAGAAAGAGAAGATATGCTACTGTCATTTTTGTTTCAAGCCACGAATTAACATCTGTTGGGTGGACAGAGATGTAACCTTCTAATGTCCCAGCCTTACACTCATCATTTTGACAATTAACTCAGTGGGAGTTGTGTAAGAACTCAAGGATTAGGTCCTCAATAGTTAAAATCTGTTTCAAAAAGATCTGGGATCCCTTCAGGTTCTTCCCAGTTTCTCCTCCTTTTACATCTCTGCCTTGTCATTCCCACCCAAGAAGGGTTGATGAAGTTCTGTCTTATACCCATTTTGAATGCCAGCTAGAGAGACTCACTTCAGAGCAATATAAGACACTGTAGCAGGATTCATAGATGTTAAGACTCGAAGGGAACATTCTGATTATCTAGTCTGACCTGTCTAATGCACACAATAGAATTTCACCCAGAATGGCAGGGCTCTCTTGTTGACCTTGAAGGTCAGGTGGGAGGTGTGGTTCATTTTGATATGAGAGAGAGAGAGAGAGAGAGAGAGAGAGAACTAGGAGAACAGGAGGTCCTGGAGGGAAACACTAGGAGACAACCAAGCTCAGAGAGAAAGCTTAGTTTGAGGTCTATATCAAGTAACTGTTTGTGAACTACCAATAAAATCAAACCCTAGGAAGGGTGTGATTCTGAATACTAACTCAGGGTCTGTGTGCTCTGTTGTGAAAGCTGATAGGGATTCAACCATTTCACAGGCGCAGTACTCTAAGCTCCTGGCAACGTGGGGACTTTCAGACTGAATCCTCTAGGTTACTACTATATCATTCAGCTAACCAAAATGCATTATTTCAATCTAAGGAATCAGCTATATAACCTGGAATTTCTGTGCAGTAGTTTTTGCCAGAGGGGCAATCTGAAAAGTACCTATGCTAAGGTGAATTTTTAAAGCTAGTATCACTTACCATTTGGATGATGTTCAATGGTGATTTTGTCTGTCAGGAGGAAAAAAATATTGTTAGAATTTGTTTTACTATCTTTCTGGCATTAGAGCAAGTGTGTGTGTGTGTGTGTGTGTATTTTCCCTCTTTGGATTGGATAAATATATAGGTGTGTAAATATATATAGCTATAGTATCGCTTGTACACCCCCCCCCCCTATAGCTATATGTGAAGGACAGTTTTTTTTTTAAGCAGTTTACTATTCTGTACTAATTGTCAAAATTAAACCGCAGGACAAATTGAACTATTTTTCATGGGATTTCACATACACTCCACTTAACAATCAATTAGCATTAATATTTAGGAACAGATTTTAGTTAACTGAGTGACTACCTGTTTAAAGGTACCTATTTTATATTTACTTTAAAAATGCTCCTTGTTACTCCAAAGAGTACTCAACGAATACTGAGTTTTATCAAAATTACTACAACACATTAACCATCAAATCTACGTAAGTGCACTGTTTTCCAATGTAATCATGAAAGCAGTAGTGTGGGTGATTTCCTGATTAGGGAAGCAGAGAAAAATAATTTGCAAACATTTTGTGATTTAGAAATAGAATTTTGCATTGACTGTGTTCACATCCTATTTTTAACAAATGTTCTGTGAATGGAGTTTTGTTTGTATAAATATTTGCGGGAAAATTTCAGGTTCATACTCAAGATTTGTCTAACTGTGAAACAAACTTAATTTCAAGACAGAATGAAATTTGATTGGGGAAGAAATGCAAGTAGTTTATAAAGTGCAGGCCATCCCATCAGGAAGAAAACAATATAGTATAACTTTAAATAATGGGAAAAAAAAAAAAAAAAAAAAAAACAGCTCACATAATGAATAATGAATACCAATTATGTGAAAAAGCTCTTGCAGTGAGCAGTTCCTGAGCAATTCACAGACACTAAATATGAATCATTTTGAACAGCGAACAAGTTAGTAAAAACCAATGTGAGTCACAAACAAGAAAAAAAAAAAAAGACTAAATTCACCACATAAACTGTTATTAGGAACTCGATTGCCCATTTCTAGTCCCAACACTTTATTAAGAAACACAGTGCATTACAGGAAAGCTGAGCAGTAGACATGGAGGGTGAAATCCTGGCCCCAACTGAAGTCAATGGCAAAACTCCCATTGACTTCAGAAGGGTCAGGATTTTATCCTAAAAGTTGATCAAGTCTTTATTACATTTAAAATAATACCTGTGAGTTAAACCAAGATACACAAAGTGCTCACTAGGGCCTGATCTAAAGGCCAACCTGGGATTTGGATTGGTACCTAAGCAGAGATATGGCATATTTATCCCACAATTCATGTCTTCATTGTATTGAAATGCTACTTAGATATAATTTACCATACAAAATTTCTTCTTCTGGTCTTTTCCCAATAATGCTATCTCTGAGCTGGCGTACTTTTTCCTTAAAAAAGAAACACACAAACAACAATAAAAATCAATAACTAGGGTTGATTGTAAAAAAATAATGAATGAATAGCTGGAAAAGGTTGGCTTTTTAGTATTCTGAACATTTAGCTTCTCACTACAGGAAAATCATTTAAAAAGGCTAGGAAGAATGCTATGCTGCTCTATAGGTGCAGCCTTTTAGTTTCAGCATTTATCCCCAAGCCATCAGCAAGTTATGGCGTATCCAGGGCTAGACAGTTACACTGATATCCACATAGATTTAGACAGTCTGCATCGGTCTTCGTAGCCATAATAAGGGGTAGTCATTTTCTAGCCAATTGAGAAATAAGGTGCCAGTAGAAAGAAACTTTAGGATCTGATCCTACCATCTTTATTCATGATAAGTAGCAACTTACTATGCAAGTAATCCAACTGATTGTCTGCAAAGACATATTGAGTCTTAAATATTTATTTTCTGTTTAAAACAAATGTTTAGTGTGAACAAATTTCAGCCCATGTATTACTTGTGAACTGCAAATTGAAACAGGCATTTTAATGGGGCTGTTCGCAGAATAAAATACTATTCAGCATGAATACTGATATGGTAATAGAATCATGGTCTAAGGGATCTGGAAGATATCCTATTCTTCACTTCAGTTCTTTGTACTTCTGATAATTGCTAGTGGGGCTACTGCCAGCATAATGATTTCTTTGTTGCAGTACAAAAGTGGTTCCATTTTAGTGGTGGGTGGGAATACAATGATCCCTATATGTATATACCAGACTGTAGCGCGTAATTCTGCATGCAAGTTCTTTGAGACCTGTTTAAAACACTATGTCATATATCTGAAATGGTAAAACTTCCATTAACTGGCTCTATTCGTTTTGGGAGTTGGTTCCCCTCCTGCGTATAATTGAGAAGGGTTCAGCTTATTCGGTGAGAGAAGGCTTATGGAGAAGAATTCAAAGATAATTTTTCATACGTGTTACACAGCTTTCATAGATGGTCAAAATAATAAGAACAAGATTTAAAAAAATAAAACAAAACATCAACAAACTGGTGCAAAAGCTATGTTCTAAATCCATAGTTAGGTACCAAAATACTCAACCTACATTAAGTGTTGAGAACCCCCTTGGTCTCACTGAAATCAGCTGCTGGGTGCACAATACTTTTGAAAATCAGGGCCCCTGGGTATGCCTATACCACAGCTGGGTGGCCCGATTCCCAGTGTGGACAGACTTGTGTTAGCTCTGCTTGAGCTAGAATGCTAAAAAGAGCAGTGTGGATGTAGCAGCATAGGCGGAGGCTGAGGCTAGCTGCCTGAGTCTATGCTTGCTGAACTCTTGGGTTTGAACTTGTGTGGCTAGCCCAAGTCGCATCTGCACTGCAATGTCCATGCTGCCACTGTTAGTGCACTAGCTCAAGCAGAGCTCGTGCAAGTCTGTCTGCCAGTGCTGGGAATCACAGCTGCGGTATAGATGTACGCTTATTTGGATGCCTAAGTATGGATTTAGGACTCCAAATTTAGGTACCTATTTTTGAAACTCTTGGACAAGGTGCCCTACAAGCAAACATAATCCTTCAAAAGTATACCTGCTGTGGAACTTCTAATCTGCTTTTTTCATTCTGCCATTGTTTAAATTTCTCAAGTGCTTCATCCACAGTAATTGTTCCCTTCTTCACCTGTTCCTGCAAAAGGATCAGTTCTTCCTGTCCAGAAGGGATGTTGTGTCTCAAAGTCGTATAGGTGGAAGTGTCAGTTCGAACTTTGTCTGTAGTTATCAAGTGTAAAGAGTTTAAAAAAAGGCACAAACAGTTAATTCATTTCGAAAACTGTTTTTCTTTTCAATGAAAGCTCATTTTGAGCAAGACCATGTGAGCAGCAAATCTGTAAGGAGATGGCAATTAATCTTTACCATCGTAACCATGTTTACAGCCAAGCTCTATAGAGAAAAATGCAATGAGCTATTTGCTAGTGTTCTTTTGAAGTAGTGTGTCCTGGTGAACAAAACTTTCAAACTCATTGTCATTTGCCTGATTGGTTCACTCTTCATTAAATTAAGTTTATGTAGCAGCTCCTCTTTTGAGATAGTGCCGTACCATTAATTAATTATGAAATTCCACAGAATTCAAAAGGAAGTCCTGACATAAGAGCTGCCATATTGGGGCAGACGATGGTCCATTTTGCCCTGTATCCTGTCTCCAATCGTGGCCTGTACAAGAGCTTCAGGGGGAGTGTACAGAATGAGGCAATTATGGAGTGATCCACCCCGTATTCCATTCCTGGCTTCTGGCAGTCAGAGGTTTAGGGTCACCCTGAGCATGGGGTTGCATCCGTGACCATCGTGGCTAAGAGCCATTTAGATCATGCCAAGTTATTGGCTTTATAAACCATAACATTACTTGGGGATAGGAGTGGAAGATCCCAAATTCCCATTAATATCCATTTCCCTCACTCCCCAAACTCCCATCAATATCCATTTTCCTCTCCCCCCAAATTCACATAACATATTTCCCAATAGCTTGTGCTGAGAGTAGGTTAGAAGCTGTTTTGAATTTTCATATAATTCACTCAACTATAATGATCAGAAAATATGCAGGGTCAAAAAGAAATCTTATAATTTATATGTAGCTTCATAGGACTAGATTCTAACTAATCCCTATACAGGTGTGCAATTGAAGGGAAGTAATATGAGTTCTATGCTGCCACCCTCACAGTTTAGCCCATATGTTCTTAGTATTCTCAGCTATTGGAATGGCTGCTTGGGGGCAAAGGCAGCTGGGAGTAGGTTAAAGCAGCCCAGAGGCTGCTTTGATTTTTTGAGGGATTCTGAAATAGCTCTGTCAGCCCCAGAATCAGGGAACTGAAAAAGGTGGCATAATACCACTGCTGGTCCCCTCTCCTTGGCTCCTACACAGAATGCAGCTAGACTGAATCTCAGAATTGGAGCCATAGTATTTGTCTTTACCTACATGTAAGCTCTTAATTGATTATGTCTGATTCCTTACTGTGCCATGCATGACATCCCTTTGTTCTACATGAGGGATGACCAGCTGTGCAAAGGGAAATATACCTTGATGAAGAGAAAAAAAAGTCATTATTGAGCCCCATTCTGCTCTTTTCCAAGAATATTAAGTACCAGCATACGTTGGCCATGAATCTCCACCACTTTGCATCTCTGATAATCATTTACATTTGTGCTAAGAGAGTGCAAATTACTATACCAGATGCCAGGCAGTGGAAAAATCAAACCTAAAACGTTTTACAGGAATAACCTTTGTAGGGATACACTAGCAATGCTCCATTACTAAATGTTGCAGTTATTGAATCATTACCCAGAAACATCCTATATTTCAACACATTTTTTTAATGAATTTAGTGCAAAAAGAGACACTGACAGCACTGGCAAGTGGCGTTCTCGGTTTATTCACTGAACAGACAACTGCAATGCAGCTTCCCTACTCTGCTTCAACTAATACGCCCTAATCCTGACCTAGAGGGGCTATTTCCTGGAAGGATAATTCAGTCTCTACTCCATGTGCATTCGTTTAACAGTAACAATGCTAGTTATGCTAGGATACCAATTAATGCCAGTTGCGGTGGTTATTTAGTGATATGGACTCTTCTCAAATAGCAGTTGGGCTAGGACCAGCAACTCATTTTACATGGGCCACAAAGCAGCCATGAGATAAGCTTTGGTCACTTGCTATTGACTCAGGCAGGTGTGACAAAGTTCCTCCTCTATCTTGGTGGGTCCTGCGCTTATTGGCAGATTTTCTTGCCTCAGAGATTCACCATGTGGGTTGGGGAACAGCCCAGAGACCTTCCCCTCTGGAAGAACCCACCATCCAGGTCCATTGGGAGGTTTGGGGGGGAACCCAGGCCCGCCCTCTACTCTGGGTTCCAGCCCAGGGCCCTGTGGACTGCAGCTGTCTATAGTGCCTCCTGTAACAGCTGCATGACAGCTACAACTCCCTGGGCTACTTCCCCATGGCCTCCTCCAAACACCTTCCTTATTCTCACCACAGGACCTTCCTCCTGGTGTCTGATAACGCTTGTGCTCTTCAGTCCTCCAGCAGCACACCCTCTCACTCACAGCTCCTTACGCCTCTTGCTCCCAGCTCCTCACACTCCCACCACAAACTGAAGTGAGCTCCTTTTTAAAACCCAGGTGCCCTGATTAGCCTGCTTTAATTGATTCTAGCAGCTTCTTCTTAATTGGCTCCAGGTGTCCTAATTAGCATGCCTGCCTTAACTGGTTCTAGCAGGTTCCTGATTACTCTAGTACAGCCCCTGCTCTTGTCACTCAGGGAACAGAAAACTACTCATCCAGTGACCAGTATATTTGCCCTCTACCAGACTCTTGTACCCCACTGGTCTGGGTCTGTCACACAGGTTAGAACTGATGCACAGCGTACGTATAAGTCACCCAGTTCCTCCTTTTTTAGTTTTAATCATTATAGCGAAAGCTGATAGAAAAGTGCAAAGTCATTTTTGCTTTTTCATATGTTTCCAAAAAGCTTTTATAAAGCCCCTCACTGATTTGCTTTGTTAAAATAATAACTTTTTATTTATTTGAATTGATTTTTATAAGCTGAAATACTATTGGGGATTTAGGCCATCCTGGTAGGAAAAAAAAGATATTAAATAATCCAAGAAAAAGTCAAGCCAGAGCAAAACTCTCATAGTCCCATTAAGGAGCATCAAGACAGTTAAAATAGCAAAATGAGGTTCCACACCTTGTTTCCTGAAAGCATAGTACATCTTCTCGTTATCACTCTGAGTTCTGGAGCCCTTTTGCTGAAACACTGCAACAAAATTAAAAATGTTAGGAAGCTGGTCACAATTACACAATAAGGAGATAGCTCAATGCTTATCAGAACTTCAGTGTCCTGCAAGGTAATTTTGGACCATTGAAAATAAGATGGAAGAGAAAAAAATCTCTCTCTCAATGTATACCAGAAGCATTTCTGGAATTTGCTCATGTGAAAGAAGAATGCACAAAAAGTAATGCTGTGGAAAGGAAACTGGATGCCAAAGTGATATAGAGTAGTTGGAAGACTCAATGACAAAGCAGAATCAACTTCAAGTAGTTGAAGTCCAAAGAATGAACTCTTTTGCAAGCACAAGAAGGTGCAGGAACAAATTCAGATATTTATGAAAGAGAAGACTAAAGAGGTGCTAAAATGTGCAGAGACTCAGTGCAAGCGAAGAGCAAAACACACAGGGGGGAAAAAAAAACCTTCTATTGGAGAATGTCTGGATGTGCTTTGCCAGTAACAGAGAGAAAAGACAGTACCAGGAAGAAACATGTATTCTGCCTTCCATTCAGGGTCATTCAGAGAGACGAGAAAAGAAAAGCTAGTTCTTAATGGTGGGAAAAGTTGCACAAAATCACAAAAGGAACAGAAAGCCTGTTTATAATGAAATGATTCCAGATCATAGCAGTCTGTTAAAAGCTTTTGAAAAGCAGGCCCCCTGAAAACAAATGGGCAAGGAATCTTTTAATTGTGACCAGAGTAAGGAGAGGATGACCAATGAAGAATGTCTATAGATGTGTAGTAACACTGCTTATTATGACCAAAAAAACAAACAAACCCCACAACCACCTATGGATTCCTTCGTTAGGGCTGGAAGGAAGATAGCCTTTGTAAAGCATTGAAAAAGGGTTATTTGTCCTCTTTAAGACCGCTGTAGTATTGCAACCTGAGAACCTTAGCACCACTACTAGTTAACCTGCCACAAGAACTATTAAGAGTGCACAAGCTGTTAGCTACTACAGCTCTCCTAATAACAGTTTTAAAACTGTACCTCTGTGTGTGTTTGGATTTAGCTTGCACTGGACAACACAGCTACTGACTACAAAAATACCCAGATCTTTCCTATGAAACTCTGTGGAGAAGAAATTTTTTTTGTACATGTCTAATCATGATTTTTCTTTTAACCCTTTTTTGTAGTTATGTCTTTTTACTACTAATTTGTAAAGTTGTTTTGTTGCATAGAGAGACATGATTTTAGCCAGCCACAGAGTGCCCACATATTATGGTGAAGGGTATTTTAGAAAACAATAAAACAAAACAATAATTAATAATAAATAGACACATTATCACATTAGTGACATATAATTTGTATTACAATGTTTACAAATAATTGCTAAACATCATGGGCCTGCTTTTGAGCTCAGTTAAACTGGTGCACATATTGCGTTCTATTGATGCAAATTGAATTACCCCAATGAAGTCAATGGAGTTAACACTGTTTGATCAGAATTTGGACCCAAGAGTGAAAGGTATAGTGCAGCATTTAAAACTTGTCTGAACCCATGGAACTCCTGAATTTTAATTCCATCTCTGGCACACATTCTGTTTATTGCACTGGACAGGTTGTTTAACGTTTCTGCCTTAGCTTTGCAACCTGTAAAATAGGGCGCAATTGTTGGCTGCCTCACATGGGGAACTGAAATGATTAATTAAACCATTTTTTAAAAGTATTTTGGAAATAGAAAACATTTATGTTAGTGCTACGTACTATTACTTATAACAGTAAACAGAAGAAAACAATCTAAACGAACGTGAATTAATAGCAATTGCTAATGTTTGTTTGTCCTTTCCTAATTACCAGCAATTACAATTTAGTTGGTTTCTTAATCAGAAACAAAATTAAGATGCAGTAAATGAATTCTGCAATTTACATATGATATCTGCACAATACACAGTGCCCAATAACGTATGTAATACAACTATATGAAAAAGAATGTGTAGTCACATAGAATTCTAAGGATAAAGCATTTGAGTCCCCATCCTACAAACATTTAACATGTGAGTAATTTTATTCATGTGAACAGACACATTGAGTTCAGTGGGACTATTTAAGTGCATATAGTGCATTAAATTGTGGGCCTGTAGCCTTAGAATTGAGTGAGCTCAGCATCTTTTCATGATCAAATCCTATGAAGCAAAGCTTTTAAGCACATGCATATCTTTAAGCATGAGTACCCCTACTGAAGTCAATATATTTCTGTATTTCCAAGGCCTCTATTTATTTCATCTTATTTTTTTCATATTCTAGAAATTGATAGCCAGACCTGTAAGAATCTAATCTCCCCCCGTTTTATATCATCCAGGAGCTTTTCCATTATGAGACTATCCCATACTCTTCTAAGACTAAGAATATTGTCAGAAGGCTCCTTTCTCATCCAAAACACTGCAAAACGCAGATCTGATGCTATCAAAAGGTGTGAGCAATTTTTTATTATGGAGTGGCTAGATCTTTTTATCTGTAAGCCCCCAAAGTTTTACTAATAGATCCACTGGTAATTTCTCTTTTGTTCTGTCCATGATGAAGTTTAAGATAATTGACTAATATTCCTGTGCTTAGGAATTTTTCTACCAAATATAGCTAAAGGCATGAGTTGTCTGACACATCTCTGTAGATTTCCTTTAAAGGAGAGGTTGTCAGGTACCACTTTAATAGGACTTATGATTATTTTCTTTTATAGTTACACATACGAAAGAGGAGCTGCTGTATGGCAAATAAGAGACCACAGCTCTAGGAGCCAGATCCAAAGACCAATAAAGACAAAGAAAAGATTACCATTGGCATCAGTGGGCTTTGAATCAAGACCACAGGGAATTTTCTTATCTATAACTTTTCCCACTTATTAATATAATTACATTTGTCTTCAATGGCAAGTGTTGGAATAATTAATATTTGAAATTATTAATATTAATATCAGAGACCACCTGACTAATTTAAGCATAAATTCCTTTATTAAGGCCAAAGGCCAAATGGTATTTTATGCAATTGCTATAGGCATGCCTAACAGCTTAAAAATAAGCAGTCACTACACCCAATAAAGTAACGAAGTATTCATAAGCATGCAATCAGTATACTTACAAATAGGCCAGAGCTGGGGAAAACCATCTCATCCTGGTGAACTCCAGCATGATCAGGTAGGATCTGACAAAGAACCTTCAGATTCATGGCTCTCTTTGTACCTGCAGTTAATTTGCTGACTTTAGCAAAAACCCAATTTCCTTCCTCTAAGCCAAGGCCTTCCTTTCTTATCTCCTCGCCCCTTCTTGCTCACCAGCAGAACAGTGGGAAGGGTTGTGCTTGTTTCTTTTAAGACAGTTTTTCTTTGTCTTGTTACTGCAGCTCTTTATTTTATTAGTTACTTTTTGAACCATACATCCTTCCCACATGATAAGCAATAGCCAGTTTATATGTCTTCTTATTCTACAACCTTCTTTTACTTACTGATTGGGACCTTTTCTTTATTAGCCATGAATAATAAAGCAAATATATTATTTTCTTAACCAAAAAAACCTAACTTTAATTCTTTTATTTTCTTAATTATCCCTACAGCAAGTTTAATAAAAGTTCATTATATAGTTTTAAAATTATGCCCTTGGAGGCTATGATTTTTTTAATCTCGGTGAGTGATCTCTTAAAGCCTACCTCTGTCAAGAATTTGAAATAAAATGTTTTAATTGTGTACAGTTAGATACTAGTATATCTGTATTGAAAACTCTTTATAATGTCTCTGAGTCCATTATTTTCTCCCCTCTAATTACTTCCCCTCCTCTTTACAGGTTGACTGTTTTACAGGTTAATTTTTTCTCGTTTGTTAAACATGGGATGAGTATCTCCTGGGGGGAATTGCTGTTAGAGAAGAATCCTTATCTAGTCCCAGAATTTTAAAACAGATGGGGACCCTTTTCAGCAAGTTTCAGGTATTTTAATAAGAACATTATATATCGTAAAAGGTTACTGAAATCTTCCTGCTTCATCTTAGAGTCAGAGTCATAAGATTAGAAGGGACCACAAGGGTCATTTAGACTAATCCCCTGCCAAGATGCAGGATTTGTTGTGTCTAAACCATCCAAGACAGATGGCTAACCAGTCTCCTTTTGAAAACCTCCAGTGAAGGAACTTTTACAACCTTCATCTGGTGTTCAAGACTGCCTCCATCTTACAATCTTATCAAAGCCCATTACATTACATACCACCAACACTATATCATTTTCTTTAATTAACCCTAATGATCTTATTACACTAAATATATTGTAAAATAGAAAATTGCAATATTCTAATATCTTTATGGGGATTTCTATTGGAAGGATTTGAAAGAAGACCCAAAATGGTCATTTCTGCCATTAAATATTTTAAAAATCTTTTCAGTAAAGGCTCATAATTTGCTTCATGTAATTTTTCCAGAAGGAGGTAATATTAGATGTTAATACAAATATATTTGCCCAATGGATTTTAAAGTTTTTTTGTAAAGATTTTTGGGTATCCTAGTTTAACTCTCTTTGCTATATATCATCTTGATTTATCTTTCTTTTGTTACTATTTTTTCAGGTATCTTATATCAAAGATGATTAAAGCATAGCTTTTCCTAGCATTAACCTTTAATATGTTTGTTTTGTGAACTTTATTGGATAATATTTTAATCTATTTAAGTTAACTTGCTCTTGAGTATGTTTGATCATTACATTCATGAGTTACATTCTGACTTGCTCACTATTAATGCAATTATTGCAGTTTCTTGCTGCTGCTGTCAGATTTGCCCTGTGAGGAGCAAAATGTCAATTCCTCGTTTGTGAATGAGACTAAGGATAAAGTGTGGGGAGGGACCAGAGGAGAGGGAGTTATCTTTGTCCAAATAAAAGTGAAAAATTATGTCCTTGCAGTAAGCCCACCATTTCCATAGATGAAAACAGAATCTGTGCATGTGCATTTTGGGATAGAATTTGTCCCCAAACTTTTACACATGCTAGTATGGGGTTATCTTTATGTTACCAAACATATGGAATTATCTAAGAGGCATCTATTCTTACTAGGGACATTTACTTATAATGTAGCGGGCCAGGCCTCAGTGCCATTTAAGCTCACGACTTGGGCTTTGCACATGTGTGGGGAGTGGAAGTCATGAAGGGAGTGCCTCTGTACTGCAGGATGGGTCTTCAGATTGACCTTGTACAGAATGGTAAGGAAGGTGCTGATGGAAGCAAGCCAAGGGAGTGGCCAGAAGCTTCATGTTCTGGGGAATGCAATTCCAACACACTGCACAAGTGTTGTTAATACACTGAAAAACTGGACCAATGCCCAGGAATGGCCCTAGGGGGTTTGCCGGCCAGGACAGAAAATGGATTTTGGTGTCACCCCCAAAACAAGCAGCTGAGCAAAACACAAATGAACCAAAATGGCCAGCTGAGAAAAACAAAACAAAAAACCCAGCTGAGTAGTATGGAGCCCCCTGAATGTTGACACTCAGGGTGACTGCCCTGCTTACCCACCCTAGAAGTGGCCCTATTGAGACCCATCCCTAGCTTCAGTTTAGGGGGTTAGATTTCACCTCTCTGACTCTCACACCTTTATCTCCATAGAGCCCACCTAGTCCAACTGCAGTATTTTCTCCATTGTGGGCGTTTTCTCCTATTTGTATGTATAGGGTTATTAGTGTTCAAAGGATTTTTTCTTTTTAAAGTAGGAAACAATAGAGTAACCACAACATCGAGGTGAAGTTGTGATTATTACTGCATAAAAAGGCATCTGTACTCTATTTTCTACCAGGATTGTTAAATCAATAGCTTGGGGTATGAGAATTAAGAGCAGAGTTTCTAGCAAAATCATCAATAGGGGAAATGAAGTGAGTCCAGGATGGGTACTCTCAACAATATCCCTGATTGGGAAGTACTTTAACTGATAGGCTTTGAGATTTCTGCTGAGCTTTGAAATGCTGGAGTAATCAGAAATGGAATTAGTCTTCCAGCTGTTGAAAGTAAAATCGTTAAAACCACTCTGCATCTTGCTGAAATGATTTCAGCTGGCAACAAACGCTCAGTGTGGGCGAAGTAAGTGAAAACAAATTAGTCCAATTTTTGGAATGACTGAAAAGATGTCTAAGCATAATGCTATATATACAATGGACATGTACAGAGATGAATCAAGCAATTTGCTCTACCACCCATATGTTGTAACACAGGGGTGGGCAAACATTTTGGCCCGAGGGCCACATCTAGGTATGGAAATTGTATGGTGGGTCATGAATGCTCACGAAATTGGGAGTTGGAGTGCGGGAGGGGGGAGGGGGGGGCAGGAGCTCCAGCTGGGGGTGCAGGCGCTGGGGATGAGGGGTTGCCGGTGCAGAAGGATGCTCTGGGCTGGGACCGATGGGTTTGGAGGACGGGAGGGGGATCAGGGCTGAGGCATGGGGTTGAGGCGCGGGAGGGGGTCAGGGGTGCAGACTCCGGGCGGCGCTTACCTCAAGCAGCACCCAGAAGCAGCGGTATGTCCCCACTCCGGCTTCTATACGAAGGCGTGGCCAGGCAGCTCTGCGTGCTGCCCCGTCTGCAGGCGCCGCCTCTGCAGCTCCCATTGGCCACTGTTCCTGGCCAATGGGAGCTGCAGGGGCTGCGCTTGTGGTGGGAGCAGCATGCAAAGCCCCCTTGCTGCCCTTGTGCCTAGGAACTGGAGGGGGGATATGTTGCTGCTTCCAGGAGCTGCACAGAGTGGGGCAAGCCCCCGACCCCGCTCCCTAGTGGGAACTCGAGGGCCAGATTTAAACATCTGAGGGCCGGATGCGGCCCTCGGGCCTTAGTTTGCCCACCCCTGTTGTAACATCTGGTATACGGTTGAAGTACTATATGGGAAAGGGCTTGCTTGTGTGACAGAGGAAGATTATTCTGTCCTTTCCCACATAAAGAAGAATAAAAAGGTGCAAAGGGCATCAGTAAAACAAACCCTCATTTTGATGGCCAAGATATCATAATTTATTTCCATCCAAGGCAGGGTGTCTATTTTCTGAGCCTCTCTGCTTCAGGTAATTTTAAGAAGCTATGCACTTCCATTACACTTATTTATCCAACCTGTACCTACAATGATCTCTAAAATACTAAGAAGATGTATATGTATACATCTTTTCAATGTATATTCATATTATGGCTGATTAAGGCCTGTGTGTAGTGCATGTATGTCAAAAAACAGAAATCCAACTTAAACTATAAATGAAAAACCAATACACTTTACATACAATACATAGATACATATATCCCAGAGAAAAACTATGTCAAAATGGAGTTAAGATTGAGAGTACCTGTAACTAGTTTAGGGTACAATGCATTACAGGAATGTTATAATCACCCCCCACCAAAAGCATTATAAACCCTGAAAATTCAGTTTTCCAGGTTCAATTTAAAAAGAAATACAAACATAGTAAGTATGAAAATGCACAGGTAGTGTACCTAAATAACCTTATCTCTGCCCTATAGTCACATTATGCGTTAACCATATGTTTATGATTAAGGCATTTCAGAGTTTGCAATCTCAGATTAGATTACACTGATCTCTAAAGAAACATTATATTTGTTTTAACTCTCTCCTCCCCCCCGTCCCCCCAGGTGTCACTACAAGACAGTTAAAATTGTTTAGATGCCCTGGCTGCATTTCCATAACATGTCTGGCATTCTTTTAAGCATGCACTGTAATCCAATTAACTTTCTCATGTAAGGAAAGCTGGAGAGCAAAAAGCAGATGTAGGCAGATTCCAGCAGGGAAGAGAAACAGAAAACAAATACTTCAAAGCATGACTGCAGTGACACCTTGGAAAAATGCCAAATGACAGGGTTGCAGAATTACAGAATCCACAGGACCCTGATTGAGATGAACGGGACAGTTCACACGTGTTCAAGTTATTGTTTCAGGCTCTGCAGATGCAGGCAGGAAATATTACACTATTTCAACCTTGATAACTTGAACCAAGCATCTCTCTATAACCCTACAGACTAGAAAATACTTTAAAAATGAAATCTGAGATTCTGGAGCACAATTCTATGGCAAAGGGGACTTTCCACAGCGAATTCTTTGGCCAATAGGAGTTGCAGAATGTACACAGGACCCTGGTTATTGTATTCTGTTTGCACAGTGGCTGCAGACTAAAGGAGGAGTTGGAATTTGGCTCCCTAAGATTTGCTCAATTTCTAATGCAAAACTGAAATAAGGGATTGACATAGGCAACTACATTTGAACTTTGAAAGATCAAAAATTTACTCAGTGATGACATCTTGAAAACAATAAAATTATGGCATGATTAACAATATAGTCACCTCAGAGAGAAAAAAAGCTCCATTATGAGAGATGTAAACTTTGATGAATTTAGTTAAAGGTCTCTAATCTTATTTTCCTCTTTAGCTGTCTAAAATAGGAGGCTAAGACAAGAAAATTACTGATTGTTGTGTTAGCGACACCATGTCTAAAGACAAAAAAAAAAATCACTGATGACATATATACAATTTGTGTTGATTTTTACAATAATCCATTATTGATATGAATGAGGCAACTTTCGTGAAATTGTGCTCTTGAGGATGAATGTGACTGAGTCAGAAAATCAGCATAATGTCACCTATTCAACACTTTCAGTAAAATATACACATGATGCAGCAGAAGGAGACAAAACGGTGGATATCACTCATCTAAAATCAGCTTGATCATGGCTATTCAAGTTGAATTTATTTGTCAACTTCACCGAGTCTGTTCTTAGCAGGCTACCTATAACAAGAACTGCATTGCTTAGGAAACATTGACAATTACTAATCACAAAATTTGAAAAAAATTCTACACTGGGATACAGGGCTAAATGATAGTGTGAGTTAATTTATACACCAGGATTTTACTTCTTAATATCAACGTTCACATCTTAACTAGGTCACCGATCGGAATAAGTTTGTTAGTTTCAAACTTATCCTTACTGAATATCTGGTCACATCATAAAACAATCACACAATTAACTACAATGACTGCATCTGATCAAGAGAAGGCCAACAATGAAATAGTAGGGGTAGGTTACAACTCAGAGTTATGGTGTATAGATAGATGTATGTACAGAATTATTTCTAGCTTTACTTAGTGTAATTATTTTATTACTTAAAGATCATCCCAGGTGTGCATGGCATTTAGAAAAATAAAACTGACAAGTCTCTTACCTGGGGGAGATTAAAATCTAAATTAGACAAAATACAGCAAGAGATGTCAGTAAACAGAGGACAGCAAGCAGGGAATATGGAAGAATGAGGATTGACACAGTTAGGGGTCATAAGTTATACTGACTGTTATGTTCATATCTTGTTAGATATTTTTGGTTTCTTTTGTTTTGTTCTTTCATATATTTAGTTTGTTATTAACATTTGGAGCACTGCCTTGGAATGGAAGCTAGGGTAGAGGTCATCAGTGGAAGGCTAACGAAAAAAAGTGAATTTTGCATAAGGTCACTGGTCTCTAACATTCATAAGCCCAGTGGGAAAATTTGCACATTTAAAATATTAAAATAAAATTTTAAAAATCTTGGGGTTCACAAAGTGAAATCAACTAGGGTGAATGAAAAGTTATGAATAGTGAGGGCTAGACAGTTGCTTGGGGGACACACCCATCCACAGAAATAATGGGTACTCAGCATCCCCCCTCATAGTCCTGCATAGGCTACCTGGACCTTGGATCCAAGTGCACAGGAATAAGTCATCAAGAAAACGAATAAACTGTCTAACACAGCTGAGCAGGTTGGGGAGGGTGTAATTTGCAGCTGGTATGCACTGTGCCTAAAGACACAATCTAGCCCTATATGAATCCACAACAAAAATAAGTAATTTCTTTAAAATAAACACACAGATCATAAATACTGGTCTAGCAACCACTTATTAACAGAATTTCAAGCAGCTAAAAAGACATCTTCAAAATAGTTGCAGACGTCATCTGATATAGAATTACTATATCAGTAATATTGTTTGCAGAAGGCCACAGCACACTTGCTGAAAAAAAATAGTGTCATAATTGTTCATCTCAACTTACACAGATTGTCATCCGTTGTCTCATGTAACTATGTAATTAATTAGTCAAGAGCATCCTTAGTTTTTCTCAGATCAAAAGCATAAAAAATATTAAAAGGTATATCACTGAATAATGACAATGTGAAAACATTAATCCAAAACTCACTAGCAATTCTATTTTCAATTCGCTATCATACTCTGTCAGAATCTGTCAGATATAAGATGACAAATTTGGTTGTAAAGTACTACCAGAACCTTATATAATAATAGCTTATGGGGTTTTCCAGCAATAAGAGAATACTGGGGAAAACAGTCAAGTGGATTGATTAATCAATAGAATGTGACATTAAATTGCTGGGTGCTAATTACTTGCTAGGCAAGAGACCACCCCAAGAACTCTTGCTCTGCAGCTTCTATGGGCTTGGCTACACTTGTGAGTTAGAGCGCATTAAAGCAGCCCGGGCACCCTGCTGTGACTACCTGTCCACACTGGCAAGGCACGTAGAGCGCTCTGACTCCAGGGCTAGAGCGCTCCTGGTACTCCACCTCGGCGAGAAGATTAATGCTTAGTGCGCACCGGCTGAAATGCCCGGGCGTCAGTGTGAACGAGGTGTTGCATTACTGCGCTCTGATCAGCCTCCAGAAACGTCCCATAATCCCCTTAAGTCAAATGGCCACTCTTGCCATTGTTTTGTAATCGCTGCAGGAATGCCGATATCCCCTTTGTAAGCTCCGTTTCTGACAGCCGGCTGCTTATCTGCTCCGAGACAAAGCAACCATTACTGTGGAATGTTGTGTGTGAGAGAGAGAGGGGCGGAGGGAAGGGGGGGGGGTCTGCTGCTGTCTGAACTTACAAGACAGCATGCTGACATGCTCTCAGCCCCCCAAAAACCCACTCTCTCTCCCCCCACATACACACAAACACACTGCCTGTCACCCACCACCCCACCCTACGCCCCATTTGAAAAGCACGTTGCAGCCACTTGCATGCTGGGATAGCTACCACAATGCACTGCTCTCTGTGGCAGTTCCAAGCAGGGCTTTGGAGCGGAGCCCGGAGCTGGAGCCTGGACCAGTAGGTTTTTCCCCAGAGCTGGAGCGGAGCAATTCAAAAATTTGATTGCTCCAAAGCCCTGGTTCCAAGAGCTGCTAATGTGGCCATGCCAGTGCGCTTACAGCTGTCAGTGTGGACAGATTGCAGCGCTTTCCCTACTGCGCTCTATGAAGGCTGGTTTAACTCAAAGTGCTCTACATCTGCAAGTGTAGCCATGCCCTATTAGTAAGTAAACATATGATAGTTAGAAGTTGGAAGACCTCTCACAGTACATCTCAGGAATATTAGCTAATTGTTCCATTTTCATAATTTACCTAAGTCTAAAACGTTGGATACATTTATTAGACTTTGGAGTCCCATTTTTGTTGTACAGAGAGAAGTGATACTGTATGAATTTGCTTTGAACATTATTCTATGTATATCTACATCTATAGCTTCTTCATTGCTAGTGTCTGAAAAACTGCAGTCTTACAATAAAACACAGTGGGCTGAAATTTGTGTATGTGCATGTGTAATGTGATATCCACACCATGCTCATCTTTTTTGCGTGCTGCAGAAAAAGTGAGTGTGGTACTCCAGAATATGGTGGAAAAGGCCTTCCATCTGGAATTTTATAGTTCTTTTGCTTAGAAAATCTCTTATCTGTCTATACATTCTTCCTACAATATCCATATTTGCTACTTTTTACAAAAATCCCTCTCTTCATTGTAGGCTTTTTCTATGTCCAAGAAGGTTACTATGTACTCTTTGGTTTTCAAGCTTTTAAGTGCTTCTGTCTCTATCAGTACAATGTAGTCAGTCACACTCCTACTTCTTCTGAACCCATTTTGTGTTCCATCTATGAGACTATTTCTTTCTAAGTATGTTACTAATCTGTCTGTCATCAGTTTTTCCATAGTTTTACCTAAATATGCTGAAAGGGCAATTGGTCTGTATGCCTCAGGCCCAGAGTGCACGTTGCTTGGTTGTTTCACTGGGACAATAATCATGTTTCCAGTCCCTAGATATTTTCCCTTTCCTCTATATGCTATTGTTTAATTTTAGTATTATCCTCAGGCTTTCATCACCTAGTATGAAGTATCTGAGCATATCAAAGCTTATTTTTGTCCTTTCCTCATGTGGTGCTTTTGCTCCTTATCACTTTTTGGAGTTCCTTAATACTGAATTTTTCATTTAAAATAAGATCAACATCTTCCTCCCACCTATTCATTATCTCATAATTATCATTAAGGAATGTTCTTTTCCTTTCCCTAATTTCTATCCCCTGAGCCTCATCATAACTGACTTTTTGAAACACGGTGGCCAAAATTTCTGCTTTTTCTTTGTTGGAGCTTATTACTCTATGGCCTTCTACTGCAAGGCTTCATATTGTGTTGCTCTTATTCTTATTCCATTCATTTTCTGAAACTGTTTGTGTACCTCTGATGTATTGATATCTTTACGTACTTTTCCACAGTATTTCCTCCAGCTCTCTCTTTTTGCCCTTTTTATAGCTCTATGTGCAAGTGCTTTTTACTTTTTTTTTATACGTCATTAAGTCCTCACCATTTATTGTTTTTTGTTTCTTATATGCCTTGTTCCTTTCCTTAATTAACTGGTCACATTCCTTAAGGGGGAGGGATAGCTCAGTGATTTGAGCATTAGCCTACTAAACCCAGGGTTGTGAGTTCAATCCTTGAGGGGGCCGCTTAGGGATCTGGGGCAAAAATCAGTACTTGGTCCTACTAGTGAAGGCAAGGGGCTGGACTTGATGACCTTTCAAGGTCCCTTCCACTCTATGAGATAGGTATATCTTGTTCCACCACAGTATGCTTTTCTATCTTTTATAAAGGCTGGTATCCTAGGTATATCTAGGCTGGCTGTCTTTATAATTTCCTTAGTATCCTCACTTATACACTGCTTGCCCACATGTTCCTCATGTTAAAGAGTTTCCAATTTGATTTTTTCAGGTTCCAAGTGGGGGTATTAGTCTCATCTTTGTATTTTCTCTTTTTTGATATGTAATGAATGTCAGAAACTGGTCACTACCCATTCCCTCCTCTCTGTAAATTTCCTAGATACATTTGCTTGTTAGGTTACTAAAAGCTATTCCCAGGTCTCGGCAAGAAAGGCTTCAGCCTGCTGCAGTGAACCTGGTAGGTCTTCCATCACATAATATTACTAAATTATTATCTTCAAAAAATTGCTCTAGGACATTTTCCATTCTTATATTTTTCCAACTTTCCCACAGTCCATTGTGATTGTTCAGATCACTGCAGATAATGTATGAGCAGTTAATTCTTTCAGTTCTATAGTCTCTAGTTTTCTGCAGGGGTTATAAACATTATATAGTTTGAGAGATGCAGAGGTGTTTTGTATCAGTATCTCAACAGCATTATACTTGATATTTAACTTTTTAACTCTAAAACTAGGCAGTTTAGATTCTCCTTAACAAAGGTGCAGACACCCCCACCCTTTCCTATTTCTCTAGCATATCTATATGTGTGATTTTAGTTTTTCTATTAGCTGAGTCTTTTTTATGCATAGTATATCAAGGCTTTGTTTTCATATCAATAACATTTCTTTAATTCCGGTCCATGTGCGATAAGACTATGTGCATTCCAGATAAAAATAGTCACCCCCCTTCTTGTAACCTTCAATACTTCCTTCACTTAGGAAAGTATGGAGATGTTCCTCTGATAGATTGCTAGTTCATAGGTACTTTTCAGCAGCTTTAACTATAAGTCTCATTTTCTATTTTCTTTCCTGTCTGAAAGAAGTACAATGTATGACTTCAGTCACAGATGCAATTTCTTTTTCTATAAGTAGTATATCATCTCATTTTACCCCAATGGCACTCATTACTTTCTTCTCAGTATTTTGTTGCTTGCTAATCACTGCCCCCAACTGGGTATTATTTTTCCCTCCAGGTGTCTCCTAACGCTTCTGCATATGAGATGTTAATGATTTTGTTTTTATATTCCTTTAACTTGCTTTGCCTTGGTACATTCTCCATATGTTGAGCTGTGTTTTCCTTCACAGTTACATTTTTATTCTGTCCCTTCCTCATAATTATCATATGAATGGTCTCCTCCAGACTTGCTGCACATTAATTTCCCTTTGCAATTATTTGCTATGTGACCAAATCTTTGACACCTGTAGCATCTACCCTGTTTGTTTCAGTTAGGAATCCAGGTAGCTAACAGTTCATTTTTAGCTTTCTTAGCACCTTTGTCTTAAGGAGCTGCCCTACTTGTTCTTTGTTTTTGCATTCCACTAACAAGACTCCACCAGGTAGTTTCCCAGCTCTTACTATGTCTCCAACACTTTTTTTGAACCATTCAACAATCATCAGGTGGTTGACATACCCTAACTTTCTCTTTAGCTAGGGATTTTACTGTTACATAATTTCCCCCCATGTCCCATTGCTGCCTTCCCACTTGCTGTTCTTTCTGCTGGTTCTAAAGAATCTATCCTTTTCTTTTTCCTTGTTTTCATCCAGTTTTTCTCAATGCTTTCCCTATCCACATTTTCTAGCCTGGTTTGAGTATCATTTGTTATCACTTCCATCTCCCCCTGACCAGCAGTTTAGCCTGACCAGCTTTCCACTTCAGCCCCAGCAAGAGAGCCAGCCACATCTATCCAAATCCCCTGAGCCTCTTTGTGCTACAAACTTCCTAGCTTTATAATCACCACCCAGCCTCATCCCAGTTGGGCTTTGGTCATCCATTAAGCCTCCCTCTCTCTCTTTCTCAGGTGCTGCCAGGTATGTTATTTGGCCTCTTAGGCCCACACTAACCCCTTCAGAGCCTGTGTGGAGTACACACCTCATCACACCCTCCAAAGCAGTTCAAAAAGTGAGAAAATGCGAAGTTTAAGCAATTCTTAGTTTCAAATTACTCCTATTCCTCTCCACAAATATTATTGCTAGCATGTGGTCACTTATGCTGAGAGACAGTTAAAGGCATACAGTACTTGCAGATGGATCAGAAAGAAAACAAAATTATGTCTTATTTGGGATATGGATCCACAAAAGGACTTAGGAACTTGCACCCTCAGGTTTAGGTGCCTATGTCCCCAATTTAGGTGCTATTGCAATTCACAAAACTCCCTCTTGTCTGCTGTCTTAACTCTGTAGATGCACAAATTCACTCTGTGCCTAAATTTCCACTGTAAAAGTTCCCTGGGCACCTAAGTTTTCACCTCTGGGCATTAGAGTGACCAGATGTCCCGATTTTATAGGGACAGTCCCGATCTTTGGGTCTTTTTCTTATATAGGCTCCTATTACCCCCCATCCCCTGTCCCGATTTTTCACACTTGCTGTCTGGTCACCCTACTGGGCATGCATCCTACTGCCTGAGGCAGACGTCTGAGTATTTATCCTCACACCTAAGTGCCAGCGCGATCTTCAAAGACAGTCAAGATAGGCCTTCCCCTTGCCTATCTCACTTTTGGGACTCAATCACTAGGGGTGCTCGGAGCATGTCTAACTCTACTCAAAATGGCCATTCCCCACTGTGCTTGATGAGGCAAAGGGACTTGAACAGGGGTCTTCCACCTCTCATGCGAGTGCCCCAGCCACAGGGTTATGTGTCTTTCTCACTCTAGCCCAATTAATATTTAATTATTTAATACAAAGTAGCATTTTTTCTCCCAGAGGACTGATGAAACTGCACCCTTTTTTTGCCTCAGATGGATTCCTCAGCTTTCAATCACAGTAGGGCATTCTAAAAATATTTCCTCCCATTGCACCTTTTCAGTAGATTTCTTAATGCCCCAAAGTTTGCTCATCTAAAATCTAAGCTTAGTTTACCAATCTAGCCAATAAAGTTAGCACACCAGTTTACAAGCAGAATAAAAAATCCCCATTCTAGACAGTAAAACTACTAGAGCATTAAACAATCTCAGTGCTTAGTATAATAGAGATCTCTCACACTGGAATTGATTGCTATAGTTACAAGAAATCTGTTGTTTCTTGAGTCTCTGAGGCGCTGGAAATGAGGGATTTTTACAGCATTTGGGTAAACACTGCCTATTCCTTATATGGAATAGTCCTGTTCCCTGAAAACCCACCCACTGGTTGCTGCATGTGGTGCAAATTCATATGGTTTAAATGAGATGCTAGAGTGCAACTTGTACTCTATTCTGGAATAGATTTTGGAATATTGTTCCACTACTGACTTTTTGGCTTGAAATTTGTCCCAGGGATAGCCACTTTTAGATGCTAAAATGTTTTCATGTACTTGGGGAGGACTATATGGCTCCAGGGATATGTAATGAGACACAGACTACAGCATGTCACTGGTTGGGTGAAGCAGAATAGTAAAAGCCTTTGCCCCCTGAGAGCTCTTTAACGACACATATGAAACAAGTTTGTGGCTTCATTCTAGTTCCTGCTGGACCATGTGTCCACATAACAAACAACACCGATGACAATTAGCACCCTCATTGGTAGGTTCAGCAAGGAGGTAAGTGACTGGTCAATGAGGGATACTAAAAGTATCCCCTCAACCCTTTAGGCAGTCCTCAAAAGTCTGAGTTGGGGCACACTGCTGGGCATTGTGGGAAAGCTTGCACCTGTTGTGAGGATAAATTGAGAAAATTGGGTTGCAGGACTGTTAATCTGGCACTTATAATGAGCATTGCAATTTCACTGTAAAATAAAAATAAAATCCCTTAATACATTTAGTTAACAATTGTTTTGACAGAACATAGCTGGAAACATATTGAAATAACCTGGTAAGGAATATTAAGAATTTAAGGAATGGAGAGGGAGCACACAGGGAATGCGCACCATCTGGACAAAGCGCTGTTTGGCACCACTCTGCAGCTTCGTCTTTTGATGAACTTTTCATATAAAGACAGAATATTTACACTGGTGTGCATTAAACAACAAGCAGAGATACACTCAACTGTTTATTAAAGATGCAGTACGTTTAGTGGAGTGTTCAGTATAAAAGTTTGCATGTTCAGTATAATCTGGCAAAAAATTACATGAAATTAAGAGAAACCTTATTAGAACTCATAACAATTTTAAAAAATAATGAGGGGAGTCTCCTAGCTGAAGGGTCATAAAAACATTAAATTACAGATCTTTTACTTTCATCTGCTGGGAGACACAGGGCCAAGATACTCAACTTGTATAAATTATCACAGCTCTGTGGAAGTCAGTGGAGCGATGCCAATTTACACCAGCTGAGCATCTGACCATCATCCTTCAAAGCGTGGTCCTACTCTGAAAAGTGGCTGTGTATAAATGGTATCATGGGGTCCTATGTTCATTGCTTCTAAATCAACAAATCCCAAATTGTGGTCTGCAGAGCACTTATTGGTGATCTATGGAAAAGCTGATTAGTCACATATTTCTCCGGTCCAGTGAGTCTTGTTTCCGGCTGCTTCTAAAGTTATGCTTTTTTAATATGGCTGCAGGTATGGGGGAACCTGTGGGTGAGGCTCAGTGAAAGCGTGGATGGAAGCCATAACTGACATAGAACAGGCTCTATCGTGCTGAGGCCTGGGTTGAATTATTGTAAGCAAAATCCGCATAGGGTCACCTTGTTGGCAGTTCAGGGAACAATAGGGATACTGCTCCAGGACTTGATTGACCCATTCCATCTGCCCGTTAGCCTGAGGGGGCTCCACGCTAAGGAGCTTAAAAAATTCACACCAAAAGTGGGAGATGAAGTGTGGGTCTCAGTCTGACACGATACTGGTTGGTAGTCCATGGAACTAGAAAAGAGGCACACTTTTTCCTGGGCGGTAGGGATTTTGTGGCCAGAAACAAATTGTGCCATCTTGGTCAGGAGGTTGACCGTGACTAGCACCACCATGCACCCATGACAGCAGGGCAGCTCCACAAGGAAATCTAGAGACACGGTGGACCAAGGATGGGATGGGGTGAGCAAGGGCTGGAGAAGACCAAGTGACTTTGAGCATGGGTTCTTCTGTGAGCCAAAGGTCATAGAATTTAATGTATTTCTTGAAATAAGAGCTGTCACTATCTGGTGTACTTCACCGCCTGCTCAGTTTGTGTGCTTGCATGGGCCCAAACACACACCAGGTTATTATCTTTCACCAAGGTGTGTATTTATTCTTTTTTACAAAGTAACAGAGTGTAATGCAGGCTTACAGCCAGGGGAGACTTCCATGACACCTTCACTCCGCAGCCCAGGCTCACCCTCTGAGCAACCCTTCTGAGCTGCCCCTTGCTTCCTGTTCCATCCAATTACCTCATTAGCCCAGAGATTATCAACCAGGTATGCACAATCCCACAACAGAAAGTGTATAATTGGCTTCAATGAATCCTGCACTCTTCCCAGTGCTGAAGCAAACCCAGTGACCACGGTGCTACACATAGTACCCTGTCACAAGAACTCAAACTTGGCCACGAGAAACTCTATGAAATCAAGCCCTGCATTTTAGACTGGCCAAAGTGCCCAGCAGACAGTGTGTCATGAGACAGTTTTAAAGTCTGGAGTCCAGGCTGTACTTGTACAGACATAAATGGTGGTACATGCAATTTGATCATTTCTCTATGAGTGAGCACCGTAAACAGAAACTGGGCCCTGCTTCTGCAAGTAGGCCCTGTGGGAATAACCCTTCGCCTATGTGGAATGCTACTGACTTCAAGAAGGATCTACTTGTGAAATGGCCTCACTCTTGGCTGGCATCAGGACTGAATGTGAGGGGATCTGCTAAGCTAATAGCATGCATCTCCACCGCTTGATCTCTAAGAAGCAGACTCTGTAAGTGGTAGCAGTAACAGATTTGTATCCTCTCTAGATGCGGTATAGAAGAGGACAACACACACTGACCAGTAGGTTACCTACTTCCTGTTGACAGGGGACTGTCATCCTGAGCATCTGAGGGCCACAACAATTCAGAATCCTGGACAAGCCCCCACTATCCCACACTCACCATTGGGCTACACCTGTCCAGTCCACAATACAGGATCAGGGCCTTGGCAATAATATTTTACATTTAAATAACACCTTTTAGCTAAAGTTTCCCAAAGTGGTCTACGTAGTAAATTTCACACAAAAAATACATTGCAACCTTACTATTCTTTCCAAATCAAGCACTCAGAAGTTAGGAGATGCTGTAATTAAGCTTGCCCATGCAACACCCCTGTGAGGTAAACTGTGGTGTTATTCCCATTTTACAGATGGGAAACTGAGGCACGGAGCTTAAGGTCAAAATTATCCACTGAATTTGAATGCCAAGTTGAGACACGAGGAGCCAATTTTTCAGAGTACTTAGCACTTTATACATTCAGAGCACAGCTCCCAGTTACTTCAGTTGTAAATGTGAGCACTCAGCACTTCTGAAGATCAGGCCCCATGATCTCAAGTTGGGCTAGAAAAAGAGGAACACACAATTAGTGACCACTTGTGAATAGTCTGGTTTAAGTGACTTGCTCAGCACCACACAGAAACTCTGTGTCAGAAATAGGGACAGAATTCAACTCTTCAGGGCAGCATTCAACTGTGTTAAACATGAGACCATCCTTTCTATTACTGCAATCCCATGTCTTATTCAGTATAGATCTTCCATCTTGCTGCAACTAATGATGCAAAGGTCCTACAAACAACACTACTCAACCTTGATTCATCTCAAGAGCAGGACCAAATAGGCTTGTGGACTGAATCACCCAGGGGTCCTGTGGGGGAAAAATGTGATCATGTAATTGATGCATATGGACAAGGGGGCCAAATTACAGACAACCTTAATTCTGACATTTCCTAACTTTTGAGTGCTTGAATTTACAACATTAATAATGTTCTTTTAACACAGGTTTGAGGGTTTTTTGTTTTTTTTAAAAACCAACTGACAAAACAAATTCCATCTTGTGACATCATATTTAAACCCACATTGCTGTTCATCAGCAGGGTTGGAACCTTTTAATCCATCACAGAAACCTCTGCCATTATAGCTAATGGAGCAACTGATAGCAGTTGTTCCCCACATGGCTCCCAGTTGCATCCTCCTTGCTCAGCCAGTCCCAATCCTCCCCCTTCCAACTCACAGTCACAATTTCTCTCCCTCCTCTAGTCCCAGGCTCACAAGACTCCTGGTCCCAATCTACTCCTTTTCCTTCCTAAAGATCCAGGTTTTGTCCCCTCTACATTTGAATCAGATGAATCAGAATTCCTTCTCTTCACTGACTAGATGCCAGTCAGTCAGTCCCTACTCCACAGCATGGGGGCACTATAGCATTTCAAAGAACTCTCTTTCAACATGGACAAAACAATGTATTTTCCCCTATTCTCATTTTCCAAAACAGCTGAACCATTTTGGCTGAATTTTTCAAAAAACTGAAATCAGGGTCTTATAATGGAAAGTGTTGGATAATCTTAATAAGAGGTGGTGCTACCAGCCCTGCCTTTAAGAAAGGCATGACTTTTGTTATAGTTTTCTTGCCATTATTGGATAAATGTAAGGTTATGTCCTTAATAAAGAGAATGGGGAATTTAAATTAAACATACCACAAGAATCTTATCTTCCAAGTCCTCTCTCAGAGAATACAAGCTGGAAGAAAATTAGTTTTCTAATGAAGTGATGACTTTCTAAGAAATTAGTGCAATTCTTTTACATCCAGCTAAATTCTGAGAAACCTAGAGGGAAATAGCTTATGCTGATGATACCAACAACCATTCATAATAGCTCTGTAAAAGAAAAGATCCTTTTGGCGAATGTGGTGCAGATGCAGAATATTCAGTGTAGCAAAATGGCTTTTCTTTATACAGCTAAGATTTCTGTGGAAATGTTAGGAGACAAACACTTAAAGGCCAGCAAAATACAATATGCCAAACTACCCATAGTAAAATTAAAATGTCGGTGTATTAATAATTAAATCATAAATCCCAAACAAAACAAACTACACTTCCAGCACATTTGACAAACCACTTCTTAACAACCTCTCTCTTTTTATGGCCAGCCCCATAATTCAACTGGTCTTCGATGAGTCCAGCTACATTCAACCATATTTGGCTTTGTCTGTAATGAGTAGAGACACCTGAGGTAACTCTGTTTTTTAGAGACAGAGTGTTAGCCCCATCCCAGCCAAACACCAATCACGCTACTGTATATTTTCTCTTTCATTTCCATCCCTTCAGCGTAGTTTAAACTCCAGTATTATATTTCAGAATCATCCTTATTTACATAAAACTGAACTGAAGAAAGGGGCTTTTCAATTGTGGAATAATGTTTTCTGTAATTGTTAGAGATGGATGAACTGATTTGAATAAATTAAGAACCTGCCCAAACTTTGGCTCAAAACTCAAACTGAACTTGGTATGATTTTAGTTTAATTAAAAAAATAAATCAGGATAACTTTTTCACTGATTTTTTTCTTTTTCAAGTAATTCAAACAGAAAAGGAAACACTGTTCTCACAGTATTTCTGACGGAACAAAAGCAGGAAGTACTAGACATCTCACCAGAACGCCTGCTCCCATGAGATTTCCAACCCAATTTTTCAGAAGCAGGAATTTCAGATCACTTTGATAAAGTTCAGATACACATCCTAATTTATGTGTAATTATTCCTACCAAAATGAGCTTCTATATCTTTGAGGTTCACTCATTAACTATCATAATGACAATTTGTGCATACAAAAACCTTTAAGATACTTTATTTCAAAATGCTAATTTAATGCCACAATAAGATTGCTAGGAAAGGAAATGCTGTGTGCACTCCGGATACAGAAATGTTTAATCATAAATACTGAAACATCAGTTCCTAAATGCTCTTTTCCACATCTTCTTCCCGAGTTCAACACGGTTTACTGATGATTTGTGATAGATGAAAGAAGAATGGACAGAATTTTAAATCAGCAGGTTTGGATAACTTGCCTCCAAGAGTTTTAAAGAAGCTGGCTGAGGAACTTGCTGAACTGTTATTGTTGATTTTCAATTACTCTTAGAGCACTGGGGAAGTTCCAGAAGACAGGAAGAAAGCTAATGTTGTACCAATATTTAAAAAGGGTAAACAGGATGACCTGCGTAATTATAGGCCTGTCACTCTGACATCAATCCCAGGCAATGGAGCAGCTGATACAGGACTTTTGATTAATAAAGAATTAAAAGAGGATAATGTAATTAATACCAATCAGTATGGGCTTCTAGAGAGTAGATCCTGTCAAACTAACTTGATGTCTTTTATTGATGACTTACAAGTTGTGTTGATAAAGGTAAGAGTGTATATACATAGATTTCTGTAAGGTGTTTGATTTGGCATTGTACAACATTTAGATTAAAAATTAACCGGGCATATATTAAATGGGTTAAAAGCTAGCTAAATGGTAGGTCTCAAAATGTAACTCCAAATGGGGTAAATGGGATTTAAGGGAAGAACCACAGTAAAGAAAGTTCTGAAGCTGGGGTTGGGGAAAGGAAAGATTTTTTTTATATTGTTACTTTGGCAATATATTGCACCCTTTGTTAACCGCTTGAAGGACACACTGAACAGAATGGGCCAAATCCTGAGGTGGTGTAAACTGGTGTAGCTCCACTGATTTACACCAGCTGAGTATTTGGTCTAGTAATTTTTCATCTTCCATCATATTGTGTTACTATTTTAAGTAATTTTGATTAGGTTTTTTTTTAAAAGCAGCATCCTTTTAGATGCAAAATTGAAATTAGCCACAACTTGGATACTTTTTCAGTTTGTTTCAAAGACAGAATAGGTTGATTCAAGTTTATTAATAGGCCAAGGACCTCAGCCTCAAGTAGAAGATAATCTTTAGAAAATTAATATTCATCATTCACAACAGACAACTCTACTCGGACCAACACTTATCTGCCAGTAAATATCTTTAAACTAACCTTACCTTGTACTATATAGGGAGTGTTCTCTTCTTTAGGGGAACTCAATGGACGAGGGGTAGGTGCTGGTGGCCGGTTTATAATAAAGGATCCGTGTTGCTTTCTTTTCTCCTCATCAGATGCCAGTATCATATCATACACACTTTCATCCAACTCGGCAAAAGTATACGGATCCTCGTCATCGTCCTCAGATTTATCTTCTTCTCCACCGTATACTTCCAGATGACCAGAAGTCTCGTCTCTTTCCTTTCTGTCTTCATCCCATTTCCTTGCTGCAACATAGACAAGTTGTTTTCAGTTGTTTCAGTCTTCAGACTCCAAAAAGCTGCATTCTGATGCCAAGATTTTCAATTTAGGCGCCTAAATAAAACTGATTTCCCACAGTTCCTATTAAAGCCCATACAAATGGCTTCTAGGGGAAGCACTGCATTCTCATTTCTTCTTCATAGTTTTTGCTAAAGTTTTTGAGACTGGGAGCCAAGAATGAGGTAACTAAATAAATGACCTTATTTTAAAAAATACTGAGCACCTAGCAGCTTCCACTGAATATAAAAGGTTTCTTATCCTTAATAGTAAAGCAAAATAAATGGCAGCTGTGGGGTTCTCAGCACTTTTGAAAATCAATTCACGTATGTGCCAAATACGACCTTAGTAGTCTAATTTTACCTATCCATATTTGAAAATTTTAGCTTTTGTCTCCCACATGCCTTCTGTAGACATGAAGCCTCTTCCCAGGTGCTCCCTCCTGGCTTAGGGGCAGCCCTGCATGTGGTCCCTCACCTCAGTTTCCCTCTTGGATCCCCAGCAAATCCATGCAAACATGTTCTCAAGTCCATCAACATTTATTAACAATACATAGCACAAATCTCCCACAGCATGTCACCCCAGTGAAATCAGTCCTTAAAAAATCCAGCTTTGTTCTCACCATACGCCAGTGTCTTTTGCCACATCTCCATCCCTTTGCCAGGAGAGTCCAGCCCTTCCTTCATGGGTGCAATCTTGTTCTTCCCAGCGGGAGCTCCCACAGCCTCTCTGCTGGGAGCACCTCTCACTCCCCATGCCTTCACTCCCCACTGTTCCTCAGGGTCCAGCTCTCCAGCAAAGAGACATCAGTGGGTAAGCCCCTTCACTGCTCCCCTTTCCTTCAGCCCCCTATGGCCATTGGCTCCATCTCTCTGGCTTAGAGCCAGCAGGCATCTCCCTCTTCTGCTGCTGTCACCTTCAGCCTTCTCCAGCCCTGGCTCTCTGGGTTAAGACCTGTCAGCCAGCAAAACCTTCTGGCTGCTCTCCTGTCTTCATCCTTCTCCCAGGAACCACCTTCTGTCTCTGGCAGCTCTTATCTCCTGCCCTTCCAGTCTGCTCTGACTCTCCTGGTCTCTTGCTCACAAGACCTTATTGGGTATGTCTACACTGCAATTACACAACCATGGCTGGCCTGTGCCAGCTGACTTGGGCTTGTGGGCTTGGGCGCTGTTTCATTGAAGTGTAGACGTTCGGGCTCAGGCTGGATCCCGGGCTCTAGGACCCTGTGAGGTGGGAGGGTCCCAGAGCTTGGGCTGCAGCCTGAGCCTGGAAGTCTACATTGCAATGAAACAGCCCTGCGGCCCAACCCCCACTAGCCTGAGTCAGCTAGCACGGGACAGCTGCATGTTTTTAATTGCAGTGTAGACATACCCTTATAGTCCCCAGGTGCTTCCCTGCCCTCATCATCATCCACCTGGACTGGAACAGGAGAGCCAACCCCAGTTTCCTTTAATGGGACAACTATTCTGCAACACTACCTGTTTTTTGACTTTGACCAAGATGTACTACAGTACTATATTATAAACCATGAAAGGCAGGGCCATCCCTAAGGAGGTGCTCCCCCCAGATCCTGTCCCCACCCCTGTCCAGCCTCTTTCCACCCCCCAGCCTCTTCCCCGCCCAGTTCTGCCCCCTCCCCCAAGTGCGCTGTGCACCCCCCCAGTACCCTCTGACGCTGCAAAAGCGGCTAAACTTCTGATCCACGGCTGGTGGTAGGCACTGAGAGGGAGGTGGAGGCGCTGATCGGTGGGGCCCGCTGGGGAGCAGGAGGCGCGGGGGGGGGGGGGGGAGGTTCTGGTAGGAGGGATCCCTCTCGCCTCCCCCGCCCACTTGCTGCTCACCTCCCCATTCACCTCCTCACCCTGCTCACACGCCCGTCTCTTGCCTCATCTCCCCGCCCGCTCCTCACGATTTTCTCGAAGCGCGGGGCTCCCCAAAGTGTGGGGCCCGGGGCGGTTGCCCCGATTTGCTGTACCCAAGGGATGGCTCTGATGAAAGGGTCCCCAGATGTACTTTTACAGCTCATGACATATAGTTCTATTGTATATCATCTTTTGTAATTCATGTTAATGCCTTAAAAAAAAAAAAAAGGTTTCCTAAGCCTCTGCTTCCACCTTCCATATTCCCCATATTCCATATATTGTGTTTTCTGGTTGCCCATTGCATTCATGTTTAGCTTTCACTTCTATTTAAAAAGCTGTAGGCAGAATTAATAATATCCCAGATTTAATTTTTTAGACAGCAATATATTAGAAGCTTGTGCAGAGAAAGTGATATTAAAAACAGCAGCCGGTAGACATTTCATTTTTAAATCAGTGGTTTTAAAAACACTTGGACAGATGTCACAAACATACTTAGCACAATTTATTAATGAGTGATTCTGAGGCCACTGAAATGACGAATGTTTACATTTGCCTACTGCTGTCTACCTACGGTTCCCAAACAAACAGAAGATCCCCTAGTAGGTTTTAGTAATGAATCGGGGTTCCCTTTATGTTGTTGTGATCCCGTGTATGTCTCTTAATGCTTAAAACCTTTCTGCTGCTGATTAGAGTGAGAAACATTTTGTGTGTCTTGGGGACTCCATCAAGCGAGTAAGTTTTAAAAGTGATACTATGTTCATGTAAACCAGCTACATAATTATCATCTACTGTGTACTCTGGATTTCTTATCTATAAAAATATATTGTAAAACATCTACTGTGGTGGATAAAAAGTCTGCAATATTCTATACTTAATGTGAGAAATAGACAGTCTGTTTCCACGTTTCTGTCTCAGTGGGCATTTTCATTCTCGGAACTCCAATAGGGGGCACTCTTATGCCATCAGCAAAAAAAACCTCTCTCTGAAAAAGGGCTCAGCACTAGAATGCCTTTTATCTAGTCCTGAGCAATACCTGCAGTAAATGGCTCTAAAAATGTGTAGCAATGACTCATTACAGTTTCTCTTTGAAAAGAAACTATCATCCTAATTTAGAGAAGATCCTCATATGTTATTTTCCTTTCCCCCTTCCCCAGAAAGCTGTAACGATGAAACCAAAGCTAATACTTCATGAAAACACAGCACGTTTTAAATGAAGGATTCATATAGGAATTGTTTCAGAGGAACCTTATATTATCCCTAGGTTGTTAACTGTCTGTGCTCTGTATGTCCATATCTATCTATCTGCTCAGGTTCATATTTACGTTTTATAGGCATGAGACAGAGATGGAAGCATTACTAATGCATAGTGTAGCCACATATGAGTTATGCAGGTTAATCCAAACTTATACCGAGAAATTCTTTATTCCAAGTTTACCCCTCTCATGTATGTAGCTACTGAGAACAGGGGGTATTGCAAGAGAAGGGGCATTTGGGGGTCATGGTGGCAGTTCACCACCTCATGGTAAGCAGATGTGCTTATCATTTGTAATCTTTTTAATATATGCATATAAACTTGTAGCATCCTGCATTAAACCAGCTTTTTTCTTTCACGTTAGAGGACTGGAGGAAATCTCACTGAAACAAAAAAACAAACAAACAAACAAAAAAACCCACCCACATCCTGGAGAATAGCAAGCTATAAAACACATAGCCACTCAGATAGACATGAAGATGGGGATAGATTAGATAGAAAAAACTATACAGTAGAGTGGGGTGGGAAGACTATGGAGTGTAAATTGTGAAGGAAGTAAGGATCTAGGAAGTAGGTAATCTGTAAAACCAGAGGATTAGAGGTGAGAGGCAATCTGGTTTAAGGGAGGGATAGCTCAGTGGTTTGAGCATTGGCCTGCTAAACCCAGGGTTGTGAGTTTAATCCTTGAGGGGGCCACTTAGGGATCTGGGGCAAAAAATCAGTACTTGGTCCTGCTAATGAAGGCAGGAGGCTGGACTCTATGACCTTTCGGGGTCCCTTCCAGCTCTATGAGATAGGTATATCTCCATATATTATATTATATTATAATCTAGGCAGTGGAAAGGAGCTAGGCCAAACTTAAAATGGCTGCCAACATTATTGCGCAATCGCCAGTACATTTATTATACAATAACCAGACATAATGTAGAATTGCCAGAGTTTAATTCATACTGAACAAAATCCTGAAGTCCTTATTCAGAAAAAATAAAGAACAATTACTTACTCTATGGTAAGTAGACTGTCTAAAGAGACAGTCAGCAGGTGCCCTTTGGCAACCTGTCAGTGCTGCGAAATGCACTGTGAAAGCAGGGAACTGTGCAGTCTGGAAACAGCCCATTCAGAAGGGAGAGAGATGGGGGTCTCCACCCAGAAAGGCAACAGCTGGGGAACTGGAAGCCTGAGGGCGGGTGCCCTTGCTGCACCACTGAGAGAGGAGAAAGGCCACGTCCACAGCATGCCCATATGCTTTCTTCATCACACCATGCTGCATGACAGATAAGTAGCTACATACGTTGTTTTTAGCAAAAAAATTTCCTTCAGTTAAAACTTATCTTGGGGGAGTGAGAAGATTGATCTATTCACTCTTGACCTGGCATCCGGAGCTGAAGCTTGTTCTGGCCGTTCTGCAGTCCTTGTTTACCTAGAACTCCTCAGCCCACTTTCCTGCGGTTTCTGCTGCTTGTTAACTCCCACAAGTGGGAATATGCAGAGACCACGCAAAGAAGAAATAAAGGTTACTTACCTGTAATTGAAGTTCTACAAGAGAAGTCTCTGCATGTTCACACTCCCTGCCCATCTTCCCCGCTTCATTGGAGTCTCAGGGCAAGAATTCCCAAATTAGTGGAAGGAGCTGAGGGGTGGTTGGGGCCACTCCACACTTTTACACCATCAGAACCCTCCAGGATCAGAGGAAAAGGGAGGAGTGAGGGGCCCCAATGGATACTGCTTGTCAGAAGGTTCCAGAAGTTTGTGGTGCAGGCACCTTGATCCCACAAATGGGAATATGGAGAGGCTCCCTCAAAGAAGTAAGCTTCATTTCTTTCTTCTTTGAGCATGTGTCAGTGTGAATCCCACTGTATGTGACTGGCAAGCAGTTTCATCTTTTGGATAGTGGGTACCCTGGCACTTGAACTAAGAGTGCTGGAGGTACTGCTGTATGCCCTGGCTTGAAGTGGTTTCCATTATATCCCGGGGTTTACAGTTTGGTTCAATGGTTCTCAGCACCCGCACTATACAAATTGTTCCAGTCCCCCTGAGTGGGTCTGAGGAGTATCATCTGTGCTAATCAAATAAAAAACGAAGTACTGCTCTTTGGAACTTGGCATCTGCCCTGGCTGCATGTCAAGTGCATAATGTTTAAAGAAGGTCAGTGGGTTTGCCCATGTAGCTGCCTTACAGCTCTGTGAGTCTGGCACATTTCTGACAAATGCCGACTTGCTCGCTTGAGCTCTGGTGAAGTGAGTCTTGACGTTCACATGTGAGGCTCACCAACCAGATAGTAACAAGTGGAAATGCATCGTGTAATCCACTTGGAGAGTCTCCGTGGAGAGATCACTTTGCCTTTCAATACACAAAGAAACAGGGAGAGTGCTGGAAGGGCTTACTCCTCTTTAGGTATTAAAATACAGGTCTGTCGCATCTTACGCGCATTTAACATGCGCGATTTCAGCTTTACGCGGTCGGCAAAAAAAAAAAAAGAAAAAGAACAATTTTAATACTGTACCTGTAGTGCGGGCGATTCCGCCCACCATTCAACTCAATGTAATTTTGACTATACGCAGTTTTCGCTTTACACGCTAACCGTGGAAGGAACCCCCGCGTAAGATGAGACTCGCCTGTAGGGCTCTGGCAATGTCCAGAGTGAGAATGGCAAATCCTCAGTTATGGCTTGCATTTCATGAGGAATTCCCTAAGCTTGGAGACAGGATGCCCTCCTCACTAACACCACAGTGCTTGTGTATCTAGCTACATCCATTGTGGATTGCGGGGACATATTTGCCGCCAATTGTCCATCTTTTCCAATGTCTTTAAGCTCCTCTCAAGCCTTCTGAGGGAGCTTGTTGCTTGTTGCTCTGTCCCATGTAAGAAACTCTCATTTGTCTAGGAGAGCCTGGCAATTAGCCACCACTCACTGGTGATCTAGAGATAGCAGATCCAATCATTTGGGATCTTTATGCATATTCTTGGCCAAATGCAATTTTTCTTGGATGACTGAGACCACTAGAGATTGGGATTAGAGTGAGAATAAAAATACTTGAACCTGGAAGGGGGCACCTGGTATCTTTTCTTGATACGTTTTGTTGTTAGTGATACAGTGGCCAGCAGTTGCCATGGAGTTCATGCTGGATCTAGCAATCCCACATTTATGGGGAAGGTGAAGTTAGGAAAATGAATAGCTTGTGAGATTTTTCAGATATGACTGAAGTCTGGGTCTCCAGTGTGTCTGCGATCCATACTAGGAGCTCTTGGAATGCTTTGAAATCATCCAGCATTGGTATCAATGCTGAGGTGACCACCTTGCTGGTTGATGATTAGGAAAGGTCTTTGAGGGGCAATGCCAGATGCTGATGGATTTGTGCCTACAGGTCCCGCTCCTCCTGGTACTCTGGGGTCTGCAGACTTCCCAGTTAGGCTGCCGGAGAGGGAGATCTTCTCTTTCTTGATGGAGAAGAGTGGCTCCTTCAGGTTTGTGAAGGAGGACCGTTTGACCCAAGAAGGGCCAGACAGGTATCCCGTATGAATACAGGTGGTTGGAAGGTTGCTGACAGGACCAATGCCAGTCCTGATGCAGTGGCTGAGTTCTGAAGAACTCTTATGTTTTTTTTCAGTGACCCTAAGGGGGACAGCTTCCTGCTCGATACTAGTGAAATGTGCCCCAGTGATGATGAGTATGTGTCCCCCATGGGCAGTGCCAGTGGGTATAGTGCCGCCACTGGGCAGGGGTGCAGGTGCTTCTGTCAGTACCAGTGGACATCTCAGTGCTGATGACCATTCTGCAGTCCACAGTTGTTCCCCCATAATACCAAGGTTGGAGTTGGCAGTGGGGTCCAGAACCAAGGAAATCTGCTGCACTGTAGTTTGCTCCTTTTCACTCATCTTCAGTGCTGGGAGAGTTTGATGATTTATCCCTGATGCTTTCCTGTGTGTCTCTACATGAGAGGACACTGAGCTCTTCCTGAAGCTCCTGCCTCAGTGTTCTAGGTGGCCTCTTTCAGTGACCTGCTCTGATGTCTGAGGTTTTGCTGTCCATGCCCTCAGCAGTTCTGGTCAGTGTTGATGTAGCCAGTGCTGTGGTCGGTGTTGGTGATGGTTCCTCACTTGGTGCCAACTTCTCTGCTGAAGTGTTAGGTATCATCTGTCCCCTTGACGGAGCACAGGAGGATGAAGGTTTGGCTACTATGGGAGTTTGAGCCCAGATCTTCTGAGTCCACTCTCATGGATTGTTGTAAAAATGGAGTTTGAGTTTTGCATCTCACGATTTTGGGGTTCAAGCAGCGAAAGAAAGGCAAATCAGAATGTGGAATTTACCCTGGCAGAAAAGGCACCTGCTGTACCCATCTTTAAGTGGAATTAGTCCATCACTGGTTGGGCACAGCTGGAAGCATACAGGTTTTGAACCCACCAAGTTAAGATCCTTTTACAGAGGAGTCGTGTGTGTGTCTGTTTGTTCATTCGTTCATACAGGAGGGGTTAGGTTGAAGAATTTATATCCAGCCAAGGATTATTCAGTCCAAGATGTTGTAAGAGACTGAAGGCTGCTCTGAAGTGTTTCAAGAAGTTTAGATGAAGATATAATAATAGAGTTGTCAGCAGATAGGATACCACAAGGTTCTGTCTCATTGCCATGGGTGGACAGAGGAAACAGAGACCGCCAGGGGCATCCCACCCTTTCTGTCCTTGTATGGAAGCATGAGGAGGTATAGGGTTCATGCACAGCCCCAATGGACACTGCTAGTAAAAAGAATCTGCGTTTGCGTGCCTGGGGAGCATGCACACCTACAGTGGGATCTACACTGATTCGTACTCAAAGAAGAACCAGAGATTATGGTCAGAGTTCTCAGATTTTCATCATCTATTAAAGACAAACATTTGTGCAGCAAATTCAGAATGGACTTAGCTGGATACAGATAGCGTCTGCAAAGGGCAAGCTTATTTTTGTTATTAGCTCAACATCTACATTTGGCATTTAAGGATTTGCTCTTTCCCATTTTTTTCCATTAGGAAAACTATTATCACCCTTCTAGAAGTGTCACCACATCATCTTTTTTTTTTTTTTTTTTTTGCCTTTCCATAGGGGGAATGCAAACTACAAAATTTAATTTTCGATTTTTGTTCCATGAGTCAGGTTTTAAAAAATCCATGTGACAGCCCTGTCAGTGCATTATGGTCATGATATCAGCCATTCATCACAAACAGGAATAACAAGATCATTGTCCACTCTATAATTCAACAGATGGCTACATTTCTACTACAATATTAGCTAGAACTTATACTTAACACAATATTGGGTTACTTTTCCCTATTAGAATGCATAAAGTAAATTCTATTAATTTTACCTGTGGCATTGCAAGCTTCGCAAACAAACAACAATTTAAATATAAGTTAACTAACATCTTAATTCAGTATTGTGTCTAAAACCTTCCTTATAATCCTATGCACCATGTATTATTTTATGAATCTCTGAGATGGGTTAGGAGGAAGAAAACTCTGCCTGGAACTAGTGCTCCACAGTCTACCATCACTACACTATCTGTAGTACTTAGTGACTTAGGCCTTGACTCAGCAATGCAATTAAGCACTTGTTTGTTTTGCTGAATCAGGGCCTTACTGACTAGCCAACCACCATTAGCCACATCCATATAGAATCTCTACAGCAGCATTTAACAAGTATTACACATATGATGAAAAATTATTTTTTGGCAAGACTATACCTTGTGAAAAGTAGTGAATATAATCTTGTTTTATAGTGGGAGATGGATCTCGAGGAGGTAGGGGTGGCTTGTCCAGGAAAAAGGAGTCTCTTCCACCCACTTCAGGATCGTTATCAGGTATGCTGGCATATAAATTGTCATTGTCGTCATCAAAGCTGTATGACTTTTCCTCTGAATTATTTTCTTCATCTTTCTTTTCTTCCACTCCCTTGACTTCTTTAGCTTCCTCTTCCTTTTCTTCCTTCTTCTCCTCTTCCCTCTTGCCTGATTCCTCCCAGGCTTTCTGTCTGACTCCATTCTGGTCTCCTACGCTCTGTCTATCTGTTAATGCTAAAGAATGCATTGTTTATTTAAAATTTGCCAACTGGAAGCATTTTGTGTTTCACAGATTTCCGTAGAAGTACCAGCACTGCTAATAAAACTTTTATGAACTAATATAGTGGAAAGTTGTCAAATGTATAACTTCAGTGAATGGCTTTTAAAATATTTACCAAATGAACAGTGGAAGCTTTCATTATATCTTGCTACCTCAGTACACAACATATTCATGTATACAATAACAGTAGGATTTTTCAGAGATATTGGTGGAGTGGAATCACATGCACTACCCTTTCCCCACAATCTGTACTGCCTGATTTTCAAAGCAGCACAGCCCACATGAGTTAGTAAAATATGCTACAACTCATGCATCTGTATCACTTATTTTTAATATACTGTAGTTTGGCTGCTTATCATTTAACATTCTTTAAAATGAAATAAATATTTCCCCTGGGATATGTGGTTTGTAGTGAGCTTTATGGCTTTAGTGGCCTTTGGACCAAAAATAAGGATATAGTGGAGAAATACGTAACAGTAAATTTTCAGCACCATGTACAGCATAAGGATTTAGCTAAAATAACAAGGGGAAACCATGTAACTTATTCCCTCCATCCCCTTTTAAAATTGTATCCATTTCTGGACTATCTAATAAACATTATGAAGACCCTCCATTATTTCCAATATTAGAAGCATTTAACTTACATATGTTTCTATTCTTCTGCCAACCCTCTCAATTTTAACCCACAATTTATATGTTAATATTTTAAGAAAGCTGTTTCACTTAGGGCGCGTTTGAGATAGAATTTATTGGAAAACTTCTTTCTTTTCCATTCTTGGTATTTTCCAAAAAATGTCTAGAACCCCCCCAAAACACCTGACTACTTTGCACTGCCTCATGCATGACGGAAAGATGAGTGCTTCTAAATATAATAGACAAACCCATTCATCACTATTTTTTTCTCTTTGTAAAAAAGGCCAAATTATGGTCCCCTGAGTCAGTGGAATGGGGGTGGGTGGGGAAAACATCGGTAGTATGTGAGAGGTGTGAAAGGAAGCTTTACGTCTGTACAAGACAGAATGCCCCCAGAGGTACCAAGGGAAATAGAAGGAGAAGCAGCTTTTGTTGCACCTTATTAAAGGATCCTTAGTTGTGAACATAAGAACATAAGAAAGGCCGTACCGGGTCAGACCAAAGGTCCATCTAGCCCAGAATCCTGTCTACCGACAGTGGCCAATGCCAGGTGCCCCAGAGGGAGTGAACCTAACAGGCAATGATCAAGTGATCTCTCTCCTGCCATCCATCTCCACCCTCTGAAAGACAGAGGCTAGGGACACCATTGCTTACCTGTCCTGGCTAACAGCCATTAATGGACTTAACCACCATGAATTTATCCAGTTCTCTTTTAAACTCTGTTATAGTCCTAGCCTTCACAACCTCCTCAGGTAAGGAGTTCCACAAGTTGACTGTGCGCTGCGTGAAGAAGAACTTCCTTTTATTTGTTTTAAACCTGCTGCCTATTAATTTCATTTGATGACCCCTAGTTCTTGTATTATGGGAATAAGTAAATAACTTTTCCTTATCCACTTTCTCCACATCACTCACGATTTTATATACCTCTATCATATCCCCCCTTAGTCTCCTCTTTTCCAAGCTGAAGAGTCCTAGCCTCTTTAATCTCTCCTCATATGGGACCCATTCCAAACCCTTAATCATTTTAGTTGCCCTTTTCTGAACCTTTTCTAGTGCCAGTATATCTTTTTTGAGATGAGGAGACCACATCTGTACGCAGTATTCGAGATGAGGGCGTACCATCGATTTATATAAGGGCAATAATATATTCTCAGTCTTATTCTTTATCCCCTTTTTAATGATTCCTAACATCCTGTTTGCTTTTTTGACCGCCTCTGCACACTGCGTGGACATTTTCAGAGAACTATCCACGATGACTCCAAGATCTTTTTCCTGACTTGTTGTAGCTAAATTAGCCCCCATCATATTGTATGTATAGTTGGGGTTATTTTTTCCAATGTGCATTACTTTACATTTATCCACATTAAATTTCATTTGCCATTTTGTTGCCCAATCACTTAGTTTTGTGAGATCTTTTTGAAATTCTTCACAGTCTGCTTTGGACTTAACTATCTTGAGCAGTTTAGTATCATCTGCAAACTTTGCCACCTCACTGTTTACCCCTTTCTCCAGATCATTTATGAATAAGTTGAATAGGATCGGTCCGAGGACTGACCCTTGGGGAACACCACTAGTTACCCCTCTCCATTCTGAGAATTTACCATTAATTCCTACCCTTTGTTCCCTGTCTTTTAACCAGTTCTCAATCCATGAAAGGACCTTCCCTTTTATCCCATGGCAGCTTAATTTACATAAGAGCCTTTGGTGAGGGACCTTGTCAAAGGCTTTCTGGAAATCTAAGTACACTATGTCCACTGGATCCCCCTTGTCCACATGTTTGTTGACCCCTTCAAAGAATTCTAATAGATTAGTAAGACACGATTTCCCTTTTCAGAAACCATGTTGACTATTGCTCAACAGTTTATGTTTTTCTATGTGTCGGACAATTTTATTCTTAACTATTGTTTCGACTAATTTGCCCGGTACAGACGTTAGACTTACCGGTCTGTAATTGCCGGGATCACATCTAGAGCCCTTTTTAAATATTGGCGTTACATTAGCTAACTTCCAGTCATTGGGTACAGAAGCCGATTTAAAGGACAGGTTACAAACCTTAGTTAACAGTTCCGCAACTTCACATTTGAGTTCTTTCAGAACTCTTGGGTGAATGCCATCTGGTCCCGGTGACTTGTTAATGTTAAGTTTATCAATTAATTCCAAAACCTCCTCTCGTGACACTTCAGTCCGTGACAGTTCCTCAGATTTGTCACCTACAAAAGCCAGCTCAGGTTTGGGAATCTCCCTAACATCCTCAGCCATGAAGACTGAAGCAAAGAATCCATTTAGTTTCTCCGTGAAGGATCTGTTATGAATATTTGTTCCTAGTGCTGAGTACAGTACTTCAGTTCATTTGCAAACTGGACCATCATTTTTATATCCACATCCAGGGCAGGGTAATGTAATGCCCCACCTAGGGCAGTAAGTACTAACAGTGCTAGCCAGACTTCTAGCCCTTGAAGTCAAATTATGGCTGCCCACTGTCTAGGTGTGTTGGAGGAAGAGGCTCATAATTTAGCCTGTAAGGCGCAGCAATCTAATACAGAAGGTGAGACAACTGGGAAGGTATCAAGTATCCAGTAAAATACAAACAGAATATGGGCTGGCCTTTCTTACACAGTTATCATGGATCTGTGGAATAAGTGTCATTGCTAAATGCAAAAAAACCTGCAGCTCTTCCCTTACTCCTTTATGTTCCTTTGCAAATCTCAGCCAACATTACTGAAACATTAAGGGCCAGGTCCATGTTTGTACAGATGTGTGAAGAGGAAGCTGAAAAGAGCTTCCCAATTGTGCTTCCATGCAGGATCTAATGGCAACTGTAGGCACTGCCCTCCTCTAGCACAAGGGCTGCTCTCCGATAGAGCACAGGAGGGGTGGAGAGAAATGGATCTGCTACTCTCCACATCAGCCCGCGGATCTGGGTGGCCTCCAAGGGAAAAGCATGTTGCACCCCTTGAAAGAGTGTGTAGCAAAAGGTACATTCCCCCATGGACCAGTGTTTAAAGGCATGCCTGAGCCCTTAGGTCACACAGCTAAGCGCTAAAAAGTCAGGAAATCTGCAAGTTAAGGTTGAGCATTTAACCATAACTTTGTCCTCTTGTGTGTGTATACAGTCCCCTACAGTCTCTAGATATCAACATTTCTCAGTTAATACCACACAGTATCAGGACATGGTACCTGAAACCTTTCAGACAATATGACTTACGAGAGGTAATGTGAGGGGCTGAGCTCAGCATGGCCACATAAATTCCATCTTCCTCCTCCTCCTCCTGATCACCATCTTCTTTATCGGTTGTATTAATCTGGAAAGAAGATTAAGCAGAGCAAATCTTTTGGTGATATTATCCATAAGCACATCAGTGCAGTATGAAAGAGAAGAGCTATTGCCCTGGGGGGAAAACAGCCAAATCATTTTCTTTCAGTTCTCTGTAAAATGCCCTCATTTCATATTTTGCAGAGGTTCATTTGCCCTCAGTACTAATGCCTACTGATAAATTCCTTAAAATCCTTCTAAGGAGAAAACAGAGACAGGATAGTGGTAGTGATATATGAATCTAACTCTGTTTACTGTGTGTGTGTGTGTGTGTGTGTGTGTGTGTGTGTGTGTGTGTGTGTGTGTGTGTGTGTGTGTGTGTGTGTGATTCTAATTGTGAAGTATGCATGGTGGGTGGGTAGATGGAGGGTGTGGACAGTAACAGATGAGAAGAGGGTCTGTGAGGCACTGTGGAGTAGCCCAGAATGGTCAGGGTGCAACAATCTTTGGAGGGCTAATTGAAAATAGTAGACTACTGAGTGCATGCTGCGTGTGCACAGGAGACTAGAGGACAGGTCACACAACTGCAGGTATGTTAGCTGGGTCTGCCTTACTATCAAAGCAGAGCTAGGTGCTTACTCTATCATGCTTCTGAAAAAAACATTAAAGCTCTCGATTTTGCAGTGTCCAAATTAACCTCAGTTGGAGGAGTTTCAGGCCCAGTGTTTGTACTAACAATGTCCATAGCCTTTTCACTGTATTTATATAAGCAGGAGGATATACTAACTTCTGCCAGTCTCTGACCAGACAAAGCAGAGTAGGATTACAGTCAGTTTTGGTTGTCCTCAACAAAAGAAACTTGTAGTCCTTCAAAGCCTGATTTTCAGTAAGATGTGTATGGAAATATATGCCTCCATTGCACATACAAAAATGTCTGATTAACATGCACACACCGCTGTTTAGGCATCTATCTAGCAGTCATTAGTGCACAAAGCAGGATTCTTTAGAGGTGCCTAGAGTCTCGCATCTTAAGGAGCATCACAGTAGCTTGAACAGAGTCCTCAATCGTCATTGATTAGAGACTTGAATCCTGAAAAGGAATATTAATCCCCTGCATTTGATTTCTGCCTACACAACAAAGTCCCTACCAACTTGAAAGCAGGAATTTAACAGTGTGCTCCATAAATCCTGCAGTTTGCAAGGAATCACTGCGAGCAGATATGCAATCAGCAGAGAGTCTTTGACTGAAGAGCTGACCTTCTGCTCCTGGGTCACTCTGCTTAACTTCCCTAGGATTATGGGGGTTTCAGAATGAAGCCATGGGGTGAACTTCACCCAGTGAGCAGATCAAGAGGCACCAAGCTGGGCCATCATTTATCACCTCTGACAGATCTTTGTAAAGTATAGGGGGAAAGGGAAAACAAATATGAGAAATTGTGGGTTTCTCTGGGGGAACCAAGAAATCATCTTTTCCCGCTGCAGCTGTGTATGGCAATTTCAAGAATGTCAGATCCAGTGCCACGGGCTCCCTACCCACTCCAAACAGTAAACACAATTTAAGGAATATGTCCAGGTCATCTGTCCCCATGAACCAAGCACTGGCCCTATATTCTATGTCCATCTAATGTGTTTAGCAGTTGGAGAGTCTTATGCTCTGGCAGAACTTCCCCATTGTTCAATTGGTTCCCCCTAGTTTGGGGATATAGGACACTACTGCACTGATGTCTGAAAAAACATGTATATGGAAGCCCTGAAATGAGACTTTTCCAGAACACAAAGTAGCTATAATCTGTGTTAATATGCACAATTTGTGCTAATAGTAGCAATAAGCTGCAAAGAGGGGCCTCTGACAAGTTCCATGGTCCACTGACCCTGCGATGAGAAACATGAAGCCACGACTTTGAGACATGACTCCTGAGGATCTGTGCAATGTGGGCCTAGAAAGCGGTGGAGTGCTAAAAACACTGAGTTCCCCTTCCGTGATGTCGGAGACCTGCAAAAGGGAAACACTTCCCAGTTGTTTACCCTTAGCCTTGCAACCAGTAAGCACCTATGGATACATATTTAGTAGAGAATGCCCAGAGGGAAGGCAGGGAGTGGAGCTGTTGGAGTAGCTTTTCTAATTGCCTCTGGGAGATGGAGGGAGCAACCATTAACTCCTGGTACTTATTCGTTATGGATCAATTTTTGATGAAGGAAATCCCACGAATCACAGAAAGCCTAAATGGGAGATGTGATTAATGTAGACTTTTCTATATTTTCAAGAAACCCAAATTCTCTTCAAAGAGGTGTAGTGAAACATGCTGTGCTGGCAAACCACACACGTGTTTATTACATTTACTCCTGGCTTATTCTCAAGGTAAGCAATGCAAGGTAAAACTATGCTCAGGTTATTGATTAAGCATAGACTAGGCAATAGCTCACGTAGTCCCCTTGAATAGTTCACGTAGCCCCTTCACCAATCATGATTTATTGCACAAGGGGAGATGGCTATGGGTGAACCAATCAATATGTTACAAGTAACTATGATCTCATGCCTTTTGATCTAATTACTAATAAAAACCCCAGCTCAAGAGAGCTTGGGACGCCTGCTTGACAAACCTCTTGACTCCGCGTCTCCTTGATCCCAACATCTGGTGACCCCGACGTGATTCACCGGATCCCGAGGACCCCTGCTCATCCGACTGGAATAGTCTAGGTGCACCCGCTGGAAACAGCCACTCGTGAGTATGGGGGGTGATTTATCAGTGCCACAAAAGGCTCATGCTAAGGAATCATTTAAGCTCATTGAGGGGAGCGGTTGCCCAGCGGTTACGCTGCGGCATGTAGAGGATTTTGTTAAGGAAATAGAATGTCAATGCCCCTGGTACCCCGAAGAGGGGTCCCTGCAGCAAGAAGATTGGCAAAAAAGAGGAACACAGCTCTTTGAGAAACCGAGAGCAGCAGTGCAGCACCTGCTCATGTGGCAGCGCTGTACTGAGGCAGTGGGAAAACTGGGGCTACAGGCGTCTCTCACTGCCGCCCCGCTTCTCACGCTGACGACACCGCCTCCGTACCCGCGGGTGCTACCACCAGCGCCTGCGGTGTCGGATACGGGGCAGCGGCCCTCGGATCCCCCCATTGATAAAGGAACTGATCAGCCTTGTTTCCGGGGGAATCGTGGGGGCTGCGTCCGGGCGGCGGTTGCGTTGGCGCGTGAGACAGGGGAATTGAGTTTGGAGGAAGAACATCAGTGGGAGGGGGAGTTGCCCATGCTAATGCCTATAACGGCAGAAGTCGATGCACAGGGCAATGCCGTCAGACAGTGGACGGCGCTACCGTATACAGTACTGAGGGAGGTGAGAAAAGCTATCACGGAGACAGGCATCAGGTCTAATTTCGTGACAGGCATCTTAGAAGGAATTGGAAATGGCTACACAATGGCTCCACAAGATTGGAAAGACTTATTTCGTATGGTGCTGACCCCCGCCCAGTATATGGTGTGGGATAGTGAGTTCAGGTTAGCTGCTGTAGGTTACTCAACCCCAGCTGCCATACCCGACCAGATTTATGGAGCAGGCCAATTTAGCACTATAGAGAGACAGTTGGAGTTAGACCCAGACACATATATTCGTACTAAACTTAGTGTTATGAGAGCTTTCAGAAGGGTTCCTGTAAGTGGGAAACCGACTAGGTCTTTCACAGCCACCCGGCAGCAGCCTACAGAGCCGTATCCGCAGTTCATAGATAGGCTCAAGGAAGCAGTACAGCGGCAGATCGATAACGAGGAGGCACAGACAGAGCTTTTACGGCGACTGGCTTATGAGCAGGCTAATGCTGATTGCAAAAAGGTACTGCAATCTATAATACATCGCCCCTCGTACACTTTAGCGGACATGATTCAGGCTTGCGCTGATGTCGGTAGTCAAACCCATGCTATGGCTCTTTTGGCGGGGGCTATAAGACAAGGTAATAAACCAGCAGGAAATTGTTTTAATTGCAAAAAACCGGGACACTTTAAAAGCCAGTGTAGGGCACCCGGGGGAGGAGCACATAAAGGAAGACCCCAGGAAGGGGGTAGGCCCTCCAAAAAATGTCCTAAATGCAACAAGGGGTATCATTGGGCAAATCAATGTCGATCAGGACTAGGGCAGGGAAACCAGTAATCGGGCCCTCCCCGGGCCCCGGAAAAACAACGGGGGCGGAAGAATTGACTAGGGCACAACCGGCAACGACCGGCAGTGCTGGAATAGACTTGTATAATCAAGAAGAAAAATCCTCATTCTTACCGGGGGAAGTTCTTTTAATGCCTACTCAACTGAAAGGGCCCCTTCCTGAAGGGACGGTGGGCATTATACTCCCTCGGTCATCAGCAAGTAAACAAGGAATTATGGTAGTTCCAGGAGTGATTGATGCTGATTATCAGGGAAAAATATATGTTCAGTATTGGAGTCACCTGCCTTTTACTTTAAGACAAGGGGACTCCTGGGCACAGAGGATACTGTTGCCATATGAGCTCCCTGGAGAAAAATCACAGGTAACACGCACAGGAGGATTCGGATCCACCCGTACTGAAGGCGACAGCGATTCTTCCTTTCACCCACAGGTGGCAGCATTGGTACACCGAATATCCCTGCAAAAACCTCAACGTAAGTATACACTCCAAGGTAAGTGGCTGACCGGTTTGTTGGACACAGGGGCGGATGTTTCTGTCATAGCTGAAAAGGATTGGGAGCCTACATGGCCTTCTGAGCTAGCCCCTGCGGTATTCGGGGTAGGAGGAAGCCAAGCATCTCAAAAGAGCTCTCAATGGTTACCAGTAAAATCCCAGGAACAAGGCCCCATAATAGCATATATTCAACCCTGCATATTGCCTTTACAGTTTAACATTTGGGGAAGAGATTTGTTAGAACAGATAGGGGCAAAACTGGTTTTGGAAGATGAGTAAGCCTCAGGCTCTTCCGTTACAGTGGAAAACTGATAAGCCAGTCTGGGTAGAACAATGGCCATTACCTAAAGAGAAATTAGAAGCTTTGCAGCAATTAGTTGAGCAACAATTAAAAGATGAACACATTGAGCATACTACAAGCCCGTACAATACTCCTGTTTTTGTAATTAAGAAAAAATCAGGAAAATGGAGGCTCCTTCATGATTTGCGTGAAATTAATAAAATACTAGAACCAATGGGCCCCCTGCAGTGTGGCCTCCCCAATCCAAATTTAATCCCATATGACTACCAGGTAGCAATAATTGATTTAAAGGATTGTTTCTTTACGATACCATTACAGGAAAAGGATAAAAAATATTTTGCATTCACAGTGCCAGTCCTAAACAATGCCCAACCCACAACACGTTATCATTGGAAAGTGTTACCCCAGGGCATGTTAAATAGCCCTACCATGTGTCAGTATTTTGTAAACACTGCTCTTCAACCTTTCAGAAATAAGTTCAAAAAGCTACTTGTTTACCATTATATGGATGATATCTTAATAGCCGGTAGGCCCCTACCCACCACATGGAAAAGTGAGTTAACGGATATCTTAAGTCAATCGGGTCTGGTAGTAGCCCCGGAAAAAATACAGGAAGCCGAACCTTTTCAATATTTAGGTCATAAAATGCTTGCAGCATACTCCATGCCCATACTTCCAAAACTTACCTTGCCAAAAAAATTAACATATGTAGTGCTACAGCAAATTCTGGGATCCATAAATTGGATAAGACCGTATTACAAGATTCCCACATCTATGCTGACTCCACTGTTTAATGCCCTAAAATTAGGAAAGCAACCGGGAGACATAATATCACTGACAAACGAACAACAGGAGGTAGTGCATAAGGTCAACGAAGCCATGGCAGAAAGGTGGGTAGATAGAGCAGTACCTAATGTGCCCCCGTCCTTAATCATTCTTGGGGACATTAAGCAATTCATGGGGGCATTACTTCAACATACAAATGAAAGAGAATTTATCCTCGAGTGGATGTATTTACCACACACACACAAAAACACACTCGTCCCATTGTCTGGAATGATTGCTCAATTAATCACTAAAGGACGCAATTGAGCATTAAACTTGTTTGCCATGGATTTAGTAAACATTATTATACCCATCCCCATCGCCACCTGGGAAGTTGCATGCATGCACTCGGAGGAGGTGCAAATAGCACTAGCCAATTATGTTGGGTGCGTAACTTACCATACTCCAAAGGATCCTCGTCTCCAAGTTGCTCAACATATTCCACTGAAAGTATTCTACTTGGTATCTCCCGTTCCCATAAAAGAAGCTCTTACCATTTTCACCGATGGTGGCCCCTCCAGAGGGGTGGTCGCTTGGAAGAAAAATGACCAGTGGCAATCCCAGTTTACCTTACCGCAACGCTCTCCTCAGCGTGCGGAGCTAGCTGCGTTAATTCTTGCCTTTAACACATTTTCTGATCAACCAGTTAACCTCATAACAGACAGTTTGTATGCTGCAAATGTTGTTAGTAATATTGCTTCTAGTTGTGTTACTGCATCTTTGGATAATAATTTGCTTGGTTTATTTCTTTCCCTACAACTGATATTACGTCACCGACGACATCTATTTTTTATCGCACATGTTAGAAGTCATCAGCCTTTCCCCGGAGAAATCTCGCAAGGCAATGCCTATGCTGATAACGCCTTAAAGGCTTTCCCCTGCTCTCCTATGGAAAGTCACTCCTTACATCACCAAAATGCTAGGGCGTTGGCCAAGCAATTTTCCATACCACTATCTGATGCAAAAGCTGTTATTCAGCAGTGCCCTGAGTGTACTGGAAACCTCGCAGGACCCGCTATCGGGGTAAATCCTCGGGGGCTAGGTGCAAACCAATTGTGGCAAATGGACGTCACTCGGTTCCCACCATTAGCTCCCTGGTCCTATTTGCATGTAGTCATAGACACTTATTCTGGATATATATGGGCAACGCCACAAAAAGGGGAAAAGGCAAAACACGTCTGTAATCACCTCATTCGTTCCTTTGCAGTGATGGGAAAGCCATCAGCTTTAAAAACTGACAACGGCCCAGCCTATTGCTCTTCAGCAATGGCAGCGTTCTGCACGCGATGGGAAATCAAGCATACCTTTGGCATCCCATACAATTCCCAAGGACAAGCCATTGTAGAACGAGCTAATCGCACATTAAAAAATGCTCTCCTGCGGCAAAAACAGAAAGGGGGAATTGTCCCCGGCAGCCTGACAGAAAAGGAAGAATGGCTGGCTCAAGTACTGTTTACACTCAATCATTTAAATCTATTACCTTTCAATTCTCAATTTTTCACCAGGGCACAACGGCATTATCGGACGACCGAAGTTCTTCCTGCTCCAAAGGTAACCTATCGTCAGCTACCTGGCCCGGAGTGGAGCGAACCTGTGCCACTAATCACCTGGGGGCGCGGTTACGCAGCTGTATCAACACCAAGCGGCCCGCTCTGGGTACCTGCACGATACGTTCGACCATACAAGGATGGCGTGGCATCAGGGACTGAGCAACCCCATCCCTGACTTCAACATACACTTATATGATGAACAAGGAAAAGTGACAACGGGCCGAAAACGAGGGGGCCAACGAAATGCACCTGCCACATGGGGCCAAGTGAAGAACCTAGCTAATCAGGCTGAACAACTGTTGGAAAAAACAAACCAAGAAAAAACGGCAGAGAACTATATGATGGCATTAATAGCCTCCTTAAATGCCAATTCTGTACTTTTGTTAACAATCATTATTTGCAGTTTAACTATAGTCCCTACAGAAGGGGGGCCGGTAGTGACTGGGGGGGTTCGTCTTAATATATGGGAGGTATTTGCAAAGACTTTAAACCTAAGTACCTTCTGCTTAACGGAGCAGAGGGCGGTGGGGGAGGTGCTAGGATCTTGCCTAATACCAGTGTGCCATAATCCCACAGACATCAACAATGATACATGGTTTTATAATTCTCTAGAACAAAATTCTACCCTTAGGGCCTTAGGGTACCCTGGGTACCATAATTGGGGAGATCGACTAACACACAAGCCGCGTTTTGCTGTTACCCTGTTAACACCGCATGTTGCTAGCTTTAATGTTAGTTGTGCTAGAATGGTTAATTGTACCAAAAAGACTTGTATTCAATTCCCAAAAGGGAACTTCAATTGCTCAAGTATGGTTAATATATCATATATGTATGAGTACCTACAATTGCCAAGGGGCTGGTTCTGGTCCTGCCCCGGATATACCTTTAACTACATTCCAGCCAACATCAGTCATGAAACTCCATGCTGTCTTAGTAGGCTGTCTTTGGTTTTGCCTCAAAAGGAAGCTAAGGGTACATCACTCACTAAGACAAAACGAAGTGTATTCCTTGATGAAAGCTGTAATAGTCACGCGGCCCTAATTAGTAAGGCCGAATACGTCGCACTGGCCGTATCCCTGGTTGGGGTGCCCGGTCTGGCGGCACGAAACAGTAAAAACATTAACGCCTTAGCCTGCTCAGCAGTAAAAGCCTTAAATACAACGTCTAGAGCTCTAGCCTTGTTAAATGAGGAACAGAGCGAATTAAGACATGGACTTTTGCAAAACAGAGCGGCCATAGATTATCTTTTAATGCAACATCATTATGGGTGTGAAAAATTGGATGGTATGTGTTGCTTTAACCTAAGCAATAATGAAAAAGCAGTGGACAACCAAATTGTAAAACTACATACTTTAACAAAAGAAGTTACAATGGATGTTGGTTTTTCAGGATTCTGGGACTGGCTTACTGGGTGGCTGCCAGACCTATACTGGCTAAAGCAAATGTTTGCATATGTTATTGTTATAGTTATAGGATTAATAGTTTGTTGTTGTATATTACAGTGTATTCCTTCCCTTATTAGCCTATTTGTCCAAGGCTGCCCTTGGCAACGACTTAATACTAAACAGAGCATTCATTATGCCTGCAAATTGCTTAAAAACAAAAAGGGGGAGGTGTAGTGAAACATGCTGTGCTGGCAAACCACACACGTGTTTATTACATTTACTCCTGGCTTATTCTCAAGGTAAGCAATGCAAGGTAAAGCTATGCTCAGGTTATTGATTAAGCATAGACTAGGCAATAGCTCACGTAGTCCCCTTGAATAGTTCACGTAGCCCCTTCACCAATCATGATTTATTGCACAAGGGGAGATGGCTATGGGTGAACCAATCAATATGTTACAAGTAACTATGATCTCATGCCTTTTGATCTAATTACTAATAAAAACCCCAGCTCAAGAGAGCTTGGGACGCCTGCTTGACAAACCTCTTGACTCCGCGTCTCCTTGATCCCAACAAGAGGACTGTGGCCATTAGGAGCTCTTCTGACTGATGCAATTAAATTATTATCTAAGTAAATACATATTTTCACTTCTCTGGATTTTAGGGGGTGAGTAGCTGATCTGGCTCCTTGACATAGTGCTGCTTTTCAGGAAAAGTTTACAAGTTTCCTGTAGTTGGGAGACATGGGAAAGCTAAGTAAAACTTTTCTCAATTTGCTCAGATCTGTTTTTCCTAGAAAATTTCCTTTGTAAACCTTGGGTGAAGTCATAGTTCCATTACAGTCAATGGCAAAACTCCCCTTGTCTTCAATGGGGCCAGGATTTCACTCCATGATTTTAAAGTCTTTGAGGCTGTCCTGATGAAATGGCTTGGCATTTCTAAAGAGGTTTAAGGGCTTTAGGTTCAAAACTGGACATAATCCTCCAGTCACTTGGGGAATACAAATATGAGACATATTCAGCCCATCTGAGAGTTTCTGCTTGGCGTTAATTCTAAAGCAGAAAGCTCTATGCTCTCTCTTATTTCCTTTTATGTCAGAGAGGTATAACTCTGTAGACTTATTAGTGAAGGAGGGAACCCTTTACCCTGGAACGGCTGAAATACAATTTTAGCCCTTCTGGCACACACTGTAGGACTTTTTGTGGGTGTTTACCCTTTCCCCCATTTCAACCCCAAATTTTGGTTTGTTGGCAACGAGTTTGGCAATTAGAGGGAAAGATCTTCTTCTAGTGTCAACAGAGGGGCTGCCTCAAGAGGTCTGTTAAGATTTGAAACTCTTAGCTTGTAAATTAATAGGCAAGGTCTGCTTACCTGAGTCTGCACCCTATGGTAGTTGGGTAGTCTTAGCTCAAGATGCAGCAGGCAGGTTAGAAATGAAAGACCTCTAAGACACTGGATACTACCATGTTATTTCCTTCTTTTCTAAACCCTTGGCTTGCAGGGTTGGTTAGCCCAGCCATGGATTTGGAAATGTTGCCTTTTCTTTTTTACCTCGTCAGTCCAACTTTCCCTAGGTCTGAATTGCTCAGGTTAGAGAACTTATTAACCTCCATGTGACCTCTGCCACCTGTCATTTCTGGTACCACTAATCTAGCAGTGGGCCTACTCTGCCTCAGGACTGAGCCCTGGGCACATTTGGCAAAGAAGAGAAGTCTCCCCATCAGCTGGGTTTCAGAGGGCAAATCTGGGCCAATAATGTTACTGAAATAATATTAGATGTGGTCTAAAACAAATAAAAGGTAGATATTATGCCTTATTCTTCTCTAACTTATCCCAGTGTAACTCAGTGGCATTCTCTCCTGTTTTATACTGGAGAGAAGAATGAAGTCCATTTGGAGTCTCAGAAGTAGGAAACATAGTTCTATTCTCACCATTGCCCGCTTAATGAAGAATCAGGCCTATTTCCTCACAATTTGATTTTGCTTTCACTTCTGCTAAGGTTAAATGCCACTTTTTAACATTATATGGTGGGGTATGGCTTTCTTTTAGTTATCCACTCTAACTGGCTAACTAAGCTTTATGTAGTGGTAGTCACACACAAAAAAAAAAAATTAAAAATCACACCGAAAATTGAAATGTCAAAGTTATTTCTATTTTGTAGGGTTTGAAACTGACATGTTATTCATTTTTTCTAAATTTTTAATTTTTGTAGCAAAATTGTTATCGAGACCATTATCAAACAATTTACAACCATTTGGATGAGTTACAATAATGTCTTCAATAAAGATTTCAATTTAAAACATAGTAAAATTAATGAAAAATGGAATTTAAAAAAAATCAACTTTTTTTTTGCAAACTTTTTCATTTTCAAGAAAAGGCCATTTTCCCATTAAAAAAAAACAACACTTGGGTCAAAAAATTCTGACCACCTCAATGGTTGAGAAAGCCTCTTCTGGCTAGATCTTGCACAGATGTGACGTGTTCCACATCCATGCACAGGCAAACAGTGATGAACTGAACAAAAGAAGCACAAGGGAATCCAATCCTGCATTAATGAAAGCACTGCTGGCTGCCACCACATTACACCTGCCTTGAAGCCAGTGAGGGCAGCCCATAACAAAGCACTTAATTTACATGCTGATGATCATGCCTAAGGCCACTTCACCTCACAAAAAGCTCACTTTTTTTTTTAACCCTGCATAGCAGGGGTGGCCAACCTGAGCCTGAGAGGGAGCCAGAATTTACCAATGTACATTGCCAAAGAGCCACAGTAATACGTCAGCAGCCCCCCATCAGCTCCCCCTCCCTGCTCCCAGCACCTCCCGCCCACCAGCAGCCCCACCAATCAGGGCCTCTCCTGCCCTCCCTCCCCATCAGCTGTTTCGTGGCGTGCAGGAGGCTCTGGAGGGGAGGGGAAGGAACGAGGGCACGGCAGGCTCAGGGGAGGGGGCAGGAAGGGGTGGAGTGAGGGCAGGGCCTGTGGCAGAACCAGGGGTTGAGCAGTGAGCACCCCCGGCACATTGGACAGTTGGAGCCTGTAGCTCCAACCCCAGAGTCGGTGCCTATACAAGGAGCCGCATTAACTTCTGAAGAGCCGCATGTGGCTCCGGAGCCACGGGTTGGCCACCCCTGCTGTATAGAAACCAGGGAGAGGCACTGGAGGGCAACAAGTCTGTACTCTGTTTTGTGCATTGCACAAGGACTTGGAAGAATCAAACCCTTCAAGTTTAAGTTAGGCCTTGGACAATGCATGGGGTTTGGTTGAACACACAGGGTTAATTCAATTGTTTCTTATCTGTTGGGCTCGGTACTACCCATTATCCTGTTCCTGATTAATCATTATAAAAATGGCATTTACAAACAAGGTTGAAAATTCAATTATATTTTGGTCTCTCCATAGAGTAATTAAACTTCTTCTGATGATAGCTTCCAGAATCCCACATGCTTCTGGTTCAGTTTATTGTACTTGATCAAACTGGCATTGCTTAAAAAAATGTAACATTCAATGGATTTCAAACCTCACCTATTCTTTCTACATATAATTATGGAATTCTTCATGCTACATAATAGCCCCTAAATTTCCCTGAATTGTGACAATTATGAAAATACAACATGGAACAAATCCTGAAGTCATCATTAGACCTAGGCAAAATATTTTGTTAGAAACTTTTTTTGCTGAAAAATGCAGGGTTGGTTTGACTGAAGCATTTCTCATACTCATGTTGACTTCAGTGAATTGTTTCAGTCAAAATGAAAAAAAGAAAAAAAAGGAGAAATATTGAAATGAGTACTGTTCAAGAATTTTGTACAAGTGGAATGGGATACTGGGAATACAACAGTCACGCCCACCGCTTCCTCCTCCTCAGTTTTGTGCATCTAGCCTTTCATTTCCTTTGCTTTTATAAAGATTAAATATGTCTGAAAATAGAAGTCAGTCTGGGGTCAAACAAAACACCTTGCTTGATCTGAAACAAATCTTTTCCAACTTTTTTAATTAATCAAAAATTCAGAAAAATGTTGTTTTTGGTTTGACCTGAACTCCAATTTTTTTTCCATAACAGGCAGCAAACCAAAATATTGGTTATTTGCCCAGCTCTAGTTGTCATTCAGTTTTTACACAATTCTTATGTAAAATTCTCATTGACTCTTTCAGTGAGAGGTTTACTTTAGTAAGGAGTGAATAAAAACTGAGTTATAACCTAAGAAATTGACTCCATAATATGACATTAAGCTAACTTTAGCAATATATTGGAAGATTTAAGATATGCTACATATGGAATAATATGGAGCCATTTATTCATGCTGTGGGCTTTCAAAAATCACATGGTCAGTACAGAATTAATAAAAATAATGTAATGTTAGCTAGCAATAAACTTCACAAAAGGTAATTCATCTTGTTTTTCTGTGGGCATGAGGAGCTGATGGTGGAAGAGGTCATAATGTCAGTCTGCTCGTAATAAGATTATATTTTGCAGTCAGTGCACACTGCTTGGGTGCCAAATACGATCTTGTTTTAATTACAAAGGTGGATTCTAGAAATGGTTGTGAATGAAAACTGTGCATGTGACCCACCTCCACACACAATTTTGTGGTGTTGAAATCCAGAGCTGAATTTGGGTACAAACTGTGCAAATGACCCCCTATCTTTACAGTGGGTCAAACCAAAACTCCAGATGCACACCTTGGAACTCAAACCTTGAAGTGGATCTGAACTTCACATCTTGACCATATGCCTTAACAACAAAACATATTTAAGTGAAATCAGGCATTGGTTTATGATCAGACATTCAAGGGGAGCGTCAGCTTTCACATCAACATAAACCAACAGTAACTCCAGTAAAGTCAATGGATTTATCCCATTGTAAAACTGATATAAGTAGGAGCAAAATCAGAGATGCAATCTTTGTGAATATGCTGATAGTCAGAATATCCTTATGGGCCTTTCTGCAACTGCACATATTTTATAATGAGACTGACTTTCTTCTCTTATACAGAGGTATATATCTGATGTAATTCCATGGAAGTCAATGGGCTGGATCCTCAGCAGGTGTAAACTGGCTTAGTGCCACCACAGTCAATGGAGCTATGCTGATTTACACCAGTTGAGAATCTGGCCTGTTAGTTACACTGCTGTAAATGTGATATAAATGAGAGGAGAATCAAGCTACAAGAAGTTCAGGTAATTGGGAAGAGCATGAACCACACAGAAGATACTTGCTCATAAGTATAAAAGACTAGAATATGGGATGAGCAAGCAGATTTTGAAATGAAGGACTGTACAGAATAATGATGGACCAGCTACATTAAAGTTTGGATGTTCTTTGGGAAATTGACGAGTTGGTATCTTTTAGTCTGAAAATTTGTTATTTTAGTATTTTTGGCACATGCAAAAACCAGACAGCGTGTAACAATTTAGTTCTATTCAGTATTTTACTGCAATATGGTACTATAGGCTTCTCATGAATATACATTCTCTGTAATAATCTGATGGTATGACAAGTGTCTTTTTCTACTGACTAGCCTAACATTTATCATTCTTGTTTATATTCATGTCTTGCATAGTATACATTTCAAAAGTTAATAGAAAAAGAAGATTGTAAAGTTTGGGGGGGAAAGTGCATGCAAACTGCCCATAAACAAATATCGCACTCTGTTCTTTTCAGTAATTCATACACATGGTTCTTCTTAAAGTGCAATTAAATGTAAAACCTTGAATGGAATCCAAATATTATATGATTTTATCACTTTTGCAAGCCTGTTTCCAAGATGCCAAATTGGAGTTGGCTCAAAGGTGGACAGGTTTTTGTTCTACATTACTGGTAGGCCATGTTTTCCTTGTCCCCAAGCCAGAGATGCTTTGAATATGTATCCAACAGTATCAAATGAAAGAAGCCAAGCGTGGTAATGAAGCACTAGGATTGTCACTGTGTCACAGATATTGGACATTTCATTTGTTTAATGGCAAAGAAGCAGCTGGCTTCTGTAATCTCATTCAAACTGTAAACAGAGGACCCTGTATGCAAAACCAGCAATTTCCCACTAAGATTACCCTACATTACTATTAGAAAATAAGCATTATCTGGTAGAACAAACAGACAGGCACTTCTTGTTCATATTGTCTCTGAATTACTTTTCTTACAAAATTATGGGGTCAAATTCTGCTTTCACTTACACCCATACCACCCTAGCTGGTCCATGTAAATAGGCTGAGATTAAAAGAAATCTTTTCCATAAAAATAGAGACTTTGATTAAGCAGTAGAGATGAAAATCCAGTTAAACCCACAGCTTTCCATTTGAAATAAGTAACAGTCTCGCAGGCTGAATTGAGAACTGACATTTTCCCTCTTCTATGTTTACAATTACAGTGTTAGGGGGCTTATTCCTTCACCCTCTCACTTCCCTGGTCCTTCTCGCATGAACAGAGAGCAACAATACCCGAAGTTCGAAGGTGCAAACAATTCGATGTTTATTGGGGTGAACTTTCAGCAAGCATGATTCCAGTTTCCTTCCTTAGTGTCCCCCTTCCCAGCTCTGACACCACAGAGCCTTGACTGTGTCCCTGTTCCTGTTCCCATTCCCTGTTCCCATCCCCCCCCTTAGCAAAACATGATCCCAATTCCCCCACCCCCAGTCCCTGTTCCCATTCCCCCCTTACTTCCTGATTGACTGCAGACTATATAGTAAAACTTGAGTTCTGCTTAGATATACCTTAACCAATTATTTTACTGAAATTTAACTAACCAATCCTAACATACTGTAACATGGTTATTTAACCAATTATATCCCACCACCTTAATTGGTTTACACCCAACAAAATTAATTATACAGCAGACAGAAACAATCACAGAACCAGACAGAGATTATACAGACAAACAATAGGGAAGTGGAGACTACAGTGATAGAACAATACAGAAATGAGGATTTCACATCCCAGCTATTGATAAGTGAGTTCTTGCCAGACAGGATGCTATCAAACTAAGTTTCCTTTTACATCTTCTAGGCTCTTCCCTTTCTCTGGAGGTGATAGGAATATCAGGACAGGATTGTATTCCTAACAGTCCAATAGCACCTTATTTCAATGTGACTTGTTTGGAATGTGAGGATGTGACCATACACTTCCCAGTTTATGGCTGGCCTCTGCTGCTTAGCCGAAGTCCTTAGCCTAAGAACCAGGCCTCAGACTGTCACAGTAAGAGAAGGGCCTTACACAGACAGACAGACAGTGATTTTGATTCTTCTTTTATACCTCTATAACTAGCTAAGTGATAAGAATACATCTAAATTCTTAAAGACAGGCCTGAATATCTATATCCTAACACACAGTACAGTCCTGGATGCAACAAACACACTGCACCTAAACTGAAAAGAGAAGATAAGCTTGAAGCTACCATCATCCTTGGGTCATCATGTCAACACAGAACAATATGGATAAGGTTAAGGAGCAGCATGGAAGAACCTCAGGTGTGAAAGGCAACCTATAAATTATTTTAAACACATCTTTCCGATTCAGACCAGGGATGACTTATTTGACTAGTATTATTCCAGTAACTGACTCCTTTCCCCTCCAAAGTCACTTCTCATTTCCATGGGATGAAAACAACCAAAATTAAAAAAAGAGACAGTATGCAACATAAGCACATACAGTGGGCATGCTTAAAATATTCATTCCAGACTAGATATATTACTAGCTCCCGCAATATTCCCTGTACTTAAAATAGAGAATACAGCTAAAACTGGTCTCTCTCTAGAACTAGAATTAATCTTTTACACCCTCAGTCTCACTTTGAATGTTGGGCATACCTTTTTTTGTTTTTTGTTTACTTGGGCTGCTCCATTTGTTTTGTGTAAGAGTATGGACATTTCCAGTAAACAGATCTCATTGGAAACCAGACTGAAACTCTGCAATAATCCACAGAATCAAATTCTTTGTGCTGTTTCACTGTTATTTCACTGAGGTTCCATATGACAGCATATTGACATAAATGCCAATAAGGGCAGTTTGAAACGATTGTGCTGTGAAAGGACTTTCTGTTTTTCACTGACTCCTTCAGGAGTTTGGCTCAAATTAGTTTGGTTTTAATTCTGAACACACAGATTCCCAAGTTTTACACCCCCTCATCTCTATAGATTTATCTCTGTTACCGAAAGTAATGGAAGGCACAAACAATGCTTATTTCCAAACTCTAGTTGTAATGAACTTTTCACAGCAAACCATTTTTCTGGGCTGTTCTTCTGTTTTAGGATATTACAATGTGTTCCTTGTAAGAAGGGAACACAGTATAGTTCACTTAAATCCTTATCTAAATTTATGCAGTTATAGTGTGCCTGTCACCATACTATCTAGGCACAAATACAAACTTTAGCGCAAAAGCAAGAAAACTTTTCAGTAGGCTTTCCTCAAAACTTGTGTTTACCAAAGGGGACTTTATAAGCTTTTTCAGGATCCTGGGAGGATACCAAAATAGTACGTACATGACGACAAATCTATGATCAGTGTTATAAATGAGATACTACTAGGTTAAGAGACAACAGAGTCATACGCCTCACCATACTAACCTTTTGTACTCCTTTGAGCACCTTCAGCCCTACCACTGCTTATGCCACTTCCATGTTTGTCCTTGGGGATTCAACAATAGGTGTGCCAGGCATCATTGTTTTGGTGTGAGAACCAGGAGGCTGCAGGTCTGGTAGCCTTGGCTGATATGCAAAGAGGGCCAAATTCTGTTCTAACATCAGGACCATCAAGGGAATGTCTCTAGATTTACACCAATGTGAGTGAGAACAGAATTTTGCTTCAATGTGCTTTTCTAGGAAGGGTTATTCTTTTGCAAACAGAACAACAGTACTAAAGTTTGCATAGCTGGCAGATGAGGTCCCAAGCTATGCTTAGCAGACATTTTCTTTACCTCTTTAACTGGTAGCTATTTAACTGAGGCAATATCATTTCCGTGACAAATCAGTAAATAAAACTGATAGAACTGATTAAGTGCACAGCAAAGTGTACTGTAGTAGCTGTGGAAAAAGTTGTCAGTAGCAAAAAACCAAACCAAAACAATACAATAAGCCTTGCTGTTACTGAAAGAATCCTGTTTGTAGCCAAAGAAATATGGCAGCTGAATTAGGACACAGATGTTCTTTCTTATCCAGGGAATCCTGTATTTTTCTAGGGAGAGACGGTATTTTAAATATGCTCTTTTGTAACAATTTTTCAATAAATGGTTGAGGTATGGGATTTGTGTATGTTGTGTTTTTTGCAACTCCTTTCCTATTCCAAACTTGTAGAAGAAAGCATAAATCTCATCCATTTGGGGTTGTGGTTCTGGGATGTAGAGATTATATACTTAAACTGAGGTCTCTAGGTCACATCATGGCCTTCTGCATCAGTAGATGGCAGGCAGAGTGTACCTTCTGTAAAGGTTTGTGTATGTTTTTGATTATTGTGAAAGTTGTTTCAGAGTTTCTGACTCACTCTTCCAGCCTTGGGGTAAATGTTTATCTGGATCTATGGATATCTTTTGCATAAAACCTAACTAAACTCAGCCACGTTACACTGAGTGTCATTCACTCTCACTGTCCCGTCTGTGTCAATGACTTCAAAGGTATGTTTCAGAGTGTTCTAATAGATTATTATTTCACTTCTTTCATTCACTTTCTGTCTCATACTGGAATTTAGAACTCGCTGGAGTTTACCACGTGAATGGCATAAATCCTCAAACAACTCTACTCAAATAAGATAAATGTAATACCTATCTTTTTATGTCTGCCTAACAAGGATTACGGTCTTTCACATCTTCCTCTAGCCTATAAACCAAACCATGTTGACTGATGTTTTGCCAAAACTTAAACCCAAGCTTTCTGAGCCCATTGTATTACTGTTACATTTTTCCACCTCCCTGTCCATTTAATTTTCCAACACTTAAATATATTGAAGAACTCTTATCCCTGAGCTACTTTGTGGAATTGACATTCATTATGGACTCTTTGTTTCCTATTGCTTAGCCAGATTTTAATACATAACAGTATTTCATCCCATACTCTGTTAGTTGTCTATTTTTCTTTCTTCAGAAACAATAGCTGTTTTAGGGATATACATACTGGGACAAATTGAAGCTTCATTTTTAAAGGAGTTGTGCTTGCTCACTTGAGGACTGAATTTGGACAACTATATTTTAGAGAGATGCGTTATTTTCTGCATATTGTTTTTAGCTCAAACCATCTCACATTTTAGTTTCTCTGGAAGCCTTAGGGGAACCCCATGTGGCCTTGGTGATTTACTGAACTTAGCTGTGTTATAAACACATCCTAAAGGGAGGGAACGTGCATTGCTTCATAGCAGAAATTCTTGACATATGCCAACCCATTTCTTGTTAGTAACATAACTGCACTCCTCACCATTGAGTTCATTATTCCACTTACATTACATTCCCAGTTGCAATGGAGCTGAGGACACCATGGCAAGTCTTCTGGGATGTTACTCTTGATCGCTAATTAGAAACAGGTAGTTATTCAGCAATGTAAATTTGCCCTAATTCCCTGAAGCTGACCACATAGGAGAAAAGAGATGCTGTGGCAGCCAGTGTTAGCTAGAAGTGGGTTACTAACCCGTCAAGGATTTATGACATGCATTGGTACCGACTCAGTACATGAAGCATTAAGCAGCTCATTTGAGAGTGCAAGATTTATCTTTGTAGACAGTAAATGGCTCCACTGTTTGGAATAGTCTAATCTCTACAGACAGCTGCATCCTCTTAAATCCATTCATATTTTAGTGGAGAATGTTATATTTGTTTGGGCTTTCTGTTTGTTTTTGTTTTACATTTACCTGGGATTCCAAATAAGAAAGGAAGTGATTGAAATATGGCCATTTGAGGTCAGAACAACTTTTTAGCATCATCTTTGCCTCCAGCGAGACACTGCCCCATCTGGCATCACTCTGCTGACTCTAAACTCACTAAGACCTTCATGGATTTAACTGCAGTAGCATCTACCTAATGCATCATTGTTTCTTAGTTGTAGCTCTGTTGGAATTCTCATTGTATTGCACTACTTATTGTAACTTGGAACAGAGCCTAATGATTTAAGACTCTTATTATAGTTCGTATTACAATTTGCTAATTTTAATGGTGGATCCTTGCAACAGAACTGAGACAGATTCATATAAAACATCTATTAAAAACTATATTAATGGATGAATTGTGGTGGTGTCACAAGCCCTGTTTAAGGGGCAGCGGGCAACTGCATTGATTCAGAAGCAGACCAGAGATCAGATTGTGACTCAGATTCATAATCTATTCCCTAGTTCCCCTGCTCCAAGGGGGAGAAGTGATCTATGCCAGCCCTATACCTGGCACAGATTGCTCCCCTCTTTGGGTCAGCTTAGCTGTGCTGGACAGTGCATTTAAGAGCAAGGGGTGTAGCCAAAGCCGCATCCACTCCCCAGTGTAGGGTGTAACAGCCCGGAAAAGGCTGTTCTTTCTCTGATGCCGCTACCTGTGATAAGTGTAGCCTGCACAGTGAAGAAAAGGGGCTCATTACACTCACTTATCCCTTGCACAGGCACACTGGATAAGAGACAGTCTCACTTTAAGAGTACATTAAGGTTGCATGTTTAAACACAAAAAATTTAGAAAATCACAAAGTTAAATTTCTATGCATAACCTTAATTCTGCCTTCGCGTGTATTTGAATTATGACGTAGACTTTAATTATATGATCACACACTGTTTTTAGATCGTACAATTTAATGTAATACATTGTTGTACAGTCTATGGGGCACATATGTTGTGTTGATCTTGTATTTGTTTTCATTCTTTTTTCTTTTTCTCCTTGTCACAGGGATTCAACATAGGAATTTAGGACTGGAAGGGATCTCCTGGGTCCCCGAGTCCAGTCCACTAATATTGCAGGCAACTCCATCATATAAGCCCATTTATAAATGAATCAAGCTGCCATCTTAAAACTAATTAGGTTGTTTGCCCCCACTACTCATACTGAAAAGTTGTACCTGATGCTCGCTCCATGACTGTTAGAAATCTTCTACTTTCCAGTCTAAATTTATTCATGGCCAGAATATACCAATTTTTTCTTGTGCGAACATTGTCCTTTAGTTTAAATAGCTCTTCTACCTTTATGATGTTTATCCTCTGATGTATTTATAGAGAGCAATCACAGCCACATTCAGCCTCTGTTTTGCTAGACTAAACGAGTCAATCTCCTTTAGTCTCCTCTCATTCCCCTGATCATCTTGAATATATTTATTGACTCAGACTTTTATATGGCAATTTCTCTAATCTCTGTGCCATATATTTTAATAATGTAGCCAGCAGCCATGCAATATGCAACTTATTTTTAATCAACAGTAAAACCTACCTTAGGTGCAAAACTCAGGGGATGGGGCAGTTAACTACAAAGCTAACTTATCTGCAGTTCTGAGCACCCAAGAACAGATTAGAATGGAAACTATTTTGTAACCTCAGCTAAAATGGCTGGTGCTGATCCCGCTATATGGTATGATCCCTGAGATTAGCCTTGAAAGAGCAACAGAATCCTGGTCAAGACAAAGATATAAAAAGGTGAGCATGAATACCATTAGCATTTAACTTGTCATAGGGGAATTTCAGTTACCTGCAGAATATTACAATAAACTGGAGTTCCTTCAGATTGGGGATAACAAAAGGAATTAAATTAGTAGCTATAAAAACAGTGTCTAATTTTTATTAAAACTCAAACATGATTGGGAAAGATTCTCTAATCCATCTGCGGAGGGTGGAATTTCATCTATTTACTCCACAGAAAGGATATGAACTGGTGTCAAAATAAACTGTGCTGGCTTGATTCCAATGAATAAAAAATGTCTCTGCATAGTTGTCATTCTTATAAAAAGGTCAACTTCTTCAAAAACAAAGATAGTAAAATAATTTTGATTTCCCTTTCCACCCCCTCTCTCAAGAATTATAGCAAAGGCAGGAATGGTCATCCGTAGAGAGGAAGGAAGTCTTTTCCATGTAGTTCAAAAAGAAAACAAAAAGTCTTCTAAAATAATACCACTGCTTGATAAATTCATGGTCTTAGTCTATGTGACTTCCTGACCTAATGGGGACTTTGGCAGTCACTTCTCAATCTACATTAGGAAATAGTTGACAGCATAAAATTACCTCTCATAATTTAGCACAATAGGAAGGAAGTCTGTAGAAAAGCTAGACTGCAAACAAAATCCACTTCCTCATGTGGCCTAGGTGCCAGGTTAAGACAGACTATAGAAAGCACATGCTAAAGCTTCCTACATTGATTCTTTGGGTAAGTGCTGCACTTTGCATTCCAAGACCTACACATGGATGACCCTGCTGTCAGTAACAGAAAAGTATCTCTAAAAAGATTCCACACAAGGTCCTGTTTCATTACTGAGCCAGTTACTGCTTTTGATCTTATCAGGCTAATTTGGAAACTCTTTTTCTTTTCCATATCCTGCACTAAAACATTGTCATCATATACTTCCAAGGGCTTTCTGTGATCTAATGTACAGTTTTGTTCAAATTTTAATTTTAATTGTATCTGGATGACACAAACACTTTTTACTTGATAAGGGCCTAATTCTGCAAATGTGCTTTTGTAAGCAGTCCCCACTATCTGGAGTTAATGACATTATGTGCATGAGTAAGAATGAAATGCTTTTATTGGACAAGACTATAGGTCAGTGGTCACCAACCAGTAGATCACGATTGACTGGTCGATTCTGGAGACTCTCCCAGTCGATTGCGATCTCCGGCCACTAAAAGTCCAGTGGTGCAGTGGGGCTGCTGTTAAGGCAGGCTCCCTGCGTACCCCAGCCCGGAAGTGGCCAGCATGCCTCTGCGGCCCGGGGGAGGGGCACATGTCTCTGTGCGCTGCTCCTGCCTGCAAACACTGCCCCCACAGTTCCCATTGGCCAGGAATGGGGAACCGTGGCAATGGGAGCTGCCGGGGCGGTGCCTGCAGAGAGGGGCAGGGTACGGAGTCATGTGCCCACCCTGGGGACCGCAGGGGTGTGTTGGCCCCTTCTGGGAGTGGCGTGGGGCTGGGGCAGGCAGGGAGCCTGTCTTAGACCCACTGTGCCACCGACTGGGAGCTGCCCGAGGCAAGTGCCGCCCGGCGGGAGCCCGCACCCCAACCCTCACCCCCCCACACCTTCCCTAAGCCCCCTCCCAGAGCTAGCACCCCATACACCCCCTGCACCCCAACCCCCTGCCCTAGCCCCTCCCAGAGCCTGCACCCCCTCCTGTACCCCAACCCCTGCCCCAGCCCTGAGCCCCCTCTTAGAGCCAACACCGCATACTCTTCTTGTACCTCATACCCCCTCCTGCACCCCAACACTCTTCCCCAGCCTGGAGCCCTCTCCTGCACCCAAACTCCCTCCCAGAGCTTGCACCGCCTCCTGCATCCCAACCCTCTGCCCCTGGCTCAGCCCGGAACCCCGTCCCACACTCCGAATCCCTCGGCCCCAGCTCAGAGCCCGCAGCCCCTCCCGAACCCCAACCCCCTGTGAGAGAGGGTGGGGGCGAGCGAGCGACGGGAGGTGGGGGGGGATAGAGGGAGCAGGGCGGGGCTTCAGGGAAGGTGTGGGGCCTCAGAGAAGGGGCAGGGTAGATACTGGGTTGCACTTAAATTCTAAAAGTGATCTTGTGCGTAAAAATGTTGGAGATCACTGCTGTAAGTTGTCCACTCATCTCCGAAGTTTAGAGCGTTCCATTATATGTTGAGTTTAGTCCTTGCCTTTAGTCTTAGTCTATATCTGGGCTTCCATAGCTTGAATCACATTTAAATAGGGGTGGACCATCTCCTCCTCCCATGTATGCAGATAGCCTTTTCTTCCACAGGTGACTGAACATCATCCCAGCATAGCCACTCTGCACAGAAGACCAGCAATTAGTTTGCAGACCCCACTTTGAGGACTGTTGCCACAGGTTCTTTCTTTAAAAGAATAATGCCACTAAAGCACTGCTGCCTAAATGTAAAATATTGTACTTGGTGAATGTGCTGACAAAGTGGGCTATTTAATTCCATGAGTGGTTAATGATAATGCACTGCAGTTTACCTGTGGCAGAATCCCAGGACCCAGCACTTAGCTTTAGTAGTGTGCTGGGTGCCTCTGCAGAGAGAAAGAAATCCTTTCCCCATGCTTCCTCCCTGCAAGCAGTGGAACAGCTGCAGAACCACTCTGTGGAGACTACATCAGCAAAAGGACGCTAACGCATTGGTAGGAAGCTCAGAGGTGGGCATGTTCTCTAGCCCCACCTCCCCCAACTCACCCTTGCCTTACACTCTGCCACACAGAGATTTGTCATGGAGCTTGGATCTGTGCAGCACATGGGATGCACAGCCTCTGCACAGACCATCTTAGTTCTGTCCCCCACCCTCTGGTACCATCGCCAGAACGATCTCTCCCACCTGCAGAAGTGGGGGCTGCATGTTCCCCGACAGTACCTTTTCATTCGAGTTGTCCATGCTGCATGAGATGCAAGCAGTTAGTTTCATAAATATTCTCTTTCATTAAATACCACCCATATCTCTGTGTTGTAACCTAGCAACCAGGCATTTTGGTTCTAAAAATTGTTCTTACTCTCCACTTTGCATTAATGTTACTACTATTCATACAATCTACTGTAACCCCCATTTGGAGTTTGCCAGTTCCTAAAACCCTAGACTGAGCTTTTAGGTGGTCCTATCCTATGGATTACAACAATACCAGCTACCAGAGCCCTCTGTCACCATTTCTACTTGGAGTCAGGAATGGACTAGAAACTCCTGCAGAGGCCACTAGGGACCTTTCTGCATAGGATGATATGGACAAGTAGTTTGCTGGGCCAAAGATGAGCCAGGGCTGCTCAGCCCCTCTGTCCAAGGGGACAACCTGACTCAGAGACAAACAGATTAGGTTTAGTTTTTGTTTTGAGCTTTTGGGAGCTGAGAGAGAAGCAAAACAGCTCAGGGACCCTCTGATTAACTCAAACACCCCACGAAGGGAGTCTCTGAACTGCTTTGGAATCAAGTGTATGAGTCTGGAAGTTCCAGCCCCGCAGAGACCAGTGTCCAGAGCGACAGAGATCCAACCTGACTTCTGAGAGCCAATTGAGCCCTCCACAGGATTCCCAGACTAGGGAGCCAGGAGAGGAACCTATTCCACCCAGGAGCAAAGACATTGTAAGAAGACCCTTTGTTTGTTTAAGGTGGCCAACATTCTCAGCACTGCAACACTCATCTCTGGGCTCACCTTCAGCATACCATCTGCCTGGGAAGGTGCCAGGGAGGGATCTGCGGGTTGGGAAGAGTTGGGAGTATTGGGAGGTGGGAAATTTGCTGATTTTTGGATGTGTTAGTATTTATTAGTTAACCCAACACTTTCTTCCCCATATACTATTTTCCTGCTCCCAATAAAGTCCCCCATTGTTATAGTGTTATTTGGGAGGGGGGTGTTATTTCTTTGCTGGGGTCTGTGTTGATTGTTTTTTGTTTTTTGGGGTGGGGGGGTGTACTGGGGTTTATACTCCTTGCCAGCAGTGGTAGCATTATTCATTTTCCCAAAGGACAGCACAAGGTGTGGAGACACTAGGCAGCACAAAAAAGAACTCAGGACCCAGCCCTTCCGAGTAGAGGGAAGAAACCACTTGAAGTAGGAAGAACCAGGGAGGAGGCTTGAGCCATACCTTGGGGAAGGAGCTAGACAACAATGTAAAATACTCAAAAAGTAATTTATTATCCATCCTCCCCTCTCCCCCCGAGAACTGTATGAGTACCTGGATAAATGAATGAAGAAATTAGATTAGTAAAATTGCTTACATGCACATGGACAGAATCAGCACTGCTGTTCATCAGTATGATCTATTTAAAGTATTTTACTGCCTTCTAATTTGAGTTTGATTTTGTTTGTTCACACCAGCAAGAAAGCTCATGATAACCTGACATGGATTTTCCTACATGATCTATTTTAAAGTTATTGTCCTCTTGTTATGAGAAAGATAGGACAGACACTCTGTTGATGTTAGTGAAAGTCATTAAACACTGAGTTATAACCGAAGGTAAAATATACTGAGGAATTTGTTTTGGCTTTCACAGCGAGAACTGCTCTGGGGAGTGGGGAGAGTGGGTTAAAGAGGTGGAGCACCAGAGCAACAGTGGCTGGAGGCACTCTGCCTACAGAATGCTGAATTAGACTGAAGGCTTACAGGATTGCTAAAAAGGAGAGCACCTCAAGGCAATTCCTACACCTCTGAACAATCCTCTTGGCCATGACTCGGGGATTGTGCAGCAGATGTGCTAGCCATCCTCAACCCCTCATGCTCAGGCAGGAGAAGCACTAGCATTCCTGATGCCCTCTGCATGGGTGTACAAGGAGAGGGGGAAAGACTCTCTTACCTCTCTTCATTCAGCCCTTTCACACTTGCATAGGAGCAATTAAGATTTAGATCTAAGGCTCAGATCGTCAAAGATATTTAGGTGATTTCAATGGGAGTTAGGTGCCTACATGACTTTGAGGATCTGGGCCTAAGAACCCAAGGCTCACCTCTTGTAGGAAAAAACCTGCAGGGAGGGAAAGTGCCTCGAAAACATAGTGATCCCTGGTTGTATCCCTGACTTTAAGCCTACTCAAACATGCACCAGCGGACATACTGACCTCTAGTTGAGCCCATGATCAGAGAGCTGTATAATTGGCATACCTGTATCAAGCACAGTTAGCCGGATCAAGTTTTAGGCCCTACATATTCCCCCTTACTGGTTTTAAATTTTAGAGCAGGTGCAGGGAAAGAGTTCTCCTATTCCTTCATATTGGTACTTCTGCTGCTTTGTTTTCTTTTCCATTTTTTTCTTATAACTTCCCATCTCCTAATAAGATCTGTGATCTCAGGTAAAGGATGCCAGCTTCCACGGTGCAACCAGCATCCATTAGCCTGGTGAGCTAGAAGCACTTGGCCTGAAGCTGTGCCACACAAGTCAGAAAGCAAAAGACCAGTATTTAAGATCAGTAATTTTGATAAAAAATAATACTATTTTTGAATGAAGCTGATCATTTTGATGATTTTGTTGACACTGAGGGAAAACCATCACTTGGAGATGCTTCTCACAGTAGTCTGTAGTCATAATTTACTGTAATACTATGCTGACTTTCTAATTTCTAATATCTCTGTTTACACTGCTGCTGGAGGTAACAAAAGCAGCAATGTTGTTGCATCTCAGTAATACATAAGCACAGCATTACTGCTACACATCATTTTATCTTTCAAATACACACTTTTTCACATACACTGCATATTATCATGTTTCCCACAGCATGGTTTTAATTTCCTTGGAATGTGTTCTTTTTATTTATTTATTAATAGATATGGTCATTCAATATGTAATTGCCCTGCTTCCTCTCACTCATGTTGCTGTAAATCAGGAGTGCCTCATTATGACTTAATGAATTACGGCATTTATTCATTATTTATTTATTTGTTGTGCAAATCAATTGTGACACACTGGTATAAAAGTAGGGAGAGAAGAAAATCAGACCATTGCCATTTAAAAGTTAGTGGTTGAGGATTAAACAGCCATCTCTGGTGATACATTCACAACAGCCTACAAAATGCCTTTAAAAATCCCAAGCACTACCATACTTTCTGGGAAATTTAAGAAAACAAAATCTGTTCAAATTTTAATGGGAGCTGATCGGAAATATATCACCATGGTCTGGCTCACAAAAGAGATGTGATTAGAAAAGAACAAGGAATATGAGATATGGAACAAATCACAGCCCAAATCCAATGATCTCAGAACCAGTTTGAGGAAATATTGTTCTTAACACACCACTCACAGCATATTAAACAACAACAACAAAGCGAACAAACAAAAAGTCAGCAATGGATACACACCCTTGGCCTCAAACTAAAATATTAAAACACCAGCACTAAAAGAGTCTGGCTTTCCTTGAAAATATGACATGGCTATAACAAACATCTGAACTACCTACCCAGGTACAGATTACCTCACAAACTCTGAATATAAACGGACTCACATGCATAGCTACCTGATACTGATTTACAAACTGATGCATTGCACCAAATATCAGCAGAACAATAGGCTGTGATCCCTCTTTACAGCACTATTATAGCAAGGCAACAGCTTTGCTACAGTTTAGGTTAAGACCAGCTCCAGCTTTCTGTTTAAAGCTTGACTGTTCTAAGAGCTCAACAAACTGTACAGTTAATCAGATTGCCTTGAAATTTGGTGTGCCTCATGGCAGCATGGGGTATGGTCAGTGATCCAAATTTGGCGCCATTTAATGAATGGGCTCCCAAGATACAACCCCTGAAAAACAAAACAGCTGTTTTTTAAAGTTGATACATTCTGGCAATGTTCTTTTGCTCATAGAGATCAAATCATTACACATGGGTTTCAAATGCTCGAGGGTCTACCCCACCAGAGTGCATGGCACCAACCAGCCCTTGGGGGGAAAGCAAATTAAAACATGATTTGAAAAAGAGTTTGCTTCTCCATTTAGGTGCACTGAGGCTCACATGCTTAAGGGATTACACTAAACATGTATAGAAAGAAGGCAACTATTTAGAAAACAACCTTTTCATCCCAGGATGTGGGTGGCTCTGAGGATATATCATGGTCACCAGATTTGAGCACTGCCCCAGGCACTATGAAAAAAAAGCAGGCATATTGCTTCAATATGCCTCTATCAAAGGAGGCTTTTTATTTTTGGGGAAATGTATTCTGAGTACAGCAGAATATTTAGAAGGCGTTGAAACTTTTAACAAAACAAAACAAAACAAAAAACCTTCACAAGCAAATGCTCATTGGGAGGGGTGGATGACAGGGTGCAAGAGTAGGTAGGAATCGGGGGAGAGGAGTTGGGGGTTCAGGTTCTCTCCTATGTGTCTGCCATGAGCATCTACAGAAGTGTGATGACCCCTTCCTTGCCCCCCTCCGGTGAGTCAGGTTCTGACTCTGGTTTGAACCCAGTTATACTTTTGGCTTTCACAACATCCTATGGCAATGAGTTACATAACTTGCCTGTGCGTTGTGTAGTTTTTTCTTAGTTTTAAACCTGCTGTCTATTAATTTCATCAAGTGACCCATAGTTCTTATGTTATGTAAAGGGGTAAATAACACTTCCCTATTCACTTTCTCCACACCATACATGATTTTATAGATCTCTATCATATCCCCCTTTAGTCATCTCTCTTCTAAGCTGAACAGTCCCTATCTTTTCAATCTCTCCTCCTATGGAAACTGTTCCATACCCCTAATGATTTTTGTTGCCTTTATCTTTACATATTTTTGGGGGGATGGGGAAACTAGAACTGCATGCAGTATTCAAGGTGTGAGGAAACCATGGATTTACTTAGCAGCAATATGATTTTTTTCTGTTTTATTAGGAACCATTAAGGAAGGCCATTCTGTTAGCTTTTTGGACTGCCACTGCTTGTTGAGCAGATGTTTTCAGAGAACTATACATGATGACTCCAAGATCTCTTTTCTGAGTGGTGACAGCTCTTTAGCCCCCATCATTTTGTATATACAGTTGGGATTATTTTTTCCACAGTGCATTAATTTGCATTTATCAATATTAAATTTCATCTGCCATTTTGTCATCTGTCACGTGAGTTTGTTTTGTAACTCTTCACAGCCAGCTTTTGACTTACCTTTCTTGAGTAATTTTGTATCATCTGCATATTTTGCCACCTCCCTGTTCATCCCCTTTTCCAAGTCATTTATAATATGTTGAACAGCACTGTTCCCAGTACAGATCTTTGGGGGACCCCCTATTTACCTGTTTCCATTCTAAAAACTGACCATTTATTCCTACCCTTTGTTTCCTATCTTTTAACCAGTTACTAATCCATGTGAGAATGGTCCCTCTTATCCCATGACTGCTTAGTTTGCTTAAGAGCTTTTGGTGAGGGACCATGTCAAAGGCTTTCTGAAAGTCCAAGTACACTATATCCACCGGGTTACCCTTCTGTACATGCTTGTTGACTCCCTCAAAGAATCTAACAGATTGCTGAGGCATGATTTCCCTTTATAAAAGCTGTGTTGACCCTTCCCCCAAGAAATCATATTAATCTATTGTTTGGTAATTCTGTTCTTTACTATTGTTTCAACCAATTTTCCTGGTACTGAAGTTAGGCTCACTGGCCTGTAATTGCCAGGATTGCCTCTTAAGCCTTTTTAAAAAATCGGCATTCCATAGCTATTCTCCAGTCATCTGGTACAGATGGCGATTTAAGTGATAGGTTACATCCTGGAGATAGTAGTTCTGCCATTTCATATTTGAGTTCCTTCAGAACTATTGGGTAAATACCATCCGGTCCTCGTGACTTATTGTTTAATTTATCAGTTTGTTCCAAAATCTTCTATTGACCCTTCAATCTGGAATAGTTCCTCAGATTAATCACCTGAAAAGAATGGCTTGGGTGTGGAGATCTCCCCGCAAATCCTCTGTAGTGAAAACTGATGCAAAGAATTTATTTAGCTTCTCCAACAGCCTTGTCTTTCTCGAGTGTTCCTTTAGCTCCTTGATTGCCCAGTGGCCTCAATGACTGTTTGGCAGGCATCCTGCTTCTGATGTCCACTGGACTGTCAATTCTTAAAAGATGCCTTTTTGCCCCTAACCTCCTCTTTTACTCTGCTGTTTAGATATGGTGGCATTTTACACATTGCAAACATTTCAAAGCATGACCATTATCCCCATTCCACTATACCAAAATGTGCGGGAGGGGGGAGGGGGAGAGAAGTACTGAGGAATCACATAATAACTTTGTATTCCTGGTTTTCAGAAGTTTGAATTTTGCTGAATTCAACATTCGGTAAGGACATGAACCATCACTGAGCAAACCTGAAGTCTTTTTCCATTTAATCTTGTATAACTTGATGTGTATTTTATGTACCTGTCTACAACACTTAGGTAAATTTCTCTGCGACTTCCTGTAACTGTCCCTTTAAATTGGGGGGGGAGGTAAAAAACCAACTCAAAAACACTATTGTTATCATTTCAGTTCAGCTCTTCATAAATGACTTACCTCTAAACTCCCACAGTTTTATATATTTTAGCTGAATTAAAGTTTTTCATTCCCAATGGTCATATACTATATTGTACAGACATTCAAATAACCTCAGATTTGTTTTTGACACCATTACTACTGGAGATAGAAAAGAGAAAATGGAATGAGTAAAATAAATTTAGTTTTACACACATAAATGCTAATATTGAGAGACCTTTTTATTAAATTACTGACGGTTCTTCAGTCTTCGGTTGAAGACCTCTCTCTTTTTTTAAGTGTTTGGTTTGTGCTATTCTGTACAACTGAATACTAAGGGATTTCTCTTCTGAGCAAGCTAGCTTTCACAAATAACAATCCTCCTTAGATTTATTTTTGTTGTTTCTCCTTTGACTACTGTTCTTGCTTCCTCACTTTTCATACCCCCATACTACTTTTCTCAAAGACTTCCAAATCTTACAGAGCACTAATTCTGCAGAACAAAATACCCACTGCTGTTTGACAAGCTGTGTAATCACTACAAATTCCTCAAAAGCACCTCCATCATGCCAACAAGTTATTTTGCCAATCATGTGGAGTCAAAAATTTTCTTGCTTCCCCCTCCTTAGTTTTTAACTGGGCTGAAGAATAGCCATCCCACAGAGCATTTCTCTTTTGCCGTATGCCAGTTATGGTGGCTCAGCTTTTAGTGTACTCAGCTACACTACATTCAGTCCCTGATGCACAGAACACTCAGAGATCCCTCTGGCAGTGCAATAGGTGGTGGCGAAAGTGGAGGCTGGAGTCAGGAAAGAACATAAGGGATTTGCATACCCTTCAAGGCTTAGACCCAGCTCCACAGGAGTGTTTGGAACGGGTCCCATATGAGGAGAGATTAAAGAGGCTAGGACTCTTCAGCTTGGAAAAGAGGAGACTAAGGGGGGATATGATAGAGGTATATAAAATCATGAGTGATGTGGAGAAAGTGGATAAGGAAAAGTTATTTACTTATTCCCATAATACAAGAATTAGGGGTCATCAAATGAAATTAATAGGCAGCAGGTTTAAAACAAATAAAAGGAAGTTCTTCTTCACGCAGCGCACAGTCAACTTGTGGAACTCCTTACCTGAGGAGGTTGTGAAGGCTAGGACTATAACAGAGTTTAAAAGAGAATTGGATAAATTCATGGTGGTTAAGTCCATTAATGGCTATTAGCCAGGACGGGTAAGGAATGGTGTCCCTAGCCTCTGTCTGTCAGAGGGTGGAGATGGATGGCAGGAGAGAGATCACTTGATCATTGCCTGTTAGGTTCACTCCCTCTGGGGCACCTGGCATTGGCCACTGTCGGTAGACAGGATACTGGGCTAGATGGACCTTTGGTCTGACCCGGTACGGCCTTTCTTATGTTCTTATGTTCTGTCCAGCACAGCAGTATGCAGAGGGTGAGGGAGTCCAGGTAGGTATGGGCATAGTGAGGTTGGGCCAGGGAAAACACTGTTGTGTGGTTCCCCATTCCTCTCCCTGCAGCCCACAGTTGAGCCACATTATGGGTGAAACACACCCCTATGCCAAGGACCAGCAAAAGGCTTATTCAGCACTTAAGTCTCACTTAAAATATATTTTGAGAGCTTAAATCGATCTTAAGCAGTGTATAGGACCTCTTCACAGTGATGAATTTCACCACAGGCTGTGTCAGCCAGGAAGTAAGCGCAGGCTCAGGAGAAGGAGACCTCCTCCCCTTTTCCCAGTACTGAGCCCAGCCTTGAGGCTGCTCTGAGCTCCATCAATTGATCTTCCAGCTGGGAACTGCAGGAGCACAGCAAGTTCCATGCCTCCTTCCCACTACTGACATGTTCCATCTGCCAGTCTAGATTTGTGTGTGGGAAGGGAGGGGCTCTGGAGGAGCCAGAAGGAATCCCCGGCTGAGGGACAAATAGCAGTTTCCACTCCCTTTGTATCGCCTGAAACTTACTGTACCATATTAGGGCATTACATGGAAGATGCATGCACCTCATATACAAATGGAGAATCAGGGAGTTGCCAAAATGTGAATGCAGAGTGTGACGGTGCACCCCATAAGGCTTTATGGAAATATGCTTATGAATGTATATATGACATAACTGGAATATGTTTTATGCTACATATGCCATGTAAGATATCTGCAAAGGTTATGATCTACTGAATCTATTCATCCTATTTGTATGCATGTGTCATTGTTGTATTCGAAGTTATGAATATTGGCTGTGTATTTGCTTGATTTCTAAGTAGCCTTAGTAATGCATTTGGTCAGCGTCTTGAGAAAGGAATGTGCAAGTTAAGTGCCCGATCAAGAAGCACTTAACGGACTATGGATCTTGGAAGGGTCCAATCCACATAAGAAGTCTACTTGAGGACGTTCAAGGCAGCATGTGAACCATGGCTGCTACCTGTAAATTCTGAGTCATGCATGTACATGTGACTTGCCCATGTGACTCCAAAACTCCATCTTGGAGCTGCACTTTGCATAGGAGAGAGGAGGGGGTCTCCACCCACAAGAGAAAGTCTATTTAAACCCCTGGGAGACCCCCTCCATTTGGTCTTCAGCTGGCTCAAGAGATAGCCTCTCCACCTCTGAGGATACCTGAAAGAAACTGGAACAAAGGACAGTAACTGCAGGGGGTGTGAGTGATTGCTGGACCCAGACTAGAAGGAGACTAATCTATAAAAGGAAGCTTACTGGAATTTCTCTGAGGCTGAGGTTTTATCTGTATTCAGTTTTCTTACTGTATTAGACATAGTGTTTTGTTTTATTTTGCTTGGTAATTCACTTTGTTCTGTCTGTCACTTCAATCCTACTTTCTGTATTTAATAAAATCACGTTTTACTTATTAATTAACCCAGAGTATGTATTAATACCTGGAGGGGTGGGCAAACAGCTGTGCATGCCTCTCTATCAGTGTTATAGAGGGCAAACAATTTATGAGTTTACCTGTATAAGCTTTATACAGGGTAAAACGGATTTATTTGGGGTTTGGACCCCATTGTGAGTCTGAATGTTAAAGAAAGGAACACTTCTTAAGCTGCTTTCAGTTTAAGCCTACAGCTGTTAGGGGACGTGGTTCAGACCTGGGTCTGGGTTTGCAGCAGGCTAGCAGGTCTGGCTCAAGCCAGGCAGGGCACTGAAGTCCCAAGCTGGGAGGACAGGGAAAGCAGGGGCAGAAATAGTCTTGGCACATCAGTTGGCAGCCCCAAGGAGGTTTCTGTGATCCAACCCATCACACAGAGACTTCCAAATCCTCGAACACTCTGTGAACACACTGCCCCACCTTTTCATGTCCATGAGGTCTAGTAAACGTGCACTCTCCTGAAGCTCTTGAATGGATTTCAAACCTTTCTATTAACTTATAATTAATTATGTTATGTTAATTAACTTATGTTGCTATTTTCATACGAAAGAAGAAGAAGAAGAATGCCATGCAGGGAGCAGAACAGGGGAGAAGTTTGGTCCCAACATTTTTTTACTTTCTTTTTCCAAACTTGCAGGGTTCTGGCTAAGTTAAAAAAAAATAATTCCAGGGGAATATAGGCCCCCCAGCCTTTAGACATTTTTTTCCTTTGGCTCTCTTACTTGCCATCTTATCACTGCTGCTGGATGAGAGATTTTCGTTCATAAAACATAATTATGCTTTAGATGACCATAATTTTAATCAGAGCTGCACTGGATGTATGAATGCTTCATGTACTGCAGGTGTACAGTACAGTAGTTAAACAATGAGATGAAAGACGAGCTTGAATGGGTCATTGATTAAGGGAAAACCAGGCTGTAAGGAAGCTTTATGGAACATTTGAAGATCTCATACTTTAAAATGAAAAACCAGTTGCTGTGTATTTAATAACAAATTTTACCAGTGAAGATATCCATGATCTACAGGAAAGAAACAGGACAGGATGAGGGTTCTTGAGTAAAATATTCTGCCTACCTACAGGCCTGGGATTTTACAATTCCATCTGCCTGCATGATGAATAGAATTGAATAGCACTGAGTTCCTGTAAAAAAAAAAAAACCTCCACTCCTGTCTTGCAAGAAGGGCACATTTCAAGATTTCAGGGATCTGATTAGGTTTTTAGTTAAAAGTATACAACTTTTCCTGGACTCAGCATGAGTTGCATATGTTCAAGTGACAGGGCAATCAACATATACTACAGGACTGTAAATTAATTCCATATTTACATTGTTATTCCTCATTTTCTGTCCTATACTTTTATATTTAATATTGTATTCCCATAGTGTCTAGGAGCCCCAGTCATGGATCAGGACCCCATTGTGCTAAGGACAAACACAGGACAAAAAGACAGTCCATGCACCAAGGACCTTACAATGCAAGTATAAGATGAGACAACAGATGGATACAAACAGATGAGGTAAAACAGGGAAACAATGAGACAGTATTGATCAGCATGACATGCAGTGGTATCAGCACACCAGCAACCTAATCACTGTCAAGTTTTTTTGTAGTCATCACAGCAAAGCAGAGTTTTTAGGAGGATTTTGAAGACGGCTAATGAGTTAGTTTTGTGGATGTTTACTTTTGCAGATATTTATGGAGAGTTCCTCCTAAGCACAAGGGGCAACATGGGAGAAATGATGAAAGTGCTTGTTTGAAAACTGAAGATGTGGGCAATGGAGGCTGGTATCATGGGCTGATTGGAAATGGAAGCTGACATTTCAAGAGGGAATGAGAGCGAGGATACATAGGATGTGGATAGGCTGCGAAGGGCCTTAAAAATGAAGACATGCAGCTTATGTTTGAGAAAAGCTAGTGGAGAGGTGCAAAGAGAAATGTGAGATGGTGAAAGTAATAAGATAGGAAAACGATCTTTTCAGCAACATTCTGAATGCATAAGGGTAGAGCAAGACTTCATTTGTCAAGGACAGAGAAAGGATGTTGCAATAATTGAAATGCGAGATAATGAGAGCTTGGAGGAGAGTTTTAGCTGTGTTGATGGATATGAAAGGTCATCTCTGTGAAGGGTTATTGTCACAAACCTACCCTTGTCAGTGACATAGCCAACTTTCCTCCTCAGATGGGGAGAGTGAGGATGGTCAGATGACCCAATGAGGACTGCAGAAGATAAGTAAGAGGCATGGAGAGAGAAGGCATTGCAGGTGGGTGTGGGCAGAAACCTGCAGACAGCACAGAGAGTAAGGCCTGGTCTACACTCGGGGGGGGGGGGGGTGTCGATGTAAGATACGCAACTTCAGCTACGGGAATACCGTAGCTGAAGTCGACATATCTTATTCCGACTTACCCCCCGTCCTCACGGCGCGGGATCGACGGGCGCGGTTCCCTCGTCGACTCCGCTACCGCCGCTCGCTCCGGTGGAGTTCTGGAGTCGATGGGGAGCGCGTTCGGGGATCGATATATCGCGTCTTAACGAGACGCGATATATCGATCCCCGATAAATCGATACGGTGGGTAGTCTGCATGTACCCTAAGAAGGATATTACCAGGCCCTGAGTCAGCAGTGGGAGGAGACCTCAATTGGGAAGGAGGCCTGTGGAGAAGGCAAATTCCAGGGAATAATTCCTGGAAGAGCAAGAAGACAGCTTGCAACTGGGGAGAAAGAAAGAAGGAATGTTAAAGAGAAGACAGACCCTCAGAGCGTGGGACTGTGCTCATATGAAACTGGTGTGAAGACTTCATAGGCTTAAGTTCTATTTTGAAAGACTTTATGCAGGATTTAATAAATTGGACCCCAAAAGGGGAATTATTTGAATATCTGTACTATGGACTTTTTAAGGGGCCTGAGCAGAAGGGAAAACAGAGGCAGAGCCCCACTCCGAGTCATAAGTGGGTGCTCGGGAGGTGGTTTATCCTGTTACAGTTATGAAAAAAGAATTTACAATGTTTAGACATAGTGAAGTGTTGCTGTGCAATATTATACAGATGCTATGTTTCATCCCCGAAGTGGCTGCATTTTGGTGGTTAATAAAGAACTCTCTGTGTTGTTTAATGCACTTGATCCTGCTCCCGAGAAATAGAAGCCAAATTAAGTTAGGTCATGCTTCTAGTTTAGGTTTTTATATATTGACTTAAATGGGAGCAGGATAGGTCTTAAGTCTGTAAAGTGCTTTGGTATCGCTGAAATGGCTAACATTGTCAAAACTGGATGCCTAAAGTTAGGCTCTTAAATCCATATTTATGTTTCCAAAGAGTAATAAGAATAAGAAATAAGAATACTAGCTAAAATAGAAGTTATTCAGGTGCCTAAATATGGATTTAGGAGACTCAATTTAGGACCCTTTGAAGATTTTAGCCATAATTACTGTTGTATTGAACTATACCAGTTAAAAGCTACTGTATTTCTGTCCTCAGGCTGTGTGTACACAAAGCATTGGAAGTTATCATAACAAACATTTTTCTGGAGAAAGATAGATTTAAAATTAAATTTCCTTTTGAAATAAAAACAAAAAATACAGCGAAACAGTTTTTTTCTCCCTTGCAATATGTTTCCTGTCAATTATTCTAGATCTCTTGTCAATCAAACAATTATTGCTATATACTGCAGGGCATTTAATTTTCAAAGGCCAAAGAAGGGTTTTCTTATTGTTTTCTTAATTCTGAATGCACCAACATTTGTTTGTGTGAATACTTGCTTTCAGATTCAAATATTATAAAATTGCTGAGAATGCCTTGAGGCAGAGCTGGCAACATGTTGAACATTGCCTCATAAGCCTATGCAATATGCATCTTTTTAAAAGCATTACACAATTATTGCAGATGCTGCCTTATTCTTCATCCTTTACAACTGTCACTTGAATTAATGCAGCCTAAAATTCACATTACTTTAATTAGTTTGCTGTTTTTTGCACAAAGTTCATTTTAAAATTAGTTCTATATATCCTGCATTTTTCTTCCAGTTCAGATATATTTTCATTTGCAAAAGGAAGGTTGGTATTGGGATTAAAGCAAAGGATGGTGAATCAGGGGCTCTAGTCCATGGTCTGCCACAAAGTTCCCTGTTTAATCTTAAGCAGGTGACAAAAACTCTCTGTCTTAGTTTTCCCTTCTGTAAAATGGGATAACAACATTTACCCATCTCACAAGGATGTTTTGAGGCTTAATTCATTAATGTTTTTAAAATGTTCTGGGATCCTTGGAAAGAAATGCAAAGTGTTGCTATATCTCTTTAAAATCAACATAAATCAAAATAATAATTATAAAATGCACCTGTCAAAAATGCTCAAGGCACACACACAATTTATAATTAAATACATATCATAAATAAAACTGAACTGACACATTGTCAACTAAATAACTCCATAATCTGCAAAATCTGAAACTCTCCCCGTTCCACTGATCCCTCATTAAAAGCCAGAGTAAGTCATGCAAAATGCCCTGAAAGTCAGTAGATTCCCTCTCTAATAAGCCAAAGTGGGAAGCAAATTGCAGGTCCGAGGACTCCTATCAAAAATGTCATGCTGCCAGGCTCCAGAAGTGAAATCTTGCCTTCTTCACTGAAAGCAGTGGAAATTTTGCTATTGACTTCAACAGGACCAGGATTTCACCCAGTGTATCAATGTAAGGACCATGATATTGTGTACCTTTGCTAATCTCAGCAGTCACAGAAAATGGTGGTCCGAGATTCATATGCTCTATACCCCTAAAAGAATTGCTTTATACTCGGGAACACTGTGTGAATACGACAACATTTAGTATTTAAATATATGGCTGTAGCCACATGTGCCATGAAACCAAATGAAGGCGTGATGAATAAACAGGTCAGAAAGGAAGCAGCAGATGGGAGAGAGAAAATGGTGGATAACAGTGGAGGGGCAAGTGAAGAGAGACATAGTACAGAGAAAAGAAGAGAAAAAGGAGTAACTCCTTTTAGCTCGGGTATATTATATTTATTGTAATTATATACTACACTGAACTGTTCCATGTCCTTGTGTGTGCAGATGTTATTGCCAAAATCCACTGAAGTCAATGCTACAAAAATAGTAGAACCAAAAGCCATGAAATTCCATCATCCTCTTCGGAACGATATGTAATTCAGGAATACATTTGAACCAGCCCTCCCATTTCTCTAATATAACAGCTCTTGTGGTAGAAACACAATGATAATCTCATTACATCCACACTTTAAAGTCCACAACAGCTCACAAGCAAGAAGGCAGCAAGCTGGACACTGACTGAGCACCTCAACAACATAGCTAAGGTTCCCAACTAGTGAAAGCAGAGCTCTAACATCTTTGAATGAACATCAAAACATATTTGCATTTTGCACAAAAGTTTTCCACTGCCCAGTTTCATACCCGTTTGCTGAATTTCTCAAGTTTGCCTTTATTCTGAATTGTTCAATTGAATTTCAGTCTTTTTTTTTTTGCAAAAAATATAAAAAATAATAAATTACAAACATATTAATGAAATTGGTGGTAATAAAGAGAAGATGTTTCGGTTTTCATTATATAATTCAGAAGACAAGACAGAAAATATAGTCATATGCCCCAAAGCAACAGAATCTTTTACGAGAGTTTGAGCTATATACTTACTCTCTTTGTTGAAATATACATCCATATTCTGCAAATGTCATCCACGCACCTCAATGGGTGGAAGACCTTAATGGGGCTGGCAAGTGGACTGCTCCAGCTGTGAGGGAGGGAGACACTCCTCCCCATTCTTTGAGTCTCTGGCATCCATGGCTAGTTGGGGAGGGAGAGGTTCTGATTGGCCAGCATTGCTCAGCTCCCAAATTTAACCTGGAGCAGGTGCCATGTGGAGCCTCTTTCGGCTCCTCTCCACCAGCAATGTGCATTTGTATAGCATAGTTCACAATAGTCTTAGGAGTCTTTACACTGTAAAAGATAACTAAAAGAAATATTGAACAGTGTTTTCTTTGAATTAGAATAGCCAGATCAGAATCAGCTTTTCAAATTTTGACTGGAAGTGGATTCCAGTAACATATAGTTACTAAATAGTATGGATCTGACTTTAAAATTGACATTGAAGGGATACCAGTTTATCATTAGATGCAGACCTAAGTGAAAAAGTTGGGACATACAGTAGAAGAATGTCACATATACATATGGACCTCTTGAGTTTTTGTTGTTTGCTTCTTTTGTTTTTGTAAATAAGCAGCTAATAACATTAGACATTTTAAAATCAGCAAGTCTGTATAAATTGCATCCTAGAACTATAAAGTAGCTGGCTGAGGAGTTCACTGGATGGTTAATATTGACCGTCAATAACTCCTGAACCATTGGGGAAGTTTCAGAAAACTGGAAGAAAGCTAATGTTGTGCCAACATTTAAAAAGGGTAAATGGGATGACCCGGGTAATAATAGGCCTGTCAGTCTGACATTGATCCCAGGCAAGACAATGAAGTGGCTGACACAGGATTTGATTAATACAGAATTAAAGAGCAGGTAATGTAATTAATGCCAATCAACTGGGATTTATGGAAAATACATCCTGTTGAACTAAACTAGTATCTTTTTGATGAGATTACCAGGTAATAATGTTGCTGTAATACACTACTTCTGTAAGGCATTTGACTTTGTATCCCATGACGTTTCGATTAAAAAACTAGAGTGATACAAAATTAACATGGATTAAGTGTTGGCTAACTGATAGGTCTCAAAATGTAACTGTAAATAGGGAATTACCATTGAGTGGGTATGTTGCTAGTGGAGTCCTGTAGGGACTGGTTCTTGACACTAAGCTAATTAACATTTTTATTAATGACCTGGAAGAAAACATAAAATCATCACTGATAAACTTCACAAATGACCCAGAAATCAGGGAAGTGGCAAATAATGAAGAGGACAGGTCACTAAAACACAGTGATATGGATTGCCTGGTAAGCTGGATACAAGCAAACAATATGTGTTTTAATACGGCTAAATGTAAATATTTACATCTAGGAACAAAGAATGTAGGCCATACTTATAGGATGGGGGACTCTATCCTAAGTTGCATCTACTCTGAAAAAAGATTTGGAGGTAGAGGTGGATAATCAGCTGAACATGAGCTCCCAGGAAACACAGAGGCCAAAAGGGCTAATGCAATCCTTGAATGCAAAAACAGGGGCATCTTGAGTAGGAGTAGAGAGGTTAGTTTACCGCTACATTTGGCACTGGTGCAACTGCTTCTGGAACAGAGTCCAATTCTGGTGTCCGTAATTCAAGAAGGATGTTGATTCAGAGAAGGGTTCCGAGAAGAGCCATGAGAATGATTAAAGGTTTAGAAAACGTATCTTATAGTAATAAACTCAAGGAACTCAATCTATTTAGTGTAAGACAGAGGCCATGTCTACACTTACTGGGGATCGATGCTGCTGTGATCAATTCAGAGGGGGTCAATTTAGCAGTCTAGTGAAGACCCGCTAAGTCGACCACAGAGTGCTCTCCGGTTGACTCTGGTACTCCACCAGAATGAGAAAATTAACGTAAGTTGATGGGAGAGCATTTCCCGTCGATGCAGTGGGGTGTAGACACCACAGTAAGTTGACCTAAGCTACACTGACTCCAGCTACATTATTCACGTAGCTGGAGTAGTGTAACATAGGTTGACTTATCGCGGTAGTGTAGACAAGGCCAGAGAAGGTTAAGGGATGACTTGATTACAGTCTCAAAGTACCTCCATGAGGAACAAATATTTAATAATGGTCTCTTCTATCTAGCAGAGAAAAGTATAACATAATCCTGTGGTTGGAAGTTGAAGCTAGACAAATTCAGACTGGAAATAAGGCATAATTTTTACCAGTGAAGGTAATTAATCATTGGAACAATTCACCAAAGGTTGTGGTGGATTCTGTATCACTGGCAATTTTTAAATCGAGATTGGATGTTTTTCTAAAAGATCTGTTCTAGGAATTATTTTGGGGGAAATTGTACAGCCTGTTATACAGGAGGTAAGATTAGATAATAACAATGGGCTCTTCTAGCCTTGGGAATCTATGAATCTATAATATTTACTCTTGCAGTTTCTGCAACACATTCCCTGTAGTTTAGGATTTTTCAGAACCACACACAGGGATATAGGGTGTGATTTTTTGACATTGATTTTGTGTGGGTGAGACATTTATCTGCCTCCTGTTGAGTTGTACTTCAAAGAAAAAAACCACCCAGTGAACCATTCTATGCTTTCAATGAGTAGTCTACTCACCTGTCTACATATCACTCTTCAGACAGATATTTTTCACTTAAGACATTTTGTTGCTTTGAGGCATTTTGAGCAGCACTCATTTTCACTCAGTGGAAAAGTAAGTTGGATTCAGTATTTACTACTTTGAAATTGCGCTCAGTTAATTCAGAAAAGCACTCAGTATTTATTTTAAAAGAGGTGGGGGGAGGCAAAAAAAACCCGTTCTAAGCAATTCTGGTCAGTTTTTCATTCAACGTGCAGACTTTATAAAGTTCATATTTTTTGGCTTCCACAACCCAACAACAGCCTATACTCCTAGTCATGGAGGGGAGGAAGGGTGCCGGGAGGAGTGGGAAAAGGGAGGGAAAATTTCAAACATACTGTTTAAAGTCAAGACATGGAACTAAAAGAACTAACAAAGTTTTTTAACTCTTTTCAAGTGGTTTGTTATATACTATATTTATAAGATAGTAACAGCATATTTCATTTGAACATCTCTTTTGGGGATAAAAAGTTAAAGGTACATTCATACTAATTTTGTAAGAGATAAAACTGTGGCTAAAAAGGCCACCAGCATTTCAATGCTTAATATTGACATTTCTTATAAAAACTGTTTTTTTTACGTTCTTGATTGTGTGTGTGTGTTGTTGTTGTTGTTTTTTTTTAACTTGGACACATTATAGATTTCAAATATTTCTCAACGCAGCACCACCACATTATTTTCACCATTTGGTATCACCTGTTACTTTAAATCCTGTTGTTAGCCGAGGGCTCTAAAATGTGTGCACATATCAGACTCACACTCCCTTCCTTTATAAATGGGGACTTCCTCCTATGTCCAACTGATTTTTTCACCTGACCTTTGATTAGAATGCATGCATGATCCTGCCTTGGCACAGTGGGGTGGACTAGATGGTCTGTTGAGGTGCCTTCCAGCCCTACATTTCTGGGATTCTCTGAAAGAATCACTCCTCCCCTCCGATGTGGTGACCTCTTCCCTAGCTTTGTCTGACTTATCAGCTTGCCAAGTTGACTACAACATCTTCCTCTTTTCTAACTTTCTCTCCCCTCCTATTATTTGTCTTCCAATCCACCAAGAATGCCACTGTATCTTAAACTTCTAGTGCTCTGAATGCTCCCTCAAGAATCTCTGCCATGGCTCCCATTCTTTGGTGTAAAGTTTGAGCATTTTTTCATGTCCTTCAAGGAATGCCATAACATGAAGCTTTCCTACATTTTAACTCCTATCTCCATCTACACAATCTCCTGCTTCTTCAGATACACACATGCCTCTCTCCTGACAACTTCCTTTGTTCCAGGCCTCAGGGGAATGTAGGACTCTGACCTGAGGTCAAAAATATCTCCCATTTATTCCACAAAGTTTTCCAGTTTCAGTACACACTGCATTTTGATCTCCTTCACAACAGTTTGCATTCCATATTTTCCTACATGATAACTTATATGTCAAAGCACCTTCTCACTGCAGTACAGAAAGAAGAACACTAAATTTGAATGTTCTTTTTTCCTTTTAAAATCTGGGTTTATGAACTCACACAAAAGAAGCACTGCTGGAATTCAGAAGACAGAATACTTTGTGCTTTTGTCAAACTGTATCTTGAACTGTAGGTTTATTGTGCTGCATGTGTTGTATCTTTTAACAGAATTTTGCCCCAGTCCTGCAAGATGAATTGTGTCAAGGGACCTTGTGCCTGTGTGACTCTTCTTAGAGAATCAGGGCCCTATGTTTTAGGAGCTCCTGGGACACAGCTTCCCTTATAAACACCATAAGCATCTGAATTTCTGTTATATGGGGGCTCCATCCCTTCTCTGTTTTACAAACAGAGTTGAACAGCCCAATGTACTCAGTTAAGAGCAGTCTGTTGCAGTAGGGGTTAAACAAATAAGATTGTATGAAAGAAACATCCCTCTAGCTTTGATGATGGAATTATAATTACTTAATATTTGTAAAGAACTACTATATATTTGCTAAATTCACCAGAATTTCCTGTTTATGAAATAATGTTAAAGTCTCAGCTACACATCATATTGAAACGGATATATCCAATTAGGGGACAATAGTGATTGGGTCCAATTACATAGTGCTATTTGTAGTTTAGAGTGGCTCTATGGCTTGTAACCATGATTGCAACAACTTTCAAACATGGTTGCAGCCTAACACTATTATAGCTTCAGGGCTAATACAATAAAAAATCATGTTATAACCATGTTCAGATACTATTCTACATAATACCTAGCATAGAGTCTAAAGTATTTTTAAAAGGAAAAAATCATCATCAAAACAGGACTGGGTAATTGGCCTACAACCATGCTAGCCAGTGCTTAATTAGTAATGAAAGAGGTCCTGGGGCTCAAGCAATTAGGTACCGGGGATCAAGCAATTTTTTTACTTTCATAATTGATGCAGCAAGCCCAGATGTGCAAGGGCTATGAACTGCCAAGACTAGAGGTGGCAGGCTCAGCCCTGACAAGCCCTGGCACAAATTAAGCACTGATGCTAACTACAACTCAAAAAGAGCTGAAGAAGAGCTCTGTGTAAGTTCAAAAGCTTCTCTTTCTCACCATCAGAAGTTGGTCCAATACAAGAAGATATTGCCTCACCCACCTTATCTCTCTAAAATCCTGGGACTGCCATGGCTACAACAATACAGCAAACAACATTATTAAATGGTGTCCAAGCACAGTTCTATAAGAAATATACTTGACAACAATTTTTGAAGACAGTTGTTGCTAACTCAGTGGGCCTCAATGACTATCTTTTTCAAGAAGACCACTAGCAGCTATTCAGAGAGGAGGAAAGAATAAAATCAAATGGAAAAGGAAGAGGAGTATTAAACAAGAGTAAACAAACAAACAAACAAAAAAGAGACAGAGAAAAGGAGGGAGAAAATATAATAAACATTTGGCATCAGGCATACAACCTACTAGTAATTTAATACCACCACTAAGATTTCACTACAAGTAGCTTTGCTATCTCTTAAATTTTTCCTTCAGAGTCAGAATCTGGATGCATTTTTTGTGAGCTTTCCAATTTAGGGTGGTGGGCCAAACTTTGCATTTGGCAGACATATCTGCATTGGAATCAAACATGCTCATGAATCTGAGATATAATCCATTAGTGGATTGGTATTGCTCACTCCCACACCTATTAGATTATTCGTCAGCACCGTTATCAATTATAGTGATCATAAAACACCATCTATGCAGCAGAGAGCTGTGTCAACAAAAGTAGGCACAATACTACAGAATTATAATATTCCATCCTTTTACTTTACTACATTACTCGAATATAGCCTAATATATCCCAACAGGATTCATAGTAATTGTATCCTCCCATACCCCGCAATATAATTTAGTAATGCAGGTATCGTTTCCTCAATAGTAATATATGCCCGTGGACTAGCACCTTTGGGGCAGATCTTCTGCTATGTAAATTATCCGGGGCCCACTGAAGTGTTCACCATCTAAGAATCTGTCCCCTTTAATTTTTTATTTAAATACATTCAGTAGGTAGGAAGAAATTCCAAAATTCCTGCTTTAAGTGCATATAAACTGAATCTATAATAGTTGGGTTGTGAAAATATACTTGACAAAACCACTGCTGTTGCTACCCAACTGTCACGTTGGTTCACTTGTCACAGCTAACCAGCTATTAAATACACATGTCCTGGCAGGCAGGAGCCACAATGGAAGAGTAAAAATTAGACGGTAAAAACTGTTCACCACAGAGCTCTTACATTGTTTTTCAGTGGACTGCTGAAAATCTTGCCAGCCTTCTTATTTCTCCAACTGTTACTCTGAACTACTTCTTGAGAAACTCTAAATGCATATAAACTGTATCACAGAATTCCTGTGATGGCTGAGTCTTGGATATTCATGTCTCACTGAACAGTCTCACTGTATATATCACTTTATCTAGTAGAAGGTGGTGCTAGGAAAGTTTAGAAATGGGATTTATTGTGGAAAGTGGAAACACTTGTTTAACGTTCGTTTACTATTAAAAGGAGGTTAGTTATTGTCACTTTTGGCAATTTTAGAGCATCCAGTGATGTAATTGTGCTTATTCCATAGCTATGGGTAAATATGTAACCTTAATATCCAATATATTTGTTAATAGAAGGCCTTAGTAGAAACTACGAGGAAGAGAGAAGGGAAGGATATGAAAAATATATAACACCAGAGCATTTAATATTGACTTTTTCATTCTTTCTGAGAATGGCCAAAGGAGCGGTTCCAATGGAGATGCCATTGTACTGCAGGAGCCCAACAGTTCCACTGAAGTAATGGAGGGGTGGGGAAGCAGAGAGCAGGGTATCCTGGGATTCTGTTGAACAGAATTCTGTTCAACAGACTTGGCTGGAAATGTTCCCACAAAACCAAGACATTCCTCAGAGAACTCGGAGATCTAAAGACACCCTATAGATTAACTATGATGATGTGACTAGTGATTTTGGTGAGTTATCAACCCGCCCCTAACTAAGCACACAAATAGAAAGGCAGTAACAGAAATTAATAAAAGAACAAGGAAATCAGGGCCTGATCCAAGAGAGAGTGGAGACTTAAAGTGACTTCCAAACCCTTTGGATCTGGCTCTAGCTGAACAAACAGATAAATCATTAATAGCCTAAAGCCGAAAAGGACAGAGATAACTGGGCCTGATTCAACATATAATATATCAAGCTTTCACATTGCAGAAATCTGTAGAAATCTGGTCAAGTCAGCACTTCAGAAGCCCAGACCAATTATTTGTTGTTAGTACTTCACCTTTTACAGTGGCTGCAAGTTGCATTACACTAAGGTTTTGCATATTATTTGATTGAGCTTCAGTACAAAGAATTGGAAAAGGGAACAGATGTTGAAGAACTAATGGTTATTGAACAACCTCTGATTCATTGCTTTCTTTTGCCATTGACTCTAATGGTATATATTTTACTACTGTAGATGACTATGCAAAATCCACTAAATGCTTTAATTTACATTAGATGCTATAGTGAAGACAAAAATAAAAACACTTTCTAGTTCTTCTAGAAAGAAAATATCAAAGAAATGGGATATGATTCCACATTCAAAAATATCACACTCATTATTGGATGATGTCCCCTCATAGAGAAGGAGGGAAGGATCCAAGAAGAAGCAAATTCTCTGGTCCCACCCTCTCCTTTGTAGGTCTGTCTAAGTCTGTTAACACCCAATGTGTGCTGCCCCCATGGACCTGGGCTCAATGGCACAAAAGGATGCATGTCCCATGTGTGTTGGCCTTTGCATAAAACAAACAAATCAAAAAAATCTTCCCTCTCTCCTGTGCAGCTCAACATTTTCATCATCAAAATAATCATATAAACAACATACCACTATATGTAAATAACATATCACTATACATTATTAAAAATGGAATGTAGAAGATTTTAAAAACTTTAATTTACATTTCTCAATTTAAGGATATAGTTTATTTTATTTCACTTTATTTTACTGTGCATATTTTGCAGCTTGGCCAGAGAAAACAGTCAAGCCAAATGTCCATTTTTTCCAGGCAATTTCCCTTTCTGATTCTCAGACAGTAAAGTATTGTCATGTATGAAGGGCAAGCACTACAATTAGTAGAATGGGGAATGTTTAAATCCCCAAAACCCCTCTTTTCATTTATATTTTTTTAAATTATGAAAATATTTATATTAAAATTTGATCTTGAAAAACCTAAGGCCCCTAAACCTACAATGAATTTGGTGCAAGAGGACCCAGTTCCCATGCGGAGCTTCATCAACTTAACATCGTCGATATTAAACTTTTAAATTTATTGGAATGTAACAACTTAACATGGTAACATTGCAGGACTGAGCCTAAATTCTCTGTCAGCAACCCTTTGAAGGAAACTAATCCACCATCAAATAAGTGCATTTTGTGTGAACAACTTAAGTTAAAATAAAAGGAAAGGAAAGGAATAAAGTATGTCAATATGTGGCTGTAGCAACATATTTTAGAAGATGAATTATTTCTTGTCTCATTTATCATTTTAGGATAAGTTTTGAAAGACAGAAATATCTCATGTCTGTGAGCTAATTAATACATTCGAAGATGATTTACTAGCCTAGTGGAAATCTCTGTTAATGTCATACATTCCCAGAAAAAAAATTAAACTTCAGAACTCTTTAGACACAAATCCTTTATACAAGTCCTTTGGGTTATAAATCACTGTCTATCCATGCACATCTCTAACACTCACCTCATATGTTCTTCAATAGTCTCACCAGTTTTTTTATTGATTTAAGGTTAATCAATATAGGACACTTAATCTGAAATAAGATTGTCCACATAGTGATTTGACCAAAATAACAAAAGGTGTGAATTTAAAACAACTTAGTTATTTCAGACAAGTCCTAAGTGAGATCTGAATCAGGCCCTAATTGAAGCACCTAGCTGAAACTAAACAATGGGCCTATTCTCCACTATTTAAACCAGCATAACATCCATTCATAGTTGCAGATATTGTGCTGTAGCATTTTATAGTGGTGTTAATTTTAAATGCTAAACTTCCAATAAAAATTTGAAAGCAATTTCCACTTTGGAGGAGAACATAAATGTTAGTTTAAGTGTAGATACCTTATCCATTTTTTTCTGAACTTATCATGGTTCTATTTCAAATAATATAATAGCACTGTAATGATATCTGGAGTAATACCTAATACAGAAGAAGATGTTTAACATACTCAATTCTATTAATTCCATATATTACTAGACCAGAAGGTAAAGACTAAATATTTTACAGTAAAAGAATATGTCTGTATTTCTTTGGTCTCCCGTTTTCTTTTGTTTTATTATTTTCATATTCTAGAAATGGTCGGGATATCTGTAGCTCCCCGCAACTCCCATATCATATGTGAGCTTTTCCCTTGTAAGAATATCCTATATCTTCTGAGCCACAAAACATTATTAGGGGGCCTCCTCCCCTTGCAAAACTCTGCCAGAACCCACACTGATGCTATCAGGAGGTGCAAGAGCAATTTTGTATTATGGAGTGGATAGGTATTTTGATTAGGGACACACTAAAGCATGACCATTGCATCCATTAGCAATTTCACTTCTGCTTTATCCATTCTGAGATTTAAAATATAGTATTTCTGCACTTTTGAACATTCACAACAACTATGGATAAAGGTACCTTTCATTCCACACTCTCACCAACAGTTGCAAGACACATCTCTGTACATTTTCTTTAAAGGAGAAGCTGTCAAGTATCAGTGAAATATGTTGTATACACTATTGTTGTAGCTGTGTTGGTCCATGGATATTAGAGAGACAAGGTGGGTGAGGTAATATCTTGGTCCACTAAAAGATATTACCTCACCTACCTTGTCTCTCTAATATCAGTGAAACAGTAATTTATAATGATTTTTTTACACATATTCCTCAGCCACAATTAATGGCTTCATCATTTAAACTCCAGAGTATATAATTTCAATCTGTACTCATTAGAAAACACAAATTAAAGAAAACTTGAGGAAAATGATTATGGTTGTAAAACTTAGAGGATACACAGATTTTGAGATTAAATTCCAAAACAAATCTGAGACATTTGATAAATGAAAAAGCTATGAAGCATCTTTTCTGAAGCATCAACTATCTTTACTGCAGTCTTTGGTATTTGTTTATGCTTTATTTGCTTTTCATTACTCACAAAAGGTACTTGAACTTCCTCCTTAAAACTTACTAATTAGTATAAATGCATTTCTACAGTACCAAAGACAGCTATCATATCTTTCTGCAAATATTTGTACATTAGACACATCCTGCCTGAACTACTTCCTTACTGAACTAGTTCCTTTTGGCTTCAACTCCAAAGGATAGAACACAATTCTTTCCTCACCCCCCGCAAAATATCATGAGAAACATACAAAATACTGGAATTTTGCAGTTCAAAAATGATTGTCCTGTTATTCTTTTCAAACCAAGAAGATGGCGTAAATAACAAAATATACAGCAGAGGATTAGCACCACCACAGTAACTCCTGGGAAAATGCAGAGGCCCACAAAGAAACATATTAACATGGTTCCCTTGCACAAGAAGGTGAGATGCAGAGCGATTGCTTATATTCTGCCCTTGTATGTCACAAAGCCGAGCTCCACAATGGCCTATTTGCACTGGGTCTTAAACAGAGGAGAATAGGAATAGGGAATAGGCTAGAGGTCTGGCCAATGAGTTTGCCAAGTATGTTGATCCCCTGGTTCACAAACAGGCATATGGGTGCAGCAGTAGCTATTCCTGCAAGCTGGCACTGAACATTTTGTTCCTCGGCTCCAACACACACGTGACTGGTGCACAGTACAATTATCCCAGCTGTGCACCATTTTTAGGGTCTGATCCTGCACCCTCCAGCAAAGTTCCCATTGACTTTAATGGTGCAGTCTCAGGCCCTTAGATAATTCCACCCTAAGTGGAGTGTAAATCAGAATGGAAAGAATAATCATTACAAAATAAAGCAATGTTGAAATAAAGAAAAACACCATCAGCAAAAATACCAACACTGAAGGTTATTCACTAAAAATGCCACAGCAAGAGAAAGTGCTAGATTATTGCCAAAAGATAAAAACCAACATTTTCAAAGTAAAATATAACTAAATTGCAAAATATTCTAATATCCACAAAATGAATAATGAAAGAAGATTAAGAAATGTGGAATAATTTCCAAAAGTTACCTACTTGTAACTGAAGTTTTTAAAATTATGACAGGGATTTATGGGCTCGATCAACAAAACATGCCATTTACAAATAAAAAATCATGTTCTGAATTTCAAGAACATGATAAAAAGTTTAATAATGATCATTTAAAAAAGTTACTGAACTCTGTAAGGAAGGGGTTAAGCAGCTGCTCTGGGCCCAGGAAGTCCCACCCCATCACACTTGTAAAGCTTGCATGGCTTAGAGGAGGAGCTCAAAAGGAGAGAAGCCCACCTCAGGAGGGTAGCAGACAGTGGAGATGAACTAACCTACACTCCGAATTCCTGAGGGCTGGCTGTAGTGATGTTGCCAAACTCAAAGGGAAGAGACTTGAGGGAGTGGTTAATAATGAAGAGGACAAGTCAGTGATTCACAGTGATCTGGATTGCTTGGTAAACTAGGTGCAAATAAACAATATACATTTTAATATAGCTAAATGTAAATGTATACATCTAGGAACAAAACAAAAAGCGGGCCATACTTACAGGATAGGGGACTCTATCCTGGGAAGCAATGATTCTGAAAAAGATTTGGCAGTCATGGTTGATAATCAGCTGAATCTGAGCTTTCAGTGTGACACTGTGGCCAAAAGAGCTAATGAAATCCTGGGGTGCATAAACAGGGAATCGTGAGTAGGAGTAGAGAGGTTATTTTAGCTCTGTATTTGGCACTGGTGAGACCGCTGCTGTATCCAATTCTGGTGCCCACAATTAAAAAAGGATGTTGATAAGAAGAGAAGAGCCACGAGAATGATTTAAGGATTAGAAAACGTGCCTTACAGCAATAGGCTAAAGGAGTTCAATCTATTTAGCTTAAGAAAGAGAAGGTAAGGGGTGATTGATTACAGTCTGTAAGTACCTGCATTGGGAACAAATATTTAATGATGGGCTCTTCAATCTAGCGAAGAAAGGTAAAACAAGAGCCAATGGCTGGAAGTAGAAGCTAGACAAATTCAGACTGGAAGTAAGGCATACATTTTTAACAGTGAGCGTAATTAATCATTGGAACAATTTACCAGTGGTCATAGTGGACTCTCCATCACTGACAATTAATGATTGGATGTTTTTCTAAAATATATGCTCTAGGAATTATTTTGGGGAAGTTCTATGGCCTATGCTCTACAGGAGGTAGACTAGATGATCAAGATGTTCCCTTCTGGCATTAGAATCTATGAATTTATTTCTACTGGTACAATATTGTTAGGAATATTGCTGAAAATAATAGTTTAAAAAATGAAATTTTCTAACTGTGCCAGCTGGATTTTGCTACAGCAATCTACAGCACTTTAATTCTGCTCAGAAGAGCATTTTTTTCTATCAGTTTTACGCAGTAACTTGCCCTGTCTTTTCCAGCATAATGTATATCCACCAGACTTTGACTTTACAATGACTACTCCCATATTTCTTCGGACCAAACCTCCTTTTTTCAAAATTCGTTGATGCAGATCTTCATTCTTTTCTCACAGTGGTTGTACACCAGCATAACTCCACTGACTTCAATGGACTTACTCCTGGTTTAATCAAGTGTAAGTGAACAGAGAATCAGGCCAACGAAGTGGAAAAGTTTTCATCCTGACTATTACAAGTAAGCAATTATCATCCTAAAACATGAGATCTGATTAACACTATATCATTGTCTCAGCCTGCATAGCTGCAGAGGTTGTTAGAGGTTGTGAAATGATCTACTACTTCTAAAATTCACCCACAGTATATTTCTTAATGGCTTTCTCTGGCAATGACTTGCACAAATACAGAACAAAGAAGTGCTGTATTTCCTTTTAGTATTTCTCCATTCATTGACCTTTGCCAAACATGGGTGGTAAAAACAGAACTTAGGTCACCAGCATTCTGCCAGTTTACCTTACGGAGCAGCTGCAGAAATGCTAGTCAGCAGAGACTTATTCATATATTACTCACAAATCTTTGCATTCTTTCCCAGCTGAGTCAAATATCATCTTCTAGTATCTGCACACAATAGACTATGAAACAAAGATATAAATTGATCTTGCAGATGCACTGGTGGAGATCTAGGGTGAAATCCTGACCCCATTGAAGTCAATAGGAAAACTTCCATTGATTTCAACAGGGCCAGGATCTTACCCCTAGAGTTTGGGAAGACATATTTTATAGTGCTGGGTTGTACAGAAGAGTTATGAAGAAATAACATAACTTGAGGAACTAAAATAATAAAATACAATTTGAAGAACTTAAAAAGTAAATAAAACCTATGAATCTAGCAAGCAATGTCAGAATTCTAGCTGAAAAGTCACTAAAGCAGATTTTTACCATGAGGACAGGTTGTGATAAACTTATTCACATTGAGTAGTAGCTTACTCCAATAGTAACCCTATTTATTTCCAATGGGACTACTTGTGGAATGAGGTACTACTCATAGTAAGTACGGGAATCACAATCTGGCCTCAAGTAAGAAATTACAACGGCTAGAGATACACGAAAGTCATATAAAGTAAATTAAAATAAATATGGTATGGAAAGGACAGGAGTTTGAAGTGTAGGGTGGCTGGGTTTTTAGCAGCATGCACAGAACATTGTTTCATTTGTAGCATACAATTTGGTCTTTGATTACAGTTTTTACTATGTACTTTCACAAATGTTTGCTTCCTTGTGTGATTCTTTCACTTTAGAATCTTATGCTGGTAGTCGCATGCACCCCCTTCAACACAAAAAACATCTAACCAACCAGCCAAAAAAATTACCCTAAAACAAATCACTTAAAAAAATTAATACAATCTAAACAAAACAAAAAACAAAAACAAAACAAACAAAACCTCCACTAGGTATTTTGCTGTTGATTTTAGTGTAAGGTGTTCAGATACTATAACGATGAGTGGCAGTATAAAAATATAAGATCAATAGATCTCTCAAACAATAATTTTAGCTTAAAATGTTGAATGTTGTGCTTGAACATGTAATACTTCCCTTTGTGAGATTCTGTGGGGCAGATAGTTAGCTGGCATACATTGTAATGATGTCAGTGGAACTATGATGATTTACACCAGCTGAAGACCTGCCCCATGAGTTTCAGTCTCACGTTAAACTATGAATACCAACACATACATTTACCTCTTGACTCTAGATTCTATTATTAAAGAAGCTTTTAAGTAAGTTTTAAGATCACTGATGCTATTCAGTGAACTATTTTAGTCATTTTCACAATGTAATGCACAATGTTGCGTCTGCCTGTGGCTAAGTAACATGAAGGAGTCTCCACGCCAGATTTAATGAAGCTTGTTTGTTTGTTTTTAGCTATTTCATTATATTAGTGTATTTCAGTCAAATCTGTTATATTTTTCTGTTCCCAAGGAGCAACCATATATTTTCAGTCTGACTTATTTTATAGGAAGGAAAACAACAAAAAGAAAGAACAAAGGTAATGTCTCCACGAGAGATCACCGTTTGTGTTTCCTCTAGGCTGCAGCAACTCTCAGAACAAGATGGTTGCTGAGTGTGTCCATAGGCAGCGTTTTTAGAAACTTAAAGAAAACAAAGGCCTCACTGTTTCATAGCTATATTCACCACAATCCCTATCTTCTTCTGTTTGGTCTCCAAGTTTCCTCTTACTCAGCTACTGCACTTCGGATACATAGTTCAATCAAACTCCTATTCCCAGTTCCCAGAAATTGTTGCTTCGGTGGATTGGGGGAAGTGGACCCATACAAGCTCAGAGGGGGTAGTAACAATGTCATCTTTTGCTGATATTAGTTCACAAGTATCAAGGAAACGGCAACCTTCAACTCATGCATGATGAAATATGCATTTCTTTGTCAATAAAATGGTTGGCTAGGTTCTGCCAAGCACTAGGGCTGCTTTGCACTCAACAATGAGTACAAAGTGGCCCTAAAATTGACATAGATATCCATGGGAGTATCTTCCCAGCATAAAGACATCCCAGATATTTTCACATTTACACATTTTCTGTACCTGGTATAGTGGGTGGGGTTGAAAGGAAAAGGGGCACCCCCTCTATATTATAGTTCAACATGATCCAATTCAGGATAGAGCTAAGACAATATACTCTGAAGGAACGAACATGGCATGGAGTCAGAAATTCCATTCCTCTAGGCTATGCTGTCTCAGATCTGCCCAGAACTGTGGAAAGGGAAGAAGTGTTTTCTTTTAGAAGCCACACACAAACATAGGCTTGGGGTTGGAGGAGAAGGGGATCTACTTTCAAATTTCCCCAAAAAAGATTAATCTTTGTAGACTATAGTAAAGTAAATCTGGGAATAGGGAGGATGGTAACTGAAACCGGGGGAAGCAGAAATCGGGAAATACTGTGAGAAGGAATAGGAGTTCGAATCTGCTCCTTCATTTTTGAGGCTGAGCCAGATAACAGTGTACAGGAATGTTATACCGCCTCACCCTAACCACTTCCCAACAAAAATTCAAGTCAGCTCTGCACTTGCTCTGTTCTCCGAAATCAAAGCTGTGATTCTGTCATGATCTCTTGGGATTGTAGTATAAATCCAGTAAATAATCTCTACCATTTTCATTCATTTTTGCTAAAGCAAACTACATGGTGGAAAATGTAAAGCATCAGAAGGTACATGTGTGCGTGTCTATTTGGTGATAATGTAAAGCACATACCTGTCTCTGTGATATGTTATCAGTAGGTCTTTGAATAAAACACTCTATATTGTGAACAATGCTTTCTTGTTAAATTACAAATCTGGCACCTACAGGATCTTGTGTTTCAGGATTTCCCCCATTTAAATGCAAATCCTAACCTTCACACAAGACCCAAAATGGTGTTCTGCAGAAATAATGGAAAAGCACAGTGCTTATATCACCAACTGATAACGCAAGTCTTCTGTGGTCATTTTCTTTAAGACAAAACTGATAATAATTCTCTTTCAGGCTGTTGCTGACTTACATATATGTAATACTCTGAAGGGAGGAGTATTTTTATACAGGTATAGCAAGAGTAGGATATGTAATGGCAGATGTGGGCTTAAAATGTAATAGGACTTTCCTAATGTCAGAAGATAAATATCATGATAAATTAGCAGAAACAATAGAACAAGTAGCAGAACAGGATCAGGAATAACAAGGATTCAAGCTGAAATAGGCTATACCAGTCTAGGAATTTGACAGTCCTACCAGAAATAATAGACAACAAGAAGAAATAGAGTAATATAATTAAGTTAAAACAACAATAATGGTAATATATAACCATAGTCTTTTGAAGGAGAAATAGTATTGCAGTAGCAAACCCTTTGCAGTAAAGAAGGCATCTTTAAGCAAGAATTGACCGTCTCTGACATTAGCATGTGTCTTGCTTTAGCCTTTACTCTGGTATATAGTCAAAGAAGAAAAGTCATGCAAGATCTTAGCATCGGAAGCAAATTGATCCAGTAAATAAGTTTAAGTAGCCATCTGTTAAATTAAATAGGAAGAAGAATTACGTATGTAAGATTGCAGTGCTACTTTATGGAATTCTCCAAACAGCATTTATCTTTGGCCGACTGATTCAAGGAAGATTGTTTTTATGGCCAAAATGTGACATCATACATTAGGCCTTTTGTGGTAATTGGGCCTACAAATTTACCCTAATTGTAAGCTCAACTGTAAAAAAAAAAAAAAGTTTATAAAGTGTCACAATAACCTACAACAATAAATGTTAATGGGAAAAGATGCAAAACGAAGACAAATAAACTGAATTAGTCCAAACAAAAAGGCCTACTAATATAATTCAAGGACTGTGTTAAAACTATGCCTGGTAAACAAGTAAAGCGTGGGACTGAAAATTAATGAACCAAAATTGCAGTGTCGAAAATTAAACTTCATTGGTAAACAAAATAGTGAGGGGATGGAATATTCTTTGAGGTTTTTTAAAAATCAAAAAAGATTTTTGGGGGAAATATGGACAGAAAAAGGCGAATGCAACAATTTCTGACTGTGTGACACTATTGTGCCTTCTTGTCCTGTTCTGAGAGATGTCCTAACTAGATCAGGCCAAAGAGAGGGGCTCAAATGACACTGCCACCTCCACCAGCTCTCACTAAATCTCAACCCCCACCTGGGATTTGAGACTCTGTCTCCCCCCTCCTCCGTGTGTTCTTTTCTTTCCCCACTTTATTGCTGCTCTTTCCTATCCCTGTCTATTGACTTCTGTTAAGAGTCTGGCTTAGCCAGCCAAGACCGTATATTTTGCAATGCTGCTGTAAGCAGAAAGGCAGGTAAAAGTAATGCCCCAACAGCCCTATGATGGTATAAGTTTCCCTGGTCTCAGAGTGGCTAATAAGGCTGTGTGCTGTGCCCTTGTTTTTCCAGCCGTGAGGTTGCAAGTGACAGTCAACATTAGAGACAGAAGCTGCATTTTCTATTTTTGCTCTCGTCTCTCCCCTCTTCAATGTGTGGGCCTTCTTTTGTCTTCAGTGATGGAATCGGATTTTAACAATAACAGCAACAACAGTTCTTGCCCATCTCAACTAACTTTTTCTCTTTTCTCCAAAAAGACAGTTACTACCATCTACTCCCACCACACGATAAAAAAACAACAACATGCAACTCTCACTAAATATTAAAAACAGTAAGGCATTGATTCAAACAGAGCAAACGATCCATTGTAATAACAGCAAAAGCAAAATTGCAATTGTAGTTGATGCTTACAATTAAATGTGCACATCGCATCATAGCAAACGGATTAACATACAGATGAGAACAACTTTGTATAATGCTATGCAAGCTTAACAGAAATCCATCAAAATGCACAACACCATCTACAGTCAGATGCATAGCGCCACCTGAGGACCTGATATGTCTGGAGCTAGTTATTCATTGCTGGGGTAAAACATGCGTAGTAAGATTTTTTTCCCCTAAAGCTTCTCGTGCCCCCCCCCCCAATACATTCTGTGCTGCCCCCGGGGGGGGGCACCCCCCAGTTTAAGAACCTCTGATCTAAGAGACTGTCAAACAAGGGGGGACATAGGTCTCAAAACTCTCTTCGATTTAAAAAAAAGGAACAAAAAACGTTGTAATACTTTTACATTTCAAATGCTCTGTTTTTCTTTTTTTCCTTTCTTTAATAAAAATGTGTTTGCCATGATACTAAGCAGGCTATGGTCTCTGTATACCAAACCTTGTTTAATGCTGGACAGTGCCAGGGTCATGTTAACACCTTTGACTCTTCGAGCCCATGTAGTCCATCAAAATTAATACAACAGGCCTAATTCTGTTCTTCTCATATCTATACTTCCTTTTATTTTGAGGACTAAGCCAACTGTCTTTATGAGGTAAAGCCATACAGGCAAATTCTGCAACAGTAACATTGGCATAAATTCTGGAGTAACTCCTTTGATTTCAGTGAAGTTAATCCCAGCATAAATCCAGAGTAATTGAAACAGAATGTACCCCATAGCTTCTGGCACTGTAACGGATTAATAATTCTCATGCACATTTTGTTATTGCAGCTATAGATCTAAACAAATACAGGGCTGGATGGAACTTTTAGGCTCAGCCGTGTGTAAAAGGAATTGCACAGCTGCACAGTCCCAGGAGATCTCCTGGTAAGAAACTGTGACTCTCTCTGAGGGTAAGCAGTGTATTTTATTGCAGCACTTTACCAAGTGAAGCTTACTTTCCCCTAATATCAGCTCAGCTCCACTGGCTGACAAGTTGAGGAGATGGAGCCAAGGATCTGCCCCTTTCCTGCCTAAGCCATAATGCTCTGTTAGCCAATACATATATGTTAGGTGTAATGCATACCACATTGATATAAACCTACAAATAACAGATTGGTCAACTGCATTTCAACCTATCCTATATGCACTATTCAGTATGCAATCACCTACAGAAATGTTATGATGGCCCAAGATAGAACTGGGCCCCACCTAGTGGTTTAAGTGCTATATCCATACTTGTAACTTTGCTTAATAATGTACATTTTATGCATATACATCTTTTAAATCTCTCATTGGAATATGGCTAAATTTAGATATTGTGTAAAAGCAAATGTATCATATATTTCTTTGTTAATTAATATAATAGCATCATCTCAAAAATGTGCACAGCATCGAATAGCGGGGCAAAATCTATTCTGTAGTCTAGTATTTTTCAAAACTAGGTGACGCCAAAGTTTAGATTAAATTATTTCGGGACTATTTGGATCTGGGATGTCCATTTGCAACAGGGCAGATTTGAAAAAATATGAAAAGGCACATTAACTGTTTTGAGCACAGGCAGTGGAAACTGTTTCTAAACACATAATTAAGGCTACGATTTAGTCATGGGTATTTTTAGTAAAAGTCATAGACAGGTCATAGGCAATAAACAAAAATTCACGGCCTGTGACCTGTACTATATACCCCTGACTAAATCTTAGCTGGGAGTGGGGGGTGTGTGCTGCTCTGGGGGGGTCGGAGGTGCTGCTGCTCAGGGGGAGGGTGCCGGGGGGGGCACTGCTGGGGGAGGGGTGCCAGGCACCAGCGGCACCAGCTGCCGGGGGCCACCAAGGCCACCCACCCGCCGCTGCTCCCGCTACACCTGGGACTGCTACTTGGGCGGCCCCGGGGCCAGGTGCCTGGGGTCGCCCAAGCACCAACCAGTGCAGTTAGCTGCAGAGCCACTCCAGCAGCAGCTGGTGTGGCTGTCCCCGGGGCCACCTGAGCAGCTGGTCTTGGGGGCCAGCTGCTTGAGCGGCACTGGGGTCAGCCACACAGGTTGCTGCAAAAGTCACAGAAAGTCATGGAATCCATGACTTCCACAACGTCTGTGACAGACACGGAGGCCTACACATAATCCATGGCATTGAGAGTCCTGGCTGATACGAAATAGTATAGAGTGTCTAATATGCACGATGATTTCTAAGCTGTTTAACCAAATATAGGCAAAATGTAATCACCAAAATAATGAGAAAGCAAGGGGAAATTGTGTAGGTAAAGAAATTATTTGCACTACTTATGGGGGTTATGTGTTAATAATCATAACCAGTTTATTAGGCAATATCAAAAAAAGAAAATGGCCTAATGTTGTTAATAATAAGCAATTAACTAAATGGTACTTTCCTCAACACATATCAAAGGCTTTTGTAAACTGGCAATGAGTCCAGTCCTGTAAAATTCCCTTTAGCAAAATTTGTAATGTGGGATCAGTGACACCGCACACAAATCAATCCACATGCTGTTCCAAGCAATGATGCTCAGTGCCCAGGTTCCAGGTATATTTCTTTTGTGGTATCTTTACCACTATTGCATTGTAACACTGCAGTATTTAATAAATTAGCTACTGTCCATTCAGTAGGTTACCTAAAAAACAACATCTTAAAGGAATGCTTAAATCTACTTCAGCTACTGTTCTATCAAACAGCAACGTGAACTTGGAAGGCACCAGACATGGCCTGTTGTTCCATTAAGGAATATCAGTATATGTGTAGATGTAATGCTTTTAACATCACAAGTCCTGAGTGTGGCCACACTGCCCTGGACTAGTATAACAAAACAGAAAGTTAGTCACTCCTGTCTCCTGCCCAGTAAAGCTCACCAACTGGCAATTCACAGCAGTAATGGTAGCCTATAATATGAATAGGGAGTACTGTGTAGTAAATTATTAAAAAAATATGTATAAAGACCTGACTTATAATGTCACTACTCCAAATTTCTGTTTTACTCTTCATGTACTATGATAATACATATTCCAGTTTTTCAAAATAAATCCATAATTCAAATTGAATCCCAGCATCAGGAGAAAGTTGAAAATATATACCAGTTTTTAATGTACATATTGATCCACTAACCTTAAATTTAAAAATATTACTAAATCAAAAAACACTCACATAATTCAAATGCACAATTACATGTATAAAGTAAAAGAAGGCCTAAATAACCTTATCTATAATGATAATTTGAAAATAATAATTTATGGTACTTAAATAAAAGTGGCATTTAAAGTGGTTGGGGAACAATTACACACCTAAGCCCTCGATAACTGACAAATGAATAAGCACTTCAAAATGTAACAGGTGAAACTGCTGACAAGGCTTTCTAATGATTTATAAGCATGGATGTTAAAGTTTGAGCAAAAAGTCCACTGAAAACCCATGTTTGGAAAAGATAATATTATGCTGACATTAGGAAATGTTGTTCCCCATAACACTCCTACTCTAAGAAAAATAAAGGTTATGTTCATGAGTAATTTAGGATAATATATGTGTACTGAACTATGATACTAAAAGATGAAAAATTGCGGAATGGTAAAAATATAGGCTACATTTTGTTAATTTAATTTTAACAGTAAATGATAATGTATGTTGAATGGTAAAAGGATAATTGAGTTGTGTTCATATAATATTAATGAATTACAATAACAGAATGGAGAGTGAAAAAACAGATTATGAATGTTTGGCTAACCATATAACTGGATATATGGGATGTCGGATGATGCAGAAAGACTAATTAATATATAAAAAAAATAAGTGAACAAGGACCCAAGTTGAAGAACTCCAGAGACTGAGGTAATTTAGGCCCCTACCTGTTCTGTCTTATCAATCTTATTGTCTGTCATACATATATGATCAGAAACTATAACTGACAGCGATTCTGAAAATGTATAAATAAAGGTGAAAAATTGATTAAGCCTAAAATGGGTGAACTCATGTCTCAATTTTCCATCTTACAAAGCTTTGCTTGCATTACAACAAATATTAGTTTAATTGTACTAATCACATACTGCTGCTTACATAGTAAGTTAAATCAGTATACATTTTACATAAATGCTCTTACCTTTGCTTCACATATCCATTTAGCGAAGGTGTCACCCTGATATAATAATTATCGTGGCGCCAAGCAGGGGGCTGTTAGCCAATATATGTATGTTAGGCATAGTGCACACTGTATTAATGTTGTATTATATCCAGTATGTGGGTAATTATGTTAAATGAATGATATTACATCTTTCCCACAGTGCTGTTCACTTCTCTTTACTCATGTCAAGATTACTCCTGGGGGAATTCTGCACCATTGCACATGCACAGAATTTATGTCCCCGGCAGATTTCTTTGCTTCCCTGCAGAAAAATTACTTTCTGACAGGGAAGCAAAGGGAAGCCACAAGAGCGGTCATGTGACCGTCCCCAGCACTATGTTTCGGGTGCCCAGGGCAGCTGGCAGAGAGGTAAATCACTGTGGGGTGGGGAGTGGGATTGAGGAAGACCCGGCTGGTGACTCCCTATCCTGCGCCAAGCTCAGCTGCTAGTCCCAGCTGGGATGGGGAGGACAGGACTTCCTCTTCCCCACATGGCATTTGGGGCCCCCAGATTTCTCCCCTGACTGTAGGAAGCTCTGCAAACTCTCCCCCTGCTGCACTTTCTGCACCCATTGCTCCTCAGCTGCAGGGGGAGAGATCACTGTAGAGGGAGCTGCTCCCCCATCTGCCCAACTCCATGCATCCAGACTCCCTCATACCCAGACCCTCCCGCTGAGCCTCACCCCTCCCCTGCACCCAGAACCCCCCCTGAGGAGTCCCACAACCCCTGCACCTGCACCACCATGACGAGCCACCCACACCCAGATCCCCACCCTACTGAGCCCCAACTAGCTCCACCTGGATCCCCATCCCACTGAGCCCCACACATCCAGACCCCCCTTGACGAGCTCTATTCCCCCCATACCCAGACCCCCCCTTGCCCCGCTGAGCCCCAACCACCTTCACCTGGACACCCCTGCAGTGTCCCATTACCATTGTACCCAGAAACCCCAACAATCCCCTGTGCATCCAGATCCCCCCCACCCAGATCCTCCACTGAGTCTCTGCTCCACAGAGAACCCTCTCAACCCACACTTGGATCCCCCACACTAAGCCCCTCCACATTTGGATGCTGCCTTGCTGAGCCTGCCTGCCCACACCTGATGCACCTGACATGGAAGGTCAGGGCCCTGGGGTGTTTCTGGGGCAGGTCCGGTCCTTGCACTGAGTCAGGGTTGGGCACAGCCTCCTCCGTGTCCCGGGGGAGCTGCACAGTGATCTCCCATCTCTGTGCAGCCAGTGGCCTGTGCTCCCCAATGCCATGCGGGAGCCTCCACATTTATTTTACAAATAAAATTTGCAGAATTTTAAAATATTGTGCACAGCATTTTTTTTTGGTACAGAATTTTATTTTTTTGGTGCAGAATACTCTCAGGAGTACAAGATATATATCCAATAATACCCTACAAAGCTGAAGTCAGCTTTAGCACTGGAAAATACAAAACCTGTCAAAGACAAGATACATACTTTCTATGTTGTGGTACAAATTGGGAGGTACTTTCACAAGTAATTGGTCTGAAATGTAGTATCTAAAACAGAAATAAGGAAAGGTACAACATGGTACCAAAAAAATGGTAAAAAGCAAATTAGTAAATTTTAGTCTTGGCCCTGGTCTGCTCTAGGGGAGGGATCGACTTACTGTGGTGTCTTCTCCCTCGTCGACTCTGCCTGCGCCTCTCGCAGCGCAGGAGTACAGGAGTCGATCGGAGAGCGCTCGGGGGTCAATTTATCGTGTCTAGACTAGACGCGATAAATCGACCCCCACTGGATCGATCACTGCCCGCCGATCCGGCGGGTAGTGTAGACATACCCTTGGATGATGTACAAAGTGCTTTTAGCTCATAAACAACTATAATATAAATATAGGTAGTCTTGGATGTGTATTTCAAAGCACATCTTCTAGGTAAGGAACTGCACTGCAAAAAACAAGCTTCCACGCAGAACAGGCAAAGTATTAACTCTTTTCTTTCTGTATTGCACTGCTTTGTCTTTAATTAATAAACTTAGCTAAACTTGGTTATTTGGTCATGTTGGGCTGGTTCACAGTCTAGCCTATGATGACTGGATCCACTTAGATTAGCATCTCTAAATTACTTTGGTTTTAAATAAGCTTTTTGAGACAAGATATGGATGATATCTGGATCATTACATTTAATTTATGTTTCCTGTGTTGTGTTCCAATTCTTCACACAGATAAAAGTTGGCCTATTTGTCACAACTTTTTATGAGCCTTGTTTCTCTATAAAGTCCAACCAACCAATTGCTATTGTGGGTATGTAAATTTACCACCTTTGGAACATTGCAGTCTGATCTTTATAATGGTTATTTTCTCATTTTTCATTATTGGCTTTTCAGCAAATTGCATGCAGTAAACCAAAGTACAAAGAATGGAAGAAAACTGGGGACCTTTAAACACCTTCAGTCAAAAAAAATCAAATCACTGAAGAGGGCTAGTGGCGAGGTAGGTATCTAATATAAAGTGACACTGTGTTATTGATTTATACGCAAATTTCAGCAAGGAAATCTTAAAAACTGATGTCACTATGTTGCTCACAGCTATTAATTGTTTCCTTGAGCTCCCGCCTTTTGTTTGCTTTATCCACCTATTGTATATAGTCTTACATGTAGTTTGTAAGCTCCCTGGGGCAGAGACTGTCTTTCTTTTATTTGTACAATGCTTTGAACAATGGGGCCCTGGCCTATAAGTGGTACTATAATACAAATAATAAAAATAATGAACTTACATGTTGGCCCATATAGAAAAAGTGTAAGCCACTCTACTTTATTTCCTGGAGCCAGTGCTGTGTCATGGAGCAGAGACACAATCAGAATTTTCCTAAGGAGGGGGCCCAGAGAGCTCTCTCTTCCCCTATCCTCAGCTGTACACAGAGCCTCCCTATCTGCTGCCCCACACCCTGCACCATGTTCTTCCCCCCACATTGCCCCTTACCCAGCCCTGAGATCTCCCCATCACACATCCAGCCCCAACCTCTTACTCAGAGAGGCAGTTTGCTGAAGTGCACCATTCCCACCAAGGGACAGGCAGTTCTGGGAGCCCCAGACCCCATTCTCCTCCTGTGTCTCTGCTTCCCTAGGAAGCATCAAAAGCCTCTGACCCTCTTGGGACTGGGGCTTCCTGGTACCCCCTGCTCTGGTTCTTCCTGGGGGCAAAGGTTGGGGAGAACCCAAGTACATGCACAGAGTCACAATGTCACTCACATATGAGTGAGGGACGAAGTGTCATTGTGACCTGGCACACGGAGTTGCAGCACCTCTCAAATTTAGCCCAGCTGCCCCTCTGTCACAATAGAGGGATGACCTGGCCAGATTTCCAGCTTCAGTCAGGACTGGGGATTAGGGGGCTGTTCCCTCTGTTTCCCCCTTCCCCTTGCGGTACCCTGGTCAGGGTTACAAAAGGTTATACCTCTGTCATTTGCTATTGACTCGAGTGCTTACAGTTACATCTTCCTTCTGTAAGGGCTTGACATGGTCTCCTTAAACTACTATATCAAAGAGAAATTAGTCACTGTTATTACTTATTTACTCGTGGAATTTCATGATGCGCAAACTGCAATTTACAACGTGTTTTTACATTACTATTTGACGTGCTGAGTTACAGCTCAGTTTTTTAAAAGGAATTTATTCCAACAGATTTGCACCAGCCTTGGCCCAAGAGTGATCAAGGATTGTGTATGATTTCAGTGACACCACTTTCAGAGTGGTAGCCGTGTTAGTCTGTATCAGCAAAAACAATGAGGAATCCTTGTGGCACCTTAGAGACTAACAAATTTAAGCTTTTGTGGGCTAAAACCCACTTCATCAGATACATGGGGTGGAAAATACAGTAGAGAGGTATAAATACACAGCATATGATGTAAAACTGATGTGAGCACAGACTCAGGCTCGGTGTTTCTTGAATTACATTTCCTCCCTTCCCAGCATGAAACAGTGAGGCCTTTATGTATATATGCCGAAAGTATTTATGCAGAATTACTCCTGTTCTGAAAGGGACTTGTTGGAAAGGATGGTGTTATAAGGTTCTGTGAAAAAATAACACCATCCCTTCCAGTATGACAGGTGGAATTTTAAGGCTCCAGAACTCCATAACTTACTAAAAAGTTACCGTTGGAGCACAATCTTCTTCTACTTTATAGCAGGCTAGAATATATGTGGTTTTTTTAAAATAAAGGTTCATAAAAATTGTTCTTGCTGTCTGAGTTATCCAAATGTGAAAGCATTTTTCCACTATATCCATTTTCAAGGTTCTTATTTTACAGATATAATAATAATAATAAAAACCCTTCCTGATGCCAGATGAAAAAAAAAAAAGGAACATTTCTAACCTTTGGGAAAAGAAAAGCACAGTATAACTTTTGTCAGAATGGATACTCCTTGGCTACTACATCTTACCAATGATTAACTGACCTTTTTTACACTATACACACTACCAAATCAAATGCCTTATATTATGCACTTTTCAGAAAACTGTACTTGTTATTTTAACAAGTGGTATGGAGCAATCCAAACACAGAGAACTATTTTGATTGGTGTACTTCTACAGCACCTATTTGGAATTCATTTCTCAGTGTTTCCATGGTTGCACTGAAGGAAAAAATTCAAACTACAAGAAAGGTGATGCCATCCTATGCCTTGTTACGAGCACCGGCATTTTTGCTATGGTTTTAATCTTCACTTCAGAGTTTCTCTGGAAATGCTGTGCCAGAGACAAATCAGTTCAGGTGCTTATATTATTGAACAAAACTGGTGGTTTTATTGTGCTTATATTCTGCGAGCCCAATTCTCAGTTCAGTTACACTGGTGTAAACTCTGAGTAACTCCTGTGCTCCAGAGTAAACAGTGAAGTTATACCAGTATAAAATCAGTGTCCTGAGATCAGAAATAGGCCCTAACCATTTGCATTATTGAGCTGTCATAATGTATTGACTTCTATCCCCTCTTCTCATAAGTCTAGAAAATGTGGGAAACTTTCTAGGGCTGGCTTTCTTCTTATATACACACAGAGAAGTTATACAATATACACGCAGAGAAGTTAGAGAACAACATACATTCTCTTTCTGGAAGGTTTAACATAACACTACTTTATTTCTTAGAATCCAGAATCCTAACATGAGAACCAAAAATAAGGTGAGACAAAGCAGACACAGGGTGGGATTTTCAGTGTTGTGGCTTACGTGACTTAGGAGCACAAGTCCAATTGAAATTATTTGTGCTCTTAAGACAACTAGATGCTTTTGAAAATCCAACCTGTAGATGGTGCATCTCACTATGGAGTTTTAGTGTTAAGATTTAGGACTCAATCCTGCAAGATGCTGAGCCCAAAGACTCTGATTCAGCATGGTACAAAAGCCTTTGCTGGATAAGGACCCTACTGCTCAGCAACTTGCACAATCAAGCCATTAAGGAATTCCCAGGGTATGTCTACTCTGCACACTAAACTTGCATTCTGACTCAGGTTTGAGCCCAGCCCACCTTCTGTCCACACACAAATCAGTCTGACTCAGGTCAGCAAACACTCAAGACCCAGATCCTAGGATCCTGCTACCGGGGTTGGTAACAGGTCAAGTCCCATTATGACCTTGGTCCAAGCTCTGTCATTTTGAAGTGTGGATGCAAGTTAAGTCACAGACCTGAATCTGAAGGTCTGTATAGTGCAGTATGGACATGTTAGCATGGCCGTAAGACCCAGGTCCAACAATTGTAAACCCAGGTTTACAAGGCAGTATGGATGCTCAAGCATGGGTGTGGAAACACCCAGTCCAAAAGCCCAGGTGCTACAGATCTAGGTTTACAATGCAGTGTAGACATACCCCCAGTGACCTAGGTCACCACAACTTTGTTAACTGAACAATAACTACCTTACACTCAATATCACTGAAGAAATATGAAACAAATGAAACGGGTCAGTTCCCCCACATTTCCTTCCTTTGCAAGGTAAGTTTTGAGATAGCAAGAGATGAGAAATTCCTGCCAGTCAAAAGGTTGCACAATATGAGTTCAGCAAAAGCTTGCTATTGGCATTATGCTGATCAGAGGTCTTCCTTTTAGTAGAATATCTCTCTTTCTATCAAGCCACTCTACTTTGTGCCTTTCTGTAACAGGGCGCACTTGCCCTGCACTGGTACTGCAAGGGTTAACTCTATTCTTTGGGCCAAGGAGGCCACACTCCCTCGGCCCTGCTGGGCATGCTCCAGCTGGAGACTAGGTATAAAAGGGAGCAGCTCGGCTCATTCAGGACCACTGAGGAGGGAGGATGCATGCTGCAGGCTCCAGCCTGGGAGCCGCTGAGGCCCCAGGCAGTGGAAGCCAGAGACACCGAGACCTAGGCGGACTCCCAAGGTGTGATGGAGCTGCTGAGAGCTTCATGGATTGAGGAGCCTGGAGATGCCAGGACCACTGCACCAAGGACAGGGTAGGAAGTAGCTCAGGGGGACTAATCATTGTACTGGGTGGTGTCAGTATGTTTGGGTGGATTTCCTGCTGACCCAGTGGTGAGCATACTTGCCACTGTCAGGGCCCCAAGCTGGGACCCAGTGGAACAGGGAGGGCCTGTGTCCCCCTACCTGGCTGCCACTCACCCCTAGGTGATGGCCCACTCACCTGACTGGCCACTAGGCCACACATCCCTGATGGAGAGGGTGGTTATACTGACTCTGGCCATTGGGCTATGCAGCCCTGAAGGAGAGGGGGATTATACTGACTCTGACCATTGGGCCATGCTTCCCTGAGGGAGAAGACAATTGTACTGATTCTGGCCATTGGGCTGCCCAGCCCTGAGAGAGGGCAGCCATTTTGACTTTTGTCCGTAGGTCATGCTATCCCGAGACAAGGGGTGATTGTACAGGCTCATTGTACAGACTGATTGTACAGACAGGGGAAATAATAACCCTCACCCCACCCAAGAGGGGACAGGATGTGCTTGCCCTGCAACACCTTCCCATGGCTGTCTAGCTAAATGTCCTATTTTTTGTGACACAAGGCCCCGCTGCCACCTTCTGACCAATAAAATCTGCTCCAGAGGATATTACATGGATTTCATGGGGAGCATGTTTACAGTATTTCTCTGATTAACTTATTTTGCTCTTGAAATACTCAAAATGGCAATAGCTTTTATTGTAGTAGTATACACTCCTGCATTCGGTTAATGCCCACTGTGAAATCCTGCCAGGTGACAATAAGTTTTCTATATTTTTGGCTCAGGATATTAGATATTAACATAACTAGCAAGCACCTTGACACATCGAGGTTGAGCCAAAGACCACTAGCTCAATGGAAACTGGATTCTGCTTCCATTGAAGTCTATGGCAAAATTCCTACAAACTTCGGTAATGCAGGATCAGGCTCTGTATACCAGTACACACAGCACTACTGAAATGCACATCTTGGATAGCAGGTCTGCAATCAATTATAGTGTATAGCACACTGCACAAAAAGGAACAGGGGAGGAAAGGGAAATTTTGGTCAAATCTACAGGAACAAAATCCTTACCCTTATAAAAGGGTCAGGCAGTCTTTCATTTTTGCACAACTCTGGCAGGTTCCATGAAAACTGCATGCAGTCAACTGCATGATCTGCAATTTATCTGTCTCAGAAGGATGAAGGGCTGAGATGATTCTCACAGGTTGTCAAGCAGATGTTCCAAGGAGTCGGGGTCCTTCCAATCAGTTTTTAATGAGTTCAGGAAGTCTGCCTATTTCTTCCATTTCACTTCTAAAAAAGCGAGGACTATGGTTGAATGCTTGACAGAATATATGCAGCTCATTTCTTTTGTTTTAACTTATTTTTAGAGTAAGATGTCCCTCAGTATGAACAGCCTTATGGATCAGGCGACTGAAAAATACATTTATTTTCCTCTTACACATAGAATGGGTAGGGAAGAGTGAATATAAATCTTGGTGTCTTCTCCAATGCCAAGAAAAAACAGAAGAGTTAATACTGAAGAAAGAATTTCCATCAGAAAATACACACTGTGAAAACAAACCTTTCCCTATGGCAATTTCTTCCAATGCCTTGGATTTGTTATAACTAAGCAACAAGGCAAAGACTAAGCAGGCAGTGCATTTCTGGAGGATTACTACATACCTCAGGTGTATTGTGAGGCAATAATTAACTAAAAAAATACATTACCTTGAGTGTCTCAAACTATATAAAATGGTGATGTTAAAAGAAAAGATCATGCCCATGCATTTAGTGGGGAATTACTGACAATGATATTACAACAATGGCAGATTAGTAAACCATTAGAGAACTCGGTATTTGTCCAGTGTTCTAAAGCCATTTAAAAAGGGTAAGTAATAGAACAATGAGAGTGACATCAGTCTGCCACTTCTTTCTGACCCAATTCAATAGGGTCCCTAAATTAGATATCCACTTGCACAGCATTAAAGCTTTGATTCAATAAATGTTGCATAGTTTTCTGGTGCTTTAAATAAGTGTATTGTTTGAGATATCTGTAAATGCACAAGCTACTGTATAGCTCATTCATTTAATCCACTTCAGTGAGCCACTGTCTTATATGGGGGTGGCATTAGTCATTAACAAAATGGGGTGGCAGACTTTTCCGCATTTATACATGGTTTTGTCTTCATGACATTTCCCCTCCCCCCCCCCTTTTTTTTTTATAAGGCCTTACATTTTAAAAGGAGGAAAATAGCATTAGCACCATCCAAGGTTAATATCATTGCATGTAACATTCGCTTTATTCCAATCAGAGTTGTTTATGTACTCTGCAGCACTGTTTACCAAGCAATTACACCACACAGAAGCAGTCAAAAAATAAATAAACACAAATCCCACAGTTCCTCTTTCAGCTGTGGGTTTCAGGAATTAGTCTGCCACTGAAACCTTCCCCACTTTACTCAAAATTAATTCATGACACTGACCAGGATATATTAAAAAGGAAGAGGCAATTTAAAAGTTATTACATTATACCATGTAGCATTGTTTCTCTAATATATAGCTTAATTATAGTACTTCTAAAGCATAGTCTTTCATTTTACTTTGACAACCTGAGGTGGTCCTGCTTTTCTCCTAGATACCATATAAGGAATCTGCTTAGCACATAAATGCAGAACACACAGAACACCATTTCATTATAGATTCTAACCTTTTACATCAGATTATAGATATATAATAGGGCACTTATTTTTAACATATTTAGCCTCAAAAGATATGTCTTTCTGCTTAGTATACAGAAGCTAAAATTATGAACACATTCATTTAAAATTGTAATTTTTCTTTTAGCCAACAAGTTTACTATTTTTGCACAACAGATATTCTTTGAAAAAGTAAATTTTTTTTGATGCTCCAAAAGACAAATTCTTAGGACTTGCTTCTCCTCTCCCACAGGCTCAAGGTCAGGAATGCATGCACATGCATATCTTTAAGTACATGAGGGACCGGTCCCATTGAAGTCAATGTGACTACTCATGTGAGGGGCAGATTTTCAATGGCACAAAAAAGAGTTGGACACCAAACTTCTGGGGGGTTTTTTTGGTGTGTGCCTTTGAAATAAATCTCCCCCTAAACTGCTTTGCTAGATCAGGGTCTTGGATCCAGGTCTTGCACACACGTAATTACACTAACATCAGCGGAGTTACTACTAATTTACACCGGTGTAAGTAAAAGGAGAATCTGTCTCTTTGATGTTGAAATGGGTTTCATTACTTTGTTTTTCATATAATTTTCTATACATTTCTACAGAAATTAAACATTAGAAAATCTATTGGTTACCAAAAATATGTAAAGGCCAAAACCAGAGCAAACATGACCAATTCAATAGTCAAGGAGCCAACCTCTCAAAGTCATCCAGCTAGTGGCAAAATGCAAGAGTCCCTCAAAAGAGCGTTTCTCAGAGATGTGTAGGTCAGTGGGATCCTCCAATCATGACTCGGTATGATTTAAGCCTACATATTGCTGATGTAGCTATTTCCTGACAAAAGAAATACTTTGGGTATGTCTACACTACAGGATTAATTCGAATTTATATAATTCGAATTTAGGAAACCGATTTTGTAAATTCGAATGTATTCGGCCACACTAGGCACCATTAATTCGGTGGTTTGCGTCCAAGCTACCATAGTAGCATCGATTTCCAGAGCGTTGCATTGTGGGTAGCTTTTACATAGCTATCCCATAGTTCCCGCAGTCTCCACCCCCCTTGGAATTCTGGGTTGAGACCCCAGTGCATGATGGGGCAAAAAACATTGTCGCAGGTAGTTCTGGGTACAGCCTCCCCCTCCCTCCCTGAAAGCAACGGCAGACAACCATTTCGCGCCTTTTTTCCTGAGTGAACTCTGCAGACTCCATTCTGCATCAAGCATGGATCCCGTTGTGCTCCAGAACGCAGTCTTGAACATTATAAACACCTCGCGCTTTCTCGTGGAGTTTATGCTTACACAGGACCAGAAACAAGAGGCGAGGAGGAGGAGGAGGCGGCGATTGCAGCGCAGCGACCAGCGTGATGAGGACATGGACACGGACACAGAATTCTCTGAGACCGCGGGCCCCGGTGCTTTGGAGATTATGATGTTAATGGGCCAGGTTATAGGCTTTGAACGCCGATTCTGGGCCCGGGAAACAAGCACAGACTGGTGGGACCGCATAGTGTTGCAGGTGTGGGACGATTCCCAGTGGCTGAGAAACTTTCGCATGCGTAAGGGCACTTTCATGGAACTTTGTGACTTGCTTTCCCCTGCCCTGAAGCGCCAGAATACCAAGATGAGAGCAGCCCTCACAGTTGAGAAGCGAGTGGCGATAGCCCTGTGGAAGCTTGCAACGCCAGACAGCTACCGGTCAGTCGGGAATCAATTTGGAGTGGGCAAATCTACTGTGGGGGCTGCTGTGATGCAAGTAGCCAAAGCAATCACGGAGGTGCTGCTACGAAAGGTAGTGACTCTGGGAAATGTGCAGGTCATAGTGGATGGCTTTGCTGCAATGGGATTCCCTAACTGTGGTGGGGCAATAGATGGAACCCATATTCCTATCTTGGCACCGGAGCACCAGGGTACCCAGTACATAAACCGCAAGGGGTACTTCTCAATGGTGCTGCAAGCACTTGTGGATCACAAGGGACGTTTCACCAACATCCATGTGGGCTGGCCGGGAAGGGTTCATGACGCTCGCGTCTTCAGGAACACCAATCTGTTTAAACGGCTGCAGCAAGGGACTTACTTTCCGGACCAGAAAATAACCGTGGGGGATGTTGAAATGCCAATTGTTATTCTTGGGGACCCAGCCTACCCCTTAATGCCATGGCTCATGAAGCCATACACAGGCAGCCTGGACAGGAGTCAGGAGTTGTTCAACTACAGGCTGAGCAAGTGCAGAATGGTGGTAGAATGTGCATTTGGCCGTTTAAAAGGTCGCTGGCGATCCTTATTGACTCGCTCAGACCTCAGCCAAACCAATATCCCCATTGTTATTACTGCTTGCTGTGTGCTTCACAATCTCTGTGAGAGCAAGGGGGAGACCTTTATGGCAGGGTGGGAGGCTGAGGCAAATCGCCTGGCTGCTGATTACTCGCAGCCAGACACCAGGGCGATTAGAAGAGCACACGATGAAGCGCTGCGCATTAGGGAAGCTTTGAAAACCAGTTTCATGACTGGCCAGGCTACAGTGTGAAATTTATGTTTGTTTATCCTTCCTGAAAACCCGCCCCCTTTATTGACTCATTCTCTGTAAGGAACCCACCCTCCCCCTTCCCCCAGCTTGCTTTCAAAGGAAATAAAGTCACCATTGTTTAAAAATCATTTATTCTTTATGAATTGATTATAAAAAGAGGGAGAGAACCTGAGTGGGGTTTGGGAGGAGGATCAGCGGGAAGGAAAAGCCCAGTAAAAAAAGGTTAAGAAAATGGCAGCCTTTTGCTTGGGCTGTCCACTGGGGTGGAATGGGAGGGTGTACGGAGCCTCCCCCCCCCCGTGTTCTTACACATCTGGGTGTGGAGGCTATGGAAAATGGTGAGGAGGTAGGGGGGGTTATACAGGGGCTGTAGCGGCACAGAACCTGAGTGGGGTTTGGGAGGAGGATCTGCGGGAAGGAAAAGCCCAGTAAAAAAAGGTTAAAAAAATGGCAGCCTTTTGCTTGGGCTGTCCACTGGGGTGGAATGGGAGGGTGTACGGAGCCTCCCCCCCCGTGTTCTTACACGTCTGGGTGTGGAGGCTATGGAACATGGTGAGGAGGTAGGGGGGTTATACAGGGGCTGTAGCGGCACTCGGTTCTCCAGCAGCCGTTCCTGAAGCTCCACCAGACGCCGGAGCATGTCTGTTTGCTCACGCAGCAGCCCCAGCGTTGCTTCCCGACTCCTCTGATCTTCCTGCCGCCACCTCTCATCTCGAGCGTCTCTCCTCTCCTCACTTTGGTCCCTCCTGTCCTCACGTTGGTCCCTCATGTCCTCACGTTGGTCCCTCCTGTCCTCACGGTCACTGGCTTCTTTCCTATACTTGCAAACCGTCTCCTTCCACTCATTCAGATGAGCTCTTTCATTCCTGGTGGATTGCATGATTTCGGAAAACATCTCTTCTCTCGTTTTTTTTTTACGACGCCTTATCTGGGATAGCCTTCGGGAAGGAGGAGGGAGGCTTGAAACATTTGCACCTGCTGGAGGGAGTGAAAAAAGGAGAGAATTTTTTTAAAAGATACATCTTTCAGAACAATGCTTATACTCTTTCACGGTGTATACTATTCACATTACATAGCACATGTGATTTCTGTGCAAGGTCGCATTTTGCCTCTTAATATTGAGTGCCTGTGGCTTTGCTGCTAGAGATCACAGACGCAGGTCGGGGAAACAGAATTCACCTTGCATGCTGCCATGGTAAGCCACTGTCTTTAGGCTTCTGCGCCCTGCTTTCCCACATACCAAGCAAAGCCCGTTGTGCTGCAGTTTTCCTGTTAGCTTGTTTTCTGCTGCTGAAGGTTAACACCCCCCCCCCATCCAATTCTCTGGGATGAGTGCTTTATCCCTCCCCCCACCGCATGGCTGGTATCAGGGAAGATCCCTGCAGGAACCAAACTAACACCCCCCCCCCACCCGCCATGAATTCTCTGGGATGAGTGCTTTATCCCTCCCCCCACCGCGTGGCTGGTATCAGGGAAGATCCCTGCAGGAACCAAACTAACACCACCACCCCACCCGCCATGAATTCTCTGGGATGAGTGCTTTATCCCTCCCCCCACCGCGTGGCTGGTATCAGGGAAGATCCCTGCAGGAACCAAACTAACACCCCCCCCCCACCCGCCATGAATTCTCTGGGATGAGTGCTTTATCCCTCCCCCCACCGCGTGGCTGGTATCAGGGAAGATCCCTGCAGGAACCAAACTAACACCACCACCCCACCCGCCATGAATTCTCTGGGATGAGTGCTTTATCCCTCCCCCCACCGCGTGGCTGGTATCAGGGAAGATCCCTGCAGGAACCAAACTAACACCCCCCCCCCCCCACCCGCCATGAATTCTCTGGGATGAGTGCTTTATCCCTCCCCCCACCGCCTGGCTGGTATCAGGGAAGATCCCTGCTAGCAAAACGCGAAAAGCTCTGGGCCAATCCTCCCCCCCCCCTTGCACTTGGCTAAATGCAGGGAAGGATTTCTTTTCAGCCACAGGCAAACAGCCCAGTAGGAACGGCCACCTCAGTCCCCTTAATTAAATTCCCTTATTTCAACCAGGTTACCCTAAGCGATATCACTCTCCTGAGGATTACACAGCAAGATAAAGAACGGATGTTGCTTGAATGCCAGCAAACACCGGGACCATACGCTGCCAGGCTCTGTCAGGCAATGATACCAGATTACTTGCTACTAGCATGGCGTGGTCAAGTGTCCTACCATGGAGGACGGAATAAGGCTGCACTGCCCAGAAACCTTGTGGCAAGGCTTTTGGAGTACCTCCAGGAGAGCTTCATGGAGATGTCCCTGGAGGATTTCCGCTCCATCCCCAGACATGTTAACAGACTTTTCCAGTAGCTGTACTGGCTGCGAATGCATCCCAAGTGCTCAGGGCAAATTAATCATTAAAAATGCTTGCTTTTAAACCATGTTTTATATTTTAAAAGGTAAACTCACCTGAGGTCCCTTCCATGGGGTCATGGTCTTGGGTGCTGGCTTGGGAGGCTTGGGAGGGTACTTCAGTCAGGGTGAGAAACAGTTCCTGGCTGTTGGGGAGAACGGAGAGCTGGGTGCTCTCTGCCAGCTCGTCCTCCTCCTCCTCCTCCTCTTCCCCTTCCGCGGAATCATCAGGTGTCCCTGATGAGATTATCCCCAGCTCGGAATCCACAGTCAGAGGTGGGGTAGTGGTGGCGGCCCCCCCTAGAAATGCATTTAGCTCAGCGTAGAAGCGGCATGTCCGCGGCTCTGACCCGGAGCGACCGTTTGCCTCCTTTGCTTTTTGATAGGCTTGTCTGAGCTCCTTGACTTTCACGCGGCACTGATCTGTGTCCCTATTGTGGCCTCTCTCCATCATGCCCTTGGAAATTTTTTCATAAGTTTTGGCATTTCGTCTTTTCGAACGCAGTTCAGCTAGCACTGAATCCTCTCCCCATATAGAGATCAAATCCAGTACCTCCTGTACGGTCCATGCTGGTGCTCTTTTTCGATTATCAGCCTGCATGGTTACCTGTGCTGATGAGCTCTCTGTGGTCACCTGTGCTCTCCACGCTGTGCAAACAGGAAATGAAATTCAAATGTTCCCGGGGCTTTTCCTGTCCACCTGGCCAGTGCATGCGAGTTCAGATTGCTGGCCAGAGCGGTCACAATGGTGCACTGTGGGATAGCTCCTGGAGGCCAATAACATCGAATTGCGGCCACACTAACGCTAATTCGAATTGACAAATTCGATTTTGGCGCTACTCCGCTCGTCGGGGTGGAGTACAGAAATCGAATTAAAGGGCCCTTTAATTCGAATTAAATGGCTTCGTTGTGTGGACGGTTCCAGAGTTAATTCGAATTAAAGCCACTAAATCCGAATTAAAGGTGTAGTGTAGACCAGGCCTTAGTTTTTGTCACCCTCTGATGAAATATGCTCACCTGCCATGTCAAATCAATGCTCAGAAAAACAATACTTACAACTTACTATAAATGCAAATAAAAATCTCAAAGTAGTATTCAAGGTACAAATAGGAGCATTGACACCAGATATAAATAAGTATGTGTGTGGAAAATATATTATATACAGCAGGAGAACCTAATCAAGTGGGTTTGTGAGCCCCTCAGATGTGTCTGAACTGGCCCTGTTAGATATTCAGAAATTACTAGATCTCTATATGCAAACTAGACACAATCAACTCAGGATTGAATAAGGACTGGGAATGGCTGAGCCATTACAAACATTGAATCTATCTCCCCTTGTAAGTATTCTCACACTTCTTATCAAACTGTCTGTGCTGAGCTATCTTGATTATCACTTCAAAAGTTTTTTTCTCTTACTTAATTGGCCTCTCAGAGTTGGTAAGACAACTCCCACCTGTTCATGCTCTCTGTATGTGCGTATATATATCTCCTCAATATATGTTTCACTCTATATGCATCCGAAGAAGTGGGCTGTAGCCCACGAAAGCTTATGCTCTAATAAATTTGTTAGTCTCTAAGGTGCCACAAGTACTCCTGTTCTTTTTGCTAGATCTCTATGTATTCTATGAGTGGTCGTGTTTGAGTTTAAATTCCCAGATATGTGTTAGAAAAATCTAAATTAACAAATAAAACAGAATTAAACAGTGGACTAAGAAATGATTAGTTATAATTACACACATTAATGTGTTTCCCTATCTCACTTCAATCTAAAGACAAACATTCAACAAAAACCTGCTTATCTATGGGTAATTAATGCATTATGGCAAAGATATAGGACATAGTGGATCAAAGGTCTGATTTAATAAGGCAAATTCTGTGCTCTTCTGTAAGCTAAACATGTTAATCTACAAGGTTACTAAACTATTATTAACCAATACTCACACTCCATTGCTTTACATGGGGCATCCATCAACCCTTGCTTTCTTCACTCTGCTCATATGGGAGTTTTACCACTGACTTCAGTGGGGCCAGGATTCCACCCTATGTATATATCCATAGATTATTTCCAAAAGAAAAACTGTTCTATCAGTGAGAGTTGGGTTTAAACTAGAAACCAAACTATTTTGAAAACAAGATGCAAGGTGAAAGTAGGTTGGGTTCCAATCTTCAGGTCTGAATCTGACCTGCCTTTTAAGTTTTGGAGCAGATACACAAGTACAGAATGAAAAGGAATCTTTTTATGCTTCCAGTTCAGAGAACAGCTTGTGAACCTGGTGTAATTGACTCTGAATCTGAACCCTAATTTGGCCTCAAATGTGAACACTCACCTAAACTTAATTCAGACCCACATACCACCTCCTCTGTCCATCTCAACCATCAAAGCAGCACCTTAATCAGACTGAGTGAGTCACTATTCAGCAATACATGACATTCCCTTCTAAGAGCAAAATCCAAAATTTTCAAATCTGAGTGTCTCAAATAGGGGCCTAAATCCATCATTAGGCACAAAAATAAAAGTGGCCAGGTTTTCAGAAGTGCTGAGCACCTACAACTCCCAGAGAAATTAATGGGAAATACAGGAACTCATCCCTTCTGAAAATCAGGTCACTTCTTTAGGTATAGATTCAGGTACTTAACTTTAGGCACCCAAGTTTGAAAATCTTGTTTTAAATGTGCTGCCTCCTGAGCTCCTGGTAGCTCAGCCAATAAAAGACTGCCTAGGGTAAGGAACTGAACATAGGTTTTATAGATGTAATAACACAACACTAAACTAACCTGGTTATAATTTTAGTACAGAAATTAGGAGTATATTTGATAGGTAGTGACTGTGCCTTAATAGCAGTAGTCCTGGTATTCCCTATTCAGATAGCATGGGTGAGCTAATGCTATTCATTAGTGGATGACCCTTTTTAGCAGACCACTGCATACTTCCATATTATTAACTTACTGGCACATACACTGTGTGCACAATAGAAGAAATTCTTGTTGTTTGAAGATTAAATTGGGTTTTGATTAGCAGTCTGCAAAGAGGTGATGGTGGAAATTTCTCATCTCTTTATTAAATGCTGACAACAGTTAAAATACAGTTTTGAAATCTCAAACTATACTAGTCAAGTATTAAGCAAAATAAGTCAGTCAAGGAAAAAAACCTGCAACAAACAGAACATTGGGTACCTGGCAGCCTGTATTTTCAGAGGGTCACTTTCAGTTTTTATAACTGATTAGCCATTTGCCAGTTGAACTAATGCAAACAATACAGAATAACTAGTGAAAAGAAAATTTTTAAAGCAGCATGCCAATAGCTATTTAAATCACTTTAATCAAATCCAGCCCGGCATGTGGAACTATGGCATATTGGGTTTTTGTTAGTCAGTGATCAAGAACAGTTAGAAGTACCCAGTTGCTAGCAGCCTGTTCATTGTTCAGTGCCTGGAGATAAGTGCACTGTGCAGACTATGCTGAAAACCAAAAATCCTCTGAGGATGTAGGAAAGAAAATGAGAGACAAACCTGACAGGTTTAAATCCCAATGGTATCTAAGTGAAATGTATCATGTTAAATCTGACTCATGCATCATTTTTGTTGCCATTCTTCTCATTTTATTAACATTAGTTTCAATATGTTAAAGCACATTAATATAATCAACATAAAGGTTCACAGATATAGTAAAAAGTGGTGAGTGATAAATTGTTGTCCCTTTGCCAAGAAGTAGCAGATTTGTGAGCTTTGCAGCATGTCAGTCTCCCACTGGAAGAGAAGTTAGTGATACAGACTCAGGGTATAGTCTAGTATAAATTATTTATTTTCAAAATCTACATGGAATTCTATTTACATTGAACAGAGATGGACCAGGAAACAGCAAAACTGCACAAAGGCACTTCTATATACAGAAACTCCAGCTAAGACAAGCTAGTCTAGATCCACAAAGGGGACTTAGGATATGTCTACACTGCACTTAAACACCAGTGACTGGCCTGTGTTGCTGACTCGGGCTCGCAGAGCTCAGGCTATGGGGCTGTTTAATTCTGGTGTATACATTTGGGCTTGGGCTGGAGCCCAACCTCTGGGACCCCACATGTCAGCTGACACAGACCAGCGTGGGTGTTTAATTGCACTGTAGACATACCCTTATTCTTAGCATTGCAATGCCTAACATTTAGGTATCCTTCTGCCTTACTGAAATTCACAGACACAAGTTAAATGCCTGGGCTTCCTGTACAATGCATGGAGAGAGTGAGGTGCCTAAGAATGGGAGTCTCAATAGCCAGCACACTGAGCAGTTTCTATTGGCATCTGCCTAAACTAGCCAATAGAAAATGCTGAGGAGGAAGTGTACCCTAAGCCCCGCTCTCTCAAAAGGAGTTAGGCACCTGACTCCAGGCTAGAGGGAGGCGACTCCAGGCTAGAGGGAGGCGCCACCCTCTGCTTGGATTCACAGCCATGAACCCCCCTCTTAGAATCAGATGCCTAAATCAGATCAATCCTTTCTTGCAAAAAACTAAGGAAGGGAGGCAGTGGAGGGGCTTACCTGTTGGCTAATCTGGATATGGTAGGCTAATGTAAAAGGGAAAGTTACGGATGCTCCCCTGGTGAGGATGAACTCCCAGCAGAGACTGGGAGGTCCTGTTGGAAAGAGGAGGGTGGCTGACTTGGTGAGAAGACCAGTGAAGAGCCTGGATATGGTGGAAGATGCTGGAGTGTGGTATGTAGGGTGTGGAGGAACTAGAAGTCATCGGATTTTAAGGTCAATGCACTGCGGGGTAAAAAAATTTGGATCCTGTTATGGACTGTTTTGCACTATGTATTTGTAATAAACAGGCCCCAAGGAGGGATATTATTGAGGCAAAAAAGCTTGTGTGCAGTTACTGGGGACTCTGAAAGAGGGAAACTGAGGCAGGTATGCCATTCTGCTGCAGCCTGCTACTGGAGAGTGCTTCAGGTGGGGCTTCCCTATGACAAAACCCTTTCTACTAAGAGCTTCACTGTGAGTACTTATCTCAGTAACTTAAATCATCCATTTGTCAAAACAATATAATACTCTGTGCTGGAATCAGCTAATTAAGTTCTTGGTTCACTTTAAGCAGCACCACTCTTCTCTGAGAATGGTATTCAGCCTAAATTCTGATAACATAGACTTTTCCATTAATTTACTAATCAGCAACAATTGTCTGTTGTTTAATGCATGTGAGATACCCTTTACTGCTGTATGTGTGAATCAAAACTATGACATTAGAGTTGCTTCCCTTCTGGTTGTTCCTTTATTGGCTAACGGCTTGAAAGTCTTGCTTCCTGTTCTTGTTTTTAAAACATGAAAACCACTTGAAACTAAGTGCAATCTGCTTTTTATTATTTCTTTAACACATTTTAAAAATTGATACATTGTAGCAGAAGTAAAAGGGGAGCCTGTCTTATTTTATGCATATTAAAAAGTCCCAAATCTAAAATGTTATTAAAATTTCTAGTGAATAATATCAGTGTAGGAGAACAGGTCTTCTTCGCAACATAAGAGGAGTCTCACAATTCAATCTACTATCAAAGTCAATGGAAGACAACTCAGATTCATAGATTTTAAGACCAGAAGGGACCATTAGATAATCTCGTCTGACTTCCTATATATCACAGACCATTAAATTAGACTCTCCCATATATCCTTGTCATTTAGTGTTATATCTTCTGCTTAGCTCTGCCTCATATCCCTACAATTCTGCCATGTTGCAACAAGTCTAGTTTTCTTTCAGTCACCTTACCACAGAGTTAAGATCCTAAGAAAATATTTTAAGATATTAATAAAAAAAGGATATAGCTATCATGTCCTGGTGAAGTTTTGCTTACATTTCTATTCAATCCTTCCTATTTTTCAGTCATTCACCATAACTCTCCCCACAGAAAATGTCCCTTTGGGGCTGAAATCTGAATGCTTAGTCTCAGATCAAAGGGTTTATGCTTTTCTTCCTTTTACATCCTTTGTTGTTGTTGTTGTCAGGGAACTGATTGCTCATCAAAGATGCTAGACAGTCAGTCTTCTAAGCTAAAGCCCTTTGCAAAAGAAGAAAGCACAGACTTTCCACACTGCTCTGCCAATAAATTTCAACCCTGACCTAGAGGGTTCACCTCTAGGAATTAAGAGGATGCTTCATTTTTTCTGCTCGTTTTTACCTTGGCCTCTCTTCTGAGACTGCCAGCAAGGGTGCCAAATAATGGTGGTGTTCCATTAAAGGTTGTGCTCCTCACTCCTCCACTAGGAACTGGGCTGAGTTCCAAATTTGTTTCATACACGCCACTCCAGCCATCAGACAGCAACCTCTTTCAGTCACTGCTGACTTTGGCTGCATTTGAATGGTTAACCTATATAGTCAGCATGTCAGGTTTTCAAATAACAAAGTTACAAACCTTTCTATCTATTAATGGAGCTAAGGTATTTATAAGAGGCCAATCACCAAAGAATCTATGCATTGATTGTGCAAAATACATTACTATTTTAATTAGACAGAAAGGTTAAGTAGTTTGATATCTGCATTACAAGACATTTTTTTCCATTCTCATATATTTGGGAGAGGGATGGTCTGAACCTGACAAAACAACATCAGTAGCTCCCATATTTGGTGAGCTAAATACTTAGATTACTAGAATAGCATGTACATCAGCCCTAAATATTTAGCTCACCAAATATGGGAGCTATTAATGCTGTTTTGAAAATTAATTATCTGACTCCTTCACTCCTAATATGAACTGGCTGTACAATTCCAAAGGGAAACCAGCCCTGAAATTCTGTCAGGTTCAGACCATCTTGGACAAGAAATCAATAATGAAGGAGGCCAGGTACCATGAAGCCAGACATACACTACAAACCTAATTAAGGCTAATGAAGGACCACTTGTGGGAGCAGAAGGCTGCAGAACTGCAAGAAGAAGTTGACAAGTATGATATGAAGGCCTCCTATGAAGGTCTCTGTACAGTGTATGTATGGTACAATCCCTGTCCTTACAGGAGATGGTAACTGGCTGCTCACAGACAAAGACAATACTTTCTCGCTCGGCAGGACACTTTGATAGTGGATTGTGAGTTCAGGAGACTATGTCCAATGAAGGCATTGACTCACTCCCACAGCAACCTGTCCTGGTGGAGCTGTCCATGGACCCTTTTTTAGACAATGTTATTAAAGCCATCAACCAGCTGTCTACAGGCAAGTCTCCAGGTCCTGACAGCAATCCCCCTGAAGTGTACAAAAGTGGAGCTGTCACCTGGTCAGGAAACACCAGCCTTTCCAAAACTATATGGGAACAGGATACCACGCCCCAGGAGTATAAGGATGCTTTCATAGTCTATCTATACAAAAGGAAGGGAAGCATATCTAGCTGCAACAACCATCGTGGAATCTCACTGCTGTCTATAGTAGGGAAGATCCACGCATGGGTTGTCCTCAATAGGCTCATCTCTCACCTAGTGGACTTGGTGAACCCAGAGTCACAGTGTGGCTTTTGTGTTGGCCATAGCACAATGGACATGATTTCTGTAGTCCAACAAATACAAGAGAAGGCTTGTGAACAGAACAAGGACCCATACATGGTGTGTGTTGACCTGACCAAGGCCTTCGACACAATGGATCGTGAGGGCCTATGGAAACTCCTTTGTAAATCTGGCTGCCCAGAAAAGATGATTGCTGTCATCCCCTCACTGAATGATGGCCAAACTAATGGAGTGTGGTGACTCACCAGAAGCCTTCTCTGTCACCAATGGCACCAAGCAAGGGTGAGTAATGGCTCCAGCCCTCTTTCCTATTGTCTATTCAGCCATGCTTTTGTTTGCATTCCAGGATTTTGACAGAGGCATACACATCCATTTTAGACTGGATTGGGGTCTATTCAACCTACAGGAACTCAGGTCCCCCACCAAGGTAATCAAACAGCTACTAAGAGAGCTCCTGTTTGCTGATGACTGTGTCCTCATGGCACAAACACTCAAGGACATTCAGCTTATTGCGGATCACTTTGCCGATGCCTCAAAATGCTTCGGTTTCACAATCAGCCTGAAAAAGATGAAGGTCACGTACCATCCAGCACCAGATCATCAGCATTGCTAGCACCATAATCCCATCATTACAGCTGACAACACACCCTCAAATAGATCAGGAAATTCTGCTACCTGGGTGGCATACTTTCCCGCAATGCCATGTTGGATGGTGAGATCATTCAGCACCTGGCAAAGGCCAACTTGACATTTGGCAGCTCACCCACAGACTCTGGAGGGAGCATGGAATCTGCCTCAGATCCAAGATAAAAATCTATCACGCTGTTGTACTCACCTCACACCTCTATGGCTGCGAGACACGGCCTCTCTACCAACGCTGCATCAAACAGCTGTACAGCTTCCACCTTCACTGCCTAAGACCCATTTGCAACTTCAAGTAGCAGGAGGGGATCCCCAAAACTGAAGTCCTTGAGAGGAGCCAAATCCCTGGCATTGACAGCATGCTCATCAGGGCTCAACTTCGCAGGGTTGGACACGTGGTCCACAGGAGGTTTCCTGTGTACCAAAAGTGGTACTCTACAGCAAACTGAGCACGGGAAGCCGCTCTAAGGGTCGACCCATCTCAGATATAAAGACACCTTTAAGGCCAACCTCAAAGCATGCAAGATGCACATTAAAACCTGGGAACTTATTGCACTCGACAGACCCAGGAGAGGTCTGTGCCATGAAGCCAGGACTATTTTTGAGGAGTGGCATATGAAGTCTCTGCAGGACAAGAGTATGCTGCAAGGCTAACACCTCAAACCCTCCCCCCAACAATGACTACTCTTGCAAGACATGCAACCACATTTTCAAATCCTGGATCAGACTCACTTCCCACATGAGAAGCCATAAAAAGAAAGAAACCCAGAACTCTAGTCAATGCTAGCTGAATGCTCATCTGCCGAAGCAATGGGAGATTCCAGGGAATCTACTCATATCACAACCGCAAACAATTATGCATATGCATGACTTGAGTAAAACCACTGAAATTAATGGGACCATTCACACTCAGTTTGCAATGTTTATTCTTGTCAGAATTCACTTGCTCTTTTGATATTTTTTGTAGTGCAAAAAATATAATGGAATGGAGCTACACTTTTCTTATGCTTCTCTTCCAATGTGATTGTAAATAAATTAGACTGTATACCTCTATGTTTTAACTGAAACTTTTTCTGTAAAGTTATATAAATATGTTGCATTTCATATCACTGTATATAGCTTAGTGTGAGCTTGGAAAGAATAAGCATATTGTAATGCTTGCGGACAGGAACCAGACTTTTAACGGCCCGATCAGAGATGATGACTGGAGCCGCCAGATTCCCTTTTCAACCGGGCGCTCTGGTTGAAAACTGGACACCTGGCAACCCTAAGCAGGAGTCAGGCCTAATGGTCAGAGCAGAGGGTCAAAACCAAGGACAGCGTCAGGTACGAAGCTTAAGGTCAGAGCTGGAGACAGAGTCGGGTGCCACGCCAGGAGTCCGAGCTGGTGACGGTATCAGGGGTAAGGCGAAGGAGCAGGGGCCTGGACAAGGGCATGATAACAGGAACTGGAAGCAGACTGGGGTCTAGGATGGGAGGACAGGAACCAGCAGCAGGCAGGAATGCAGGAGTTAGGTAAGCAGGAGGGGTCTGTAGCAGCTGCCAGCGAAGGATTCCGTTAGATGCTCAGACAACTTCCTGGTTCATATAGTACTCCTTAGCCAATCGGGGAGCTGGATGTTTCTCCCAATAAGGAGCTTTGAGGGCACGGTCCTCTGTGAGCTAGCTCTTCCCTGGACCCACACCTAGTTACTCCCCCCCACAGTTGCTGGGTGGCAGTCAAGGCTTAAGCGTTACATGGGGACCCGTGGGCCAGGGTCTGAGGCCTGTGATCCCTCAGAGCATGTAGGGAGGGTAGGAACTGGCCTGTTTTTTCTCCAACAATACACATTACCATAATATATACTATAGTAAATGCAGAAATAAACTCATGTACTGAGCAGTGCACATACAGTATGTACAATAAATATGCATATATAGTAGAACAAAAAGATCTTATTCATTTCTTATCCCATTAAACTAGAAACTGACATCCTATCTACATTTCAATACTGTATTATGTACTACAACAGATGTATGAGATATGTTTTTATATTACAACCAATGCAAAGGTCAAGGGAAACAATCTTATTACTCTGATAGCTTCTGGCACAAGTCAGGCACTTCCTCAGCTGCCAATGAAAAATATCTACAGTTAACGTCAAAGATTTCTGTGAAATTCTTTCATTCTATTTCTAAAAATAGGACCAATGTTTTACTAGAATAATAAAAAATGGAATGCAGGCAGTAATGCTAATCTTCCAGTCAGTCTGGTGGAATGAGAGGTATTGCACTAGCAACATTGATCCCAAGCTGTATGATCAGACTAATCAACACTTTCCCTTCCCATGTTAAAATCCTAGATAAATTTCCTTCAAGAAACAAATAAGGGTAATTAGTAAGAACTGGTTTGCAGCAGCTTTCCACTACTTTTCACTGTATCTGTGACTACAGTTAAATTTATTCTAGAAAGAACCCTTTTATTAAAACAGGTCAAGTTGCTTGTGTAACTTGCCCATGCAATTATCTTGTATGCAGGCACAAATCAGCTGATGTGGCATGGAATGGGATACTAAGATACCAAAGTAGCCATTGAAATGTGCAATCACTCAACTTGTATATAACAGGCCTGATCCTACAAGGTATTGAGCACTTCTGTTTCGGGTAGAACACATTTAATTCCCAGTATGGCAAAATGCTGCCATATGAGTTCACAAAATTTTTTGCATACAGACCATTGGCCTGATTTAATAAAAAAATGGCCTTCATAATACATTTAAATGTGTTTTAAGCCACCCCTGAAGGGAATGTCAAGAGTTGATCACTGCGATCTCAACATGTCTTGGAAGCACTCAGCATCTTGCAGGATGGGGCCCAAGATCGTGGGCCTAAATTTTCAAAAACATCTAGTGATTTTGACGCCTCTGGTTTTGCCACCTTAAAGGAACCTGATTTTCAGAAAATGTTCAACTCCAACCTTCTGAAAATCAGGTCATTTCAATGTGTCTCTAGTCAGGCACCCAAAAGTCACTAGTTAGTTTTTTTTCAATTCAGGCCAGGGTAATCACTTGAGAAATTTTAGACATGTAACTACATTCATATTTTGGACCATGGACATTGTGTCTCCTTTATAAAAATGTGTGTGGCCCTGATTGCACTGATCTGCAAACAATGTAATTATTTTTTAGTAAAATAATGTTTGGCACAGTAAAATGAAAAAGGAAAAGAATCAAGAGTTAAAGTTCAATGGTCTGGAGGTTAAAAGTAATAATATTTTCTTGCTAGAATATTTTTAACATATATAGCTTGCCTATTTTATATTATAAATATGTACAAGAGGGAGGAAGCAATAAAAACAACAGAGGACAGATGGTTTCTGCCAAGTGTCAAGTCAAATTATGCTCTAAAATATATTTTAGCCATGAATGATGATGGCTAAATAGTGACCTGCTGCTATGCAAGTCTTTACAACAGTCATGCTTGAGACATTCTGACAAAACTGCTTCCCACATGCATATGTCATCAGAAAATATTTGCACAGGAAATAACAAAATAGCTTTTCGTGTATTAGTGGTGTCTGTCTTACTTCATTTGCAGGGCAAAACTTCCACCTTGCGTGCCCCCCCCCCCCCAGCCCTGCGGCAGCTCCCCGCCCCCCCCGAGGCGCCCCCCCGCGGCAGCTCCCCCCCTGCTCTGAGGTGCCCCCCCCGCGGCAGCTCCTGCCCCTGGGGAGCCATGCGGCAGCTCCCCACCCCAGCTCACCTCTGCTCCGCCTCCTCCCCGAGCACGCCGCCCCCGCTCTAATTCTCCTCTCCTCCCAGGCTTGCGGCACCAAACAGCTGATTGGCACTGCAAGCCTGGGAGGCGGGAGAAGTGGAGCGGCGACTGCGCGCTCGGGGAGGGGGCGTAGGAACGCTGTAAAAAAAAATTGGGAGCACCGCTTTTTGGCGCCCCCAAATCTTGGCGCTGTAGGCAACCGCCTAATTTGCCTTAATGGTAGCACCGGCCCTGTTCATTTGAGATCAATAATATAAAAACTAGAAACATCTCTGAAAAAACATCACTGTGACTGGAGAAATCAGTTTGTCCTTCTTTTGAATTATTCTGATATTCACCATCTAACATACTTACTTTGGTTAATGCACAAAAAGATAACTAGCACAGAGATTTCAGGGAAACACAAACACTAATAAGATGGTATTTAAATAGTTATGTAGTTAATATTAGGAGTGGGGTTTTCAAAAGCACCAAAGTGACTTAGAAGCACACGTATGGGACTCATGCTCCTAAGACACTTTGGTACTTTAGAAAATCCCACCCTAGGTCTGTTTGAGATCTTCTCTTACATACAACTTAATCTTTAACTTTGTCATTTCTTATACCCTTTTGCTCAAAGTTCAAACCAAGTAACATGCAAGGATAGGAAATACAGTCAGAATAGTGGATAATATCCTATCTTTGGAAATTTGTTTTAATACTTACCATTTGGTGAAATCAAAGTTTTGCCATGGACTACAATGAAAGTGGGATCAGTGCTTGAATAGGGCGATATTACCAGCAGCCATGCCTGCTCTGGTTGTACTCTTGTGGGCACACACAAGACAGGATGTGTCAGTACTAGGACCTCCAAAGAAAATCCAAAGTGCTGTACGGAGTGACACTGATGATTCAGTGGGGATATTCTATTTTCTAAGTCCTGATTTTGCCCAGATCAGGTCCTCACTATTGACTGTTTTAGCAAACATTCCTGCCAATAAACACATTTGCTAGAATACTCATGGAAAGCAGAAACAAGACATACACAGTCATAAGGAATTAGTTAAAAAATTAAAACCATTATTCACGGTTTTTTTTGTATTATACACCCAGCTGTATTAAAGAGATATTTGCTCCAGGTTACTAGGCCTGACATTTATCATCTAGTGAGAGGAAGTTCTCTGCATTCTTTTATTCTTATAGAGAAATTTGTAAAAATCACTACAAGGTGTGTATAGTTGACAACAGTGTGCTAAAAAAATAGTCATGCCTGGAGTAAAGCATTGAATGCAATAGAATTACACTAGAGATGAACTAGGTGAATGATGTCAAGTATCAAAGGGGTAGCCGTGTTAGTCTGGATCTGTAAAAGCAGCAAAGAGTCCTGTGGCACCTTATAGACTAACAGACGTATAGGAGCATGAGCTTTCGTGGGTGAATACCCACTTCTTCGGATGCATGTAGTGGAAATTTCCAGGGGCAGCACCTGCCCCTGGAAGAAGTGGGTATTCACCCACGAAAGCTCATGCTCCTATACGTCTGTTAGTCTATAAGGTGCCACAGGACTCTTTGCTGCTTAGGTGAATGATGTTTTGTCATCTGTTGTGCTATTGTGCACTGATGATAAATAATGAAGTCTGGACATGATATGGAGCTACATTAGTTAAAATTATTGCAGGTTAAGAACTAAAATTCAGTACTTTTTACAGTCAGACCCCAAAATATTTCCATTTAAAAACACATTGGTCAAGGCCTTCTTTTCTTTTAGCCACAGCTTCTCCAAACCTGACCTCCAGTCACTGCAATCTGAGCCAAGCACTACAGCAGGGGTCGGCAACCTCTGGCACGCGGCTCACCAGGGTAAGCACCCTGGCGGGCCAGGCCAGTTTGTTTATCTGCCATGTCGGCCGATCGCGGCTCCCACTGCCAGTGGGAGTCACGATCGGCCGAACCTGCCGACTCGGCAGGTAAACAAACTGGCCCGGCCCGCCAGAGTGTTCACCCTGGCAAGCCGCGTGCCAGAGGTTGCCGACCCCTGCACTACAGCATTCCCCCTCCCCGTGGTTTCAGAAGCAACTGAGGTCTTGTCTACATGAACATTTAGGTTGTGGCAAATTCACATGTATCAGCAGGGGGTAGATTCACACCCCAGTTTGCTGCAAATTAAAGGTTTGTTTAGACAAGCCCTGAGGCTGAGGCAAGCAATGTGTATTTGTGCACTTCAAATGGTTCTGTGAATGCGCTGAGACATTAGAACTGTGGGTGGAGGGATTGGCTGGGTATAGTTTTGGGTAAGTTTCCGTTGGTGGCTGGGGAACACTCAGGAACAGACTCTAAAGGAGACAACACAAAGACAGAGCTAGTAGGGGCAGAAAGCTAGTCAGCCTGGAGAAGCACAATATGTAATCCAGAAAGAAGCCTAGAAAAAGTGCTTTTGGATCTGGTGCTGGTTAAAAGGTTTGGCATTGTAGGCAAAGAAATGATATCCTGTTGTTTTCATTTCTCCTGTGTTCAAGGAAAAAGGACTTTGTACATTCTTTATAAATAAACAAGATTGAATGGATGGTACCAGACTCCTCCACCAACTTCTCCTCACAGTTGGAACAATCTACACAACCACACATTTTTGGCTGGCCACTCAAGTCAAAAGGGACAACAGTATGTTGCGTAACAAAACTTATCTTGTTTTATCGTAAATTTTATCCTCACTGCAATGGATTTGAATGACCCTGAAGCTCAAAGTCAAACGCAAAGGGCTGGAAATTACACAAACTGGAACCAACAAAAATGTTTGTTTTAGCCCATGTGAACTGTAACTAGCCAATTCCACATAGTTCTCCTTACAATTTCCTTAGTAAATCTGCCATGCATTTCAATCATCCAGCTGTACCACACTGCTACAGCATTTGGTGCCAAATTGTAACTTGGGCTGTGCGGACCTGATGAGCCATAAGAGGAAGTAAGAACAGCCTCGTAGCCTCCTGTGTGGGCTACACAGACTTTACATCTAAATGGAGAGAAGAAAATGGATGCTACATTCCTGCTACTACCATAGGTGTGGCTGATGAGTGAGCCTCTGCTTGGCATAGACCAGCAAGATATTTCTACCCTCACTCCCAGAGCAAGGAGGAAGCAGGAAGGAGATTGAGTCTCTTTCCTGCACTGCCCCATTCACAGGGCATGTGGCTTTGCCACAATCTAGTCCACAAAGAAGAGAACTGAAGCCATTCTTTGAAGTCAGTACAGCGTATGGTGTTCACCAATGTGATAAGGGTTGCACAATTTATAGCCTTGTACAAAGTGCAGCCTGTTAGAAGAACAGCTCATAGAAATGAGTCCCTTCCAAATTTCATTTAACAGTTTAGGAACAAATGTGTACATGCTACAGTAACAGCTACTGAAGCAGCTGTGGATGAATCATCAGCTACAGTAAACAACATTTAAAAGTCCTGATTGAAACAGCTATTTATTACTGACAGGCTGTCCCTTGCTCTAGTATGGAGGAAGAGGACATGGAGGGAGACAGGGCAAGTTCAAGGAACGCCCTGTGTCTCTCTGCTCACGGGTGCATAGTGACTGCTGTCTTTGTGTGCCCTTCGTGGTCACATAACACTCAAAAGGGAGTGGATGGGTTATCTTTCTCCCTACTTCAGATGGGCCAGCTGAAGTAGCTGGTGTAGCAGAGGAGCAGGCTTCCCTCACTATATAACCCCCGTGTACCAGGGAGTTTGGGGAATACTGTAGTTGTAACTCCTGATGCACAATGTTTCCCTGAGCAGTCCAGCTTGGCACCACCCTTGTCTTCTCAGTACTTAAATGGCACAATTTAGTCCACTGTAGTCACTGGTCTTTTCACTTGGTTTTTAACATTAAGCACACATTTCTGATGCAGAAGAAGAAATGTAAGGAGGGTGCGAGGTGAGATATTATTTTCAAATCAACCTAGGATGTGACTCTCTGATCACAGAAAGCACTATTTTTTCACACCCCAGAGGTTGCAGTGACCATATTTTCACACCATGAAGGTTTACTCCCAACCAAGCAGGCAGCACAAAGTAAATAACAGCACAGACTGAAGAAGGGCTCTGTGTAAGCTCAAAAGCTTGTCTCTTTCATGAACAGAAGCTGGTTCAATAAAAGATATTACCTCACCCACCTTCTCTCTCTAATATCCTGTGACCAACAGAGCTACAACAACACTGCAAACAGCATAGTTATAGTGAAACTACTTGACTTCACAGGCTGTTAAGCATGATTTATAGGATTATTTTTGTATTTAACACTTTTAAACCTCCTCTTTATAGTATGTTACCACCTAAATCTATCATACTTTGAGGTAAAATATGAGTAACTCGTCTTACAAAAGTGTGCGTGCGCGCGCACACACACACACACACACACACAATGTCTGGAAAGATAATTGGATTCACATTGTTCCTTGCTATATTAATCCATCACTTGGATGTTCAACACACCATCACATTATTCTACCAGGCATATCAGTTTGATATTATAAGCTTTAAAACATGTTTATGTTATTAGGATAATTATATTTATATCATGCATAGTGCCTTTAATATGTATGATAGTATTTTTTCTTTTAATATTAAACAGAAGAAAAGATTGGGGTCAGACCCTAGAAGCTGCAAGTAAAGACATGCTTCTGATGAGCTCTTGGGCAAACACAGCAAACAATTCTGATGACATCTGTTAGGACAAGTTTTGAAGCTCTTCAGCAACTTTATGATTCAGTATGAATCACACAGACAAAGAAGTAATGGCCAAAACATAGACAGGGCAAAAAAGATCAAGCCTAAAATCCCATTAGTCGCGCAGAGCTCATTGAATCAGACATAGTGTTCCTTTGCTTATCAATGCAGAGGGAGACTGTGAGAGTTTTTTTGAGTCACTATATACCATGTGTAAAATGTAATGCGGTGCCAGACAGGTGGATTAAATAATTAAAAAAAAAAACCCGAATCTGCACCAAAAATATCAGAAGCCTTGGAGTTTCTATTAGAAGGGAAAATCCTGATTTTTTGGCTTTTCCGGATCAAATTATCATATCCATATTAGATTTAGAAGTTCAAATTGATCCTAAATATGAGGTTAAATGCTATAGGTTTCCTGCTGAGAGCTTGACTACACTGAACAAAATAGAAAATTTAATTATCTAACAGGTTGGAGTTTATGTCAGTCACTAATATCCCCTTCTAATGTTATCATAGAAGTGCTGCAATATCAGGAGCTCACTAAACAGATCAGGGGCCTTTCCTGAAGAGGTGACAAACCATAGCATGTTGTGAAATTCAAATTTCTCAGCCTTCAGAGGTAAGTAACGAATTTACTGAAAGGCACCATGTGTAGTCAGCAGCAACATGTTCTCCTGTTGTTGATGATGGTTGTAATATAAAACATTTACTGTAAAGCTTACAAGTCATAGTCAGCAAGTTTTCAAAGTGCTGCTCTATTGAAAATGTAGTATAAATTCAATCTGATCCCTAAAACTGCAGCATCTGAATACAAACTTAGTCAAATGCCATTCTGTGCCTCAACTATTTCAGAAATTAAAGGAAGGCAAACATGTGAAATCCTCATCAAATGAAAAATAATGCCATGCGTCTAACAAAATTAACTTGCATCACCAGCACAGAATAAATGAATTGGTGCATAACAGCAAATCAGACTCTGTTACTTTAATGAGTGTAGGACTAGACACATATATGTATTCAGACAGTATGTATATTAGAGATGTTAGAATGGAAAAACATTTCAGAATAATTATTTTCTATGTTTTGGTAGCCAATTAGAAACTATTTTCTGCAGATTAGATTGACCAGGATCTGCAGGCAAATGAACAGACACACGGGATGGATTTAAGCAGCAGGCCACAAGTTTATTAATTTAAAATTGGGGAAAGCTGTCATGCACCAGCACACATATAACTGGTTCTAGTGTGGGGTTACAGGCCTCCCACCATAAAACCAGTAACTCAGGATGGACCCACCTAGGCTCACCCCTAGCACTCATCTCTTTTCTGAATCCTCTCTCCTTCCCTCAGACATGTTGTGGGTAGAGCTTATCAAGGGGGACCTCAGTCCATGAAGACTTGAGGTCTCCCCATCTCTCTAGGTACAAGGTCCACCAGGAACATCCTGGGTCTTATTTACCTCTGGAAGCTGGCCCTTTTACCTTTTCCACACCGGACACCAGCCATAGTTCTATCTTTCCTAATATTAATTTTCAAGTCACCCAACTGTACCTACATGACTTTGTGAAGTAGGCAAAATAACCCACCAGACCTGTACCAATTTAGCCTAATGGAAAAATTCCTTTCTGATCCCAAGTTATTGGTTAGACCCACAGTATCCCAAAAACACAGCTTCTGCTATAACTAATACAAGAGTCAAGGGGCAGCTAACAGAGGCAAGAGACTTTTGAAAATAGATGGAGTTGCGGGGGGGAGGGGTATGCAGGAGCCAACTGGCTAGTCTGGTTCCTCCCAGTCACATTCAACAGAAAGGTAGAAGACCCAAGGAGGGGAGGTGGAGTCCCCTTCTTGCCAAGTATGTGATCTCACATTCCCCTCCCCTTCTGAGACCCAGTCCAATGTTTTAACCACACAATCATCCTTCCTCCAATCCATTTCTAACTATCCTTGGCTTTACAGAATGGATGAAAAGTCATATCTCCTGACTCAGGTAGAAGAATTCATGACGCCCAAAAAGACCCATCATGAGTAAGGCTTTGAGTTTGTCATAGAGGTCACAGATTCCATGACTGTCCATGACCTCTGTGACTTCTACAGCAGCCAGTGCAGCTGGCCTGGGGGCTGCCTGAGCAGCTCGGGCGGCCCCTGGGCCAGCTGCACCGGCCGCTGCTGGGGCAGTCTCATGCCACCGCGCCCCCCTCTCCCCAGCAGCAGCAGGAGTTTGGGTGGGGTGGCTAAGGGCTGGGGGTTGGGGCGTGGGAGGGGGTGAGGGCCCTGGGTGGTGCTTACCTCGGGGAGGGGGGGCTCCCCGGAAGTGGCGACATCCCTTGGCTCCCAGGGGGAGGTGCAGCCAGGAGGCTCTTCACACTGTCTCCACCTGCAGGCACCACCCCCGCAGCTCCCATTGGCCAGGAAGCCGGCACTCGGGGAGGAGGCAGCACGCAGAGCTGAGTGATGTCGCCACTTCTCGAGAGGTGCGGAGCCAGGTAGGAAGCCTGTCAGCCCCGCCACCCCCCCACCTGCTCCAGCACCAGCGCAGTCCTGGGTCGCGCGCTGCTGGTCCCTCCTCCCCAGCACTAGTGGGGGTCCTGGGCCACGCACCTCCCCCCACCTTCCCTAGCACCAGTGGGGTCCCGAGCTGTGCGCCACCGTCCGCTCCCCCCCAGCACCAGAGGGGGTGCCGGCCCCTCCAGCACCCTAGACACCCCCCAGGTCACTACCCCAGCCCTAGCCACAAAGATCAGAATCCGAATCTGGATTCAAAAGTTCCCAAAATTTAAAAGGTTCAGATTAGAGGTTCCATTTCAGATCCATCTCTAATTAATCTTTTATTTGTGGTGCAGCTATTGCCATGACATCTATTTTTCATGCCAGCTACATTTGACTAATCTGTGGAACAAAATTTGTACTAACTCTGTATCAGACAATTTACCCTCAACTTCCCCTCCCCACACCCCGTTGGCAATCTATTCCCTGTCCAGAAGAAAAGTAGAGTATGTGCAGGTAAGAGACAGAAATATAAAAAAGAGAGATGCTCAAAGTCAAAAGATGGGTTGACTTAATTTTGTAGTGGAGACATGCCCTTAGAATTAAGTATGCTTGGGTACATTTCCCATCACCGCAGTTACTGAAAATTGAGGAAATCACAAGTTACGGAAACATTAGCATCCAAATCATTCACAAACTATGAATCTTCACAATCAACATAATATACACTCCCATCCTAAATGCCACCACATCATGAGCTTGATCCAGCAGCACTAAAGACAATGAGAGTTATATCACAGACTTTGATGGATCAGGCCCTTCCAATATAAATCTGTACCCAATAACAAATATATGTCTGTAATTAGTTTAGAGCTATATAGGTCTAACATTTGAAGTGTTAGAATTAAATTTTTTGTTAGCTAGACCCAAGGGAGAGCTTAGATTACAAGTATACATAGCATAAATGAATTATTTTTAACTTCCAGTAACTCTTGAACTACTGATTATATTTTCTTCTAACCTACCTGAAAAGCAAATGTGGTAAGTTCAGGGTTAATACATATTTTTGTAACACATAACAAAAGAATTTAACCTTCACTATCACTGCAAAACTAATCACATAATTAACTATGAAGCTGCTACTGATACCTCTGTAACATATTATATATATGCACCCACCCATGTACAAACTTACTGAGGTTGTTGAATAGAGAATTCTCATTTAGGGAATGGATTTATTGGCTCACTTATGCTTCAAGGAAAGCCAGATTTGAATAAGCACACAAAACAGTACTGAGAAAGCAAATTAGTCATCAAGAAAGATAGATACGACTCTTTAGAAGAAAGTCACAGCCAACAACTTGGATCAAGAAATAAAGTTTAAAATGTTACACCGAGTGGACACCATTGTCTGACTGATTAACCTGTTTCTCTCCCTTGCTCAAAAATTCAGCTTATCACAGATCTTGATATTTATCTCCTCACACAGCACAAAAGCTGTTGATTAATTAATTAAAATCTTGCAAGATTTCAGGAGGTATGCTTGAAGTGAAAAAATAAATAAACTAAGGCATCTTAGCTACTACAAAGAGCTCAAATCATAGAAATTAAAGGTGGAATATACAGTCTGAGGCACACTCATTGAGTACAGTCCTGAACAAACAACAAGCAGGAAGAACACATGAGAACATTTTGTAATAACAATAGACACCATTACAGGGTGCTCTGTTACTCAGTCCAATACATTACAGCTGCTTCCCCAAAAATCCACTAACTTTAACAAAATATTTGCACTAAATATCATTAGCAAATTCTTTAATAACATTACTTCACATGCACAAAAGTTTAGTAGTTTATTGAATAAAAAGCATTAGAAGTACAATCTAACCCTTTTCAACTAATAGATAACTTTAAAGATGGATGGGCAAATCTCTCTCTCTCTGTCTAGTTAGGTAGCATTTGTTTTAAAGAGTCCCTGAATTATCTTTTGTGTATAACCCAGATGTAATTTCTTGATCCTGATGAACTGTGTCAACTGTTGTCAGTTCTGGGATGTCCATAGTTATTACTTGCTTTACTTCCTCACATAGCGTAGAATCTATAAACATCACTACATTTCTCTGCTGTAACTCTGTTGCTGGTGTGGAGGAGTCAGTAACAAGTTGGCTAGGATTAGGTTGTGGCTTTGCTACATGCAACAGATCTATATATCGGTGAGAGATTTTGTCAACTTTGACTTTTACTGCACACAATACTTGACTTTTATGCATCTGAAAAGCTGCTAAGTGTCATATTTGTTCTCCAGAGATTATTTTGTTCACATTCTTCGGTCCTTTTTAAAAATAAAATAAGATTTTGTCTATGGGCATCTTTTTTCACATGCTTCACCAAACAGATCATTGAGGCTTTAGGAGATCTAATTAACAATGAAAGTTTTAGTGTTATTTACATGTATGATATAGATACAACACCTGGAAACACATGTAAGTGCAATAAAGAGACCCTACTTGTACAGTTCTCTTTCTACAATCCACTTGGTAGGAGACATCCTTGCCTGCTTTCATCTTCACAATTTCCAGAAACACATGATATTTTTAATAAGAGATTTATTAAATTAAAACTTAGCAGATATTGGCAATAGGCAGGCTGCAATGTTTGCAATGGATAATAAGCTTGAAAGCTTTGTTTCAAGACTGCAGAAAGTTGAGAAAAAATTAAAGACAGAAAGTCATGATCAAAATGCCCCAATGTTGTTTAAACTGAGAGTGTAAATGATTGTAGGGTATTGAAAAATTAAATTGATGATATTTAAAGAAGCGTGGAATTAGAAATGTTAGGCTGGCAAACATTCCCAAAGATTTGGTGATTGAAGCAAATAGATTCAAAGATGGCAGAATTTGATCATTTAAACTTATAAATAAAGCAATACAGTGTATACAGTAATAGTGCTTTTTCACTGATTATTCATAAATCTGGAGACTTGTGATAAAAACATTTATGATACATTTCTTTTCCATCTTTGAGATGCATTTAAGATAATTCATTTATTGCATACATAGCCTTCATGGCAGAGCGCCTATCTCTAACTACAACTTTCCTCTCTTAACCTCCCATATTCACATAACACTCCCAACGGTATGATGGGTAGCACAATTCAGAATAAACACTATTTTGAAACTGGAATTGAGTCTGGCATTGCAGTTAGATAACAGTGTTGTTCTTTGGTGTCGGAAATCATTTTTAGCTGTTAAAGGAAGAATGAATTACATACAGGAATTAGGTTGGGAGGAATCACTGTAAAAACTAGATTTTGTCCTTCAGACTTCTGCTGATGCTTTAGTGTTTTGGGGTTAGAATGAAGTGGGACAACTAGCTTTTAGATGATTCTGAGAAGAACTGCAATAGACCCTAGGCCAAATTCAGTGCAAGTGCCTGGCAGAGGGTACCCTTTATGGAAAGTCCACCATTGGGGGAAGATTGTGGCCACAACCTCTTTTGCAGCAGAGGGCCTGCAAGCAACCAACACAGCCTCAAAACAACATACATGAAAGTAACTTCTCTCTGTAATCCCCCAAGAAGGGTAATTCTTTCCATAAAGCCTTGTAAATCTGAGGTTTTTAAATTTCAAAATAAGAAATTTGATTAACTTTCTCTAAAGATATGTCTGAACCACAACCCTGAATTCAAATTAGGGTTACCAACCCTCCCGGTTTTGCTGGGAGGCTCCTGGAATCGGGCTCTATCTCCCGGAGGCTACTGACACCAATCCGGGAGATATTAGCCCGCTTAAAGTCTGGCGGCGCAGCGGGGCTAAAGCAGGCTCTCTGCCTGCCCTGGCCCCAGGCCGCTCCAGGAAGCAGCCAGCACGTCCCTGTGGCCCCTGGGAGGGGACGGGGGTCTCCGCACGCTGCCCGTGCAGCCAATGGGAGCTGCAGGGGTGGTATTGCAGGCAGGGACGTGCCAGTTGCTTCCGTGAGCGGCGTGGGGCCTGCTTTAGCCCTGCTGCGCCACCGCCCGGCAACCACCTGAGGTAAGTGCCACCCAGCCGGAGCCTGCACCCCTCACCCCTCCTGCACCCAAACTCCCTCCCAGAGCCTGCAACTCGCACCCCCCCTGCACCCCAATCCCCTGCCCCAGCCCTGAGCCCCCTCCCACACCCAAACTCCCTCCCAGAACCTGCACCCTGCACCCCCTCCTGCACCCCAGCCCCCAGCCCACTCCTGTACCCAAACTCCCTCCCAGAGCCTTCACCCCTCTTGCACCCCAATCTGTACCCAAACTCCCTCCCAGAGCCTTCACCCCTCTTGCAGCCCAAGCTCTGGGCTCAGCCCAGAACCCCCTCCCACATTCCAAACACCTCAGCCCCAGCCCAGAGCCCGCACCCCCTCCTGCAACCCAACCCCACCCCCTGCCCCAGCCCGGTGAAAGTGAGTGAGGGTGGAGGAGAGCGAGCGACGGAGGGAGGGGGGATGGAGTGAGCAGGGCGGGGCCTCGGAGAAAGGGCAGGGGCGAGGCCTTAGGGAAGGGGCAGGGCAAGGGTGTTTGGGTTTGTGTGATTAGACAGTTGGCAACCCTAATTCAAACACTCCCAAACTTTGGGGCTGTTTTAAATCCAAGCCCAGATCTGGATCCAAATGTTGAAGCTTGAACCAACTAGTAGAATTTAGCTTCAAGGACACCATTATCACTTCTTGATACTTTGATTTAGCACAAGCATAACTTGATTCAGTCGTCATGCTGTAGGTAGATGGTGTGCAAATGGCTCGTTGAATACACACCAGCCAGTTCGATCCTAGCATTTACAAAGAAAAGGTGAGGACTTTAACAGTAGAATATAATATCTATCAGATGGCCACAATCACTGTAGCATCTGAGCACCTCAAATCTGTAATGTATTTAACTTCACAATACCCCTCTGTAGTAGGGAAGTGCTATCAGCCTCATATTTTATTTTAAACAGAGTGAACTGAGGTACAAAGAGTCTTGCCCAAACTCACACAGGAAGTCTGTATGAAGTGTAGTTGTAGCCTTGTCAATTCCAGGATATGAGAGAGACAAGGTGGATGAGGTAATAACTTTTATTGGACCAAGTTCAATTGGAGAGAGAGACAAGCTTTCAAGCTGCACAGAGCTCTTCTTTAGGTCTGTGAGAGCGTAATGGTTGTCTGGTTTTACTTACGCTAAACAATCTGTTCCTCCTTGCATTTAGCTGTGACTATCAGAGTACCTTTCCCAGACCTGAAGAAGAGCTGTGTGTGTTTTGAAAGCTTGTCTATCTCACCAACAGAAGTTGGTCCAATAAAAGTTATTACCTCACCCATATAAAGTCTGTGACAGAGATATGGACTGAAACAAGGTCTTTTAAACCATAGGCAGCATCCTAACTACTGGTCCAAACTTACTCTTTGTGGAACATGGTTATTAAGCTACTCCCAATTTTTGTTTGATTAAGCAGCATTTCCAGTCAATACAGGATAGAAACATCAGTAATGCTTCTAGCTACATAGCTGTGATAATGCTGTCAGCTTCCAGGAGTAAGTCATCAAGAAGTTCAAAAATTCATTTCATTTTAAAATGAGAGTGGATGGTGTGAGAGAGAGAAGGGAAGGAGAGAGAGAATGAATCAAAAACTACTGTATTTGTTCTTTTTAAACAAAATTTGCAGCATTCTTAAGTTAGAAAGCAGCTTGCTAGGCAACCCTTCAACAAGGGCAGTAGGTTTCTTCATGATAATGAACATGCATGTCACTCTACTGCATCCTGCCTTCCTACTCTGTTCTTTTGAGCTAGACAGAGTATTAAAAAGTACAAGAATCCAGAAACCATTTTTCAGGCTGCACAGGGCGTGAGGAAGCCAAACAAGCATTGCTAAATATTCTATAAACTTTATAAGAAATAATGAATCATTTACCATTATTCAACACACCAAACGGTGGGGAAAGAAAAGTGACCATGGCATCTGTGCACAGCCTACTGTCAGAATTATAAAAGGAAAATGCAACTAGCTATGTTAAACAAAACTAACACTATATAGGACAGAAATGGATTTAAAAAAAAGCAGTTTCTTATAATGGGCTCAGTAGCTTTGAAAAAATGTATTTTTCCTAATGGTCATACTATTGATGTAGAGCCTAAGGACAATTTTCCTAATTAAGCAATAAATCACACTTGGTAGAAAAGTCTGGTAAGTCACTCCTAGAGCTGTGCAGAGCTCTGAGCCTTTGATTCAGAGAGGTTGCAGCAAGCCTTTTATCTGGCTTTGCCATACATGGGTTCTCATCTCCTCCCCCAAGTTTCTCTTAGAATTTTGGGTTCAAAGAACCCCCAAAATGAAATTCAGCCCAAACTGCAAAATTTTACATGCTTTATACTCTGGACCATAAACCAGACCACCTCTTTTCTCCCTAGCTTCCCTTCTCCTCCCTCCAACAAGACCCAGCTCCTTTGCTGCTTTCTGTAGGCAGTGGGTAGGACATTGGTGTGCTTTCTCTCCTCACATCCAATGTCTTTGTAGGGAGTGTCGGATGTCTGGTTCCTAAGTCTCTTGGAGACGGCCAGCTGGCACATTCCACACATCACCTGTATTCAGGGAGGTAAGTCAGTCCTCTCAAAATCACTAGAATTCCTTCAGACAGGCTTCCCATGGCCCATTTGACAGGATGAAGGTCTAAAATGTTCCCTGTAATGTAAACTTGTCTTGCTGCAGGACCATAATCTGGGATTCTCCAGCAATGTGTATTCTGGGGCTTTTGCAGCAGAAGCAGGATCCAGTGAATAGTTTGGGATCTTCCTGCTGCTGCTCATTCTGTCCATTGAACATGCTTCTGAGGCAGCTACATCTTAGTCAGGAGGGTGTCCTGATCATCAGAAAATATATGTACATAAAAATTGCCATACTGGATCAGACTAGTAGTCCAGCATCCTTCCTCTGACAGTGGCCAGTATCAGATGCTTCAGAGGAAGATGCCAGGCGATCCCCTAATGGACAATTATGAAATAACCGCCTGCAGGGAAAGTTTCTTCCTAGCCATTCAGTTAGTAGGCTGCCATGAACCCTAAAGCATGAGGGTTTATGTAGATGTTGCTATTATCTATGAAAATATCTAATCCTTTACTGAATCCTACTAAGATCACGGCTTCAGTGACATTTTGAATTAATCACATTAGACAGATTAAGTATGGCTTGTGTGGACAAGTATTTCCTTTTATCAGTTATAAATTTGTTGCCCTTCAATTTCATTAATTCTCCCCTTGTTCTTGTATTATAAGACAGGGTAAACAGGAGCATCTGATTTGCCTACTTGATACTATCATGTCTCCTATTATTTGCCCCCTCCTGAACAGTTCCCAGACTTTCCAGGCTCTCCTTGTAGAAAAATCTCTCCATGCTGCTAATGATTTTCACCATCCAAGTCCGAACACCTGCTATTCTTGCTATATCTTCTTAGGTATAGAGTCTTCAGAACTGAAATGCATACTGACATTTTATTTGCTTTTTTCACCAATGTTAAATATTGAACAGTCTACAGTGATGCATACGTCTTTTTTCCTGAGTGGTTCCAATTAGTTGAGAACCCAGCAAATGTGTATGAGTAGTTCAAATTATTCCTTCCAACATGCATACTTTTGTATTTTTCAGCAGACGGATTAATCTGCTTCCATGCTGTCCATTCACCAAATTTTTTTAGATCCCCCTGAAGTTACTTGCTCTCTTGACAACAAACATATTAAACACCACCAGTCCTAGTACACAACCTAGGGGCACCCTGTTATTAAATTTTTACCATATTGAACATTTTTCCTTTATTTCTACTCTCTGCTTTTTGTCTTTTTCCCAGTTTCTAACCCATGATAATATTTTACTTCTAACCACTTAAACAATTAGTTTCCTTAATAGTCATTGTGAGGTACTTGGCTTTTTGAAAGTTCATATAAATTGTCAGTTATTTCTTTTTATCCACAATTTTACTGAAACATTGACTGAATACTAGTAGACTAGAGAGGAATGATTTTCCTTTGCATAAGGTATGCTGGTTTGTTACTGTCAAATCAAGATCTCTTAGGTGACTTATAATTTTATTTTTAAGTATTATTTCAATTCATTTACCCGGTATAGAAGTAAGAAGTTGTACTCTTAGAAAGACAACGTGGGTTGAGTTAGTATCTTTTATTTGTTGGTGAGAGAGACAAGCTTTCAAGCTACACAAAGCTCTTCAGGTCACCCAACTTGTCTCTTTAATATCCTGGGATCAACACAGCTACAACAAAACTACATGTACTGGTCTGTAATTCCCAGTATCATTGCTAGTGCCTTTTTTTAAGCTAGGCACAGTATTTTCTACCGTTCAGTCCTTTGACACAGCAGCTGTTCTTAAAGAGAGACTGCATTTTGTGTTAGCAGCTCAGCCACTTCATTCTAAACTTCCTTCAGAAGCCTGCTGACTTGTAGCTAATTAAGTGCATGATCCAAAGCCCATTATGGTCAATAAAAGACTCAACTGACTTCAATGGCTTCTGAATTAGGTCCTCATTTATCAGTGTGTTCAAACACCTCTTCTTTTGAAATCTCGCTCTCTGACAGTAATTCATCTTTATCACATGAAAAGAGTAGGTATCTCCTCACACTCCATGGCAAAGACTGATGCAAAGAAATCATTCAGTTTCTCAACAATGCCCTTATCTTCATTTACAGCATGATCCAAAACCCATTGAAGTCAATGGGAGTCTTTTCATTGATTTCACTGAGCTTTGAATCCAGCCCTTATAGCTCCCTTTATTCCACAGTGCTCCAGTGGACCCACTGATACTTTTGGACACTTCCTGCTTCTGACAGATTTAAAGAATTTCTCACTGTTATAATGTCTCTGGCTAATTGCCATTCAATTTCCCTCTTAGCCCACAAAGTGTTATTTTCTTACATATTATCTGCTATAGCTTATGTTCCTTTCACTCCAGCTGGATTTTTCTTTTTCTTGAGGATACCTGTATGGCTTAAATAACCTCTTGAATAATTTATTAATTTTTAAAAAGCAACAGAGGGTCCTGTGGCACCTTTAAGACTAACAGAAGTATTGGGAGCATAAGCTTTCGTGGGTAAGAACCTCACTTCTTCAGATGCAAGTAATGGAAATCTCCAGAGGCAGGTATAAATCAGTATGGAGATAACAAGGTTAGTTCAATCAGGGAGGGTGAGGTGCTGTGCTAGCAGTTGAGGTGTGAACACCAAGGGAGGAGAAACTGCTTCTGTAGTTGGATAGCCATTCACAGTCTTTGTTTCCTGAAGTTTTTTTGCTGTAAGATGGCTACCTTTACATCTGCTATTGTATCAGAGGGGTAGCCGTGTTAGTCTGAATCTGTAAAAAGCAACAGAGGGTCCTGTGGCACCTTTAAGACTAACAGAAGTATTGGGAGCATAAGCTTTCGTGGGTAAGAACCTCACTTCTTCAGATGCAAGTGCCACAGGACCCTCTGTTGCTATCTGCTATTGTGTGACCAGGGAGGTTGAAGTGTTCTCCTACAGGTTTCCATTCCTGATATCTGACTTGTGTCCATTTATCCTCTTGCGTAGTGACTGTCCAGTTTGGCCAATGTACATAGCAGAGGGGCATTGCTGGCACATGATGGAATCTCTCACTGTGGTCTGTGCAGTATGTAGATAGCAATGGATTTTTCACCTTCAGTCCATTTGGTATGATGTCCATCCGTTTGCATTTGGAAAGGAAGATGATTATTAATTTTTGTTTGTCTTCCTCTTTTGTTTAAACGTGTCCATGCCTTTGTGACCCTATTCTAGTTGCGTAAGTAGCCTCCAGAATAAGTGTAAAGATTTTAATTTCTGCACTTTTGATCTCAGGGTTGTTGGTGGTGTTTTACTCACTCCCTCATTTCTGTGAAATACCACTTGTTAAACTTTAATCTCACACTACAAATTTTTGGTACAATTCCTTCTCCAAGGATGTTAAACTTAATCTCCAAAGTTGATGTGAGGGGTTTTACTCTGTGATTGGGTATTAGGTTGAACAAGGTTTTATCTTTAAGTGGGAAGCTAAGGATTTTTTTAGTTGTCTTTAATTAATGGATTTTATTTACTTTAGCCCACTAACAATTAATGTAGCAGTCTGCTCCCCTCTGAGCCAAACTCCCATACTGTCCAAACTCCCTTGTGCTCATACAGTCAGTGACTCACTTTACACTAAAGGGTATGGAGGAACAGGTGTTATTCATCAGCCCATCCCACAAAAGGCAGAGTGTTCCAGGACGATATTAGAGAGAGCGAGAGAGCGAGAGAGAGAGCGAGAGCGAGAGCGAGAGCGAGAGAGAGAGTGTGTGTGTGTGTGTGTGTGTGTGTGTGTGTGTGTGTGTGTGTGTGTGTGTGTGTGTGTGTGTGTGTGAGAGAGAGAGAGAGAGAGAGAGAGAGAGAGACGTGCACAAGTCCCTGGGTCCAGATCTAATGCATCCAAGGGTGCTGAGGGAGTTGGCTGATGTGATTGCAGAGCCATTGGCCATTATCTTTGAAAATTCATGACAATCGGGGGAGGTCCCGGATGACTGGAAAAAGGCAAATATAGTGCCCATCTTTAATAAAGGGAAGAAAGAGAACCCGGGGAACTACAGACCGGTCAGCCTCACTTCAGTCCCTGGCAAAATCATGGAGCAGGTACTCAAGGAATTCATTTTGAACCACTTGGAGGAGAAGAAGGTGATCATAGAATCATAGAATCACAGAATATCAAGGTTGGAAGGGACCTCAGGAGGTCATCTAGTCCAACCCCCTGCTCAAAGCAGGACCAATTCCCAACTAAATCATCCCAGCCAGGGTTTTGTCAAGCCTGACCTTAAAAACCTCTAAGGAACAATCAACATGGATTCACCAAGGGCAAGTCATGCCTGACCAACCTGATTGCCTTCTATGATGAGATAACTGGCTCTGTGGATATGGGGAAAGTAGTGGATGTGATATATCTTGACAAAGCTTTTGACACGGTCTCCCACAGTAATCTTGTCAGCAAGTTAAAAAAGTATGGATTGAATGAATGGACTATAAGGTGGATAGAAAGCTGGCTAAATTGTCGGGCTCAACGGGTAGTAATCAATGGCTCGATGTCTAGTTGGCAGCTGGTATCAAGCGGAGTGCCCCAGGGGTCGGTCTTGGGGCCGGTTTTGTTCAACATCTTTATTAATGATCTGGATGATGGGATGGACTGCACCCTCAGCAAGTTTGCAGATGACAGACACTAAGCTGGGGGGAGAGGTAGATATGCTGGAGGGTAGGGATAGGGTCCAGAGTGACCTAGACAAACTGGAAGATTGGGCCAAAAGAAATCTGATGAGGTTCAACAAGGATAAGTGCAGAGTCTTGCACTTAGGAAGAAAGAATCCCATGCACTGCTACAGGCTGGGGACTGACTGGCTAAGCGGCAGTTCCACAGAAAAAGACCTGGGGATTACAGTGGACGAGAAGTTGGATATGAGTCAGCTGTGTGCCCTCATTGCCAAGAAGGTCAACGGCATATTGGGCTGTATTAGTAGGAGCATTGCCAGCAGATCGAGGGAAGTGATTATTCCCCTCTATTCGACACTGGTGAGGCCACACCTGGAGTACTGCATCCAGTTTTGGTCCCCCCACTACAGAAGGGATGTGGACAAATTGGAGAGAGTCCAGCAGAATGCAACAAAAATGATTAGGGGGTTGGGGCACATGACTTACGAGGAGAGGCTGAGGGAACTGGGCTTATTTAGTCTGCAGAAGAGAAGAGTGAGTGGGGGATTTGATAGCAGCCTTCAACTACCTGAAGGGGGGTTCCAAAGAGGATGGAGCTCGGCTGTTCTCAGTGGTGGCAGATGACAGAACAAGAAGCAATGGTGTCAAGTTTGCAGTGGGGGAGGTCTAGGTTGGATATTAGGAAACACTATTTCACTAGAAGGATGGTGAAGCACTGGAATGGGTTACCTAGGGAGGTGGTGGAATCTCCATCCTTAGAAGTTTTTAAGGCCTGGCTTGACAAAGCCTTGGCTGGGACGATTTAGTTGGTGTTGGCCCTGCTTTGAGCAGGAGATTGGAGTAGATGACCTCCTGAGGTCTCTTCCAAGCAGTGCCGTAACAAGGGCGAGGCGAGTGAGGCACTTGCCTCGGGAACACAAAGCCGAGGGGCGCAGAAAGCGGTGGAGGGGGGGAAAAAAAGCCGCTGGCACGGATATTTTATAAACCAGGTGATCTCCCACCCACCCCACCCCCCACTGCCCCTCCCGCGTGCCTCCCCTGAGTGTCTCCCAGCCCCGACTTGCTTCCCCCTCCCCCCGCCTTCCCTGCCCGGAGCAGAGTCCCTGTCTGTGCCCTGCAGCAACTGCTGCTGCAGGGTCCTAGTGCCCCCCCATCTCGACTGCCAGGGCAGACTGATTCTGAGCCTGCCCTTCCCCCTCAGACCCTTTCATTTTCCAATGGGACCCTCCAGCAGCAGAGGGGACCCCCCCGGCCGCAGTCACCACTCCTACCCCATGTTGGGCAAGGAGGCAGCCCCATCCCTCACCCCCAGTGAGGCTACAGTCAGGGGCAACACCAGGGGAGGAGGGGCACGCAGCACCACCCAGCACCCACCACGGGGGAAGCGAGGGAGATTCCTGGACCTGAGAGGGGCCCTAGGAGCACATGCAGTGACGGTGGTGGGGGTGAGTGTGCTGCTGGGCGGCAGGAAAGGGGGGCTCCTCCACCAGAGCTTGCTGCTGCCGGCACGGAAAGGGCTGGGGGGAGTCCTCCTCTCTGGCCCCTGTCCCGGAGCAGCCTGCCTGCACCCCAAACTCATCCCCAGCCCTGCCCCAGCCCAGAGCCCATACCCCCCCACTGCACCCTCAACCCTCTACCCTAGCCCTGAGCCCCTCCAACACCCCAAACACCTCATCCCCAGTCCCAGCCAGAGCCCTCATCCCCCCACACCCTGACCCTCTGCCCGAGCCCTGAGCCCCTCCAGCACCCCAAACACCTCATCCCCAGTCCCAGCCAGAGCCCTCATCCCCCCCACACCTTGACCCTCTGCATGAGCCCTGAGCCCCTCCAGCACCCCAAACCTCCCATTCCCAGCCTCAGACAGAGCCCTCACCCCTACTTTCGCCCTGAGCCCCCCCACACTCCAAACCCCTCATCTGCAGCCACAACCCACAGCCCTCACCCCTGCACCCCTCCCATCCCCAAACTCCCTCCCAGAACCTGCAACCCAATCCCCTTCCCCAGCCTAGGGTCTGCATCCCAGACCTCCTCCCTCACCCAAACTCCCTCCCAGAGCCTTGGGCGGGTGGGGGGGCGGAGTTTGGGCGGGGGCGGGTTCTGGGCACCACCAAAATTTCTACAAACCTGCCACCCCGATCCTGCCCTGCAAACCTCAACTCCCAGCATTCTCAGGACACATGCTGATCCCTAGTGGCCACTGCTGATATCCAGCACCTCCCTCCTCTCTTAACCTGTGAGTCCCTCTCTGGATTGGAACTGGACTGGAACCAAAGACCATCTTGGAAGCAACATTACCAGCCCAAGCAGTCAGAAGTCATGAGTTAGACCCCCCAAAATCACAGGCTATACCGCCGCCGCTTCATTCATTCTTCGGCGGCAATTCGGCGGCAGGCCCTTCCCTCCAAGAGGGACTGAGGGACCCGCCGCTGAATTGCCGCCAAAGAGCCGGCCCTGAGGGAGGGCGCAATTTTATATTCTTGCCTCGGGCGCAAAAATACCTAGTTACGGCTCTGCTTCCAACCCTAATATTCTATGATTCTATGAGAGAGAAAGGGTAAGCAAGTGCGCCATTGGAAGGCGGCATCAGTAAAACACTCCTATATTCTGTTTAGGAGAGAGGGATCCTGTGGAATGGAATATATGATCCAAATCATGGGATCAAGGCCATGTCTACACTAGCAGTTATGTCAGCAAAACTTTTGTCGCTCTAGGGTGTGAAAAAACACCTGCCTGACTGACATAAGTTTAACTGGCATAAGTGGTAGTGTGCACACAGTGCTATGTTGGCGGAATAGCTTCTCCTGCCGCTTGTTGGGGGTGGTTTAATTATGTTGATGGGAGAGAGCTCTACATAAAAGAGTGGCTACATGAGAGATCTTACAGCGACGCAGCTGCATCGGTACAGCTGTGCTGCTGTAAGCTCTTTAGTGTAGACATGGCCCAAGGTTGCCTAATACTTGTCCCAAATTCACAAATCTCTCAGGCTATGCCTACACTGCATTTAAAACTCATGGCTGGCCTGTGCCAGCTGACTTGGGCTCCCATGGCTCAGGTTCCGGGGCTGTTTAATTACAGTGGAAACTTCCAGGCTCAGGCTGCAGCCTGAGATTTGGGACCCTCCCACCACTCAGGGCCCTAGAGCCCAGGCTTCAGCCCAAGCCTGGAAGTCTACACTGCAGTTAAACAGTCCCTTAGCCTGAGTATCGTGAGCCGGAGTCAGCTGGCCAGCCGCGGATGTCTAATTGCACTGTACAAATATCCTCAGTGAATCTGGGCTCAGAATCCGATTTAATTGCATAAGGGCTGTAAATATCTAGCCACTAAAAGACATCTAACAATATCACATTATCTTATTCACTGTCAGCTTAGTAACTCCCACGTACTGCAGGATGCATGTAACCATCAACAGTTCTGAATATTAAAATCTTGTTGAAAGAGTAAAATCCCAGCAGATTTTGCTGAGTTATCACTGTTGGAATAGCACAAATGCCAGAAATCTGACTGATCCTTTTCTCTCACATACACTCCCAGCTACTTGATGCTGATGAGCAATGGGCCAAAGTGTTATTGCAGCAGCACTTAAGATAATTAAACAAAATATTGATAGCAATCAAATTTAACACATTTAGAATTCTTTTAAAAAATATTTTCCACTTTCTCTTCTTGCATGGATTCCTCACAAGCACCACGTAACTGTATCTTAGGAGGGAAATAACGTCTTGACTGAAGAAGCAATGGGTTTAAATTGAGGATCCTCCCATTATATGAGAAATGGAATGAAACCCTCTGGGGGTGTACAAGATTGAGCTACAATACAGTCAGATGCAGGAATAATGAAATGACTATGAAAAAAAGGAAGCTGACTGCTTTCCACAGGCTCAGCAGCTGGCTGATGCCTATATAATTTATACTGGTAAATAAATACATTAGTCCTGAAAAGAAAAGACGCAGTCTACAATTAGACTGTAGAATGGTGGTACAATATATAAAAGTGATCCACTAGCGTTCAGGTATTCTCAGACTGTGTCTTTTTTTGGTAGTCCCACTTCATGACCATTCTTCCCTTCCCAGATTGCTAAGGAAGTATCTCAGCTAGATATTGACTAAATGCAAGAGGGGGAGGTGGGCTGGGGAAGTCCCAGTATAGAAAAGGTTGAGAACCCCTTCACTAATTTCAATTAGTGATGCACCACACTACACTTTTTCTACTGTGCATTTCAGCCACACATGTCCTGAGTATATTTGGAGTCAGTTTTAAATGTACACATAAAGGAGTGAAAATCTGCTTGGTGAAGCAGTGGTGCATAAGCAGGGGAAGAGTTTGTAGGAAATGGTGTCTCTGCACACCAGCAGCAGGATAGTGTCTGTCTTATACCAGAGCTTGAGCGAGGGCAAGTTACCATGCTGGCCCCCACATAGAACATTCTCAAGTGCACGTGCCAGTGTCAGCAAGTATTAGCCAGGAGTGTACTGTGCTCCTACTCAGAGGGAAAGCAGCATATCTCAGTAAGCCTTCCTGCACAATTATTTGTAAGAAAGAATATCCAGACTGGAAGAATTTCCATAGCATAAGATTCTCCCGACTACCTCTCTACTCCCCATCTCTGCACCAGATAGTGTAAGATGTAGAGCTGAGCTTCAAATTCTTCCCTTGGATGCACAAATTTGGCTCCCACTGAATTTAAATGGGAACTGGACATGGCATCTGAGGACAGAATTTCTCCCCTACACCAAGCTTGATCCTACATTTCTTCCACACGCAAAAGTCTCATTGACTTGAGCGGGAGTTACATATAAGTAAAGAGCCTGATTGTGCAACCCTTACATTGGAGAGCATTTACTCACAGACTGGTCCCATTGAAGTCAATAGGACTACTCTCTTGTAACTTTTCACCATCTTGAGTTGCACAATTGAGCCAAAAGGAAGCAGGATCAACAGCACCCAGTCCTGGACTTGAATACTTCACAGGATATTAATTGTGGAATGCACCACTAATTACTTGTGGAAAGCTGTTTGAAGTGTTGATTTAAAGACAGAGGTGGATTTAAGAGTTGGGATGTAGTAAGCAAATAAAGGGGGTGATGATAGGAGGCAATGGATGGTATGGCATATTTAACAATTTCTCTCAATTCCCTCACTGTATTCTCCTACCCCACTCTGTTCTTTCCCTCTTAGCCTTTCATTACAGTACTTCCTTTGTGTTCTCTAATAGTCTGTTTCCTTTCCTATCCTCAGTCTGTTTCCCAGTTACTACTCCACTGACTCCGCTGCGCTCTGTCTCTCACTCTCTTCCTCCCCCCCCCCACCACATCTCAAGCCAGCAGACGGGAGTAGGATTTCCATCCTCCTTCAATTTAAGAGAGTTTCTCTTCCCCTTTCAATTTTCTCTTCCCCAACCGCAAGTCTCTTCTGCATCCCTAATCTCCAATAGCTGGGCAATTTCCAGCCTCAACTGAGGGGGCAGAGTCAATTTTGCTCCCAGAGAAGAAGCTGTGTGATATATATTGAATCTGAGTTGGGGGATTGATTTTGCCCTCAGAGTGAGGAGAGGGGTGATTTTCTCCTACCTCTAAGTGGGTGAGTGGGGTGGGAAGAACTTGAGAGTCGCTTATCATTAGCGGATAGGGAGCCATTGAGCTGACCACCTGGGCAAGATGGGAATGTGGAGCTGGGCCAGCAGGCAGGAAGGGAGGATGGGCCCAGACCAATGCAGCCAGAGAGGAGCTTAACTGAGCGGCCAGCTTTAGTGAAAGGGATGGTCACAATCCCCTATGTTTACATTAACTGATGGAGGGCCTGATTAGAATTTGCCAATTCATTGTCTTTTAGATTCATCCTTGGTTAAACAGTTAAAGAAATACTGGTCTTGCTTTCAGAAAAAATGCCATCATTTTAGATTTCTCCTGGCATTTAAATATATACACCCTTCTTCAGAAAACAATTCTCATCTATAATTGCTGAAACACAGATGTGTTCCCAATATCTATACACTAATCAGGACACATCTGGAGTAGTTAACAACTGCAACCTCAGCAATTAGCAACAATATTCTAGATTCTGGCATGTCAATTGATAGAATCAATTAATGTGACTGTACCTAGCTGAAGAATAAGGGTCTTGTAAAGAACAAATACAGTCACAGATTCACTTAAGGCCTGATTCTAATCTCACTGAAGTTAATAGGAATTTTGCCGACGGGTACAGGATCAAGCACCTACTGCTTTTCAATAGCTGCTAAAGATCACATTCATTCAGGACTTATACCAGCTCAGTAACACATACGTATACCACTCTCAATATATAAATTTGGTCTTGTCTGATTCATTAAGCAGGGAAACACATAAAATTATATTTGCAGACAAAAATCCAAAATGCTTTTACAGTCCATTATTCAGAATGGTACTTGGATGGATTCAAAAAGCTCAATTAACCTGTTTTTTATTCATCAAAATTAGGCAACCAAGCCTGAAATGATGAAAATCATTTTAATATTTTCAAAACAAAAGTATTTTGCCATCACACAGTCTAGACACTGCAACACAAAAAATGAATATTGCAATTATTGTATAAAATGGTACTGACACCACCCATAGGACTAAAGGGCTAAATCCAACAATCAGTAAGCCTATTTGCATTAAGCAATCAATAAAACAGTTTTTTAATTGGAATTTTCTCAGAATCTGTGGAATATAATGCAAGTGGGATACAGTATATATTTTCTGATTATGGCCCATGTAGTAATCAGCATCAACTACTAAATACAGAAAGGGACAAATTATGGCCCTCTGAACCTCTAGAGTGCTGTAGTAGATGGAGCAGCAGAACACCTTTAATGCTGGAGGGAGGAATTTTGTCCATAATAAGACATAAAAGACCAAAATGACTCTCAGTGAGACTTAGACCTACTTTTGAAATGGAAGTTAGGAGCTTCTAAAAATGTTACTCCTTGTCTATTTTTTGGTTTTAATTTGTACCTAGCGTCAGTGATTCAGTCAGGCTCTTCTATAAGCAGCCCACCAGGCTGCTGTGAAGGGAATCCAAGCCTCTGGGGCTAGGTCTACACTACGGGGTGGGGTCGACCTAAGATACGCAACTTCAGCATGTGAATAGCGTAGCTGAAGTTGCGTATTTTAGGTCGACTTACCTGGCTGTGAGGACGGCGGCGAGTCGACTGCTGCCGCTCCGCCGTCGACTCCACTTCCGCCTCTTGCCGCGGTGGATTTCCGGAGTCGACGGCAGAGCGATCAGGGATCGATTTTATCGCATCTTCAGTAGACGCGATAAGTCGATCCCCAATAGATCGATTGCTACCCGCTGATCCGGCAGGTAGTGAAGACGTGCCCTGGATCCCTGGTTGTTGTAAGTGTCTAGAGTCTGAACAGATATCCCAGGCACTGCATTCACAGCTGAAGTGAGGCTACTGGCAACAAAGTGACAATGCAGGGCAAAGATAATGGTATGTGATGTGATAACCTCATTATGCTAGAAGAAGAGGAAGTTTCTTTATCTAGATTATAATGAAACATGCAGGGAGTGGAAGTGAGTGTTTCTCAGGTGGTTTTGTTTCACTTTTTGCTTAAAATAACAAATTCTTTATTCTTATTAAAATTGCTGGCATACTTGGGACTAAACTATAAAATGATCATTTCAGGCTGTTAAAGAAAGCCTTTTTAGGGACAATGACTATATCCACCTAAGAAAAGTGAAAAAAAGTATAAAATCTTAGCAAAACATGATGTGTCTGTGTTAAGATTTCCTCAACACATGAAAGAAGATCTTCAAGGAACTTTAAAAATACATAAACAACCAGGAGTCTGGTGGCACCTTAAAGACTAACAGATTTATTTGGGCATCCGAAGAAGTGAGGTTTTTACCCACGAAAGCTTATGCCCAAATAAATCTGTTAGTCTTTAAGGTGCCACCAGACTCCTGGTTGTTTTTGTAGATACAGACTAACACGGCTACCCCCTGATACTTAAAAATACATAGGTGATGTGCTGAGAGAGAATGCAGTCAGTTCCCATTTGTTGACATACAGGATTAGAAAGTATGTGTTATTTCTGTTGTACACCTCTACCCCGATATAACGTGCCCCGATATAACATGAATTTGGATATAACGCGGTAAAGCAGCACTCCGGGGGAGGGCGGGGGCGGGGCTGCTGCATCCCTACATCTTCTACAGGACATTGTAGATAAACTGGCTGCACAATTTGCTAAAATGTAAACATCCAAAACCTGTGAGAGTACACTGCCCAGTAGGGAAGATTTGACAGCAGGGACATTGAAATATTCTGCACAGTCAACATATTTAACCATATATTTCCAAACAAAACTCTGGGCAAGATTCAGTCATCTTGCTTATACTGAGTAGTATCTCACTCCACAAGTAGTTCCTTTGTTTTCACACATCCTTCACAGCACAATGTTTTGTTTCCATTTCTTAAACAGGACTGCTCACGGAGTAAACTATTACTCAACATGACTCGGGGTGGCAGAATCTGGCCACCTATTTAAAAAAAAGGGTCCAGGATGAAATTCTATTTCAGTGGAGCATAACCAACAATTTTCAACTTCCTTCTCCATCTTCTACCAGAAAACATACTCTTTCTCTATAAAAACTCAACTCCTCTTATTAAAAAAAATTATTCAACATTGCTTTAGGTACTGCTGTACGAGTATGTATCTCAGGTGTACTTGTGAGTCACAGGAAAAAGGGAGAAGAGATAAAGGAATAACAGCTAAAATACTCTGTCCAGCCACGCCAGGGCATCCACACTTCTATACAAAGCATTTCTTCAATATGGCCCAGAGTTGGAACTAGGGCTTTCTTCAGCCTGGACACAGAAGAAAAAAAAAAAAAAAAGCAAAACAGCCAACTAAAATGGCTTTTTCTTCCAGTAAGGGAGGTGGGGGAGAAAGGAAACAAATAGTCCTTTAATTACGAAGTCTCTTGCAAGCAATATAGTCCTATGTAAGGCTTGGTCTATACTTGAAAGTTATATTGGCATAGCTATGTTGGCTAGAGGTGTGAAAAACACACCCCTGATAAACAGCTGTGCTGACAAAACCCCCAGAGTAGACGCAGCTATGCCAACGAACGAGTGTTTCTGTTAATGTAGCTACCATCGTTCGGGGAGATGGTGTTCCTGCAATGGCAGAAAAACTCCTTCTGTCAGTGTACACTGCATCTGCTATGTCAGCCTAGCTATGCCAGCATAGGCTCTGCAGTGCAGACATAACCTAAACTCCTCTTTAACCATCATGCTCAGGAACCTCATGGCTCTGATTCCTTGCTGGGCCAGGCAAGAGTAAATCCAATCTCTATGGCCCTGATCTATATGCTTGCCCTGAAGCATGTGAGTAGTTTCCGTGACGTCCTAATGAATAGAACTGGTTGAAATTTCAAAATCTGAAAAATAACTGGAGAAAACAATTGACACAATTCTCACAAAATGTATCCCTGCTTCTAATCTGCTCTATTAATGAGCTCATAATTAATCCCTTCTCTGTCTACTTCCATATGAGTTATGCACACACTATTACTATCTTTATTCCCCGCACCCAAACAAACCCACAGTAAATGGGTTTCATTTAAGCAAGGATGAAAAATGAAACAACAATTTAAAGACATTCTGGAGATACAGACAAGCCCAAAAAGTTGGGAAATTTTTCAAAATGCCAATGATAAAGAAATGGTTTAAATAACGCCATAACTTTAATACTCCTTTTCTAATTGCTTTTATAAACATCCTCTAAAATTAAACCTTGGGATACACTAATATGTAAAATTTGAGGGGGATTGGCTTCTTTCAGGGAAAATTTGGGATGAGGGTGGCTTTAACGTTCAATATAGTGCCATCTCTTCAACAATGTGGTAAATAGCACTGCATTTTATGCATTAAGATGTTTGCTGTTTCGTTGTATGACAGACAGCTTTTTTCTCTATCCCAGCAAGTTAAAATCCACACTTTCATTCTGTCTTTTATATAAAGCTTTTGTCTGGCCATTGCTCAGAGGGGGGTAGGCATTGGGGTTTTGCTACAATAATGTATCATGTGATACAGTATCATAGTTTTCAGTGCAAGACATCTCCTGTGGGATATTTCGTCATAATAGTCACAAAATTCAGTTACACATTCTTATTGATAGGCAGATCAATTTTCATGCTTTTATTCCAGTTTAAAAAACTTCCTTGAGCAAACTGAATGTTCAAATTGACTTTTGGAATTGGGAAATCAAGATTTAAAAAGCATGTATGGAGATACCATCTCGGATTCCCATCATCTAAGGTGTGAGATCCCCATAGTTTGATTTAACAGCTTTGAAACTTCCTTTCCTGTTACAGCAGCTAATTTGAACACTGAATGTATGTAATAGCAAAGTTTCAAAGCTGTGAAATCAACTGAAAGCATTTGCTCTTCAAATGGAATGAATTAAAGATGTCGGCCAAGACTTCATGGATCCCATACATGATCAGGTTAATGGGGTAGCGGGCTGATGGTAGCTCTCCAATAGATGGAAGGGATTACAATAGGCAAAATGACCTGCACCAGAGAAGTTATTGTCAGATAGTTCCCACATGTCTTTCTTAATAAAGTAGCAGCTGAGTTAAACCACATTCCTGGTATCTTATCTTTCTTCCTGCAGTGCCTGATATACTAGAACGTGCAGTGTTTGATTGTTATCAAACTCCACTGTTTCACTTGATACCTTTTGTGACTAAAACATCTATCTCAATTTGCAGCCAGAAATCATATATCTGACATAGTACTTGGCTGCAAATTGAAAAGCATGTAGTTATGTAATGTAACACAGGAACTGCATGAGACCTTAGTCTGAGTGTGTCATAAAAATAAGTGGAAAAGCAACTATGAATTCAGGAGATGTAGTAGGAGTCAGGCTGGAGCTATGTGCTTAGGCAGGCAAAACTTCATCCATTTGATTTTTAAGAGGAGTTTTGCCAGCCTCAGAACTGGATATTCTGTGAATGAGGTATACAGAGCTTTTTATCTGAAACTATTGTTCATACCACATAAGGACTTTTTCTTGATGATTTTGGATCTGAACATTTTAATTTGATAGCATTTCAACAAAGTATGTCAACCAATGTCTTTGCCATATCATTTTCTAGGCTTGCACATTATCTCGGTGACCTATTTGGACCTTCCCTGTTTCATTTCTGTTCATACATTTCTCATTTAAAAAACAACTAAATCATGTGAGCAAAAAAAAGCAAACACAAGCCTTGCCACCTACTGACCTGAGTTGAATTTGAATCAGTGTTCTAAGACGAAAGACATCGCCCCCCCCACCACCACTGTAAGTCCTCTCAAATCTCCTGTCCCACACTGAGTGTAAATACAATATAGTACTTTGACAGTGATCGTGGGGGATATGGCTATATCCCATTAGCTGCTTTAATTTAAAAAAGAGCATCCCGTGATGTAAATCTTTCATAACACACTTAAAATCAGGTTCCTTGCTGATTTTCTAGAATAATTTATACCACATATAGTATCAATAATGAAATGTGCAATAACCAATTAAAGTTGGCTTACTCTTATTGCTGTAACTTGTTATAACAAACACAGTGAGCTGCAATATTTTCTCATTGTCACATAATGGTCTTCTTGGAGAAAAAGCTGGGATACTGTGAATAAATTGCAAGCTAGCTCTCACTCAGGTACTGGCAAGTCTCACTAATTCATAGGGTTGCTGTAATGTAGTTTTGCCCACATTTAATGTATACTGGAGGTGTGACCAGGTGCAGCTCTTGCCAAGACTGAAGGCATTAGCTAAGAACTAAAAACTCAGAGGTGGAGACAAGACCAGTTCACCTGTATGTTAGTTTTGCTCAAAATAGGTATTAGTCTTATAAGAATGTAGCTAGTGTTTAGACTCTATGAAATGCTTGTAAGTTGCTGCATACATTAATCTCACTTGTAATGTCTGTATTCCAGGCTATAAGAAAATGTGTAAGTTTTGCTTTATAACTGAAAATGTTTGCTCTGAACTTCTGATCCCAGGCAAAGGAATCACCCCTCCATGTTTCCCTACCCCCCAACACACCCGCCCCTCCTCAACCATCCAGGAGGACTATCAACATTTAACTGGGCCATTATAAAACAAAGGCTTTGTTAATCGTCCCCATCTACCAATGGGGAAGTACCTGTGAATGCTGGAAGAGGGAAATGAAAACAGTTGATGTAAAGATTTTTCATCCCTTCTGCTTTTTGAACTGTAACAGGGCCAGAGAACCCAAACTGAAGGTTGCTCAGGGGCGTGAAAAAAACATCCTCCTGAATACCACCCCTTGTTGGAGGTGGTTTTATTTTGTCACCAGGAGAGCTCTCTCCCGGGCAGGGCCGGCTCCAGGCACCAGCTTAACAAGCAGGTGCTTGGGGCGGCCAAAGGAGAGGGGCGGCACCTGCGGCAATTCGGGGGCAGCAGGTCCCTCACTCCCTCTAGGAGCAAAGGACCTGCCGCTGAACTGCCGCCGCCGATCGCGGCTTTTTTTTCCCCAATTGCCGCGATCGGCTTTTTTTTTTTTGCTTGGGGCGGCAGAAATGCTGGAGCGACCTCACAGCACACCTTACAACGGCATGGCTGCAGCAGTACGGTGCGCACGGTAGACATCGCCAAAGCTAGAGATCCCCAGGGTTTACCTCCTGGATTCGCTCTGAAAGACACTTTGAATTGATAGATCACTCTTAGGATCTAGATCAGGGGTCGACAACGTTCGGCACGCGGCTCGCCAGGGTAAGCACCCTGGCGGGCCGGGCCAGTTTATTTACCTACTGACGCGGCAGGTTCGGCCGATCGCGGCCCCCACTGGCCGCGGTTCGCCGTCCCGGGCCAATGGGGGCAGCGAGAAGCGGCGCGGGCAAGCAATGTGCTGGTGTAAGATCTAGGGTACCAGTTGATCTGGAGTAAGTGGCTGATCTCTTGGGACTAGAAGCAATCTGAATATTGTGTCAGGTTTCAGAGTGGTAGCCGTGTTAGTCTGTATCAAAGAGTACTTGTGGCACCTTAAAGACTAACAAATGTATTTGGGCATAAGCTTTTGTGGGCTAAAACCCACTTCATTGATGAAGTGGGTTTTAGCCCACGAAAGCTTATGCCCAAATAAATGTGTTAGTCTCTAAGGTGCCACAAGTACTCCTCATTCTTTTTGAATATTATGTGATTTTTTTGGTGTAAGAGATCATTTATCGCTAAGTCCAGTTTGCCTGGCTGGCAAGATAGACTGGAGAGGCTAAGAGGACTGTTTGTAACTCCATGGTAGGACTGTTCTAGTGATCCAGGAGTTCATATGCGTTACTGGCTTGGTGAAATCTAATTACAGAACCCACTACCAGTTTGGGCTGTCTGCCCTGTTTTTGATAGTCTGCCCTGATGTAGACACTCACAGTCATGAGCCACCCCAGACAGCATGACAGGAGGTAAATGAGAACAAAAATGTGATCCAGAATAGACTAGTACAAAATTAGAAAGTCCCAAAATGAGGGTCCGACAGAATATTATGAATTGTCAAATTCTACTTTTCACCTAATCTCAAGAGAGGCCCTGAGAGAGAACGGTTAAAACTGCTAGTCACAGCTGCAGTATTTAAAATTATAGTCTAGATCCACAGCTGATGTAAATGGATGCAGCTCCATTGATGTCAAGGGAGCTGTTCCAGTGTACACCAATTAAGGAGCTGGGCCCAGATTTGTAAAGGTACTTAGCCATTGCGCCACTCACTGTTGCTATGTGTAACTGACTAAGAAGCTTAAATCTCATTTTCAGAAGGGACTTCGGCACCTAGGGCCAGATTGAAATTGAATAGGACTTAGGTTGCTAAGTGCCTAGTCACTTTTGAAAATGAGACTAGTAACTTATCATGACCTCAGCCATGCTTTCATTTCATCAGTGTTCCCAGTCTTTATTACCTACCAGTCAGCTTCTCCCTTAATTACCTTCATGCTTTTTCCCATGCTGCTCCTTATGCATGCAAAAAACTCTCAGGTATTATCCACAGGGCCACTACCTGATCCTCCTTCAAATCCCTCTTTAAGACTTGCATCTACTGTGACGCCTATAAAACCCTGCCTGATCATCATGGCTAGACAGATGATAAGCCCTGCGTGTCCCTCCTTCCTTTTCTTATCTCCTTTCTCACCAGCATTCACAATTTTGCCATTTGTCACTCAAAATCTACCCCCCAACAGAACAAGCATGTGACGTTGTGCAGTCTATATGGTTTTATAAAAACACGATAATAAGTGAATATAATGTAACTGGGATAGTTTTATAAAAATTTGACAATAAGTGAATATAATGCAACTGGGATATGCTTCGTGCAAAAGGTCTCTTGTAAGGTATCATTACAAAGCTCATAATCTACTGAGTGTGATCATCCTATTAGTAGAAATGTACCACTCTTGTATCTAAAACTAGAAATATAAAACATAACTCTGAGGGCCTATTGTAATTATGTAAAGTGTGGGCCATTAATGATGGTTTGGAATCTTGATGACTCCCATTAGCAAGGACCATTATCCACAGATGGCTGTGTTTACCTGTGAGTCTTCCTGTATATGTGTGTGCTGGCAAGTGGGCAATGAAGTCTTGCAGTGACATGTGATCATGTCACCTGAACTGGAATCCATCTTTAACCTGGTGCTTTTCCAGTGGGGGTGGGGGGGTGGAAACCCAGAGGGACAAAGGGTTCCCGCCTTATGCAAAAGATATATAAAGGGGTGGAACAGAACAAAGAGGAGAGAGGAGCCATCATGAAGAATCCCCTAGCTATCACCTGAACTGCAACAAGAGCTGTACCAGGGGAAAGAATTGTGCCCAGGCCTGGAAGGTGTCCAGTCTGAGAAAAAACTTACTGAAGCATCTCTGAGGGTGAGATTATCTGTATTCAGTTTGATTAGGCATAGATTTGCGCATTTTATTTTATTTTGCTTGGTGACTTACTTTGTTCTGTCTGTTACTACTTGGAACCACTTAAATCCTACTGTCTGTATTTAATAAAATCACTTTTTATTTAGTAATTTACTCAGAGTATGTATTAATACCTGAGGGAGCAAACAACTGTGCATATCTCTCTATCAGTGTTATAGAGGGCGAACAATTTATGAGTTTGCCCTGCATAAACTTTATGCAGGGTAAAACGGATTTATCTGGGTTTAGACCCCATTGGGAGTTGGGCATCTGAGTGCTAAAGACAAGCACACTTCTGTGAGCTGTTTTCAGGTAAACTTGCAGCTTTGGGGCAAGTGATTCAGACCCTGGGTCCGTGTTGGAGCAGATGGGAGAGTCTGGCTCAGCAAGACAGGGTGCTGGAGTCCTGAGCTGGCAGGGAAAACAGGAGCAGAGCTAGTCTTGGTACGTCAGGTGGCAGCTCCCAGGGGGGTTTCTGTGATCCAACCCGTCACAAGGCATCAACAACAACAAAAAGCCATGCAACTCACAAAGCTGAGCCAATTCTTCACAATATTTACCTGGTTATGTATCATATCCCTATGCCTACTCTTAGTCTGCTTTACGTCTTTTAGGGTATGCCTACACTGCAGTCAGAAGTATGAGTACAGCACATATGGACATACCCACAGCCTCTCATTAACCGTTTCTTGGCCAGCGTGGAGTTTGTATACCCCATCACAGCTATACTCTATCATTTTTGCTCATGTGGAGTAGTGCCTTATTGACAAGAAGTTCCATTGCACAGCATGTAGAATAAAGAGCTGCTTAGTATGGGTATGGGAAATAGAATCAGGCCCTATTTGTTTGTTTATGGCTCTGGAATGGCTTTTATAGTCAGGTCTATACTCAAGGTGAGAGTAGAGAGGTGTCCAAAGGAATTTCTCCTTGTGGAATGTTACGACAGACAGAATGCTTCTCAAGACACTGGGGGGAGAATTTGGAAGCAGTTTTTACATCTCCTTACTTTCTCGTTAGAGAAGTAGCACAAGGTCCCAAGGCTGTGATTGCTTGTTGCTCTACAGGCAGCACAGACCTAGACATACCATATGGACAACTTCTCACTGTGCTATCTTACCTCCACCTCCAATACCACTACACTTAGGGTTTGAAAGCACTGACATTCTGGCTGCCCATTATGTCAGTGCACAAAGTGGGAAAGGTTCTTGTATCCTGCCCCACCTGTCATGCATCCACGCTGGGGCAGGCGGAATCCAGCACATAATGTTTTTAAAGAGAAGGACAACAGTATTAGGGTTTGACAAATATCAGTACCTCTTTCAAAGAAGATTCTATCCTGTAACAGTACTGGTAGGCAGCTGGTTTTACATATTCTATGTACATTGTGGAAAAGTATACAAACTTACTGACAATTCTTGGATGATTTTTTGGAGTTCGTTGTGCCCGTGCTTTCCAGCAATATGTGCTGGTTTCTCTCCATGTTTGTTGGCTATTCTGCAAGCCTGACTTGCCTCAGGATACTGGAGTAGAAGAGTAGCAAGGTTCTTTAATCCAAATTTAGCTGCACAGTGGAGAAGTGTAGGAAGCTCTTCCCAATAGGAATCTGTATATGGAAATAAGAAAAGGTTTTTTATAAAAGTCCCTGGTTTATAGATAAAACATATCACCCTCCTTTACCAAACTTCCAGGGTTCAATAATATGTAGTGTTATGAAAGCTGTCCTTGAAGAATTGGTCCTCAGAGAGCAAATTCTTGTAACTAAAAGTTTATAATTCAAGTAGTCGTCATACATTTCAGTAATGGTGCCTCTTAACCTTCCTTTAACATAACCAAGAAGTCCCATTTTCTCTGACAGATGGAATTTCAAAAAACACTTGAATTATTTCTACTGATAAATAATGAGAGCTGGACACTGCCCCAGGGAAAGAAAATTCTACAGTATAGGCATACCTTCCCGTAAGTATTTATTACTAAAATTCTCTAAAGCCATTTTTAATCTCCGTAGCTGTCCTGAACATGACATTTCTAGAGGGGTATATAGAATCATAGAATATCAGGGTTGGAAGGGACCTCAGGAGGTCATCTAGTCCAACCCCCTGCTCAAAGCAGGACCAATTCCCAACTAAATCATCCCAGCCAGGGCTTTGTCAAGCCGGGCCTTAAAAACCTCCAAGGAAGGAGATTCCACCACCTCCCTAGGTAACGCATTCTGTAATATAATACCCGTTTTGCATGTTCATATAGCTAGATTGTATCAAATGTGTGCCTATCAACTTACTGAAAATCAGGCCCACTTTTTTGTTTTTAAAATAACTCTACATTTGGGGAACAGATTTTTAGCCATTGTTCTGAAATAGTGGGACGTTAATTCGTATTGTCTCTTGTATTTCTCTTTTGAGGAATAAGTGAGGTAGGTAGGTACACTGGAATTAATCAGCTATTTCAGAACTTATTATTAGCAATGATACAATGGTAGTGGTGGAATGGCAAAATCTCAGCTCACCATCATTAGAAAGATGGATTGCAAAGACATAGGAAGTTCTTGCAATAGAAAAAAATAATTACTGATCCCAGAAAGGACTCTTATGGTAGTTACTTAAATACTTGATTGCCTTTTGGACAAGGAAGCAAGAACAGAGAAACCCAGAAATATTTGTACTATATCATACTGAGAGGAGAACTAGCTGTTACCACTCTTTGTACTGTGGACTATAATGTTGAAGCTTTTAACCACCATAAGTAAGCAAGTCTGTGTGTGTGTGTGTGTGTGTGTGTGTGTGTGTGTGTGTGTGTGTGTGTGTGTGTGTGTGTGTGTGTGTGTGTGAGTGTGAGTGTGAGAGAGAGAGAGAGAAACAGAAAGAGACCTCTGGCAAAAAACTTCAATGCTAACACCTAAGATTGAGCACCTAAATATAAAAGGCCTGAATTCCACATGTATGGAGCACCCACAAATCTATCTGAAGACAATGGGGTTTTAAGTGCTCAGCACCTTTGAAAAAACAAGTCACTTAAATATATATATTTAAATAGATTCAGGAGCCTTGCATCTATTTATAGGCACACAGCTTCAAAAATTTGGGCCTCTGTTAAGAAAATATTTGTTTTCCTGTGTATATCCATACAGTAGCTGTGGGTTTTTTTGAATTTTATATTTCTTTGATTCTTCTTAGTAAAAGTCTATTAAGAATTACAATAATTGTAATTTTAAAATAATGGCTCCAGCAACAAAAATATCTAAAGCTTCTTTGTGAGAAATAGCTGCTGTATGATATGTTTACTCTGCCATTCTCAGCCTTCTTATTTAAACTCCATAGTCTAGATTCTATATTAGAATAACTATAAATGTTTTTCCCTTAGAAAAGTGAACATAATCCATAATGTAGTTAGTTATTTCTCTATATTTCCACACACAGCAGAAAAAATCTCTGGAGAAAACACACACACTATCAGGAGATGTCACACTAACAGTATAATATATGCAAGGAATTTGAAAACTAGACCAAAAACATCAAAGCTAGGTCTAATTCTGCACATTACGTGGGATTCTTTTACAAGTAAAATGTCTAAAAAATAGCTGGTATTTCAAAAACATCTCAAAAAAGATTTCTTCCCTGAGTTGCCTATATTAAACTTTCTGCCTTTGGAGGTGTCTAGCAGTAACATAAAAGTTGAAAAAGGTTAAAGGATAATTTTAGAGAGGATATGATAACAAAAAAAATGTAATTTCCAGCCTATATTTTGCAAGCATACTTCAAGAGGTCAAATATTTTATGCAAAAAAACTTCTACAACATGTTAATGACATTGTCTAAGGAAAAACTCCATGCCTTTAAATTAAACCAGATATAATTGGCCGTGAATGCAAAATAAGTCCTAATTCTATCATCTTATAAATTCCACTCACACACATTGCTTGAGATGGGAGGAAGTGACAAAATGCATCATAAGGGGTGCCACAAAGGGAAGTGAGGGAATCTCAGCACCTGAACTTAGATGTTTTTGTCACATTTGTCACAGTACTGTCTACATACGCATAACAAAATGCTATAATGTATGCAAACTGTGACAGTTTAGTATTTTATGGAGGCACTGGTTGAGACTCCTAAGTTAAGGTTGAATTTTCCACTTAAAGCAGTACTTCAATCTCTTTGTCATGAACAAAGAATATAGAACATCCTCACAATTAGAAAGGATGAGTAATAAAATAATTTCTGAGAATTTACAAATAAATAAGTTTATTAGTGAAAATGTTTTAAATTGGTATTTTAAAGAATTTTAACTTATATAGTTGTTGGATTTTTATTTTTAGCCCGAACATTCTTAATTATGGAATAATACAGCATCTTCAAATTTTTCAAGTAGTTATGATTATGGACTGTTGGGGACAGGTTATTAGCTCATGTCACTCTTGAATGGAGCCATTGTGACATTATAGGTAACTCAACTGTGACAAAAAGTCAGACCTGACAGTTCTGGAGGTGTGGTCCTATTGAAATTCCAGGGAAGTGGGCGGGCTTATGGCTAAAGGACTCTCCCCCAACCTTTGGGGAGGATCCACTGAGCCTGGAAACTCAACAGATTACGGGGGACAACAAACCCCTGCAGAGACCCCATGCAGTCCTGGTGAAAAGAACTCCAGTATCAGCTTCAGGAGCTTGTCCAGGAACCCCGAGGTCAAGCACAGGGTGTTGAGCTGGTGCCAAAGCATGGACAGGACCAGTTGGTTGAGCACCAGTCCCCTCCCCCGAAGAGAGAGGCACCGGAGCAGTCCTGTCCACTCTGGAGGTGCGGTCTTATTGGGTGCTGGGAAGTGGGCAGGCGCAAAAGGCCCCTCCCCCAGCCTGGGGAGGAGCTACTGAGCCCAGAACTCAAGTAAAGTCAGGGGACAAGGAAGAAAAAAACCAGGAACAGGTGTGGGGGTCAAAGGGCCAGAACTAGGGAACGTGATGGGGACACTGAGCAGAGAACCCCGGACAGCGCCCACTGCTCCTCAAAAGCATCCAAGGAGCCAGCGGACCTGGAGGTGTGGTCCTTTTGAGCGCTGCGACATGGACGGGCGCTAGCTCGTTCACTGCTAAAAGTCCCTCCCCCAGCCTAGGGAGGAGCTACTGAACCCAGAACTCAACCAAGTTCGGGGGACAACAAAGGCAATAACGGGAACAGGCGTGGGGGTCAAAGGGCCAAAACTAGGGAACCAGAAGGGGACACCTAGCAGAGAACCCCGGACAGCTCCCACTGCTCCTCACAAGCATCCAAGGAGCCAGTGGACCTGGAGGTGTGGTTGAAGGCAGATATATCCTGTCTTAGATTGGTTAAAGCCCTTTTTTCTATTAACTGAAAGGTTATCTCAGGTTAATTAGGGACACCTGAGTCTAATTAAGGGCAGCCTGTGATCTTTAAAAACTTCTTCCAGTGAGGGAGAAAGGAGAGGAGGAATGAGAAGTAAGCTGCAGAAAGGTTGTGTGCAGTGAGGGAAAAATGTTTCTGCTAGGTCAAGAGCTGTTTTACCCCACAAGGGGAAATCTTGTGTTTATTTCTGTTTGGGGGGGAGGCTTTGATTCCCAGAATAGCTGGGCCAAGAGTAGTTTAAAGAGGGTGGAGCCAGCAGAAGAAGAGGCAGTGCTCCAGGAGGAGTTAAAAAAATTATTTATTTTTTGTTTAAAGAAGCCCTTGAGCCAACCTTAAGCCCTACCCTGTAAATAAGCCAATGTGAAGTATTAAATCTGCAGAGTAGGACTGATTTACCCCAGGTCCCCCTCAATGCCAGGGGGAGAAACACTGAGTCCTGATGTGAGAAAAGAGGGACATTTATCACACAACCAATCGTTACTATTTCTATCCAACTACTTTCCCTGCTACAAATCTATTAGTTGGAATGAGACAGTGTGTGAAGGAAACTATATAAAAAGTGTCACTTAGTTCCCAATGGTCATTGGACTGGATCCAACCTTTATACTGGTATTAAATTCTTATGCTGTATGTTAAATTAAAGGACAGATTGACCAGAATATGATCCAGAAACTTTGTGCTACCCCAGTCAATTTAAGCAGCCAGCTTGTACCAGTGAGACTGTATCTGGCCTTAAAAGTTAAAAATTGTAAAAAATTAAAGTTGATAGTACATAGCATTATTACATATATTCCGTTTGCTAGTGATATCACAAGGTGGCATTCTCCAAGGGTTTCTTGTTTAATATTAATGTATGAAATCTGTAACAATTAACATAACATTAACAAAGAAACCATAATAATTTTTACAGTCCAAAACAAGGATGAATAACCCATCTATCTCATTCAACTTGGAATTGAATGATTATTGATTGTTTTACATTAATGATGAAATAATGACTTTAAAGTCTGTGAAGTGTCTGATGTGGTAAAGGCATTAATTCCCTTTGATTATTAGAGTCTTGTTATTTAAAAATACTGATAGACAAGGCAGAATAAAGAGAGAGATTGTAAGGTACCTATAGTAAATCAGGCTAGTCTGCCTTTTGAAGGTTCAGTATAGTGTATTCTGTATATCAGTCATGTTACTGATGCTGCAAATTCATTTACGATTCTTTTATACTAATGACATATAGGTTATAGTTACACTGCAATTGAAGATGTGATTGCCTACCTGCACTAGCTTTATTTTAGCTAGCACACTAAAAATAGCAGGGGCAATATGGACTTCCACATGGGTGTACAAGCCTCCCCTAATACTAGGTATGTTTCACATTGCTAGTCTGCACTGAGGCCCATGCTGTCGTGCCTTCACTGCTGTTCGGGGCGGGGGCTCATTCTTACATTTGCTGCACAATTGCATTGAATTCAAGGGATGTTTTGGGTGCTGAAGGAATGCAGGCACCAGGGACTAGCTTCACAGGGGGACTTGCCTTACATTATTCAGTGTTGCAGCACCTAACTTTCAGGTGCCTTGCTGCACAGTGGAATTCACAACCTCAAGTTAGGTGCCCAGGCTCCCTATCCAATGCCTGCAGAGAATTGGGTGCCTAAAAAAGGGATTCACAGAAGTCAGCTTGATGAGCAGGGAGCCACCTGAACCACCCAGTAGGAAATGACAAGGAGACGGTTGACTTAAGCCCAGTCCCTCAGAAGGGAGTTAGAGCCTAACTCTGGGTCACAAAGAGGTCCTCTGTCTGCTTGGTATTCACAGCCATGAACCCTCTCCTGGAGTTAGGCACCTAAGGCAGATCAGCCCTTCCTTGCAAAAAACAAAACAAGGAGGAGGTGGTGCTGATGATGATGATGCCCCCATCACACCCACTAGCCCAGTGTTCAGAGTACGCAGCTGGGATTTGGAGAGTCAGGGTCAAATGCCTGCTCTGCCTGATTTAGAGCAGAGATTTGAACCCAGGTCTCCCAGGTGAGTGTCCTGACCACTCGGGTACAGGGTCATTCTCACTCTCTCTCTCTCTGGCTTCATGAATATTGAATTATTTATACAATGTGGAACAACTTCAACAGGAGAGATGGATAGCCCCCCCTCCTTATAGCTCAGTGGTTAAGGCACTCTCTTGGGAGGTGGGAAACATGGGTTCCAGTCCCTGCTCCAAACCAGGCAGAGTGGAGATATTAACCTAGTTTTCCCACATCCCAGGGGCAGCACCAGCAACTCCCCACAGGCTAAGCGTGCTGAGAGCACACCCACTGGATTGAGCCCCAAAGGTGACATAAGCAGGGGAATGAGTAGGTTTGAGGACCTCACTGGGGCTTAGGTGCTAAGCAGTTAAACACATTTAGGACATAGATTTGCACATGCCTACTAGAAGAAATGTAGGTGCCATTGGGACTTTACTGGCAGAACTTGGCACCATGGGACTTTAGCCACCTACGGGGTCAGGCAGCAGCTGAGTGGGGGTTTGTGAATGCCAGTGGCACCTAAAAGTTGGACTTAGAAATCTAAAGGGGCAGCTAGGTGGCTCAGTCCCGCTTGTGAATCTAGCCCCTGAGGTGAAATCTTGACCCAGAAGAGGCCAGGATTTCATCCACAATATCTATTTGCAGTTTCTCTGACTCTATAGCCTGTCAACAGAATGCAGTAGCCCAGCATAAGTAAAAGTATTGTTTCTTCCCCTTCCATTCACGCACTCCAGTTCCAGCAAAGCAAAATTTCTAAAATCCAATGTCTGTAGCAGTTCCTCAGATTCATCTGTCCATCATCTCCTTCCCAAACTGGGATTCTATTTTAATGCACCAAAATATTATTCAGTGCGTTGAAAAGAGAGGCACTGGAACAATTTGTTACACATTTTATTAGACGGTTGTCATTAATTTGGAAGGTAGTTAGGGAAAAATAATCTAACCAGTGTTAATTCCCAATAATACACGTATCTTGATGAAATGCAGTTACTTAAAATTAAAAATCTGTAATGTCAAAACTTGTCAGGAAGTCAGTGCAGATTTAAATTATCACACTTGATGAACAAACCATTTCTTAACATTACACAAGATTAGAGTTATCAGAACTAAAATGAAAGTTAAAAAGCATCTTAATTTGAACTCCACCCAAATTTAAATTCCAGCAGAACCAGATAGCAGTACAGATCAGGAGTTTAAAACAAAATGCTTTGGCAAGGCTCTGTTTGTTTATGTTATAGATAAGAGAAATTAATCCAAATGGCATCAGCAGTGTTTAAAAATGTGTACCTACAAGATGGGAAAATGGAAGCAGAAAGAATAAGAACTACAATTTGTGGTTGTGGTTCTGCATTTCAGCAAGATTGTTATGAATATTTTAAAAGCTTCCCTCTCCAGATTTCAGAATGAACAAAAACCCACATGTCCCTATGTATTTTGTGTGCACATGCATGTAGTGTAATGTAACATAATAGATATATCTGACTATAAATAATAATAAACAATGAAAATAAGTAATATAGTTTCCTGTCAAAACATGAACAAGCTCGTCAAAGTGAAAAAACCCTACACTGGTGTGTCGCTGAGCTCATCTCTCTTACAGCCAGTGATGGCGCTGTATGATGATCAACTAAAACTATATCTCCTTTGAGATGAGATTAAAGCCCGGACAGACATACCCATGCTAATATAGCTAACAATGTGGGGCACAGGTTTCAGCATGGGCTAGCAATGTGAGTGGGTACACAGGGTTCCCAGCCTTCTTGTGCAACCCATGCTAAAGCCTGTGGTGACGCATCTGCACAGTTACTTTTAGCCAAACTAGCATGGGTAAAGCTAGCACACATACATCTATCCAAGCTGCAGTCACACCTTGGATTGCAGTGGAGAAATACCCTTAGATAGTGTGGGCCTGGTTTTGAAAATTTGAGACCGGGGCAAGGGCAATAACCGTATGCTTTATTTATACATGACGATAACAATGGCAATGATGAGGTATTTGTATGTGCCACTTGTCAGGTATGCTGTGCCATTTGTGTGCACAGATAGGAAATGTGTTGGCAACTTTGATAACTGCACACACATTTAATGCACATTTTTGTACATGGCTCCATGCTTTTCAGGTTTCAAAAAAATCAAGTTCCAGGAAGCCTTGTGAGCCATATGCTCATGTTTACAATTCAAAACATGTCCTTTATACCTATTTTTGGCTTATCAATTCAAAACCAACACATGTATTTTACTCATTAAATACAATGTACATAAGAGTGCCTGTTCTCCTGCTGTTATCACTTACTAAATGGGCAGTATGTATTCCTTTTCCAGAACCCAACATTTTGATTACAGATAATTACTACTGTTAATCTTGTAAACCTACATCTTTTGTGTCAGCAGAGAGAAATTGAACACACATGCAGCAATTATTTGAACACACAGAGTTCAGCATGGTGCAAAGCACTCATACAACCTAATTCTTCAGCTTTCAGAAACTCTGGATGAGGAATTTACATTTCACATCTTAGCAGAGATTGCACATAGTAGGAGGCGGAGGTGGGAATGGGGCTAACTTGACATACTGGGTCATGGAGGAGCTGCAATCTGACAAACTTCCTACAATTCATAAGAATGCAGCTTTTCCCCAACAATTTATAAGCAACTTGTTGGAATATTGCTCTTCTCTCATCTGCATCTTCCCTTCACCTTGTCCCTCCTGCAGAACCCACTCTCATCACATCATCCTTCCCCACTCCTGGGCACAGCCCCACTTCCTCTCCATCCTATGACATCCCGAATTCACAGAACGTAGCTGGGGAATCAAGAAGGCAAGCTGGCCTACATGAGAGAACAGATGGAGCTGGCACATCTGGCAGCTCCATCAGCTTCTCTGTTTATGGCTCTACATTGGATTATAATGACTAAGAGGAGTTTGTGTTTAATGTAACTTTTGAAAACTGTGCTACTAATATGTGAGATTTTATGAAAATATACATGTATATGAAGTTTGCAGTTTATAATGACTATGGGTGTTTTAGCTATACAGGGCCCAAAAAAACCCTATGACTCTCTGGGGTAATTTCAGAAAAGGCTCATTTCTGCCATCGTTACTGAATCAATCACAAAAATATACTGCAGAAAATTTGAAGCATTATTGTGTTAAAGCGATTTAATTCAATTGTTAAAGTGTGATTTAGAGGATTTTATTCTCATTTTAAATACAAATCTCCATGCGATCTGAACTATGGAGGTGCTAGTAAGCTTCTTCCATATTTCCACCTTCCCTAGTTTTTCATGGCATCTGGTTCAAAAGTCAGTGAGGAAGGGAAAATAAATTCTGTTTATAAGGGACTCCAACTACTTTCTTGGGGGCATGAATTTTAGCTCCACCTTTAGTAAAGGTGTGACACATACGAGTGCTAGTAAAAGGTCTGTCTTGACTTCCTGAGTTGGTTACAGAAGCTTATACCATGTCACATGGCTAGAGTCAGTATCCAGTACCTCCTGTTACGCACACCTTTCATTTAAATGGCATGGTGAAAACCCACATCTGAATAGTAAATATGGGTTTTTCCCCCTTAAATAAAGATAATCTTCTCTTGAAGTGAAAGATTCTGTTTAGACCACTAGAAATTATGCTACAATGAGAATTTTTGGAATGATCAAATGTTCTTGAAGCAAGAGGGAACAGGACTATCCGCAATCATTTATGGTATGTCATTAATGGTGTGTTGTCATAATACAGATGATATAGAACAACTGGCTGGCTAAAATGATCTAGAGATTTCATCTTGCATTGCATTTTAGCTAGATTTTTATAAAAATATATGTGTATAACACATGCTGTACAGTAGACACTTGCTTATCTGCACTTCACTAATATGTACACAATCTGCACTCTCCCTTCTCTGATATTTAACAGAGACCCATAGTGAGATCTCTGGTGCTGAGAATTTTTTATAGTTATAAAATATGCTATACTGTGAAATATCATCATAAAAAACTAAATCTTCACCTGTCAAAATAAGTGAATAAGGATAATGCATCACAAAATGTACTTTGCTTCTTAGCTTACTTTTTTAAAATAGTAATTGTTCACTTAATTGCTGATCCACAACATTCAGTAATTTGCAATGGGTTCCCTATTAGCTCAAATTAGAGATGTTCTACTGTAAAGAATTGTTCTACTGTACTGTATTTAACTCATTAAAATGAGGGACAAAAGAGGTTTTATGTTGTATATGCTAGCAAAGTACTGTAATTATTTGAACACACAAAAGCTTTAGAAGGAAAATAACTATCCTTAAACTTGCAGATTTGTCATACTGAAGCTAAGTATAGGGAATATCTCTAAAACCTTTACTAGCTGTAGAGCCAGAAAGAACTACTTTTGTGTGTCCACTTTAGGCTAGGACATCTAGGGGATGGGAACAATTTTTGGTCACTAAAAATGTAAATCCTGACTTGGTAACCTAGAGATGAAAGCCTCTCTCTTTATTCTTTCCATTATCACTCCCCAATGAAGGAAGTTAAAAGCAACAGTGCAGTGATCAGAGCGTAAAGCTATTGCAGATGTCCAGCTTAGTAGAGTATTAACTAGGTAGCTAGTGATCATGAGTAGGAAACAGAGTGTATAAGGATAGGGAGTAACCCAGGTCCAGTTTTTTAAAGATATTTAGACACCTAAAGATGCACATAGACACCTAATAGGATGATTCTTTAAAAAAATCCCACTAGATGCTTATCTACATCTTTAAGGGCCTAAATACCTTTGAAAATCTGGTCCCCCATGCTTTCTTGTGATTAAAAATAACTTCTAATGGATATGTGCAAGGCTATATGTGAGTTGTTGCTGTATATATATTTACTTGCCTACCACAGTCAATACACACCACCATAACTCCTTACTGTAAAGCTGTGACACTGGCAGGCCAAATGCCAGCTCTTGCCAAGGCTGCAGGCATTAGCTAAGAACTGATAACCTCGTAGCTGGAGACCAGACCAGGTCACCTGTATCTTAGATTTGCTCAAATTAGTCTTATAAGAATGTATTTGGTGTTTAGACTCTGATACAAGCATTTCATAATCTCGCTTATAATAATCCATACCCCATGGTATAAGGTAATATTTTCAGCTCTGCAACTGTAAACCACCACCACACCCCTCTCCAGTCAGAAGAGAAGCATGACTAAGTGTGAAACCACAAGAAGTGTTATCTCCTGCCCAACAAAAGATTGCCCATAGACATCAGATAAACCACTGTGGAACATCAGAGGATAAAAAACTGTTGATTTTTCATCACCACCACCACCCATGAAGAGGAAACATGCATGTGAACTAGTCCCATCATCTGGAACTCTGGGGGAAAGGAATAAAAATCTCTGACAAGAAGAAACGTCATCTTTTTTGGCTGTTTGAACTCTAAAGGGACAGACTCTAAACTGAAACCAGAGACCAGGGCCGGCTCCAGGGTTTTGGCTGCCCCAAGCAGCCACAAAAAAAAAAAAAAAAAAAAAAAAAAAAAAAAGCCGCGATCATGATCTGCGGCGGCAATTCGGCGGAAGGTCCTTCGCTCCGAGCGGGAGCGAGGGACCGTCCGCCGAATTGCCGCTGAATAGCTGGACTTGCCGCCCCTCTCCGGAGTGGCCGCCCCAAGCACTTGCTTGCCAAGCTGGTGCCTGGAGCCGGCCCTGCCAGAGACCGCCAGGGGCTGTCTTCTGGATCTGTGCTGAAAGACACTTTGAATAGACCGATCATTACAACTCTGTCTCTCTTAGGTTTTAGATGGTAACTCATTGGTGTGTATATGTTTGCTTGCTATCCCTTAATGCCAGGCTTGTGTACGTTTCCATGATTTATTGTTTATTTCCCACATCCTGTCCATGACTTTCACTAAAAATACCCATGCCAACATCGCAGCCTTAAGTATTATGGTAATGCCCAAGAGGATCTGTGATCTTAAGGACTACATGCACTGGGGTGATATGGACTGTTTTGGGACTTTTGTTATGGAATATTTACACATTTGTTAAGCAACTTCTTTAGGACTAGAGGACAAGATTCCATGAAGTTACAAGGGATCCAAGGGGGTAACTGAGGTAAGGGACCACTTGCAGGGCTGCCCTGAGACCACAAGGGGGTGCCTAGGAGGAGCCTGTGGCAGCTAGAAGCTACTATAAAATTAAATAGAAATGGCAAAATACAAAGCCAAAATTAAAGATAATTGCCTTTTCCAAAATGAGGATCTCAATTTGAATCCCCCAGGTCTCAACACATTTATACCCTTCAGTCATGCTTCTGATGGGAGATCTGCAACAGACTCAGAAGGGCTCAATTAAAGATTCTCTGGACTCTCTCCATACCAAAATAAGGCTGGATGTGTGCTTCTCTTTCTTCCTTGGAGGCAAAATAGCAATTATGGCATAGAGTAGACTGAGATCTGGCATAGAATCAAAGAAATGTAGAGCTAGAAGGAACTTCAAGAGGTCACTGAGTTCTTCCCCTGCACAGAGGTACGACCAAGTATATGTAGACCATCCCTGACAGGCATTTATCTAACCTGTTCTTAAAAACCTCCAGCGAGGGGCATTCCATAACCTCATTTGGAAATCTCTTCCAGAGCTTAACTACCCTTATAGTTAGAAAGTTTTCCTAATATTTTTAACCTAAATCTTCCTTGCTGCAGATTAAGCCAATTACCTCCTGTCCTACCTCCAATGGACATGAAAAACAATAGAAAATTGTCTTCAAATATATTAAGGTTGACTGTGCGTTGTGTGAAAAAATACTTGTTTTTGTTTGTTTTAAACCTGCTGCCTAATAATTTCGTTTGGTGACCCCTAGTTCTTGTGTTATGAGAAGGAGTAAATAGCACTTCCTTATTTACTTTTTCCACACCAGTCATGATATTATAGACCTCTATCATATCCCCCCTTAGTCGTCTCTTTTCCAAGCTGAAAAGTCCCACTCCTATTAATCTCTCCTATGGCAGCCGTTCCATACCCCTAATCATTTTTGTTGCCCTTTTCTGAACCTTTTTGAAGTCTAATATATCTTTTTTGAGATGGGGCAACCACATCTGCACGCAGTATTCAAGATGTGGGCATACTATGGATTTATATAGAGGCAATATGATATTTTCTTTCTTAATTATTCCCAACATTCTGTTTGCTTTTTTGACTGCCGCTGCACATTGAGTGGATGTTTTCAGAGAACTATCCACAATGACTCCAAGAGCTCTTTCTTGAGTGGTAACAGCTAATTTAGACCCCATCATTTTATATGTATAGTTGGGATTATGTTTTCCAAAGTGCATTCCTTTCTTGTGGATAATTTTGATGCCTCAAACTTATACCCCACACAACTGACAGTCATATGAAAAGGGAAAACTTGTATTTTCTGGGCTTCTAACTTTGCAGCAAGGCCCCTGGAGAAACTGAGGGCTGACAGACATCCTGCAAACGCCCAACATGACACTTTAGAAGCATAAACTGAGAAAATACCATCAGTTTATTGCAATATACTTTCAAATGTGTCAGGAACATAAAATGGCTAAATGAATTCAACCAAGACTTTGATTTTGGGCTTTAAATAGTAGTTTGTGTTGATATCCCAATGAACCAGTTACATAGAGTTTATATTTCTGTTTTATGGCCAGTTTGGATGCTTTTTCTATGGACTACCTTTCTGCCAGAATAAAGTAATGGAAACTATTAAGCCCAATTTCCCTAAAACAGAGTATAGATACTTAATACAGTTTTAATATTCAAATACATCTATCCTCTTCAGACACTCAACCTTTTTTGCATTTTGAACGGTTGCATCCCAACAATAATTAGGAAAATTAAATTAATATCTGGATGTAGGAGATTGATTATTAAAAAGTAGTGCAAATATACCTAGTTTCTCTCTCTCTCTTTTGTCTCCTCAATATTGGTGTATCTCTCTTAATGCCTGTCTTTCCAATTACATATACAGTACCCTTAGCTTGAAATTAAACTCTCAGCCATGGTCAAACACAGACAACATGCACAATTTTTTAGATAATGTATGTGTCGACAATGTGACAGTGGTTTATAAGCTATTTTAAAATGTTCCTGGTTATTGGTGTCCTTAACGTAGGCTTCTGCATTTCACTAGTAGCCACTATACGTACATCCAAAACTTGTCTTAAATAGGCAATTGTTACAACAGTAGTGTACAAATAAATGCATATGAGAATGTACTCACTAGCTTGTTGATGGTGCACTTCATTCGGGAAAGCGCTGAATTCATAAGCAGACTCCTTGCTTTTCACTAAGAAGGTCAGAGTACTGTCAAGCTTCTCCACAGAAGAAAACTTGAAAGCCTGTTTAGAAGAAAGATAAGAGAAAAATTCAGATCACGTAGTGCTTATGTATTATTAACCATGTCCTTGTAGTGGCAGTAAATCAAAGGATTTAAACAAAATAAATATCAACTCAGTCTCATTAAGGTTAGTTTATTTTTGAAAGACCACAAAGGAGAAGTAATCTGACATAAGACCACCAAGATAATTTGACCAAAATAAGGAAAAGTGGACATTTTGGCCCCAAGTCTTAGCTGTGACTAAACTCAGAAGGATGGGGGAAGGCCTTTAAGAAACCTCTGTGTTCCTCCTATTCTTGGCTCAGCAGTGCACTGGGCCAGTATCCTGACCTAATTTAGAGCAGCGTGGGGGTTATTCTAATGTATACCAGCCGCCAATAGACCCAAGAGGCCAATACTGCAGCTGGGGATCACAAGGCAGGAGGTTACCTAGGCTGACCCAAGTGAGGAGGATGGTATAATTACCTGGCTCTACACCAAATAGGCATCCCCCCTAAGATGGCTGGTTACAACACTTTTAGGTCGACTTTGCACCAGTGACACAGTGTAAAGCAGCTACACATATCTGAGGATCAGGGGTAACTGTGTGGAAAGTATTAGTGGTCTTATGGCAAAACAATTTGACTGGCTCATTTTTTAGCTACAGAAGACACTCATACTGCACTGAATCATGTCAGGAACCAAGTTAAGTTAGCTGCAATGATCCAAGCTAATGTCCCAATCACTGCCCCACACTCAAAAGGGCTGAAGAAGCAACTGTGCCTCATGGCAGCCTGGCGCAAAGTGGGAACTGTGCAGTCTGCTCTCCACCATGCAGCTAATACTTCTGTGGGCTAGGAAAACAGGTGGAACAGCAGGGCCCAGAGCTGTATTTCCTCCCTGCCACCTTTGAGGTGCTAAGGAGAGTAGTCTGACTGCAGAGAAATTGTGGCAAGCCCTAGAGCGGGCTGCACAAAAGTTCCTTGCATGTTCTCTCCATCAGCTCAAACCCCAGAAAATGGCTTGTCACTATTACTATCCTAAAATGATTTTTGAGAGAAGAGTTTGAAACAAAGAGGCTTACAGTATATTATATAATGTTTAACATAACAAAGGTTTTGAAGGGTGACATTTACACATTGAGCTATCACTTTGTAAATTTATCAGGATATGTCTACCCTGCAGTTGGAGGTGTGATCGCAGCACCAGCTGGCATACCCACACTAGCTTTAATCTAGCTAGCATGGCTAAAAGTAAAGATGTGGCAGTACAGGATGCAATGCAGGCTAGCAAGGTGAGTATGTAGCAAAAGTGCCCAGGGTGCTTGTACAACCCAAAGCAAAGTCTGTGCTGCTACAGCTTCACTGCTATTTTTAGCATGCTAGCTAAATTAAAGCTAGTGCAGGTTATTCCAGCCTGTGCTGCAATAACATCTCTGACTGTAGTACAGATACACCCTCAGACTCATGGCAGCTGAGGAACCTTTTACTGAGGGAAAATTTCTGAGCATGCCCTGCTGTACATAAAAATATGCACTAATAAAAGAAAACAAAAATTGAAAACACTGACTGCAGACCAGCCACACGGATATCCTCTTCAGAAGAAGCAAAACTAAAGTAGAAGCCAACTTTTTGCAGCTCCGAAAGGATCCTACAAAATACTGTACTTAGTCCAGAGAGATCTCCATGCTTTATCATGACAGCCATGCAGCGCTGCCATTTTTGGGGGGTGGGAGGTGAGAGGGGGTTCATTGTAAAGTGACACTGATTTCTGTTTTAGAATGGAAAACCCACATACAATACCAGGTAAAAAGAATTTAACTATATAACTATAAGGATATATTTTAATTTATAAGCTACTGCTTTGAATTATTACAAATTCATTCCTGTACATGGAAAATAAGGTAATCAATTAACTGTTCTGATAAGAATCAAAAGATGGAAGATACAACCAAAATACAGCAGAAAAGATTATTAATGTGCTGCAAAACCAGCTGAGAGGAAAAAAATAAAAGCAAGATAGCAACACTTCATTGAAGTCTATTGAGCCACACATGTTTATGTGACTAGGATTGTACATTTAATAACCGTTTATTTTTAGAAAGATATTTTAAAAACTCATCCCATCATGCCCAAACCCACTATTTTAAGCTGCTTAGGATCTGTAACTACTTCTGAAGGTAGGACTACTTTCAATAGTATGATGAGGCCAGTAGTACTACACTGCTATCAGAATATGTTTCCAAAGCCAACCTGACCAGCCTAACAAATGTAAAGGTCATCTTCCAGTGGCAAAGATTCAATTTAGGGTCTCTCCCCTCACTCCCAATTCCTGCTACCACTTTGATTTATTACAGCTCTTGGCCAGACACTTTTGCACAGAGACCTCTACCATGCATAGTGTACCAATTAGTTATGCCCCAGGATATGGCTTTTAGGGCTTACTACCATGTGAAATCCCATACCACTATGGTCCTGATTCAAGAAAGCACTTAAGCATATATTTAACTTAAGTGTGTGCTTTAAGTCTGATTGAAGTCAATGGAAGCTAAGCACATACTTAAAGTTAAGGATGTGCTTAAGTATTTCTCGGAATAGGGATGTATACATGTTTTCCTGAATCACAGCCTGTGCTCAGGTGTTAATAGATTTGGACCCTTAATTTGTGCAGCCAATACTTATACAGTAGACTGGCATATTTCTCATTGACTTTGGCAGCTCAACAAAAGTCACATTTTCATACAGATGAACTATACTTGAATATCTTCTATGTATCAGACAATATATTCTATGTACCTGGATTTCAACAATTTCCACCCCACCATCAACCTCAGTCTGGACCAGTCCACACAAGAGATCCACTTCCTGGACCCTACAGTGCAAATAAGTGATGGTCACATAAACACCACCCTATACCAGAAACCTGCTGAATGCTATATTTACCTACATGCCTCCAGCTTCCATCCAGGACACATCACATGATCCATTGTCTACAGCCAAGCCCTAAGATACAACCGAATTTGCTCCAATCCCTCAGACAGAGACAAACACCTACAAGATCTTTATCAAGCATTCTTAAAACTACAATACCCACGTGGGAAGTGAGGAAACAGACTGACAGAGCGAGACGGGTACCCAGAAATCACCTACTACAGGACAGGCCCAACAAGGAAAATAACAGAACACCACTGGCCATTGTGACAGCGTACCCCATAAGGCTTTATGGGGGGGTGTTTATAAATGTATGTATGATATAACTGGAATATGTTTTGTGCTGCCTGTGCCATGTAACATATCTCCGTAAAGGTTATGGTCTACTATATCTATTCATCCTATTTGTACATATATATCATTTTCTACTTGAGGTTAAGAATATGGGCTGTATGCTTGCTTGGTTTCTAAGTAAGCTTTGTGAGGCATTTGGTCAGCTTCTTTAGGAAGGAATTCGCCAGGTTAAGTACCTGATCAGGAAGCACTTGGGGAACAATGCATCTTGGAATGCTCCAATCCACATAAGAAGTCCCCCTGGAGACATGCAAGATACCATGTGGACAATGGCTTCGGCCTGTAAAGACTGAGTCATGCAGGGGCATGTGACTTGCCCAGGTGACTCCAGAACTCCATGTTGGAGCTGGACTTTGCATAGGAGGGAGGAGGGGGGGTCTCCACCCACAAGAGAGAGTCTATTTAAACCCGTGGGAGACCCCTCCATTTTGGTCTTCAGCTGGCTAAGGAAGGAGCCTCTCCACCCCCCCAGGATACTTGAAGGGAACTGGAACAAACCACAGTAACTACAGGGGGTGTGAGTGATTGCTGGACCCAGGCTAAAAGGAGATTAGCCTGTAAAAGGGAGCATTCTGGAACCGGTGAGGGACTTATCTGTATTTAGTTTGATTAGACATAGATTTGCGCATTTTATTTTATTTTACTTGGTGACTTACTTTGTTCTGTCTGTTACTACTTGGAACCACTTAAATCCTACTGTCTGTATTTAATAAAATCACTTTTTATTTAGTAATTTACTCAGAGTATGTATTAATACCTGGGGGAGCAAACAACTGTGCATATCTCTCTATCAGTGTTATAGAGGGCGAACAATTTATGAGTTTACTCTGCATAAGCTTTATGCAGGGTAAAACGGATTTATCTGGGTTTAGACCCCATTGGGAGTTGGGCATCTGAGTGCTAGCACACTTCTGTGAGCTGTTTTCAGGTAAACTTGCAGCTTTGGGGCAAGATATATTCAGACCCTGGGTCTGCGTTGGAGCAGACGGGAGTGTCTGGCTCAGCAAGACAGGGTGCAGAAGTCCTGAGCTGGCAGGGAAAACAGGAATAGAAGTAGTCTTGGTACATTAGGTGGCAGCTCCCAAGGGGGTTTCTGTGATCCAACCCGTCACAGCCCCCAGCTAAAACCTCTCCAGTGCATTATCAATGATCTACAACCTTTCCTGGAAAACGATCCCTCACTCTCACAGACCTTGGGAGGCAGGCCAGTCCTCGCTTACAAACAACCCCCCAACCTGAAGCAAATACTCACCAGCAACTACACATCACACCACAGAAACACCAACCCAGGAACCAATCCCTGTAGAAAATCTCGTTGCCTACTCTGTCCTCATATCAACTCTAGCGACACCATCAGAGGACCCAACCACATCAGCCACACCATCAAGGGCTCATTCACCTGCACGTCTACTAATGTTATATATGCCATCATGTGCCGGCGATACCCCTCTGCCATGTACATTAGCCAAACCAGACAGTCCCTACATAAAAGAATAAATGGACACAAATCGGACATCAGGAATAGTAACATACAAAAGCCAGTAGGTGAACACTTCAATCTCCCTGGACATTCTATAACAGATTTAAAAGTAACTATTCTTGAACAAAAAAACTTCAGAAACAGACTTCAAAGAGAAACAGCAGAACTCAAATTCATTTGCAAATTTACCACCATTAATTTGGGCTTGAATAGGGACTGGGAGTGGCTGGCTCATTACAAAAGCAGCTTTGCCTCTCCTGGAATTGACACCTCCTCATCTATTATTGGGAGTGGACTACATCCACCCTGATCGAATTGGCCCTGTCAACACTGGTTCTCCACTTGTGAGGTACTCACCTCTCTTCATGTGTCATTATATAATGCCTGCATCTGTAACTTTCACTCCATGCATCTGAAGAAGTGAGGTTTTTTACCCACTAAAGCTTATGCCTAAATAAATCTGTTAGTCTTTAAGGTGCCACCGGACTCCTTGTTGTTTTTGTGGATACAGACTAACACGGCTAGCCCCTGATATGTATCATTGACTTTCAATGAGACTAAGGGTATGTCTATACTTACCTCCGGGTCCGGCGGTAAGCAATCGATCTTCTGGGATCGATTTATCGCGTCTTGTCTAGACACGATAAATCGATCCCAGATCGATCCCGGAAGTGCTCGCCATCGAGAGGAGTACGCGGAGTCGACGGGGGAGCCTGCCTGCCGCGTGCGGTAAGTTCGAACTTACAATAACGTAGCTGAAGTTGCGTATCTTAGTTCGAAGTGGGGGGTTAGTGTGGACCAGCCCTTAGGCTCTTCAGTGCCTGAGTCACTTTTGAAAATAGGATTTAGGTTCCTAAATCACTTATGCACTTGTGAAAATTTTACCCATTGTCCATTCTGGGCTATCATCATTTTGAGCGGAGATTCCACATTTGGAGGAAGAGAAGGAAACATTTTTAAATGGTAGCTGTTGAAGTTGTTTATAAAGGCCAAATAATAAAATTAGTCCCAAAGGAAATGGATTCATAGGCAGACTGCATGTGAGGCTCTGCGATTCATCACATAGACAACAGCATGTATGTCGTATCTATTTCATATAACTTTTTATAGAGAAGGCTGGATTTAATTATCTTTTCTTCCCTCCCCCAAAACTTTACATACTGTAACTGGAATTATGTTTAATGTGTATGATAAAAACATCTTTTGATATATCAAATGTCTCAAAATATTGTTCAAAAAGAGTTTGATGTGAAGATTCCCTAAACCTCTCTAGATATTCAAAGTCAGTCAAATTAACAGGAGCATCACAATTTCAATATTAAGCACCTGCAACTGGTTTCCATCTTTATTCTGAAATCAAAGGAAATCTTAAAATAAAAAATCTAAATAAGTAGATCAATATTTGTAGTAGTAGAAAAATCTCATAGGAAAAATCAGTAAGCTGTATAACACAATGTTGAAATCATAAATTAAAGAAAATTATATAATGAAATAGGAACAAAACTCTAATTATGAAGCATAACAGCCACATGATCATGTCTCTACATAAGGAGTTAGTATAATAAGATATGTTCCTAGGAGAGCTTTTTTGATGTAGTATTATATGCATTTGTTGTTCCCACTTTTATAATTAAACCATTAGCAGTCCCCACCTCCCATATATCTCGATACCAAGTCCTTTCAGCACTCATCATTAAGGTTATGATTTAGTCATGTTTCAGAGTAGCAGCTGTGTTAGTCTGTATCCGCAAAAAGAACAGGAGTACTTGTGGCACCTTAGAGACTAACAAATTTATTTGAGCATAAGCTTTCGTGGGCTACAGCCCATTTCTTCGGATGCATAGGATTTAGTCATGGGTATTTTTAATAAAAGGACAGGTCATGGGCAATAAAAAAAAAATTCAGGGCCTGTGACCTGTCCATGACTTATACTATAAATACCTCTGACTAAACCTTAAGGGAGTTGCTGCTGGGGGGGGGGGGGGGGGGTAGGGCACCTGGAGGGGCTGCTGCTGGGGGGCAAGCCGGGAGGGAGGCGCACCATGGTGAGGCTGTTGCTGCGGGGGAGCGGGGGGGTACGGACCAGCCATGGCACCAGCTGCCAGGAGCCGCTGCCAGGGGCTGCCCGGGGAAGCAGCTGCATTGGCCACCCGGGCACTGCTGCCAGGGGCTGCTTGGGGAAGCGGCTGCTCCGACAGCCCGGGGATCGCCCCAGGGGGCTGGCAGCAGCGGCTGCACCAGCCATTCAGGGACCGCTGCTCAGCCGGTCTCCGGGGCCAGCCACACTGGCCACTGCTCAGGCGGTCCCCAGAGCCAGGTGCCCAAGGCCGCCAGGCAGCAGCCGGTGAGGCTGTCCCTGGGGGCACCTGAGCAGCTGGTCCCCGAGCCAGCTGGTCCCCGCAGAAGTCATGGAGGTCGTGGAAATCACAGAATCCGTGACTTTCCGCGACCTCCGTGGCAAACATTTTGATAATGTTTTAATAATGTTTTGATAAAAGTTTCAGAAGCAAATGGAAAAAAGGCACATTTTTGCACAAAACATTTTATTTTTAAAAACGATCATTTTAAGATTTAAAATGTTTTGTAAAAAAATTTTGATCAGCCCTAATGGTGACTATGTCCTGAATTGGCCAACAGTAAAAAAAAAAAAAAAAAAAAAAAAAAAAAAAAAAAAAATGAACTGAGCACTCTAACCCTATTTTTTTTTTAGTGGACATTAATGCACATCATGTACAAATAATTTGAAAGGTCAACAACAAAGGATACAATCTCTTAAAAGTATATTATCCAAACCTGACATTCTTGGTATGTCTTATTGGACTAATTTGCATTCATTAAGAGATTTTAATAAGCATCTCAGATTGCAAAGAAACTTGAACTTTTCTTAAAATCACAGAATGCTGTTTCTTTGATCAATAATTGCTGTAAGCTTTTGTATTTTACTTTAATTTTGTTTTATGTTGTGTCTGATTGTTACTCTACATAAACTGCTGTTGCCCCAGGATACCTTTGTAGATAAAATGCTAGTCTCAAAGGTTTTAATTATACTGGTTAAATAGAAGTTACTGCTATTCCTTCTACTTGATGGGAATTCTAATGATCTTCCTAAACTGTGTTCTGGTTTTCCTTATGTGAATCTCTTTTTAAGGCTCAGTTAGATGATGTTCCATTAACTGAGACTTTACAATGTAGCCTGCTGCTATACTTTGTTAGCAGAGAGCTACGGTCACCTAGTAATAGCTTGTGCCCTTCCAAAATGTCAAGTTCAGCAAAACTCAATCTTCTGAAAACCAAGAAATACAGAGTTATGGTAAACACCCATGCAACCATAACTGTCCCCCTAGAGCTGGCAATAGCCACTGGAAATTATCTGCACACATTCCAGCAGCATTCATTGGGTTAGGTTTAGCTGTATTGAATTGGTGGAGGAATAAGTTTGAACAGCTTGGAAGAGCTGTGATTGTGATATGAGGAGATCTGCCTCTGAGTACCCCCATGTGTGTTATCAAAGGAAAGAGATGCATGTGTACCTTGAGGTTCCAGTATTCATCATTTCAACATAGAATTGCGTAGACTGTATCAGCAGCAGCAGGGAACTGGGGTCTTCTTGCCATTGGTATTATCAGTGGTGAGGTGAAATATGAAATGTGAATTTAATGATGGGGAGGGTAAAGCATAGGTTTAGGTGGCATCCTGTGTGTGAGTGTGAATGGGTTGCAGAAGGGTACTGTATGAAGTTTTTGCTGAATTTTACAAGGGTAGGATTCTGTCAGGGGGATGGGCTCAGTGTTTGAACACATGGCAAATGCAAACAGTGCCTGTCCATCACAGTGAAAAAGCAGAGTGTTATGGGTGTTGTGGGGCATGGCACAAAGAGGGCAAAGTTAAGGTTGGATGGACATTTACCTTTACTCTGTATTTCCTGGTTTTTCAGAAGTTTCAGTTTTGCTAAGTCAACATTCTGGAAGGGCTATCACTCGGCAACCTTAACTCTGTGTTAAAGATTTTGCCATTCAATTTCCTAGGGTTTTTTTAAATAGAAAGAGAAATGTTTGTTGACAGGAGGTAGTGGTCATTTAGGCAGCTGTAATTCTCACCTAGGTTTACAGTTCATATGATACTGTGGCTAGATAATAAAAAAAAAACTAGTCTTATATAGTGCTTTTCAGCCTTATACATTATCCCCATTTTACAGATGGGAAACTGAGGCACAGAACTACAAATAGTTTCAGTCCAGTAGTCTTTCCATTAGGCCACATGGTTGCTACGGGATTCCTCAGTGGACATTTTGTTCCAGTGAAATGGGAATAATGGTCAGGTTTTGAAATGCTTACAATGTGTAGTTGCTAAGAGAACCAGTGAGAGAAATCTCTGGTCTATGTCTCAAAACCTTGTCAATGTTATTACATGGTTGTTACAATAACTTTAAGGGTGTGAGAGAATCCTGGTGTGTCTCTCTTCTCCATCCTCTGCCACACCACTTCCTGCAACATGTAGCTCCCCTGCCAACATTTCCAGTTCTCTCTCCCCTTCCCATCCCATTGAGTCATTAGTTGTCACTGTAGAAACCATTAACATGTAAAAAAGTTGCTCCTTGCTGTCTCCTGCCCTATGCTGCTGTCTGTTAGGGTTGCCAACTTTCTAATTGCACAAAACCAAACACCCTTGCCCCTGTCCCGCCCCTTCTCCGAAGCCCCATTCCCACTCACTCCATCCCCCTCCCTCCGTCACTCATTCTCCCCCACTCTTGCTCACTTTCACTGGGCTGGGGCAGAGGGTTGGGGTGTGTGTGTGGGGGGGTGAGGGCTCTGGCTGGGAGTGCAGGCTCTGGGGTGGGGCCAGGGATGAGGGATTTGGGGTGAAGGAGTGTGGGAGGGGGTACGGGCTCTGGGAGGGAGTTTGGGTATGGGAAGGGGCTCAGGGCTGGGGCAGGGGGTTGGGGTGCGGGAGGGGTTCAGGGTGTGAGCTCTGACTGGGCGGCGCTTACCTCAGGCGGCTCCCTGTCAGTGGTGCAGCGGGACTAAGGCAGGCTCCCTGCTTGCCCTTGCTCCATGCGGCTCCCAGGAGCGGCTGGAATGTCTAGCTCCTAGGTGGAGGGGACAGGGGGCTCTGCGCACTGCCTATGCCTGCAGGCACCACCCCCGCAGCTCCCACTGGCCATTGTTCCTGGACAATGAGAGCTGCGGAGCCAGCGCTCGGGGTGGGGGCAGTGCATGGAGACCCCCGGCTGACTCTATGCCTAGGAACCGGACATGCCAGCCACTTCCAGGAGCCGTGCGGCGCCAGGGCAGTCAGGGACCCTGCCTTAGCCCCGCTGCGCCACTGACCGACTTTTAGCAGCCTATTAAAATCTCTCGGATTGCTTACAGTACTCACCAGGAGATCAATGCCGATTCCGGTAGACTCCCACCAATCCGGGAGAGTTGGCAACCCTACTGTGTGTACACATCACAGGTAGCAGTTTACTTCAAAGCTACAGGCTACCTTGGTTACATGATCTGAGATGCACACGGAGCTGGGCTCCTCACTCCTGCTACCCACCCTCAGCTGGGAATCCTGTCCCTGCTTCAGCTTGCTTCCCCAGCCATGCCCCAGGTCCATCCAGTCTGCCCCTCTCCCACACACTGGCCAGATCCCAGGACCAATCCCCAGTGGGGTGATGTGTATCTTACCTATTCATTTTCTGGATTTCAGATATTTAAATTTCAGTCCCCCCACTCCAGATCGCAGCTCACATGGAGGGGCTTAGACACCCCAAGAGAAGCCAGATCCCCCACATCTCAGAACACATAATGGCAGGGAGAGGGGCTCAGACCCCTGCAGAGGGGAGAATTCAGAACTGGCAGTAGTCTCCCCACCAGTCATAAACCCCCAACTTCCTCTGCTACCCCTCATTCTCCTCCCCCGCACCTGAACCTCCCAACCCCTCTTCTCTCCCCTAATATCCATTTCCATTTAGGGCCCCATAATACACCCATCCCTCACTGCAGATACAAACCCCTCTTCATTCCTCCCCTCCAATGAGAATTCACATGTGCAATTTCTTTTCAAAAGGAGCTTCAGCACCTTCTGAATATTCTGTTATACTCAGATGATGGTTTGGGGGGGGGGGAGGGGAGAGGGTTAACTAAAAAAAGCCTGTCAAAGGCAGATTTTCCCCAAATGCTTACAGTTCATTCTCAGATTTCTGCCCAGATTTCTTAAAAGTTGCATGCTCAAAGAGGTGAGCAGTAGCCCATTCATCTCGATGAGATGTTCTCAGATGAAAGGCTACTCAATGTGGATGAATACAGCCTAAAAAAATAGCCCTGAAATGTGTGAACTGATCTATTCATATCAGCGGGTGTTCCCTTCCCCTCTCCCCAGGGCAGGAGGAGAATTTCTGATGTGTGTCAAGCATACCCCTTCGCAGATCCTATTCCAATATCAGCCACTTGTTCTTGGTGCATGCTGCAAGCATACCTGTTCTAAGCTCCCTCCACAGAAGGGCGGGGTCCCCCACATCCTGTCACACACTTTGAACAGGGACTATGGTTCAGACACCAACAGGGGGAAGGGACTACAAGTCCACATGGGGGTGGGGAGAGAAGGAAGCTCAGATCTCCAGATCCTGCCATACAGAGAAAGGGAAAATATGAGGCTGATGGGTGCTCCTGGGCTTCTCCCCCTGCTTTCCTGCAACTCCCATCTATCTCTTTCCCAGTGTCCCTCTCCATCACCTAAGTCCCCCAAACCCTCTCACCTCCACATCCCCATTTATCCCCCTCCCCTTGCTGCAGCCCCAAACTCCTCTCATTCCTATTTCCCCCACTCCTCCACCCCTTCAGATACCTCTTCCCTGCCAGCGAGCATTCACTTTAAAAAATAATCATTTTTTAAAAATCCTGACAGACAGATTTTAGTAATAAGCCTCTCCCCCTTTTCCAGATTTCTGCCCCAGGTAGGGCTCAAACTGACTCTAGGTGGTGGGTCAGATTCAAAGAACCACTACTTTTCCCCTTGAGCTAACCAACTGGCATAAAACTTGGTTGGCTAACAATCCTGTTAACGCCTCTGTTTGCACATGTTCCGTGAACTCTATTAGGAGTGAAAATAAGCACACGCGGCTTGCAGGAAGCCTAACTGCAGAAGCAACATCTTTTTCAAATAATGGTTTCAGCTGATTTCCCACAAAAGGCTGGCTGGTGCCATGCACTCTGTTGGGATAACCTTGAGCATTTGAGACCCTGGTCCAATAGTCTGAGCCCTGGATTGACCTTTATGTGTGAGCTAAAAAGGTTGTCAGAATCTCTGAACTTTAAGAAAAGCTGTTTTTATTTTCCACGGGCTTTATCTCAGGAACCCCTTGTTCAAATGTCCTCAAATTTGGACCACTAACAGAACCCACGCTCCCATTAGGCATATCAAAACTAAAGAGTCAAGCTTTAAACAGAAAGCTCATCTTAACCTTAAGTATAACAAGGCTGTTGCTCTGCTGCTAAAATAAGAGGTTAAAGGAGTTTGAAAATTGTGTGAAATAGTTTAGCTAGTGCAGTTACATTGCTCCATGGCTTGGTGTTCATCATTAAAAATAACAACACAAAATGGATTTCCCATTACCATTCTTTCCCACAGAACAGCCATCATGCTGTGTGGATAGGACCACTTAATTGATAATGAAAAAGTCTCTTGGCAGTGACTTATGTTTCCTATACTAACCCAGAGCAAATAAAACTAAATAGCCAGACCTACAGTAGCTCCAAATTTATACCCCCATTTATTATTCAGGTGAGTAAAGGTTAGGAGATCATTAAAATATGCCTGGCATTCAAAACACTAGTATTGTATTTCCTAGTGCACATACTGTTGTGCATGGGGAAAATTTGCAATTTGTACTTGAATATTATTTAAAATTGTATATGTCTTACTTACTGAATTTTAGTCACATTGTTGAGATGAGGGGCCAACCTAATGAACAAAAGAATCTAATAACCTATAGACATTTAAGACAGACATGGTATTGCTACCTCACTATTTTTTTAAAACTCAGTCTCACACCATAACCTTTCAACAGAAAATTTTGTTAAATCCAGATCAAGGTCATTTTAGATGGCCTTTAATCTAGAGATTTAAGAATGATCAGATATTGTAAAGACTTCAGGAGGTGCACTGGCTGGATAAGCTACACTTTATTTTATTTTATTTTCCAGGAACAAAAGTGAATTGTATTTGGAAGGAATCTACCACTGTATTTAAACAGAATACTAATAATGAAATATATCATTTTTTATTAATTCTTTTGTTATGAGTGTAATGCCTTAGGTGGTAGATAAGGTATATTTGTCACAGGAAAATGAGACTTGTCTATGTTACACACAGACTTTTTTGTTGTTGTTCTTTCTTTGTCATTACAATATAGACGTGTCAAATATGCTCAAACTACCAATCCTTGTACAAGTGATATTTCAGTTTCTGTCCATTCTAAAGACTGCTTTCTTTTCCTGTTGTTTTTTACATGTTGCTGGTAAAGGAGACTTCATGCTGCAGAGGCTTTATACTGCAGTGCTGAATATGAAGTCCAGCTTCAAAGCCTGAATTCTTCTAAACACGTGCAAATATCTGCATGGCAACCAGCAGACCTCATGAGTTATAACTGAATAGCTGTGTACAGTCTATATATGCATAGTAAGCTAATATTTTCCATACATATGCTTTCAGTGTTCAGTACCAACCCAAAAGAAGGGATTTACTGCTGAATGGATATACTGTGATCCAAAACTCTCCCTCCCCAACCACTTGTGTGATTTAAGCACATTTTCCCTTGGTTTCAGAATAGACTCAGCAGTTTCTTTTTTGAGATTGATAGAAATTAATTATTATTATTTTCATCTATGAGGCAGGGACATTAGTCTATGACTGTAGAGAATCATTCAAATTTATGTCATTGTGTAAACAATAAATAACAAAACACAACTAATAATAGCTCAATAGAGATTTGTTTTCACTTGTCTGATTTGTTTACAACTAGACATCTCAAAGACTGGCTTCTTTCCACTCTTGTTGATCCATAGCTCGTTATTATTCTATCAAAATAGCCTTTATAGCACAGTATACGTTCTATCTCATACTGGCACTTTTATGCTTTTTTATTAACTTAATGGAGATGTTAACTTACCTGACAAGCAAAAGCTATTGGATCAGCCACTTTTTTAAATATGCGTTCAATCTCCTCTACTGCTGTGTAGTATTCAATCTGTGTCACGGCCTTAATGACTCCCCCACAGTAGACATTTACATTTACAGGGCCAGCAGGAAAATCTTATAAAACACAAACAAAAACGGCAGCTGAAAATATTTTATAATGCCAGACTGGAGGTCTCAGGGAGTAAGTAAAAGAACAGAGAAATATCACAAACACCACATAAAAAGTAACAAATAAGATTTTCATTTCACAGATGTTTCAATGCAATAATTTTTAAACCAAATCCTTCAGTTTAACACAAAAATGCAACAAAAATACATATCTGTAAATTCTTATAAAATATAGCTATGTATTGTTTCAAATTAGAAGCTAGATGAAAACAGAATGCTTCACATTTCAACCTTCCCTTTGATGGATTGATGCTCTATAATCAGCTGCCTTCTGCCTACAGATTAAGTAAAAATTCAGTCATTTATTACAAGTTACAGATTTACTATTCATCTTTTGAAATGTTTTTCTTAATTGCAGACAAGCCTCTCAGAATTGAGTTTTGTAGAAATTACAGTTTAATTACTTCCATTCCAGTTGTTTATCTACTGAAAGCTGAGGAAGGAGGTATTTGTATAGTCTGTTACTTTAGAACAACTTGCTCTGTGTATGCAGCATGACCCCTCTTTATAAGTATGTTTTATAATTCATTAGTATTCATTGTGCCGTGAGTCCTGCTGAACCTACCAACGGCAGAACTAAAATTCTAGCTCTCCTCACAAAAGAATTAAAAATGGACAAACTTGAAGACAGAGAAGAAATGGAGAGTCAAAGAAACTCAGATTAATAGAAATCAGTATCTCAATTCACTTAAATGATAACAAGCACAAACTCATTTTACTTTCCTTTGTTAAAATGAAATCAGCTGGATCCTTGGTCCAAATGGGCATTCCTGTACTTTAGTTATTCTAGGTTTTTGCCGGGGGGAGGGAGGGGGACAAATAACAAAGAAGCTAAATTGAACAATGATGGGGGAAAACCAGTGCTTCTGTTGGAATGGCAAACACTTTTTATTTAAAAGCTCCAATGGAACAAAAAACTAACCTTGGTTTGGGACAAAAAGAAACTGAACTTATTAGTTATGCTTTGTATTTTGTGTTTATTAATCTATACCACTTACGGCTATCTGCCCTGGCCCAATAATTTCCCCAGAAGATATGCCTGGAGGAGCCCCCACAATACAGTCAATGGGAATTTCAGTTTGTCTTTCCTGAAAGATGCCTCATCACCAAGATCTTCCTCTGGCCAACCATAGACATTTCAGATCACCACCTACCTCCCCATTGAGCCATCCTGGTAATGAATAACTCTCAAGCATATGGATAATCAGGCAACTTGCAACCTCACCTCTGAGTGCCTCCATACTTGAATGGACTTCATAGAGAGGTGGACCCCAGGAGCTCTTGTTCTAATCCCAGCTGTCACTGACTTGCCTGTTTTACTGGTCAAATCACAACTTCCTTGCCTCAGTTCCCCCTCTGTAACATGGGAATAATACTACTCATCTAACCTCACAATAGTGTCTTAAGGATCAATTAGTGTCCATATAGCCCTTTGAATGCACCATAGAAATGTTAAGTACAACTATTACTATCAAAGCCACCTATGATCCCCAGTGAGAGGGAGCCAGTGGTGGCTCCTTTAAAGGAAGAGGAATGAGGTCAGTGATTGTGATCAACTTCTTCCCTGCAAAGAGAGATGCAGCCTCCCACAGGAGATGATCTGAGAACACTAATACAAGAAAGAGCTGCTGCTCCCATGGGAGTGAAGAGAAGCTGATGTACACTTCTGTCACCCACAGATCACATATGCCTAAGAGGGAACAATGGGATTTGCTAGTGCTTAGCATCCCCGAAAAATTAAGCCACTTAAACCTTGTCTACACTACACAGTTTTGGTGAGAAAAGTCAGCTTTCATCGACAAAACAAAGATGCCAAAATATGGATTTTAGGGCCTAACTTCAGGCGACCAAGTTTGAAAACTGTAGCTTAAGTGTTTTCCTCCTAAATGATGTGGTATTACCATGGTTTTTAAAAATAAAATATTATATACTACCCTTTGGGAATTCACAACATGCTACAGAGAGGCAAATTGAATCCTGAACTCTTAGCTGAATATTTCCATCACACCTCTAGTCCAATAACTGTGAGGGAGGTATGGCCATTCCCTCTGCATTCTGAAGCTCATACAATGAAAAATGTTGTTGTATTGTTTATCGTGCTCCAGGCAAAATAAGAAAATAGAATAGCTAATATTATGGATGAAGTGATTGACAAAACCCAGAGAAACCAAGGGGGACTGAGTAATATAGAGAAACGGGATGGATATGAAATCACAGCAAAGAAAGGAAATGTTCTCAGATGTCAGTAAGAATTATAGACAGGCATATGGGCAAAAAGAAAAAACAACTTCGCTGAATAAAATAAGAGACAAAACATCTTGTTAAACCTAATGCAGTAATAAGAATATTAGCTTTGCATTTTATAGCAGGAATTTATTAAGAATGTTAATCTGTGACTAATCAATGACATTTTAAAGCATGCCACCTGCCACTTAACCACACAAAAACAACCCAATAAAATCCAGTTTCCCATAAATCACAAGCCCTTGTGTTGGTGTATTAATAAAAAGAATAATGCTCTGTATGCAAAACCCATACACAGGAAACACTTACAAAATAATATTAGAATCTAATGGGAAGTGAAAATACTTATTGTAAGACAAGTGAAGAGAGTCCAGGACCAAAATTTTCTATTTATTTAAAGCTACAGCAATGTTCTCTTACCTAAAGCTTTCATGCATCTGACCGTCTGATTCCAAAAGGCTGGTTGTGTCCTAATTCGTTGATTGTCTGTTATGAATTCAATTTCTACAGTTTCAGTTATTTCATCTCTCAAAAGAATGAATATTTCACCAGGGTTCTATAAAGTGAGAAATATGCTCCCATTAGCCTTTCACCAAATTATACTGAAACCATAAAATGTAAATCATATGCTTTAATGTAAGTTGCAAGAAAAGTTCTTTTACCAATAGCTTTATATCCTGAAATATTGTTATATAACAGCTGTAATGCTATTTCATTAAGTTATCCTTTATGTTTCTCTAAGTAAAAAACTGACAGGATTACTGTAATAGTTTGAACTCTGTTTACTAAAACCATATATAATGAAATTCTTTTCACTGTGAGGCTATCATATATTCACTTCCAGTACACAAAGGGTGAAATTCCCCTCATTCAGGGGACCCCTACACTACTTAAGACACACTTAAACCCTCAGAATTGATTCATGGGTTAGGAACTTAAGTGGTACAATGGTCTTCTACAGACCTCTGAGCAAGGGTGAATTTCAACATAGAGAACATTAGTGAGCTACAGTACATGATGGGCCAAATTCAAAGGTGACCTAGAGATGGTGTAAGTTGCATCTCAGAGGCGGTGTAAAACTGCATCTCAGTTTTAGGGGTAAACTGGTGCATTTTAAATACTAAAGGCAGAATTATAGTAAGGCAAGGAGCTAACAAGAAGGTACAAGATAAAACAAGCTGACTACTTTATCTTACGCCTTCCTGCACCCGCCCCTGAGTTGTTCTCCATGCACTGTTCAACCTTCTCTGTATGCAAGTGCACTAGTTTATACTCAGTCATGCTGACTCCGACTGTCATACTGGTTTGTAATGTTGCACTGTTCAACACCTTTAAACTTGGCCCACTGATTTGTGGCAAATCTATATATTTTCACTGGGAAAATATACACACATGCTAATGTTCTTTGAAGAACAGAACAAGAGTCAGAACAATCATTCACTATGAACAATTCACTGAGGTATATTTGCCACCCTTCAGATCAGCTAAAACTGAACTAAATTTCACCCTTAATCTCTTTATTAGTCCTTCAAAACAAAATGTATACCATTATATCACTACATAATCTCACTTCTGAATGTGATGGGGTGATCCGTGCATGAAGGAACCCTTCAGAACAACAATCTGGGGGGTAGGGGGATAATCTAGGCCCTTGTTTTTCTTATCTTTTTAACCAGAAAGATTTCCCCAAAGTCAAAAGGGAATATATATGTTTCACTGTTTAGAGAAGCAGTTTTACACTTTCTAGCATACCCTCCTTCCCAAAATAATAATTTCCTAATTTATATTATGGAAAGGTCCTATAGAACTTAACAGACAATGAAAAACTCTTCCAAAAATAAATAAATCTGAACTAACCTAGAGAATTCTATAGAAGGGATATTCATTATTAAATTCAATGTGTTGGTTAAAATTCTATTGCAAGTTTCTACTGTTTCGAATAATACTCTCGATCTTCATAATGGGGTTTTCCAGTGAGGAAAAACAGTATTTCTCAGAAGTACACATTTTAAAGCATACTAACTGTAATTCTTTATTCAGTTCTATAAGTTTTAGCGTAATTTATATAGAGACCTATTGGTTTAATCAGTGCTGATTACTGAAAGAGTTTTCCAAAATAGTAAAAGTTTTAAGCTAAATATGTTCTATCTGCATGTCTTTCATCGGATTTTCAGCTGTAAGCTAGGGTTGGCTGAACCACTGCTACTCAGTGGCATGGAATAGCCTATTTGTAACATAGCAGCCAAAACTGTGCGACATTCCTTCCACTTCTCTGCCATGCCATTATTAGCCTGATTCTTCAGCCCTCACATGACTGTGGCCACTCACTTGTCTAAGGGCTACAGGGTTGGGCTTCAGATGTTGCACTCTTTACACAGTTTTCATGCTTTTGTGTTTTCTCACATACGGTGTTGATTTTTTAAAATGAGCATTCATATGTTTGCGTTCTCTCTCTCTCGCACACACACATCTACCACCCCAAACCTGATTCTTACTGAGAAGCAATTCATATCTTTTGAAAAAGTTCCTCACTAGTTTTCCTTTACATTGCAATGAAACATGTTGAAGCAGAATTATATCTGACCCAATCTGCCAAACAATTTTTAATTGAAGTAAAATCCTGCAGTGATTGTCCCAAATCCATATTAGTTTGTAGATGTTTGTATTGAATGTGACACACAGGCAGCATCACTCCCACTGCAGGTAAACTCTCATTTGTGCTCCAGAGTAGTGATCTGCCCCCCAGAACTGACCTGCAATGAAGGAGCTTGTAGCAGGGGCAGGGCAGAGGAGCGATATTTGTGCCTAACTTTTTAGCATTGAAAGGTCTTACCTCACATGATATCCTTTCTGGTAGCACCAATACTGATGGTCTTATAGTTTCCAACGTTTCAGAAACTACCTCAGTTTCCAAACTCACATCTGTTTTCACTGATACTCCTCCTTCATCCAACTGCAAGTTAACTTCAGAGTGATCTCGGTAATCTGCAGGATATAATATTGAGTGAAATGTATTGTTAGTCATCCCACACAAATAAAATGTGATGGGCTGAAAACAGCTAGACGATGATTATTTACAAAATGCTACTGATGTGAAGAAATAAAAGAAAGTAGATGAAATCCTGGCCCCATTGAAGTCAATGGATTTCATCCAGTGTCCTTGTCCAAAAGATCCCACAACCCATATTCTCATGTGAGTAAAGATTATCAAGATGAAGTCCCACTGAGAGCAAAAGAATTTGGCTTTGTCTATAGTGGGGATTTGCCACCAGTATAGTTGCAACAGAGCAAACCCCAGTCTATGCAGGGTAAATTGAGATAAGCAATGATTTTCACCACTGCAGCCTATCCTTGTTTCAAACAGGGCTAAGCTTTACTGATACAAATGCCACCCACCTGACTCAACAGGTAGGAAACTTTATAGGACCTGCTGGGGCAGACAGCCACGGGGAAAGGGCGGGGGGAGGGAACACATACCAGAACACAAAAGGTGGGCCCTTTCTCCTCCAGGATTTCTCTGCCTCCCATTGGCCAGCCAGAGGGAGATGGGAGGTGATTGGCCCCTTTCTTCTCCCCACCCCATTATTTTAAACCTTTGCCCAGGTCTATTTTAGCTATCCTACCCTCCTCCTCTGTAGTTTTAGGATACAAGCTGTGTATTTTAGGATTTGTGGGTCTAACCAATTGCCTCTTTCGGGATGTTAGGAAGGAACTTTTCCCATTGGTGCAAAATGGAGAGGGGCCTGCTGTGTTTTTTCCACCTTCCTTACAGCCCCATGGAGACAGTTATGTTAAATGGCAGTAGGACTTAGAAATAAATATTAGTAACTTGTGCGAATGTTTAGTTTGTCATAACTTGTGGCTGGTGTCCAGTGTGGATAAAAAGGCCAAAATGGCCAGTTCCCTGAAGTAAGAGAACTGGGATTTCTCTGGTGGACTTGTGCTTCTGGGAGAAGGGGAGACCTGAAGTCTTTGCAGACTGAGGTCCCTCTTTTGGTACTGTCTGTCCCCATTAGAGTGGGGAGGGTGAGAAGATACACCAGAGTGAGCTGAATCCTAGGGATAGGCTGAGGTTAGTCTACTCTGAGTTATGTTCTTTATGGTGGGAGCCCTGTAACCCTCGCATTTGACCCATTTAAATGTCTGGTACACATGAGTCAGGGGAAATGGGGCAGATGACACTGGAGTTGTGTTCAGCCATTAAATCCACCTCTGTGCCTGTTCTCATTCACCTGTGTGTTCTGACCAATTGCAGCTTTGTCTGGCTACACTAGGGGTTTGCCTCAGGACAGCTACACTAGTGAGCTGCTACCGATGGATCATCTAACCAGGGCAAATCCCTGGCATAGACAAAGGTCTTTTCCATAAATATGTAGTGGATGTAATGAGCAGCAGAGCTAGTGCTCCTTCGTCTGTCATTCACATCTAACAAGTTGGACTCACAGCATCCTAAACATATACACTATCTGTGCAAGATGATATTCTGACTTTAAAATAAGATACCATCCCATTTAGTTTGCTGTGCAATTTACAGTGATGGGTTTCTTCTTTATTCCACAATCCTAGTACGGCCGGAAGAGCTGTAGCATGAGCCCTTCATCCCATCTCAGAATTTTAATGTGAAAACATAGAAGAATTGGCAATTGCCTCTCCAGAACTGTGTTTTAGAAAAAGCCGTTCTTCACACCTGCTACTTCTCAGCTCTATCATTATTACTCCATTCTACTGACTAGCTCTGCCATAGTACAAAACGTTAGACAGTCTCACCACCTTATCTCACAGGACAGCAGCACATTCGTAATGATGCAGGATTATCCAATATTCTGCAGCACATTTAATGTAGTCTAATGATATTTCAGGCTTCTCATCAGCCAGTCAGGATTCTGTGAGCAGTCAGAGGACCAGAGCATTTTGTATTACTGTAAATTATGGAACCCAGACAACACTGAGTTGCAAACTCGTGATGGGCAGACCTCAACATTTTGGGAATTTGGTTTAGTTCAGATAAGCCCTAAAGGTGTCTGATGGGGTGTCCTCCTCACACTTGCCCAGAAAGGGTTAAGGCAGGCCAGAAAGTCCAGTTAACCTGTGACCGTGATTGCTGGAGAGTGGCCATGCTGAGATTGCTCAATCAGGGCAAACTGCAAAGAATGGGGCAGATGATCCCCAACACTGGTGATCTGTTCTAATAATTAGATTCACCAAGCCAGCAACAAAACAGCTTCTATAATTCCTTACTGGTTACCAAGAAGCCCCAAAATAGTCTCCCTTACTAATCCAGCCTTGGGCTCCCACCCAGACAGCCAAATCAAATATGTTGAGGATTACTAAAACCTTATTCACCATATATAAAGTTCTACCAATCCCAAAGGATCGGACGCATTACCCACCAGGTCAATGAATATTTCAGATTTTACCCAAACATACACATACAGCCAATTCTTATTAACTAATCTAAGATTTATTAAAAAGAAAAGAAAGAGAGTACTGTGGATAAAGAACATTCTACATACACGTAAGAATAAACTTCTTGGGTCAGTTTCACATTGTAAAGCCTACTACTGCTATATAAATGCCAGTGTTGAGAGAAGACAAAATAATTGCTTTCAAAGTAGGAGACATTGAGCCTGTGACAACATTGCAATTATTTTTGTAATTATTATACAGTTTTAGCTCAAATATTGGTCCTCACCATGGGCAAAATCTGCCCCCTCTCTCCTCACACAAATTGTGTAGTGTGACAAACTACTCATCCAGTGACCAGTATATTTGCCCTCTACCAGACTCCTGTACCCCACTGGTCTGGGTCTGTCACAGTAGCCAGACTTGCATGCATAGACTTTAACGGGAAAGGGGATGTCCTCCCCCAGTGCCACTACATTGCTGCTACTGCAACCCTGTGGATGCAGGAGCTTTTGCTACTGCTGTGCCCCTGCTTGATAAGGAGTGATGACCAGTGAATATACATAATTTCAGATCCACAAACCCAGCTCCAGCTCCTCCCCTGACCTACCCTGTTCCCATCTTCCGCAGTCTGTACAGGGTGCAAGACCTCGTCAAGGACTTTCCAAATCAAGCTCCTCAAACTTCTGCACAATGAATTTCATTGCAGGCAGCCATGCATTTCACTACAAAAACAGGTGCAGAATTTCCCCTGTATCATAAATGACCCAGAGAATTCTGACTGACACAGTGAACAGATAGTCATAAAACAGCTTGTGCACATGTTATTGTGTAAAACAATACTGTACATTTATTATCAAGTCAGATTATAGCTGACAGATTATCTTATTAATATAAACTTTTGTCATACAAGAACTAATCAATATGGAGTTTTAAGGGATGAAGGAATGTGGCAAGCTGTCTACTCTACAGCCCCTAACATTGCTGACTGGTATTGGAAATATCCCTAACCTAATGAATATCAGAGAGAGATACTGGGAAAGTCTATAGAAAGAAGGTTCAATTACAGAGACAGAGCAGGCTATTATCAGTATATGAAGAAAACTGCAGACCAAAATTTGTCAATCTACACAGTGAATAGAAGGGGTGAGAAAGTAAAATCCCTTGGAAGTAGATCCCTTCCTGTTCATCTCAATACAGTAGAACCTCAGAGTTACGAACACCTCAGGAATGGAGGTTGTTCATAACTCTGAAATGTTCGTAACTCTGAACAAATGTTATGGTTGTTCTTTCAAAAGTTTACAACTGAACATTGATTTAATACAGCTTTGAAATTTTACTATAAAGAAAAAAAATGCTGCTTTCCCTTTACAAGTTAAAACAACTTAAAAATTACTTAGACAAGTTAGATGTCTTCAAATCACCAAGGCCTGATGAAATGCATCCTAGAATACTCAAGGAGCTGACTGAGGAGATATCGGAGCCATTACTAATTATCTTTGAAAAGTCATGGAATAGATAATGGCATAGAGAGTACACTTATAAAGTTTGCGGACGATACCAAGCTGGGAGGTGTTGCAAGTGCTTTGGAGGATAGGATTAAAATTAAAAATGACCTGGACAAATTGGAGAAATGTTCTGAAGTAAATAGGATGAAATTCAATAAGGACAAATGCAAAGTACTCCACTTAGGAAAGAACGATCAGTTGCACACATACAAAATGGGAAATGACTGCCTAGGAAGGAGTACTGCAGAAAGGGATCTGGGGGTCATAGTGGATCACAAGCTAAATAGTGTCAACAGTGTAACACTGTTGCAAAAAAAGCAAACATCATTCTGGGATGTATTAGCAGGAATATTGTAAGCAAGACACGAGAAATAATTCTTCCACTCTACTCTCCGCTGATTAGGCCTCAACTGGAGTATTGTGTCCAGTTCTGGGCGCCACATTTCAGGAAAGATGTGAACAAATTTGAGAAAGTCCAGAGAAGAGCAACAAAAATGATTAAAGGTCTAGAAAACATGACGTATTAGGGAAGATTGAAAAAACTGGGTTTGTTTAGTCTGGAGAAGAGAAGATTGAGAAGGGACATGATAACAGTTTTCAAGTACATAAAAGGCTGTTACAAGGAGGAGGGAGAAAAATTGTTCTTCTTAACTTCTGAGGATAGGACAAGAAGCAATGGGCTTAAATTGCAGCAAGAGCGGTTTAAGTTGGACATTAGGAAAAACTTCCTGTCAGAGTGGTTAAGCAATGGAATAAATTGCCTAGGGAGGTTGTGGAATCTTCATCATTGGGGATTTTTAAGAGCAGGTTGGACAAAAACCTGTCAGGGATGGTCTAGATCAGGGGTAGGCAACCTATGGCACGCATGCCGAAGGCGGCACGCGAGCTGATTTTCAGTGGCACTCACACTGCCTGGGTCCTGGCCACCGGTCCGGGGGGCTCTGCACTTTAATTTAATTTTAAATGAAGCTTCTTAAACATTTTAAAAACCTTAGTTACTTTACATATAACAATAGTTTCGTTATATATTATAGACTTAGAGAAAGAGACCTTCTAAAAACATTAAAATGTATTACTGGCACGCGAAACCTTAAATTAGAGTGAATAAATGAAGTCTCGGCACACCACTTCTGAAAGGTTCCCGACCCCTGGTCTAGATAATACTTAGTCCTGCCATGAGTGCAGGGGACTGGACTAGATGACCTCTCAAGGTCCCTTCCAGTTCTATGATTCCATGACACCTGAAGTATCCCTGATTTTTCATGTTATCAATCAAAATGTTTGATTTTTGTAAATTGCATAATGCCTGTTTAAGACATATTGCTATATGCGAAGTAGAATTTGCTCTGAGTTTTCCAGGAACAAACAAGCCAGTGAATGACCACTTAGTGTGATGAACAGTGTTTGGAGTGATGTCAAATGAACACAAATGCTATCAGGAGCTAGCAAACAAACAGGGGACTTTTGTAGGGGAGTTCAACGAGGGATTGTGAAAGCCAGATATACCTAATAAATATTCTCTAAACTTTGGCCAATAACGCCCCCCCCCCACACACACACACACTCTCCTTGTGCAAAAAACATCACACACATTACACACACAACCCTGCAAGAGTAAAAATAATACAGGCGGAAGTCCAGGAGCAGACTGGGGGCTACCCATCTTATTGCACTGAATGCAACATGCATGATTATCTGTCTTGTGGGCAGGTGCTATATGTGTGCATTCAGCGCAAGTCGCACATGGCTCTCAGAGACCAGAGTAACTGAACTGGAGGAGTTCAGGGACACAGTAGAGCAGTCCCACCCCCAGGCTGACAGTCTCTGTGCTGATGAGGAGGAAGAGAGTCTTGGGAAGGAGAACATCAAGATGGAGAGGACAAAAAAGATCCCATAGTTGGGACCCTGCTGGACCATCATAGGACCTAATCACATCAGCCACGCCATCAGGAGCTCGTTCACCTGCACATCTACCAATGTGATATATGCATCATGTGCCAGCAATGCCCCTCTGCGATGTACATTGGCCAAACCTACGCAAAAGAATAAATAGACGCAAATCTGACTGAATTAATAGGCAAACTAGATACCATCAATTTAGGCTTCAATAGAGACTGGGAATGGCTGAGCCATTACACACATTGAATCTATTTCCCCATATTAAGTATCCTCGCACCTTCTTGTCAAACTGTCTAAAATGGGCCATCTTGATTATCACTACAAAAGTTTTTTTTCTCCTGCTGAAAATTGCTCATTAATTAGCCTCTTAGAGTTGGTAGGGCAACTCCCACCTTTTCATGTTCTCTGTATGTGTGTGTATATATATATATATATATATCTTCTTACTATATGTTCCATTCTATGCATCCGATGTAGTGGGCCGTAGCCCATGAAAGCTTATGCTCAAATAAATTTGTTAGTCTCTAAGGTGCCACAAGTACTCCTGTTCTTTTGGGGTATTTAAGATACTCCTGAGAATTATAGTCCATTATAGAAGGTAATACTCTATCTCACAGGCTGCTTTCTTTGGCATGCTTTTGACAAATATCTATTGCTGTTTTTCATACTTAAAAAGGAATAATATAAAAAGTTTAGCTTCATAACCCAGTAACCAAATATTAGCTATGTATCTATTACATACACTTTAAGAGTTATTTGTTTTGTTGGATTCTGCACTGATGCTTTCAATTTTATTTCAATCTTTCTTCCTAATTCATATTATGCGACATATTCCAGTATATTTTATGCAAAACCTTTTGGAATACATTATAGCTTTCAATTCCACATTCTCAAGTGAACTTATGAAATTTCTTTGAAATTGTATTCCTCTGCATAAACAGAATTTTTCATGAATGCCTTACCACAGCTCCTGACAACCTACACTTGACATCCAACTTCCTGCCCAAAATGAATTCTAACCTTTCAAATGTACTCTATTTAATCCTTATTGCAGCCTACAAAGTTCACAAATTATCTCTGTTTTGATATTTGATGCTCGTTATATACTTTGAATCAACAATGTGTGTGACAGGCTCTGGGTGTTAAAAACAGCAAAAGAACTTAATGAAACATGCATATTTTTTCTAAGGTTACCATGGTAAAAGGCTCGTGGCCAAAGCCTGAGATCCCTACTCAGTTTTTACTCAGCCTTTACACATATGAACCTCCCTGTGGTGCTCAGTAGAGAACTGAAAGTGGTACAGCGATTTTAATTGAAAAGCAAAGGTGTATGTTCATCTACTGAACAAGGTCCCTATGTCCCCTTACATCATATAGCAATGGAGAGGATCGGAAGTGACTTAATCATGCATTGGGCTAAGAAGGCAATACAGATTGGAAAGGTGTTTAGGCAGTACAGGTCCTTCAGATTGTGATGTGTTCAACCCCACTGTATTTAGCCTTGATTCGGCAAAGTTCTTAAGAGAATCCTTAGCTTTAAGCTTGTGAGTGGTACAACTAGATTCCATGGGATCACTCATGTGAGTAAAGATCTGCATGTGCTTATGTGTCCTACTGAATCCACCAAACGGCTTGTAAAGCACACGTGTAAGTGATTTTCAGGACTGGGAATTTAATCCCTCAGAGTAGTTCTGTGGAAAAATAATTCAAAGCCTGTTGGAGTGTGGAGGAATCAAGGAATCATTTCTATACATTTTGTGTTCCCTTTATAATCCAGCATAAATTTATGCCAGGTAAATATGCCTGCTAGTGCTGCTTGGAGCAGGGATAACTAATTCTAAATGCTCTCTGCCCCTTTAGAGGGCTCACATGGGTATATCTGCTAGATGGGAACCAACGACAACATGGCAACTCTGTGAGCCATTTTGCTACTGATGCGGGGAGGACTGAGAGGGACATGGAGGCAGTAGGGGTCCCTATACGTAACCTGAGAAACTAAGGGTTTAATTTCCTTTTTACTATAAATCTCTTGCAATCACATCATTTCAAAGCCAACCCCTTCACTTCTTTGGGACTATCACTAGCCTGACTCTTTCTGCTCTGTTGAGAAGGAAGACTTCTTTTGTTAATGGTCAGAGGCCCTGAGAAACTCTCCATTTTAAAACACTTCAAGTGCAAATACAAATCTGCGCGGCATATTAACAGAAATTATTCCCAATTTGTAAAAAAATAACCCCACCCCCACATTTTTATGATCCTTATGTCAAAAATATTGACCTTCCTTTGAAGCAGTCCTGATACCTGAGCAACATGACAATTCCATTGGCATTTATTGGATGTGTAGGTGAACAAAGGAGAGACTATACTTGAATGCCTGTGTCACACTATATGGATTGGTTTGTTTTGCTCAAAATCATTTTCAATCCCATTTTCTACTTCTACGCTTGAGCTCTTCTATCAAAAATTAATGTTCATGTGTGTTATCTGTGAACTGGCCAGTATTGTCTATGAATCCAAAATGGTCCTGTTGTCTGAAAGAAAAGTTGCTCACCAAAAATAAAGTAAGCATCAGACAGACAGTTCCTTTAAAAGCCATAAAATTCCCAGCAAGACACAGTTTACTATATATGGTTTCTCATTGCTGATTGCCAGCCACACACTGATCACACACCAGTCTATGGGTGTGACATCAAAAAGACTGAAATTACCAACCAGACTGTGGTTTTAGAATAAGGGTGAGATTTCCAGCTCCAAAGTCTGCATACACAATTGCATACATACTTTGTGCATGCACTACCACATGCATGTACACATGGCTACATCATTAATATAAATTACATGTATCAAAGTCACTCACAAGTCTTTAACACTCTTGGGGCCTCCAAGCACTAATTTAATACTAATCATGTGGCCAAAATACTATGCACTGTACCAAACACATAGTAAGAGACAGCCCCTCTCCCAAAGAGCTTACAAACTAGACACATAAGATAGACCAATTGTGGGAGAGGAAACAGAAGCACAGTAAGGTAAAGTGACTAATTGCCCAAGGCCACATAGGTCAGTAGCAGAACTGGTAATAGAAACCATGTATTCTGAGTCCCAATCCAGTGTTTCCTATCCATTAAACCATGTTGTGTCTTCCTCTACATGATGACATAGCCTGGAATAGGGAGAGAGGAGTACCTCAAGAAGTCAGAATCCATCTTCCAGCCTCTCTACATGAAGGGGATACCTGCCCAGCTATTCAGCTGAAATATAATATTAAGGAATCTTAAGCTACCAGCATTAGAGTCACTAAAGTTTTATCTGAGTAAGGTCTTCAGGTTTGGACCCATTGCCAACCTGCTATACTGTCCACAGCGTCTGTCAGCAGAACATAAGAAAGGCCGTACCGGGTCAGACCAAAGGTCCATCTAGCCCAGTATCCTGTCTACCGACAGTGGCCAATGCCAGGTGCCCCAGAGGGAGTGAACCTAACAGGCAATGATCAAGTGATCTCTCTCCTGCCATCCATCTCCACCCTCTGACAGACAGAGGCTAGGGACACCATTCCTTACCCGTCCTGGCTAATAGCCATTAATGGACTTAACCACCATGAATTTATCCAGTTCTCTTTTAAACTCTGTTATAGTCCCAGCCTTCACAACCTCCTCAGGTAAGGAGTTCCACAAGTTGACTGTGCGCTGCGTGAAGAAGAACTTCCTTTTATTTGTTTTAAACCTGTTGCCTATTAATTTCATTTGATGATCCCTAGTTCTTGTATTATGGGAATAAGTAAATAACTTTTCCTTATCCACTTTCTCCACATCACTCATGATTTTATATACCTCTATCATATCCCCCCTTAGTCTCCTCTTTTCCAAGCTGAAGAGTCCTAGCCTCTTTAATCTCTCCCCATATGGGACCCGTTCTAAACCCTTAATCATTTTAGTTGCCCTTTTCTGAACCTTTTCTAGTGCCAGTATATCTTTTTTGAGATGAGGAGACCACATCTGTATGCAGTATTCAAGATGAGGGCGTACCATTGATTTATATAAAGGCAATAATATATTCTCAGTCTTATTCTCTATCGCCTTTTTAATGATTCCTAACATCCTGTTTGCTTTTTTGACCGCCTCTGCACACTGCATGGACATTTTCAGAGAACTATCCACGATGACTCCAAGATCTTTATCCTGACTTGTTGTAGCTAAATTAGCCCCCATCATATTGTATGTATAGTTGGGGTTATTTTTTCCAATGTGCATTACTTTACATTTATCCACATTAAATTTCATTTACCATTTTGTTGCCCAATCACTTAGTTTTATGAGATCTTTTTGAAGTTCTTCACAGTCTGCTTTGGACTTAACTATCTTGAGCAGTTTAGTATCATCTGCAAACTTTGCCACCTCACTGTTTACCCCTTTCTCCAGATCATTTATGAATAAGTTGAATAGGATCGGTCCAAGGACTGACCCTTGGGGAACACCACTAGTTACCCCTCTCCATTCTGAGAATTTACCATTAATTCCTACCCTTTGTTCCCTGTCTTTTAACCAGTTCTCAATAAATGAAAGGACCTTCCCTTTTATCCCATGGCAGCTTAAGAGCCTTTGGTGAGGGACCTTGTCAGAAGAAGGACTCAGGACAGAAATAACTTTATTTTTAAAGTGGGTTGTCAGCAGAGCATTCTCCATAAGGGACTCTCCATGTTGGAATTCACTCTCACCTCTGGTTTGAAATAGCCCAAACTTGTTGACCTGTACGGTATGCTACGAGGCCTATCACTTTACTTAGCGATACAATAAGGACTGCTGTCTCTAGGTCATACAGAATACTGTTTGTGTTTGGTTTAATCTTGTGTTAGTTATTTTCTGGTTTGGGGATGAAAGAAAGCTGCAGGCTTTTTTTGGCATAATATTTTTAATTATGTCAATACTACCTGGAGTCTGGGATAGGCATTTTTTATCAAAAGGGGTTATAAAGAAAACCATCAGGCTACAGCATGGGCTACTTTGATCAGAGGTGGTCTGAGAGCTCTTCTGCCTAACCTTCAGAAGCTGCACCATCAATTTTGTTATGGAGCTCTGACCTATCCTTCAACAAACCATGCTGTTCATGGTTAGATCAGATTTCTGAGCAGACACATATATCTGGAGTTAAACTTTCTAGTGGTCAGCCATTAGGCATCAATGTCATCTTGTGATGCCCAGTTTATCCAGCTCTTTTCTTCAATGGCACCATCACTCTTTACAGAGCATCGTGTATGCACGGATACGTTTTTTGATGGCTGCTGAGTCAGATGCGTGAGTGACAGTTCCATCCACAGTTAGGGCACTCCCATGCACTAACAATGCTCTGAATCCGAGCAACAGATTTTTTTCCTCCTCTGACACTGGTCATCACAAAGCTTGATCCAGTCTGCCTCACTCCATCTACAAGCTGACTCCACCAACTAGAGCGGCATCCTGCACTCGCTCCATCTACAAGCTGACTCCACCAACTAGAGCGGCATCCCGCACGCCTCTCTCAATCATCCACAGAGGTTTCAAAGGATACTAAATCATATTTTGCAAATATCCTGAAATCTGCACAGCAGTCTGCCTCCCTTTTTAGACCCTTTGTAAGTTTCAGAGTACAGCAGCACACTCCTCGGGATCCTGTAATCCGGCATCCACTTGACATGTCCAAGCCACCTGAGTCTTTTCTTACTAATCAACGTTCCCATGAATGACATACCAGTACGATTTAACACTTTCCACATTTGTCACCCTGTCTTGCCATTTTCTTAGAAGAAGTTTTTGCAAACATCTGATATGAAAACTGTTTAGTCTTTTGGTATAAGTCATCCATGTTTCTGAGCCATATAAAAGGGTGGATAAATATGCCTCGTAAATACAGATTTTCACTTTAGTTGACAATTTGTTATTCCAGGCATTGTCTTGCAACATAGTGCTCTGTTCCTGACTGCCTTGCCAATTCTACTATTAAGCTCAGCATCAAAATCTAAATTGCTGGTAACAGTAGAGCCAAAGTAGCAAAACTGGTCAACATCTAGAGGAATACCATATAAGCTGATATCTGGAACGGATTCTGAAGAGCCTTGGTGCATGATAGTCTTCTTCAAGCTTAATGCTAGCTCAAAGATTTTGCATGAATCAGAAAACCTGGTAATAAGATGTTGTAGATGTTGTATACATTGTGAACTGCAAGGGTTGCATCATCTGCAAACAGGTCCCTTACGATGATTTCCTTCACCTTAGCTCTGAACCTTGCGATGTTAAGCAAACCTCCATCATGTCTCATGCTAAGATAGACACCCTCTTGAACATCATGGAACGCATACTGAAGCAGGAATGAGAAGTAAATATTAAATCATATAAGAACCAGTATGCAACCCTGCTTCATTCCATTGTTTGATGTCAAATGAGTCAGACTCTTGGTTTTCATACATTACAGTTGCCTTCATGCCATCGTGTATGGATTTCACAAGGTTTAGCAATATAGGTGGACAACCAAGCTTCTTCAGAACAATGTAAAGTCCTGATTGACCAGGCTTTTGTTAAATCTATAAAAGCCATGTACAGTGGAATACACTTCTCTCTTCACTTTTTCTGCAGTTTTTTACAGAGAAGATCATGTATATGGTGGTCTTTCCCGAGCAGAAGCCACACTGGCTCACAGGGTAGATTCTCTCAGCTAAATTTGAAGTCTAGGTAAAAGAATATGACTTAAGATTTTTTCCAAGATGTTAAGAAGAGAGATACCCCTGTGGTTATTACAGTCACTTGTCTCCTTTGTTTTTATAGAGTTGGATGAAATGTGCATCCTTAAAATTTTGCAGAACAGTTTCTTCCTTCCAACAGAGTAGCAATACCTCATGCAATCTCTGCAGCGAGTCTTTGCGCATTTGTAGATTTCAGCAGGTAAACAGTCAGATCTTCAGGAGATTTCTTGTTGGAAATCTTTTTGATGCTTTGTTCAAGTTCCTCTTGTGTAGATTTGACATCCAGCAAAGTCATAACTTCAAACTCAGGCAATTCATCCAGCACACGTTGGTCTACTAAGGACTCCCTTGAGTATATCATTCCATAGTGCTCAATCCACCTCTCCAGTTGCTTCCCTTTATCGGTTATAATATTGCCATCCAGATCTTTCAGTGGAGCTGTCTTGTTCTATATTGGCCCAATGGCCTTTCTAATGCCCTCATACAACTGTCAACTGTCAGCTGCGTCAGCTGACTGTTGGATTCTGTTGCAAAGACCCAGCCAAAATTCTTGAGCACACTTCCTGGAAGTTATTTGAACTACCTTACAAGCTTCTCTTAGGTTGTTGAACAAATCAGTAATAGTTGACTTGTAGGTGATCAGGGCAGATCTTTTCCTCTCAATGAGTGGCAGCAGTATCTTCGAATGGTCTAAGAACCAGTCTACATTTTTCCAAGTACTCTTTCCAAAGCTCTTGATTGCCACATTGTACATAATTGTCTTCAGGACTTCCCATGCATCTGACGCAGTTTCATTCGTTCCAGCTATCTTTGCTACTTCTTCATTAAAAAGCCATTTCTTGACAGGATCATTGATTCGACACAAGTCAATACGAGGTTGTACAGCAGTTTTGTTACAGTGGATTGTCTTCGCTTGAAATTTCACTTTGCAGCAGACAAGAGAGTGGTCTGTGTCACAGTCTGCACTTTAGAAGGATCATGTATGTAAGATATCTTTCAAATATGTATGTTTTTTCAGTACCAAGTCCAGCTGGTGCTAGTGCTTGGACCTCAGGTGTCTCCATGATGTTCTTCTGATGTTTCTAGCAAAGAAGGTGTTGGTCACTGATAAGCCTTGACTGGCACAGATCTTGAGAACTCTCTGACCATCGTCATTTATATGTTCAATGCCACGCCTACCCAGAATTCCAGGCCAGATCTCAGCATTGGACCCACTACTTGCACTGAAGTCTCCAAGTACTAGGATGGGTTCCTTCCATGGATTCCTGCTGATCAATTCTTCTAGCTGTTGGTAAAAGCTATTCTTCTCCTCACCACTAGCTTGTAGAGATGGAGCATAGTCACTGAACAGGTTGATGAATCCCTTCTGTAAACTAACTCAAAGTGTCATGATACGTAAGGACACTGCAATCGGAGCTTCACACAATGACAAAAGTTCATTTCTGATAGCAAAACCTTCATCATACTCCTCCTTACTCCTCCAGGTTTGCCATTCCAGTAAATGGTGTAGTTCTTCTCCCTTACGAAGCCTGTATCTGAGAACCTGAGTTTCCAAAAGAGCTGCAATATCAGTTCTGAAACATGCAAGTTTGTTACTCAACATCACTGTTTTCCTCAAATCTGAATTCAGATCAAAGTTGTATACAGAGGACAAACTCCAAATATTCCAGCAAGCAATTCTGGAAAACAGTTGAGCCAGGATGTAAACAATGAGGCAAGACTTATTTAACCCACCTTTTCTAGAGCCACCCTCACACAAGGCAAGCAGGCCATCTCTAAACAAGGCTACGTCTTCACTACCCGCCGGAATCGGCGGGTAGAAATTGAGCGATAAACCTCTCTCGGATCCTTGCAACAATCTTGCTAAGACCTTCAGCAAACATGCCTAGGCAAAATTATGGAGGAGCGGAGGCTGCCATAGACCTGTTGTCCCCCCCCTTTAGACCACTGAGCCAGAATCTAAAAGCCAGTGTGAGTCTGGATGTTCCGTGACACAAAGGTTGTAGCGTCTGCCAGAGAGCCAACCCAGATAGAGCTGCTAACTGCCTATCACTTCAGCGTGAGCACCTTTTCTGTCAGGGTGAGATCCTTTAGCCATTCTTCACCAACAAGTATCCACAAGGCAGTGGATGATGCAGTTTAACATCATGCCCAGAACTAATCTCTTTATTTACTCAATACAGGTCCATTAGGTCAATGGTAAAAAGGCAAACTTGTAATATGAAACTGGAACAGTCTCTGTTGAATTATTCTGAATGTGTACAGACGCTCCCCAGGTTACTCAAACCCAATTTACGCAAATCCGCACTTACGGAAAAAGTTCCGTAAGCTTCTTTTTTTTGGGGCGTAATTGTTGGGTATACATTCCCAACTTACGCAAAATTCAACTTACACAAGGCATTCCGGAACGGAATGCTTGTGTAAGTCAGGGAGCGTCTGTACTTTAATTTTAGGTAGCTCTAGTTTTTAGGTAAATTAATTAATGTCAGTTCAACAATGGTCTGAAGAAGAACTCCATGTAGCTTGAAAGCTTGTCTCTTTCACCAACAAAAGTTGGTCAAATAAAAGATATTACCTCTCCCACCTTCTCTTAGTTCAACAATGATGCATAAACATTTTCAACTGCATGGTTAAATGATTATTATAGCCAATATACCTGGAAGCCAGCAAGATTACTTCATTTTTTCCAACTCAGTTTATAAATTGCCATAATGGCTATGCAGGGAACTATAAGATCTCTTGAAAAAAAAAAATTTTTTAATATAGCTTGGTCTGTTTTCTTACATGGAATGAAAACACTGAAATGAAACAAAGTAAATATATAAGAATAGTTGTGAGTGGCTAAAATCATTGAGTTGTTCAGACTATTTTGGCCTCAGAATTATTCAGCTTCACTTTCTATACCTTTGACTTAAATTGCTCATGAGAATTCTTTTATCAGATACAGGAATGAACCCTCATAAATTCACATTATTATGATTAGCATTCTATCACTGGATATTTTCCATCACTCCCAGGTACTAACAAATCAGTTGTTTTCACATCTACTTGCAACTCATATTTCCCTAAAGGATTTCAGAGATCATATTGTTTTTCTATTTTCCAATGTACACTCTCACCTTTTCCCTTAAGGACTTACACAATTCACTTTAGTCAATCAGTTCTTATTGATTGTTAGGTCTCACTCATTCCCCATCTATCTTTGCTTTATTAGATACATGATTTGCTTTCTTTCCATTTGTCTTGTCAGCTACTTGCTGTTCTTTCCACTACTGTTGCCTCATAGTTCTCATTTAAGCTTTGTACTTTTGATCTGTTCACCTTTCATTCCAGCTAAAGCCTAAATTATCCTACTCTTAGCTTGTGCCTTTTCTATGACAGACTGTACACTTAAGAGAGAGAGTCCAACTTCCAGTGTGCCAGACTACCTCCTTTTAAATCCTTTCCTAAAAGTTAGTTCTTTCATGATATCATCCCAGGTTTCTCTCTCAGATAATGTCTCCACAACTACTTGTGTTTTAGCTGTTTATCCCAGAGATCATATTTGTCTAAGGTAAACTGGAAGCTCCTTGGCACCTATGTAGCACAGGCTTTATACAGTTTTGTGACTGGATAAGCTCCCTTTTTATTAGAGATAAGCAAAGCTACAAGATTCACGTTGCAACTGTCACCACTGAGCCAAACCATGCTGGTTAGTTTGTGAGGTTCACATACTTATTCAAGGGAATGACCAGCTGCCCCTTGACACCTTATCTTGACTGATTTCTGAGACACTGACATGCTAGTGGCCAAACATCCCATTCCCTCTTCCTTCTTGGGCCAGGTTCCCCATCCATGGATCTCCAGGGATGTCAAGTGGCTATTTCCTATTGCAACATCAAGGAGGAAACCCTGATCCCAAAAACCCTAAAGTGTGTTCAGAGGGCAGGAAGCAGCCTGTTCCCCAAACAAGAGAGGAGAAACTGGGAAACACTTTCATTGCAGACGGCTTCTACACTGATTACAGGGGAAGCCTTATAAATTGCTTAGCAAGGTAACAGGAAACACTGGGGATTCCCAAGTGCCATACATTAGGGATTATACAACATCCTAGGTGACTCCCCAAGGATTTTTCTAGCTACCAAAGGGAGAATATGGCAGGATGAAGGCAGGCTATAGCAGAGTCAGGGATCAAAGTAAGAGGGAGCACAGGGAAGTGCAGCTCCTAATTATTTTCTTCTCTTGGGCTTGAGCGGGGAGATCAGCTCTCCCTCCTCACACCCCAGTCTATTCCTCCTCCTATCATGCCAGCAAGCTAGAGGTGTTTAGCCAGTATGTTCCCAGTATGTTTCCACTCCACATTAGCTCACTCAGATACAGGGGATGAGGCAGTAACCTCAAAGAGACTGTACATCAGCCCAGTGTTCTGGACATACTGAACCAGTGACTTCAGAAAAGCCTTCTCCCTGACTTCAGACCAGCAAGACAGAGGGCCTTAGTCACCTCAGAGTTCCCTTTTTCTTAACATCAGCCCAGTCAGCTACAGGTGCCAAGACGGTGAATGACATCAGTGGCCTGCTGCTTGACATCAGATCAGGAAAATTGAGGTGTTGAGCTAGTGACATTACAGATACCTGTATCTTGACATGAGCCCAGCAAACCAGAAATGGTGAACTAGATACCTCACATATATGTGACCTAAATTCAGTCTAGCAAGTTAAAAGTTCACAGCATCCTGTGCTCTGACATCATGCCAGCAAGGCAGAGCTGCTGATCCAGCAACCTCAGAGAAGCTCATACCTTGCCATGAGTCCAGCAAGATGGAGGTGCTAAGCCAGGAATTCCCAAAGACACTTAGTAATCTCACCAAAGCCTTTTCATCAGCCAGCAAGTTGATGGTGCCGAGCTAGTGACTTCACATAGTGGTGTGACTTGACATCAGCCCTGCAATAAACATTTACTGAAGAGGCCTTTAAGTAAGGGTTGGTAGTAGAGGGTATGCTATGTGGGAACTCTTTTGCTAAAAGCAGAGGGAAAATTCCACCTTCTCTTACTCTCCTGGGCTTGGGGGGGAATTCATCTCTCCACGTTCCATCTCCTCCTGCTTCTTAGCACTGACTGATGAAATAAGCATTCATTAAGCAAATAATCTAGAATGGAAAGCACCAGGAGGAACTGGTACTTGGCTGGGGAGTTTATTGGGCTCCACGCCTACCTGCCTTTAAGTGAAGCAGCACTGACACTTGACAGGAGAAAAAGTACTGTACAAACTGGAAGACTCATATCAACCTCATTTCCTCCTCAGGAAGATCTTTCCCTCCCCACCAGCATGGAAGAGAGAGGTGAGCAATGGTTCTGTCAGCTCCTTTTCCTCTTCTGGAACCCCATGGAGGGATGGGCGGGTGGATGTGTGAGTAACAAGACAGGTTCCTCTATGTAGTTCCACATTCTAGAAAGATTAGATCACTTCCTTTTGTGTCACACAAGATGTAAAGACACTTAACTCTATTTGCTCTATTTTCATGTAGTTTAGGGAATTTCAAACTCACCATCTGCAAGAACTGTTTCATAGATGCAAGACAGTGACTCCTCGGCTTCTTCATTCTGTGGTTCATCTAAGAAAAGAAAAATCCTTTAATGGATGACATCTCCCTGAAAACATCTTGAAATGGGCATCTCCCTGGCCAGTCTCCCACTGCTTCTTAAGTTGTTTATTAAAATGTTTAATTCTGTACTCTAGCAAGGACAGCTCTGATGATCATTGGTGGGATGAGAACTACTTTAGGAACAACTTACTTTGGGACAACTAGTTAATTCCAGGGCATTGGCAGTATATATTACAGATTTTTTTTAACTGAAGCTACAACAGAGGTTTTCTTCCTCAAAATATTGAACCCTGCTTGTTATTCAGCTACATACCTCAACTTACATACTAGGAGTGAGTAATGTATTAGATGTTAGTTAATTAGTAAAAAAAATTTTTTACTATGTGGAATAGGTAATAAGATAGCATGAGTGAGAAAAGAAAACTATACTGGCACAGTTTATACTATGAAATGCAAAGCTTTGCCACTCTAAGCCCATATGGTCAGTGGTTCAGTCTTCACAGTCTCTACCTGTCACTTCAACCCCAACATTCTTCTGCACTCCGTCACCTCAATGAGTAGTGTAGCAGCTATGCTGCTGTAGGAGCCTGGCAGGGACAATACAAAGTTTGTTTCACAGTTTTATTATTCATTTGCAAATGAAAGTAAACTTTTGTGGGGAGGGTCTCCTTGCTTCTCCCTGCAGCAGGACAAGTCCTGAGGAAAATTTGGTAAAAGAAAAAAATCAACGGCTGCTGGAGGGGAAAAAAGGAGGGTGGAAAATAAGACATTACTTAGATGCCACATGATGGAATCTCTCACTCAAAAGTTAGGAAATGCCAGAATTAAGATTGCCTGTGTAACTTTAATTCAGCCCCCTTGTGCATGTGCATTAATTACAAAAATCACATATTATTTTTTTCATATGTCCTAGGAGGATGGACCTGCTCTGGAGGTGATTTGTGGCTGTGTAGTGAAGGAGGTTGTTGTCTGGAGGACCTCTGCCTCATTTGTTACAGAAGTTGGAAGGTGTGCGGTGAGTGAGGCTCGGGATTGCAAAAAGAGAAAGAATAGTCTCATGGTTAAGGTTTTGTGGCTAAGGCAGTTGAATGCTGTTCAGAAGAATTGGATTCTATCCAGAGCGGGATGAAATTTTTCTACCAAAATTTTTTGGCAAAAAAAAAAAATGCAGATTCAGTGATCCCCAAACATTTAATGAATTCCTGTCAGTTTTGCCAAAGTGTTTGTGTAGAAACAACAAAAATATTCTGAGAAAAAAATCAAAACATTTTGATTTGACCTTTTAAAACAAAACATTTCAATTTTTCAGTTCAAAAAGACTTTTCATTTCAAAATTTCCTTTAATTTATTTTATAACAAATCAAAAATGTTTTAAAATGCTCAAAATCTAAAACTAAAGGTTTCATATTGGGTCAAAAAGAACATTTTGTATGACCCAAAAAGTATTTTATTTTTCAACTTCTCGAAACTGCCAATGAAGCAAAAAAAAAAAAAAAAAAAAAAAAAAAAAAAAAATCAGTTATTGGCTTAGCTCTAATTCTATTCCTGCCTCTACCACAGAGTTCCTATGAGATACTAGGCAAATCACTTAAACCAAGCTTTTCAGAGATGGTCAACTAATTGTGTGTTCCTCATTTGGTGGGTACCCAACCTAAGATCCTGGGGTCCAATTTGCAGAAATGCTGGGCACATAGACGCCAACTTTCCCCGGTGCCGGTGGGTGCTCGCGCCCGCCCTGACGCCACCCTTAATTCTGGCATTTCCTACTTTTGATTTGCCTAACTCTGTAACCTTAATAATGTGCTTTTAACACAGGGTGTGTGGGGAGGGGAGTGGTTGTGTGTGTAACAGTAATTTCACTGAAGACTAAGTGAAATTCTGTTCTCAGTTACACCAGTACTTTGGTATCCTAAAGGTTGATTGTCTTTAGTATTATCTTAAGCACCCATGACAACTTTTTCATTCAATGAAACATAATGACATTTATTTTTCCTAATTTCCCCATGAAGACTACAAATGATGCTTAAAGTTGCAGTCAAAATAGTGTGCCAAAAAGTACACAAAGAATGCATTTCAAATGTTCTTCTGAGCTAATTAATTCTTAGCTAATTAATAAAAATGATTAAAATATAATACAGAAAAATGTCAGTGGTATCTTACAAGGAAGATACACACCACCATTTTATAGCCCTAGATTATATAACCTTCCAAAATACTTGCTGGAAATCTTAAGCCCCTGCTATTTGGAAGAGTTAAAAAACCTCTCAGGTCTGTAATTAAATATTAACTAATGGCTGTCCTTCTTTACACTATACAGTTCATTTCTAAATGCAAACAAACTTGGACTTAGAGGGAAAATAAGCATAAAACCATTAATTAATTTAAAAAGTAAGAAATGCATAAACCCATATAAACAAATGTTAGTAAACTAAATCTGTTCATTAGATTTAGTGCATACAGTATAAGACAGCAACATTTAATTTTCTATTCATTTGAGATATATCATCAGTAAAACTCTTTATAAACTTGTCCTATTAGCTGAGAAATTTTTTTTAAGATGTCAGTGTATTCACTTTACCAGGTGTAAGCAGTTTTCATCCAATTAGTGTCTGAAAGAAGAGGAAAACATTGCATACTCTATACATACTTCATTATCCAAGGGCACAGGTCATCACAAATGGTTAGACACATCAAAATTCAAACTGCCAAAAAAGTTACAGAAATCTGATTATATGATGAGGAAAGGCCTCTGGCTTTTTCAGGATTAAGAAAAGAAGGGGGAAGTCAAGAAGTTTAATTAGCAAGAGACTGGCAGTCTCGGGAGCTGGGTTATTGGCTATAGAGGTTTTTACCTCCAGCTCAATTCCAGTCCTTGTTAGAAACATCCATAAAAATTATCATGCCCCACATGAAATGAGTCAGTAATAGTGAGCAAGACAATATCCACATCACAAATATAATGCCACCATCACAGTGGCACCCTTGTAATCAGTCTGCGAAGCTAAAGTTTGACATATCATGGAGATGAACATCTCCGGAAGTCCTAGGAGTTGTCCCCTCAGAATAGTTCTGAGATATATTGGCAGGGCAAAATGGAAAAGCTTACTGTGTGAGTCTGTGGATGAAGAGAGGACTTCAGTTCTCCAAAAGCCCCTTCCACAAGTAATAAACTCACCCAGTTTGTTTTTGTTTTAAAACAGAACATTTAATTGGCATTTGAGACATTGCTCACTGAGTATGTTTAATTGACTTAAATCGCGTAGAGTGGGGTCCACAAGAAAGGTCAGCATTTCCCCAAGGCCTAGTTCCATTCAGACAAAGGGGCTCTCTCACTGTGGATCCTTTTTAGTTGAAGTTTAGTATCATTTAGCATTTCAGTTTGGGGGGTTTTGTTTTTTTGTTTTTTGATAGACTGCTTGCTATTGTCAACGTGGTGAAATCCTGGCCCCAGTGAAGTCAATGGCAAAAAATCACTGGGGCCAGGATTTCACCCCCTTGTTAAAAATTATTTAGCACTAGTAGCCTGCTGTTTGCTTAAGAAAGTTCACATTTTTATTAATTATTTATAGTCCAGCACTGGTGTGAATTGGTCTTTGTAGTCAAATAAGATGATTTATAATGTTATGAAGGGTCTACATAATACATGTCATAGTGGATTCAAAATGCTCAGTAGAACAGGTATTTGAGCATTTGGGACAAATTTATCCCTGGTGCAATTCCAGTGAAATCAGTGTCTTTACACCAGCAATAAATGAATGTTACCCTTTTTATATCAGGAAACTGATACAACAACAGGTTCAGTAGAAATATAGGGGTTTAATTCTTTTTCCTCTACCCTGAGAAAGTGTAGTAAGCAACGAACTTGAATTTGGTGTGAATCTTTGCCTATTTTAAGCTCTATTTGCCTCAGCTTGTTTGCATTTTGGACTACTAGTTATATGACAACTATAAATTTGCAATACTGCAGTGTTTCAGAGCTGCACCCTGTTAATTGATGCAAAAGCAGTTTTTCTAATGTTGTTCTTTACACGTGTATACTACCAACGTGTGTGGTAGTATACTCATTACATTTTAGTCAAGGATTAGAAGTCAATGGCATATTGTTGTCTCAGGCAGAAGATATGTATTCATTTTGTGAGGTTCACTGACTAAGCCAATGGAGAGTATGGGTACAATTTTCAACCTTGATCACTGCTGTCAGCCAGCTCTCAGCCTAGGCTCAGCTGTCATCTCTTTACATCTCTTGTGCTGGGTCACCTCTGGAACCCCAGCACCTGCCAAGTTTACGGTTCCCCCACAGGAGCTGAGCTCACTCTCGGGGTCCTTTCTGAGTCCAAATACCTCCAGTCCCTGGCACTGCTCCTTAGGTCCAGCTACAGGACACTGTCAAAGAGCAGACTTCCAGAGCACCTCTCTCAGGGCTGCAGTGCCTGTCTGTCTACCCTAAACAAGAGAGGAAAAAGGGGCGTCTACTCTCTGCCTCAGCCTAGACTTGCTAGTAGCCTCTCCTCTTAGGCAACTGCTCTGTGGCCAGCTTCACCTTTTTTAAGCTCTCCTTCTCCAGGTAGCGCATGCTCTGCAGGTGTGCCTAATTGGCACTGCCTGAGTGCAGGAATGGTTGTTAGACTTGCTGTCATTGGGATAGGGGCATGTCTGATCACAGTCACCTAATTTCTCGTTTAGGTATCTATGGGGCTGATGTAAGTGGCTAAATATAGATTTAGGCATTATTTAAGTGCTCAATTTTAAATAAATGGATTTCTCCTGTGTCATGAAAAAAGGGCCCTCTTTTTCTTTGGGAACAGGCTGGTAGGAGAAGAGAAAAGGACTGCTGTGTTTATTTTTGTCAACACCATCAAATAAAATAGAGCCATTAAAGAGAGTGCTAGATGCTAAGATTCCCAAGTCCTAGATAGATTCAAAGTCCTACCAAACAGTCTCCTAAAATAATAAGCTCATTTTAGAAACATTAACAGAGAGGTATCTATAGAGCGTAAAATTTTCAAAATCTACCCTCCCTTTTTGCATCTGCAAGATGAGGACAGAAATAACTGCAGAAACAATTTAAGGCATTTAGAGATCTAAGTATCTAACTGCACATGCAAATCAATTACCGTACTTAGTCGCAGAATCTGTCTAAACTGTGTCTACAAATGATTGCGGGAATAAAACCAGAGGCCCAATTAAGTCTAGGCTGAAAAACCAGGCCAATAGGATCTCTTTCTTAATGAATATATAATAGTAACCATAATTTCTAGGCGAAAGTACGTGCCTAGAATCTTGGCTGTCTGCAGTGTCACATTGACTGCTACTCTACAGTGGTGAGAAGGGGAGGGGGGGAAGAGAGGAGGGGGAAAGGCATAGAGTAAAACACAGTGTTGAACTGTACTTTCATCAATATTAAGAAAAGTTGAGGCAAAGAAAAGTCAAAATACTAAATTAATAGAGTCACTTTGCATTAAAATTGAACACACAGTTATATAGAAGAGTAAATAGAATCTTAGTTGCTAGCTTGGGAAAATACAACCTCCTAAGTCCTAACTTTTCTGTACAGCCTATATTTCTAATGACAAGTATTCAGGCAGTTAAAAACCCAGAAGAAAAGGTTTAATTGAGCTGCTCAAGAGAACATCATTGTAAAAATGCTCACACCTTTTAAGAAGTCTTGCTATGCCAATCTCTTAACAGCAAAAATATTTGCATTCTTCCTAGCACTAAATAGGAACGTAGTAAAACCTGCCACCATCCAGGAAACATATGTTACAAAGCATAATCTCTGAGTCTCAGTTCCTCATTTGCTCCCCCTATGTATGCTCTCAACCACAGACAGCAAACCCTCCTGATTTTAGGTTTTCTTTGAATCATGCTATGCTGTGAACTGGATCTCTAGGGGTACATTATCTAACTATCAACTAACACCTTTATTTGAAGTGTGCATGTTAATTAGTATTATTTATTTGGCTAGCACAATAAGCTTACACAGCTGGAGAGCAATGCCAAAGGGTTGAAGTTGGCACAATATGGTGTGGTAAAGGATATTTCAGCCAAATGAAGAGATATGGAGCTGGATTTCTTGGTCCATTCTATCCACTTCATGCTGTTCAGACAGCACAAAGAGAATAGAGTCCCGCTGGAAATTAACTAGCAGAGAATCCCCTTGCCCAGAACTCCCTCCAGGCGTAAAGCCAGAAAACCCTGCTTCTGTGCCAGCCACCCACTCTGACGTAGTGGCACGGCAGGGCAGAGTTTGTTAACACCTAATCTACATTGATGTCTGAGAGACTGTAAACCAGTGATATAAATCAGAACAGACCCTCTTCTGTTCTATCTAATGCCTGGACTAGCCCAGTACTGAATCATGGAGCCAAAATCAGCTGCCAAATGGCCTCCTGTGCCCTGCAATGAATGGAACTCAGGGGCAGAGAACTGATGCTGTGGTGTCAGGTAGTTAATACTGAAATGTGCCGTGGAATACATGGGTTTTAAGGAGAAGAATGGGAGAGTTTTATGTAGGGTTACCATATTTCCACAAGCAAAAAAAGAGGACACGGGGGAGGAGGAGCCCCGCTCTAGCCCTGCCCCTGCCCCGCCCCCATCCACTCCCTCCCACTTCCCACCCCCTGATTGCCCCCCCCTAGAACCTCCAACCCCCCCCCCGCTCCTTGTCCTCTGACTGCCCCCTCCTGGGACCCCTGCCACTAACTGCCCCCTAGGACCTCACCCCCATCTAAGCTGCCCTGCTTCTTGTCCCCTGACTGCCCCCTCCTGAGAACCCCCTACGATCCTACCTGTCCCCTGTCTGCCCCGACCCTTATCCACACCCCTGCCCCCAGACAGACCCCCGGGGACTCCCATGCCCTATCCAACTGCTCCCCGCCCCCTGACAGGACCCCCAGAACTCCTGACCCATCCAACCCCCTCTGCTACCTGCCTGCCTCGACCCCTCTCCACGCCCCTGCCCCCCTGACAGCCCCCCCAGAACCCCAGACCCATCTAACCCCCCCCTGCTCCCTGTCCCTGACTGTCCCAACCCCTCTCCACACCCCTGGCCCCCTGACAGCCCCCCCAGAACCCCAGACCCATCTAACCCCCCCTGCTCCCTGTCCCTGACTGTCCCAACCCCTCTCCACACCCCTGCCCCCCTGACAGCCCCCACCCCAAACTCCCGACCCATCCGACCCCCCCTCCCTGTCCCGGGCCGGCTTTAAAGAGCCCAGGAATCGGGCTGCACTCCGGCCGGGGTTGCGGGGCTTGGGGCCCGGCCGGAGGTGCTCGGCCGGGGCTGGGCCGGCACCAGGGCCGGCGCTGCTGGGGGTGCTCGGCCGGGGCTGGGCCGGCGCGCTCGGCCGGAACCAGGGCCGGCGCTGCTGGAGCCCGAGCCGGGCGAGCTGGGGCCCGAGCCGGGGTCGCCGCCCTGGGGTCGGAACCGGGGCCGGAGCCACTGGGGCTCGAGCTGGACCGGAGCCGCTGGGGCCGCCGGGCGCCGCTCGGCCAGGGCCGCGCCTCCCCGGAGCTCTCCTCCTCGCGCCCCTCCGCCCCTGCTTACCTGCTGCTGCCTCCCGCTTGCCCCTGCTTCTTTTCAGATTTCCCATGAAGATCTGATTCGCGGGAAGCAGGGGAGGGGGAGGAGCAGGTGGGCGGAGCGTTCAGGGGAAGGGAGGAGAGGGAAGACAGCTGCGGGGCCGGACAGCGTGGTAAGGCTGCAGGGGATGGGGGGAGCCGGAAAAGGACTTTGGGTGCCCAGCGGCGCTTGGCCTTCGCTTTTCTGTCTATAAATAGCCGACCAGGGGGAAATCCCGGACATTTTTAGATTTTTAAAAATCCCCCCCCCCCCCCGGACGGCTATTTATAGACCGAAAAGCGGACATGTCCGGGGAAATCCGGACATATGGTAGCCCTAGTTTTATGAATATTGATTAGGAGGCATAAGAGGTAGTGTGCAAGGTGGTACAAATGTGCAGAGTGAACAAATTAGCAGCAATGAATAATGTTATGAGAAAATGGAAAAGGAAGGAGTAAAATATATATAATTTTGTGTTCTGTTTGGTCACTATGTCAAAAGTTGTTGCAGAAACAGAGGGGATCAGAGATAGGTGATGAAAATACGAACATAAGAATGGCCATACTGGGTCACACCAAAGGTCCGTCTAGCCCAGTATCCTGTCTTCCGACAGTGGTCACTGTCAGGTGCCCCAGAGGGAATGAACAGAACAGGTAATCACCATGTGATCTATCCCCGTTGCCCATTCCCAGCTTCTGGCAAACAGAGGCTAGGGACACCATCCCTGCCCATCCTGGCTAATAGCCATTGATGAACTATCCTCCATTAATTTATCTAGTTCTTTTTTGAACCCTGTTATAGTCTTGGCCTTCACAACATCCTCTGGCAAAGAGTTCCACAGATTGACTGTGCGTTGTGTGAAGATTAAAATGAGATGTGGGTAGGCTGACCAGATGTCCCGATTTTATAGGGACAGTCCCACTATTTGGAGCTTTGTCTTATATAGGCACCAACTGCCCCCACCCCCCATCCCCGTCCTGATTTTTCACACTTGCTGTCTGGTTACCCTAGGTGTGGGCAGGCTACCACATGAAGAGAGACTGAAAACCTTGAAAGTATTTAGCTTAGTGAAGAGTAAGAGGAGACATGATGGAGGCATACAAAACATTGGTATACAAAAGGTAAATCAAATGTATCACTTGTCCTTTCATTAAAAAGCAACAAATTTAAAACTGATAAAAGGAAAAAAAGGTTTTACAACATCCGTAAAATAATCTGTGAAAAATCACTGCCACAGGTTATCATTGAGGCTGCTTAGCAGGATTCTAAATAAAAGATTAACATGGATAATGCAAACATCCACAACTACATTAGACAGATGTAACCAATATAAGAGATGTACATCTTTACACTTCAGGGCATACCACTAACTGATACAGATTAGGAAGAAACTTTCATTGTAAATCAAGTGATTTTCATATTTGTCCACTACAGCATTTTTTTTTTTTTTTTGCACCTTCCACTGAAGCAGTTGATACTGGCCACTATTAGAGACAGGATATTGTGGGTGCCTTGTCACTTTACATTGTCATATTCTGCAATCTGACACTGTAAAAAAATGCTTTGTGACAACTGACCAAAATGAAGAAACACCTTTCTTCTAAGAAACTATATTTGTTTTTTTAATAAATGTTCGCAGTTTCCTGTTTGTAGTTTCCACTGATGTGGAAGTACAGTCCCTGTGCTAAATTCTCCTCTTAGCTATTCTGGTGTGATCCCATTGATTTAATTCCCATGAATGACGAGGTTACTGGGCCGAAGAGCTCTCTCCCATTTAATAGTCAAGCATCAGTAATGCACTGTAGGAAGGTGCAGAACTTTTCTGATGACTCCTTCTGGAAGCCAATTTGGGTGACTCTGATTAGCTTTACTCCAGAACATAAAAGGAAAGAGAGGCCTTGAGGGAAATGTAGGAGCTCCTAGAGCAGAGGTGGCCAAACTTACTGATCCTCCAAGCCGCATATGATAATCTTCAGAAGTTCAATAGCCAGGTGCACCTGCTCGGGGCTTCTGCCCTGTGATAGGGTAGTGGGGCGCCTGCCAGGGCCTGGGCCTTCAGCAAGAGGGTAGGTGCCTCGTGCAGGGCTGAGGCGCCTAGACCCCCGCCCACTGGGCAGAAGGCCCTAGTCCCACCACCCTGCCACAGGGCAGAAGCCCCAAGTTCTCCCACTTCCCCCCACCCCAATCTGGCAGGTGGAGGGGGGGGGCCTCCACAAGCTGCACTTTTACTGTAAAAGAGCCACATGTGGCTTGTGAGATGCAGTTTGGCTACCCCTGTCCTACAGGGAGAAATATTAATCGTCAGGAAATGTGCAGAAAGAAGCTTATGCAGAGGAGGGGATCTAGGACTTCTGTTTGTAAGTACAGTCATGTCCGTTCACTCGGGTCCCAGCATGCTTTCAGTTACACACCAGTGTTACTGCAGAGTAAATCCATGTTCATGTAATTAAAGACTGTGGGTCTACTTCTCCACACCACTGCCATAGTTTTATACTGGTGCAACTCCACTTCATGACAGCACTTTGGTGGAGTAGCTCTAGCATAAGACTGGGACAAGGGAGTGAAGAAAAAAATCAGACGCTATGATTTAATTCATATTCCCTGACTTTTGAGTACTTCATTTTCCAACCTTCAAATGTTTAATGTCAAGTTTTTGATGGACTTTCATTCCTCTTTTTTTTTTTTTGAAAGTAAAAGAAAAGAAACTCTGATGTGGAGCTACTTGCTAGATAGCAGCACAACATTCTACCCTGCACATAATGTGCAGTTTCTGAGGTCAAGGCTCATGTCCTGCTTCACTGAGTGTGCACTTTGCATGCTGAATGAAAGTTTTCGAACAGCAGCTGTAACAAAAAACTAACTTATATGGGGGCAAGAGTGTGTGTGAGTAGTATAACCACACAAAACAGAAGGAGTTAGGGAGCAGACAGAGGACTGAGAGGCTATGAAAAAGCAGCAGCAGCAAATGCCTATCGGAGTGCATATTGGGTGATGTGTGTAGAGCCTGTGATAATATTACTGGAGTGGCCTCCCCAAATTGATTGCGATACAGTCTTCCTACAAAACGGACTACAGATGGTGCTAGGTACAAAGTGACTCCTCAGTTCCATTTCTACAGCACAGTAAAGTACTAGCAAATGAATTTCAACCCTGTGCAATGGGCCAGCACAAGACCTATTTACTACTTACGCTCTTAAAAGAACTCTTATGTTGACCTCCTGCTCAGTGCTGATCTGCCTCAGCAGCCATATAACAAACATATACAGGATGCAATTCTATTTCACAGAAACTTCTTGTTTCAGCTGGTGCAGAAGATTAGCATACTGTTTCAGCTTGTGTGTGCGTTGGAGAAAAAAAGAATGACTGAAGTGAGCCCAAACTTTGTGGCTGGCATATTTCCCATATTAGCACATTGCCTAGGAAGTTCTGAACTAGGAAATCAAGACAATTTGAAAGTTATGACAGGTTTCAGAGGGGTAGCCATGTTAATCTGTAAAAAGAACAGGAGTACTTGTGGCACCTTAGAGACTAACAAATTTATTAGAGCATAAGCTTTCGTGGGCTACCACGAAAGCTTATGCTCTAATAAATTTATTAGTCTCTAAGGTGCCACAAGTACTCCTGTTCTTTTTACGGATACAGACTAACACGGCTGCTACTCTGAAACATGTTAATCTGTATCAGTAAAAACAACGAGGAGTCCTTGTGGCAGCTTAGAGACTAACAAATTTATCTGGGCATAAGCTTTCGTGGGATATAACCCACTTCATCAGATGTATGGAGTGGAAAAATAATTTCCCCTCTGTTGATACTCACACCTTCTTGTCAACTGCTGGGAATGGGCCACATTCACCCTAATTGAATTGGCCTCATTAGCACTGACCCCCCCCACTCAGTAAGGCAACTCCCATCTTTTCATGTGCTGTATATTTATTCCTGCTTACTGTATTTTCCACTCCATGCATCTGATGAAGTGGATTATATCCCACAAAAGCTTATGCCCAAATAAATTTGTTAGTCTCTAAGGTGCCACAAGGACTCCTCGTTGTTTTTACTGAAAGTTATGAGACATGCTGTAGTAGGGTCGCGCCGGGGCTCTACCCTCCGGGACGGAGGGGCGCCACACCAGCTCACTATAGCACAGACAGTCAAATCTCAGGCCCCTTTACGCAGGGGCTGAGCGACAAACAGTTAGTTCTGGACTCAGGCCCTCAGGCAGGGACTGAGCGGACAAACAGTTAGCTCTGGGCTCAGGCCCTCAGGCAGGGGCTGAGCAGACAAACAGTTAGTCCTGAGGCCCAGGCCCTGGAGCAGGGCGGGGCACAAACAGTCCCAGCTCAGGCCCTTTGGGGCAGGGCTGAGCGAGCAATCAGTCAAGGAGCTCAGGCCCTCGGGGGCAGGGGCTGAGCAGACAAGCAGTTAAGGAGCCCAGGCCCTGGATCAGGGCGGGGCACAAACAGTCACAGCTCAGGCCCTTGGATGCAGGGGCTGAGCAGACAAGCAGTTTAAGCAGGCCCAGGTTCCTACCTGAGCGTTGGGTGAGGGGGGAAGCCTGCCACCCGTGAGTGGGAGTGGCAGGGGGGGACGCAGGCCCACCCACTCCACTGCGTCCCAGCCCGGGGCCCTAGCAGCGGTTACTGCCGCTGCTGGTCAGTGGGGTGTCCTGACCAAAACACACTGACATCGGCTCACAGGTCTCTGCAGCCTGACCGGGGTCGGCTACCCCCGGGCTACTTCCGTGTCTCCCCTCGGGGCCTACCTCGTCGGCGACGCCGGGTTCGGGCCAGTCCAGCAGCATCGGTTCCTCTGGTACGGGGCTTGGGGGCCGGTCCAGCAGCTCTCCAGCAGGGTAGCTGGCCCGGGGCAGGCTTGGCTCCTCCTCGGGGTAGCTGGCCCGGGGCAGGCTTGGCCAGTCCTCCTCGGGGTAGCTGGCTAGAGGTAGGCTCGACCGGCGCGGTGGGGTAGCAGGCGGCTCGCGGCCTGCGGCTGTCTCACAAGCGGGAGCTCAGCCCGGGACGTCTGCTCTCTCTGCCGGCCTGGGCTCCACTGAGCTCTGCCGGCGGGCTTTTATACTTCCGGGTCGGGGCCGTGACCTCGGAGGGGCGGGCGCCGGACCCGGTGGCTCCGCCCACGTTGGGGTTAGGGGAAGTTTGGCCCTATGCAGGACGGAGGGGCGACACACCGGCTCACTACACATGCATACACATTTTTCAGCCATACTAATGGCAGGCATTAGATTGATATAATTATCTGAACCCAGGGGTCAGAGAAACAAGAGTATATCATCCCTTTAAGCTCACCAGACAGCTTCTGAAGAACATTCACTGAAGTGTTAGACTTTCCAAAGTTGCATACTACTTATTCTGGATCTAAGAGTAGGATAACTTTAATCATAATTAAGTGACAAATATATCATCAGCAGGATTAAAATTTAAAATTACCTTGTTGAATAACACCAGCAACAATGGAGAGATATTCCTCGGGATCCTGATCGGTGGAGATCTCTTGGCTTCTTTGGTCTAAGGTCAGTATCTCATGTAGAACGTCTGAGTTCTCCACCCCACAAAGTAGAATCACTACCCTACCTGGAGGCTCAAGGACCCTGTCCAAGAAATATCTTCTATTTTGATCCAGGCATTTTAGAAGTCCATTTGATAGTATGAGCAGTTTACATCTATAACAGGATAGAGAGTGTGACCCCAGATGCTGAAAAGATAAAGTCTCTAGGTTGTAAAGTAAGATTCCTTCTTCCTTTATAATGTGTTTGAAAAGCGATTTTAAATACAGAGCCCATTCTTCTGCCTCTTCTTCATAAATCACCAGAATGTCCTTTGTATTTTCTGTAGGAAAGAAAACATTTTTAACCTCCATTTTATCTAATATCCACAGCTAGCATGTTAGATTTTTTCTCTTTGTAATCTGAAACAGAATGGTAGAGATAGAAAATTGGATTTTCAACTGTTTGCAGAAAAAATTGAAATTTATGTTCCAAACCAGAACATAAATATTTTTGAAATTTCCTGTGGAATAGAAATTCTGATAAAATATCCCTTTTGAAAATTTTGTTTAGGAAAATTTTTGAAATTGTTTCAAAACAAAATATGTTTAATGTTTTCCTTTTCATAGTATTTATTGTCTTTATATTTCATTATGTCTCATTAGCAGTAGTAGTAGTGCATCTCACATATCATGTCATATTATGCAGACAAAGTATAATATTCAAAACAATTACTTTCTTATTTTTATTGTATTTTATTTACAAAAAAAATATTGGTGCAGCTGCTACTTAATACAGATTAAAGCACCTTATTTTGTTGTTGAAAATGTCTCTTGTTTGTGATGTAATGAAGTAGTTTGACACTTTCAATAAGAAAATAATTGTTAAAGTGTCAAACTGTTTAATTACAACTTGAACAGGAGACACTAATCTAGAAAATAAGGAAGTGTTTTGATCTAAAAAGTAATAGAATACTTTGAGTATATTCTGTCCTCATAATATGACATACCACATTATGACATGACTTGACATAGATGATTGGTATGTCATTTTATGCACTACAACAATTGACGTGTTGGGAACTGGGTTGGTTGTTTTTTCTATATATTTATTTTAAAATATTAATGTAAATGCTAATCTAATAAAACTGGGAATAGTTCAGCATCTGGCAAGTTGCTGCAGCTAGAGAAACAAAAGGAAATGTCAAATAAAGTAGGTAACGGCACACCCATGATGCTGACATTATAGATGATAGGATGCCATTGACACCACTGATATATTGATCAACAACAGTATACAGCAAAATACAATATGACATCAAATGAATTAATACAGTTCTATCCCTTTAAGCTCTTTTATGTTGTAAGGATTATAGAAATATATTCTAATAGCAATTGTCACAAAGTTAATCATAGCTGGTTCTAAGCAACAGCATCCACAGACTACATAGTTTTAGCTTAGTAATACAGGTTTGTATGCTATGGATCATATTCGACACTCAGTTATAATGATGTAAGTCTGAAGTAACAACACTGACGAAATTACACCTGCTTTATGCCATTTTAAGTGTGAACAGAATTTGGCCCAACATATTTGATAATTATATTAATTTAAAAGCTCCGGTTTTAGATTTCTCTTAATAGAAAGCACCAAATGAACAGAAAGTTCATTTCTATCCCACTATACACGAGTTATTTTGATTTTTTAAAATACTGTAAACAAACAAAGCTTAGCCATGGGAGCTGCATAGCTCTTATAGACATATAAACACATACCACACAACAGCACACACCAACAATAAATACTAACCAATTACAGAATTAAAAATTCATAAATCAAACATCCTCTGTCATTTATATAATATATTACATGTGCAGGAGAACAGTGGCATAAGTACATGACCCTTTGTGCAAGAAACAATGCTTATGTAATGAAGATTTTCTGCAGAGTCTATTCAGGTCAAATCCTAAGGTCTAACTTGGGTAATTATAGGGCCCCATCACCATAGTTACTGAGCACCTCACAATCTTTATTATATATACTCACAGAGAGAAAGCGCCTCAGAACACTCTGGTGATTATTCCCATTTTACAGATAGAGAGCTAAAGAACAGAGAGACTAAATGACTTGTCCAAAGTCACACAGGGCACAGCAGGGAAGAAAGCCCAGATCTCAAGAGTCCTAGATTAGCGATATCACCATTTCAGGGTAATGGCTCCTGTGTTACCAGTTCTGTGATACACTCCAGGCGTTCCCAGTCAGGTCTCCAGTTTCCCACAATCACCTATCTCTATGTAGGGACCCTTATAACACTGTCCTCTGACCAGGGGTTTTTAAGCCTACACAGTTCCCTGCCTTACACTGTGATATCCCCAGCAAGCCAGCCTGCCAAAAATTCAGCGCCTGTGCTTTGCTTTCTCTCCGAGGGCTACGATCAGCATACTGCCAGCAGTTACAAGTTACCACGCTGCTCTTTCTAAGCAAGCACCTTTATTCTTAAGGTAAAGACATTACATAAGGTAAAGGCATTACACAAGACAAAACATAAGGACACAACAAACATAAGGACACAACAAAAATTCGTATACTCATGCAAAAAGCTTACATTTTAGTCACGGGTATTTTTAGTAAAAGTCATGGACAGGTCAGGAGCAGTAAACAAAAATTCACGGCCTGTGAGCAGTCCATGATTTGTATTATATACCCCTGACTAAATCTTGGGTACTCAGGGGGCGGTCCAGAGGCACCATGGGTGCTCTGGGGGCGGGCTGGCAGCTTGAGGCCCGAGACCCCTGCTGCTGCTGGGGGGAGGCGTAGTTGCCCGAGACTGACGCACGGCTGCTGCAGAAGTCACAGAGGTCCCAGAAAGTCACGGAATCTGTGACTTCTGTGACCTCCGTGACAGACTCACAGCATTATCTATGGGGTCTTAGTAGGTCAAAGTTCTTCCAACTCTTTGGCAAGGGTCGAGCCTCCCTCCCTTGGACAGAAGACTCTGTCCGTTTGCTGGATCCGAAAAAAAGGCTTTGAGTCAGTTTACCTGCAGCCTTTTTCTGCCAAAAGCCCTTTTTCTGCTGGTCGCTGGAAAACCCACCTTAAACCAGTATATGCAAAGCAATCCAGGGTATGGTATGTCTCTAGAGTTGGTTAGTCTTAGTAATTCACCTTAGTCCCTCCCACCATTTGTAGTTCCTAGAGAAGCTGTGCTAACCCTCCATCATGGAGTAGAACAGTCATACATAATACTATTCATAGGTATAAAATAATATGGTCTGCAAAGATACTGCGATCGCCTGCAATATCTGTCAAGTGTATTGCCACTGGACCATCATTCCTTTCTTAGCTTCTAATCCAGGGGTTGGCAACCTTTGGCAGACGGCCCATCAGGGTAATCCGCTGGCAGGCCGCGAGACATTTTGTTTACGTTGACCGTATGCAGCCATGGCCCCCTGCAGCTCCCAGTGGCCGCGGTTTGCGGTTCCAGCCTGCACCGTTTCCCACAGCTCCCATTGGCCGGCAACAGCGAACTGCAGCCACTGGGAGCTGCGGGGGGCCATGCCTGCGGATGGTCAACATAAACAAAATGTCTCATGGCCCACCAGCAGATTATCCTGATGGGCCGTGTGCCGAAGGTTGCCGACCTGTTCTAATAATTCATCCTTTATATATAGTATAGTACATAATAGCATCCCAGAATGGTTGACAATGAATTGCTGCTCACTCTCAAACCGGGGTGATTGAAAATTTTCAAAATACATTTGAAATAGAGGCCTCCATATTTTCTATGGTCAAAATGTGAAATCAACCTTATGCAAGATAGCTCTCCATCCCTGTTTTAAAATGCAATTCTAATAAAAAGTGTTTTATAATACTATATTTCTCATTTTACTTAGAGCTAAAATTGAGTGCTATGGTAGGGCCCTACCAAATTCACGGCCATGAAAAACGCGTCACAGACTGTGAAATCTGGTCTCTCCCCATGAAATCTGTTGTTTTGTGTACTTTTGCCCTATACTATACAGATTTCACGGGGGAGACCAGCGTTTCCCAAACTGGGGGTCCTAACCCAAAAAGAAGAGGTGGGGTAGTCGCAAGGTTATTGTGTGGGGGGGGGGGGGTCGTCACACTATTGCCATCCTTATTTCTGTGTTGCCTTCAGTGCTGGGTGGACAGAGAGCAGTGGCTGCTGGCCGGGCGCTCAGCTCTGAAGGCAGCGCCCTGCCAGCAGCAGCGCAGAAGTAAAGATGGCATGGTATGGTATTGCCACCCTTACTTTTGCACTGCTGCCTTCAGAGCTAGGCGCCATGCCAGCAGCCACCACTCTCCGGCAGCCCAGCTCTGAAGGCAGCACTGCCATCAGCAGCAGCACAGAAATAAGATTGGCAATACTGCAACCCTCCTACAGTAAACTTGTGACTCCCCCACAATCCTCTTTTGGGTCAGCCCCCCTACAGTTACAACACTGTGAAATATCAAATTTAAATACCTGAAGTCATGAAATTTACTATTTTTAAAATCCTATAACTGAAATTGACCAAAATGGACCGTGAATTTGGTTATAGGACACTGGGCTAAGCAAAATGGTTTCAGTTTTACAGTAGTTTAAGAAAGAGGAGTGGCTGTGAGGCTTTTTTTTTTTTTTTCAGATCCTTGTCTTGATTTTGGTAAATTGTACAGAAGAAAAGGATAAAAGAAAAAAATGTTATTAGTCAGAGTTACATAAGGAATGTCAGAAGAGGAGATGGAAGTTCACAAATTGTAGGGATAGAAAAGACCCTTATAATTATCTAGTCTGATCTCCTATACCACAGACCACAGGACCTCACCCAGCAATTTCTGCATCAAGCCTATAATTTGTGTTTGAGCTACAGTATTTCTTTTAGAAAGACATGCAGTCTTGATTTAAGGACTTCAAGTGAAGGAGAATTCACCATACTCCTATGTAAATTATTCCACTGGTTAAGTATTCATTGTTAAAAATCTTCACCTTCTAGTCTGAATATATCTCTCTTGTCTCTTCATGGTATCTCATTTTGCCTTTTTCTGCTAGTTTAAAGAACGCCTTACTATCAGAAATCTCTTTCCCATGTAGGTACTTTTAGACTGTGATCAAGTGACTTCTCAGCCTGCTGTTGGATATACTTTGCAGACCTCAAATCATTCTTGTAACTTTTTTCTGAATCCCTTTCAGTTTCTCACCATCCTTTTTGTGAACATCAGAACTGGACACAGTCTTCCAGTAATTAGAGAAGAGACGAGAAGAGAAGAGAAGAGAGGTTGGTTTCAGCAGGAGTTCTATGCATGGCAGACATGCAGCATTGAACCCATGGCTAGAAATGTCTGTGAAGTGCTTTTGAGTCCTTTAGTGTTACATAAATATAAATCATATACACAAAAGGTGAAATTCATATCTGTGCAGAGGGACATCAGAAAGGTTATGCACTGTCTCGGTCCAAGACTTAAGAGAAGTCGCAGTCTGAAGATGAAGGAATGGTGGGAAAGATGCCTTTAAGTTATGAAATATGAAAAAGCCTTATATTTTTCCAAATGCATGTTTTTGTTTTAAAATATTGTGCAAACAACTGGACCACATGTGGATATGATACACCTGGATAGAAATTTCATACTCAAAAGAGCCTAAGTGATTTGGGAACATGTGACATTCTATAACTTGGGGGAGTGTCCTGTAACCCCCATATTCCTCATTTCAATATAATTGTGATCTTACCTATAAAGCATGCCTTGTAAGGTATCAGGGGAAAGGTTATGATCTGCTGAAAGTCATTTCTCTGTCCATATATGTATATCATTAATGCATATGAAGTTATGAGAATTGTGTTGTATGGTTGTCACTAAAACATGCTGTACATTGGGGAATCAGCCAGATATTAGCTCCCCAGAGGCAACAGCAAGGAAAATAACCAACACCCAGGAGGGGTGTCAAACAACCTGTAGATCTTCCCCTTAGGCTGGGGGGGGGATCCTTTAGCAGTGGGCGGACTTTGCCGCCCACTTCCCGGAACCCAATAAGTACACTCCCATAAATGTAAACAAACTTGGTTGTCTTAGTAATTGGCTGAACAAGAAATAGGACTGAGTGGATGTGTATGATGTGAATTGAAAAATACTATTTCTTTTGTTTATCTTTTTATAGTGCAAATATTTGTAATAAAAATAATATAAAGTGAAAAAAAAACAAAAAAAAAAGCCATTGTCCAGCAAGGGAGCTACAATGTAATGACTCACCTGCATGAGGCCACACCAGGGGAATTGCTCAACCTTGCCTGGAGACTCAGCAATGCCCCCAGACATGCCTGGACAATGCCAAGAACATTGGACTGAGAGTATAAAACAGACACAGTGGCCACATGCTGGGCCTTTCTCCTTCACCCATCTACGCTGCAAGCAACAAGGACACTCTGAAGACTCCAACTAAGGGGACTGGCCCAGATTTCGAGATGGAAATCTGAGTACTATGAGCTGCAATATCCAGTGGGGTGAGAAAAACTGCTTAGTCTAGTTGTTGCCCAGTCTAATAGGGTTGAGAGTTTAGACTGCGTGCTTATATTTTATTTTATTTTGGTAACTAACTCTGACTTTTTGCCTATCACTTAATAGCACTTAAAATCTATCTTTTGTAATCAATAAATCTGTTTTACTGTTTATCTTTACCAGTGAGTTTGTATGAAGTGTGTGGCAAATATGCTCAGGTATTGCAAAGGCTGGTGTATATCCACTTTCCATTGATGAAGTGCTGAACCAATTAATAAATTTGCACTGCTCATTTTGAGCAGTGCAAGATGGTATATTCCTGAGGTGCAGTGCTGGGAGTTGGGGGGATTAGGCTGGTGCTTTTCTGTGTGTGATTCATGAGTGTCTCTGGGAGCATTCATGCAATCTAGCTGGGTGTGGGGCTCCACATGCTGTTGTGCTGAGTGATCACAGCGCCTGGAGGAGCTTGCTGCTGGTCTCTAGCAAAGCACTGTGAAAGAATTGGAGAGAATTAAGTGGGCACAGCAGTCCCACAGTCCCAGGCTGCACCCCAGGGATCTCGTGACAGAATACAAAACCCCAAATTCCACTGTGAGTGTGTGACTATGTCCTCTGTTTAGTGGAGATGAAAAAGGTGGTGGTTTGGGGAAGGGTGGGGTTTAAGATTTTTATTAAGGCAAAATTACAATAAAATTTTCACATACTACATCATACATTACTTATTATGTATGAAGGATTGGGTTAATATTCAAAGTTTTAAGTTGTTTACTGAGAGGTGGGCCGTATCTCTTTGTTGCAATATTGATGTTTTTTAAAGGGAGAAAACACACAATGGTGTATTTATGTAAGGAAAGGGAGTGAGTGAGATGTATCTATTATACATTTGCTGGAGAAAGGGATCTAAGACATGTATCATATAAACTTTAATTTAAGACATTTTTCTTTCCTGATCTTTTGTTTATGGGGAGACTTATAGGACTGGTACTTCATTACAGCAGTTTGGTGAAATGTTTATTGTTTAAATAAGAAGGCAAGTGCTATTAAATTACATACAGCTGTCTTTGATTTAGAGGTGGGAGACAAAGTGGGTTTGTTTTGCATTATGTGTTCCTCTTATTTTTTTAATTTGTGCCATTTGATTTGTTGCTTTCTCAGTCTCAATTTAACATTTTTTGTTAATAATGAATGTAAGAGCTGTGTTTGTTAATTACTATGATAAACTCAGGACAGACGGCTGTACGGGGGGGGCGGGTAGAAAACAGTCCCAGAAGGTTAAAAGGCCCTCCTCCCTATCAACTGACGAGGGGTGACTACAGGTCAATCAGGGTCAGCTGAGAGGGAGTTATCTGAGGTCAATTAGGATCAGCTGATTCCAACTAAGGGCTGCCTGAGACCTTTTTAAACCCTCCCCTGTGGAGAGGAGAGGAAAAGAAAGGAAAGGAGTGAGTTGTCAAGCTAGCAGTAAACAAGTAGTAGTAAGGGAGCAATCCTCTCCAGGAGGGGAGGCTGCATTTTCTCCCATAAGGGAGAAAAACAAGCCCAAAACACTGGCTGAGAGAAGGGCGGACTGCCCCTGTGCAGCCAAGAGGGACTGTTTTACCCCAAGTCCATCTCACCAAGGCAAAAAACAGCTGAGGCTGGTGAGACTGAGAAGGTGCCTTGCCACATTACATTTATTATAAAGCTGGCAGGAATCACTGTTAAAGTGGTATATGTGATCAAATGTAGGGTTAACTGCTACTCACAGTTACTTATCCAGAGTAACTTCATTAAAGTCAGTGAAATTACTATAGAATTACAATATAAACTGTGAGCAAAATTTTGCCCTTACTTTGAATATTTGCAAGGAGCCTACAGGAAGTGATCAGATGAGATATCTTCCCCAGCCACAGTGAGATTCAACAACCCATTGTGACACTAAGTATTCCTGTATTCACACCCTCCACACTATTGTAATAATCTGTACAAAATGTGCCTTGTAAGGTATCATCTGAAAACTAACAACTCTCTGATCATTAATATTCTTGCTTGATGCATGTACATGATGTATATTAAGAGTTATGAATATATGCTGGAATTATGACTAAAGTATGTGTAAGCCAGGTATAGCCAGGGACTTGTTAAAACAGGTCTATTGTTTACTTCAATTTACAGATAAGCAGTAAACAGGACCATCAAGTCAGCTGCGGAAGGATATGGCAGGAAATAGAACAATTTGCATTTCAGCAAACACAAATGGAGGAAGAAAGAGCATGGAGCTTCCTTCATCAGACTCAGGGTTCCCTTTCTCATAAACTTTATTTTGAAGGGCTTCAAAGGTTTATTGGTCTATAAAGACAAGGGGTCTGAACCTCAAGAATAAGCAATTGAACCAACTAATTTATACAATATTATTCTGTTATAAAGTGTATAGAGTGAAGTCTTTTCGGAAAGCTAATGACACACTGTTAATTAACAGCATTGTGAAATGTTTGTATTAACACTATATGAGGAAATATGGATACTTAGTGATATTATGTTTTAAAGTCTGTGTCCAAACATGAAGAAACAAATGCTCTCCCAGACAAGAGAGAAGGCAGCTATTTACCTGTCTCCTATGCAAATTAAGCATGGTGGAATCAAAACAACAGAAGCCTCACTTTACATGCAAGGGGATGGGAAGCCAACAGGAAGGGGAAAAACAGCATCAGGTCATCCTGCCTCTTAAAGCAAGGTCACTGAAATTTGGAAGATATAAGCAAGGACAGGCGACATCTTTGGCATCCATCACTAAACAGACACAAGAGGCCAGAACTCTTGCAAGCTGAGAAAGATGGGTCCCTCAACCAAAGATTGATAGATACTCCCTGTAGAAATATTCCTCTTTAAAATATAGATGCAATTCTCTAAGGAAGCTTACTTGAAAACTACATTACACACAGACTTCCACCTCCACCCTCACTCCTCAAAGTAAAATAATTATTACAGGGTACAGAAAAAGATGAAGTCCAGATATAATTTAATAGAACTCAATAGTGAATACAGTATAGCAAGTATTTCACTCAGTCTCCGGGAACTGAATATAGATGAGAAACCTACTTACACAAAGAATGTACCTTGCTAGATTAAGCTTTAGACAGTTTGATGCATGTTTATTCTTTTATTTGCCCGTAAACCTTTCAAACTATTTCTTTTACTTGGCATCACTTAACCTATGTCCAATTGCTAATAAATGTGTTACATTTTTTCCATTATAAATCAACTCACTTCTGTGTTTAAATGGAAGGGTGTATTTAAACTGTTATGTGCTTTTGTCTCTTTACAAGAACAAACCTTATTTCTCTGAACTGTCCAGTGGAGGGAAGGATATTACAGAGCACAGGGTTTGGGGAAAATTCGGGATTGGGAGTGTGTATTACCCTGCAAGTAGTAACCAAGGCTGCTGCAAGCCAGAGGGTGGCTGTGGGTCTGTAGATAGGCTGCTGGGGTCCAAGCTACTGAATCAGGTCTGCCTAGCACACAGACACTCAGAGTGTGACTTGCATGCTTGTGGGCTTGTTGTGAACATCCCAAGTTGGCAGCTACAGCAGCAAAACATTGTGACACACCCAGGGTTGCAGGGCAAGTAGTGACACAACTCCTCATTGCACCCTGAACTGCTGTCATAACCATCCATCATTCACAAAAGGAGAGACCACCAATCTATTCCTTGTAAGGCAGGGAGTTTTTGCTATTAACTTCAGTGGAGCCAGTATTTCACATATAACACTCAACAGATAGGATTTATTTGTTTCTTTCACCTAGGTTGGTTTTGACTCAGTTTCTTAGAGATGAAAGGTTCTGCAACTGTTCACCAACTCACTAGTTATAGACCAAGTAACAGTTAAAAGCCTCTACAAAGCCAAAAACCTACTGTATGCCCCAAACATTCATCTTTGTATATCACGATATTATTTTTCCCTGTAGAAATATTTCTCTTTAAAATATAGATGTAATTCTCTAAGGAAGCTTACTTGAAAACTACATTACACCCAGACTTCGATCTCCTCCCTCACTCCCCAAAGTAAAATAATTATTACAGGGTACAGAAAAAGATGAAGTCCAGATATAATTCAATAGCTCTCAATGGTGAATACAGAATAGCAGGTATTTCACTTTTGACCAAGAATTTTCCCCTTACTGTTTTTATCTCTCACTATTTTTCTTTGAAGTTATTGCATTTTGTGTATAAAGTTGAGAAGAACTGTGTTCCTGTGAAAGTTAATGTAATAGAAACTATCACCACCTGACAAAATTAAGCTATGCTTCAACTGTTCATACTTGGAAGCAGAGTCAAAGGTAGAAATAAAATGTATTATTAATTCTGCAATGAGAAACAGTAGGAAAGTTTATGTAGTCATCCATAGCAGGAAAGGACTTTTCTGACAAGCCAAAGTATTCTGTAGGTTACTGATGTGTGGTCACCCATAAAAGCATAACAACACTACCATAAAACGTGCCCTCTAAACCATGGTTTGAAAAGAAAAATGTTAATCTAGTATGCTTCAGGAGAAACCAAAAAAAAAATGTGTTTTTTTGCATGGTGCTGGTAGAGAGGAAAATCAGGAACTTTTGCAGGTGGGAGGGTGGAATTTCATTCCAAGGTAGAGATTAGAAGAGATTATGAAGAAAAATAGAGTAAAAGAGAGTAGGAAATAATTGGAAAACTGAGGAGAAAATTACTTTAGAGGACAATTTCCTGGTGCAAGTGCTGGAGGAACCAACTAGGGGCAGAGCTCTTCTAGACCTGCTGCTCACAAACCGGGAAGAATTAGTAGGGGAAGCAAAAGTGGATGGGAACCTGGGAGGCAGTGACCATGAGATGGTCGAGTTCAGGATCCTGACACAAGGAAGAAAGGAGAGCAGCAGAATACGGACCCTGGACTTCAGAAAAGCAGACTTTGACTCCCTCAGGGAACTGATGGGCAGGATCCCCTGGGAGAATAACATGAGGGGGAAAGGAGTCCAGGAGAGCTGGCTGTATTTTAAAGAAGCCTTATTTAGGTTGCAGGGAAAAAAACATCCCGATGTATAGAAAGAATAGTAAATATGGCAGGCAACCAGCTTGGCTTAACAGTGAAATCCTTGCTGATCTTAAACGCAAAAAAGAAGTTTACAAGAAGTGGAAGACTGGACAAATGACCAGGGAGGAGTATAAAAATATTGTTCAGGCATGCAGGAGTGAAATCAGGAAGGCCAAATCACACTTGGAGTTGCAGCTAGCAAGAGATGTTAAGAGTAACAAGAAGGGTTTCTTCAGGTATGTTAGCAACAAGAAGAAAGTCAAGGAAAGTGTGGGCCCCTTACTGAATGAGGGAAGCAACCTAGTGACAGAGGTTGTGGGAAAAGCGAATGTACTCAATGCTTTTTTTGCCTCTGTCTTCACAAACAAGGTCAGCTCCCAGACTGCCGTACTGGGCAGCACAGTATGGGGAGGAGGTGACCAGCCCTCTGTGGAGAAAGAAGTGGTTCGGGACTATTTAGAAAAACTGGACGAACACAAGTCCATGCACTGCATCCGAGGGTGCTAAAGGAGTTGGCGGATGTGATTGCAGAGCCATTGGCCATTTTCTTTGAAAACTCATGGCGATCGGGGGACGTCCCAGATGACTGGAAAAAGGCTAATGTAATGCCCATCTTTTAAAAAGGGAAGAAGGAGGATCCGGGGAACTACAGGCCAGTCAGCCTCACCTCAGTGCCTGGAAAAATCATGGAGCAGGTCCTCAAGGAATCAATTCTGAAGCACTTAAAGGAGAGGAAAGTGATCAGGAACAGTCAGCATGGATTCACCAAGGGCAAGTCATGCCTGACTAACCTAATTGCCTTCTATGAGGAGATAACTGGATCTGTGGATGAGGGGAAAGCAGTGGATGTGTTATTCCTTGACTTTAGCAAAGCTTTTGATATGGTCTCCCACAGTATTCTTGCCAGCAAGTTAAAGAAGTATGGGCTGGATGAATGGACTATAAGGTGGATAGAAAGCTGGCTAGATCGTTGGGCTCAATGGGTAGTGATCAATGGCTCCATGTCTAGTTGGCAGCCGGTTTCAAGCGGAGTGCTCCAGGGTCGGTCCTGGGGCCGGTTTTGTTCAACATTTTTATTAAAGATCTGGATGATGGGATGGATTGCACCATCAGCAAGTTCACAGATGACACTAAGCTGGGGGGAGAGGTAGATATGCTGGAGGGTAGGAATAAGGTTCAGAGTGACCTAGACAAATTGGAGGATTGGGCCAAAATAAATCTGATGCGGTTCAACAAGGACAAGTGCAGAGTCCTGCACTTAGGATGGAAGAATCCCATGCACCGCTACAGGCTGGGGACCGACTGGCTAAGCAGCAGTTCTGCAGAAAAGGACCTGGGGATTACAGTGGACGAGAAGCTGGATGAGAGTCAGCAGTGTGCTCTTGTTGCCAAGAAGGTTAATGGCATATTTGGCTGCATTAGTAGGAGCATTGCCAGCAGATCAAGGGAAGTAATTATATCCCTCTATTCGGCACTGGTGAGGCCACATCTGGAGTACTATGTCCAGTTTTGGGCCCCCCACTACAGAAAGGATGTGGACAAATTGGAGAGAGCCCAGCGGAGGGCAACGATAATGATTAGGGGGCTGGGGCACATGACTTACAAGGAGAGGCTGAGGGAACTGGGCTTATTTAGTCTGCAGAAGAGAAGAGTGAGGGGGGATTTGATAGCAGCCTTCAACTACCTGAAGGGGGATTCCAAAGAGGATGAAGCTCGACTGTTGTCAGTGGTGGCAGATGACAGAACAAGGAGCAATGGTCTCAAGTTGCAGTGGGGGGAGGGGTCTAGACTGGCTATTAGGAAACACTATTTCACTAGGAGGGTGGTGAAGCACTGGAATGGGTTACCTAGGGAGGTGGTGGAATCTCCATCCTTAATGGTTTTTAAGGCCCGGCTTGACAAAGCCCTGGCTGAAATGATTTAGTTGGTGTTGGTCCTGCTTTGAGCAGGGGTTGGACTAGATGACCTACTGAGGTCTTTTCCAACCCTAATCTTCTATGATTCTAAGACCCACTGGGCAGATACTTGGGAAAGAATTCTCTGTAGTAACTCAGAGCCCTCCTCATCTAGTGTCCCATCCCCTGCCATTGGGGATTTTTGCTACATTCAGTAGCCGATGGACGACATGCCATTGTAGGCAGTCCTGTCATACCATCCCCTCAATAAACTTATCAAATTCAGGGTTGAAGCCAGTTAGGTTTTTTGCCCCCACTGCTCCTCTTGGAAGGCTGTTCCAGAACTTCATTCCTCTGGTTAGAAATTTTTAGCCTAAACTTGGTGATGAGGCTGTTTATATCCACTTGTTCTTGTGTCCACATTGGCGCTTAACTTAAATAACTCCTCTCCCTCCCTGGTATTTATCCCTCTAATGTATTTATAGAGAGCAATCATATCTCCCCTCATCCTTCTTTGAGTCTTCCTCATAAGGCTAGTTTTCCATTCCTTGGATCATTCTTGTAGCCTTTCTCTGCACCTGTTTCAGTTTGAATCCATCTTTCTTAAACAGCACTACCGCCTACTCCTCTGGCAGCTTTTTTGTGTGTGTGCCAGACCCAATCTGTTACGCAACCTCTGAGAATGTCTAGTGGATAAGGCCCCACAAGCTTGACGGGTGGGGGAACACTTAGTTTGAAGACCCCCTCCCAGGTTTAAGCATAAGACAGGACTTAGACGGCTGTACACATTAGGCGGCTGCTCACTGGCAGATTTTTAGGTGCCTATGGGGACTTCAGCAGTGAAACTTAGGCACCCAGGGATTTTAGGTGGCATGCCCTTCCAGCTTGACTGTGAACCACTGATAACTACTCTCTGGGAACGGGTTTTCAACCAGTTATGCACATACCTTATAGTAGTTCCATCTAGGTTGTATTTCCCCAACTTGCTTATGAGAAGGTCACGCGAGACAGTATCAAAAACCTTACTAAATATCACTGAATGCAACGGTCAAGAGGTGAAGGCTAATTATGTACAGTAAGAGAAGGCATTTACTTACACAAATATCATTGCAATTAGCAATTGAAGGCAAAGAAATGCAGACAATGTACGCATTACACAATAGTTTAATAGAAATTTGAGAATACAAATACAATCACCGAGCTAGTTCATGTGGTGGTGGCAGAAATGCCCTTCCTCTAAGATAATTGCTTTAACGGAAACAGGTGTGCCCACTGCTTTGCCGCATTTTAGGTACTTCATGATCTCACTCTAAAGCTTACAAGCAAATAGTTGTAATCTTCATTTCCATTAGTGCCAAATCTCTGAGAAGCAATATGGGAAAACATTTTCCATTATCCAAGCATAGCTCTAAAGTGTTTTCTGCTGTCCCTCCCACACAAATCCATTTTGGCTTGCTTCAGGGGATTTGCCTTGTTGAGGTCTAGCAGGTCATAGATAGATGCATAGTGAGATATGTTACTGGATGTGTGCCAGGTACTTTGACTGGTGAATTCACTCCTGATGTGGGAGGAGAGAATTAGTTATCTCAGGGACACTGATTAACGTTAAATTTAATAGTCTCATTCGGTTTTCACCAAGAAATTACAGGGATTTTATACTGAGGAGAAATTCTATATCTGTGGTGAGCTGGGGCTTTCGCATGGAGACCAGTGCCTGTGCACATCTCTCCATCACACTCTTGTCTCATTATAGCATGATTTCTGACTAGTGACTGCCCTAATTTCTCCTTGATAGGCAGCATGAAGAAATGACAGGGTCAGCATTATTTTGCAAAGCTTTATCCTGGTAAGTTCAAGAGGGGATAAGGCAGCAGAGAGCACCCACTCCCAGTAACACACTCTTCAACCCCAAGCAGCTCTCCATTACTGCTGAGTCAGGACCCTGCAGACTAGGAGAGAGGGGTTTCAGTGGAATTGGGGATAGTGGGAGAGCATGGCACATCTTCACCTAGGATGGCATTCTGTTTAGCTTCTCTGCCAGTGGAAATCCAGGTTTAAGATAACAACATAGGTGCGTATTTGACTATTAAAAGCCTAGCACTTCCCTGGCCCCATCTTTCTGTTCCAAAGAAAATATGTGGTTATTTTTTGTGATTTTTAGCATTGGTGAAAAGTACTGTATTGACAACTATGGAGAATGAAGTCCACTATCAACCAAAGAGTTATAGCCTAGGCGACATTCATCCAATCTTCCTCATTTCATTTAGAACTGTAAAAGATATTCAGCAACAATGTCCACTCTGTCCTTGGCGCCTCTGCTGAGACAGCCAACAAGACTGCTTGGTTTAGAGGTTTATGGGTCATGGACAGCTGTCCACTAGACACAGAGCACCAACTTGCTTCACACCGGTCACTGAGCAGAGAAGATGCTTTAAAATGGCTTATGGACCTGACTAGTGACTGCCCTAATTTTATCTATAGAATGTTGCTCTGCAGATGCCATACATAAGAGAGAGAAACTGAGCAGCTCTCATAAGGCAGCAACTTGCCATTTAGATGACCAGTTTTTCAAAGTGAAAAACTAGGGACTCCTTGAGTGGGGGAGATTTGGAAAGCTAGAGGATTGGTAGCCGATCTCCCTTCCCCATTCCAGACTGAAAAAAGTGGGGCAAATATAGCAAATGGTAGTGTACCCAGAATGATATGCTGATCAGGATTCTTCTGAAATTGGGATAAAACCTTAGTTTTATTAAAACAGGCTGAGAAAATGGAATTGTCCCAAGCCACTTTTAACATGGTTAGATCCTGTCTATGCTATCCAAGGAAGCTCTGTTATGTCCTTTTATTGGCAAATACCTTATTCAAAGGCAGCACTCTAGAAAGGTGGAAACACCATTTCAAATTGCTGTGTAGAAAGAGCCAAAGAAAACTGTGTATTCCTGTAGGTTGCCAAAGATCTCCTTTCATCAGGGAGAAGAGCTAAACATATCTTATTAAATTCTTTTTAAATTCAGGAAAATGTATATTGTAGAGAAGATAATTTAATCTGTGCAAAGGCCCTGTTTTTGTGATTCTATTTTGATGTTACCAGAAGGATCAGTGACCCTGAGGCCTCGTCTAAACTGGGGGGAGGGGGCAGGAGAGGGGGATCGATCTAAGTTACGCAACTTCAGCTACATGAATAACGTAGCTGAAGTCGACGTACTTAGATTGACTTACTGTGGTGTCTTCACCGCGGTGAGTCGACTGCTGCCGCTCCCCTGTCGACTCCGCCTGTGCCTCTCATGGCAGTGGAGTACAGGAGTCGACAGGAGAGCTCAGGAGAATATCAGGCTCAGGAGGTCATCTAGTCCAACTCCCTGCTCAAAGCAGGACCAATTCCCAACTAAATCATCCCAGCCAGGGCTTAGTCAAGCCTGACCTTAAAAATCTCTAAGGAAGGACATTCCACCACCTCCCTAGGTAACCCATTCCAGTGCTTCACCACCCTCCTAGTGAAAAAGTTTTTCCTAATATCCAACCTAAACCTCCCCCACTGCAACTTGAGACCATTACTCCTTGTTCTGTCATCTGCTACCACTGAGAACAGTCTAGATCCATCCTCTTTGGAACCCCCTTTCAGGTAGTTGAAAGCAGCTATCAAATCCCCCCTCATTCTTCTCTTCTGCAGACTAAACAATCCCAGTTCCCTCAGCCTCTCCTCATAAGTCATGTGCTCCAGCCCCCTAATCATTTTTGTTGCCCTCCACTGGACTCTTTCCAATTTTTCCACATCCTTCTTGTAGTGTGGGGCCCAAAACTGGACACAGTACTCCAGATGAGGCCTCACCAATGTCGAATAGAGGGGAATGATCACGTCCCTCGATCTGCTGGCACTGCCCTTACTTATACAGCCCAAAATGCCGTTAGCCTTCTTGGCAACAAGGGCATACTGTTGACTCATATCCAGCTTCTTGTCCACTGTAACCCTAGGTCCTTTTCTGCAGAACTGCTTCCTAGCCATTCGGTCCCTAGTCTGTAACAGTGAATGGGATTCTTCCGTCCTAAGTGCAGGACTCTGCACTTGTCTTTGTTGAACCTCATCAGGTTTCTTTTGTCCCAATCCTCTAATTGGTCTAGGTCTCTCTGTATCCTATCCCTACCCTCCAGCGTATCTACCACTCCTCCCAGTTTAGTGTCATCTGCAAACTTGCTGAGAGTGCAGTCCACTCCATCCTCCAGATCATTAATGAAGATATTGAACAAAACCGCCCCAGGACCGACCCTTGGGGCACTCCGCTTTCAGCAATAACCACTACTTAAAGCGATTCCTGCTCAAAGCAATTTCTATTTTCAATTCATTATAAAGTAGGGCCAAGTGTGCTGTATTAACCAATGACAACACTACAACAATTCTTAAGAAAAACAAAGACACAATCACTGACACAGGAAATCTACACGGTAGAACTCCCCTAGAAACAGAACTCATACTAGTCCAGTCACAGCCTCTAATATAATAATCTTATGTCCTCACTGCCATAAAATCTGTTGCCAAATATGCTTTAATTTTTGTCAGAAGTCAATAGAGTATCCTCAGGGTAGGCAAGAAGGGTCTGGCTACCTTTTTGCATGATCTTCATCTACTTCTGTACACTGGCTTTGAATCCACCCTTATTTGTTGGCTTTGTCTGTCCTCTTTTAGATGTTTTGAATTTTCACTATCAGCATTTAAAAGGACAGTGAAAAGTAATTTATGTTCAGTCCATGATATGTCTTTAATGTAGTAGGGAAGATCCTCTGGATTCAAAATATCCTCCCCACTCCAATCCCTCATTCAAATGTCCCACTAGCACGGGGGGGGGGGGGGGAGAGGAGGGGGCGGGGGGAATCAAAACACTAGTCAGTGTCTATGTACAGTACCTCTAATAGTCTATGCTGTTTCTATTGCCAGTAAAGGGTGCACAAGTTAGCTAAACCCTATCCTACAGCTGAGCTCTATTGACATCATTAATGACAGTCATGCACAAAGAAGGACGTAAGTGAAACAGGAGTATCTTGTTTACCAGTAAACCAAAGAAAACAAAAACATAATTTAACAAAATTGCAATGATGAGTCTAGTGGTCACTTGGAAACCAAGTTAAACAAGCATTTTGTAAAACTTTTAAACAGTTTTATCAGAAAGCAGACTTTCCTACACAAAAGCCCAAATTAATTAGTGTCCCCGCACAGTCACTTAAGACAGTGGACTCAGGATTCCACCCATATAATAACCTAGATATTATTTTTATTACTGCCCACCAGTCAGCAAACCTCCCGTCCCCCCACCAAAAGAGATAATCAAGCACAGGATCGTAGGACTGGAAGAGACTTTGGGAGATCATCTAGTCCAGTCCCCTGCACTCATGGCAGGACTAAGTATTATCTATACCATCCCTGACAGGTGTTTGCTCTTAAAATCTCCAATGATGGAGATTCCACAACCTCCCATGGCAATTTATTCCAGTGCTTAACAATCCTGACGGCTAGGATGTTTTTCCTAATGTTAAATCTAAACCGCCCTTGCTGCAATTTAAACCCACTGCTTCTTGTTCTATCCTGGGAGGTTAACAAGAACAATTTTTCTCCCTCCTCCTTGTAACAACCTTCTATATACTTGAAAACTGTTATCACGTCCCTCATTAGTCTTCTCTTCTTCATACTAAACAAACCCAATTTTTTCAATCTTTCCTCATAAATCATGTCTTTTTCGACCTTTAATCATTTTTGTTGCTCTTCTCTGTTCTTTCTCCAATTTATCCACATCTTTCCTGAAATGTGGCACCCAGAACAGGACACAGTACTCCAGCTGAAGCCTAATCAGCACGGAGTAGAGCAGAAGAATTAGTTCTTGTGGCTTCCTTACAACACTCCTGCTAATACATCCCAAAATGATGTTTGCTTTTTTTGTCCGCAAACTTTATAAGTGTACTCTCTATGCCATTATCTAAATCACTAATGAATATATTGAACAGAACCGGACCCACAACTGATCCCTATGGGACCCCATTTGATATGCCCTTCCAGCTTGACTGTGAACCACTGATAACTGCTCTCTGGGAATGGTTTTCCAACCAGTTATACACCCACCTTAGAGTAGTCCACCTACGTTGTGTTTCCCTTGTTTATTTATGAGAAACTCATGTGACACAGTATCAAAAGTCTTACTAAAGTCAAGATATACCACATCTACTGTTTTCCTCTATCCACAAGACTTTTTATCCAGTCAAAGAAAGCTATTAGGTTGGTTTGACACAATTTGTTCTTGACAAATCCATACTTAACACTTTATTATCTTCTAGGTGTTTGCAAATTGACTGCTTAATTATTTGCTCCATTATTCTTCTGGATACTGAAGTTAAACTGACTGGTCTGTAATTCCTTGGATTGTCCTTATTTTCCTTTTTATAGATGGACACTATATTTGTCCTCTTCCAGTCCTCTGGAATCTGTTCGGTCTTCTGTGACTTTTTAAAGATAATCGCTAAAGAGGCCCAGATACCTCCTCAATCAGCTCCTTGAGTATTCTAGGATGTATTTCATCAGGCCCTGGTAACTTGAAAACATCTATCTTGTCTAAGCAATTTTTAACATGTTCTTTCCTTATTTAATCACATTATACCACCATATACACCTCTACCCTGATATAACGCGACCCGATCTAACACAAATTTGGATATAATGCAGTAAAGCAGCGGCTCCGCGGGGGTGGGGCTGCGCGCTCCGGCGGATCAAAGCAAGTTTGATATAACGCGGTTTCACCTATAACATGGTAACATTTTTTGGCTCCCGAGGACGGCGTTATATCAGGGTTGAGGTGTATTAAGACAATTCAAACATTATATTGCAAAATCAACCAACCTGCCCAAATAACATTCAAGTTTATTAATTATTTAAGATACATTCTTCCAGCAAGCACTTTTTTTTCAGTAGAAGGTTAACTTCATGTGATCACTGTCTTCTCTTACAAACTGTGGGTTCTCATATTACTGCTTTATACCCTGATCCTACAAAAGGATACACATGGGCAGACCCCTGTGTAGCACACATTAGCACAGTCCGTCTCTTTGTCTTTGTCTTGCCAGACCACAAACAGAGGTATACGAGTAACCTAGTGCCTATGAGCAAACAGTCCTGGTCCCTTATCAGCAGCAGTAGAGACTTATGCTTTTCAGTTGTACTGCTGATTTTTATAAAAGGCTTCAGAAGTGATCCTTTCAATTACAGGTCAATAGGCCTAACTTCAGTACAAGGCAAATTGGTTGAAACTATAGTAAAGAATAGGATTATCAGACACAGAGATAAACATCATATGTTGGAGAAGAGTCAACACAACTTTTGTCAAGAGGAATTATGCCTCATCAATCTATTTAAATTCTCTGAGTGTGTCAATAAGCATGTGGACAAGGGTGATGCAGGGGATATAGTGTATTTGGACTTTCAGAAAGCCTTTGACAAGGTCCCTCACCAAAGGCTCTTAAGCAAACTAAGCAGTCATGGAATAAAAGGGAAAGTCCTCTTATGGATCAGTAACTGGTTAAAGATAAGAAACAAAGGGTAGGAATAAATGGTCAGTTTTCACAATGGAAAGTGGTAAATAGCGGGGTCCCCCTAGGATCTGTACTGGGACATATGCTGTTCAACTTATTCATAAATGATCTGGAAAACAAGGTAAACAGCAAGGTGGCAAAGGTTTCAGACAATACTAAATTACTCAAAGTAGTAAGTCCAAAATGGTCTGCGAAGAGTTACAAAGGGATCTCACAAAATTGGGTGACTGGGAGACAAAATGGCAGATGAAATTCAATGTTGGTAAATGCAAAGTAATGCACATTAGAAAAAATAGCCCCAATGATACATACAACATGATGGGGTCTAAATTAGCTGTTACCACTCAAGAAAGAGATCATGGAGTCATGGATAGTTCTCTGAAAAGATCTGCTCAGTGAGCAGCAGCAGTCTAAAAAGCTAATAGAATGTTAGGAACCATTAGGAAAGAGAGAAATAATAAAACTGAAAATATCATAATGCTGCCAAACAAATCCATGGCACCCACACCTTGAATACTGTGGAAGTCGAAAAGGTATACAGAAGGGTAACAAAAATGATAGGAGTATAGAACAGCTTCCATATGAGGGCAGATTAAAAAGACTGGGACTGTTCATCTTAGAAAAGAGACGACTAAGGGGGAGATATTATAGAGGTCAATAAAATCATGAATGTTGTGGAGAAAGTTAATAGGGAAGTGTTACTTGGCCCTTCACATAACACCAGAACAATGGATCACCCAATGAAATTAATAGGCAGCAGGTTTAAAACAAACAAAAAGAAATATTTCTTCACACAACGCACAGTCAACCTATGGAACTCATTGCCAGGGAATGCTGTGAAGGTCAGGAGTACAACTGGGTTCAAAAAAAGAATTAGATAAGTTCATGGAGGACAGGTTAATCAATGGCTATTACTAAGGATTAGGTTAAGTCATGGCGATCATGGAAGTCAGGGATTCCATGAATTTCAGAGACTTTGGGGACATTTTCCCGCTTCAGCACTGGGATGGCAGGGGCACCCAGAGCCATTGGCCTGCCGCTGGGGAAACCAGAGCTCTGAGCCACTGTGTGGGGTGCTAGACTCCTCACCCCCTGCAGTGAGTCCTGGGCTCTCTTCCCCCCTCACCCTGCAGGGCTCAGGCTTCAGTCCTCCACTCTGCCCATTAGGCCCCCACCATTATATATTTATTTTTTTTAGTAAAAGTCACAGATAGGTTACAGGCTTCAATGCATTTTTGTTTATTGCCTGCGACCTGTCCGTGACTTTTACTAAAGATAACTGTGACAAAATCTTAATCTTCGCTGTTAGCCAAGATGACAGGGATGCAGCCCCATGCTTTGGGTGCCCCTAAACCTCTGACTGCCAGAAGCTGGGACTGGACAACAGGGGATGGATCACTCAATAATTGCCCTGTTCTGTTCATTCCTTCTGAAGTACTTGACACCGGCCACTGTTGGAAGACAGGATAATGGGCTAGATGGACCATTGTATAGTATTCTTATGTTCTTAATCCAGTGATATCGTCATACCTGCACCTGTGAGGATCCATTTGCAGGACGTGACCCTGAAAATCTATATGTGATTGTAAAAAAAAATTCTGACTTGGATATTAAAGTAGAATTTTATTCCAGCTAGGTCCTAAACTTCAAGATGTGAGGGAACAGTCTGTGTGGTTGGCTGGCTTTCCAGGAACCTGCCACGGTGACTGGAGATGCAGGGTTTTCAACTCTCTTCTCTATCACTGTCTCAGGGTTGTCCCTCTGGACATGGTTACTGGAACCAGCAAAAATCACTGGACAACACATTGGTGTCCAAATAATCCTCTTAAAATGTAAACACCTTTTTCTCTAACCCAAAGTATTGAGTTGACTAGTTCCCAACTTTCCTATGTAGAGAGAACTTTTCTGTTGTATTTTTCTTTGCAGCTGCATACTACTTGACAAGTTGTACTGACATCTATGCTCTGGTTTTCTCAAATTCTACTTCACATATTTTACTTCCCTCTGCTTTCTCTTTCTGACACTTAGCTCTGTCTTGCTTCTTTCTGCTACATTTTAACTGTTGTCCTTCTGTCAACTTTGCTTTTTGCAAACTTCTCTTTTCCTTTCTCTTCTCCTTTCTTTTCCTTTTTGGAGAGTTGGAAACCACATAGGAAAACATTATTCATATGTAAATTACAAAGATTATAACCGGACTTCGATTTTCTTTGGGAAGTTTTAGCAAATTATATTATATTTTTTTATATCTAGAAATAGTTCAGCTCACTACACCTCTGGCTTGCTTTCCATGCTCCATACCAGGTACACACCAATTACAACTAATACCGCTAAAATCATATTAATTCTCAATTCACGGCATATGCTCTCAAAACAAAGCCTGTATTTTTTAGAGATAGGAAATAATAAGTTTCAACAACTCATGGGATTTATTTAACATACAGAAGCAAAAAAAAAAAAAACATTTTGCACTAAAGTCCACAACCATTAATGGGGGTGAAAAACAGAAAATATTCTAGGTGCTTCAAGGTACCAAGAAGGCCTGGAGAGCTTGTTTAGGGGCATAAATACACCCCACATGCTGCAATAGGATCACACACTAGAAGAACAGCAGTAGTATATGTTTCTCCTTTTTTAGAAAAGCAGTAAAGTGCACTGCAGAATGCATTGTCCCCAGGATATTGCCCCAGTGCCTTTCCCTGGCACTCTTCTGCAAACTCTTGGAAAGGGACTTATCTCCTATTGAATTCACTGACTTTAATGCGAGTTGGAATAGGCTCTCTGGACAGGATTTTGCCCGTAATATTTTACTGTTCCTAGGATTTTTCTTGGTTAGATAGCTGCAAGATGATTCTGAATAATACTGAAAAATATCTCACAGGACACTTTATTTTTCCATGATGCATGCAGTCTCCCATACATACATATTCAGAAATGTATAGGAATTCAAAGTAAAACAACAAACCCTTCCAGTACTACATTAGATTTTAATCCAGTACCTGCACTCTTGTCTAAATACCACCAGAGAGCCAGTCCTGTGAGGTACTGAGTGTCTACTCCTCCCACTGAAGTCAATGGCACTGGAAAACATTTATGACCTCATAGGTGACACTCTGCATCTCACAGTAGTTGCATATTAAAACAAGCTTCTCATTTCATTTCTCCTTGAATGGTTAGCCAATTAGAAAGATAAAAAGAAAGGTAACATCTTGAGACTATCAGTTCTACTACTTTTTTGTTCTTTTTAGTCATATATTTTATTAACTCATTGCTATCGTTACAAGATTTTATAACAGTGTAGCCAAAGTAGGTCCTCAAGTGGCACTTGTGCAATTCCATTGGTTTTAATGAACTTGCACAGTTATAACTGGAACTTAAATAATTCTGTTCATGAGGCGTAACAAGGAATAGAATCCACTCACATTCAGTTGAGTTAGATCAGCAGGGATAACAGAAACAGTAAAATTTATGTTTTCTCCTATCACTAAATTCAACAGTTATGACTCTTAATGTACAGGGGTAGAGTAAGAAAGCAACATGTTTACAGTCATTTTCAGAAAAGAACCCCACTTTAATAATAGTTTTTAAAAGCCTCAGTTTTGCCTAATAAAAATACTAATGTCTGAATTGTTTGTAGACAAGGTAGAATAATAAATTCATAGGCCATTATTTTCACATCTGAGTACCATGAGTAAGGTTTGTACATCCATATTATGGCCTCTAAACATTTAGAGGCCTAAATATGGCTTTAGAAACCTAACTTAATTATCTAATTCTGGATTATTAAATGTACAGTAATGTCCCTTCTAGAACGGTGTGAAACTCTGCTTGTGTCTTTGCCTTGACAATTTTCAGAGGCAAAACATAGAGCTTATTCTTGTGAGAATGTGAATTTGGGGAACTTAAATTTCATAAATTTAATCTGTGATAATTATGGGCGGGGGGGGAAACAGTAAAATTCTATTTAAAAAAATCATCTCAAATATTCTCTACAGTCGCTCCTTGGCTCCTGGAAAAAATGATCAGTCTTGTACAAAAAGAGCTGAAAAAATCAGGAGTCAATTCATCAATGTTTTGATTTGTGAAATTAGACTTTGGACCACTTTTCACTATTGTGTATTAGATGTAAAGTTCTTGTCCTCATATTTAGTATTTAAAGGGACTCAGTTTCTTATCACCTTTTTCTATCTGAAAGACAAATCGTAACTTAAATTCAAACATCATACCAACTTCCTGCTCATATCAAAGTTTCTCTAATCAATGGTTGTCTAAAGGCTCTATGTTTCAAACATTATGAATGTGCAGGTCACAAGCCCATAGTAAGGTTGAGTACAGTTCTACTTTCGGGGGGCATGTGATCTAGAGTATGATTTAGGTAGGGCTCCTGTGTGAGATTCATGATAAGGATTATATATATGGTTCACCATGATCAAGGGCCTTCTGGCATGTGGGAGTACAAAATGTATGATATATACAATATATCTGAAAAGCTAAAATATAGGAATATGGAATGCCATTTTAATGAATTATAACACCTTCTCAGATGTGAAAAATAGGCAAAGAGTCTGTCAATGAAATAGAGTTGTTTTAAGCTCTTGTAGAAGACTAGGTGACAATAATTGGGCAGGACAAGAAAATTAAAAATAAATTGACCTGAATGTTTTGTGTTAGCAGGAAAGGGTTCGGTTTCTAAATTGACAAATGTAAAAGCAACCTCAAAAGCTTCTGCAGAAAATATTTTTTCTCCAATTCAATCATTACAGACTAGGTTTGATGCATTCAAGTCCAAATTAGATTTGGCCTCTTCTAAAATGGTTAATCTTGAACAGTGAACAGAATCTCTTGGGGGAAGAAAACCTTTGGAAGCTTTTGATAAGATTACCGAATTACAAACACAGAATGCTAGTATGAAATCTTTACGTGGAATTTTGATTAAAGATAGTGGGCCAGATCCTGATTTGGCATGAAATCAGCATTCTGCAATTGACTTCAATGGAGCTATAATGATTTACAGCAGCTGGGAAACTCATCCAGTGCTTCTGTATGCAGGAAACTTGAAGCTATGGGAAATTTTCTGAAAGACTATAATAGAATTATTGGAATTCCTGAAAATACGGGTGGTATTGAGCTTTTTGCATTTTTTTATTGGATTTGCTAGATTTGAAATCCCATTCCAAGCTAGATTTATTTGTTGTGTATTCTAATTAAATCTTTATTAAATTCTACAGTATCTAACCCTACTTTTTGAGCTAGAAATTTTATTTTAACTTTCAGATCAATATAAGAGTGTGAATGAGATACAAATTGGGTTTGGATATGAAAATGTAATATTGTGATACCCTCCCCAAGTTCCTGGCCTGCCCTCCCCAAAATGTAGTTCTCTAGATGCAGGTAAAGCCATTTAGGCTTATAAAAATATGGTTTCGGTTCATTTGGTGTTGCTTAGGTACATAACAAACATCCACTGAAGTAAATGGGAGTCTTCCCACTGACTTCAATGAGCTTTGGATCAAACCTTAAATCATTAGGGTACCATACTTCAGTTCTGTTTTTAACAAAACTTGGATGGACTAAAGATAGTGTGACAGACCCAGACCAGTGGGGTACAGGAGTCTGGTAGAGGGCAAATATACTGGTCACTGGATGAGTAGTTTTCTGTTCCCTGAGTGACCAGAGCAGGGGGTGCACTAGAGTAATCAGGAACCTGCTAGAACCAGTTAAGGCAGGCAGGCTAATTAGGACACCTGGAGCCAATTATGAAGCAGCTTCTAGAATCAATTAAGGCAGGCTAATCAGGGCACCTGGGTTTTAAAAAGGAGCTCACTTCAGTTTGTGGTGGGAGTGTGAGGAGCTGGGAGCAAGAGGCGCAAGGAGCTGAGAGTGAGAGGGTGTGCTGCTGGAGGACTGAGGCGCACAAGCGTTATCAGACACCAGGAGGAAGGTCCTGTGGTGAGAATAAGGAAGGTGTTTGGAGGAGGCCATGGGGAAGTAGCCCAGGGAGTCGTAGCTGTCATGCAGCTGTTACAGGAGGCACTATAGACAGCTGCAGTCCACAGGGCCCTGGGCTGGAACCCGGAGTAGAGGGCGGGCCCGGGTTCCCCCCAAACCTCCCAATTGACCTCGACTGTGGGTTCTTCCAGAGGGGAAGGTCTCTGGGCTGTTCCCCAACCCACATGGTGAATCTCTGAGGCAAGAAATCCTGCCAATAAGCACAGGACCCACCAAGATAGAGGAGGAACTTTGTCACAATAGATTTAAAAAAAAATTATGTTCAAGTTAACTGAACAGTTGAATAAAAAGTTAAAGCTCTGATTCAACTAAGTATATGTTCAAGCACTTGGCTAAACTGGGCCCTACATGAGGATGAAAGTGTTCTGGAGAGTTCTATACTACTTGATTATGATTAACTGATTGGGCTTCTTTCCGTGTGTGCGTGCACACACACACACACCTGACTGATGTTGCATGTGCCTCGGCCACAGAAGAGGATCTGGCCCTGGCTGTTTGAACATTACTGAAAACAATGTTAAAGCCTCGGGGGGAGGGTGGAAACCCTAACACATTGGCTCTGTTCCTACAAATAACACCATCAGGACTTACTTCTGGTAATTACACCAAATTGCACAGTAGGTCAGGTAAATTTGAATATGTCTCTAGAGACCGATTAATAGTGAGTACAGTATTTACCAGTTTTAGCACATATTATACATTTTAAAAGGAAAGATAAACAGAACCAGAAGTCAGTATCTGACAGTTCTACTGTATGTATGATTTGTTAACTTAACATGTAGTTTCTGTCACTCAAGCATATTATGACTTGTTTAACAAGTGAACAACTGTGACTGATCTTTGAATTAATACAAACCTCAGTACAATCTTCAGGATGCCACATTTTGTATGGGCTGATAGGAGTGGTATTTGTTTGCTTTTACTGCTCAGTATTGCCTTAGTGTTAAACTAATTGAGTCCTGTACTCTTTTTAGGCTTCTATTTTTAAGGAAGAAACTAATGTTATTTAAAGGTTGGGTCTTTTGACTTCAGTCCTCAAATAGTTTTCAGCTATTCTTGTTGAACTTGTTCCAGGCATACAATTGTATTTTTTCATCCTTCAAATAACCAAGTGTAAAATGTTTAATGGGTAAATCAAAACAATAATAAGCATACATGATATGAAAACATGACTTATATATATTTCAATTCTATAAAATTTAAGTCCATTGATTCATTTTCTATTCAGCAAAATCTTTAAAAGGTTTGAACATTGACAAAGACATTACCACTTTAATACTTTAAATGTTGTTAGGGATGTGATCTATATCCTATAAGAACTCTATTTGTTAACAAATACTAGTATTTTTCAAACATTTACCTTTGACTAACTAGCAATCAACTTGAGTTCTATTACTATTCAATACAGCAGCTAACCTTCCTCCATTCCATGGAGCACTCAAACTGAATGCTGTGATATACTGATATTCAGTATAATTTCTGTGGAATTAAACATACAGGTATCCAGCAAGTGGAGCTATCATTACTTATTATTTGTGCCTACCATGGTGTTTGCTCTGTACTATACAAAGAAGTTCACACAGTCCCTGTACCAAGGAACTTAAGGCAATTAACCATAGGCATAAAGTAACATGCGTAAGTGTTTGCAGGATCAGGGATGTAAACAGACAGATACAAAGAACCTTGGGCGGAGGGAGGGGCTCAGTGTTTTCTGCTCTGTCTTTGTTTGGGTATAAGAGATTGTTAGTGTTCTTGGCTAATATTAATATTGGTTTGTTTTTTGTTTGCTAGATAGTGTTTACTTCCTCCAAAATTATGAGAAACTGGTTTTGTTTAATAGAATCAGTTCAAGAAAATTTGTCTCTTTGTGGAGCCATTTGATCAGATCCTCTGGGTGCAAGAGCAAAGACTCAATATGCAAAGACCTTCTCTTTCTCTCTCTTTTCACATCCTTCCCCAAACTCCTATGCTATATTTGGAAGTGGTGGAGCCAGTTCCATGGAAGACAAAGGGAATAATAATAGTAAATGTGTCCAGGAACTAATGAGTGAGCTGGGGATAGAGTGGCTAGAGTTTTTCTGATTAAACCGAAGGAAGTTGGGAAGCTCTGAACCAATCCAGACAGACTTGTGATAAAGGGAAAACATCTTGATTCCTCAGAAGAAGTAATCTATTGTCACCACAGGATGCTCAATCAGTACAAAGTAGCTTATGTATCAAAACATTCAGCACTGAGGTGTAAGCAGTAAATTTCATACTATCGTCAATCTGGATCTGCAGATTTGGTACAATTGTTTAAGTAATTAAAAAAGTTAGATTCCACAGTCCCTAACCCTTTTTCTTTGTAAGCATTCACACAATGTCCCCCCACCAGTACATAGAATATGTTAAACGCTACTGAGCAAGTGTTTACAATATTGACAGATCATCAATGAGCTGAGTTTTTTGTGAGGTTTTCTTGGTTTGTTTTCTTTATTTTTAAAGTACCATTTACCAACAACAAATTTCAAGTATTAACGTCTGGGTCTTTATTTGCTACAAACTAAAGGGCTCAGCTGTAGCATTAAGCTACACACCACAGCAGGCAACAGCATGAAGACACAAACACCCAGTTAGAGACCCCAGAGGCAGTAGTCCTGAGGCAAATACACTCCTTCCATGTGCCCGGCCTAGAGGTGATTAGCCACTGCATCACCACTGGAGAAGCACAATGTAGCTCCCTCACAGAGCCACTTCCACTGTAGCTTCATGCCTTCACACGGGCATGTTGTAGGCACTCCCTAAGGGGTCACAATCATGGCCACTGTGTCAGGATGCTGCACAGAAATTCAAGGAGTGGTAAGACCCCCTGAATGATTTTTACAACATATGTTTGTACTCTAATTATTATCTGTAGGAATTATGGTCTCCTGATTAAGACGCTACACTAGAATTCTGGGTCTCTTCCTACCTGTCGAGTGCTTCCTGTGTGATCTTGGACAAATCATTTAGGTAAGGATGTCATTTCTTTTTTTAAACCAGCACAGTCCATGTGAAAAACTAGGTGTTATAGTATCCTGATAACTATTTTTTCAGGATGCCTGAAATGTTCCAATTTTTCATTTCACCAATTAAAACATTTGGTTTTTTTATACTTATATAATGTTTGTTCAAGACAATTTGTTACACTGGTATAAGTTGTTTTGTGCACCAGTGTTTCACTCTCATTACGCAGCAAGCACACATTTCATGCCTACATGAACATTAACACATTTTCAGCATTTCAAAATGTGGAAGTGTTAAGGGCTCTCCTGAGTCCCCACCAGATCCTACTTCAAGTTGTTTATAATGTCTCCCTCCAAGTTCATAGCATATGAGGGGTTCTCTAAGCAAAACAAACTAAACAAAGGTCCTTTTCTTTCTCTTTCCATTATAAGAGATGAGAATCTGAATGAAAGAAAAGAGAGGCAAAGGTGGCAGTCTTTCAGGAGTCAGCCCTTTAGACTTGTGCCCTAACTTTTTTATTTTATTTATTTTAAATAAAAGGTCAACTCAACTTGGAATCGAAAGTGGCCACTTATTGTCCCTCCTCCCCACCCCCTTTTTTTTTTTTTTTTTTTAAATCCACTTCGGACTCTGATTTTTAGAAGGATCCACAACTCCATTTGAAGTCAATAGGGGCAATGGTTGGTTAGCACGTCTGAAGATTGGGCCCAGGGTGTCCAAGGCTAGGCACACAGACACAGTCACACAGAACAAGTCGACACTTGAAAAAGTTGGCCTTAATCTCTGGACCAGATTTTCACCATAGCTGCTGAGCTCTTTCGTACTGAGCATTTTTGAAAGTCTGTCCACTTCATTTAAGTACCTATCCAGTTTCTTTCTGTTTGTGAGGTGCAGACATACTATTAAGAGCGTGTTAAAAAGCAAATAACTGTTTAATAGGCTTTATTTTTTAAACTATATTAAAGATTAAAACATACCATGTAAGAGAATTCAGATTATTGCTTACTTTAGTATTACAGTGCTATGAATCCATACTTGTATTGGATGCTAATATTATATGTAATTATTGAATGATGAAAGTAGTACAATTATTGTGTACTTACCTTTCACATAGATTATATTCAGCAGATAACTATGTAATAGTTCCTACGGATGCTCTGAGTTATTTTATTATGAAAGTTATTTCTTAGCACTGCTAAAATACAGTTTATACAATCTGGTTCTTTGACGGTACTCATTACATGGCTAAACATAAGAAGTCAGTATTTGGTGTTTGGCCATATAATGAAAATGACTGTTCATCACACTCCAACTTTTAATAAGGAGAGAATCAAAGTCACAAATTCCTGCTATTAATAAGTACTTGTATAAAGTTTCAAGTCCGTTACAGCTGCTAACCATGTAATCTAAGAGCAAAAAGGGTGCTTTCCAAACTCAACTATGCAATTGCTTAAATTATACTCTCATACCAAAACATATCCATATTATATATAGTATATCTTGATTTTTTTTAAGATTATACAGTCTCAGAAACTTTGCAGAACTACATAACTATGACTTTTTGGGGAAAAAAATCTAAAATTAGCTTGCCTTAAATATCAGAACCAATGGAAGTGTGACTTTATGAATAATTAGGGCTTTGTTTCATTTCTAAATAGGGAGGTGTCAGATGATAAATAAGGATCCATATTGTCTTAGGAAATAATATGAATCTCTATTTGACTTTCAGACCTCAGTATTCGTTGTTCCCTTCTTAACTGCATGGCTATGTGGAATATTTCAAATGTGGATTTGTTTTCAAAATGCTTAAATACTTAAGATGTCATTTAAAATCTGTTACTACTTTTACATTAAACAGATTATCTAGTAATCCGAATTGAATGGGTCCCCTATACAGATATAAATTCTGACCTCGTACTGCCTACTGCAGCACTATGTTCAAATGTTCTAATTTTTTTTTTTTTTTTTTTTTTACTGCACGTGTAAAAATAGGAGTATGTAAGCTTACCAGACACTCAGAAAGCACCAAGAGAAACAGAGACAGGAGAGTAGAAGAACTGTGTTTATATTGTGCTTCCCATCCCCCTGGACACAGATGCTCCTCCTTTTAGAAATTGAGACTGTTGCCCTTTCTTTTGCCTGTACTGTGGCTTCAGTGACATAATTTTTCAGTGCCAAACACATGTGTGTAATCTACTGCTTATTTTAAGCTTCAGTGAGCATATGAGATGACCACGCTCCCAGAGACAGGAGAGAGGAATAAGAGTTCAGAGAAGGAAAGGAAACTGCTTTGGGTGAGTTCAATTCTGATAGAACTCTTACTTTTTTCAGCTGCAAGCTACAAAGAAAAATCATTATGGGAGGGCAGATTTTCAGCAATGATTTTCAAATATCTTTGAAAATATCCCCCCTTTGTTTCTGCTTGAAGTTTATGATGCCAATATGTGCAACCCCATGCATTCAAAAATCATAAATCAAGATTTTCAAAATCGTAAGACTGGCTTTAAAACTCAACGGATTTTTCAAAATAATAAAGTCTGGGTTCTTTTTATTTGCGTTCTGATACTTCAGCCTTTAGGATTCACATTTTCAAGTTTTTGTCCACAAACCATTGAGGCTGGAACTTACTGTTTTCTGACAAAAGCTGAGATTTTCACTTAAACCAAATGACTCCAGAAATTAGGACTTTAAGAGAAGCACCAAATAATACAAGACTTATGAAAAAATTGCAAGAATAAAAAACACTGTGATTCATCTTCATCTCAGACCTCTCGCTAGGTCAGGGGTGGGCAAACTTTTCGGCCCAAGGGCCACATCTGGGTATGGAAATTGTATGGCAGGCCATGAATGCTCATGAAATTGGGGGTTGGGGTGTGGGAGGAGGTGAGGGCTCTGGCTGGGGGAGTGGGCTCTGGGGTGGGGCCAGAAATGAGGAGTTCAGGATGTGGGATGGGGCTCTGGGCTGGGACAGGGGGTTGGGGTGCAGGAGGGTGAGGGCTCTGGGATGTGGCTGGGGATGAGGAGTTGGGGATGCAGGAGGGTGCTCCGGGCTGGGACCAAGGGGTTCGGAGGGCAGGAGGGGGATCAGGACTGAGGCTGGGGGTTGAGGTATGGGAGGGGTCAGGAGTGCAGGCACTTACCTCAATCTGCTCCCAGAAACAGTGGCATGTCCTCCCCTCTGGCTCCTACATGGAGGCACGGCCAGGCGGCTCTGCACGCTGCCCCATCCGCAGGTGCTGCCCCTGCAGCTCCCATTGGCCGGAAACCAGAGCCAATGGGAGCTGCGGGGGCGGTGGCAGGGTGCAGAGCTCCCTCGCTGCCCCTACACGTTGGAGCCAGAGTGGGGACATGCCGCTGCCTCTGGGAGTCGTGCAGATCCATGGCACACGCAGAGTGGGGCAAGCCCCCGACCCCGCTCCCTAGCTGGAGCGGGCCAAGCCCCGGACCTCACTCCCCGGCAGGAGTTCGAGGGCCGGATTAAAATGTCTGAAGGGCCAGATGTGGCCTCTGGGCTGTAGTTTGCCCACCCCTGCGCTAGGTCCTCACATCCAGGCTATGTTTGAATTGTGCCAATTCTTTCTGCATCACATCTAACATACAGCTTTTCCAAATCAGCCACACAGCTAAAACTCACATCCAAGCTTTCATTATCTCTCATCTCGATTACTGCAACATTCTTCTCTCTAGCCTTGAGAAATGCAAGCTTGCCATGCTCATAGCCATTCAGAATACTGCTGCAAAGATAATTTTCCTAGTCCATAGCCTTGACCATGTCACCCCTCTCATTGAAACCCTCCACTGACTCCCCCTTCTTTATTGCATCAAACATATGCTGCTTGTATTTATTTTTAAGGCCCTTCATAGTCAATTCCCACCCTACCTATTGTCTTTCATTCCTATCAAGCTGTTAATACTCGCCTGCGAATGACCCATGATGCCAGCCTCTAATGCCAGTTTTGTGCAGGAAAAAAACTTGGTCCTTTATATTTTAGGTCATCGGGATGTTATTTTAATGGAACATGTTTTCCTTTCCATGACCATGCTGAATGTTTTTTAAAAAGGGAAGTTAAGTTTCCAGCCAGTAGGGGTGGTTTGAAGACACTGGCAGCTGGATAGCATCTTGGATGGAGATGAAATGGTTAACCTCGACCTTTAAATATTAGGCTTGGAATAATTAGATTTCAATCTTTAAATCTCAGTAAGACTAGATTTTTCCTTTCATCCAAAAAAACTATCAAAATGTTTTCATCATTAATAAGCAAATGTATAGAAAGGGCATTTTTAATACACAAAAAACCCTTTTTGTCTAACACGATTGCATGCATGTGTGAATGCACACCACAGGATCTTGTAAAAAAAATTTAGTATTTCTTTATACTCAAAGAAATATTGAGAATATATTAAATATAATTATCAAATACTGTGATATTTCTAAATCTTCTCTAAAGCTCACTCTTTACATATATTTTGAATTAAGTCAAGCGCTGAGGATTATTTATTTCCTATTAATGCAAACATTTAAATTAATTTAAAAAATTAAAAATACGGAATTATATATTGCTGTTTTCTGATTCATGAAATATAAAAATCAAATGTTTCCAAGCCTAGTCATTGGCCAGATTCCCCTGTAGGATTAACACATTCAATTCAAACACAATCAATTTTAATGACTTATTTCTGTCAAGTGGGAGACAAGAAGTGCACTTTATATAAATAAAGAATACATGATGGCTAATCTCTGCTATGACATTTATCTTCATGAATGTGGAGAAGAGTTATAACTCAAGTATGGCATCACCATTAGTGGATTATCCCATAAGTGAAGACAGATGTCATAAAAGATCTGCCATTCACAGGGGTGAAAGTAACTCCAAACACTTACCGGGCCGGGGCTCGCTCTGGCCCCCGGAAGGGGTGGGCCCTTGGGCAGAAGGGGTAGAGTGGGGGGGAGAGGTCAGCATCCCCCAGCCAGCCCTTCCAGGCCGCCTGGCCCGTGCCATCCAGGGCTCCAGTGGCAATTTGGAGAGCCCTGGGCCCTTTAAAATTGCCGGCCCCGGGGCAGCTGCTCCCTTTGCCCCCCCGCCCATCGATGGCCGAGGGGGAGCAAAAGGGGTATGGACATTAAAGCACTGTAGGGTCCTTTGCCGCGGCAGTGCTTTATCGTTGCTGTGCCCCACCCCCCCATCGGTGGTCCTGCTGGTAGGGCCGCCGATGGGGAGGCGCAGCAACGTTAAAAGCACTGCCTCGGCAAAGGACTGTCCTTAAAGCGCTTTAACGTCAGTGCTTTAACGTCCCTGCCCCTTTTGCTTCCCTTGTCGGCGGCCCTGCCAGTATGGACCCTTCCAGCAGGGCCACCGATGGGGGAGGCAAAAGGGGCAGGGACATTAAAGCGCTGCAGCGGCAGCGCTTTAATGTGGGCTGCGTATGGGCCGGTACGGGTTCTTACCGGTACGCCATACAGGCCCGTACCAGCTCACTTTCACCCCTGGCCATTCATGAATGCTTTATCTACGGTAGGTACAGTATGTTTAGTGGAATTTGCATAAAGAAGTTTGTCAGAGATCGCGATCGACTGGAAGATCCACTAGGATCGACCAGTCGATCGCAATCGACCGGTTGATGACCACTGCAGTACAGTATTTGCTGCCTTTTCCCCCCCTCTTTTTGGTGTCCACTTACTTCCAGTTCCACATGGTGTCTGGTTGATCAGTAAGGCCATAACTCTGATGCTCATATCTTTGAGGTTCTGTTGTACCTCATAAGGGGGTTGTGAGTATCAGTTAGGGTATTGAACATAAGTGCTATAAAATCCTAAAAACACTGGGGAAAAAAGAAAATAAAAAGTCCTGGGTGTCTCATGCAGAGCGAGCGCCCAATCATGTTGGCACTGAAAATAGTGACACTTTTACAAATTCTGGCCTTCATATCTATTTTCTCATAGGTAAGATGAGGGTAAAAATACTTTTCTGTCTCCTAGAGTTGTGAAAATAGATCCCTGCCTTTGCCACGGACTTACTATGTGATATCAAGCAAGTCACTTAAACCCAATTTTTGGCAGGTGGTCACTAATTGTGTGTTTCTCATTTTCTGGGTGCTCAATTTAAAACACCTGGGGCCTTGTTTTCAAAAGTGCAGCTGAACACTCAACTCCACCTGAAATCAGTGGGAGCTGTAAATACTCAGTACCTTCCTCAGTAAAGCAGTGTGGTCAAGGTTGGGAGTCCAGGAGTCCTAAATTCTAATCCTGGATCTGACCCTGATTTACTATGTTCTTTGTGTCAGTTTCCCCTTCTGTAAAATGGAAATAATACTCTTATACCAAGGGAGTTTGGGAGAAAAATGCATTAATTTTTGTAAGGCACTTGGATGCCATGGCAATGTACCCCATAAAAAAAGACCATGAAAAAATGAATAATTCTGTCTTCAGTGCAGGGTTTGGATGGTGTGCAGAAAATAAGGCTGAAGATCACAAATTGAATTATGAAGATAAAAAGAAATACTGAATTAGCTGCCTTGATCACCGAACACAGTCCATCCTGAGTATTGAATGAGATGGAAAAAATAGTATGTGATCATCTAATTAAAAAGTATGTGACAATCCACATTCCAAGGGACCCGAATTTAAATTGCCCATTCTACCTTAATTCTAGCCTTTCCTAACTTTCAAACGCTTGACTTTGCAACCTTAAATAACTTTTTTAATGTATTTTTTGGTATGTAATGATACATAGGTTTAAAGTTGAACCATCATATGATTGATGGATATTTTGGGGGGGAGCAGTTATATAAAACTATAGGTGGGGCTTGTGGTGCTAAACACTTATGAATAATAATGGTAGTCGTCTTCAGTAAAGTGATCAGTAAAATTTAGTTTGTCATATAAAACACTCAGAGAAATGGTACTAACAAATTAAAATGTCCAAAACAAAATATATTAAAATATTCATGGGAATCAAGTGAAATACAAGGTGAAATCTACTGAACACCCTAGCCCTACCCCTTCCCCAAGGTCCCGCCCCTGCCCCACGCCTTCCCTGAGGCCCCACCCCCCGCTCACTACATTCCCCCTCCCTCAGTGACTTGCTCTCCCCCACCAGCTGGGGGTGTGGGCTCTGGGGTGGGGATGAGGGGTTTGGGTGCAGGAGGGGGCTCTGGGTTTGGGGGGCTCAGGACTAGGGCAGGGGTGGGGGCTCAGGGTTGGGCCATGTGCAGCTCCCAGTCAGCGGCACAGCGGGGCTAAGGCAAGCTCCCTGCCTGTCCTAGCTCCGCACTGTGTCCTGGAAGCGGCCTGCAGGCCCAGCTTCTAGCTGGGGGGGCAGGAGGCTCCGTGTGCTGCTCTCGCCCGCAGGCACCACACCCCCCAGCTCCCACTGGCCACAGTTCCCGACCAGTAGGAGTGCAGAGCCGGTGCTCGGGGCGGGGGCAGCGCACAGAGCCCTGTGGAACCCCCACCTAGGAGCCGAACCTGCTGCTGGCCGATTCCAGGGTGCAGCACGATGCCAGGATAGGTAGGGACTAGCCAGCCTTAGACCCTCAGCATCACCAACCAGACTTTTAACGGCCCGGTCGGCGGTGCTGACCGGAGCCACCAAGGTCCCTTTTTGATGGGGCATTCTGGTCGAAAACTGGACACCTGGCAACCCTATCCAGTTTTTGCGGGCATTAGACCTTGTTTTTCATTTCAGTACAACCTGAAGAAAAGCTCTGTGTAGCTCGAAAGCTTGTCTTTTTTACCAGCAGAAGTTGGTCCAAAAAAAATATTATCTCACCCGCTTTGCCTAAAAGTGGTTGTACTTAGCTAGATATGATGTTAGGAGCCCAAACTGGAGGGGCTGTATATTTCCAAGACATAAGTCTACAATTATATTTCACTAAAGAAATCCTAGATTATAATCACACTATTGTTCACCGTTTAACAACGCATATACCAGTTGCATTCATTTTGTTTAAGGAAACAACTTACTCTTTTGTAAATAAGCAATGGTCCCTACAGCTAAGCTACTCCTCTATGCAAGAACTCTCTTCCAAGAGTCTTCTACTACAAATCCCATTTAAAAAAAAAAAAAAAAGTTGTCTGACATTTTCACTCCTACATTAGACACTTTGCAAAATAAAAATGTAGGCTTTCCTCTACCCATCCTTTGCTTCAGGAAGCAAAGTAAGAGATCCCCAGTGACGCACATTTTCACTCTTCTTATAGCATCACCCCAGCCCAGCAATATTTGATGGGTTGGGTCATACTCTATTTTTCATTAGCAGGACTCGGGGTTCATAATGGTGAAACTTTAGTGAATAGCATGTGGCGGGGGGTGGGGTAAGAAGAGAAGTGGGTCCCTGTCTCCCCTTCGGTGTTCACCAGGCCCAAAGGGCATAGTCAGGTGGGAGACAGCCTGGGCTGGGGGACTCAAAGAAGAGCTGGAGCAGCACCCCCAGTTCCAGCACCTTTGTTCCCTCCCTCCCTCCCCCTCCTCTCTCAAGCTGGTGTGGGGGCAGGGAAGGACACCCCACCCCCCCGGGAAGCCAAGCTGGCGGGGGGGGGGGGAGGAGGAAGAGCCCAGGGCGTTTTGCAGCTCGCTCCCCACCCGGAGCGCTCTGCTCCCACGCCGGCCCGGCCACCCCATCCCGGCAGCAGCCCCGACCCACCTGAGGGTCTCGTCATCGTCCCCCTGCTGGGCGCGGCCCGTTGCCTCCCTCTCCGCGGGGCAGGTGGAGCCCGGGGGGCGAGCGCAGCCGGCAGGGTCGCTCCGGCCCGAGCAGCAGAGACGCCCCCTCCCTAGCCACCGCCACCGCGGAGCCTACAGCTGCTGCCACCAGGTCCGGAAGCGCCGACCTGCCGCTGCAGCCCCCGCCCGCCCCCACGCGCGGGTCCCGCTCCTTCCTCTGGGGGAACTTCGGCTCCTGCTCTCGCTGCAGAAGTGAAACTGTCCCCCTCCCCCCCGCCAGGACACGGGCCCTGCTTCCTCCTGTCGAGCTGAGGAGACGGCGCCCTTCCGAGGGCCATGCGCCCCCAAGCCGTGGCGCCCCGCTCTCCTGCCCTGCCGGGGACAAGGGGAGAGGGTGAGGCCGGGCTGGGGTGTGGTCCGGCGCACGCTGGCCTCTTTTTTAAACAAAGGCGAGTTCCTTTTAGAATCACCTTCATCCACCCAACTGCTCTGCAGCCTGGCCGCCCCCGGCCAAAGGGATGCTGCACCCGTATTGCAACGGGTCCTGCTTTCCATCACATCCCAGGACTCCCATTCAGCTTAAGGGGTAGCTTGTGGCACGCAGGGAACCAACAGGGGGCCATAGGAGTGTGTAGACCAGATTCAAACGGTTGTGGCAGTCTGCTGCAGGGTGGAAAGGGGGAGGGAGAATACCTGGGTGAACGTGTCTCTCCCCTGGGGAAGAGCCCCTTAACTGCAGCAACGTTCATTAGCTGTGGCCTTCAGAAAAAAGAAGAAGTCAAAAGAATTTCTAGATCTGCAGCCGTTTTGGGTCGATTTTTAAAGGGGCCCAAATTTCATGAATCCAAGGCATCCAGCCTGTTACATTATTTAAAGAACACACTGAATGAAGAGAACTTTGGAAATGTGCCTCCTCATACAGAGATCTTTATCGTAGCAATACAGTTTTAATGCCCTGCTTGGAAAGTGTTCAAAATCACAATGATTTAACTTCCCCACCCTATTATGCTTTATATTAATTATTGACATGGCAGAGAAAAAATGTGGAAAATGTTGGAAATATCAGACTGTAAGGGCAGTAGTGTTTGCCATTTCTCCTTAAGTGCACCATCCGTGAAAAACGGTTTAGGGCTCAATCCAACTCCCATTGATCAAGAGGGCATTTTCCATTAATTTCAATAGGCATTGGATCAGGTCTGCACCTTATCAAAATAAAGGCCAAACCCCCATTTAAATCAGTAGGAGCAGAACTGGGACCTAAACTGGAACCATTGGAAAGCTTCATAGATAATGCTCAATTGATAGCATTGGGGGGAGGGGGGGGAGTGTCAGTCAAAAGCATTTTTAAGTGTTCTCTGCATGCTATAAAGACCAAATGGAGAACTGAACCATGTCCTGTTACTGCTGTCACTGTTTGTGTAGCTGTTTTTCAAATTAATGTTTTGGTGGGAGGTTGTTTTTGCTGTTGGCGGGGGTGTGTCTAATTCTGATCTTACATAGTGAAAAACCAAAACACCACCATTGAAGGCAATGGATTTACATCTATGAGATTGGGATGTGGTTCATTATTACTGTTTTCCTTTCCTTTGTGTCAGTTTTTAAATTGTTTCCATTTTCTGAAATCATAGGTATCAGGTAACACTAAATTGCAGGTGTTTAATTCTTGAATGACCATAGTCCAAAAGATCACTATTATTGCATTCTAATGGCGGTTCAAGCTAATGGCAATGATTCAATGCATTGGGTAAATAATCTAGAGTGAGAGAAGAAATAATCAGGTAGGAGATGGAAGGAGAGGATAATATCACATAAGAGGGGAGGAACATGTCAGTGATCGAAATTAACATAATTTGTCCAGTTTATTTTCTGTAAATAGCAGCAACATTTACTGCACCTTATAAACTAAAGTATTGGACAAAATAGTTAAGACGATGGAGTAGTCCACACTATGATTGTGAGCTAAATCATGGAAAGACCACATCACAAAGAAGAAAAGCCAAATTATGTTGTTAAATAATTCAATAATGAATGAGGAAGATCAATTCAGACCTCTGTAGTCCCAATAAGAACAACAAAATTGTATGTTGCCTCCCAGGTACCATTCACATCCAGGGAAAAAGAAAGAGCTAGCTGCAGCCGTGAGTCAAAGAGCAAAAATGAGTTGGACATCCAGAAGCCAGTCGCTCCAAGAACAAAAGAGTTGAGTTTCCTGCCTGTTATTTCCTTTTTCAATTATATTGTCCAGTCCCATCCCAGTCACCACACATGCAAACTCTTCCAGGAATCAAATTTAAAAGGTCAGTTTGACTAGTTATTTCGTACTACTAGTATTCCCTTCTAGGAACTCATACTGTGAAATTTGGTTGTTAGCTGTGCCTCCAGTGCCTGTTCTCTTATGGAAGCACAACTGCAGGGAAATCTGGCTGGCCTGGTGGTCAAACCTTGAGTTTATTATAAGCCCAAGAAATTTAAAGTTATGCTTAAAAGAAATTCAGAAATGTTGCATAAAAAAAACAGTTGTGTCACCAACCTTAACTCTTCCCTGTGTTGATGGCGTGAGGGGGAATAATGTGGAAAAATCTAGATGAAACTGATTTTTAAAGACATATTAAATTAGGACCACAAATACTAAAATGTCATAATGATCATCATAGGGTTATTGCATAACATCACTACTGTGAAGAGTTAAAGTGGTTCCAGTGCCTTGACTGTCTATTTCTTACCTTAACTTGCTTGGATTTCTTCTAAGTGTAACATCAACTCTGAATTTCCTGGGTTTATTACATATCCTTGAAATATTTTTTACCCTTAGTTACTGATACATGCTCTGAACCTTAACGTCATCCTAACTTTTCCCTCCCTCCTGCCCCAATATATACTATACAGTGCCTAGACACTATTGAGATGGGTGCTTTAGAAATGTAAAATAGTTAATAAAATAATAATAATAAATATGCACTGGATTGCCTTAATTACCCATGATTTCAGTATTTACATTACTGAACATATTAAGTTTGTGTATCCTAGAAGTCCAGTAAGTTCAAAACAAGATTTTCTGCTAATAGTCTGAACTTGTAGATTATTTTAAATCTACAAATGTTTCAGAAAATTCTACTCCACATTTTATTGTTTATACTACATTTCTTGTCTTGAAACCATAGCTTTCCAGGTATTATTGTTACTATGAGACAAAAGAGTGCTTTGACTGTACAAACCTAGAATAAGACAGTACTTGCCTCAAAGAGCCTTCATTGTAAAAATCACACAGATACAGTTCAAAACAATGACACAAAGTTGGAAGGACTCGGTTTGAAATTATGCAGGTTTGTTTTTTGGCTTTAGATGCATACAACAGTCACTATTAGTATGTCTACATTTATTCACGCTTAGCTCATCGTGATATCAGATACCACAATATATTCTAATGCTACAACAGAAGATAAAACTGGTGTCACTGTGTGTTCAGTCTGCATGTTTGTAGTGGAAGTTAGGAGAAATAGAAATGGATTATCTATTTTTAGATTTTGTTCAGGTCTTATGTAAAAAGAGGATGGGAAGGATGGTCCAGTGATTAGGGCACTAGCTTAGAATGTGAAAAACCAGTGTTCAAGTCCCTGCTTTGCCACAAACATCTTGTATGACCTTGGGCAAGTCACTTAGCCTCCGTTTCTCAGTTTCCCATCCCTAAAATAGGATAATAATACTGTACTTTCCTACCTCACAGGAGTGTTGTGAGGATAAATACATTAAAAATTGTGAGGTGCTCAGATGCTATGGTAATGGAGACCATGTAAGTATCTTAAAGACAGATAGCTGACAGATGAGATTCCAAAGGATTGGAGAAGCACTAATGAATTAATGTAACAGTTTTTAAAAAGGAGGAACTTGGTCTTTGTGACTATCATCTTGTTTAACACCATGCTTACTAAAATAATGGAATAAATATTAAGGGAAAAGTCTGCAAATACCAAATGTATAGTAATAGCATAAACAATAAGCAACATAAGTTTATGGAAAGTAGTCCACACCAGACAAACCTATTAGCCTCTTTCAGTAAAAATACAATAAAATTAGCGTATGCCAGGAATCCAACAGATATCATATAGATGGACTGCAACAAAAAAAGGTTTGCATCAGTCTTCAGTTTCATTCTTCCAACAAAGCACTATTCACTTCCTCCTTATTATAACCTGCAGAGCTCTTCTTAGTCACAACAAGTAAAGTTTCATAATAAATAGTTGCAACAGTTTTACTTCAAACATACATCCATATTAGTAAAAACAGAACCCAAAAGATAGGTAAACATTTTCTGTCCCTCAGCAGATATGACAGAAACAGATTTTTTTTCCCATTGCAGCTACCCCTCATCCATGGGCTATTAATGTTTTAGAGTTGCATGTCATTGTGACTCACCCTTTAGTAGACTTCAGATAACTATAATCCTCAAAGTGGCTGAAATCTAAGCCATCAATAACAAATGAACATGAATTACAACTACAACATGAATTAACAATATGAGTAGAGCTGGGTGAAATTTTGCAGCCCAAACTTTATTGGCAAAATGCAGATTTGGCAACCCCAAAATGTTTCTTGAATTAAAGGTTGGTTTCGCTGAATTGTTTGTGTGGAAAAAACAAAAAAGTCATAATATTTCATTTTGAAATAAAATATTTATATTTATTAGTTCAAAATGACACTTTATTTAGAAATTCCTTTAATTTTTTTAAATTAAGTGTTAAACATGCTCAAAATAGAAAACACATTTTGGGTCCAAAAAAAAAAAAAATGTTTTGTTTGATCCAAAACAATTTTTCAACTTGCCAGTTGTCTGAACATTTTGAAAAACTTGTTATTGGGTTTGACCTGAAACAATTTTTTGATTTTTCTGGAATTGCCAATGAACTGAAAAATCCACTATTTGCACAGCTCTAATTGTGAGTAACATAGTACTACTAGGTAAATACAGAAACACAGTTGTCACTATTAAAAAGACAGTTAGTGCAGTATGGAATGTGATATTGCAAAGTATTTCCATATGCTCAGAAAAGGTAATACCTTTTGTAGTTCAGATGCTGACATAGTAAATGTTGGTAAATATTAACTTTATATGGCTGCCATTTCTGTTGCTTTACGCATTTATTTGACAATCTAGGTCAGATTATCTGCTACAACTAGTGGTCACCAACTGGTCAATTGCGATTTATTGGTCAATCCTAGAGGATCTCCCAGTCAAATGCGATCTCTGGCGGCGCAGCGGGGCTGCCGTTAAGGCAGGCCCCCTGCCTGCCCTGGCCCCACGCCGCTCCTGGAAGTGGACGGCACAGCCTGCGGCCCTGAGGGTGGGCGTGCGCTGCTCCTGTCTGCAATCACCGCCCCTGCAGCTCCCATTGGCCGGGAACGGGGAGCTGTGGCCAATGGGAGCTGCAGGGACGGTGCTTGCAGAGAGGGACATCGCATGAAGCCACGTGCCCTGCCGAAGGGGCATGTTGGTCCCTTCTGGGAGCAGCGTGGGGCCAGGGCAGGCAGGCAGGGAGCCTACCTTAGCCTTGCTGCGCCGCCGACCAGGAGCCACCCAAGGTAAATGCTGCCTGGCGGGAGGCCGCACCCAAACCCCCAGCCCCCTCCCAGAGCCAGCACTCATACCCCCTCGTGTACTCCGAACCCCCTCCTGCACCCCAACCCCCAGCCCTGAGCCCACTCCCAGAGCCAGCACCCCAAATCCCTTCCTGCACCCCAACTCCCTGCCCTAGCCCTGAACCCCGCTCTCAGAGTCAGTACCCCACACCCCCTCCTGCACCTCAACAGTCTGCTCCAGCCCTGACTCCCCTTTCAGAGCCAGCACCCCGTATCCCCTCCTGCACCCCAAGCCCCAGCCCTGAGCCCCCTCACAGAGCCAGAACCCTGTACCCCCTCCTACACCCCAACACTCTGCCCCAGCCCAGAGCCCCCTCCTGTACCCAAACTCCCTCCCAATGCTTGCACTCCTCACCCCCTCCTTCACCCCAATCCCCTGCCCCATGCTCAGCCCAGAGCCCACTACCACACTGTGAATCCCTCGGCCACAGCCCAGAGCCCGCACCCCCTCCCGAACCCCAATCCCCCCACCCCAGCCTGGTGAAAGTGAGTGAGGGTGGGGGAGAGCGAACAATGGGTGGGGGGGATGGAGTGAGTGGGGCAGGGCTTTGGGGAAGGGGCAGGTCCTCGGGGAAGGGGTGGGGTAGATTCTGGGTTGCCCTTAAATTCAAAAAGTGATCTTGGGCGTAAAAAGGTTGGAGACCACTGTACTACACTAATACATCATTTAATGCAGTGCCAGTGGGATGTTATTAGAAAAGTTAGATTACATTGATGTGGACAATACTATTAAATAGATCTGATGGATTATAAAGTAAAGCATGGTTAGAAATGAACTGACGTGCTATCATCTTATCATCATGCCAAGCAGCCATCAAAACAGAGGACAAACAATTGTGTTTCCCTAACTGAGTAACTAGTCGGTGTGACTCTTGCTTTCTTCTCTTCACTAAATCTACAGAATGCAAAGTATAATTTTTGTTAGACAGATCCTTGTCTTGTGTAAATCAGAGTATCTCCATTTACTTCAAAGTTCATGGGTTTGATTTTTCCTGTGCCTCTGTTTATTATTATTAGGGCTGTCAAGCAATTAAAAAAATTAATTGTGATTAATTGCGCAACTAATCACACTGTTAAACAATAATAGAATACTATTTATTTAAATATTTTGGACGTTTTCTACATTTTCAAATATACTGATTTCAATTACAACACAGAATACAAAGTGTACAGTGCTCACTTTATATTTATTTTTATTACAAGTATTTGCACTGTAAAAAAAAAACAAAAGAAATAGTATTTTTCAATTCACCTCATACAAGTACTGTAGTGCAATCTCTTTATCATAAAAGTTGAACTTATGTAAAATTATGTACCAAAAAAACTTCATTCCAAAATAAAACAACGTAAAATGTTAAATTTTAGAGCCTTCAAGTCCACTGAGTTCTGCTTCTTGTTCAGCCAATCGCTCAGACAAACAAGTTTGTTTACATTTGCAGGAGATAATGCTGCCGGCTTTTTGTTTGCAATGTCACCTGAAAGTGAGAACATGTGTTCTCATGGCACTGTTGTAGCCGGTGTCGCAAGATATTTACATGCCAAGTGCACTAAAGATTCATATGTCCCTTCATGCTTCAACTACCATTCCAGGGGTCATGTGTCCATGCTGATGATGGGTTCTGTTTGATAATAATCCAAAGCAGTGCAGATTGATGCATGTTCATTGTCATTATCTGATTCAGATGCCACCAGCAGAAGGTAGATTTTCTTTTTTGGTGGTTCAGGTTCTGTAATTTCTGCATCGGAGTGTTGCTCTTTCAAGACTTCTGAAAGCAAGCTCCACACCTCATCCCTCTCAGATTTTGGAAGGCACTTCAGATTCTTAAACCTTGGGTCGAATGCTACAGCTATCTTTAGAAATCTCACATTGGTGCCTTCTTTGTGTTTTGTGAAATCTGCAGTGAAAGTGTTCTTAAAATGAACGTACTGGGTCATCATCCGAGACTGCAATAACATGAAATATATGGCAGAATGCGGGTAAAACAGAGCAGGGGACATACAATTCTCCCCCAAGGAGTTCAGTCACAAATTTAATTAACGCATTATTTTTTTTAACGAGCGTAATCAGCATGGAAGCATGTCCTCTGAAATGGTGGCTGAAGCATGAAGGGGTGTACAAATGTTTAGCGTATCTGGCATGTAAATACCTTGCAATGCCATCTCCAAAAGTGCCATGCAAATGTTTGTTCTCTCTTTCTCGTGACATTGTAAATAAGAAGAGGGCAGCATTATCTCCTGTAAATGTAAACAAACTTGGTTGTCTTAGCGATTGGCTGAACAAGAAGTAGGACTGAGTGGACTTGAGGGCTCCGAAGTTTTACATTGTTTTGAGTGTAGTTATGTAACAAAAAAAAATCTACATTTGTAAGTTGCACTTTCATGATAAAGAGATCAAACTACAGTACTTGTATGAGATGAATTGAAAAATACTATTTCTTTTATCATTTTTACAGTGCAAATATTTGTAATCAAAAATAATATCTACTTTGATTTCAGTTACAACACAGAATACAATATATATGAAAATGTAGAAAAACATCCAAAATATTTAATAAATTTCAATTGGTATTCTATTGTTTAACAGTGCGATTAAAACTGCAATTAATCGCAATTAACTTTTTTATCGCAATTAATTTTTTTGGAGTTAATTGCATGAGTTAACTGCGATTAATTGACAGCCTAATTATTATTATGCATCACATATATGAAAAAGCTCATAAAATAGATATAGATATATGGCAATGCATCTAAGGCCATATCTACACTGGCAAGTTTCTGCGCAGTAAAGCAGCTTTCTGTGCTGTAACTCCCGAGGTGTACACAATGCCAAGTCACTTAGTGTGCAGAAACTGTGCAGATGTAGTACTTTAAGAAAACCACCCTGAGAGGCGTAGAGCTTTGTGCACCAAGGCTACAGCGCTTCAGTGCCAGTACAGACACCGTGGCGACTACAGTGCTGCAATTGGCCTCCAGGAGGTGTCCCACAATGCCTGTTCTCACCTCTCTGGTCTTCGGTTTGAACTCTACTGCCCTGCCCTCAGGTGACCAACCGTCAGCCCCACCCCGTACATTCCTTTGCAAATTTGAAAATCCCCTTCCTGTTTGCTCGGTGATGCGTGCAGTGGTCTCAGCGCATCTTTCCAGGTGGCCATGCCTGCTCCACGCACCAGGCGATCCCCCACCTGGAGCAATGCCAAGCTGCTGGACCTCATCAGCATTTGGGGAGAGTAGGCTGTCCAGTCCCAACTGCGCTCTAGCCATAGGAATTATGATACCTACAGACAGATTTCACGATGCATAATAGAAAGGGGCCATGACCGGGACACATTGCAATGTAGGGTAAAAGTGAAGGAGCTGCAGAACGCCTACCACAAGGCGTGGGAGGCAAACTGCCGTTCCGGTGCTGCACCTATGAGCTGCCGGTTCTACAAAGAGCTGGACGCGATACTCGGTGGTGACCCCACCTCCACTGTAAAGGCCCCTGTGGATACTTCCTTGGCTCGCTTGCCAGTCAAGACTGGACTGAGCTAGGAGAAGGAAATCTTGGATGAGGATGTGGAGTGGCGGGGGACGGGACCCAGAGGCAGAGGATGACTTGGAGGCCAGAGATGCAAGCAGCCAGGAGCTCTTTTCTACCCCGGAGGAGCCTAGCCAGTCACAGCAGTCGGATCTTGGTGAAGCGCAAACAGGAGAGGAGGCCCCTAGTAAGTGGATCTGATTTTGGAAATTGCTGAAGCGAGTTGTTGGGGGCAGGAGGGTTGCAGAAAGCAGGCTTGTCTCCCACCGCATGCCTAGTCTGAGCGGTGGAACAGGCTGTTGATTGACTCCCTCACTTCACAGGAATCTCCCTCAGAGATCTCCAGGAAACTCTCGTGGAGATACTGGGCAATCCACTGATGCAGGTTCTTCGGCAGAGCTGCTTTGTTTCTTGCCCCATTAAGGTAACTTTCCCACGCCACTGTGCTGTCACGGGGGCGGGGAGGAGGGGAGAGAGGGAGACGACAATTGCTGCACACAGGCGAGCCGCATGGGGCCAGGGCGGAAGCCGCAGGCTTGGAGAAGACCCTCCCTTGATTCCCTGCTCACCCTCAGCAGTGAGATATCTTCCATTATGATCACCCCCTGTGGAAATTGTGGGGACAGGAATGATTATCAGCCCTCCCCTCCCCCCTACAGTGCTGGCTCTCCCCAAGAGCCACGTGCCCAGTGTACAGCAGGGTCCGGGAACCCTGATTTACCCTGCCCCTGTGGCTACTCACCATTTTGGGGGTCTTGTGGCTCATGTGTGCTTGCCAGCTAGTGACAGGTGTGTGAGTACTGGCTGTGTTTTAAAGCACTGAATCAGTGTTGTGTATGTTGCAAACAATACTGCTTCTGTAAAATGTTGCATTTAAACTTCACAGAGATGACCTTGGGAGCCCAGCCTCCCTCTTTGTTATCGGCAGCAGAATGGCTGCGCAGAAATAAAAGGCAGCCAAGAAGAACTAAGGAGGACTTTCTGTGTGAGGATATGATGTGCTCCACCACCGGGAAACAGGAATTGAAGGAGTGGCTGGACAGCGAGAAGAGGGACCGAAAGGAGAACGCGGTACGCCAGAAAAAAATCCATGGAGTGGCTCTTAAATGTTATGGAGCATCAAGCAGACATGCTCCAGGTGATACTAGCTCTTCAAACAGAGCAGCTCCATGCCTGCCCTCCCCTGCAGCTGCTGTCGCAAAACTCTTTCCCATGTGCTCTCCAGACACCGCCAACACACTCTTATCAACCTCCTGGCTCCAGTCTCTATCCGCAGCATTCCACTTCTCCCTTCTCACAGTCCAGCACCGTGGACTCCCACTAACCACTGCACTCAACACCCATCCCTCTGCAGTTTGGCGCTGCTGAAGTACAATACCCGCTGCATTGTGCTCCAAAGGAGAAGGCTGGATATGATCCCTGGACATACACAAATCTTTAGCCGTCCCAGGTCCCCTTCTCCTCCTGGGACTTTCCCTTCACCCATCCCCCTCCCTGCTGATGTATTTTTTGGTTTGACTCTCTCCTCCGGTTGTTGTCTTTTAATAAAAGAATTGTGTTGGTTTGAAAGCAATCTTTATTCTATTAATTGAAAACAAAAAGAGCCCTGCAAAGCAACATACAATGATGTTAAACCCCCTTATTGCATCATGTGCACCAATCGCCTCCTAGCATTACAACCACCGCAATCCCGAGCATAGGAACAAATATGAGTGGCTTTCAGCTTCAGATTTCTGCCTCAAGGCATCCCTGATCCTTATGGCCCTGCACTGGGCCCCTCTAATAGCCCTGGTCTCTGGCAGTTCAAACTCTGCCTCCAGGCGCTAGGGTGACGAGATGAGAGACATGAAATATTGGGACACGGGGGGGGGGGGGGGGGGTTGTCGCCGGCAGAGGGGAAAAAAAAAAAAAAAAAAAGAGCTGCCGGAGCATAGGAAAAATTGGTGGGGGCTGAGCCCCCACCGGCAGCGCCCCGCCCCAGCTCACCTCCGCCTCCCCTGAGCGGGCTGCTGCGTCCTGCTTCTCCCCCCTGCCTCCCAGCGCTTGCGCCGCCATACAGCTGATTCGCCCAAGCCTGGGAGGGAGGGTGAGAAGGAGGAATGCGGCATGCTTGGGGAAGAGGTGGGGCCAGGGCAGGGATTTGGGGAGGGATCCAATGGGGCAGGGAGGGGGCGGAGTCGGGGCAGGGCCGGGGCTGAGTTGGGGGCGGAGGGGGCATGAGTCCCCTCCGCCTGTGCGCCAGAGTGCAAACTATCGGGACAATTCGCGTCCCGACCGAACATCAGTCGGGACGCGGGACAAACAAGTAAATATCGGGACAGTCCCGATAAAATCAGGATGTCTGGTCACCCTACCAGGCGCTGAGCCTCTGCAGTCCAGCCCTGAGTGAAGCTTTCACCCTTCCCTTCACAAATATTATGGAGCGTACAGCACGCAGCTATAAACATAGGAATATTGTCATCGGCTAGGTCCAGCTTCCCATAGAGGCATTGCCAGCGGGCTTTTAAACGGCCAAAAGGAAACTCAACTGTCATTCTGCACTTGCTCAGCCTGTTGTTGAACCGCTCCTTGCTGCTATCAAGTTGCCCCGTGTATGGCTTCATAAGCCACGGTATTAAGGGATAGGCGGGGTCTCCCAGGATCACAATGGACATTTCGACTTCCCCTACGGTGATCTTCTAGTCCGGGAAGAAAGTCCCTGCTTGCAGCTTCTTGAACAGGCCAGTGTTCCGAAAGATGCATGCATCATACACCTTTCCGGACCAGCCTGTGTCAATGTCTGTGAAACACCCACCGTGATCCACGAGCTCCCAGAGAACCATTGAGAAATACCCCTTGCGATTAATGTACTCAGTGGCTAGGTGGTCTGGTGCCAGAATTGGAATATGCGTGCCATCTTTTGCCCCTCCGCAGTTAGGGAAGCCCATTTGTACAGTATTTGTACTAGTATTCGTGGTGAGATCAATGTTGCACTCCTCTTGCCTTTGTAGTTTAAGGAATAACTCCACTGCCACTCATGATGTGTTGGTCAGAGCGAGCAGCATACTGGTCAACAGTTCAGGATCCATTCCTGCAGCCCGAAGAGGCAGGGAAGACAGGAAAAGAAAATGCAAGAGCACATATTGGGAGTGGAACAACAGATAGAAATAAACAACAATGAGGAGGAATGTTTGGGGTGGCATAAAGAGAGAACCAGAATTGTAAATGAAATGTAATTGTTCCAGCCAGAAAGCAGGGATGCTGTTCAATTACTGAACTATAACCACCACTTATTTCTCAATTATGAATGCCCCTGTATTCTGATTGGTTGAGAGGTCTGATTGATTTGTTATCAACACGTATGTTTCTTCCCAGTAGCCATATTGCATACAAGTCTCTGAACTTTGATTTGTTGAGGACCATTTTTAGCCACTCCAGATAGAGATTGTTATAATCATTGTACTATTATTCCTTAACCATACAAATCAAATCACTCTTCTGCCTTCAGAATTTTGCATCCACTATGTATAGAAACATGTCAGTCTCAGCTTGTGCCCACTTCTTCATCCTCTTATGACACCAAACCACAGATATTAAAACTAGTGGTTGCTCTTAAAAAACTTGCAATTTTTTTTCTTAATAAATAGATGCAGTATTCCTTAAGGTTACTACACTCTTTTTAGTATTTTCTATAGAAAGTATGGGAAGGTTTATCTGAATAAGGCAAAGTTTTCATTCTTTTAAGGTTGACCACTGTACAATGAAGTAGTACAGTTATCAAAAAGAAATTACTCTTACTGAAAGGAAAGAAAGGTAGCCATTTTTGGTGTGAGCAGTAGCCAATCAAAGAAAAGGGAATTTTTCATAGCAAGATTATTGAGTATACATTTCAGTAGAACAACTATATACAGATGCTCCTGTTTAATTCAGTAATAAGCCAGTGGCTGAGGGTATACTTTGGAATGTATTTAGGCCAGTATATAGTTATTATTAAGCAATAAGATACAATCACATGAAAACATTTATACTTCAGGGAATGTTTTCAAATAGCAAAAAGTCTATGGAATAGTTTTCAAATAGAAGTTGTTAATAAGTGGCTGATAAACTATAAGCAAATTATCCTGTTACTATTCTCTTACTAGAATTACCCAAAACTAGACTGGACAAAACATTTCAGAATGAGCAGTATAAACCACCATATGGCAGGGGAAATGGATTGGATAACCTAAGAGATCTTTGCTATGCTGTTTGTAATTTTATAATCTACTTTGCCAGTATTTTACTTTTCTCAACAGATGCACAAAATATTATGATCTAGTTATGGAAGCATGTTGGAATATTATATTGCCAAATAATTGCAATTACCTGTTTAAAATGATATTTCAATAATCTGCCTCAACCTGAGTACACTCAGTGTTTTCCAAATCAGAATGACTAATACCCAGGCCAATAATACTCTCAGGATTCTCATTAATTTCATAATAGACAAAGATAATTTCACATATATTACAAGTTGTCATTAGAGTGACAAGAGAAAAAACATGGGAGGATGTTTTTAAATAACTACCGGAGCAAATATACAGAACAGGAACAAGAAATTAGCACCAAAGATACAATGAGCAGGTAAGTAGAGACAACCAGTTTATACTTAGACAAAATATTTCAGAATTCATCTAGGGAAGGATTTTCCCCAATACATGATTGTGCTCCCCATCCTGTGAGAGATTCCAAGTGCAGCAGCTGGTAGCAGAACCCATGGGACAAAGCTGTCATGGAGACAGCTATGGGCCAGAGAAAACAGGAAGGTAGCGCAGAGAAATGGCTTTCACACTGATGGCCCTTGCCTATGTTGAATCCTGCAAGAAGCACAGAGATCTAAAAGGATCTTCAGATTCTTTGGGTTGATCTCTCTTCCTGTTCTGAGGTGGGGGAACCCATTCCCCAAAAGAAGCAGTCCAGGTAATATCACCAGTGTAGATTGGCAGCATTCCCTTGCCTCTACAAATGAATAATCCATGATGTATTTAGTTCAATATGGGGAGAACATAATTCAGTGTTCTCTGGTAGAATGGCATAATATAATCCTGGTCTAGTAAGCATCAACAGGTCACTACTGGCTGAAGGAAGGGGCAATGACATGAAGTATGACTGTCTTCCTGGCCAAACTTCCAGCTTGTTCCCTCCCCAGATGTACAGCCTGATCCCTGCAGATCTTCTTCTTCTAGACTTAGTCCCATCTATATGGGCTTGGCTCTTTGAGTCCTCCTTCTCCATTCCACTCTGTTTTAAGCAGTTCCTCAGAAACTCTGCAGCTATCAAATCCTTTTGTATAACATTCATCCATCTAGTTTTGGGTCTTCCAACACTTCTCTTACCCCCCACTTCTAAGTTTAATACCCTGTTTCCTATATATTCTTCCTATCTTCTTTTCACATGCCCAAACCACTGAAGCCTGGATTCCTTCGGCTTTTCTATAATTGGTACCATCCCCTAATTCATTCATTCCAAACATGGTCTATCCTTGTAAATTCAAGCATCCATCTTAACATTTTTATTTCTACTGTATTCAAGATCTGCTCCATCACAGATTCCAAGGCCAGAAGGGACCAATGTGATCATATACTCTGACCTTCTGTATAACACAGGCCACAGAACTTCCCCAAAATAATTCCTAGAGCTGATCAATTGGAAAAACCTCCCATCTTGATTTAAAAATTATCAGTGATAGAGAAGCCACCTCGGCCTTTGGTAAATTGTTACAGAAACAGGTAGGCACTCTGAAATTAGGACATGCTGGGAATGACTTTTAAATTGTTCCAGTGGTTAATTACCCTCACGTCAAAAATGCATACCTTATAGACTCATAGACTCATAGACTTTAAGGTCAGAAGGGACCATTATGATCATCTAGTCTGACCTCCCGCATGATGCAGGCCACAAAAGCTGACCCACCCACTCCTGGAATAATTCTCTCCCTTGACTCAGCTGTTGAAGTCCCCAAATCATGATTTAAAGACTTCAAGTCGCAGAGAATCCTCCAGCAAGCGACCCCTGCCCCATGCTGCGGAGGAAGGCGAAAAACCTCCAGGGCCTCTGCCAATCTACCCTGGAGGAAAATTCCTTCCCGACCCCAAATATGGCGATCAGCTGAACCCCGAGCATGCGGGCAAGATTCTCCAGCCAGACCCTCCGGAAAAAGTTCTCTGTAGTAACTTTTAATATCCCATCATTGACCATTGTTACTAATTACCAGCAATGGCACGTTATTGACCTATTGACTAAAATCACGTTATCCCATCAAACCATCCCCTCCATAAACTTATCAAGCTTAATCTTAAAGCCAGAGAGGTCTTTCGCCCCCACTGTTTCCCTCGGAAGGCTGTTCCAGAACTTCACCCCTCTGATGGTTAGAAACCTTCGTCTAATTTCAAGCCTAAACTTCCCAACGGCCAGTTTATATCCATTTGTTCTCGTGTCCACATTAGTACTGAGCTGAAATAATTCCTCTCCCTCCCTGGTATTTATCCCTCTGATATATTTAAAGAGAGCAATCATATCCCCCCTCAGCCTTCTTTTGGTTAAGGTAAACAAACCGAGCTCCTCGAGTCTCCTTTCATACAACAGGTTTTCCATTCCTCGGATCATCCTAGTGGCCCTTCTCTGTACCCGTTCCAGTTTGAATTCATCCTTTTTAAACATGGGAGACCAGAACTGCACACAGTACTCCAAATGAGGTCTCACCAGTGCCTTGTATAACGGAAGCAGCACCTCCTTATCCCTACTAGAAATACCTCGCCTAATGCATCCCAAGACCGCATTAGCTTTTTTCACGGCCATGTCACATTGCCGACTCATAGTCATCCTGCGATCAACCAGGACTCCGAGGTCCTTCTCCTCTTCCGTTACTTCCAACTGATGCGTCCCCAGCTTATAACTAAAATTCTTGTTAGTCATCCCTAAATGCATAACCTTACACTTCTCACTATTAAATTTCATCCTATTACTATTACTCCAGTTTACAAGGTCATCCAAATCTCCCTGCAGGATATCCCGATCCTTCTCCGAATTGGCAATACCTCCCAACTTTGTGTCATCCGCAAACTTTATCAGCCCACTCCTACATTTGGTTCCAAGGTCAGTAATAAATAGATTAAATAAAATCGGACCCAAAACCGAACCTTGAAGAACTCCACTGGTAACCTCCCTCCAACCTGACAGTTCACCTTTCAGTACGACCCGCTGCAGTCTCCCCTTTAACCAGTTCTTTATCCACCTCTGGATTTTCATATCGATCCCCATCTTTTCCAATTTAACCAATAATTCCTCATGCGGTACCGTATCAAACGCGTTACTGAAATCGAGGTATATTAGATCCACCGCATTTCCTTTATCTAAAAAATCTGTTACTTTCTCAAAGAAGGAGATCAGGTTGCTTTGGCACGATCTACCTTTCGTAAAACCATGTTGTAATTTGTCCCAATTGCCATTGACCTCAAGGTCCTTAACTACTTTCTCCTTCAAAATTTTTTCCAAGACCTTGCATATTACAGATGTTAAACTAACAGGCCTGTAGTTACCCGGGTCACTTTTTTTCCCCTTCTTGAAAATAGGAACCACATTAGCTATTCTCCAGTCAAACGGTACCACCCCCGAGTTTACAGATTCATTAAAAATTATCGCTAACGGGCTTGCAATTTCTCATGCCAGTTCCTTTAATATTCTCGGATGAAGATCATCTGGTCCGCCCGATTTAGTCCCGTTAAGCTGTTCGAGTTTGGCTTCTACCTCGGATACAGTAATGTCAACCCCCCCTCCTTTATTCCCATCCGTCATGCTGCCACTATTCCTAAGCCCTTCATTAGCCTCATTAAAGACTGATGCAAAATATTCGTTTAGATATTGTGCCATGCCTAGATTATCCTTAATCTCCACTCCATCTACAGTCTTATTTCCAGTGTGAATTTGTATAACTTCAACTTTCAGTCACTGGATCATGTTATACCTTTCTCTGCTAGATTGAAGAACCCATTATTAAATATTAGTTCCCCACATACATACTCATAGACTGTAATCAAGTCACCCTTCAACCTTCTCTTTGTTAAACTAAATAGATTGAGCTCCTTGAGTCACTCTCTCTAAGGCCTGTTTTCTAATCCTTTAATCATTCGTGTGGCTCTTCTCTGCATCTTCTCCCATTTATCAACATCCTTTTTGAATTGTGGGCACCAGAACTGGACAAACTATTCCAGCAGCAGCTGCACCAGTGCTAAATATAGAGATAAAATAACCTCTCTGCTCCTAATTAGTTTTGTGCTGACTGGGAAAACTGCATGGTGAAGTGCCTGCTGGGTGCAAAGGTTGCAGATCTCACTAGACATCTAGACAGATGTACGTGCAGTGCTGGGGAGGAGCTGATGGTCCTGGTACGTGTAGGTGTCAATGACATAGGGAAAGGTAGGAGAGTCGTCCTGGAGGCCAAATTTAGGCTGGTCAGATAAGAGATTCAAGTCCAGGACTTCCATGGTAGCATTCCCTGAAATGCTTCCAGTTCCACATGCAGGGCCAGAAAGATAGGCAGAACTGCAGGGTTTCAATGTGTGTATGAGATGATGATGTAGAGAGGAAGGTTTTAGATTTATTAGGAACTGGCGAACCTTTTGGGAAAGGAGGATCCTATAACAGGAAGAAACCAAACTGGAATCAAACTGCTGGCATGTAAATTTAAAAAAAATGTAGAAGATTTTTAAATGAAAGGCTGGGAGAAACCTGACAGGTGCCAAGGAGCACTCAGTATGGGTGGAGACATCACTTAGGGATGAATTTATTAAAGGGGAAACTCTATTCCTAGTGAAGAGGATAAGAAAGAAGTTGGTAAAGTACAGGTAAGAGCTAGTGAGAAACAAATCAATCATAAAAGTGTTCCATTTAAATATAACACGAAGGCAAGCAACTAAATATTGACAAAATGTACAAGTGCTTATATACAAATGCTAGAAGTCTAAATACTGAGATTGGTGAACTAGATAGAGTGCCTGTAATTAAATTGGGATATTGATATAATAAGGCATCACAGAAACTTGGTGGAATGAGGATAATCAATGGGACACAGTAATACCAGGTTACAAATATATATATAGGAATGACAAAGTAAGCTGTGCTAGTGGGGGAGTGGCACTATATGTGAAAGAAAAATATAGAATCAAAATATAGTACAAAATCTTAAATGAATCAAAAAGTACACTAGACTCTCTATGGATCGAAATTCCATGCTTGAATAAAAAGAGTATAACACTAGGAATATACTACCAACTACCAACCAGGATGGTATGGTTATTGTGAAATGCTCAGGGAGATTAGAGAGGCTACAAAGGCAGATAATGACATAATAATGAGGGCTTTCAACTATTCTCATATTGACTGGTTATATGTCACCTCAGGATGGGATGCAGAGATAAAATGTCTAGACAACTTAAATGTCTGCTTCTTGGAGCAGCTGGACCTGGAACTGCTTGTTCTGGAGGCAATTCTTGATTTAGTCCTAAGTGGAGCACAGCGTTTGGACCAACAGATGAATATAGCTGAACCACTTGGATACAGCAACCATAATATAATTAAATGCAACATCCTTGCAGGGAGGAAATTCCAAAGAACCCACCACAGTAGTATTTAACTTCACACAGGAAAATGCTAAAAGACAAAAACACCCTAACCTGTGGGTGAACACTTTTCACAAAGCAATAACTCTATATCTGATCAGTTGCTCCTCAAAGGAAACCTGCACAACACTTTCAAAAGATGAGCCTGAGAGGTTAAATTCATAATTCTGCTAGACACTGCAAATCATGGACTAAGATACACTGGATTTATGGTTTATTACAACAATCTGTAATACACTAACCCCCACACACTTTTTTTTTAATGTTCTATGACTGCAGAGATGTTAACTGCCCACTCTACCTTTAACGGTCCCGTAGAATACATGCTAACTACTTATGCTAAACAATCTGTTCCACCTTGTATTTACCTGTGACACTCAAAGTACCTTTCCCAGACCTGAAGAAGAGCTCTGTGTGGCTTGAAAGCTTGTGTCTCTCACCAACAGAAGTTGGTCCACACCCCTTGTCTCTCTAATACCCTGGGACCAACACAGCTACAATGCCACTGCATACATAATTTATAAGCGTTTTACATAAAGTGCTGAATGAAAATGGATTTTTTTCACAAGACCTCGGTGTTATAAAATCCTGCTCCATTTTCACTAACACAGTTCAGAAACCTCCCAGGTAAATAATTGAAGAATGTGTCTGTCCATATTTTTTAAACTCTCTTTCTTTCAATTATTTTTAGTTCTGGCAGTAAATTAACACCCACACAAGAAATGGTCTCATCACTTTTAAAAACCCTTCAAGAAAAAGAAAGAGCACTGACAGAGATTTCTTTCTGCAACATTTAGCTGAGTATGCGATGCAAGCAGACATCTTTGAGAAGTGTGAAACTGAGGGTAGCTCCGTTCGGTTTTAGAGGATGCATGATAACATCTTAATACATTTTCGGTTCAAAAATAACTTAGAATAAAAGAAAAAGAATTTTCTGTCAGAATATATAATGTATGAATGACTAGTTTTGAGACACTGATATATAAATTATACATAGCCTTTTAGATTCTGCAGCTATGTATTATTAATTAAAAGCTAAAGATCTTCATCTATGCTCAAGATACACCCAGATATCTAGGCCACTTGAGTACATGTTGTAATGGTGGGAATTAAATAGCAGTTGACAGAATGCAATAAAACTGTGCTTTGTCACTTTTGGCCGTGTTTCAATATATGACATGTCCAGCACCTCCTTTCACAACAGTGGACAGCAGTTGTTTGCTTTTGAGGACTGAACAAGAGTGAAATTGATATTTTAATTTTCTTACCAAAGAAAAGAAGAAACATTTGTAGCATGTTGTCTCTGGATTATGTAATTTCTCAAATATCATATACTGCTCTAGGAGATATTTTTTCTTTACAATAGATTTTAATGTATTTTATGGATTCTGTGGATCCCCATTAGATCCTTTCCCACTTAGGGGTTCAGAGGACAGCTGATGAAGACAATCATAATTGTCTGATATTCCTTATAGCTGAGCTTCTGAAGTAAAACTCAAAGAGATACATAACAAAGCATACAAACCTGCAAGCCACAGTGCACAGCTCTTACGTTAAGATGTCAACAGACTTTCATTGCTGGCTAAGATGTTGGTTAGTGATTATAGAGCAGTATTAAAGTGTGTACGAAGGGAATGCCCATTGCCAGTGGGGTTTCTTGTACTGTAATCTGAAGAGGATGTGCTCAAATCACCAGGCGGCTTTAAATTCATCATGTAAGGGAAGATATAATTAAAGCAAATAGTCACATTTTAACAATCTGCAAATATGCTGCCCATTTCTTCAATGTATACTTGTTTACACACATATTGAATTCCTTATGTATTCAGAGTACAGAGGCTCCCAAACCTGCTGATGTAGTATATATCATGTATTATTTTTATTACAAAAACTGTTTATCACATAGAAACTTTGTTTTTATTGTTGGAATCATTCATGCCATGCATCTCCTACAAAGGGGTATGAATCACACACAAAAAGAATGGCAATATCAATACAAGCAAATGCAAGACACAAAATAACACTTTCTAAGCAGACTTTGTTCCTCTGGAGAAAGGGACATGATTCTTTGAGGGGCTCAGCACCCTCAAACCCTATAAAATTCAGTAGACGTTTAGGGTGCTCTGCGTCTCAGAGGAATGAGCCCAAAATTCTGTTTAGAATTAGGAAGGTTGTTTTAGAAGTTATTTGTGTTTCAAAATTGATCTGATCCCACGTTCCTTACTCAGGCAAAACTCCCACTGACTCAAGTGGGAGATTTGCCAGAGGAAGAACCAAGATCAAGTCCATAAAATGCACCTAAAAAAAGAGAAAAGAGAAGTAAGATTTAGATTAAGATGGGGACAAGAATTGTTCTTGTGTATGCGAAGAGTTTACAGTACCTTGCAACTTTTTCTTTACTGGATTTTGCTACAGCGTGGAAATGTTAAGCTTCGCTCTAAGCATTGTGTAAGACTTTTGCAATTAAGTTGCAGATGAAAAAGGGGAAAAACCCTTCGTATAGATTTTTTTGCAAGTTAGATTGAAATGACAGAGGTCTCAAAAATAAAAGTCGTCTTCCAGCAGAGGGAAGGACATAGGATCTATATGCTTAGTAGCATCTTGACCCATTTATAATAAATATTTCACTCCATGGAATCTGCTTCCGGCAAATGTGAATGATTTCCATTAATTTTGTTTTAGTGGTGAGAAGGTAAAATGAGTGCCATCTGTTTTGTGGTTAGTCAGTATATTGGTTTTTAAAATAACCATTATAGCAGGGGTAGGCAACCTATGGCACGCGTGCCGAAGGCGGCACACGAGCTGATTTTCGGTGACACTCACACTGCCCGGGTCCTGGCCATTGGTCCGGGGGGCTCTCTTAAACATTTTAAAAACCTTATTTACTTTACATACAACAATAGTTTAGTTATACATTATATACTTATAGAAAGAGACCTTCTAAAAACGTTAAAATGTATTACTGGCACATGAAACCTTAAATTAGAGTGAATAAATGAAGACTCGGCACACCACTTCTGAAAGGTTGCCGACCCCTGCATTATAGTATGATGTGCAATTATGAATAAGTGAAGATTCAAATAAATAAAAAGAGTAATGTTGTGTTTTGTAATGCTCTCTGTCCTGGAAGTAACTGTCTCACTGAATCACTCATTATATGTGAAAAGAACAGGAGTACTTGTGGCACCTTAGAGACTAACAAATTTATTAGAGCATAAGCTTTCATGGGCTACAGCCCACTTCTTCGGATGCATATAGAATGGAACATATATTGAGGAGATATATATACACACATACAGAGAGCATGAACAGGTGGGAGTTGTCTTACCAACTCTGAGAGGCCAATTAAGTAATAGAAAAAAAAACTTTTGAAGTGATAATCAAGATAGCCCAGTACAGACAGTTTGATAAGAAGTGTGAGAATACTTACAAGGGGAGATAGATTCAATGTTTGTAATGGCTCAGCCATTGAATCTATCTCCCCTTGTAAGTATTCTCACACTTCTTATCAAACTGTCTGTACTGGGCTATCTTGATTATCACTTCAAAAGTTTTTTTCCTCTCTTACTTAATTGGCCTCTCAGAGTTGGTAAGACAACTCCCACCTGTTCATGCTCTCTGTATGTGTGTATATATATCTCCTCAATATATGTTCCATTCTATGCATCCGAAGAAGTGGGCTGTAGCCCACGAAAGCTTATGCTCTAATAAATTTGTTAGTCTCTAAGGTGCCACAAGTACTCCTGTTCTTTTTGCGGATACAGACTAACACGGCTGCTACTCTGAAACCTGTCATTATATGCGGACACATTGTAGTGAATTGGCTCCTGTGTGTATAAATGGTCATCACAGGAATATCCAAATAAATTCTGTTCTAGCTGAATAAGTCCATCACGACTTCTTGAAAACCATGTGAAGAGGAAAAGGCTTTTTTACTGTGTCAGACCATGCTGGGATGGCTGCTAGGATGCAAGTCTGCTAGAATTTTTATTTTTTTAGAGAAAGTTGATTTAGTGGTTGCTATAGGTGCTGCACTGACAGCTGTGGAAGCTCAGGTCCTCTTGTCCTCAAAACAGGCACAGTAAAAGTAGCAATGTTAGAATCATCCCAGAATGCTGTGTTAATGCATCTAACTCTGACCCTGACTGAACTTATGTCCTTGGCCTCTCTGCTGAGCCTGCCAACAAAAATGCCTATTAGCACCTACTGTAATAATGATCACTGTGGTGGGGCACCCGAGTTAGGAACCTGACTGAGACAACCAACTCATTTCACATACTCTATGGCTACCAAACGGTTGTCTTATACTTCCAAACTCACTACTGAGTTGGACTGGATTCAAACTAAAGACCAAGAGATGAAAAGGCTGTGTATTGTATTCCTAAAGATATGGTTATATGGTTGATTATGACCATTTTAAAGAGAAATATAACAAAATACCTGGAAATACCATAAACATGTAAAAAACAAAATTTCCTCCAAAATAATCTTTATTAATCCCATGCAAGGACAAATAAATAAAAAAGTGTGTGTGCTTTTATAAACAATGGTCAGTTTTGGAAAGTGGAGTTGGCATGTGGGAGCAGCTCTCTGGCCTTTCTAGTCTGAGGTTTTAGAGAAAGGCAAACTGCTTCTCCCACTCATCTGTAATGCACATAGTCAAGATAGTGCTTAGGGGTCTGTTTCTATAAGGATACATGTCTGCTGGTCTATGTCTGCATAGAATGGTCATGGAAAAAAGGAAATTAAAAACAATACATAAGTGAGTAATTTTTCACAATATGAAAGGCCTTGAACATGGAGTAAAATTCTTCCACAGTACACGTGATACCTTCTTTATGACAAGTGAAATTTATCTCCTTATGGGGAATTAAATTCCTGTTATGGCCCCAGTCCTGCAGCCATATCTGCAATGAAAGACCCTTGTGGACCTCAGGATATCGTGTCTGCCTGCATGAAACCAATTGCAGGATTGGGGCCTCTTGTCCTCTTTTGTGTTGCTGCACAGTTATTAGTGAGCCTCATCTCTCTGTTAACCTATGCAGCCTAGCATTTAACTTTGCAGCTCTCAGTGATCTCTGATCAACTTTTTACCAACACATTCACCCATCAGTCATTCTCTCACTCAGAAATCCTAAAACATCAAAGGTCAAAGATTTAAAAAACAAACACGTATTCCATGAAATCTATAATCAATCTAGTTCTCAAGGAAATTATGACAAAATTCAGTCTTTACCTGCTACCAATCCTTTGTGCCATCTGGGCTCCTCACAGCCAAGAATTCTATTAGAAATTATTTAAATACTTCTGCTGAGATTTGTAAAATCATGTTTTCCAAATAGTCATAATTAGTTTAAAGCCAGTAGGATTATCCACTGATGATATAAAGCTCAGTAGTCCTAAAACATCCATTGTCCAGACTGATTATATATATTTTATTTAACCATGTTTATTTCTTCAGAAGTCTGGGAAATGATAAACTTGGTCCCCATATTTTGAGCAGTGTAAGTGCATGTGAATTATTTGAATATAAAGTGACAATGACAAAAAGTTTCCAAAAGGAAGCTTTGTAATTTTGTGGCATATAAATGATACCATAGTTAGTTAGCTATCCACTTGTTATTGCTATTATTTTTTCTGCCCAGGAACAACCAAAATGCATACTTATAGTGCACAAAAATAGGATGAGATTCAAGCTTATATAGTTATAAAATATATATATTCATATGAAGTGTATATATAGGGCTACATTTTGATTTTAGGCACAGCCCTGAATAAGAGTATGTGTGTAAGCTACCAACCGAGGCCCAGCAGGGACTGTTTCTTACTATGTGTTCATACAGTGCCCAGCACAATGGAGCCATGATCTCAGTTGTTGCTGTACTAATAACAAACAATAACAGCACAACCCAGTAGTACCATTGTGATTCGGACACACTGTTAATTTAAAATTAACTGAAATACTTTTCAAATACACATAATTAGACTGTGCAGTTCATTGCCACAAGATGTTATTGAGGCAAAGAATTTAGCAAGACTCAAAGATGACTTGGACAGTGGTGGGGTGTGTAACCCAAACGGGCAAGGATAGAGTTAATGTGGACTTGAGAGGTTAATGATGCTGCCTGGGTGCACTTGGATGGTGGGCCAGGCTTAATTAAAGGTGAAGCCCCAGCTGGGGAAGGAGCTGGGTGGTGACTATAAAGAAGGAAAGTTTAGAGCAGAGGGGATTGCAGGGGGGTGAGGAACAGAAGAGAATAGACTGGAACTCTACAGTCACTCTCTGGGATTGGAGAGCTGACAGATGGGAAAGATCAAGGAAGAAGCCTGGGGAAACAAACTCTGGGCTCCTCAAATGAGTAGAGAAGGCTGGCAGGTGGCCAGAAGTGACACAGAACAGTCACTGGGGTGGAGCAGCCTCTGGTGGGGAGGCCTGATAAAAGGGCAGAATTTTCTCTTCCAGGGAAAGAGTCCTGGGATGTGTTCAAGTTGAGGAACAAAGCAGGTGAAACAGAGCAGCAGAGATGGATGAGAGGTCAATTGTGAGGAGGGCAAAAGTTGGGTTTATGCTTGTACTTTCAGTCTGAGATTTTGTTGGAGGATTTCAGGGGAGAGCCCTGTGAGTCCTGCTCCTGAGAGAACGGTGAACCTAGGAAAAAGGCCACGATAGGAAGAAGCCCAGGGAGGTAGAAGGGATGAGCCTGAATAGACAGACCTTGCCTGCTCACTACAGGGTCCCTGGGCTGGAATCCAGTATAGAAAGTGGGTTCCGGCTCCCCTACCAGCCACCGGAGAAGGTGGTGTGAAGCCCTGATAAAGGGGATAAGGACATCAAAGCCCTGAACTAAGAGGGCATAAGGAAGAAGATCAACGACTTGTTGTACGGGCACTGGAGTGCTTATTTGTGGGAATTTGTTACCCCGCAAGGGATGGAACTAATCTGTGACCTGGCCAGAGAGGTGAGTCGCAAGAAGAGGTGGGCCACTGCAGGATTGAAGTGACCATTGGCAGGGGAGTACTAGACAGGACAGAGTGGCTATGCTGTGCCCAGCCATGAAGAGGAGTTCTAGCCATGAGGCCACTCGTCCACATGGACATCTGTATGGATAACAAGAATATCCAAAGTTATAATAGTGAATTCTAACAAATTGTGGAAGGGATATCCAAGCTATGACTCAGGATTTAAGCAAAACGATTAGAATTTAGGATCAGACCTTAATGGCAACAGATTAACCCACTACTGTAGAGTTTCTTTCACTTTCATTTAAAAGCTATAATGCTGGCCACCGTTGGAGATAACATAAACTAGATGGATCACAGGTCTGTTCCAGAATGGCAGTTTCTATATTCCTCTCCTACTTGCTCCATGGTGGGGATAGGAATTTGCGGCTGTCCTATACCAGCAGCAAATCATGATGCACCCAGCTAACATGTGCTGGCCAGAAAGTAGTGGGGATGGAGCTATGGTTCTGCTCATTCCCTGCTGACTCCTCACACACCAGTTCCAATATTCCCTTAAATCCATAAATTATTCAATTTTTTGGAGCATATGCAGATCTGAAATCAGAGTATGCAGGCACTAATGACTTTTCTTAAATGTGTTCCCATGCTCAGAATATATTCTGTACTGCTCACTATTGATGTCTAACAAATTAGCATACTGCAGCTCTTTAGAGTTCGTTTTCTAAAAATTCATTTTGAAAACAGATTTTGGAAATACTTACTACTGCAGCAGAATGCTTCTCAGCTGTGGCTGTGCAAAAGGGGCTCAGATTAGTGGTTATAATGCACGTGATGTGGTAAAAGCTGCAAAGTAAATGCAGTCCATTATTTGCTTCTACCGTTTATAACAGTTGACGAAATAAAGGAGTTTGTTCCATCGATATCATGATCATATATGTATTGTGTATACATTTCAGTATAAAGACAGATAGCTAGATGTCAACATATGTTGAAGGAATATGATAAAATACACAGCCACAGGGTAATATGTATTTCTTATGCCTCATGACCACCGCAATGGCATTCTACTTCTAATCCACTTCCACTGGGATGACTCTGAGCAACTTTAAACACCTACCACTTTTTATTATTAATCAGCTATAGAATTTTTTCCTCCCCTTTGCTCCCTTTCCTCCATCCTCATCCTAGTTATACAACTCTGAGATCCAGAATGGGGGATATATAGATCTGAGCAGTGACTACTGTACAAACTGATATCTTGTGAACCATCTAGGCTAGACACTGGCACATCTCATATCTATAAAGAAACTGCCATACCAGATCACATCAGTGATCCCTTTAGTTCAATATCCTGCCTCTGACTGACCAGGAATAAGTTGCGTCAGAGGAAGGTGCAAGAAACAATGTAATGGAATAGCCTGCTTACAGGTGAAGCTTCTTCATCCAGTTCTCATGAGCTAGTGGTTGGCTAATACCATTGGAAAGGGACGAGTCCCACCTCTTCCATGGGACACAGAGTCTCTAGCTCTGGAAGATCTACAGATAGCAGACCTAAAATCATGACAGTATGTGCGAAAAAGCTATTGTGGATCACTTTTAGAGGCTTGTAAAATTTTTATCAATGATTCTTCTCTCACTCTGAAGCCATCGCATTTGGCCAAGCCCAAATGAAATCAGTGGAAAGACACTCATTAACTGCAGTGGATTTTGTATCAGACCCTTGGTACTATGATAACTGAACCACCTGGCTTTAGCGGCAGAAGGATGCAAAATAAAAAAGGATTAATACACCTTTTTAAAATTCTTTAAGTTTAAAACATTTCTGAAGTAGTTTAGCAAAATACGTAGCATATATAGTGTAATAGTTTTATTAGCAGTCATTTGTGATAACCTAACTATGCATGAGTAATGTTGCAATCCCAATTTCATACCAAAAAACCTTCATATCACAATACACCATCATGTATTTATGTTACAGGTCACATATTTTGAGACAATATTTATCATGTATTGCAGAGCCATATGACAAATTGTATTTATAATGCATCTTTGGCTACCTATAACATACTAAACCTCTGGAGGAGCTTCAAAGACTTGCCATTAAAAAAACTAAACAGAACCACCCCGCCCCTCCAAAAAAACCACTCCTGTTAGAAAAGTTTACTTCTCTCCTCACAAATGTGGAATTCTCTTACAGCTACATTCACCAAAAAAAAATTAATTTAATGTTAGTTAAAGTTACTGCATCAATAAACAAAACCATACAATATTAGGAAATACAGTGTTAAGGATCAGAAAGTTGCAAAGTCAAGCACTCAAGTTAAAAACTCCAGCCTGAACCCCAAGCTACCAGTAAAATTCATAATGTGAAAATGCTGGAGGGCCCAAGAGATAATCTGATTATACAAACATGACAAGTGCCAATGAATATGAAATTGAAGCACTGAGTTAATAAGTTTTTCAATTAACTTCTTGCCTTTTTTTGCATTTAAAGCTGTTGCTTTTATTATAAGTGGATTGCATTGCTTTATCAAGACAGCTGTGAAGCAAGCAGGCTCCAAAACCTATATTACTTAGTAGGGATCAACAGAGCTTCGCTTATAATGTTTTGTGTTGGGGGGAAAAAGTAAATGGGGGGCAAACACTTCAATGGTCTGTTTGATACAGAGGAGTGAATAGAGGGATTTTGTGGTATACAGCAGCTGCACAAAGGAGCATGTAGATGAGGGATTGTCGCTTGCATCCTGTATGTACATCTATTCGTGTGGACACATAGACACCAAACTATGCAACTCATTAGTTCTCCACTGTATAATGGGACTACAGGGCCATGTTGTCAGACCCCAAAGGTATAGACTTGTATTCAACAGGTTTAAGACTCTTTTCAAAAGGATCATGTTCCTTCACCAAAGCTGTTGTGAGTATTTTTATTACTAGGATTTATCAACAGCTGAAGATGCCACTTGTCTCTTCTGTACAGAGTACTTGAATTCATCTCAGCCATGAAAGGACTTCACATGGAACTACATCCACTGACAACTGATGATATCAATATTTTTCCTCATGCAGTTTTAAGAAGACTTGGTCTCCATATTTATGTTTGGGATGCCGTAGGGCTTCATTCCCACAGTTAAAGAAGAAACCCTGAGACATCTTAGATTTGGCATCTCTCAGCATCACATCCTTACTAGGGCCCTGTTAGGATGAATATTTATCTGTGAGGCTGTCAGCATTGTTCTGATATGTTAACCCATAAGCAGTATCACCAGCCCCAACATTCAAAAATCATGAGACTGACTTAAAAATCGTGAAATTAAAAAAAAAATCAATAAATGTCGGTGTCACAGAGTACTCCACTCACTGCTAGGCTGGCACCTCCTCCAGGCCACTCTTGGGTTTAGTTTATGAGATCAACAAACCCTTCCTGCGGTTGCACACCATCACTCCATCTCTCTCACTCTCTGGTCTGCAGCCCCTTTCTTGCTCCAGGAACCATAGCGTCCTCTTTGTGGTGTTCCCTGCTTCCAGGGTATAGTCTTTCAAAATCTCTGTCGCTCCCACAATGACCCAGGCAGTCGTTCAGTTCACTGCCCCGCCACTGCCACTTCCTCAATGGTGGGTAAGGGAACCAGGGCCTGCCCTTTACACTCCAGGTTCCAGTCCAGGGACCCTACAACATACAGCCAGGATCTGTTCAGTCCCCAACTGTGCTGCTTACTCCCTAGGCTGCTTCCTAGCCCAGCACTCACTCCTCTCTGGGGTTTGCCAGCCTTTCTACTCCCTCCTTCCAGTGAGCAACCATACACTACTTGTTGCTGTAGCCCCCAAACACAGCTTCCTTCTCCCAGGGAGTGACTGCAGACTACCTCCCTAATTTTATAGATGCCCTGCTTTTTCCTGCTTCCCCTAATAAAGAAAGACTTTCCTCTCAGCCTTCAGCCTAATAGATTAATTGGCCCATCTGGCCTCCATTAATCCCTTCAGGGTGAACGTCGGGTGGAAACCCCGTCACAGTTGGATTCTTGGCTTCTGAGCCTTTAGGGTGCCACCATGAGTATTAGAAACATACTTTAAAAAAAGCTGCTATTCTTATGCAATCTACAAATACTAGGAGCTGAAGCTTTAAGAAAAACCCCAAGTATTGCAAGACTTGCAATAAAATCATGAGTGAGCAATGCTGCATAAGCAATTAAGCTGAGCCTACTCCAGTGACTCACATGGGGGTTATACTCAAACGGGAGTTGTTCTATAGCTAATAAGAGCTAGTGTAGGATTTTTTTTTTTTTTTGGTAGAATTCTCTTAGCACTTTGTACTGCTCTTTCTTTTAGTCTATTCTTTTGTAGCTGGTAGGAACCAGAAGAAGTATGCTTTAAATTATACAATATCCCAAAAGCTTGGAATTCATAACTGGCAAACTGGTCCATTTCCGTGGGTATTTCTTCTAAATTGAGAAACCATGCCTTGTAATGTTTCTATGACCTGTGACAATTTTTCTGATTATCTGTGACAGTTCTATTGTCGTCCCACAGTTCCTGAAAGATGAAATATTGGAAAAGATAAATGAGGGACATCAGGACCTCACAAAATTCTGGGAGCGAGCCTGAATGTGATTGTGGTGAACTAAGATAGGGCAGGTCCTAAAGTGCCAGTTGAAAACATGCGAGTCCATGACACAACTCAACAAACCTCTCATACCCACAGCATTCACTGAGAGGCCTTGGAAAAGAATAGCACAAGATATGTGTGATGAAAAGGGACATACTTATTTAGTAGCCACTGGTTATTTTTCTAGATTTGAAGAAATTCTACACACTAGACTTCATATGACTGCACAGAAGCCACAGGCTGGATATGGGATCCCTGATAGGTACCTGTTTATTAACAGTACAGGTGACCTGTGGTCTGTATAGATGGCCCAGGTGTCTTTTTGTTCCCCAGGATCCCCATGAGCTCAGGTACAGAATCCAGGTCCCGTTTTTTCCCCCTTATGACTTTTGGATAAAAGTCTACGGTTACCAGAATAACAATGTTTAAGTTTATATGATTAGCAAGATGCTTCCTTGATCTTTTTCCAATATAGTCACCTGAGGGAATTTTATAATTTGTTCTGAAGGAGAGTTTCATAAATCTTATCCATTTAATAAATTTCAGCTTGACATTTCACAGACCTGTTTGTAGGACATGGTTCAAAATTCCACTTCTTTATTTGTTTATATAGCATGCAGACATAAAATAAGACCAGTCTGTTTCCCAAAGAATTTCTAATCTAAGCACCTTATCTAAATCCTACTGTAGTCAATGGGAGTTAGCTCAGGCCCTAAAGGGACAATATAAAAACAAAGTGGTGGAATGAATCAACCATTACTATTTTATACTATTTACCCCTTTTAATCTTGTTATATTAACTCTGACTAGTTACCTGATTATTGTAATTTAGCACTTGTCTTGCTGCCTCCGTGCACTTTATCCTTATATTTCTCTCTCTCTTCTCCATGTTCAAGAAATAAAACAAACAGAAAATTAAACCTGATTGTCATGCAGCTTCCTGTGAAAACTTGCTATGAAATACTGTGACACTCTGTACCTCGGGGGAACACCCCCATGTTCATCCTTATAAAATGATTGTGTGTTATCCCATGCAAAGTTTGTCATGTTGGGTGTCTTCGGAAGGCTCATGATGCACTGAGCATTGTTGTTGTAGTAAGGTTATAGGTTGTAATTTCATGTATATAGTTATGAGGCTGAAAATGTATCCTCATGGCTTAAAACCAGCTCAGGCAAAACTCTCCAGGAACAGAAGGGTGTTCACACCACATCAGGGCATGTATGGGACAAACCCAGCCCAGCCTCACAGTAACAAAGGACACTGGCCTAGGCAGCAACAAAGGATCTGTTGGACTCTCAAGTGAGTCACCTCCCTCCCTTGGTCAGTTTGGGACTACGATGAGGTAATGCTCACGTGACTCTGAAGGGGGGGGCAAAGCCAAGAGGGAAGAAAGAACATGATAAAAGGGAGAGACCTTTGCCATGCTCTTCCTCTCTCTCTCTTCCACCTCCATCTACAGACACCACCACCAAGCGACTGAAGCACTGATCAAAGGGAAAAGCCTGGCTGAAGGGCAACCAGCCGGCCTATGGTGAGAAGCATCCAAGTTTGTAAGGGCACTGAAAGTGTTAAGCTCAGCTTAGAATGTGTTTTGCTTTTATTTCATTTGACCAAATCTGACTTCTTGTGCTTTGACTTATAATCACTTAAAGTCTATCTTTTGTAGTTAATAAATTTGTTTATTCTACCTGAAGCAGTGCGTTTGGTTTGAAGCGTGTCAGAGACTCCCCTTGGGATAACAAGCCTGGTACATATCAATTTCTTTGTTAAATTGATGAACTCATATAAGCTTGCAGCGTCCAGCAGGCATAACTGGACACCGCAAGATGGAGGTTCCTAGGGTTGTGTCTGGGACCGGAGATATTGGCTAGTGTCATTCGGTTGCACAATCCAAGCAATGGCTGGCCAAAAGTGCTCACTCACATAGCTGGGAGCAGCTTAGATGCTAGAGGCTGTGTGTGAACAGACTGGGAGTGGGGGGTTCTCACAGCAGAGCAGGGTAAGGCTGACTCCCAGAGTTGAGGATTGGAGTGACCTAGCAGATCACCGGTCCAGATAACACCAGGGGAATGTCACAAATACATAAGGCACTTTTCTTGTGATCCACAGTCCATACATAAATATTTAAATAATTTTTCCTTTGTCAATCTCATGGTCTTTCTAAAACTCACAAGGAAGTATGGGCTTCTTTGGGTGGCGAACTTTAACACCTGGCAATAATAGATAGATTTTCACAAACCTAGCAGCTACATCAGCGAACAAAAGGAGAATGTTGTTCTCCTTTAAAAAAAATGCCTAGTTTTTTCCCCACTTCAGTTGGATATCATTGAATATACTGGCCATTAGCCCAATTGAACACAGGCACAGTTAGTAGTTCTCTCTTGCTTTCCTTCCTTCAGAAATGGTAAGGGACTAATATGATCATCTACTCCAATAGCAGAGCTGTAAAATGAACTCAGGTCTCCTGACTCCCAGTCAGGTTGCGTCTCCATTGGACCACACAATCAAATGTTGCTCTTATCTTTCTCCCTTTCCAGTCACTCCACAAACAGTTTATCGTGAAGCTGTAGGATTGTGACATCATCTCTCAGTCTTCTCTCCCCACTCTCTCATCTCCCAACCACCATCCCCACTGAGGAAACTAATTAATCATCTGGGGTTAAACCCTCTCTTCTGTCAGAAAAATAGAATGGGTGAGCAAAAAGTATTCCCAAAATCCACAGGTCTGAGCTAGCAGGCCTACCGCATAGCCTTGCAGTTAAGGCACTAGACTGGGGCTCAGGAAATGTGTTCCGTTCCCAGTTTTGCTCCGTACTTTCTGTGTGTCTTTAGGCAAATAATGGAATAAGAAACTTTGTGCTCTGTCTATAAAATGTGGATAATATGCTTAGAAATCAATTTACCCTGAATTTGGCAGCCTGGCCCAGTAGATAGGGCACGGCACCAGAAGTTGAGAGACTTGGCTTCTCATCTTATTCCTGCCACAGACTAGCTTCGTGGCCATGGGCAAATCATTTAGCTCCCTTCTGTATAGTATTTAGAAACTTAGAGGTGAAAAGTGCTTTATAAGCATTAGCTATTTCACTCCCGGTCCAAAATACCTTCTTTCATTTTTACAAGATATTTTCTATTTCTAGTATTGTGCTATTCATCTCTAGCATTTGATAATTTAACAACATAATTCATCAAGGATCAAAAGCAAAGCATGATTCATTTCTTATATTCTTCTTCTTAAGGCCTAATCCATTCCCACTTAAGTCAATGAAAGCCTCTCCACTGACTTCAATGGGCGCTGGATTGTGCTATTGTTATTACTTATAGTCAGAAAAATCAGACCATCTCTCTTTCTGTTATTACAGTTCCAAAATGGGTAATATCTTTTTCAAGCCATAATTTAAATTTACTATATATATATAAAAATGATGTACTGAGATCCAGTAATTGTTTAGGCCCTGTACCTACTTTAGGAATGAATCCTACCTAGGGATACTTTTTAATAACTGTAAATACTGTCTTGGCTGGCATAACAGGAAGAATATTCAGTCTTACAAGCAAAAACCTATAGAACTTCCTGTCTGTACCAATAAATTGTTCAGATATGAAGAAAAGTAATTTAACTGGGATAAGCCATCTTGTTTCTTTTCTACTCGCAAAACGGATGCTCATAGATATTTTATGATTATGCAGCATAAGAGGCCTATCAAGCACCAGGGCCCAGATCCTCAAAGGTATTCAGATAGTTAGTGCACAGGGACGTTAGGCTTCTAAGTACCTTTGAAGATCTCCATAGCCTTTTGACCTATTGTCTGTGCGTCAATCCATATCAATTCATAATTTCCAATGTGTAATCCACACAGGCTGTGCCTGGAAGGCCACGTATATTGGCTTTGCAGTTTTCCAAACAATTCACAAGGAATCTCAATCTGATGCAGAAGCTTAACAAATAAAGTACCCCAAGCAGCTGTCAAGCTGCCCTTGGGTAGACAACCTCCCCATGCTGTACTATTCCCTTTGCTTAGTCAATCCATCTTCCCCCTCTTGGGTCTCTGCAGCCCACAAGATTGAATCTATCCTTACAGCTAGGCGAACCGTCTGCATTTTGTTATCACACGGAGAGACTGACAGACTCATCTCTTCTAAACATTGTAGTATTTTCCCCCAGGGACAAGGATGGCCCTACATGAAGGATTGGAGAGGGAAACATGCACCTTAGGAGTTATGTGCTTCCATGGACAAGGAGCCTGAGACACTACGAGGCTGCTGCACTGTACTTTCAGGGTCAGCTCCTCAGGGGTCAGCTCTCAGTGCAGTTCAGCCTTTCGCCACCTCGAGTGTACTTTCATCATTACAGCTGATTCTCCCTCCTCGCCCCCTGCACCACAAAACAAGGGGGTGGTCCAGAGGAGGGAGGAGTGGCAACAGCTACTGACTGGTGGAGGAAGAGATCCCCTGCGCTGAGGTAGGACCAAGTAAACCTAGACCATTCCTGGCAGGCGTTTGTCTAACCTGTTCTTAAAAACCTCCAATGACAGGGATTCCCCTACCTCCATTGGTAACCTATTCCAGAGCTCAACTACCCCTATAGTTAGAAAGTTTTTCCTAATATCTAACCTAAATCTTCCTTGCTGCAGATTCAGCCTGTTAGTTCTTGTCCTACCTTCAGTGGACATGGAGAACAATTGATCACCATCCTCTTTATAACAGTCCTTATCCCACTTTTTGTAGGATTTCTTTTTGATTTTCAGGTCATTAAAAGAGCTTTGATGGAGCCATATTGGCCTCCTACTATTCTTCCTATCTTTTTTTTGCATTGGGATGGCTTGCAGTTATCTATTTGAGAAACTTTTTTCCATAGGTTTTCTTCCCATAGGACCTTATCTACCAGTTCTCTGAGTTAGTTAAAGTCTGCTTTTTTGAAATCCAATGTCCTTATTCTGCTGCTCTCACTCATTCCTTTCCTTAGAATTAAGAAATTGCCTTTGATCTTAGGTTTGCTACCAATTCCTCCCTGTTGGTCAGAATCAAGCCTTAAATGATTGTCTGCCTGGTTACTTCTTCTATTTTCTGAAACAAAAAGTTGTCCCCAATACCTTCCAAGAATTTATTGGAAATTTTGTGTTTTGCCATATTATTTTTCCAACAGATATCTGGATAGTTAAAGTCCCTCCTCACTAGTAGGTCTTGTGGGGTTTATATATATATCTGTTATTTGTTCTAGAAATGCTTCATCCACCTCCTCTTCTTGATTTGGTGGTCAATAGTAAACCTTTACCATAATGTCACCCTTATTTTTTACTCCTTCTGCCTTTACTCAGAGATTTTCAGCTCATCTGCCTCTTACCTCCTTCTGGACCTTAGAACAAGTGTATATTTTCTTGATGTATAATGTAATATCTCCTCCCCTTTTATACTGCCTAATATACAGATAGATAAATATACATACACACACACTGTGCACATAATAGCCATTCATGTCCTGTATATTATACCTAATACCTATGTATTGGCTAACAAAGAGATCAGATCCACTGCAAGCAGGATCTATGAAGTACTTTTAAAGGACATGGTACAACTTGGTCCTCCTCCATGCTAAAAATGCAGCTTTTACACTCTTTAGAATCCTACTATACCAACATAGCAGTTCAGGATTTGGGAGTTCAATCCTGCTATTCTGACACCTGCAAATAGTCCCAGTGACTTGGCTCTTTTTCCCTATGCAGCAAATAAGAGTGAAGGAGACACTACTCTGTCTAGAAGAGCAAAGACTGGAGTTAATTTCTTCTTTCATTCATCTGGAATACTGAATACATTTATTTAATATGATATATTACATCATGTGTGAGTTATCTGGAAACAAATTCAGCTCTAATATAAATAGAGGAAACTTCACTGACTTCAGTGGAGATGCACCCTCTTAAACCAGGACTGAATTTGGCCCAGTGTATCAAATTAAGGTCATGGGATGTGTATGAAAAGAAAGCCCAGACCGCTAGCTACAGTGCAATATACTCTCTCTCTGCTATTATTTTCCATATTTGTTAAGTGGTTTAAATGGTTTCAATTCTGTCAAATTATGCAATCAGATATAATTTACAAGAATTCTACTTAATATCAAAATAGTATCTGAGCTACGAAAAACTCAGGATTATAGTCTGCTCTTTTGGTCTATGATTCATATTCAAGCAAAATAATTCCCATGTACTGTATATTATGATATATAATGGCAATATACAATTTTGAAACATTATAATCATTTTATAACATACTATGAGATTTTTGTTCACAAGAAACCTAGCAAGGTGTCATAGATTTTGGGCTGAACTGTGACAATCTGTCAGCTCACAAACTGTTTGGAAACCAATGCAATACTTAGGTACAGTGTGATGGGTTGTGTATAGATGTTTTTCCTCAATTTTGAGTGTCCTTTCTTTTCTAGTTCACTTACCTGCAACTTTTCCTTTCCTTAAAATGAAGAAGGGAATATGAACAATTATTGGGACCCGCAATTCCCTACTCAATATCCTAGCTACACACTCACATAGAGCCTGGCCCAAAGATCAATACAAATCAATGAAAAGATTCCCATTGATTTCAGTGGCTTTTGTATCAAACCCACAGCTCTGTCAATGAGATTTACATTTTCATATCAACAAACTCATTAATGTTTAGCCTAAAATAAAATTTGGAAGGAAGAATCCCACACATTTAGCTTTTAGAAGGCCTAAGAAAAAATATGGTTATCAACTTTGAAAAGCTCAACCGTGGTTCCTTCTGTTCCCAGTTTTGTTTGGCTCCATGAAGCCTCTTGTGTAGGAAAACAAACACCAGTTTGCCAGAGCCAAAACTATAGAAATCTGACTTCTGTCAACCATCCCAAGATCTTCATATTCAATTGAAGAGTTGATATTTTTAGTAAACTTTCAAATCTCCTCTTCTTTCTAACAGAAAAAAATATTGTGAAGAATTGTATCTAATTCATATTGTTTGAGAGAGAGAGAATGCTATCAACTCCAACTCAGCCAGAAACAATATATTCATTTTACTGCACTTGTGACCTAAATCAAATTCAAACTGGAGTCTCCAGGTATACTGAGCATGTTTTCCTTAATAATCTAATATAAAACTAATTCTCAGTGGAGATTAGAAAACCTGTATAAAAGTTAGACTGAAGAAAGCTCTCTTCTTATCTGGATTATGTAAAAGCTTTTTTAAAGGAAACACTGTGTGGCCATTTCTATTCACTCAGAGGGGAGAAGTGGTAGAAAGGAGAGAGAGGGGGGGAAAAGCCACATCAAAAGTATCAGTAACAGCAGGAAAACTGAGATAGAAAAATAAATGAATGCATGCAAGCACTTTCAAAACTAATTGCTTTGATCTTTTCAAGAATCCATGTTGTACACTGAAAAGCTTTAAGTCAGCACATAATCTATTGCATGTATTTTGCAGCTGTAATACATAAATGTATTTGGGCACTAGGAAGAGAATAGCAAAGACTTATGAGTTTTAAAGGTTTGATATTCAAACTTTGGAATTTGTGGTTTATGGTGCGCCACAAAGAATGCAGTTCCAGACTCTGAGCTGTTTTGTGGAGTTAGCCTTTTGGGATAAACAGACACAGCAGCAGCTTCTTAGCCCCCTACCTCAGTGACATCAGAGCCTATGCCCTGTAACTGACCAATAGCTTCTTGCAACTGACCTTTGCTTGCTAGACAGTGGCAGCAGAAAATCCTTAATACCCTGGTGGCTGTGGGAGCTTATGTAGAGGGAGTGGTCTGATTTGTGGGAATTGCAAGGGTAGATTATTGTGACAGAGTGCTGAGACATGACAGGTGGGTCATCAGAAGGAGAGGCTGGGGAGGTAAGGAACTAATTAGCTCTCAGCTGACTAACCTGATAAAAGCTGGGAAGGAAGTATTATAAGGGGTACATGATCATAGAACCATAGGGTTGGAAGAGACCTCAGGATGTCATCTAGTCTAATAGTCTCCAACCTTTTAATGCCCAAAATCACTTTTTGAATTTAAGGGCAACCCAGGATCTACCTTGCCCCTTCCCTAAAGCCCCACTGTGGCTGAGGGGTTTGCAGTGTGGGAGGGGACTCTAGGCTGAGCTTGGGGCAGGGGGTTGGGGTGCAGGAGGGGGTGAGGGGTGCAAGCTCTGGGAGGGAGTTTAGTTGCAGGAGGGGGCCCTGGGATGGGGCAGGAGGTTGCGGTGCAGGAGGGGATACAGGGTGCTGGCTCTGGGAGAGGGTCAGGGCTGGGGTGCAGGAGAGGGTATGGGGTGCTGGCTCTGGGAGGGGACTGGGGGCTTGAGGTGTAGGATGGTGTTTGGGACACTGGCTCTGGGAGGGGACTCTGGGCTGGGGTTTGGGGTGAGGCCTCCCGCCAGGCAGCACTTACCTCCGGTGGCTCCCAGTTGGTAGTGCAGCAGGGTTGCCACTAAGGCAGGCTCCCTGCCTACTCCAGAACCATGCCGCTCCCAGAAGGGGCCAATGTGCCCCTATGGCCCCTTAGGAGGGGGGCGGGAGGCACATGGCTCTGTGCCACTGCCCCTCTCTGCAAGCACCACCCCTGCAGCTCCCATTGGCCGCAGCTCCCTGTTCCTGGCCAATGGGAGCTGCGGGGGCGGTGCTTGCAGGCAGGAGCAGCGTGCAGAGGGAGACCCCTGCCCACCCAGAGCCATGGGGCCGTGCTGGCTGCTTCCAGGAGCCGTGTGGGGCTGGAGCAGGCAGGGAGCCTGCCTTAGCAGCAGCCACATTACACAACCAGAGTTCGCAATTGACTGGGAGATCCTCTAGGATCACTGATCTAGTCCAATCCCCTGCTCAAAGCAGGACCAACCCCAACTAAATCATCCCAGCCAGGGGTTTGTCTAGCTCTCCCTTAAAAACCTCCAATGATTGAGATTCCACCACCTCCCTAGGTAGCCCATTCCAGTGCTTCACCACCCTACTAGTGAAATAGTTTTTCCTAATATCCAACCTAGATCACCCCCACTGCAACTTGAGACCATTTCTCCTTGTTCTGTCATCTGCCACCACTGAGAATAGCTGAGCTCCATCTTCTTTGGAACCCCCCTTCAGGTAGTTGAAGGCTGCTATCAAATCCCCCCTCACTCTTCTCTTCTGCAGCCTAAATAAGCCCAGTTCCCTCAGCCTCTCCTCGTAAATCATGTGCCCCAGCCCCCTAATCATTTTTGTTGCCCTCTGCTGGACTCTCTCCAATTTGTCCACATCCTTTCCATGGGAGGGGGGCAAAACAGGATGCGATACTCCAGATGTGGCCTCACCAGTGCCAAATAGAGGGTAATAATCACTTCCCCCCAATCTGCTGGCAATGCTCCTACTAATACAGCCCAATATGCCATTAGCCTTCTTGGCAACACAGGCACACTGTTGACTCATATCCAGCTTCTGGTCCACTGTAATCCCCAGGTTCTTTTCTGCAGAACTGCTGCTTAGCCAGTCGGTCCCCAGTCTGTAGCAGTGCATGGGATTCTTCTGTCCTAAATTCAGGACTCTGCACTTGTCCTTGTTGAACCTCATCAGATTTCTTTTGGCCAGATCCTCCAATTTGTCTAGGTCACTCTAGACCCTATCCCTACCCTCCAGTGTATCTACCTCTCCCCCGAGCTTAGTGTCATCCGCAAACTTGTTGAGGGTGCAATCCATCCCATCATCCAGATCATTAATGAAGATCTGGGGCACTCCTCTTGATATTGGCTGCCAACTAGACATTGAGCCATTGATCACTATCCATTGAGCCCAACAATCTGGCCAGCTTTCTATCCACATTCATCCAATCCATACTTTTTTTAACTTGCTGGCAAGAATACTGTGGGAGACTGTATCAAAAGCTTTGCTAAAGTCAAGATATATCATGTCCAATGCTTTCCCCATAACAACAACTTGCTGCTGCTGAGCTGAGAATGAAAGAGCTCCCTAGAGAGGGAGATCTCTCTTCCTCCTAGGGTCCTAGAAAATAAGGGTTGAAAGATGTAGGGATATAAAACTGTGATAGTGCACAGTATGCTAGGCTGCTTCCTGCCTAGCATACTTGGCTGTGTGAATTGCTTTCTATGGAGCTTAACTCAGGCTATGTGGATTGAAGTGTTGTTCCCGTGACCTTTCTAGGTGCCACAAAGGTCAGCACTGTAATATCTATATCTCTTTCAAACAGCTGATTAAGTGCTAATCAAGTGATGAAGAAGGTAAGGTGCTGGGCTGGAACTCAGGATATATGGGTTCAGTTCTTGGCTCTGCAATAGACTTCTTGTGCAAGTCACTTAATTCCTCTGTCCCTCAATTCCGCATCTGTAGAGTGAGGAGGAGAATACTTCTTTATCTTACAGAGCTGTTTTGAGGAGATAAATATTTAATACCTGGAAGGTGCTCAAATAATGATAAGGGCCATGTAAGTATCCAGCTAGATAGTTAACAGGTGGCATAATGTAAAAGCTCCCTGGTTATGAATCAACTCTTAGTACACAGTAGATGGTCTAATTTTTTGAGCTACATGCCCTAGATGTGTTTAAATAATTTGTTAAATAACTTGCCTTTGAAAACAATCAATAAAAGCCTGGAAGCTTAAACATTTACTTTCAGTAAATAGTTGGCATATAGTATTTTGTCAATCACAGTCATAATACCTTTATAAGGTACTAATGAAACTAGAAAACTATTGAAAACCTTTATCTTGCTGAACTGATTTGGAAATGTCCAACACCAATTCAAAACTCATGTGTCCAAGCACCAATGGAAAGATTATGTCACAAAAGGTGCCTTTTAGGGTTTTTTTTATAATAGTACAAAAAGGACCAACCAGCATGACTGGCAGGTCAGATGTATTTCTTACTAGGCACACGGTCTGTTTACTTCACGCAACTTGTCTGAGTACAAGTTTCCTGAGCAAAACCATGGAGGGTATGTGAATGATGTTCAGCAAGTGGTGGGGTGTGTGGATTCCGTTTCTTTTGTTTTGTGGAAACATATAAAATGAACTGAGAGAACTCTTAAATCAGCATGTCTCCAGGTGACTGTCCCTTTAAGAGGAGCTGGGCCCAGGCACACCTGTAACCTAATCATCTGCCTCTCAGTTGATGCTGTGAGGCCAGAGATCAGATGATAGATTGAAAATCACCTGGTCTTCAGCCAGCAAGTAGCTCAGTTGAGCTGGAGAACTGCAGGGAGTAGAAAAGCTCCTCCAGGAGACCCTAAAACAGTGGTTCTCAAACTGTGGGTTGGGACCCTAAAGTGGGTTTAATGGGGTTGTCAGGGCTGGTGTTAGATTTGCTGGGTCCCCGTGCCAAAGCCTGAGCCCCACTGCCCAGGGCTGAAGTCAAACCCTAGGGTTTCAGCTGTGTGTGACAGGGCTCAGATTACAGCCCCCCTGCCTGGGACTGAACCCCTTGGGTTTCGGCTTCCTCACCAAGATGGTGCAGCTTTGGCTTTTGTTGCCAGAAGGGGGTCACAGTGCAAAGAAGTTTGAGAACTGCTGCCCTAGAACAAGGGAAAACTCAGCTTATACTTCTCAGTCAGGCAGTCTGTAGAGTGTAATACTGCAGGGAACAATCTAGGAAGAAGGGAGAAGAGATGCTTGCCTTGACTCCCAGGCAGAGAGTAATCCAGTAGGTAGTAGATAGGCTCCTACAGACAACCTGAGATCAAGGGGAAAGAACATGACTAGTATGCTGATCTCATGTTACATAGTTTTATTTTGAAAAAATAAAACTAAGCTCTGAATAACAAAGCGGGGAATTGTGTGGCTGGAAAGTTATTTGGTGCCCTGACCAGCGAGTTAGCCTGACAGTTTACACAGCACTGAGAAGGTAGAAACGTATACCTCCCAAAACACATAAGGAGAGACTGCTACCATGGCATCTTAATGCAGATGTAATAAATAAAGAAGGTGGAGGAAGACAGTGGGGTTCCTGATGTCTGGTATAGTGAGGTGGCCAACCTATTTTCTAAATACCCTTAAGCCTTGTATGATGGGAAGGTGGTGGGTTTCCAGCAACAGTGCTGGGTCCAGATTAATGGTGTGAAAGGGAGCAAGGCTGAGGGCAGCTTTTCCCAAAGGTGGCATGAATAAATTAGAAGGATGACCTGCACTGGATAAGTTACTGCCCGATACCTTTCCCGATGTGTTAATAAAGCTGCAGCCAAGTTAAACCACAATCACAGTGTCTTGTCTTAAAGTGTCCAGGGCAATTAAATGGAAAATGAATGAACCATACTTTAGTAGCAATCATCAATTGCAAGTGTACACCTGCATTACTACTTGTAAAACTGGGGCACTTTTTGAGTGGTTAAAGCACTGAGCCTTCAGCTTTATACCTGATGTAGTAACTAAGGCCCTAAAATTCTGAGTTATGACTACTTAACAATTGCCAAGCCAGCAAGGCCTTTTAAAAAAAAATAGAACAGAGGCTGAGAGAATAAAAAGGATTTTTTTCAATAGTCTGAGGAAACTCACAGCTGTTGCAGTCTTTTGTGGGAGAGTACTACTAGTGCACCTAAAGCAGTGGTTCTCAACCTATTTACCATTGTGGCCTGAGGATGTCACATGGGCCACGGCTGTGTGCTGTTTGGGCCGCAAGCAGCCCACAGGTCGTGGGTTGAGAGCCACTGACCTAAAGAGACTTCCCCTTTTTCCTTGTCTGTGAATTAATAAAAAATACTATTACATTAATATCAAACATTGATATTATAAAATGTACCAGATACAGTTGTAAAATGGCAAACTTGATGGAATCTAATATTGTAATTCAAATGTGTGAAAGGGAAGTTAACTATAAATGATACAGCACTGGGCAAAATTTTATAAACTTTAGTGACAGGGTTTACATCATAGGCAATCCAGTTAGGAAAGAAAGAAGTTGCATTCATATTGATTTCTTTTAGTCTAAGCGATAAAGTGAAGAAGTCAGGCTAAGATTTGCAATCAAGCATTCGTATGGTATAAGTTAATGAAATACACCTGAGCTGAAAGAGGTTGTAAATAAAAGGAACTGAAATCAAATAGTGTGTTTATAAGGACACTTGACCACAGAGTGAAATAATTGGAAATGTAACGCTTTGATTAATAATGCACAGACTCAGCTCAGTGAGATGTACTAAGGTCCTAACATTGTTAAATCAAGGAGAACAGAAATAGAAGAGTTAGATAGCTGTTCTGCCTTGCTGGAGAACAATAGTTCTTGAAGTGACTTTGCAGACTGTTAAAACAAATTTCAAGAGCATCAAAGAATATGGAAGAACTTTGTATAAATTATATGAACTTTAAAGTGGACATTTCAGCACCTAGCAGAGTACTGATAGAGAAACTGCGATTTGAGCCAGCATAAATGCAAAATTGGCCAAGGGATGCATGACAAAGGGACCTGTAGAAAGCAACTAGCAGAGGTAAGTTTCTGACCCATGCAAACCAGCTAGTGTTTAAAGTATGTCCCATGATGGTTGTACCAGCAGTTATCACACAACTTGTCTTACACAAGCTGATGTGGCAGGATGTGTTACACAAAGAGAATGAAAAATTCTAGTCCCAGTTGCAAGAACTCAAGATTTTAAATCAAGATAGGATTTTTTTCTAAACGATCTGCTTTTGCAATTATTTTGGGGAAGTTCTATGGCCTGTGCTCTACAGGAGGTCAGACAAGATGATCACAATGGTCCCTTCTGGCCTTGGAATCTATGAACTCAAAAGCTGCTGTTTCATTCTCTGATTGGATGGGGAAAGAGGACAGCTATCATTTTGGCTGGACATTTCAAATCTTTGGAAGAAGTATGGGTCGCTGTCTGATTGAGGAACCAAATTGGACCAACCAACAGAAATAGAATAAAATGGCCTATCTCCTTCAGCACAGTAATTCCTGAAAGCCAAAGACACCTGGAAGGCAGAAGATTGTGGTCCTGGGCTGACCATCTGTGAGTCCTCTGCTAATAGCAAGTGTCTATTTCTTTCCGTTTTCCAGAAACTTGGATTGCCTGCTAGAAAACAGGGGCGGCAAGTTATATGGGTCGGTGGTGCCCAGGCTCCAGCTAATTCAGGGCCTGGGGGGCCTGGCTCCACCAATGTTCGGGGCTCGGTCTCTCCCCTGGCCTTGTCTGCCGCTCCCACATGCCTGCCCCGAACGTCCCTGCCTGCCCTAGGCAGAGGGCAGCTGCCTCCTGCAGCTCCGAGCTGCACTCCCTCACCAGCTGCTGCAGCAGCCGGCTACAAGGGAGGGGCGCTGGGGGCAGGCTGAAGCAGCTGCTGTGCCTGCAGAGGGAGGAGGGGAGGCACATGGCAGCCCTTCCCACATCTCCCCGGCAGGCGACTCCAAGTTGACTCTGAGCGGGGGAGGGACCTTGTCCTGGCTGGACCTCCTGAGCAGCAGCTTCAGGGTGGTTGGGTGAGTGTCATGCCATGGGGGCTGGGGAGGGGGCCTCCTCCCGTAGAGCTCACTGCTGCCGGTGAGGAGAGGGATGGGAGGGAGTCCTCCTCTCTGGCCCCCAGCCCCGGAGCAGCCTGCGTGCTGCACCACAAACTCCACATCCCTGACCCAGCCCCACGCCCCGCAACCCAACCCTGTCTCAGCCCAGAGCCTGCACCCAACAGCCAAATCCCCTCTCAGAGCCTGCACCCAGCACTCAAACCCCCACCTGCACCCAGCACCCCAAACCCCCTCCTGCACGTCAACCCCATGTCCCAGCCCAGAGTCTGCACCCAGCACCCAAACCCCCTCCCAGAGCCTGCACCCCAAACCTCTTCCTGCACCCAAAGTCCCTCCTAGAGCCCATACCCCCTCCTGCACCCCAACCCCCTGCCCCAGCCCAGAGCCTGCATCCAGCACCCAAACTCCATCCCAGAGCCCCCACTCCTCACGCATCCAAACTTCCTCCCAGAGCCTGAACCCCAAACTCCCTCCCAGAGGCCTTAGGCAGGTGTGTATTGGGAGGGGGGACTTAGACCCTTTCTGGGCACCACCAAAAATTCTACAAACCTGATGGGGAAAGTGTGTCCATCCTTCAGTCTATCTGTGTTTGCAGTGCAATTCCTGCTATGAAAAATAGCTGAGCTGTAAGCTGATGGCTGAGCTGATAAGTAACACACAAATTTGCTCTTGGCTGACCACCCAAATCAGTCAATTCGCCACTTCCTGAAACTGAATACCTAATTAGTAAGGAAGTGTACACACTTGTATATGTGCTCTAAATATTGTCAGAGTTGATGTTTGTGTCTCTATTTTGGAACAGATTCTGGTCAAAATTGTTGTACAGTAGCTTTAAAACTGACCAAGTTACTGTGGTTAACTAAGATTGTAGAACTGTACAATAGTTAATGGTTTCATACTGCCTTTCAAGTTCTACAGCCAGAAAATGAGACCAAGTGTCAAGCTTTTTCTACGGCACTCTGTCTATACAGTCTGTCATAAATGTAGGCATTTATTTTAAGCAGTTAGGAGTGTTAGATCCTGGGGCTAACATTATTCATTGGGAAATAGGTTAAAAGGGTTGACAGCTATAGATCTATTGTGACGGAAACCTTGTAAAACTGGCATGTAAGTAACTGACCAAATTGTTTTATGATCTGGCTTTGAATTGTTTTTTCCCCCCTGTGTTAGCAACACCATAGCTGATAAATAATTGGCACTAGTGAGGCCCTGTTCTGAGGGATTCTAAAAAAAAATCTAAACAAATTCACCTTCCTGAGATAGTAACAGAGTATAAGTGTTATTTTCTATTGCGGCTGTGTAATTTGAGTCAAAACCTAAATGGTTATATTGACCACTTTTCTAATTTATGTCACTAAACCAGCATCAATACCATTTTTGCTTTCTTGTATCCTATGCTATTGGTGGCTACTGTAAGGGTATTCAATCAATTCTAAAAAACAGTTTCAGCTCGAGTCCTTTCTCTTTAGTTAAGCAATCAAAATTAAAAGACCCCCCAAGAAAAGTAGTATGGGTAATCAGTTAAACAGTTGCTTAATGAAGGCATGTTATATCTGAAGTGTACACAGACAGCTACCCAATGTGCATCTTTGTTACTCTAGTCTTTTTTCCATGCACTTAAATTAATTTACAGTCTCTGTGAATCCTTAAAATGTTTCACGTACACTGAACTATACTTAAATACACTAGGGTCTGAATAAGTATACAAAAAAGGACAATTCATCATAAACAGTAACAAGCTTTTAAATTTCAATTTATATTTCATAAACAAGCAGACAAGAAACAGAGAATTTGTTCATTCTTTATCCATAAATATTAAACACCAGAAAATCTTCTCATATTTCAGTAATAAAAGAAAAAATATTTTTAACAAACTGGGTAAAGAGACATGAGTTACCATTCATTACTAGACTGCAAAACAGATATTATAATAAACATCAGAGTTGTCCTACTGGAATTCTGCCACTACTTTAATTAACAAACATATCATATGTTATGGTCATTTATGCCTGCTCTGGAGATCAGAAAAAATGGGTTTCTCATCTGGTTCCATAACCAATGGTACTGCTGTGTAATGATTCGTATTTAACACAAACAGCAGGTAGCTGCAGTCTATTACTGTAAATCAAATTTTTTCAGCTTGCACACTTCTTACTGGTTTGCCCTTGATGTGTGTGCATCTAGAAAATTATATTTTTACAAATTTCAAATACAAAGAACCAACTAAGGACCAGATCCTGTAAACACAGCTGCTTAACTTTATACAAGTGAGTAGTCTAATTGAGTTCAATTGGAGTACTCACATGTATAAAGTTAAGCACCTGTGTTACTATATTGGGGCAATACATTTTTAAGTATGTTCTTAAAGTGCCTGACTCATGTTTATTATGACTTTATTACTATGCTTATAATCCTTTCTACATCATCATGGCTGCGGGGAGAGGTTACTCAAAATCTATAACTCTAGTATTTTTGAGTATGTGTGCACTATTGCTGTTATGTAATGTGAAATGTGAAGAAATAACATCTGACTAATTAAATACAAAAAGGTAATAAGGTAATAAAGGACAAAAAGGTAATAAGGCTGCACAATTAAAATCAGAAGAAGTCTGGACTTGCAAAGTACGGTCCTGATCCTGCAAAGAACTCCATGCAGACAGACTCCTACATCCACATGGAGCCCCACTGAAGCCAATAGGAAGGATTTTCAGAAGTGCTCAGTGGTGACCAGACTATACTCCTAGTGAAGCCAAGGATAGTTTTACCATATGGGGTGCTTAAGTGTAATATATACCAGACTTCACAGGACTGCCTATGGAATGTCCAATAGCCCAGAAACCCACATTGTTCTCAGTGCTATGTTACACTCTTCCAACATATTCCTTCCACTCCAGTCATCCCCGCCCCCGAGCCCCACATTGTGAGGCCTCTTCCATCAGCCCTAATCAGAAACAAAAACGTAAAAAGTCATAAATCATATTTAAGGATTCATCCATAACTCACTCTTCATCAGAGTTCTCTCTGGTGTTACTTTTCCAGACTTTTCCCATCCCCACTTGTCACATCTTGGATTGACCACATCTTCCTGCTTATCAGAGCCAACTCATAGATAGAGCTCCTAAAAAAAACACACCAAGAAACCAAACTTTAACAATGGCTACTTATTTATTATTTGTAGAAACTATTCATCTACTATTTCTATCAACCAGAGATTCCTTTTGAGACTTTAATTATCTATTTTGGTATCTTTATACAGCATCTTGGCTCAAGTAATCAGTTAGTTTCCTGGAGCGTTATTCTCAATCTAGGACATATTTTAGTTCTAAAAAAAAGAAACACCTTGATTTTTGTCCTCCTTTCCGTGGATTGTTTTAGAATGTTGGCTCTCCAAAACTGTATCTGTTGTTGCTAAGGGCTCAATTCTCAATTGTCTTCAATGGGACTATGTAGGTCCTTAAAGTTAAGCACATGCATAAGTGCTTTGCTGGATTAGGGCTTGATGCTCAGCTGCTTGGGGGTGTATTTGGGTACCTATTACTCACATTGCATAGCACTGTTGATTTTGATGATACTACTCTCCAATTAAAGTAACACTGAATGTGAGGAAGGGTAACAGACTCTGGCCCATGGTAAATATGTCAACTTATTAATTTTGGAATAATGAAATAGATTTGTACATATTAATATTTTGTAAAGAAGCACAGAACTGAATATTTCACTAAACACAATTAAATAGAAAAGAATGTAGAAAATGGCAATCCAAACCACTCATTCAGTAATATCTCAATAAGCAAACTATAAAATACTTCACAGATCATATGTTACTCCACAAAAATTATCTGTTTGGAGAAAATTGTTACTGGTGATGTAATGTTCTCTGAGAACTGTGGCTTAATATGATATAGGATTGTCACACTTCTTAACAATATGGAAGTCTGTATTCTTGGTCTTAGATTAATTGTGAAGAAATAAAAATCCAAGGTTGGCTGTGCTTAGAAACATGGAACATGAAGGAGTTCTGGGGGGGAAAAAAAAAAGATAAGGAAGAATTAAAAGCCCTGGATTTAGCATTACATGGCAGGAACGTATTACTTAGGGACTGAAAAATTGAGGCAGCGATATCACAAAGTGGCTAAAGTGGATATGGAATTTTGATTTAATTCCCTATATTATGACCTTGTAGATAATATAATACAGATATAGATCTATGGGTTCGATTATTAGAAAAAATAAAGCGTGTAAAAGTGTCTCAACAAGCAATGTAATACAAGCAGTATGAAAAGTACTGTTATTGTCCTAACTAATTAAGGACTTCTTTAAGTCTCTGTCTGTGTAGATCCCACTATGAAGCACATGCACCTAATGCATATGAGACTGGAATCTTTTGATCAATATTGTCTGCTGGGGCTGCACCTGCACCCTGTGTATCCCCAGGCTTCCCTGCAGGACATAAAAGGTAGAGCAGCCCCAACCATCTCTCAGTTCTCTCTCATTGCTCTTCATTTATGTTCCTGGAAAGAATCCTTGCTCCAAGTCAATGTACTGGAACTTTGGGCAGTTTGACTAGCCTGCAGGGCCTTTCTGCAGCTCCTGGAAGGATCCACAGTACAGATCCTGGCAGACAACACTTCCATAACTGTGTGAGCAAAACTGGGACTTTGAAAAATTAGGCCTTAAAAGAGTAAGATGGGGACTTTAAAAATGAGAGAGGAAGCCCCCCGCGATATAATTAAAAAGGAATACAGTACACCATTAACATCTAAATTACCTTTTTGTTTGCACACACATTGATTATTGTTTCGTATTTAATGTTATTCATACTACAAAGTAAGGCCCTGAGCCAGCAAATATGCACATAAGCAACTTTAAACATGAGTAGTCCCATTACATGTATATGCTAATAGAACAGCATACCACCATTAGAGATGGGCCAGACTTGGAGAGATCAGTTCCAGAGCAGAACTATCCCAAAATTCAGGGATTTTTTAAATCCAGTCTTTTCGTTTGACCTGATATAGAAGTATTAGGGGGTTGTGAAGTTTGCATTAGCTCTTTGCCTGCTTCTAATCTTTGCTTACAGCTTGATGAGGATTCAGAACCAGGGATTGAGTACCAGTCCATTTGTACTCATTTTTGAAAATGGCTAGAAAATCAAAGCACAGCTCACTGATTGGTGTAAAATTGTATGGTTGTAGAGACATATAATGATATGACACATGATTGCAGTGTAGCTGCTTTCACAAATAAGTATGGGAACATGAAAACAGCCACAAAACAGACAGTACTAATACAATCTTTGAAGAAAAACCAGTTTCTTTGGACTTGCAAGTGTGTGCATGTCTGCATTACACATACTTCCTGGGCATACTGACTTGCCCAGGGCACAGTTACAATTACATCTAATGTGGTACTGAAATACTGAACACAAAGAAGGTTGGTTCCTTAGCAACAATGTCTCATAACTTGCTCACACGTATCAACAGAGGTATTCAAATAATATCACTGGCGTAAGCAGATACCAAGCATGGTGATCTACAGATCTATTGCAATGGACATTAGTAGCAGTAACTTTATTTGTTCAGTTCAAGAAATAACACACACAAAAGTTATGGTGTAGATGATGGTTCAGATTCAGCTCAAGTTTACCCAAGCTACCAGAGTGAACCAAGGTGCATAGTCTCCCAAGCTACAAAGTCCACCAGGCAGAAGACAGTAGTGGTACAAAGTGATTACAACCTCCTCTCTGCTTGGGTGCTCAGAAAAGGCTACCAGTACCCATAAAAGCTCACTCCTGACTGGGAAGCATGTGTGGCTAGGATAAAGGTTGGCGGAGCCAGATGCCCTGATTCAGTGTTTTCCCCAGAGCAGCTCCCACAGATGGAAGTTGGTGTGGATGCCTTATTTTAAATTAAGGAAAACAAGAAAAGAACAAATGTATGATCGGAGGGAGGGAAAGAGAGGAGGTAGGTAGGTAGGTAGGGGTAGGGGTGTGTGTCTCTCTCTCTCTCTCTTTCCTGAAGGGGCCCCAGCTTTCAAAAGTCTGGAAAAATGTGGACTCAGGCAGCCTGTCTTTTCCCAGTTCTGCCATAGACCTAATTAGGCAAATCACTTAATCCCTCTGTATCTCAATTCCTCAGCTGTAAAATGGGGAGTCCTCCCACTCCATCATGTCTATTTAGAAAGTGGTTCTTATATGTATAACACCCAGCACACAGTTGGGGCCTCTAGGTGCTACTGTAATATAAATAATAATACACAGATAAGAGTTATAATAGTTACTTACATCAAAATTTGGGCCATAGGAAGCCTGGCTGGTTACCAGTCAGAAGAAGGGATACCATCCACTGTAGGAAGAAATACAAGACTTAAATAAATAGTTCCAGACCTGTGGAATAGTTAGGAATTTCCCAAACTTTAGATTTAAGTGGCATGTACATAATCTTTATTTCCCTTTCCACAGGTTTGTTCAGATCTCAGGAAAGAAGATAGAAGCACAGAATAAAAATCGATATTTTCTTTAACAAAGAAGTGTGTAAGGAAAACATTGAGTAACTTTATTTAAAAAAAAAATCAGCCCTTAGCAGTTTTCTCCCCATTCCTTACCAAAACACATACCGTTATAAGATTTATCTAACTCTTCCAATGATAAACCCTGCATCGCCTGGGCTTACTCTTTACATTTGTAAGCAGGGTCTGAATGAGCTCTCCCCTGGGGAAGAGGACTTCAGGAGCCGACCTTGTTTGCATGGGCACACCCACCCTGCCTGGGTTCTCACCATGATGGGACTGCTTAGCCCAAATTATCACTTTTGGCTGGTGTTGGATCACAAGTCATTTTGTTATTGGGGCAATGGTACTAAAGGGTTGTGTATCCTTGTTGTGTGACTCAAGGGCAGCAGAACTGTGCTTCGCATACCTTGATTGAGGGATTCGCCCTCAACTAATCTGCACTTGCTAGGCAGGAGACATGGGTGCCAAAGTCCAGTGGAGTTGAGAGAAGGTGGGGACAGGTATGTGTACTTGGTGCTGTGGGCCCTGCCTAAGGGTCCTAGACACCATTTGACCCTTTCTCTCTCCACTGTGTAATAAGAGAGCTGGTTAAGATTCGATTGAGAGTCTTGTTGCACACTAACAGAGCTGAAATCACTGGTAACTAGGCCTTTGAGGCCTGCTTTGGGAGAGTGTCTTTGATGCAAGAGACTGCCCAGCCTGCACTAGCAGTGAGGCTCCCCCACTAACTGCTGAAATCACTGAGAGCTGTATGAAGTGGTGGGACCTCAAGACATCCCAGAGGGTGCAGAGTGGAGGTGAGCCGCCGGCAGGGCAGTCAATGGAGTAGAGCGGCGAGCAGCCGGCAGAGCGGAGTGGTGAGTGGCCGTCAGGACAACTGATGCTAGAGCGAGTGCCTGGACAGCAGAGCATGCCAGGTGCCCCCCTCCCCCGCTCCCACCAGGGTGGGAGGCGAGCTCACGCAGATGCACCTCTGAACTCTGGGTCTTCAATGGCCAAGGACAACTGTGAATGGGTTGCGGTGGAGCGAACTTTTGATTGCTGGATTTAAGAACCTGAGGCAAAAGGACACAGTCCAACGTACTCTGGGGTGGGTCTTTTGCTCATGGTTTTATGTTTATGAATCCTGCTTGCGGCATTTTCCCAAATTAATCCTGGGTTACTTCCCTCCTTTTATTAAAAGTTTATTTTCTACACTCAAACTCTGTGCTTGCGAGAGGGGTAGTACTGCCTCTTAGAGGTGCCTGGGTTAGCTGGTTTTGTTGTATTGTTGAAAAGGAACCCCATGACTCCTATTGCTGCTGGATCCAACTGGCAGAAGGGTTACACATTGTACTGTCACTTTTCTCATATTTGGCTGGTTTTCATCTGTTTACAGCAAGTAGATGTGTCTGTCAGACAGTGGAAATTGATCTTCATCCAAAGTCACTTCATTATAAAGTTCCAGGGGTCCTTTGAGTATAGGCAAATCAACTCAGGTGTCATTGCAAGCACCCAGTCTCCTAGTAGTTTGATTGGTGGAGTGTCCCCTGCATCTGTTAGCAATATTTTCCCATTTCATGAGCTGGATTCATCACTGTGTTACTCTGAGTTTTATATCAGTGTAATTCTAGTAACTGCAGTGGAATTGCACTTTGGTGAAGCAACTCCCTTGGCTCTGGCCTAAAAAAAAATTATTAGACATTGATTAAGTTCAGGCTTTTCTTTCCCTTGGCAATTTTCAATCAAAGCCCAGCTCAAGCTTCAAGTTTTCAACAGTTCTTTTCCTTAAACTCCGGTTAAAATGCCAGTTTATACAAAGTTGCAATCCCCTATTTAAATTAAATGGCTAAAAGCATCATAATATCTCCTCTGGATTCAAGTTATTTAAACAAATATAAACTTAGTATCAGGAAGGGACAGTCTCTTTTACACTAACTCAATGTTATTAAAATTCATCTTGCAGAGCAGATGAAATGTATAGGCTTCAAGAATGTAAAATAACTCCTCTTTGAAAGTGCCTCTTAAGTAGTTAGATGGAGTTTTAGCAGCTTGATCACTGTTTGCTGTCAGCAGCTTGAGAGAGGGAGGAAGTCTCAGTCTTCTGTTTCTGGTACAGATCCTGCTCTCCCATATGGACAATATGCTATGCTGTGGCAGCTGTTTTCAGTTGGCTCCCCAAAAATACCTCCCCTCTTTTGCTTCAGCTCTAGTAACGACAATATTCTATGGCTTCCTGGGAGCTCAGCTTCTGTGCAGCTTCTTGGTAGAAGAAAGAGAGGAAAAGAAAATAGATAGGAAAGCCTCTGATAGCATTATTGAATCCTCAATGGCAAAAAAATGGCTACTGAGCACAGCATAGAGTACCTCTGTAAAGATAATTTGTCACATCATATCAGGGAAGAGATTAAAAAAAAATAAATGCATTGTGATGGCATACACTGTAGTGCAGATATAAAAGTACTCTGTGATATGCCTTCCTTTATAACAAAAACAGAGGGAGAACTTTTACAGTTGTATTACCATAGTGTAGAATACTGTCCAAGAGGTGGAGTCCCAGAGTTACATATTCTGAGCAAACTTAAAACTAGGAATGAGTGTGCAATGAAATACTGAATACCAATCTAGGTAACAGGAAAATGAGCAGATTATTAGAGTAGAACAGAATATTTTTATTTGCCTGCTTTTCACTGTACTGATCTGGGTTAGCAGTCCAGGTAGTTTCCCCTTCTCTCCCCCCCCCCAGCCCCACCTCCCAGTCTTGAATGTTGCTAAATTTCCAGACAAACAAGTGTTAAATTGGATTGATAGAATTCACGTTTACTATAATAATAATTGCAAACTGACTAAGGGATAGATATTGAAAGCAAATTGCAGGCAAGTAATTTTGGCTGACTAGTAGATGTATCAGATGCATAGCTGCATTATTTTCAAGGTATGTACTATGACTGAAATCCTTATTTTTGGTTCTGAAGAAGCAACAGCAGACAAATTTACCTTCCATCTTAAGCCACAAAAAGGGCTATGCTTTATTCTGTCAAGTGCAGTTTTGGTCATAGTGATCCATGCATTTTTTTATCTCCAGGCTTAATTGTATAAATGCACCATCCTAGGATTGAAGCTATCAACCCTTATGAAACTCCACTTGGTACAGAATGCAGCAGGCTTTTGCTGACAGTTATGGATCAAGAAGAGCACATCATTCTGGTGTTCTGATCACATCCCTGGCTGCCCATTGCTTGAAGTTTAAAATCTTGTTGTGTTAATCTGTACCGCTCTATTGGCTGTGTCCAGACTATATCAGAAACTCTCTCCCTCCATAATCTCAAGAATAGGGTGACCAGACAGCAAATTGTGAAAAATCAGGACGGGGGGAGGGGGGGTAATAGGTGCCTTTAGAAAAAAATGCCCCAAATATCAGGACTGTCCCTATAAAATAGGGACATCTGGTCACCCTACTCAAGAACAATGGAACTTTCAGTGATGGGGGTGAGACAGAGCCTTCTTCTTAGAGTAAGGAATGGTTTTCTATTTCACAGCTTTCAAGACAAACTGCAATGACTCTTTGTCACATTCTTCCCATAATAATAACAATATGATGAAGCTGAGATTCAGAAGAGCAGTTCTGGTAAAATATGTGACAAATTACATATCCATGAATTTGTAGAATATACAGGTCCCTGATTATGGTAAAGTTTGAAGTTGTTTAGATATCACTGAGATTTGTGTGGTAGCTAGCTACCAGAATACTGGACTGAAATGTAATAAAGGCTACTGTGTCTTTTTTTCTCCCTTTTTCATCAAATGTAAGTTAAGAGAAGTGTCATCCTTCCATTTCCTGGCTTTTATTGTTCACAGCCTTAACATTAATTCATGGACCAAAAATATCTATAATAAAGTCTAAAAGCATGGCCTTTGCTAGTTGTGTAGTCCAATTAACATCTAGCTGTTTGCTTTTTTGTTCTTTCAATGAGGTCTTAACAGAGTTTCATAGATTCATAGATTCTAGGACTGGAAGGGACCTCGAGAGGTCATCGAGTCCAGTCCCCTGCCCGCATGGCAGGACCAAATACTGTCTAGACCATCCCTGATAGACATTTATCTAACCTACTCTTAAATATCTCCAGAGATGGAGATTCCACAACCTCCCTAGGCAATTTATTCCAGTGTTTAACCACCCTGACAGTTAGGAACTTTTTCCTAATGTCCAACCTAGACCTCCCTTGCTGCAGTTTAAGCCCATTGCTTCTTGTTCTATCCTCAGAGGCTAAGGTGAACAAGTTTTCTCCCTCCTCCTTATGACACCCTTTTAGATACCTGAAAACTGCTATCATGTCCCCTCTCAGTCTTCTCTTTTCCAAACTAAACAAACCCAATTCTTTCAGTCTTCCTTCATAGGTCATGTTCTCAAGACCTTTAATCATTCTTGTTGCTCTTCTCTGGACCCTTTCCAATTTCTCCACATCTTTCTTGAAATGCGACACAATACTCCAGCTGAGGCCTAACCAGAGCAGAGTAGAGCGGAAGAATGACTTCTCGTGTCTTGCTCACAACACACCTGTTAATACATCCCAGAATCATGTTTGCTTTTTTTGCAACAGCATCACACTGTTGACTCATATTTAGCTTGTGGTCCACTATAACCCCTAGATCCCTTTCTGCCGTACTCCTTCCTAGACAGTCTCTTCCCATTCTGTATGTGTGAAACTGATTTTTTTCTTCCTAAGTGGAGCACTTTGCATTTCTCTTTGTTAAACTTCATCCTGTTTAACTCAGACCATTTCTCCAATTTGTCCAGATCATTTTGAATTATGACCCTGTCCTCCAAAGCAGTTGCAATCCCTCCCAGTTTGGTATCATCCGCAAACTTAATAAGCGTACTTTCTATGCCAATATCTATGTCGTTAATGAAGATATTGAACTGAGCCGGTCCCAAAACAGACCCCTGCGGAACCCCACTCGTTATGCCTTTCCAGCAGGATTGGGAACCATTAATAACAACTCTCTGAGTACGGTTATCCAGACAGTTATTTACCCACCTTATAGTAGCCCCATCTAAATTGTATTTGCCTAGTTTATCGATAAGAATATCATGCGAGACCGTATCAAATGCCTTACTAAAGTCTAGGTATACCACATCCACAGCTTCTCCCTTATCCACAAGACTCGTTATCCTATCGAAGAAAGCTATCAGATTGGTTTGACATGATTTGTTCTTTACAAATCCATGCTGGCTGTTCCCTATCACCTTACCACCTTCCAAGTGTTTGCAGATGATTTCCTTAATTACTTGCTCCATTTTCTTCCCTGGCACAGAAGTTAAACTAACTGGTCTGTAGTTTCCTGGGTTGTTTTTATTTCCCTTTTTATAGATGGGCACTATATTTGCCCTTTTCCAGTCTTCTGGAATCTCTCCCGTCTCCCATGATTTTCCAAAGATAATAGCTAGAGGCTCAGATACCTCCTCTATTAGCTCCTTGAGTATTCTAGGATGCATTTCATCAGGCCCTGGTGACTTGCAGGCATCTAACTTTTCTAAGTTAGCCATGTAAGTCTGACTGAATCCATCTCCTTTCAGGTTAAAAGTAACTAATATCACATCAAGGAACTGATTAACATCCCCAGTGAAATAAAATTGAAGAATTCAGCTGTTGAATAGAATTACTGTAATATACTGACGTCTAAGACAATCTCCTTCAATCAATTTACAGCTGAACAGATCCTCCGACACTGTAGGTGAGTTTCTTTGAGCAACTGGACATTTATTTTATCCTGCTTTAAAGAGCTAATTTTAACAAAGCAAACATTTATGCTTCACTGGCCAATTAAGCTTTATTACGTTGCAGTTGAGTAACTTTTAGACATACAGTACTGCAGGACACTGTAGAGTTCCATTCAATGAATTCTGAGCGCACATGTCTTGAAAACTTGAATATAAATTCAAATGCAGCACTAATGGCTCCATTATGTCACTCATATCCAGGAAAAGGCATATCAGCATTATATTGCTTGAAATAGATTTTAGATATTTCACCTTTGGGGTTCTGCAGGAATGGCTGAGAGAATTTAGCAGCTGTGAAATAAATATACAAGTATCTAGGGGCAGATCATTTTGTCCAGGCTCCCTGTATAAGAGAAGTTGCAGTAATTTTTCATAGGTTGTGCTAATTTTACCAGTAGTTTCAGAGACAGTGATAAAGTGTATGGCTATGTATATGGAGTCTCCTGAATGCATTCATTGATGCATTACAAAGTCCTTAGACATTATCATTTTCAAATAATTTTTGTATGACTATCCAGATGTACAGGATTCATTGTATCCGTTAAAGATTCTCTTAAAGTACTGCTCTCTCCTTGGCCTAATTCACTTTACAAAAAAAAAAGTGAGGGTCAGGCCCAGCAATTGTCCAATATTGGCATAGTTTTAATGTTTTTTTTCTTTATTTAATGTACCAGGAAGCCCCATCCCCAAATCAATAAGACCTACACTACTAGAGAACATAAGAACGGCTATACTGGGTCAGACTAAAGGTCCATCTAGCCCAGTATCCTGTCTTCTGACAGTGGCTAATGCCACGTGCCCCAGAGGGAATGAACAGAACAGGCAATCATCAAGTGATCCACCCCCTGTCGCCCATTCCCAGCTTCTGGCAAACAGAGGTTAGGGACACCATCCCTGTCCATCCTGGGTAATAGCCATTGATGGACCAATCCTCCATTAATTTATCTAGTTCTTTTTTGAACCCTGTTATAGTCTTGGCCTTCATAACATCCTCTGGCAAGGAGTTCACAGGTTGACTGTGCATTGTATGAAAAAATACTTCCTTTTGTTTGTTTTAAACCTGCTGCCTATTAATTTCATTTGGTGGCCCCTAGTTCTTGTGTTATGTGAAGGGCCAAGTAACACTTCCCTATTCACTTTCTCCACAACAGTCATGATTTTATAGACCTCTAATTTTATAGTTTTATAGACCTTAGTAGTCTCTTTTCCAAGCTAAAAAGTCCCACTCTTATTAATCTCTCCTCATATGGCAGCCATTCCATACTCTAATAATTTTTGTTGCCCTTTTCTGAACCTTTTCCAAGTCCAATATATCTTTTTTGAGATGTGGCTACCACGTCTGCATGCAGTATTCAAGATATGGGCATACCATGGATTTATATAGAGGCAATATTATATTTTCAGTCTTATTATTTATCCCTTTCTTAATGATTCCCAACATTCTGTTCGCTTTTTTTGACTGCCGCTGCACATTGAGTGGATGTTTTCAGAGAACTATCCACAATGACTCCAATATCTCTTTCTTGAGTGGTAACAACTAATTTAGACCCCATCATTGCATATGTATAGTTGAGATTATGTTTTCCAATGTGCATTACTTTGCATTTATCAACATTGAATTTCATCTGCCATTTTGTTGCCCAGTCACCTAGTTTTGAGAGATCCTTTTATAGCTCTTTGCAGTTTACCTGGGACTTAAGTATCTTGAGTAGTTTTGTATCATCTGCAAATGTTGCCACCTCACTGTTTACCCCTTTTTTCAGATCATTTATGAATATGTTAAATAGGACTGGGCCTAGTACAGACCACTGGGGGACACCACTACTTACCTCTCTCCATTCTGAAAACCGACCATTTATTCCTATCCTTTGTTTCCAATCTTTGACCTTGTCAAAGGCTTTTTGAAAATCTAAATACACTATATCCACTGCAAAAAGCGATTTGTTGCTTTTTACAGATCCAGACTAACACGGCTATCCCACTGATACTATATCCACTGCATCCTCCTTGTTCACATGTTTGTTGACCCCCTCAAAGAATTCTAGTAGATTGGTGAGGCATGATTTCCCTTTACAAAAATCATGTTGACTATTCCCCAACAAATTATATTCATCTATGTGTCTGACAATTTTGTTCTTTACTATAGTTTCAACCAGTTTGCCCGGTACTGAAGTCAGGCTTACTGGCCTGTAATTACTAGGGTCACCTCTAGAGCCCTTTTTAAAAATTGGCATCACATTAGCTATCCTCCAGTCATTTGGTACAGAAGCTGATTTAAATGATAGGTTACAGATGACAGTTACTAGTCCTGCAATTTCGCATTTGAGTTCCTTCAGAACTCTTGGGTGAATACCATCTGGTCCTGGTGACTTATTACTGTTTAGTTTATCAATTTGTTCCAAAACCTCCTCTAATGACACCTATCTGGGACAGTTCCTCAGATTTGTCACCTAAAAAGAATGGCTCAGGTTTGGGAATCTCCCTCACATCCTCAACTGTGAAGACCGATGCAAAGAATTCGTTTAGTTTCTCCGCAATGGCCTTATCGTCCTTGAGTGCTCCTTTAGCATATCGATCGTCCAATGGCCCCACTGGTTGTTTAGCAGGCTTCCTGCTTCTGATGCACTTAAATTTTTTGTTGCTATTACTTTTTGAGTCTTTGGGTAGCTGTTGTTCAAATTCTTTCTTGGCCTTGCTAATTATATTTTTACATTTCATTTGCCAGAGTTTATGCTCCTTTCTATTTTCCTCATTAGGATTTAACTTCCACTTTTTTTAAAGGATGCCTTTTTGCCTCTCACTACTTCTTTCACTTTGTTGTTTAGCCACGGTGGCTCTTTTTTGGTTCTTTTGCTATGTTTTTTAATTTGTGGTATACATTTAAATTGAGCCTTTATTATGGTGTCTTTAAAAAGTTTCCCTGCAGCTTGCAGGGATTTTACTTTTGGTGCTGCACCTTTTAATTTCTGTGTAACTAACCTTCTCATTTTTGTGTAGTTCCCCTTTCTGAAATTAAATGCTACAGTGTTGGGCCACTGTCGTGTTTTCCCCGCCACAGGAATGTTAAATTTAATTACATTATGGTCACTATTACCAAGTGGTCCAGCTATATTCACCTCTTGGACCTTATCTTGTGCTCCACTTAGGACTAAATCAAGAATTGCCTCTCCTCTTGTAGGTACCAGGACTAGCTGCTCCAAGAAGCAGTCATTTAAGGTATCAAGAAAATTTATCTCTGCATCCCTTCCTGAGGTGATATGTACCCAGTCTATATGGGAATAGTTGAAATTCCCCATTATTATTGATTTTTATTTTATTGTAATAGCCTCTCTAATCTTCCTGAGCATTTCACAGTCACTATCATCATCGTGGTTAGGTGGTCTGTAATATATCCCTAGTGCTATATTCTTATTATTCAAGCATGGAATTACTATCCATAAAGATTCTATGGTACAATTTGATTCATTTAAGATTTTTATTTCATTTGATTCTATGCTTTCTTTCACATATAGTGCCACTCCCCCACCAGCACAACCTGTTCTATCCTTCCAATATATTTTGTACCCTGGTATTGCTGTATCCCATTAATTATCCTAATTCCACCAAGTTTCTGTGATGCCTATTATATCAATATCCTCATTTAATATGAGGCACTCTAGTTCACCCAACTTATTATTTAGACTTCTAGCATTGGTATATAAGCACTTTAAAAACTTGTCACTTTTTAGCTGTCTGCTATTACATGATGTAATTGAATGGGACTTTTTTTCTTTTGACTGTTTCTCATCAGATCCTACCTATATTTTATCATCTTCCATCTTCTCCTCCTTATTAGGACATAGAGAATCTCCATTTATAGATCCTCCCCTAAGGGATGTCCAAACCATGTGCTCCTCTGCACCTGTCAGCTTTCCCCCAGCCCTTAGTTTAAAAACTGCTCTACGACCTTTTTAATGTTAAGTTCCAGCAGTCTGGCTCCATTTTGGTTTAGGTGGTTTAGCCCATCCTTCCTGTATAGGCTCCCCCTTTCCCAAAAGTTTCCCCAGTTCCTAATAAATCTAAACCCCTCCTCCCTACACCATAGTCTCATCCATGCATTGAGACCCTGCAGTTCTGTCTATCTGACTGGCCCTGTGCGTGGAACTGGAAGCATTTCAGAGAATGCTACCATGGAGGTCCTGGACATCAATCTCTTACCTAGCAGCCTAAATTTGGCCTCCAGGACCTCTCTCCAATCCTTCCCTATGGCATTGGTACCTACAGGAAGATCTGGATGACCTTGTAAACTGGAGTAATAGTAATAGGATGAAATTTAATAGTGAAAAGTGCAAGGTCATGCATTTAGGGATTAATAACAAGAATTTTTGTTATAAGCTGGGGACGCATCAGTTCGAAGTAACAGAGGAGGAGAAGGACCTCAGAGTATTGGTTGATCACAGGATGACTATGAGCTGCCAATGTGATATGGCTGTGAAAAAAGCTAATGTGGTCTTGGGATGCATCAGGGGAGGTATTTCCAGTAGAGATAAGGAGGTATTAGTACAGTTATACAAGGTACTGATGAGACCTCATCTGGAATACTGTGTGCAGTTCTGGTCTCCCATGTTTCGGAAGGATGAATTCAAACTGGAACAGTTACAGAGAAGGGCTCCTAGGATGATCTGAGGAATGGAAAACCTGTCTTATGAAAGGAGACTCAAAGAGCTTGGCTTGTTTAGCCTAACCAAAAGAAGGCTGAGGGGAGATACGATTGCTCTCTATAAATATATCAGAGGAATAAATACCAGGGAGGGAGAGGAATTATTTAAACTCAGTACCAATATGGACACAAGAACAAATGGATATAAACTGGCCATCAGGAAGTTTAGACTTAAAATTAGACAAAGGTTTCTAACCATCAGAGGAGTGAAGTTCTGGAACAGCCTTCCAAGGGGAGCAGTGGGGGTAAAAGACATATCTGGCTTCAAAACTAAGCTTGATAAGTTTATGGAGGGGATGGTATGATAGGATAGTTTAATTTTGGCAATTAACTGATCTTTGACTATTAGTGGTAAATATGCCCAATGGCCTGTGATGGGATGTTAGATGTGGTGGGATCTGAGTTACTACAGTGAATTCTTTCCTGGGTGTCTGGCTGGTGAGTCTTGCCCACATGCTCAGGGGTTCTCAAACTGGGGGTCAGGACCCCTCAGGGGATCGTGAGGTTTTGACATGGGGGGGTCGCGAGCTGTCAGCCTCCACCCCAAACCCCGCTTTGCATCCAGCATTTATAATGGTGTTAAATATATAAAAAAGTGTTTTTAATTTAGAAGGGTGATCGCACTTAGAGGCTTTCTATTTGAAAGGGGTCACCAGTACAAAATTTGAGAATCACTGGTTTAGCTGATCGCCATATTTGGGGTCGGGAAGGAATTTTCCTCCAGGGCAGATTGGCAGAGGCCCTGGGGGTTTTTCACCTTCCTCTGCAGAGTGGCACGGGTCACTTGCTGGAGGATTCTCTGCACCTTGAAGTCTTTAAACCATGATTTGAGGACTTCAATAGCTCAGACATAGGTTAGGGGTTTGATACAGGAGTGGGTGGGTGAGATTCTGTGGCCTGTGTTGTGCAGGAGGTCAGACTAGATGATCATAATGGTCCCTTCTGACCTTAAAGTCTATTATTCTATGATTCTACATGTACCACAACCACCGGCTCCTCCCCAGCACTATACATAAGCCTATCTAGATGTCTTGAGAGATCTGCAACCTTGACACCAGGCAAGGTTAGTCTTTAAGGTGCCACCAGACTCCTTGTTGTTTTTGTAGATACAGACTAACACGGCTACCCCCTGATACTTGACACCAGGCAAGCAAGTCACCATGTGGTTCTCCCGGTCATCGCACACCCAGCTATCTATGTTTCTAATGATTGAACCGCCCATTACTAATACCTGTCTCTTCCTAATAACTGGAGTTCCTTACCCTGGAGAGAGATCCTCAGTGTGAGAGGAAACCACAACATCACCTGGAAGGAGGGTCCCAGCTATGGGATCATTTCCCTCTGCTCCAGTTGGATGTTCTCCTTCCCTGAGGCTTTCATCCTCCTCAACAGCACAGAAGCTCTTTTTACTCCTGCAGCTGGTTCCTTTGTTGTTGTGTTGTTTTTATCAGGGGTGTTTTAAGTTTAAAAAAGTTTAAGGAATGTTAAGTGTATGTAGACCCCGCCTCACACTCCGCCTGTAAACTCCCTTGCAAAACTCTCCTGTTAGCCGCTCCTGTTCGCTAGCTAGAGCTTCTTCCTGGAAGCAGAAGGGCAAGGACAGGCAGATCAGTGTCTGCTACTGTGGGGAGAGAGAGTCTGATCAGGCTTCACTGCAGCTAGTGAGGGCTGAGGGGCAGGATTTGGCACCCCTAACCCTCAAATCCTGCTACATTCATTTGGGGTGCCAAAATACACCCCCCAAAAATACTTTTAATGTGAGGGAACAGCCAATCACAGAGAAGCAGATGTGTCAGGGATTTCTTCCTTCCATAAACTTGCCTGCAGGGCACTATCAAACCCTGCACAATAATACAGCTGTCAGGCTTGAGGGGAATGGGAGAGAACTGGGGCGAGAGCATATGAGCAGCTAAATGGCTCGGTCTTGTTCAGGTACCCAAATGAAGTGTTTGTGCACCTAGTGAAGAAACCACCATTTTATAATTGGGTCTACAGTAATTAACATACATGTAATTAACAGACCTATTAGAAAATTATTATAGACAGAGAGATATCTGTACACTTATTTGGAAGAAGATAAAGGAAAATATGAAGAAAACTAATAAGGAACATAAAAGGGACATGCGGCCCAGCCGACCAGAATGCAGTTTTTCATCTGGTAGCATTTTTCATATAAATTCAGTGTGACTTCTCATGGGGTAGGCTATTATTCAAAGTGAGTAAGGGTGGCAGAACCTGGCTCTTTGCAAAGTTAATTCAATACTAGCGGAGCCGTGGCTGTGCAGATAAATACTGCTAACATTACATGCTCACATATGGTTTCACATAGCCTGGGGCTTTAGAATAGAGATTTTCAAAAGCCGTCAGTGTTGGCCTAACTCTGCTCCCAATGATGGAAGTAAAGGCCAAAACTAAATGCTTTAAAAAATTCCACCCCTATAGTCTATTTTCTAGAGCAGGGAATGTTGTCATGAGACTGGGCTTATCCCCTACTTTTTTCAAAAAGTGTTATGGTACCATCTACGGTCACACCCTCCCTCTTCCACAAACCTTGGGGCCCTCCAGAATAAAGCAGGGGTCAGATCTGACCATTAGCTTCCTGCCTTCCCATCGCTTCTCTTCCCCCACCAAGAATGCTTCCTATGCACTGGCACAAACACTTCTTGTGATACCTTAGCCTGGCTGTCTTCTTAGGTCCTTTGCTAGGAGAGACCAAGAGCACTTTTCCCTTTCCTAATCTTTCTCTTGCTCCTTTAGTACTAAGAGTTACACCAGTTCCTGTTTTATCCCTATTCTCTCCTTCACCGGGAGAGAGAGCTCTGTATATACCCTTCCACAGCCCCAGCATGCATTGCTGCAAGACCTAAAACTCTCTGGTATCCATGGGAGCCACAATGCCTTGCTGTCAAAACAGGGTAAAGAGGCCAGTGCACTCTGTTACAGTGTGGAGGAGGAACATGGAATCAGGGCCAATAGTTGATTTGGAGTCGTCAGAATGGTTAGTAAAGGGGAACCTCAACTTAATGTTTTAAGACAACAACACTCTAAAGAGGCACTGCAATGCCATGTACGGTATGAGCCCATGTTTTGATGACGGGATTCAAAAATTACTTATTCTACTTAGAAAAGCACCTAGAAATCCTGATTTCTGGAAATGATGGCTATAACAAGAAAAAGCAGACGGGCTTTTATAAATATAAAGGAAAGAAGGTGTCTGTAGATCAGACCGTGGAAGACTCCTTTACATTCCTCAAAAAAGATCTTAGATGTTCTGCTTCTAAGTTTGCTTTTGGGAAATGTTTTCTTTTGTGAGCTCCAAAAGGCAATGACTATTACTTTGAACTCACCTTGTCTTCTTTGTATTCTTGGATTGAGTGGGCTCTTAATACTTTCACCTTCCATTCTTGAGCTCATGATTCACTTTAATTATCTGCTGGTAGTTGTAGCAAACTCTCACAGATTTCCATTGCACAGTGTACCTGTTTAAGCTCTGACACTGGAAAAAAAGATACTTGTGTGCAGTTACTTACAGTTTAGAGCCAGACTCTAATTTTCCCATTAGCCTGACTGGGTGTGGCGTGGAGCTGCACTATCTCAGCAGGGACTCAGCTGCTGCACTGGCTGGTGTGTGTGGGGATGCAGGTGTGGAAAAATGTACCCGTCTCTTCCCTGTCCCTCCTCATCCCTTTTGGGATGATGTGTGTAATCCACTGTTTTAGTGTGTGTTACATGTCCCCCTCTTGTAGTGGTTTACATGAAAGAATAAAGCCCAGATCCACAAATGGATTTTGGCACCTAAATTCCAGATTTAGGCACTACTGCAATCCACAAAACCCTACTTGGCTGCCATCTAACCCTGTTGGTGTTTAAACTTGCTTTAGTGCCTAAATTTTTGCTGTAAAAATTCCCTAGGAGCTTAAATTCTTCACTCTAGGCATCTGGATGCCTAAGTACCGGTAGAATCCTCAAACCCAGGGCCGGCTTTAGGAAGTGCGGGGCCCAATTCGAACATTTTTGGCAGTGCCCCGGCAGGGATGACTAACAAAAAAAAAAAAAAAAAAAAAAAACCCTGTAAAAAAAGCCCTTTCATTTCTTCCATGTATTATTTACTTTCCATAACTATATAAATAATAAAATTATATATTATGTACATTGTGTCATATATGCTGTTGATTGGTTATTAATGAGCTCCGTTTCACATGTGCGGGTCCCCGCCACTCCCTGGGGGTGTGTGTGCACATGTGTGGGTCCCAGCTGTTCCCTGCTCCCCTCATTGAAGCAGGTGTGCAGGGTTACTGCCCTGGGAACTGCAGGGCACCAGTGGACATGGGGCTGGCTGGAGGCAGGGCAGGGGCTGACTGGAGGTAGGGTCTGGCTGCAGGGAGGACAAGGGGTGCAGGGCTGGCTGGAGACGGGGTGTGTGAGGTGGGCTGGCTGGCTTCAGGCAGGGCCGCAGGGGTGTGTGGCAGGGGTTGGCAGGGCTGGAGACAGAGGAGTGCAGGACTGGCTGGCTTCAGGCAGGGGGGTGCGGCAGGGGTTGGCTGGAGACAGGGCAGGGGGTGCGGGGTTGGCTGCAGGCAGGGCGGGGGGGGCGGGGCTGGTGCGGGCAGGACAGGGGGTACAGGGCTGGTGCGGGCCGCAGGGGTGTGTGGCAGGGGTTGGCAGGGCTGGAGACAGAGGAGTGCAGGACTGGCTGGCTTCAGGCAGGGGGGTGCGGCAGGGGTTGGCTGGAGACAAGGCAGGGGGTGCAGCAGGGGCTGGCTGCAGGCAGGGCAGGGGGTGCGGGGCTGGTGCGGGCAGGGGGTGCAGCAGAGGCAGCTGGAGCCCCAGCCCTTTAAATAGCCCCCGAACCCCCTGCTATCCCAGGGCTCTGGGGGCTATTTAAAGGGCCCGGGGCTCCCCTGCTTCTACCGCCCCGGCCCTTTAAATAGCCGCGGGAGCCCTGGGGAAGCTATTTTTAAATAGCCCCCAGAGCCCCACAGCCCTACCCCAGGGCTCCAGCAGTGGGGCTCTGGTGGCAATTTAAAGGGCCCAGGCCGGGCCACCCCAGTATGGCGCACCGGCTCTTGCTGGTACGCCATACCGGGGCTTGGGCGTGGGGCCCTCTTAGGCGCGGGGCCCGATTCAGGGGAATTGGTTGAATTGGCCTAAAGCCGGCCCTGCTCAAACCGGGTGAAGATAGGCATTACCCCACCTATCTCCATTCAAAATCAAGGAGGAGGAGGTGTGTCCTCCCCACTTATAACTTTTAATGCTAAGCATTGCAACATCTAAGCCCTTTTGTGGATCCAGGTTAACCCCCCTGCTACTGCTACTACCAGCAGTAGCAGAGTTACTTGATTAGCTCAAGTGGTCGAGGTAGCTTTTATCACTGAAGGCCACGGGGTCAGTTCCCATGGATGGGCCAGACCATATTGGGGGATGGATGTCATTACATTTGTGTTTATGGGCACTGAGAGGGAGCTGTCTTTTTGTGTACAGAGAGAAGGACAGCAGTTGTGATTGGCCCCTGTGCAGGGCTTCCAAGAAGGGAAGGCTTCTTGTTCCCAAAGAGGGGCTAGGCAGATTTTGAACCATAGCCACCTTCCCCCCCCCCCCACCATTTTTTTAACAGATTATACTGATCTACAGCCAAAATGCTTCTGAAATAAATGTAGTCAAACTTTACTAATTCTGGGTCACTGAGAACAAAAATGATGCTTAAAATTGTTGATTGGCTCTAGTTTTCAAGATATGCTATTGGGTAAGTATATACGACCCTTGACTTGGGAATGGCGGAGGATAAGTGAGTTATAAAGGGAAGGGATCTCAATTTAAACCAGAAATGACTAAAATACATCTTTGACTGGATCTATGAATAAATCTATGACTGGGTTTGGACAGTACTTGCTTTTTAGGCAAAACAATGAATGATGCAATCGGAAGCTGGTATTGCGTCATACATGATATGAATTGCATCATATTATTCCTAGAAGTCATGGATGATGCAATCATAACGAAGCTTACATCACTCTGCTGAGCAAATTGCCCTATATCAGCTCTAGAAATCATACAGTGTGGTGCTCTCTTATTTGTCAGTGTTTGATTTTGCAAAGGGACACATTTCTGTTTAGCCAAAGTGAGCAGAGATGCCTCGTACTTGTGTGAACAGTGCAGATAACTTCTGCTATGTTTGTGGTGAAGTGACTTTTGCATCACAAAAGCGCAGTATAACCACTATGGTTAAGAAAGCCTATCACCTTTATTTTGGCTGCAAAATTGGAGATCAGGACAAGAGGTGGGCCCCACACATATGCTGCAACACTTGTGCAACAAATCTTCGCCAGTGGTTGAACAGGAAAAGGAAATCTATGCCTTTTGCAGTGCCAATGATTTGGAGAGAGCCAACAGATCATACCAGCAATTGTTACTTCTGCATGGTGCCTCCAGTTGGGAAAGGTGTGTCAAAGAAGAAAAAGTGGACTGTGCATTATCCAAACATTCCATCAGCTATATGCCCAGTACCCCATGGAGAAGGGCTGCCGGTTCCTGATGCACCAGAATCATTCTCACTTGAGTCAGACGAGGAAGAGGAAGAGGATGAAACTTCTGGTCCTGAACCATCAATGTCACAGGACCCACATTTTCTCCCATCCTCCTCCTCTGAACCACACCTCATAACACAAGCTGAACTGAATGACCTTGTCAGGGATTTGGAACTACCCAAGAGTAAGGCAGAGCTGTTGGGCTCCAGACTACAGCAGTGGAATCTCCTGGCAGGTGATGTTAGGGTTTCCATGTTCCGTGACCGTCAAAAGGATCTTGTCCCATTCTTCTTCATGGAAGGTGATCTTGTAGCCTGCAACAACATCGATGGTGTGATGGCAGCCCTCAACATCGTTCACGATCCAGATGAGTGGAGACTGTTCATTGATTCATCGAAGACTAGTCTTAAAGCTGTTTTACTGCATAATGGCAATGTTTTGCCATCAATTCCAGTTGGTCATGCAGTCCATATGAAGGAAACCTATGACAACATGAAACAACTTTTGAGGTGCATAAACTATGACCAACATCAGTGGCAGCTTTGTGGCGATTTGAAGGTTGTTGCTCTCTTGCTTGGTCTGCAGACTGGATACACAAAGTACTGCTGTTTTCTCTGCGAATGGCATAGTCGTGCAAGAGATTCCCACTACATCAAGAAAGGTTGGCCACTCCGACAGACATTGGAGCCTGGGAGGAAAAGTGTTCAGCATCCACCACTTGTTGAATCAAGGAAGATTTTGTTACCACCCTTACACATCAAGCTGGGTCTGATGAAGAACTTTGTCAAGGCCATTGACAAAACACAAGCAGCTTTCAAGTACCTCCGTGGAAAATTTCCAAGGTTAAGTGAAGCTAAGATAAAGGAAGGTGTCTTTGTTGGTCCTCAGATTCGTGAACTTCTTCGAGATGATGCATTTGACCATGCACTGCGTGGCAAGGAAAAGACGGCATGGAAAGCCTTCCAGTTAGTGGCAATAAATTTTCTCGGAAACAACAAGGCAGACAACTACAGGTTGTTGGTGGAAAACCTCCTCAAGGCATACAAAAGCCTTGGTTGCAACATGTCACTAAAGATACATTTTTTGCACTCTCATCTAGATTTTTTTCCACCGAACTGCGGAGCAGTGAGCGACGAGCACGGCGAGCGATTTCACCAGGACATTGCAACAATGGAGAAACGCTATCAGGGCAAATGGAGCCCATCAATGCTTGCAGACTATTACTGGACAGTGACAAGAGATGCTCCATTTAATGAATACAAGAGACAAGCCAAGAAGCGCCGAGTAGACACTGAATAGGACTAAACTATGTACAGAATAGTTTTTTGCCTTTTGTTTCATAATACATTTTATTTATATGACCCTTTTGCTGATTTTTAAAGTGTTACATAAACAGGACAGGTGAAATATTATCATGTAAAGCAACCATAAATACATGAAAAGACCTAGGTTTACAATTTATGATTAAAACTCTACTATCTACAGAATATACATAGACATAAAATGTAAAAACTTAAATATCTTAGAAACAGTAGCCAATCAGTTGTTTTAATTGTCATATTTGAATTCAGCACATCAAAATACATAATAAATAGCACATTTTATCTCTGAAGCAGACGACTTCTCAAAAATTGTAGACCAGTGATATCTGTAGTGATGATACAGAAAATATGGACCTTAGTAATACCAATGTTATATACATCCACACATTTGCCAGAATCTTTGGCATAACTTAAGGCTAAATCTTAAAAACATGTCAAGCAGCAGATGCTGTTTCTGTGTTTCACATAGAAGAGCTGTAGGTTGAGTAATTACAACAGCTAACTAGCTAGACCTAACCACAAACTCTTGCTAAGTTGTGAAGTAACTTCCTCTTTTGCCTTTTTTCTTCCATGTTATATGCTTTATGGCTGTACATTTATAACAGAAATACAGTAGATCAAGCTATACTATTTGATACATTATCATAAGGTATAATGTTATACTTGCAGAATAAGGTACTACTCAGTATGATCGGGGTGACACAATCTGGCTCATGCTGCTTAGGGCTCCATGCTGTAACAGGCTTCTTGACAGATTGCATCCTGATCCCATCGATCCTCTTAGAAAATCACTTCAATCACAGGGCCACATTCCGGGATCAGAATCTGGCCCAGAGGCATTTTCATTTTGAACTGTAGAAAAAGATTCTATCAGGTCCCTGACTAGAAAGTCATACATACAGTTTGAGAAATGTATCACATTATCAAAGAAATTGAGGGTTTATAAAAAAACAAACAACCCCCTTTATTGACTTTCTTCCATGTAAAATGTCCAGATGTGAGAATAGAGTACTTCTATAACCAAGCCATACAATTCTACCTGGGCTCTACGTTTATAAAATAACTCAGAAAACATCATCATCTGCAGAGAGCAGCTCCTTGAAACTGTCCAGTCACATCCAGCTATGCTCTCAGGAGAATTAGGCTAAGAGATTCCTTCTGTTCAGATTCTTTGGCAACATTTTTAATATTCACTTTAAATGCCTAAATTTCCAAATGAAGATTTATGAGAATAAATGGATCATGACTGAGGTAACATATTTCTTGAAGTCTTTAGATGGAAAATTTACAGCATAAATCAGTAACATTGCCAGTAAAGTTAGCCCTTGTTATTGAGCAAAGCCTTTCAGTTTTTTCTTGCTTCTGAACCCTCAAACCAGGGAGAAACAGCAAATATTATACCTTCTGATTCATACCTTTGGCTGCTTCAAATGTATCAATGTCAACACTGTGAGATCCTGGATCAAATCAGCTGCCCATAAGGCTGGCAATGAGACAAGCACATTTAAATCTCTCGCAGTGTACGGAACTAGGGAAGTCTCTATAGATTTAGGCATGAATGAAGCCCTTTCTTTAACCAGGTGTCTGGGAACTAGAATGTGTCACAAAATTTACTGGCATAATCCCTAAAAACACTGCTGCAAATAGTCTCTCCACTGCCTCTAATTACTGTAACGCGCTACTCCCCATATGTAAAGAAACAGTGATTCATTAGAACAATGATATAGAAAAACAGATGACCTTGCAAATTATGAATGGGTTATTCTTTTACTCTGATTTTGATCATGAATCATTTTCTCTTTCACACTCCTTTCTTTTCTCACTGGATACATAATTCTTATTACTGAGGCTTTGTCTACACTACGAGGGTAAGTTTACCTAAGTTACGTTACTTGTGAATAATGTAGCTGGACTCAACGTAATTTAGGTCGACTTACTGCGGTGTCCACACCGCACTGCGTCGATGGGAGATGCTCTCCCATTGACTTACCTTACTCCTCTTGTTCTGGTGGAGTACCGGAGTCAACTGGAGAGCACTTTGCTCTTCACTAGACCCGCTAAATCGACCCCCGCTGAATCGATCGCAGCAGCATCGATCTCAAGTGTAGACATGGCCTGCATCTTCAAGGAATTAACATCACTGAAAGAGGGGCAAAAAGAGGCGGAAAAACACCCCTCTGAACAATGTAAGTTACACTGACTGAAGCACCAGTGTGGACAGTGCTATATCCAAGGGAGGGCTTCTCCCGCTGACATAACTATTGCCGCTCATGGAGGTGGTTTTATTATGTTGATGGGAGAGCTCTCTCCCATTGGCATTGAGTGACTAGACAAGCACTGAATGGCTAGAGCCCAGCAAAGCTGCGGATTTCCGCTTCATATCTGCGGATCTCCACTTCATATCTGCGGATCTCCGCGGACCATTTTTGCAGATAGTGGATCAGATGCAGATACAACTGTGCAGGGCTCTACTTACTGGCGGCGCCTGGCCCGTGACATCTGGCTCGGGCAGCCCGGGGGGTGCAGCATGCTCGGAGCCAGCAGCCAGTGGCTGCGGCTGGGTGGCAGGTTGGAGTCAGGGCTGTCCCGCCCACGCTCACCGCGCCGCTTCCTTTCCAGCAGCTTGGGTACCTTGGGCAGTGCCAGTGTCCCCACCATGGCCCGGCAACATTGGCCATGCTCTCAGTCCCAGGCCCGACCCGCCGGCTCTTGGGCAGCAGGGCCCATCCCCGGCCACGGGGATTGGAGAGGGTGGGGCCCCAGCACCCCACCCCTCCACCCCACTGTGATACAACATGCACTGCTGCTGCCGTGTGCCATCGCTCGTGAGCCCCCAGGAGCAGCACACGATGTGATGCCCCGTCCCCCCAGCTCCTCCCCTCCATACTGCCTCTTCTCCTCGAGACCCCGCCCCTGCACTGCCCCTTACCCCCAGTCCCCAACCTTACGCTGCCTCTTCTCTGCAAGACCCTGTCACCCCACTCGCTCCCTTCCCCACTTCCCCTGTCACTAGCCCTTGTGAGACGGCTTGCTGCTGCGGGTGCGGGTGCGGATACTGGTAAAAGACAGCTAGCAGATTGCGGGTGGGTCCTGGCGAATGCGGATCAGATGCAGATCCACATTTTTGTATCCGCGCAGGTCTCCATGCATCGGTACAGCTGTACCGCTGTAAGCTCACTAGTGTAGACATGACCTTAGGTTTCTACTGGCTCAATTTTACATTTTTGCCATACCCTCCTTGTTAACATTTTATTTCCTACATTACTTTGGGCACATTTTATATCTAAAAATATATGGCCAAATCCTGAAGGGTAAATTCATTCTGTATAGCTCTCACTGAAGTTTGCAGACTAACTAACTAAATACTTTGTAAGAACTTCAGGATCTGATCATGGGGATGTCTATCAAAATATGTATCTTTTGGCTATTATGAAAAATGGCCTACAACAAGGGTTCTCCCTCATTTTAATAACAATAATTCTCCAGAGCACTACAGAACAGAGAGGGTTTTTTCTGGACACCTCCCCTCCCTACACCACAGGTTTAGTTCTCAAAATATTTAATTCTGAAGATCATCAGAAAAGGCTCCATGGTCTGCAATTTGAGAATCTCTGCTCTACACGGACACTCTTTCTGCACCTTTGTTATCTAGATATATTTTATAGTCATGTCATCATATGTAAATTATTCCTTTTGGCACTTTTGTTATATTGCACTCAATGATTGCATATCAGCTGCATACATGGGTCAGCTGACTTTTTTTAGTGAAAATTAGGGTTGGCAGAATTAATTTTTTTTTATACTTTTGACAGATAATATTGATGTTTATTTTTAAGCACTCTTGATTTTTAGCCATTTAAATTTTCACAGGTTTGCAAAATTATGGAGTTTAAGCATTTTTTTTATTTTTATTGATTTAAATTTTCCACGTTTCAGGAAATTGTGGAGGGGGGCAGTCAGACAATAATTATTTAATGACAGGAGATTTTGACATTCAAAAAATTAAAACTTTATAACCATTAAAATCCAAATTGACAACATCACATATCAAAACAGACATTGTAAATATCCTTAAATCAAACTTAAATTCTCAAGCAGCATTTTTCTTACTTTGCCTATCTGTAAATTTCTATTATTATTAAAAGACAAGGTGGGTGAGGTCATATCTCTTATTAGACCAACTTTTGTTGGTGAAACAGACAAGTTTTCGAGCTACACAACATGGCATATATTATTAAGGAAATATTTTTTGTCAGTTTGTGTATATGGTGACATTTACTGACATTTACCGTTAAAAATATAATCCTTCCAGCCTAGTTAAAATCTACATTACAGCCTAGCTGGTATCACTGATCAAAATTATATCTTTAAACCACTTCCTTGGCTGGGGGTGTGGGGTGGAGCGGGGTACTGTGGTAATGGCTGTTCTTAAAGGCGTAACCGTGCAAAAGGAAAGAAGGCTCCTTAAGCAGTCCCCCTCTTGCATACATACCCACTCAAGATTAGACACAGTGGGCTCAATTCACCATTGTCCTGCACCTTGTGTAGTAATTTACACCAGTGCAAAGTGGGTGTAAAATATGACCAAAACAGAATGGTAGCATTTTACATTTCAAACTCACATTTCACTGGTGGAAAAACATCAGTGAATCAGGGTCAATCTATCCAACTGTTTCTCATATGAATCTTTAGAAGAGAGAAAGAGAATTGATGAGAAAGATAATGTTAACCATATTTGTTTTTACTTTGATATTTTTTTAATCTCAGGAGCAGCCCTATTGTGTTCTATTCAGTACATAATTCGTTCTAATAGGATTCAAAAATTGTTCAGGCAAATTGTACAAACAACATTTCTTTGGGGTTTTTTTAACTTTTTTTCAGCTCTAGTGTTTATCTGAATGTTGCCTGAAGCAAAATATTTAATAAATATGTCACGTAATGGAATAATATTACAACACTCCCACATAGCATCTGCAATATTCCATAGATACATACACTTTTTCGTTTAGTATAGATCCTGCTTTTATTTCAGTTTTTCCCAAAGTTTTGAAATAATTTCCCCCGCCTCTAGCTATCTATGTCCCCTTAACTTCTGGGTGCTGCCAATCCCCATACCAATCTCTTTCTAGGTCTGAGTGTTAATAAATTCATTGCGGGCTATTATACCTGGCTCTCTCGAGTGTTTGATCTGGCTTGATATCTTTGATATGGCTTGATATCTTTAATACTGGTGTGCCTGACCTTTGGAGTGACTTCTCAGGTTAGAAGAACTTCATGGTTTAGGGCTCAATCATATATGGCAGCGGTTCTTAACCAGGGGTCCGGAGCCCTCTGGGGGCTGTGAGCAGGTTTCAGGGGGTCTGCTAAGCAGGGCCAGTGTTAGACTCGCTGGGGCCCAGCGCAGAAAGCCGAAGCCCTGGCATGTGGGGCTGAAGCCTGGGGCCCGGAGCCCTGCCACCTGGGACTGAAACCAAAGTCTGAGCAACTTAGCTTTGCATGGCCCCCTGTGGCATGGGGCTCCGGGCAATTGCCCTGCTTGCTACCCCCAATGCCAGCCCTGGCTTTTATATGCAGAAAAACAGTTGTTGTGGCAGTGGTGGGCCGTGTAATTTTTTTTTGGGGGGGGGAGGGAGGAGGCTCAGAAAGAAAAAGGTTGAGAACCCCGATCTATGGTATTTAGCACTTCCAAGAGGTGCAGAGCACCCTCAACTATCATTAAAAAAATCAACAGCAGTTGAGGGTGCTCAAGTTCAGCCCCTTAATGATATCCTGGGGTTAAAACAGTTTGATTAGAAAGGAGATGTTGGCACAAACTTTGTCAAATCTTACCGATTTCTCTATAAACAATTTATATTGGCTTATAGAAGCTTGCTTTTGAGTTCACTGAAGTGTTTCTAGCATGGTGAATAAATAGGAATAGCAGGAATGGTTACTGCCCAAGACAAACCGACTCCTTGGTAGCTTCCCAGGAGGATTTTTCAACTCTCTTTGTGGAGAACAGCAATGAGATTTGTCAGGCCTGTATGTGTGGATGAAGTGGTCAAGCCCAATTTATCAGTCATTGTTCTTAGCCTGGGACGTTCGATGCCCTTCTCTAAGGAGCAGGTTAGGAGAGGGGAAGAATTGGGGGAAGAATGGTCTTGTGATTAAAGGCCAGGCCTAATAATCAAGAGATCCAAGTTCTCTTCCTGCACTTTTGGCATGATCTTGGTTAAGTCACTTAAACCCTTTCCCCACTAGTAAATGGGGATAAGCATACTTTCCTACTCCCATTTTGTGGGGTTTAATTAATGTTTGTAAAATGTTCTATGATCCTTGAATGGAAAGTGCTATAGAAATGCAAAGCATAATTTACTATCATTGTTTGTGATCCATGAAACCCACCTGATGTAAGGTGGATCTGTGCCTCTTGTGAGTTGTAAAGGCTCCACAAGCAATGGCCATCTCATTTTTGACAAGGATAGAGAAGGCCTCCCTTCGGGAGTAGAAAGCTTGAGTTCCCTCAGATTGGCAAATGTTTCATAAAGAAAAGTTCCTTTTGGCAAGGATACTGCTGTCAGTTATATATTGTTCTCTGGAGGAGATCCTGCCTCTGCTACTCATGCCTGTGTCATAAACTATTTTACTCTCTCTCCTTCAGCTTACCAGTAAAATAGTTCTAGTACTAGTAGCTTGTGCAAAATGTGGCAATCTGTTTACTTACCATGGTAAGCATTCATGACTATATTACACCCACTTTGCATTCTTTGCCTTGGCTACCAATATACCTTTATGTGAATTATAAACTTGGGGCTTGATCCTGGACATTTTACTTAAAGCTCACTTGCTTGCTTGACCTACAATGTCCCCACACTTATTTAAAGCATTAATTTGAATAACATCTCATCTTACGGACGTCTTTAGATTCTATGCTTCTCAAATCACTGCTTGGGGTACCTTTAATAGACCTTACCTTAGGAGTTAGCTACATGAGAAAGTTAACTTAAGTCACTTTTTAAAACCCATTTAGTTAAGCCCATGCAAACCCCTGTGTGTATGTCTTATTTTGGTTTTAATTGTGGCTTATTTTTGTTTAACAAATTTATTCCTCACAGCTTACACTAAACCAAAATAAGCCACCTTTAAATCAAATTAACAGTGTCCACATAGGGATTTGCCAAAGTTTAAATAAATTAGCTTAAATTCATACTTTAAATTCAACTGGTGCAACTTTCTTGTGTAGGAAATCCCTTTAGAAGGTGTCTGTACTTATAAGTACCAGCCCCCAAAATGATGGGCTATCCTAATGCTTTGGGGTTCAACCCAGTCCAGTAAAGGGTCTGCCAAAAAACCAGAGGAGTTGCTACTTGCTCTGTCACCACCTGCTCTGTAAACCTGAGTGCCTCTGTGCTATGCACTTTGGTTCAAAGCTCTAATACCAACAGCCTGCTTACTCCAGCTTGGTTACTCCTTGCAAGAGAAATAGCCCCTCCTGCCCCAAGTTTCCCCAAAACTGTCTCCTCTGCACTGTTGAGCCTGGCTCTCTGCAGCACTCACAAAACCTTTTCAATTGGACTGCTCCTTTAAAGAGAGAGTGCACAGCGCCAACCTGTTAATTTGGCTGAGGATTTTACCTTTTGGTTTGAAACACTACATGGAGATGATTGTGTAATAAAACAAGATTAAGTTTATTAACAAAGAACAGGTATCTAAGTGATACCAAGTAGAAGAAATTGGGATAGAAATGGTTACAAGCAGAAGTAAAAATATGCTTCTAAATCTAAAACCTGATGTAACAAACTAAAGTCAAAGTAGTTTTTCTCACCACAGTTGTTCTTCCAGCATGGCTGGCCAGATCTTAGCGAGGATCCAATCAAGAGCTAACATTTCTTGGCTTCTTTGACTCTTTAGGTGAAGGATACCACAATGGCTTTGTGATTGTCTATATATTCCCCAAAGTCCATTGTCTCCAAATCAAGAGCCAGGAAGGCTTCCTGGGTTGCAGCTTCTTTCCACAGTGTCAGGATGACCTGCTGTTGCTGTTTTCTTCCTGTTGACTTCCCATTGCTCTGCTGATTCATATTTAAATGGGACTTCCATTGTTTTGATTCCATAATGCTTAATTTACATTGGAGACAGGTAGATAGCTACCTTCCCTCCTGTCTGGAAGAAAACCTGTTTCTCCCTTTGTTTGGTCACAGACTTTAAAGTATAATATTAGTAAGTATCCATAATTTCTCATATAATGTTAATCTGTACATTTTATAATGATATCAATCACCTGTGTGTCATTAGCTTTCAGCAAATACCTTATTTGATATACTTTTATAGTACAGTAATATTGTATACAATCAGTTTATTCAGTTGCTTATTCTTTGGGGTTCAGACCCCCTGTTTTCACCCTGGGGTGTCTGAACCCTGATTGTCACAGCTATCACTTCAGATTCATTTTGACCCAATCTTGCAAAAACGACTTTATTTCTGTAGATGTTATGATATTTGAGAAACCACTTGGGCTTTGGTTTTTCTTTTTCTTTTTCTTTTTTTTTTGAGGGGGCATTATTTGTAACCTAAAACTGGGGCCATATCTCTCTCTTGTGCATGTATGACATCTGCAGAGCAACATTCTATAAATGCAGTTGTAGGTCCATAAGCCATTTCAAAGCCTCCTCTGTGACATTGTGCATGTCATCCAATTCACCTTCAAATCCATATTTAGGGCACTGCATTAGGATGTGTTCGATGGTTTGGATGTTCTCACCTCAGTCACACGAAGGGGAGTCTTTGATTTTGCACTTGTGCATCAGGTAGCCACATCTTCCATAGTTTGTTCGGATGTGGTTCAGTGTGGTCCAAAGTCTGCGTGACAGGTCAAAACCAGGAGGGCGACTTGTTGGGTCCATAAAAATGTGCTTGTTTGGAATGGTAGATGAGGTCCAGACACTTTGCCATTCACTGGCTGGACCCAGAGACATGAGGTGGTCACATGTGGTCCATAGTGGTTTTCACAATTTCAGGTGTTGTTGGGGTATGTTATCCATAACCTGCTGGATGGGATGTTCTGGGTAATCTTTGAGACGTTTAAGTTCTTGTGCCATGGCTATGTCTCGACAGATAGCTGGAAGTCTGATGTTTGCTAATACAGAAAGCCACAGTAGAGATGTTGATTTTAAAGTTCCCATGATGATTCACATGGTCTGATTCAGCTGCCTATCCACAAGTTGGGTATGGCAGCTTCTTGTCACACCGGTGGACTGAGTGCACCAGGGCCAAGGCTGATATTCATAGCACTGGGGCAGTTGATCCCCAGCTTCTTCCTGCTAACTTGTATATTGTGTAAGCAGCTTTGGGAGACGAATATATTTTATTATCCATTTGTTCTCCAAAGGCAGAATAGGGCACAATACCTCCTGTTTATTGGATACAATTAATTAATTACCGAATGCAAACCAATTTACTCCCTCATTTTATCTGTCCCCGTATGATTTGTACATCACAAATACCTTCAGTTCCAATAACTGGGAATCTAGTAACATGTAATTAAATTAAATTATATAATTTATTTTGAATAAATGTTTATTTTTCTTGAAAAGATAACCACTATCTATTATATGGCCACCAGTATCATAGTAACTAAGTATTTTTAATATATTTACCCTCACAGCACCACTATGAGGTAGGGAAATGCTAATATCCCCATTTTACAGATGGGGAACTGAGGCACAGAGAGACTTTGGTTACAATTTTCAAAGGCTTCTAAGCTACTTAGGCACTTAAGTCCCATTTTCAAAAGAGATTTAGGCACTTAGGAGTCTAAGATCTATTGACTTTCAATTAAACTTAGGGTTCTAAGTACCAGATCATTAAACATATTGAGGTGCCTAACATCCACTGAAATCAATGAGAGGTACCTAAATACCTATAATGATCCCTTCTGAAAAGGGGACTTAGGAACTTTTGAAAATTTTACCCTAAGTGACCTGCCCAAGGTCACACAAGAAGTCAGTGGTGGAGAAGAGAATTGAACTCCGGTCTTCTGAGACCCAGGCTATCAACCTAACCACAGAATCATTCTTCCTCTCTTACATTTAGAGATAATAAAGTTCAGTCTCCATACACTGTCTACATCTCCATTATTATAAGATATATGTTGTGGTAGACCATAGACCTCAATGAGATCATCTACATTTCAGAGGTTTCATGAGGCTATTTCCAGTGATACTCTTACTCAAGGAGGCAAGCACCTACCACACCAATGCCTATCTGTCCTCCAGTAGATTGTTATCAACCCCTGATGGTAATTCAAACTTGTCCTTTTGGTTTTCAAATGCTCAATAGGCAGACTTCATCCTGTATTTATGACGTCATATCCACCTATTCCCAAACATTCATACATTCCACTCCTCTGCTGCCCTTTCCACTTTCCTGGACTCTCCTTGTTTGTGGGTTGCTTTTCACCTGTTTTGGCCTATCTGCAACTCTTGTTCATTTTGGGGCCAATGAGTTGTGTCCACTAAATACTGGCATTTAGTTTATGATTTATTTTCTCTTTGTAAAGGACGCTATATAAAAATAAATCAATGCATTTTGTAAATCAATGAGTTTGAGAGAACTACATACAGAAAAAATACCTTCTTAAGATTGAAATCTGTTAGAGCAATAATGTGGCAGTGACACGAAGGAACCCTATGTCTAAGAATTCTTTCCAGTCATCTTTCTTTTTGAGTCCAAGCTAGAAAATATATAGAATATTAAAATTAGTTTATTCAATCTGACCTACCGTATTCTGAATCAGAACTGTTATCTTTGCCCATTTTCAGGTATATCCTCAACAACATTAGTGAGTGTACCTCCAATAACAGTATCTTTTATCATTCTGAAATGCATAGGTTAGTACTAGGAGGAGGTATCATGTTAATATACTGTACACTCTTTATAATTGTACTTCTTGGAAAAACAAGAGTGTTTCCTGTGCATTATGGAATGCTGCTGTAGGGCTCTTGTGAGGTAACATATAGAGTCATATAATATTTAGCTTGAGTATGGGTGAATCTTATGCAATTTTAGGTTTTGGAACTCATGTTATTCTGTACTTTATGCCTCACTGCTTTCACAGGCTTCATATGTTGCTCACGTGTATTTTCTGTGAGTCATGCCTACAGTAATTGAAGACTAATCTTGCTTTGTTGTAACCACCTGCCTTCTCATCAACTTATTTGATGAAAAATTCAGCCCGACTGAAATACAGAACTATGTCTTTACTGATGTTATGTCCACAGTCTGAGCAATAGCCATGCAGTTTATCTTTCTCATCTCATTTCTAGCATGCTCTTCCTTTGCTCAGAATGGATTGAGGAAGATGAAGGTTTCTGATATGGCTTTGTAGAAGACCTCAATTTGCAACCACTAGTTTACAAAGCACCACAGAGGACAACAAAGATCTCTCCACTGGGAACTCATTGCTCCCCACTGTGGCATATTGAACAAGTGTTAAAATTACAAGCTTTCACTTCACTTTTTAAGGGTTTTCCTTGTCTTGTTTGCAGTTTAGGTGGCTCTGTTGGGAAGTATGCAAACTGGGTTTTCAGCAGTCAGTCTGTAAAAAAGCCAGCCTAGAGCAAAGTGGGTTATGTTGTGCTTTCTGCCTTAGGTAGCAGCCTGCTATCTCTAGTCTTTCCCTTTGTATTTGGTTGCTGTGTGTTAAGAGTTCTGGATTCTTAGAAACAAAGTAGTGTTACGTTGCAACTTTCTAGAAAGAGTATTTATGTTTTGTTTCTATCTCTGTGTATTTCCTATAAACATAACACCCACTAAAACTCATTACAGTCCATGCTACCTCTGGACTTTTCAGTAGCTGTACATCTGTAAATGAGCCTGCCACGTGCCTCAAGAAAAACGGTTCATTACTCTTGGTTTTGGCTACTGTTAACAGATTTGAAAGTTTTGGCTTTGTGGACTCCATACTCTAATAGTATAATCCCGCATCCCTGTTTTTCATGTTAGTATTTAATTCAATAAAAACATCAATTTTTGATTTTTCACCCATTTATTTCACACAAAGGATAAAATCAGAGTAGCAAAGCAAAAATCTCTGTCTTCGAACATAGCTCCATCTGAGATATCAGTTAACCTTCGTCTCCAAATAAGTTGTCTATTGTCCAGGTTACTGAGTACTGTTCTTTGTTACCATGCACAAGGTTCTCAACTACAGAGGCAGAAGTCTTAAGATCTACACTTTAACTTTCAATTTTTATACTGATACAGCAACAGCTCTGGTCAGAAAATGCTTCATGCTGTCCAATACCAGATACAGGAGGTCTGTGCTAATCCACTCCCCTCTGCAGATCCTACGTAGAATTTTTCCAAACTGTGATGTTGTAGTGTCATCACCTTTGGATTCATCTTGGTGCTATTCAACTTCCTTTTTTGTATTTCTACTGTCCTTTATAGGATAATCGACAGAGTAAGGTAAGACAAGAAAACGAAGGCTAAATTTGGCAATCAGATCAAATGCATAAAGTGGCAACTCAGGATTTACCCAAAGTATGTCTTTTCTTCACCTAGACAGGCACCCTCTCCCTGTTACTGCCGTGATTGATTAGTGGAGCACCCAACAACCTGCTAACCATCTGGGAGACAGGAATTTGCAGTTTCTTTCTAGAAATGTATCTTCACTTGGTTTGTTGTGTGCTCATAAGCCTAGTACTTAATCACCACATGTGGGAGGTGTTAACTAGGGAATTGCCTTTCTAGTCTAATTTCATTATTATTTATATAAGTGCTGTAAGAGTATATAGTATTGCCACTGTACAAAGGGTTAGAAATGCCACACAAATAAGATTCCCTGTCCCAAAGAGCATATAGTTTAAATAAGCAAGTGGGCACAATAAACTAAGAGGCAAATGCAGAGGGGAGGCTGGTTGCTATAAGGGAACAGATGTCAGAAGTTTATTTGGAGGAGGAGGAGGAGGGAGGCTGTTCCAATATGAAAGATGATCTAAAACTGGGAGTGGGCGAAGGAAACAAATTGAGGTTTTATACAATTATGTCTTCTGTCCTATCCAGAAGCACTTGTGCTTTTTGAAAGTGTAGTGGAATTTGACAGGAAAATATATATCCTTAAAAGAGGCTAAAAACTATACCCATATTATTCTCCAGATACATTATGAAAATACACACTGTCCCCAAACAAAAACAAAGACACCCAAAAACCCTACAGCTCAAAACCAAAAGACCTTTTCCCTTCTCCTTCCCCCCACCGCCACCCTCCTAAATTCCTGGGAGAACAACAACTAAACATGGAGCAGGACCTAAAAGTCAACAAATACAGGCGCTGGGGAAATGAGACAGGAAGTGAGTTATACAGTCAAGAACAAGGCCTTGAGCCCTCTGATGATTAAACCAGGGAGTATTTGTAAAATGCCACCCGCTCAGTGTTGCACTTTGACCCCTTCTAACGGAAGCTGGGCGACATACAGAAGTTGATGACTCAGCTACAGCCTTAGCTAAGAGAGTGTTTTTATCTCAGGCAGTAGAGACTCGTGCATTAAGATTTAGAGGTCTGAGGTTCAATCCCTGCTTTTGATGACCACCACAGGAATACTGGGTAACAAGTAGCAGCCTGAATGGGGATTTAAATGGGTGGACTTAAATGGATTTAAATCTGAAGCTCAGGATGACCTTCCCTGGCCAGAGGGAGTATGTAACTCACACCTACCTAGCTCACAAGGTAACGTGACCAGTAAGTTGATCTCAACTGCTGTGGTATCACGTGTGCAGAGAGACAATCTCTGAAGTAACCAGGGCCAACGCTCTTAAAGGTTATTTGCACCGCACTGTCTGACCCTCCTTTCAGGAACCAATCATAAATTTTCTTTACAAGAAAAATAATAATCATTAAGGTGGATTTCCCACCCCACCCCCAAACTATCCCTGTAAGGATGCCACACACAGAGGCTAGCTTGCCCATGCAGCATTTTTGGGGAGGGAGCAATCACTCTCTTTGGGCTCTTTCCTCTCACAATAGAAACATATTTTAGTTATTTCCATCTTAAAAAACCCTCCCTTGATCCCACCTGCCTCTCCAATTACTGCCCTGTTTCCTTTTTTTCCTCTAAACTCATTGAACGTGCTGTTTACAATCGCTGTGTGGAGTTCCTCTCATTCAGTTCCATCATAGACCCTCTCCAATCCATCTTGTGGCTCTTGCATTCCACTGAAATCACTCTTGCCAATGTCTCTAATGATTGCTTCCTACCCAAACCAGTACCCCATCCTCATTCTCCTTGACCTGTCAGCCATCTTCAACACAGTTAACCATGCTCTTCTTCTTGAAATCGTGTCTTTTTATACCTTCCATGACTCCGTCCTCTCCTGGTACTCCTACATCTCTAATCAGCATCTCCTTCCGAGGATCCCCAGCACCCCCCATCACCTTTCTGCGGGAGTTCCACAGGGATCTGTCCTTGGTCCCCTTCTCTTCTTCTACACCTTTCTCTGTAGAATCTCATCTGCAAACACAAATTCAACTACCATGTCTATGCAGATGACTCAGATGTACTTCTGTACTCCAGACCTGTCTCCTTCTGCCCACGTGAAAATCTCAGCCTTTATTTCTGAGATCTCCTCATAGGCATCTAGCCATCAGTTCAAGCCAGCATAGCTAAAACACAGCTCTTAAACTTTCTTCACCCAAGCCCTCCTTAAGACCTCATTTCTCGATCACTGTGGACAACGCAACCACCATCCTGCCCATCACTCAGGCTTATAACCTGGGTGTCATCCTTGATTTGGATGTTTCTGTAGGTCCTCACATCCAGGCTATGTCTCGGTCTTGCAAATTCTTTCTGTGTAACATCTCTGATATATGGCTTTTCCTATCCATCCATACATCTAAAACTCTCATCCAAGCTCTTGATTAGTGCAACATCCTTTCCTCTGGCCTTTATGCATGCAATCTTGTGCCACTCATATCCATTCAAAATGCTGCTCCAAAGATCATTTTCCTAAACCATTGCTTTGACCAAGTCACCCCTCTCTTTGCATCTCTCCACTGGTTCCATCTTCTCTATTGCGTCAGACATAAGTTATTTGGTTTCATTTTCAAGGCCCTTATGGCCTATCCCCACCCTAGCTGTTATTTCTTATTCAGTATCAGAAGGCCGATTCCTGCCTCTGATCAGCCAATGATGCTAGCCTTCCTCACCCACTTGTCAAATTTTCAAACAAGCACCCCTTTGTGCTTTCTCCCATATTTCCCCTCACACTCAGGAGGAATTCTCTGTAAACATCTGCAAAGTCACTGCTCTCCAAATCCGTCCTTCAAACTCTCCTTTGCTGCGATGCCTACAAAACAGTTTGACAAGGATTAGGCTGCTGGCGTGGTGAGACTATTGCCTATAATCCTGACCAATACTGTGTCATTGTTTCCTGGTACTTCCCCATCAGTCGGTTTGTGTGCATCCATTGTCTCATTTTATACTAATAGTGTAAGCTCTTTGGGGCAGGGGCCATCTTTTGTTCTGTGTTTGTACAACTCCTAGAACAATGGGGTCCTGGTCCATGACCAGGGGCCCTAGGCACTACAATAATAATGAGAAAGGGGCCTCCCTAGTACAAAAAGCATTGGGGAATGCTTCAAGGCTGATTATCTCTTAACTCCATGAGATTTCTCAGGAACAGCTCCTGGGAAGCTGTTGCAGGTGTCAGCAGGCCAGGCCTGGTGTGCTCCAGTACCTTATGCTCCATATGCATGTGCTTTCCCCCAGGCTGGTGTTTAGTCATAGAGTTTAAGGCCAGAAGTGACCAGTTGATCATCTAGTCCAACCTCATATATATCACAGGCCACCAGCACCCACACACTAAACCCATCAACCGAAGATCTTAAAAATATCAGCGCGGGATGTTTGACCACATGTATACAGTTTGGAACAAAAGATACATGTTAAATATAGACAGAGGGGAGAGGGATTTTAAAACTACTTTATATAACTATATCACAATTCATTTGACACTGGCCATTTCATACAGCTCTATCTATCTATTTTTCTACTGCTGCCCATCACCATGGTATCTGAGTATCTTCCATGTAAAAAAAAAATCAATAGCAAAGTCCCTAGTATACTTATTGGAGTTATTGGCATTTTTTCCTTTCCTGCTCCAAAACTCTGCTTGCAGTAGGTTTTTTTATTTTGATTTTTTAAAAACAAATATATTATTTTATTTAGAGTGCAGGTTGTGATAGGGTTTAGGGGTAGAAGGCGGTGTAGTGTTGTGATTATCATTCTTATGATGGAAAGGCTTTTATAATACTATATATAGTTCTAGACTCTTAGCAAGCCTGTTCGCACAACATTCAATTTATCATCTTCTTCATCTCCCAGGTACTTCTCTGTGGTCCCACTGCCTAATCAGTATTTTCTCCCTCCTATCTGTGTGCCCTGAATTATTTCCTGCTGTTTGGATGTTAGCCTTTATGAATCTCATTGTATTGATTGCATCAGATTTCAGCCTCTTTCTCCAGTTCATCATGATTATAATGTTATCCTCAAACTATTTGTGATCTCGCCTTCTTCCCCGCCCCCACACCTCAGCATCATAACCACTTTGAATTTTGTTGTCATAATCTCCACTCCATCCTAAATTTAAAATATTCATTAGTATTAATCCCAGAACAGACCCCTGTTGGGATCCAGTTTGACACTGACACATTGCTAATTACTCGGTGTGTGATTTATTTATTTTTAAGCCAATTGTGTGTGATGAAGGGAAGGAAGGAAATTAGAGGAAAGCATGCCGTTTTTACAGAAGGTGTAATTAAGAAAGGGTGGGAAGGAAATAGACATCACTGGTGTTGCCAACAAGACTCAGCAACATTTTATTCCACTTATTTCATCACCTTACACAGGCAGATGCTAGATTTTTCTACAGTAGGTAACAGAGGCGAGATATTTTGATCGCGGACTTCCAAGTTATGAGAGGGTGAAAAACAGGAGCGCCTCATGGATCAAAGAAGCACAGAGTGGAACCTCCAGAAGAAGCACATTGGTGAAATCATGGCCCCATTGAAGTCAATGGGAGTTTTGTCATTGACATCAGTGGAACCAGGATGTCACCCTCAGTATTCAAAATTCTATCTGATTAAAAGAGGAAAACTCAAAATAATGTGTATACACTTTTTAAAAAAACTCTTGTTGCCAGATTTGGAGATGGAGATACAAGTGAAGTTTGTTTTCTTTGCATATTTGAATGAACTTAGCACTCAGAAGTTCCCAGGCCTTCCCACCGCCAGCCAATGTGCTTCAATTTTCTGTTGAAAGGACCTCCTCCAGTAATTCAGACTTTTTACTTGTTCAGTCTTTGACTTCTCTGCAGGAAGCACAGTATTTCACAAGTGTGCTGACAAGAAGTATTGTTGCAGACACTGCTGGAAGACAGACAAGACCGTAGGAATAATGTTTAACTAGGTCATAACTTTATTAAGTAACGTCTAGGAATTTGTCCTGTGCAACTCATCCCTCTTTTGTAATCTGTACCACTGCTGGAGGGCTGTCACCACCCCCCACCACCTTTTTAATCTGGTCCAAGAACTGTTGCTGGGAACCCATCATCCTGCCTTGTACATGGGTTTAGGGGGTAAGGAAGAAGGGGTTTTCAGACATTAGTAACTCCAACTCTATCCCCCACAGCCCTTTAGGAGATGGCTAATCCACATCCAATTCCAGTTTCATTTGATCAGGGTACCAGACACCATCTTGATTGATTACCTGCACTGTGTAATGGCTGGAGCATAGGAAGCCAGGCCAGTAGCATGTGCTGAGTCAGGGTTTAAGGCAGGTGTCAAGACTATTTACCAACTCAAGTCAGGAAATGGGTACCAAGGTCAAACTTGGCCAGGGGCAAAGACAAGCCAGAAGTCAAGGTCTATAGCAATTCAGAGTCTGCATTGTTGCTCAGAAGGGTATAGCATAAATCTGTTGGCTCCCATGTACAGGGGCAGGATTTATAAGCTCCCTGGGCCAACTTCCTTGTTGAAATAGTTGGTAAGGACCAATCAGTCAGCCGCAGGGTTCTGTCACTCTGGCTTCTTTGAACAGTACTTCCTAGAGTGCCTAACCATTCAGCAATTGTTGGGTGCTGCTTTACCCAGCTCCCCAGAGCCAATGTGGAGGTGTTGGTCTCCCAGGCCACTGCAACCCTGGGTTCTAGACCTATAGATCCTTATGCACTGGGCACCTGCTGAGTTTTGACTAAATGAATTTTGCAACTTAACCTCCTTACTGTGTCCCTGGGCTGCTCTGGGGAAGATGAAAAAATGCCAGTCTGTCTAAGCCACTTTGGCATTGAGGAAAAAATTCCTTCCCAGATCGCAAAAGGCATCTTGCATGATGTCCACAGCAAGGCCTAGAAACCTGGTCCTATCCTAATTCCAAGAGGGGTGTGTGAAGGGGAGAGTGGTATTTCCAATACAGAATGGTGCCCTGGGGAAGTGGCAAGGGCTTATAAATCCTTGTGTACATCGGAGCCAACAGATTTATGCTATACCCTTCTGTCCAACCAATCAGCCGCAGCATCCCCCTCCTGAAGCCCATGGAGAGGCTGGGTTACCATAAGGAGCAGAGGTGAGGAAGGGTACAATCCTTAAAGGAGCCAATGGTTTTATTTCCCTTGCTGGCCCAGACACAGCAAGCCCTACCACTGAGGCTGTGTGGGATGTGGGGGAAAAGAGTGGAGAGGGAACTGTTTTTGTGGTGAGGACACTTATCTGAATTTGACTGAGATCAACAAGTAACTAAGTTCATATATACCACTGGTCACCAACAATTTTTGGCTCCTGCCAGATGAAATTGAATTCAGACCAGTGGCCTAGAGATGAAAGAGTTTCTATCACATTTTACCAAACCCCTGAGCCATCAAGTTCCCAAGTGCTTGAAATTATACAGTAATGTCAGAAAATATGCAGTCGTCATGGCATACAGTATGCTTAAAATGTTAATAACCTTTTTAGCTGTGTCTTAAACATCTTTGAGCTACTGTAATTTGACAGCAGATGATTTTTTTAGCTGTTTTCCTGGAGCAAATTATTCACTATTCCCATTACATGTCATTCATCAAAAACAACATCTGGGATACATAGCTGTAGCATAGCATCTGAACATTGTTAGCTCACCTCATATTGGAGTGTAATAGTCTCTCCTGAATTTAATAAGTCTGCATTAGTATGAGCAGTACCCAGAGTAACCTGAGTCAAAGAAAATCTATTTAACTCTGGTTATGGGAGAGGCATATTGTATAATTTTCCCCGATGTAACTTAAATGAAAATCAGTCTTACACACTGACTGAACACTTTCTAGCACTATGCATCGTTCTCAGATCTGTATAAAATCCTGTCTGAATTTGACTCAAGTATTGGGGTGACTTTGTATTTGTCCAGGATGCAAAGGTGAGCTGAATGTATACAGTTCTCCAAATGTACATTCAGATGGTCATTCTGACCGTATGCCCAGATGAAAAGTTGCATCAGGCTAATTCAAACAAAAACAAGAACAAGCCAAACTGTCATCAAAGGCTTTAGGTATATACTTTATTATTTGCATTTGGGTAGCACCCACAGTGCAGGAGGCACTTTCCACACACATAGGAAAATGAATTTCCTGCCCCAAAGAGTTTACAGTCAAAGACCCTCAGAATCCTATCTTGCATGTACCTACCCTCCACAAAGTTCTTTGGTGGCATGGTCTATGTTGTAGGCCTGGTACCCTAAAGTGTAAAACACATGCATACGTACACTGTTCTGTATAGTGAAAGGGGCCATGATGTGGCACCCTTGGGTTCTATATTACCTTCAAAGGCTAGTTTATGTTGTATGTCCCAGCAGTAGTCCGGGAATTCTAATTATCATGCTTCCAAACAGCCACAAGCTAAACAGTTTCCTCATTCAGCCACTAGAAAACTTTTGAAGGGCTTCTGTTTCCACCATCAGATCCAGGAAAGAGGCAAAACCCCCATAATATACTAGGGGACTAGTGAGAACTACCAAAACTTCACCTTGCATGTTGCTTTGCTCAAAGAGGCTAATTTATATTTCTACATTTTTGGATACAAACATTGTACCTAAAATCTGATCATGAATAAAATGATCAGCCCTCTAAACACAGGAATATCAGAATGGGATCTTTTTTGAAACCAATTTTCTTCTTGTTTTGGATTCCTGTATTGCAATCCATAGTAATACAGCCATGTACTGAACCATACCAGGATTAGGTTGGTACGTTATGTGACAGATGTATGTATGTATGTATGTATGAATGACAGGGTATGGTTTATGATTACCTGCAGTGTGATGTTAAATTTGTTTTAACCCAGCAATAAAAACTGCCTTCTAATTCTTTGTATTAGCCCGTATCACACACAGTGGGGTTATTTGTCACCGCACAGGGTTATACAGTGCACCTCAGTATATTTTTTCACAATATTACGGCAGAGCTCATAAACAGAAACAATTCCTGGCCAGAGACTGCAGGAGGCATTATAAATGCAGAGACATACCAGTACAGTATGTGTTTCATTTGTAGGCATATTTAATGCTTTTCATTTTAGGATTTCCACTTTCAGTTTAAAATCTTTCTTCTGTGTAGATGTTAAAACGAAATGTTAGATCAAGGAGGTCAGCATTTGTTATCCTATTTTTTTGGTTTGTATATGTTAGCATCTAACATGAGAATCATTCAGAAGTGTGTAGGATACTGCAGTAAGAAGAGTTTTAGCTTTTCTGGCCTAGAGGGCAGCTATACTTCATGCTTTGCTACCAAGGCAACAGTTTAGCTTCAGGCAACAACTCAAGTAACTGTATATGCTAATAAGAGATCAAGATTCTCCAGAACATAAAACTATGTCACCCTGTTTCAGTTGTAAGAATGTATTAATACCAAAAATGCATGGCTAACCTAATCTCTGTAACATTACATTTATTGCTCTCTCTAATAAACTGAATCTTTGAGGGAGAAGAGAAAAGGGTGAACAGACTTAATTAGGATGTGTCTTATAATGCAATAAGGGTCAGGAAAAACTGAGATGTATTCAAATAGATGCCCTCTCATTTTCTACACTTAGGCTGAAGGGGAAAAAAAAGATATCACAAGTGTATTCAGTGTGTTTTTCCTTATAGATTATCTGCGTATTCAGAATACTTAATTTCAGATGTTATTCACACCTGCCTATACCATTTGTATCTAATACATAGTGTAAGGATACCTTCAGCTATCTAGAGTTGTTACTGAATGAACTTTAAGTCAGCAATTTTGGAAGACACATAAACTAGCTCAGATGTTTCCAGACTCAGCTGGGATTTTTTTATTAAATGTACGAGTTTGAGTCTCCACTCCTTTGTACAGTTCACAGAGCTGGGAAAGAGCAAAAATTGCAGTATGTGCTGGGAGAATGTGAATATACTACACCAGAAATGGCACACCAGTCTATTGGCCCTTGTATATGTGTAACAGTGTAGGCATACACAACAGGGGCAAACAATTCCTAATGCATACAGGAACATGAGTTGCAGTCTGGTACACAGGCCAGACTGAGTCATCACTTCTTCAATGTGCCATACCCAGCACTCATGGTCTCATCAGGTTTTTTTAGTACTGCAGTTTTCATTTTTTTAAAAAGATTAAATTTCTGCTCCTTGGGGCTGTGAAGATAACCTCCCAAACTGGTGCAGTGTTGTTTTAAAGAGTTGATCGGTAGACAAACAGAAACAGCAACTCCAAAGGAGGCAAGAAGACTTAGGGTATGTCTACACTACAAGAGTAGTTCGATTTTACTTAAATCGAATATGTGGAATCGATATTACAAAGTCGAACGTGTGTATCCACACTAAGGACAGTAATTCGACTTTGTGAGTCCACACTAATGGGGCAAGCGTCGACATTGGAAGCGGTGCACTGTGGGCAGCTATCCCACAGTTCCCGCAGTCCCCGCTGCCCATTGGAATTCTGGGTCGAGCCCCCAATGCCTTCTGGGGGAAAAAATGTGTCGAGGGTGGTTTTGGGTAACTGTCGTCATCCAACCGTCACTCCCGCCCTCCCTCCCTGAAAGCGCCGGCGGGAAATCAGTTCGCGCACTTTTCTGGTCAGTGACAGCGCGGACGCCACAGCACTGTGAGCATGGAGCCCGCTGCGACCATCGCTGCAGTTATGGCCGTTGTCAACACCTCGCACCTTATCATCCACCTTTCCCAGAGGCAGATGCTGAGAAATCGGGCGAGGAGGCTACGGCAGCGTGGTGAGGACATGAAGTCTGAGAGTGGCACAGACCTGTCACAAAGCACGGGACCCCGCGCCGAGGACATCATGGTGGCAATGGGTCATGTTGATGTTGTGGAACGGCGATTCTGGGCCCGGGAAACAAGCACGGACTGGTGGGACCGCATAGTGCTGCAGGTCTGGGATGAATCCCAGTGGCTGCGAAACTTTTGCATGCGGAAGGGGACTTTCCTTGAACTTTGTGAGTTGCTGTCCCCTGCCCTGAAGCGCAAGGACACCCGGATGCGAGCAGCCATGACTGTCCAGAAGCGAGTGGCCATAGCCCTCTGGAAGCTTGCAACGCCAGACAGCTACCGGTCAGTCGCGAACCACTTTGGCGTGGGCAAATCTACCGTGGGGGTTGTTGTGATGCAAGTAGCCAACGCAATCGTTGAGCTACTGCTCTCAAAGGTAGTGACCCTGGGAAACGTGGAGGTCATCATAGATGGCTTCGCTGCGATGGGATTCCCAAACTGCGGTGGGGCTATAGATGGAGCTCACATCCCTATCCTGGGACCGGACCACCAGGCCAGCCAGTACATTAACCGAAAGGGCTACTTTTCAATGGTGCTGCAAGCACTGGTGGACCATAGGGGACGTTTTACAAACATCAACGTCGGATGGCCGGGCAAGGTTCATGACGCTCGTGTTTTCAGGAACTCTGGTCTGTTTAGACGGCTGCAGGAAGGTATTTACTTCCCGGACCACAAAATAACTCTTGGGGATGTGGAGATGCGTATAGTGATCCTCAGGGACCCAGCCTACCCGCTAATGCCCTGGCTCATGAAGCCCTATACAGGCGCCCTGGACAGTGAAAAAGAACTCTTCAACTACCGGCTGAGCAAGTGCAGAATGGTGGTGGAGTGTGCTTTTGGACGTCTCAAGGGGAGATGGAGAAGCTTACTGACTCGCTCTGATCTCAGCAAAACCAATATCCCCATTGTTATTGCAGCTTGCTGTGTGCTCCACAATCTGTGTGAGAGCAAGGGGGAGACCTTTATGGCAGGGTGGGAGGTTGAGGCAAATAGCCTGGCTGCTGATTACGCCCAGCCAGACAGCCGTGCGATTAGAAGAGCCCAGCGGGACGCGCTGTGCATCCGGGAGGCTTTGAAAGCTAGGTTCCTGAGTGAGCAGGGTAACCTGTGACTATTAAGTTTGTTTACAGAGAAGCTGAACCTGCCCCCGTTTCTTTACCCAGTGAATGTTCACTATCCTCTCCAGTTACATACCCCGTTCACCCCGTTCCCCCCCTTCCAACACACGTTTAAAAATAAAATCACTTGAAATTTGTTAATGAACACCGTTTTCTTTATTACTGTTTTCGCGGTAAAGTGTTGAACCTGGGACGCAGACTGTGGTGGGGAGCGGGTGTAGTGTAGTGATGCAAAGGATGCTTCTAAACTCGAGGAATGACAGGCTCAGCACTGGTGGACTGGTTGTTTCAACGGAGCCTGCCACCCCTCCTGTTCGGGACTCTGTGTGTGGGGACTATGTGACTTTGTGGCAGGGGGAGGACGGTTACAGATCCCCTGCTGCGTGGCTCTGTGATCCAGGATAAGGACCGCTGCATAAGATCTCTAACCGCCCTCACCCGCCACAAAGTCACATAGCCCCCCCACACACAGAACATGAAAACCACCTCCCAGACTGACCAGGGTAACTAGTGACTGCAATGTGTGTGTGCCCTGCTGCTGAACCTGCCCCCGCGTCTGTACCCTGGTAAAGGTGACTGTCCTGTCCAATTACCAACCCCCTTCCCCCCCTTCAAACAGACTCTCCTCTAAAAGAACATGATGGAAACAGTAATTAACAGAAACGTATTTTTTATTAGCAACTACACATGAAACTGGGGGATGAAACTGGGACGGGGGCTTGGGTGAGGCGGGAAGGAAAGGGCTTATCAGATTTTGGGGAATGACAGCCTTCTGCTACTTGAGCAGTCTGCAGGGGTGGAGTGAGAGTTTTCACAGACTCTGCCGCCCCTCCTTCTTGGGACTTTGGGTGAGGGGGGTATGGGACTTTGTGGCGGGGGAGGGCGGTTAGAGATAGACTGCAGCGGGGCTCTGTCCTCCTGCCTCCGGTCCTGCAGAACATCCACAAGGCGCCGGAGCATGTCCGTTTGCTCCCTCATTAGTCCAAGCAGCGTTTGAGTCGCCTGCTGGTCTTCCTGCCGCCACCTCTCCTCCCGTTCCATGTGTGATCGGTGGATTTGGGACAAGTTCTCCCTCCACTGGGTCTGCTGGGCTGCCTGGGCTCGGGAGCAGCCCATAAGTTCCGAGAACATGTCCTCCCGTGTCCTCTTCTTCCTACGCCTAATCTGCGCTAGCCTCTGGGAGTGTGATGCCAGGGTAGGTCGGGAGACAGTCGCAGCTGTGGGATGGGAAAAAGGGAGTGAATTCCTCAGAAAGATAAATTTTTTTGTGAACAAAGTACATAGTCTTTCTCTGTGAACAAGACCATGCACAGCACCTATCACATGCGCACTCAGAACAAGGTCGAATTTTCGGCCTTCGCATTCAGTGCCTGGGGTCTTGCAGTGCAGATCAGACAAGCGGGGCAGGACAGCGGAATTTGGGTAACAGGCTGACATGGTAAGCCGTAGACTTGTGGCTGCTTAAAACTTTAATAATAGCACTGGCCTCCTTTCACGTTCAAAGCAATGCCAGTCCCTGCTGCCAGCAATCCGGCAAGCATGAACTCTGCCCCTGTCCCACCCCCTCGCGGCTGTCCCAGGGAAAGATCCCTGTATGCTGCTCCTCTCCCGCCTCCACCGCGTGGCTGTAAACCGCTGGTTACAGTTCTGTAAAGGAACAGGCAAGCAGTCCCAATACTAACATTCCCCTACCTAATTCAAAGCAGGTCACCATGAGCGACATCACTCTGATGAGGATTTCAGAGACCGAGAAAGAAAGGATGCTTCGGGAAAGCCTGCAAAGACCAGGGCCGTATGCCGCCATGCTCTGCAAGGCAATGATCCCCGAGTATTTGATTGTCTCCTGGCGCGGAAACGTTTCCTACCACAGAGGACCCAATAAGGCCGCTCTCCCCAGGAACCTGATGCAAAGGCTTTCCAATTACCTCCAGGAGAGCTTCGTGGAGATGTCCCAGGAGGATTTCTGCTCTATCCCCGGACATATAGACCGGATTTTACTGTAGCTGCACTAGCAGGGACTAAACAGTAGAGCGCCTAGGGCAAACCAATCATGCTAAACCGGACATTGTTAGATTTTTTTTCAGTAGTTGCACTGCCAAGGACTGAAACGTTAAGCACCTAGGGCAAACTAATCATGAAAAACTCATTGTTAATATTGTTAATATTCCTGTTCTGTTAAAAATAAATGTTTACATGTTTAAAACACTTACTGACTGATCCTTCCCCTGATTCTGTGTCCGGGTTAACGCCTGGGGACGGTTGGTAGGGGATTTCTGTAAGGGTGATGAAGAGATCCTGGCTGTCGGGGAAATCAGCGTTGTAAGCGCTGTCGACTGCCTCGTCCTCCACATCTCCTTCCTCATCTTCCCCGTCCGCTAACATCTCCGAGGAAGCGGCCGTCAACAATATCCCATCCTCAGAGTCCACAGTCAGTGGTGGGGTAGTGGTGGCGGCCGCACCTAGGATGGAATGCAGTGCCTCGTAGAAACGGGATGTCTGGGGCTGGGATCCGGAGCGTCCGTTTGCCTCTTTCGTCTTCTGGTAGCCTTGTCTCAGCTCCTTGATTTTCATGCGGCACTGTGTTGCATCCCGGCTGTATCCTCTCTCTGCCATGGCTTTTGAGATCTTCTCGTAGATCTTTGCATTCCGTCTTTTCGATCGCAGCTCGGAAAGCACGGACTCATCGCCCCACACAGCGATCAAATCCAAGACTTCCCGATCAGTCCATGCTGGGGCCCTCTTTCTATTCTGAGATTGCATGGCCATCTCTGCTGGAGAGCTCTGCATCGTTGCCAGTGCTGCTGAGCTCGCCACGATGTCCAAACAGGAAATGAGATTCAAACTGCCCAGACAGGAAAAGGAATTCAAATTTTCCCGGGGCTTTTCCTGTGTGGCTGGTCAGAGCATCCGAGCTCGGACTGCTGTCCAGAGCGTCAACAGAGTGGTGCACTGTGGGATAGCTCCCGGAGCTATTACCGTCGATTTCCATCCACACCTAGCCTAATTCGACATGGCCATGTCGAATTTAGCGCTACTCCCCTCGTTGGGGAGGAGTACAGAAGTCGAATTTAAGAGACCTCTATGTCGAACTAAATAGCTTCGTTGTGTGGACGGGTGCAGAGTTAATTCGATGTAACGGTGCTAAATTCGACATAAACTCCTAGTGTAGACCAGGCCTTAGTAAATTCTGAAGCCTAATGATGAAAATTTAATTGTCAGCATTGTTCACTATGTAATTGCTGATCATAGTAGCAGCTATTCTGGGATCATCGGTTGAATTCTAGGTCAGCCCCTTGTCTGGGAGAAGGAAGTCACACCCTAAACCAATCAGCCCAAATCAGCTCACCCGATATTGCACTTGAGCATGAGCAATATACTTCATCTTAGCAATGGTGGGTCATCTCAACTTAGGAACCCGTTGGGGATTCACAGGCTGAGCCAGTCACAAGTGCACAGTTTTGTAGGTGCTCCAGTTTTGAACCACCATGGCATTCAGTGACACAGTCACCTTGCAGGTCCAAAAAGTGCCTTGCCTAGATTTCTTACCTTGCAATGTAATGTTTGTTTGCTTGATATTTCATTTCACGAGACCTCTGCACTCTGTGGTGTGTTCCTGGTAGCATCTGTCAGGGCAATATTGTCAGGAGTGGTGGTATACATTAGTGTTATGTGTGCCTGGTTAGCCTGGGTGAAGGGGATTCTCTAGGGCTGGGGTCCTCTCAGATTATTTTTCCTCTCCTCCTCTTCCAAGACCAGCTTCCTTACCTATAGAGTTGGGCAATACATTTTTCTTCTCTCGCCAGTTGGGTGGGAGAGATGGAGGCCAGGAGCAAGGCAAGGATGCAGGGACATATTGCACCCTTGTCGAGGCAATACAGGCTCTGGAGTCAGTGGTGGATCTTGGGAAAGGGGCAAGTCATTAAGAAGGGGAAGGAAAGGAGGATGAGAAGAATGGTTGGGTAAGAGGACTGGGGGTGTCAGCTGGAACATCTGGCTTGGTCGCTGGAGATTGGAAGTGTCCAGTGGTGAAAATACATCTTTTGACTCTTATTCCCCAGGTTCTGGATGTGCCTGTATCACTGACACAGTCTTCAGTTGCTCTTAGAAAACTGGACACCCTCACCCTGTTTAATACAGACTATAGGATTTTGGCAAGGTGATTCTGAAGCAGCTCAGTGGGGTGGCTCCAACGCTGATCTATGGGGCTTAGGCCAGTGCAATCAAGGGTAGGCTGCTAACGGACTTGCTGTGTGGGTGTCAGAAGGTATTTGATGCAGGGGCCTGGAGAGGGTCTTCCTTGCATCTTCCTTGGATCAAACCAAGGCCTTTGACTGGGTGTGGGATGTGCTGCAGCACTATGGGTTCCCAAACACCTTTCTGTTCTGTTAAAGAAATGATACCTCCTGTCCTTGCTGGATTTCTCAGATCAGTTTCAACTCTAACCTGCAGTTCTTGATAGACTTCCTGATAGTCCTGGGGGAATTGGGGCACAGTGAGATGGATGCAAAGGGAACAGAGACACCTCCACAGTCAAGGATTGCAGGATTTCAGGAGCGCAGGGTCAGACTCCTGCTTTCAAGTTGGAAGAATGCAACCAGGATTTACTGGGACCATGTTTGTGAGTATAATCAACCCTAGCTAATAAAACGTATCTTTTCAAGAGTTAAGTCTCTAATCATTCATTATGATGCAAAGAAGGTGCCAGAGGGAACTGCATGGGCAGCATAAAAACATTTGCCTCTGTTTTACCCTGAGGTCAAACATAAGGGATTTTGGTATTCTGGCCAGAGCTGCCTCCCTAACCAAACCAATTATCCCAGATATGACCCTTTGGGGGGATACTAAGCAATTGTTAAATTAATAACCCTCTTCTGGCAACTTTTTGCAGCTTTTAGAGATTTATTTGTATCTGCTAAATTGGAGACATAGTCTCCTGAAACCCCATGAATTGTTGATGAAGAAGAAAATCCAAAAAATGTGAATTTCTTCTTTTTAAACCCAAAGAGTTTGCAACCCTAGTCTGCTTAGTTTGGTCATAGATGAGTTAGACCCATAAATTTTTCATTCCCTTTGCAGAGAAAAATACACTGGGAGGACTATGGATAGAAGAGTCAGCATAGAATCCCTCTGTACGATTTAGAGCTCCCTGCAAGTACCTTAAGGAGAGGAAGGATGGCCCAGTGGTTGCCCTAGAACATAGGAGACCTATAGTTAATTCCCTGCTCTGCCACAGATTTCATGCATGGCCTTGGGCTAATCACTTAGCCTATCTGTGCTTCAGTTCCCCATCTATAAAATGGGGGTCCTGGAGAGGAGCTAGGCATGGCTGGGATAAAAAAATCCACCCATTGAGTCATCCTGAAAATTGACTCCCCTACAAGGGAGTTGGTCATACGATACACACACATGTAAGTCACTTAGAATCCATGCTGTTAGAGCTGGGGTGTAGTCACATATATGAAGCAGGTCTGGATGTTTTTAAGCCCTGTTGATCAGAGGGCCAGCTGAATCTGCCAGGGATGTGACATATCCACAGTGTTTGTTATCTACAATGCAAATGGTTTGTGGCAGGGGCTTTATTAACAAGACAGCACACCCTTAGATGTGGGCAAGTACAACTGGCAGACTAGAAGGTGATGCTTCACACAAAGTGAAAAATAACATGGCAGTATGCCCTGAAGTATAAAAAGAAATTAACTTTTAAGAACAGCTCGTTCTGTTGATTTGAGGAGAATACTGACTTATTATTCTCCCAGCATCAATAGATCTTGGAAATATGTACATTTATTTTTCCCAATTTTGATCCCATTAAGCTTCTGAAGGTGTATTTTCTATTCCTGTTGGAAGGAATATCGCATCAGAAAAGTTACAATGGGTATGAGTGCCGTAGCAATGCTCCTAAATGAAAGTATGCCCCAGTCATAGGGCAAGAAAGGAAAAAGTTCCCTTATACACCCCTACCCTGATATAACGCGACCCGATATAACGTGAATTCGGATATAACGCAGTAAAGCAGCGCTCCGGGGGGGCGGGGCTGCGCACTCCAGAAGATCAAAAGAAGTTCGATATAACATGGTTTCACCTATAACGCAGTAAGATTTTTTGGCCCCCGAGGACAGTGTTATATCAGGGTAGAGGTGTACCTCTTTGGAGTTATGCAGCGATCTCTTTTGCAGACTTGTATTTTGATGGGGTGTGAGAGTGTTTTGTATCTTGAAACCTTACGGTTCTGGGCAATATATGTATATATTATCTAATTATTCCTTCCTTTAGTGTGTGGAAGAGAACTATCATCCCACTTCAATGTTTTTATTTGTATTACTCATAACTCTGTATGGTTATTTTTCTAATATGTTTCTTAAACTCTTTTTTCCCTTTTGGGGATATTAAAGTTCTCTTTATGTTATATAGGTGCCTTAGTCTTTTTTTTTTTTTGTGTGTGTCATTTTATCTGGTTCAAATTGCGTAGGCACTGAGACGGCCTATTTATAGAAGAGGAGAGAGTGTGATTTTTGGCATGAGGGCAGTAGAGCCTTCACCTGCCATTGATCTACAGACCGAGGTAAAGGTTACCTACAAATAGAAAAATGTGACATTCTCCTCAGATAAAGAGAATAACTTGTTCTTCAAATCAAATGGAATTTGTTTTTGTTTTTGTTACTTTTACAATCTGACTTTAATGTCCTCAAGGTCTCAGCATTATTCCAGTTATTTGAAGTGTAGGAGTTTTAAGATCATGCATTCAGATTTACTCATCCTTGATATGGGAACTGCAATTGGTGAATGACAATAGTTTCCGAATGCAGAGACTTATTAGCTGTGGTTTGTTTTGATTTTTTTAAAGTAAATCCTAGCAGGTGGTGGTACATGACGCAGTCTTTTAAGACTCTTGCCCTTGTCTGTACATACAACATAGTATATATGACGTGTGCTTATTCTGTATGAACGCATAATAATCTGTGTGATTAGTCTAGGTTATAGAGAAGAGCTTTCTTGCACTCCCAGATCCTGACATTTCTTCTTGCATATGCCTGAGGCTTAGACAAGAATCCACTTAAGTGTGACATTCAGTACAAGGGGTGTAAGTATGGAATTCTTCCTGACATGGCCCTAGCAGTAAGGGCCAGCATGTCTGTAAGATGATTCGTGTAAATATATACAGGATCTGAATCTCTGTTACAAAGGTCATTTATATTGAGTTCTGTATAGAGATGGACAGAAGCATCTGTGGGAAATTTGGTAAACAAGGGGGTAAAATGATGACTTAGGAGTAAGTTGGTTGTGAGCTATTTGCTCTTTTTTATGTAAATAACATTTTAAAATTGTATATAAAAAGATTTACAGCTCAGTGACATTAAGGTACTCTTCTGTGCTGCCATGAGGGAGACGGGGGTTCAGATTCCCTCATGCCCAGAGGATTATGACATTGCAGAGACAGTCCACTCAGTCTCTTACTCTTTGAGAGTGATTTATCCAACTCAAAAGCACTAGTGGTTGGCTGCGAAGAGGGTAAGATCCAGTTCTCCACAAATCAGAGAACAGTAACTGCTGTGTTGTTGATTTCTGATTGTGGACATGTGTACTGAACTAGAACAGAGAAAATATGGGTGGATCTTCACGAGCACTATTGAGTCAGTAGAACTAAATGTGTCAAACACATGAAGGATATGAAATTATAGGTATGCTAGGAAAAAGGCTTTATTTAAAAATGTATAAACAAATGAGTAACTGATCACCACATAAATGATGGAATCACAATCTGGCTCCACATGAGTTAGAGTTGTTTCAATAGCTGCAGATCTCTACTATAAGGATGGTCACTTTTTATAAATTAACCACTGGGGATAATGAAATCTTCAGTTCATTCCTTTGTTGGGGCGAGATAACGGTGGCGCATGCACCTTGTGGGCAAGAAAGCGCCTGGAAGATGATGATGAATAACTGTAACTCCACATAAAAGAAAAAACATGAGATTGGAACCCCCTTCCACTTTGCAGAAGTTGAAACTGGGATCTGGCACAGCTCTGGCCTACCTCTCTAAAATGGATCCAAACTGGAATACTGGATCTGAACTACCTTGAATGTTTAGATCTGAACTTTTCAGCTGAGATTCATCTCCAGCTCCTTGTATACTCACATGTCACACTCATCCCCACATGGCAGTGTAAGTTACAGGATCTTCACTACCAAGCAAGCCTTTTCTTGGCAGCATGGCAGGGTTCTAGCTTCTCCTTATTGAATAGAGCAAATACTTGCCACTATTTCTTTTTGCTTTCATCATGCTTTTATGTGAGGTGTTTTTTTTTCTCTCCCAGCAATTCACACTTCTTAAAAAAATAAATAAAAATAACAAAGCCCTCTACTAATGAACAGTTCTTTAGTCTTTCAGTGTTCGGGTGTCCTAATGAGGACCCTGATGACCAGTATCCTCAAAGACCATTCTTAAGTAATTTTATGTGGTGGTCTGCTTGTGTGCCAAGTTAAATCACTGTAAGCCTGTATCTTATCTACTGTACTTCTGGTTATGGGGTGAAGGAGGCCGTCCTCCCAGCTGTTTATGCTTTTTACAGCCTGAAACACCTGGAATTCCCTTTATCACAGGCATTTTGAAACCCCATAAACTATTTTTGAGCTTTCAGCTATCAAACGTTGTAGCAAAATAACTTTACATCATTAATTTAAATTCTATAACACCTAGTATTTGAAATTTATTTTGAAATGCACCATCACTAACCTTGGGCTGTAAAGGCTCAGAAATATAGTTTATTTTTCAACCAGTAGAAGGAAAATGGCTTGAGAAAAAGAAATTATGGGGCTAAGAGCCAGCAAAGTTGGTTTTTATCAGTCATAACCACTGTCTGGAAATAAGATCCCACATTAGAAAATCTTTGGAATGGGAGGGTGGCCATGCTCTACTGTACTGTGGCAAAATATGCAAGTTCCATTATTATATTACAGCCATTAAGATAAAAAGTAGATGGTTATCCTCTTGGGGCTTGCATTCCTTACGAACTCAAACCTCCCAATGACTTCAGATAAGACACTATCCGGCTAAGCAGGCTTTCTCTATGAAGAATGTACAAAAATGTAAATGCTTACAAAAAATCCCTAACACTAAATATTTTATTTAGTTGGACTTGATTATATGCAGCTATCCAATGCTCTTTTTGCAGTATAGCAGGGGTCGGCAACGTTCGGCACGCGGCTCGCCAGGGTAAGCACCCTGGCGGGCCGGGCCAGTTTATTTACCTGCTGACGCGGCAGGTTCAGCCCATCGCGGCCCCCACTGGCCGCGGTTCGCCGTCCCGGGCCAATGGGGGCGGCAGGAAGCCGCGGCCAGCACATCACTCGCCTGTGCCACTTCTCGCTGCCCCCATTGGCCTGGGACAGCGAACCGTGGCCAGTGGGGGCCGCGATCGGCCGAACCTGCCGCGTCAGCAGGTAAATAAACTGGCCCGGCCCGCCAGGGTGCTTACCCTGGCAAGCCGCGTGCCGAACGTTGCCGACCTCTGCAGTATAGTATTCATGAAACTAGAATAGAGTTTCTCAGAGTCCTACAGCCCAGGCCCAGATGTCTACACTGCAATTAAACAACCCTGCAGCCTGAGCCTGCGAGCCCAAGTCAGCTGGCATGGGCCAGCCATGTGTTTTTAATTGCAGTGTAGATATATCCTAAGAGGCTACAGAGAAAATTTTCAAGAGTCCCAGCATAAGCTGCTCTGGGGCTTCCAATTTATTTACAACAATCTGCATCCACATTATCTCTAACCCATACTTTGTGATAAAGGCTGAGCATAGTGATTTTTGCATACCTCCCCTTTGAATGTTCATTTTATTGCTGACCTCGGCAGATTGTTTCTTATTTCATTCTTTGACTCTGTATTAAAAAAACAATTTCTAAGTTGCTGATAGGGCTATAACCCATCTTAATTACAATCCATAATTCTTTTTAATTAATTTCCATCTTGTACAGTTTTAGTTAATTTTGATTCCTGAGTACAGTACCCTTAGGAGATTGAACCTATCCTCTAGTTTTCAATTCAAAGGTAATGTTATTCAATCTTGCTGCGGGAGTAGATTCCCTATTTTATGCCCACTGCAATCTTACATACTTTTGTAACTCATTTTCTCAGAATGTCACCTTATTCCAGCCTTTACATGGCACTTAAATGTAACAGAGTAGTGGAGACGACTCTATTGACTGCAGTATTGACACTCTCGAAATACCATAGACAGCCTCAACACCAGCCTTATTTCATGGCTTTTTCACAAATAAGGCTATCTAGTGTTTTCCAAATGTTGTTAAAACTTTAATGCTCCCACTGAAGGAGATTCAAAAGCAAAGCAGTCAGTCCCTTTTAAATCATAGAATCCTAGAAATGTAGGGCTGGAAGGGATCTCAAGAAGTCACAAAGTCCAGTCCCCTGTTCTGAGACAGGACAAAGTAAACCTTGAACATCACTGAAAGGTGTTTGTCTAACCTGTTCTTGAAAACCTTCCATGATGAGGATTCCACAAACTCCTTTGGAAGCCTATTCCAGAGCTTTACTACCCTTGTAGTTAGAAAGTTTTCCCTAACGTTTAACCTAAATCTCCCTTGCTGCAGATCAAGCCCATCACTTGTTGTTCTACCTCCAGTGGGCATGGAGAACAATTGATTGTAGTCCAGTTTTTAACAGACCTTAATATATTTGAAGACTATCAGGTCCCATCTACCCCAGTCTTCTTTTTCCAAGACTAAACATGCCCAGTTTTTTAACCTTTCCTCATAGGTCTGGTTGTCTGAATCTTTCAGAAACCTTTGTTGCTCTCCACTGGGCTCTCTCCAACTTGGCCACAGCTTTTCTAAAGTGTGGCACCGAGAACTGGACACAGTACTCCAGCTGAGGCCTCAGCAGTGCTGTGTAGAGCAGGACAATTACCTCCTCTTACTTATATATGACACTCATATTAATACACCCCAGAATGGTATTAGCATTTTTAGCAACTGCATCACAGTGACTCATTCAGTTTGTGATCCTCTATAACTCTCCAGACTTTTTCAGCAGAACTATCTAGTTCTTCCCCATTTTGTATTTGTGCAATTGATTTTTCCTTCCTAATTGTACTACTTTGCACTTATCTCTATTGAATGTTACCTTGTTGATTTCAAACCACTTTTTCAATTTGTCAAGGTCATTTTTAATTCTACTCCTGTCCTCCAAAGTGCTTCAAACCCCTCCCAGCTTGGTGTCATCCACAAATTTCATAAGCTTATTCTTCACTCCATTGTCCAATCATTAATGAAGATATTGCATAGCACTGCACCGAGGACTGATCCCCTGAAAGACCCCTCTAGATACATCCTCCAAGTTTTAGATGGGCCTATGTCTTAGAGCACCTCAGCAACTTCAGCCAGTGCAGAATATGGCTGTCTACTTGTTTGATGGTGATTCTTGCAGGAAGAATCACCTTTACCAGAGTTCTGTGATCTACACTGGCTTCACATTCATTACTGGGTGAATTTTCAGAGGTAGGTTAAAACTTGTAAAGCTTTTCACCTCACAGAGTCATAGAGCCCAGGCCCAGATGTCTACACTGCAATTAAACAGCCCAAGCCCTGCAAACCTGAGTCAGTTGGCACGGGCCAGCCGCACAGGTAGTGTAGACATACCCTTAGATCCTGGGACTGCTAATTTACATCAGTCCCCTTATAAAGTTGGTTCTGCCCTTTCTGACAGTTATCAGTAAGGCTATGATTTTGTCATGATTATTTTTAGTAAAAGTCACGGACAGGTCACGGGCAACAAACAAAAATTCACGGCATCCCGTGACTTTTACTAAAAATAACCATACAAGCTGGGGCAGAGGCACACAGCCCCAGCTGCAGCCCTCTCCGCAGGGGAGGGGTGCTTGGCCTGGTGGCGGCCCCTGCCACTAGCCATGGGGCAGGGGTGCACAGCCCCGGCAGCAGCCTCCACCGTGGGGCTATGTGGGAACCATAGCCCCAGCTCCAGCCCCTGCCATGGCTCCAGCCACGGCTTCAGCTGCTGACAGTTGAAGCTGAAGAAGTCAGGGAGGTCCGGTAAAGTCACGGAATCCGTGACTGCCTTGACCTCTGTGACTAAATCGTAGCCTTAGTTATCAGCACAACCTGTGTCGTTTTGTTTACCAAGAATTTCTTACATTTTATAGTAACATTCTTCAAAGTGACATGTTCCGAAAACTTAGTCATAAGAGTCAGAATACAGCAAATGAAAGAAAGTGATACTAGGGGTCAAATTTTGTTCCTGGTTATGCTGGTGCAAATCCAGAAGTCAAGTATAATTCTGGATTTGCAGAGCGGTTTAATGAGAGCACTGAGTGGCCCTCTCACTTGTAGCACCTTTGCATATATATATGGAACAAATGTGCGCAGAGAAGCAGCTACACCTCCATGTATATGTCTTGCTTGTCCTTCTGATTCCAACAGTTCACATGACAAAGAAGCCTTTAGAGGGAAGACATCATAAAATACATCTGAGTCTTGAGCAGAAAGAATTGTGTTCTGTTGTATAGCTGTCATACACTAAAGCTGTCTGCTTGTTGCTGGTGAAGAAACAGATATTTTGCAGTGTCTTAATGTTATGAGACCTTCCTCTCTTATTTGCCAAGTAATCTGTATGAAGGTGGCAAGTTATACTATGTCTTTAGGGCCCAATGTGAGAGTCCCATGCACAGAGGATTTGCAAGCTTGAGACAAAATGAACTAATACTGACTTCATGTACTATATATTTTTTTCTTTGACTTCTTTGTCCTCTAATCTTCTTGAAACTAAAGAGTATACAAAGTGTTCTGCTGGACCAGTGTAACATCCATTCATAGAAGGAGAGAGTGCCTAAGGAAATCCTGACATTGTTTGCTATTTTTTCCAATTCTTTCATTCAAATACATCACCAGCTATTAGGAGGCACTCCAGATGCCAATACGGTATTAGCACCAGAGTAGAGAGGAATGATGGTCCAGTGGCTTGGGCACTAGCCTAGGAGTTGGGAGACCTGCAGGCAGTCACTGCTCTGCCACAAACTTCCTGTGTGACCTTGGGAATGTCACCTGGCCTCTCTGTGCCTCAGTTCCCTAGCTGTAAAATTTTCCCTACCTCATGGGCTGTAGTGAGAATAAATACATTAAAGATTGTGAGATGCTCAAATGCTATGGTAATGGGGGACATATTAAAACCTGGTATAGCGTTAGAACTTCATATAAATTCTGAACGTTAATCATGTTGAAAGTGGAACTGTCAGCATAACATACAATGTATAACAAGGAACTGTAGAAGCAAGACAGTGCATATTTAGGACTTCTAAGAAATTCTATCATTGGGGATAAATCTAATCTCTTAGCTCCACAGACACAGCACCATCTATGTAGTTACCCTGAGTTAGTGTTACCTACATATGAGTATTTATTGCTGATGGGTGGTGTGATGGGGTGGACTAGGCCCAAAGGCCGCCTTCTGAAGGCCTCAGGGTTCCGCCAGACCCATCCCAGGAAGGGAGCAGTGGAGAGATCCTCCGAGCAGCCTATAGTGGTTGTGAAGAAGCAACTAATCAGAGGGGCTGCTGGACCGGCCAATCAGTGGCCAGGAGGGCCCTATAAAGAGGATCTGCAGAACAGAGCAGCAGTTAGTAGCTGGAGAAGGAAGGACTGTGTGCTTGGCTGGAAGAGCAGTGGATCATGGACAGCTAAGTTGGGGTAGGGCCTGGGGGAGTGGGAGGCTCCTGGCTGGCTGGCTGGCTGCTAGGACTAAGGCAAAGACAGTTTGCTAGTAGGGACTGGAGGAGCACTGAAGGAGCTCCTGGCTGGCTGTGGGGACTGAGTAGACACTGAGCCTGGGGAGGGTCACAGGAAGATAGTCCCCCCAGGGAGGAAGGCCTGGGGATACAGCCCCATACCAGGGCTGGACTGATCTAAAGACTGGACACACCCAACCAGAGGGGGTGCTTGTGAGAGGTGGGTGCTGACCCCATTACAGGTGGTCATTACTATGTTACTATAAGTTTTATTGTTAGGGTGCTAGAGCTCTTAATATGGACCTTTTCAGTTACTATTTAAATCTAAAGAAACAAAAATACATTGTGTAAGGGGGTGAGGGTTGGATTTGGGAGCCCAGCACCCTGGCATGGAGCAGAGCCAGATTTTGCACAACGCAAATTCAGTGAGGTGGATTGAGTGGGAAAGCAGGGGCAAGCTCAGAGGAGCAGCTGCTGCATAAATCCTCCGGTGGTCGTCCCCCTGCAACAAGTCACGATGCATCAATGGAACACTGCTCCAGTCACTAGCCTGAAATTTCTCCAGAATCGCTTCCTAGCCTTGGAGAAGAATTACTTCACCTTTGTCCCCAGTATGAAGATGTCCAGCCCCTGGAGCGGACACTGGGTTTTTGCATTTGGATTAGATTAATACATTGTCCTTATTAAAGAGAGGTGTTACAGATGATGAGTACATGGATGAGAACCTAGGTAAGTGGTTCAGGGGATTAAAAACCACAGTCTTTTTACTTCTAGCTCAGATCCAGCCTAGAGTGATAGTCTGGCCTATTTGGTGGCCTATGCAAAATAAGCTGGTGGTCTAAGTCTGTTTCTAGTGAAAGTATCCAATCATAGAAATAGCTACCAGAGCTGGCACTAATAGATGCCTTTAGGGCTGCCTTAGTGAAAAGGCCAAGTACCAAAATGGCTTGAAAGCAGATCTATACTTGTCTGTAGAGACGGTCCTTCCAAACATGTAGGCAGGATCACGGGGGGGGGGGGGGGGATGCTTGCACTTCCCACGATGTACCTTTCTATGGATAACTGCCGATTGCACTTTTTGCTCTCAACCCACCACCCTCTGCAAACACTAAATGTATTTATAAAAATGTAAAATCAAATACAATAATTGTACTAACTTGTAATAAGGTGGCTTGTCCCTTAAGGGTGGAGGCCTGGGGTCAGTACAGAACTACTCCAGCTCACCTGTGCCTCATTAACAGCCTGAATGGGGCCTGATGGATGACAACTGATTCCCCTATGAAGGGCAGTAGGATGGTCCACGGGGGGATTGTAGTACAGCTCAGAAAACTATAGTGAGTTGGCAGGCTCCTGTATGGGAAACCTCGATACTAGGAGAGCTGAGACATCAGAGCCAGAAGGCTGAACTCCAGCCAGGTCAAGCCTGAGGGTGGCTGTTGAATTAGGACTCAACTCTTGGAAGGAGGGCAGGGAATTCCCTACCTAAGAGGAGAAATATATTGAATGATGGGGTGGGGGTCTGGAGGTTTAGAGAGAGAGAGACTTTGAATTAGGAGCCAGCTTTAGAAAGGCACAGTGGGGACACCCTCCCTCAGGGGAAAGAGACACTGAACTAAGGTTAAAACCTGGAGGACCAGTGTATAAGGCCTAAATAAAATGGACCCTGTAGCAGGGTGGTCACCCTGCTCCTGCCCTGAAGGGCTTAAAACAGCCCTGGGAGAGGGCTGCAGTGGGGGAAAAGCTAGGCTGATTGGGGAAAGCAGCCACAGGTGGGGCCATGCCCCACTCAGACCACAGCTGGCCCTATAAGAGGGCTGAGGGCCAGAGACTGAGACAGACTCTCTCTAGCTTCTGAGGGAGAAGGACCTGGGAAGCTGAGAAGGGTATCTAGGGTGGAACAGAGGGAGCTGCAGAGCTCCAGCCTAGCAAAGCCCCAGGGTGCAGGCCAAGCTAAGGGCCCACAATAGGGTACTGGGGCAGCCCAGACCTAGGCAGAGGCAGCTGGTCCAACCCCCCTTGCCGACGATGAGTGGTTTACAAACTGCAGTCTGTCCCAGGGAGCAGGGGCTAGATGATGACTGGCAGTAGCCACTGAGGCAAGGTGGGGATAGGGGGTTGGGGGTTCCCCTGGGAGGGGGAGACCCAGACAGAGGGGGTACTATGGTGGACAGAACCCCTAGGCAAAGGACACGGGGCCAGCGGCAGGTGAGACACCAGCCTGCAGAGGGCGCTCCGGAGCTGGAAAAGAGCTAATTCCTTGGACAACCAGCAGGAGGCGCCGCACCGGTGAGTCGTCGCCCCGCCACAGACCCCAAGAGGGGAATGTTTTAATTACCTTTGGACTGAGTGAGTTATTGAGGAACCAAGAGGGGGGAAAGTGGCAGGATGCCACAGAGTGACATCTGGCTACGAGGGGCATTCAGGAGGTGGCTGATGCTACTACAGATCTATACCCTCACAAATACACACAATCCAGTTCTAAGAGCATATAATGTCAGGTTTTAATTGGCTATAACTTAAATAAGGTTGGTATAGTTTGTTATATTAGAAAATAAATATGCACAATTTAAGAATGTTTGTTTACTTAACTTTAAGCAGCTCCAAAACTTGTCCTTTGTACCCCCTGATCCTCTGGCATTTTTAGACAAATGCCTCCTTATACATACCCAAAATGCAGCAGATTCCACACTAGCCTTTTGTGGTTTCTAACCATAAAAGTAACCTATGACTAAACAAACATGTTGAGCTTAAATCTGAATGAGACTTCTGTGAGAGAAAGCCTTTTGTCATAACTTTAAAAAATAGTTCCTGCTTTGATTTTTTTTATTTGCAATATGCAGCTTCTAGCAGGGATTATCACAGAGCTGATGTGGCATACTGGTAGTGTCATATTAAAATGCCATTGGATATTGAAATACAGCTGCTTTTCACAAAGACGAGAACCATAAATTGATCACTTATTCAACACTTACATAGCACAGAAACCTGAGTTACCCTAAGAAGAAAATTGACAAAAATATTGCAAGAACATAAGAAAATGCCCATATGTCAGATCTGAAGATGTCATCAATAATAAATCAATCATCTCAGCAAATAAATATATCAGCAGTACAGTTTTTACGACTCTCTTTTCTTCAATCTCTAGTCATCAGTCTCCTGTGTCTCTCTCTAACTTTCCTGTCTGGAATCATTTATCCATTTTTCTCTTTTCTTGTACAGGTGTTGAGAAGGGTCCAATATTACAGTACACAGTGTTGCTAATTCTTGAAATTTTATCACAAGTCTCCTGGATTCATATGACTAGGTAAATTTCTAGCCCTCATGATTACAGAGGAAAGTTTCAAAATCTGAACCCTAATGGCTATGATACAAGAAGGAATATAAAGAGAACGCAAAAGTCATTTGTAAAGGGCTCATGATTTTCAAACCAATGTCATGATTTTTGAGTGCTTGGGGTTGGCAATAACTGTACTGTACTGGCAAAGGCTGGCAGAGGATGAGCTCTGTGTGTTTGCAAAAGGCGAGGCAGAGCAGTTCAGAGGCATGGAGGTGTTCTACTACAGTATATGATACATGCGGATTGGAATGTGGCCCCCATTTTGGCCTCTCTATCATAGGCTTCCATTTGGGAGCCTGAATCGGCCTCAGAAAGCGGGGTCTGAGGCACTCTACCTACAAACACTCACCATCTCTAGGGTCAAAACTAGGTTGTTCCAAATGATGGGTGCAGTAGCATAGCTGAAAACAGAGACTAGCAGCCAGACCTCAGCATGTAGGGACTGTGGGATACATTGGACATTGAGCATCTCATGCTCTCTGAGCTCTGTGTAGGCAAAGGGCAGGGCCAAAACACTGCCTTTGGGATCCTACCTCTCAGGGAGTTGGGCAGGCAACAGGCCCTCAGGGAGAAAAATGCAAAGGGAGAGAGAAGTCTCCCGCTGATGTTGCCTCAGAACACCTCCTGCCTGGTCTTCTGTGGGGCCTCAACATCACTAGTGATGTTAACATGGCATTTGCCTCTGAGACAGCGTTCCCCTTTCCATCTCCTCTCTTCCCCTCATTAGCATGTTGTCAGGAGTGCTTGCTCCCCCTTCTTGAATGGCTACTGGAGTTTGACAGGAGAGGATCTCTCTCCCCCCCCCATCAGCTTGTCAGTGACCAGTACTTTTAAATCATAAACCCAAGCATTTAACTTCAGTTTCTATTTGTACTTCAGTTGATTGGGGCTTAAAGGCATTCAGATGTCTAGTAAAGTTATTTTCACTTACTTTTATTGTATACCTACCACTGGAGCAGAGCAACCGATACTGTGGTGAGGGAGCATATGTAGAGTATAAAACAACCTTTCCTTTAAAAATAAAGGAAAGGCATGAAAATTAGTAATGCATATTTGATAAATATACTGATTGGGAGCTTTTATGAAAATAAGTGTCTAGCTTCTGGACCTTCAGCCTTAACAGGCATCTATTCATTGCAACACCACTTTGACACATTTACTTTCTATGACTTCAGTACTGTCAGTGCATATTCCCTATTTATGTCAAAAATGTCCCTCTGATATCTGCACAATATCTCAACTCTGATCCTTGACTCTCCCTACCATATATCCATGGATCTCTCACTGATACTAACAGAAGATACACATGCTCCTGGAAGTTGACAATAATGGCTGTTCCATGCATGTAGTGAGAACGACATTGCAGAGTTGAACACTACTATGTGGAGTAGAAAAAAGAATTTTACTCTTAATTGAAAGGTACAGTAGGATAATACCCCTGCCAGTCATCTGTTAAGAATAAGTGCAAGTTAGATGCATGTAGGAAGTCATAAGTAATGTGGTCAATCAGTAGCATGCTTAAATGTTAAATTCAAAATGTTCAAGGTTAAAAATAGATTACATTTGTAGGGTGCTTTGCATCCCAAAGGGTCGTAAAGTACTTCACAAATTGTACATACAAACATTCAAAAGTAGTCACCTCTGGCATGGCATGGGGCAATCAGTGACCACACAGCAAACAAAGGAGGAGAAATTATGGCCAATTTTTTTTAAAGGTATCTCAGACCTTTAACACTTTCTCAGAGTGGACAGAATCTCTGCTTTTAACAACTCCTTTGCTACATCATATACCATAGACTGCATGCTACTTACCTTGGAAGAATGAAAGGCTGAGTTGACTCTGCTAGGTTGTGTTTTATATGAAAGTAAAATGCATGCATAGGAAATTGTATATAAATTTGAGGAAGCAGTATATCTCTTTCATGCATGTAGACATAAACTGAGATACCTTTGGCATAGCAAGGAATAATTGCCTGATGTCTGAGAAGGAACAGTGAAATTTAAAGAGGGATTATAGAAGTGTCTCTGTAAGAAAGCAGTCAGAAAGCTGATATTTAAAATGGATTAGTAAAAAAAAAAAAGCCATTATAATTGGCTACTACTGACTTAATTTTGGTGGGCTGTGGCAGGGGATCAAGAGGAAGGTTAGCCATGCTGCCTGATATTCAACTATTTTAGTCCTGGGAAGGAATAAAGCTTTGCAAGAGTTGCTGTTAATATAATGTTGGCATATTTTAAAATATGAGATTACATAAAAGCAAGCAGAGGTGTGGGATACTCGTATGATTAAAAAGTTGTGTTTTGCTCAGCACAGAGTGGTGTTTTTATAAAAGGAGAGAAGAAACAGGTGTGTGTGTGTGTGTTTAGGGTAGCTAGGAGTAGAGCTAAGCAAATAGTACAAAAATTATACAAAAATATTTGTTCAAACTTTTAGATTAATTTCCTTCAGCAGTGTTTGTTCTCCTTTTTGTGTAGTTGCTTTGAATACTCTAGCAAATGAGTTTACTGGCAGGTTCATGAAAATGGCTAATTTTAAGGATCACAAAATATTCACAGAAAGCACATTTCAACTTTGCAATATCAAGTTCTTGCATAAAGAACCTTCTTCAAAGAGTTGTGCTCATCCAATCAGGGCATAGAAAAATACCAGGCCCACCTATTGTGTTTGCAACCACTACAACTCAAGATCTGATTTGTGAATATCAAATACTTGAAGCAGTACTCCCAGTGAACATTTTGTGAACAATCTATAGCCTTAAAATATGTTCACATTAAGCACACATTGAATAAATACTTTCATGGAAGTAGCTTTGATCTGTTCATTCGCCATTCAAAAAGCAGAAAAATATAGCTGAATTCATCAAATCATTTGCTGTGATGACTAGAGCTCTTAGGTACTATAATAATACAAATTAATAGTAAATGCATTGTCCCACACTAGCTACGTTCTAATGGCACAGTTCACCACTGAAGTAGTAGTTCTTCAGAGTGCTGTATTGCTTTAGTCTAAGTGCTTATTACATAGCAAGTTTCTGGGAATCAGAAGACCGAGTAATTTCTGAGTAAGAGTGGGATTAAGTCCCTGATAGGATCTGATGTAAGGATTGTCACTTACCCTCTAGAAAAGAATCACAAATGGTGGCGGCAGCTCAGAAAAATGTTCTGCTGCTCTCAAAGCTGGATGGACTGATTCTACTTCAAAATGGAGGCAGCTGCAGAAGTGAGTCTGATGTGCCTTGTGACCCTGTGCAGACTGAATTAGACAGCTTATGACTTGTCCATCTATAAAATGAGGATAATAATACTTAGCTAGCTTTCAGAGATATAGGAAACCTTTTATTACGGATAGAGCAGCAGGCTATGCCTGATCCTTATGTGGGTAGATGGTCCTGGGAAGTGTTGGAAAGAAACCTTCCTTTTGCTTTCTTCAGACTTCACACACAAAGGCTAGGCACCTGTACAACATAAGGACTTGCTCCCTTTGCATTGTGGTTATCAGCTGGCTTCTCTGCCTCCTGCTCCTCCCCCACCCCATCTCTCTCCTTGATGGCTGTTAACTATGAAAGCCAACATTACAGCAACTCCCCTGATTCCTTTGAGAATCATCTGCATTAAAGACTAGATTTTTTTTTTCAAAGGGGTCTCAGTCTAACCTCTAACTGCATGCTGAACATTGTACTTGCGGTTTTTGTCATTTTCTGTTTGAGTCCTTAAGATTGTGTATACAGAAGCCACAGGACCTGATTATTGTGGCATAACTAACTCCACTGGCCTTAAAAAACATTTCCGCTGATTAACCTGCAACAGAATATACCTGTGTTCACACCCTACACACTAATGTCATGTTTGTCCAAGGCATGTCTTGTAAGGTATCATTTGGAAACTCATAATTTGCTGGCCAACATCTTGATAAAATGTGTGGCAACATGGAAGTTAAGATTTCTCTGTATGATGTTTTTAACACATGTTCCAAACCCCACCGCCCTGCACAATCAGAAGTTGGCAACCAGGTCTGTCCTAGACAAAGGAATGTGCTCTCCTTAATTTGCATTTAAGAGTCATCAAGCAGGGAGGGGGGAAAAAGAAAGCTCAAACAGGTGAGAAAAAGCCAGCAGGGAACATCCTTCCACATAGACATTTGGTCTTCTAGTGCCCAGCTGGAAATATTTTTCAAGAGGGGTACTGAAACTATAAAAGAAGCAGGCATAAGATCCTAGAGGAGGGGTCCAGATATGGAGCATGTGGTGAGAAACTGTGCTTGGCTCTAATATGGTTTAAGTTAGGCATTAGTAAGCATCTTATCTTTATTTTTCTTGTAACTATTTCTGACTTTTATGCCTCATAACTTGTACTCAAAATCTTTGTAGCTAATAAACTTGTTTTACTGTTTTATCTAATCCAGTGTGGTTAAATTGAAGTGTCTGAATAACTATTTGAGATAATAAGCTGACATATTATTTCCTTAAAGGAATAACAAGAGGGCTCCCCACAAGAGGGCTGGGCAGTACAGGCATACGTTTATGGGGGGAAATCTAAGACTGCGGGGTGTATGGGATCACCCTGCAGTATAACCAAGGCTGGTGAGAGCCAGAGTGTAACCCAAATGTGGCTGACTGGCTAGCACACACTCGGTGTGGCTTGCTGGAAGGTTGTTTGTAAGTGGCCCAGGTGGGAACTACTTCAGCAAGGCATTGCAAGCCACACAAGGTTGTAGGACAGGGGTGACACAGCCCCCACTGGTCTCGACTGTACCCTGGTATGTCACATAACCCTGGCATGAGATCAGAATCAGACCTAAGAACACATGTGTTTATAAACTAAGGGCTTAACTGCCTTATCTGATCGCGTCAGTATGGCTTGTGCACTATGTAAGATGGTGGGCTATCTCACCAACCCAGGAAGGATCAAAGCCACACCCACATCTGTTTCAGGCCCTTGACTTGGGGCATTATTTTGGTATTTTGCCTAAATTTTCCATTTAACCAATAAATTAAGCATTTCCTTTGCCCAGCATGGGCTATAGCTCCCAGAGGCTTTTCCCTCATTTCTTACAACCCTTCTGAGTCCTGGTCATAAACCCAAGGCTCCTATAGTAGCTTTCTGTTCCCTAAAGTCCTCACATCCCAGGCCACCCACCTGGGAGATGACTAGAAATTTTGATTCTTTCCATGGATTCCTACCCCCTCTCTCCCCCCCAAAACTCAGCTGACCTCTTGCTGGCCTTTATAAGGATCAGGTTCTTTTCAGACCATCACCTGCCTCGCCTCACCCCGCAGCATCAGATGGGGGGGGGGGCAGCTGATTAGTCAGAGGAGGGACTGGGCCCATCTTACTTCAAAGGGGCCAGTTGCACTATGACACACCCACTCCAAGATTTTCCATACACAAACTTAGGCACCTAGAAAGTTAGCAGTGTAACTTCAGGTGCTCAAATTTGGAGGATGTCACATCTGAACACTTGTCTCTAGAGGTCTTGGAATAATAGATCTCTCACTTGATCTGCCACAGAATAAAAGCTCGGTTCCTGTCAGGTCAGCCTTTTTGTAAGATATGAATGCTTTGATTATAAAAGACTAATAAGTTTCTGGAATGGATTCCAGCCAGTGACCTTTGATTCCAACCAGTCAACTTTGGTGATACTCTGGAAGATCAACTAAGCTTGAAAATGTCATCAATGTCTGTTACATTTGTTCAATGTATCCTCTGACACTCACTCTACAGCAGTGGTTCTCAAACTTTTGTACTGGTGACCCCTTTCACATAGCAAGCCTCTGAGTGCGACCCCCCCCCCCCCCGCATATAAATTAAAAATACTTTTTTATATATTTAACACTATTATAAATGCTGGAGGCAAAGCAGGGTTTGGGGTGGAGGCTGACAGCTCGTGACCCCCCCCCCCCATGTAATAACCTTGTAACACCCTGAGGGGTCCCAACCCCCAGTTTGAGAACCCCAGCTCTACAGTACATGAGGCACCAGAAATATAGCCAGTTTAATATGGATTATTATTATTTGACAAAGAGCAAATGTATTTGATAACTAACATTTTTACCATGGTTTCGCTCAACCTCTCATGCTTATCATGAGAGAATTCTCCACTCTGTTTGATCTATAGGTGGCATGGCGTCCATCCACTCTGACTGCTGCTACTTTACTAATGGGACACAAACTGGGCAACAAAGAATCAGGCATATTAATCAACTCACCTATTCAAAAACAACCTTTCTTGTGTTTTTCATTTAAAAATGCTACAGTATCTTACAGTACTCTCCCCCAAAACTATTGTTAAGTTTAAATCCAAATTCTTAGCTTCTGTAAGTGCATGGAAATTTATTGAAGTCAATGGAATTACACACAACAGTGGTGAACTTTGCCTATAGCAGTTGAGGCAAGTACTATAAATGATTGTTGCATTTTTTTTCTTTATAGAAAACATGCTTCATTATTGTTAGTGTAGTAGCATTGCCTATTCTTAAGGTTGCCCAACATTTACCATTATAAGACCCTGTTCTCAATTTCTTATAAATGCCAAACTTTAACCATTTGGGCTGAAATTTTCTATGCCAGGTTTCTACCTCATGCTGCATTTTTTAAATATGTTTCACCTAAAATGGTTGAACAATTTTCAGGGAAATTTGGCCACTGCATAGATATGGGCCACTAGGTTGTGCTGCCCTGAGCAGAAGGATAGCCTTACTGATTCTGGCCATTGGGCCATACTGCTGTGAGCGGCAGGGCCGCCACCTAGATCCAGGCTATTTGGTCCACCAAATAGACATTTTGCGAGAAGTATGGGTAATAAGCAGGAAGAACTGGAAGTGCTAATAAATAAATACAACTATGACATTGCTGGCAGCACTGAAACTTGGTGGGATAATACACATGATTGGAATGTTGGTGTGGATGGATACAGCTTGCTCAGGAAGGATAGACAGGGGAAAAAGGGAGGAGGTGTTGCCTTATATATTAAAAATGTACACACTTGGACTGAGGTAGAGATGGACATAGGAGATGGAAGTGTTGAGAGTCTCTGGGTTAGGCTAAAAGGGGTAAAAAACAATGGTGATGTCATGCTAGGAGTCTACTACAGGCCACTTAACCAGGTGGAAGAGGTGGATGAGGCTTTTTTTAAACAACTAACAAAATCATCCAAAGACCAAGATTTGGTGGTGATGGGGGACTTCAACTATCCGGATATATGTTGGGAAAATAACACAGCGGGGCACAGACTATCCAACAAATTCTTGGACTGCATTGCAGACAACTTTTTATTTCAGAAGGTTGAAAAAGCTACTAGGGGGGAAGCTGTTCTAGACTTGATTTTAACAAATAGGGAGGAACTCGTTGAGAATTTGAAAGTAGAAGGCAGCTTGGGTGAAAGTGATCATGAAATCATAGAGTTTGCAATTCTAAGGAAGGGTTGAAGGGAGAACAGCAAAATAGAGACAATGGATTTCAGGAAGGCAGATTTTGGTAAGCTCAGAGAGCTGATAGGTAAGGTCCCATGGGAATCAAGACTGAGGGGAAAAACAACTGAGGAGAGTTGGCAGTTTTTCAAAGGGACGCTATTAAGGGCCCAAAAGCAAGCTATTTCGCTGGTTAGGAAAGATAGAAAATGTGGCAAAAGACCACCTTGGCTTAACCACGAGATCTTGCATGATCTAAAAAAATTAAAAGGAGTCTCATAAAAAATGGAAACTAGGACAGGTTACAAAGGATGAATATAGGCAAACAACACAGGAATGCAGGGGCAAGATTAGAAAGGCAAAGGCACAAAATGAGCTCAAACTAACTACGGGAATAAAGGGAAACAAGAAGACTTTTTATCAATACATTAGAAGCAAGAGGAAGACCAAAGACAGGGTAGGCCCACTGCTTAGTGAAGAGGGAGAAACAGTAACAGGAAACTTGGAAATGGCAGAGATGCTTAATGACTTCTTTGTTTCGGTCTTCACCGAGAAGTCTGAAGGAATGCCTAACATAGTGAATGCTAATAGGAAGGGGGTAGGTTTAGCAGATAAAATAAAAAAAGAACAAGTTAAAAATCACTTAGAAAAGTTAGATGCCTGCAAGTCACCAGGGCCTGATGAAATGCATCCTAGAATACTCAAGGAGCTAATAGAGGAGGTATCTGAGCCTCTAGCTATTATCTTTGGAAAATCATGGGAGACGGGAGAGATTCCAGAAGACTGGAAAAGGGCAAATATAGTGCCCATCTATAAAAAGGGAAATAAAAACAACCCAGGAAACTACAGACCAGTTAGTTTAACTTCTGTGCCAGGGAAGATAATGGCGCAAGTAATTAAGGAAATCATCTGCAAACACTTGGAAGGTGGTAAGGTGATAGGGAACAGCCAGCATGGATTTGTAAAGAACAAATCATGTCAAACCAATCTGATAGCTTTCTTCGATAGGATAACGAGTCTTGTGGATAAGGGAGAAGCTGTGGATGTGGTATACCTAGACTTTAGTAAGGCATTTGATACGGTCTCGCATGATATTCTTATCGATAAACTAGGCAAATACAATTTAGATGGGGCTACTATAAGGTGGGTGCATAACTGGCTGGATAACCGTACTCAGAGAGTTGTTATTAATGGTTCCCAATCCTGCTGGAAAGGCATAACGAGTGGGGTTCCGCAGGGGTCTGTTTTGGGACCGGCTCTGTTCAATATCTTCATTAACGACTTAGATATTGGCATAGAAAGTACGCTTATTAAGTTTGCGGATGATACCAAACTGGGAGGGATTGCAACTGCTTTGGAGGACAGGGTCATAATTCAAAATGATCTGGACAAATTGGAGAAATGGTCTGAGTTAAACAGGATGAAGTTTAACAAAGACAAATGCAAAGTGCTCCACTTAGGAAGAAAAAATCAGTTTCACACATACAGAATGGGAAGAGACTGTCTAGGAAGGAGTACGGCAGAAAGGGATCTAGGGGTTATAGTGGACCACAAGCTAAATATGAGTCAACAGTGTGATGCTGTTGCAAAAAAAGCAAACATGATTCTGGGATGTATTAACAGGGTGTGTTGTGAGCAAGACACGAGAAGTCATTCTTCCGCTCTACTCTGCTCTGGTTAGGCCTCAGCTGGAGTATTGTGTCCAGTTCTGGGCACCGCATTTCAAGAAAGATGTGGAGAAATTGGAAAGGGTCCAGAGAAGAGTAACAAGAATGATTAAAGGTCTTGAGAACATGACCTATGAAGGAAGGCTGAAAGAATTGGGTTTGATTAGTTTGGAAAAGAGAAGACTGAGACGGGACATGATAGCAGTTTTCAGGTATCTAAAAGGGTGTCATAAGGAGGAGGGAGAAAACTTGTTCACCTTAGCTTCTGAGGATAGAACAAGAAGCAATGGGCTTAAACTGCAGCAAGGGAGGTCTAGGTTGGACATTAGGAAAAAGTTCCTAACTGTCAGGGTGGTTAAACACTGGAATAAATTGCCTAGGGAGGTTGTGGAATCTCCATCTCTGGAGATATTTAAGAGTAGGTTAGATAAATCTCTATCAGGGATGGTCTAGACAGTATTTGGTCCTGCCATGCGGGCAGGGGACTGGACTCGATGACCTCTCAAGGTCCCTTCCAGTCCTAGAATCTATGAATCTATGACCCCCACAATGTGACACCCTGTATTTGGGTGTACCAACTGCATGACAGTGTTTCACAGTAATTGGGCCATATAGACCCTGCTGGTCCATACTAAAGGTTCCCTAGTGCACTTTAATGTAGTGTACAGTACTAGTAAAGTTAATATGCTTTAGAAATCACAACACCATAGTGCACTTTACCCCACCATAGAGACAAGCCCATGGACTGTAGTAATGTCCACAGTGTGCTACGCAGTTGCCGGTCACTGAGGATGACCCAGTCCCTGCCCCAAAGAGTGCAGGGGTGTTGGGTGGGTGAAATTCACACTTCTTAGGATTTGGCCAAATAAATCCAATCTTACTAGGTGCTGCATGCCGTCAACTACTAAAAGATGTAACCTTAATCAGGTATGGTAGCACTGAATTTTGAAAGAGAGCAATATAGATATACACCTCTACCTCAATACAACGCTGTCCTCGGGAGCCAAAAAATCTTACCACCTTATAGGTGAAACCGCGTTATATTGAATTTGCTTGATCCACCGGAGTGCGCAGCCCCACCCCCCTGGAGCACTACTTTACTGCGTTATATCCAAATTCGTGTTATATCGGGTCGCGTTATATCGGGGTAGCGGTGTATATACAAAATAGCCAATAAGTGGGGATGACAACCAATTGTCATAGTCTCCTTCTAATACAGAGAGACTATAATCACCTAAAGCAAAAATTTTAAAAAATGGGAGCATGGACATAAATGAATGAATTTTCAAACTATAAGGCAGTAGTTTAACTATACAGGACTAGATTCACAAGGAGACTAAATGCCTCATTAGGCACCCAAGTTAAACATTTATGTGCCACTGACTTTCACAAAGCTGCTGCTCAGCTGCCACCTAACCCTGTAAGCTGTCTAAGTTTCTGCCAGTTTAGTACCCTTCTCACCTTCGTTTCCACTGGTAGACAGGTGCAAAATTGCCTAAGCCCTGATGCTGCCAAGCTGCTCAGCACCTAGATCATGAATAAGAGATTCTCAGTTCAGACATTCCACTGCCTATCTTTCCTGGAGGGTCTGATCTGCTAGGCATACTTAGCGCATGCCGAACCCCCACAAAAAACAGCTGGGGTGAGCATTTTGGGGTTGGCTGATGCATGCACAGAATCATAGAAATGTAGGACTGGAAGGGACCTCAACGGGTCAACTAGTGAAGTCCCCTGCATTGAGGCAGAACTAAGTATTGCCTAATATCATCCTCAAGTGGCATTTGTCTAATCTGGTTTTAAAAACCTCCAGTGATGGAGATTCCACAACCTCCCTAGGTAATTTGTTCCAATGTTTAACTACCCTTACAATTAGAAAGTTTTTCCTAATGTCTAACCTAAGTCTCTCTTGCTGCAATTTAAGCCCGTTACTTCTTGACCTGGCCTCAGTGGATGAAGAGAAAAATTTATCAACATTTTACGTATTTGAAGACTTCTGATGTCCTCCCCTCCCCCCTTAGTCATATCTTCTCCAGACTGAACAAACCTATTTTTTTTCAATCTTTCCTCTTTGTTGCTTTCCTGTGGACTTTCTCCAATTTGTCCACATCTTACTCGAAGTGTGGTGCCCAGAACTGGACACACTACTCCAGTTAGGGCCTTACCAGGGCTGAGTAGAAGAATTACTTCTCCTGTCTTGCTTACAACGCTCCTGCTAATATATCCCAGAATGATGTCTGCTTTTTTTGCAACAGTATTACATTGTTGACTCATTTAGTTTGTGATCCACTATAACCCCCAGATCCTTTTCTGTAGTACTCCGTCCTAGACTGACATTTCCCATTTTTCCTTTGTGCAATTGACTATTCATTCCTAAGAGTAGTACTTTGCATTTGTCCTTATTGAATTTCATCCTATTTATTTCATACCATTTCTCCAGTTTCGCAAGATCATTTTGAATTCTAATACTGTGCTTGAACGCACTTACAACCCCTTCCAGTTTGGTATCATTTATAAGTGTACTCTCTATGCCATTATCTAAATTATTTATGAATAGAACTGGACCCAGGACAGATCCCTGTGGGAACCCACTTAATATGCCCTTCCACCTCAATTGTGAACCATTGATAACTACTCTGAGTATGGTTTTCCAACCAGTTGTGCATCCACCTGATAGTAGTTTCATCTAGGCTATATTTTTCTAGTTTGTTTATGAGAAGGTCATGTAAGACAGTATCAAAAGCCTTTAAAAAGTCAAGATGTATGACATCTACTGCTTCCCCCATCCACAAGGTTTGTTACCCTGTCAAAGAAAGATATTAGGTTGGTTTGACATGATTTGTTCTTGACAAATCCATGTTGATTGTTACTTATCACATTATTTTCTTCTAGGTGATTATAAATCGATTGTTTATTTGCTCCATTATCTTTCTGAGTACCAAAGTTAAGCTGATGGTCTATAATTCCCTGGGTTGGCCTTATTCTCCTTCTTACAGATAGATACTATATTTGCCTTTTTCCAGACCTCTGGGATCTCTCCCATCCTCCACAAGCTTTCAAAGATAATCGCTAGTGGCTCAAAGATCTCTTCAGTCAGTTCCTTAAGTATACTAGGATGTCTTTCATAAGGCCCTGTGGACTTGAAGATGTCTAACTAGTTTAAGTAAGTCTTAACTTGTTTCTTTCCTATTTTAGCCTCAGATCCTACCCCATTTACACCGATGTGCACTATATTAGTCATCTAATCACTGCTAACTCTTCTGGTGAAAACTGGAGGAAAAAAAAAAAAAGAGGCATTTAACATTTGGGCTATTGCTGCATTTTCTGTTCTTATCTTTCCCTCCTCATTGAATAATGGGCCTATTCTGTCCTTGGTTTTTCTCTTGTTTCTAATGTATTTGTAAAATGTTTTCTTGTTACTCTTTGTGTCCCTAGCTAGTTTAATCTCATTTTGTGTCTTGTCCTGTCTAATTTTGTCTCTTCATGCTGGCAGTGTCTTTCTATATTCATTCTTCAAAATTTGACCTAGTTTCACTTTTTGTATGACTCTCTTGAGTTTCAGGTCATTGAAGATCTCCTGGTTAAGCCCGGGTGGTCTCCTATCACACTTCCTATGCATACTTACATACTTACCATACTTCCTATGCATACTTTTCTATGCATTAGGATAGTTTGCTCTTGTGCCCTTAATAATGTCTCTTTAAAACCCTGCCAATTCCCCTGAACTCTTTTTCCCTTAGTCTTGCGTCCCAAAGGATCTTACCTACCAGTTCTCTGAATTTGCTATAGCTTGCCTTCTTGAAATCCATTGTCTTTAGTTTGCTGTTTTTCCTCCTAACTGTCCTACTTGCATGTCCTGTTGTACCCACAAGCCCAGTGGTTAGGGCCCTCATGAGATATGGAAGACCCAGGTTTGAATCCCCACTATGCCTTATTTGAAGCAGGGGCTTTAACCCAGATAAGTGCCCTAATAATGAGGCTGTTGGCTATTCTGGGGAGTACCCCTCTCAGTTTCTCCTGCTGAAGATGTTTAACTTTGTATAAATAATTCAATATTAATTGGAGCAGGGACTTGAACTGATTCTCCCACATCCCAGGCTGAGTGCACTAAGCACAGGGCCATACAGTCATGGTCTTGTTTTTACTATTTACAGAAAGTGAAAATGCTTCCACAGGAGAGATTGAGAGAGACACACAGTAGGAGTTAGGCATTGAAACACAAGTTCCTTTTGTGAATCTAGCCCACAGATCTTATGGATGCTAATGGGAGTCAGGCAACTAAATTCTTGTGTGCCACTCTTAAATTGTACCCCACAACCTCTATCTACTAGATACCTCCACCCTGAAAATAAAACAAGTGTTTGCTCTTTGGATCTCTGCCCCACATAGGGTGACCACATAGCAAATGCAAAAATCAGGACGGGGGTAGGGCATAATAGGATCCTATACAAGACAAAGCCCTGAATATTGGAATTGTCCCTATAAAATCGGAACATCTGGTTACCCCTAGCCCCACATCATATCAGTGTACTTAGATGTTTTGGGTCAAGCATGCCCAATCACAAACACAGCTATAGGTACTGACCTTTTACCTTTGCTGTAAATTGATCCTGTGCACACCTGTCTGACACACGGCCTGCACACACTCATCTTTAAGCCCAGCTGAAAAGCAAGACATACTGTTACTGTTCCAGTAGATAAGGGAATAACAAGGTGATTCATAAATGTTTGATTCTGAAAACTATCCTACAGTATTTCCCTCTTTTTCACTGACCAGAGCAGTCTGTTATTCAACAAATCCTAATCAGAAAAGGAAAGCAAGAGATGATTCTCCAGATTCACTACTAGCAAGTTTCAGAGTGGTAGCCATGTTAGTCAGTATCAGCAAAAAGAACGAGGAGTACTTGTGGCACCTTAGAGACTAACACATTTATTTGAGCATAAGCTTTCGTGGGCTAAAACCCACTTCAAGCAAACCCACGCTATGGCCCCAACTCTAAATAAAGTCTGCAAGGGATTGGGAAGGCTGCTCACAATCCCCTCTCTGTTGGCTGGGTGGACTGAAGAGGATGTGGTCAGCTGGAACAGGGTTAGACCTGGGTGTCACATTCTGGGGTGCAGTTCAGACCAGTGAGGGGTTGTGTCACTGCATGCCTTGTAACACTCAGTGCCTCAAAGTGCTCTGCGGCTGTGGTTCTCTTGTCTGGATGCTTCCACCCAGCATACAACCCTGCAGTGAGCGTCTTTAAGCAGCTCTGACTCAGCAATTCTGATTCCAGCAGCCTGCTTGTCAGGTGGCCTCCACCAGCCTTGGTTACACCTGGCAGGATGACACCAAAACCCCCAGTCCCAAATTTCCCCCAAATTATGTGCTCGGCAATGCCCTGCCCTCTCCTGCACTATTCAGAGAGATGTTAAGATTTGTTTGTTCCTTTAAAGATAAATACTCAGCAGCTGGCTCCGCTACCTGGAGTTAACATTCACTTCAAATCAAACTTAGATTAAAAGTAAAACGAGTTTATTGACAAAAGGAGAGAGGATTTTAAGTGAGTTCATGGAGAAGACCTGCATTCCTCCTCTGCCTGATGTAGAGCAGGGATTTGCATTTGAGCCTCTGACCTCTCAGATGAGTGCCCTAACCAGCAGGCTACAGAGTCATTCTTTCTCCCCCTTGTGACTATCCAAGTATTTATACAAAGTGGAACAGCTTCAACAGGAGAGGTTGAGACACACTTGTTTCCGGTACCTCATTGACCAGTGGTTAGGGCACTCTTGTGGGAGATGGGAGACCCACATCAAGCAGAGGAGAGAACTGAACCTAGGCCTCCCATAGCCTGGGTGGAGGGGTGTGCTAACCACTGAGCTAAACTTTGTGAGGGTGGAAGCCCCTCCTGCTGTCTCCTGACTCTAACCCTTTAAAAATGCTCAAAAAATGTTTAATTTGACCTGAAACACTTTGTCAATTTGCCAACATTTTTGGCATTTTTTGGCATTTCTTCAGGTCGAACCAATTGTTTGTTTTTCAGAACTGCCAGTGAACCAAAAAATCAGTTATTCACCGAGCTCCAACTGTAGCCCATTTTCTGTCCAACTTATATCTACTCAGTACAGTATCTTGTACCACACTTACGTCACCACGGAATTTGACCAAGTATGTGCTAATATTCCATTGATTTAAATGGAAAGCTGATCGAGCACAGCAGCACAGGCAGTGGAGTGGAATTCTAATCTGGTATCATGCCTGCGAGAGACTGGAGACACACAGTATATTAAAAGGCCATGGAAGAAAATCAATGCCACGGTCAGTAATTATATAGTATAGATTAATTGAGGTTAGAGGCTGGGGATTAAGCACAGCACAATCCTATATACAGTTTAGAGATTCTGATTGCAAGAACAGCTGGAAGCAAACTCCTCCTGGACTACAAGGAATTGAAGGTCATACCATATGTCATTGGCAAGGCTGGCTTCTCTTGAATTTCAGTAAGGTGTCAGATTTCACTTATAATCACTGTATATGTAAGCGATTATGAACATGTGAATGGTCACCTTGAACACCTTGCAGGCTGTTAAGAGTTGAACTGAATGCCATATGGCATTTCATACGTAACTTTTTATAGATTTTTTTTTTCAATGAAGTCTCAGATTTTTTTCATGACATTAAGGTCATGATAATGTGGGCACCCCAATATACTTTTTCCTCATGGGTAGGTATATAATAGGTGGTATATAATATCCAGGACTATTTGTCTACAAGGCTTCCTCTATCTGATATTTGAATGAATAGTTTTATTGAATAGTAGAGAAAGTGATAAAGGCATTGATTTGGTTCTGCCTTGGACTGGAATCAAACATGAGCTCTTACTTTTCCTTTACACTTGTAATATCCTATTCTTGTTTCAACAATCTAACAGGGCAAAACTCCTGAACTGATACTGACCAATGGTGGTCTTGTAAGAACCTGGTAATACCTTTACATTTAAAATTAGCATCCTTTAAATTGTAATAAAATGCTTTTGATAGAAACGTTTCCATAAACAAGGTAGTATTAGAACTCTCTCTTCCCACTTTTATGCCATAACTAGGCTTCTGAAACTGTGAGATTTGGGGAGCTGGAGGGAGAGATACAGTAGTCACCATTTTAAAGAGAAACGGTGCAAGTCATATCAGAAATCAGGGCCAATGAATGAAAAATCTTGTAGAGGCAGGCAAAATAGAAAAATCCAAAACTGCAAACCATATAGCAGAACCTTCAGTTACTGACCAAATCACTTTAATTAAAAGGAAAACACCAAGTGTTTTCCTGATTGTTATGGCAAATGAAAGTGCATAAAGTCACATCATCAGAACAGCTTTTACTCTTTCCCTGGTGTTATATGTAGATAATATCTTAACAATCAAAACTCAAATAATACCCCACAAGCCACATGCAGCTTAGAGTTTGACATGAGGCTAGGGATAGGGTGGAACTATTTGCTTCACCCAAAGCTTTCTGTAATCTGGGAGCCAAGATTTCCTGATTATTTTTAATTATTTATTTTTTTCAAAACCAGCTCTGGCACCAAGCTACTCTTTTAAACTTGAGCAAGTCATTTAGTGCTGGATTCTCCATCTCTTGGGCCCAGATCCAAAAAGATATTTAGGTGCCTAAGTCTCTGTTTTAGGCTCCACTGCGATCCACAAAACTCCAGCTCGGCTGCTGCCTACTCCTGTAGGTGCTGTAGTGCCCGTTTCTGAGCATGCCTACCGGATCGAGTCCCATTCAAAATCTGGCAGCAGCAGCACTCCAGTGATTAGAGAATCCCCCTGAGAGGTGTGGGAGACTTCTGTTCAAATCCTCTTTGCCCTCTCAGACAGAGGGCAGAATTGAAGGTGGGTCTCCCAGATCCCAGAGAAGAGCTCTAACCACTGGGCTAAAAGCCATAGGGAGGACACCACCTCCTTTCTCTTTCCTTCCCTCCTCCCCTGCATTTTTTTTTTTGATGGAGTGAGGCAGGTGCCTTATTCATTCTCACAGAAGACAGCCTAAGCCACCTGGCTTCAGGAGAGAGGTTCTCAGTCACTAGCAGAGATAGGCATCTAAGTACAGGCTGCAAGGAGATACTTCTCTGTGCGAGGAGAAGGGCTTAGGGCACACCTCTGTCCTCGGCATCTCCCATTGGTTAGCTTACACACCCAGTCTGGTGGCTTTTTTGGATCACATTCTGTAGCCATGTAGTAATTCTGAGACAAAGGGGTCAGGAATTGTCTGTAGAAACGCAAGAGACCGATAGGCCTAGACCTATAAAAATAGCTTGAGCAGTTAGCATAAGAGTAATGCATAACCTGAGTAGAGTAGTTGCTTAATAAATTAGCATAAATAAGTGAACCAATAGTGACCTTAAGTTACAAGTTGGCACATGACTTTATTTTGTAATGATCACAAGTGCTGGAAATACTGACAGGTAACTGCAAGAAGGTAGTTGTACCGATTTAGAGAATTTTTGGAGGGGAACATCTTTTAATGACCTTAACCTAATTAATAGACTAACCTATATGATAAGGACACCCCAGCATTATGAGGGTGAGGAAGTTAAGATATGGTGATGGAGGAAGGAGCTATTCATGCATATACATGTAGACCATCGAGGCCTATAAAACATCTGGTCTTAGGTAAATCTGTTGGGGTTCTTAATTGGGATGCCAGAGTCAGACTAGGATCTACCTTGACCCATAGAACTCTCCCCAAGATCAGAGTGAGTATATAGATGTAATAGTGCAGGTCATTCTTACAGTGTTTTATTATTTCATATTATTTTCACATAGGGGTATGAAATTTTTAGACAAATCTATTTGCTAAAATTCATGGTGTTTTTTAGTATTCACAAGCATTTTGTAAATCCAGAAACAAGATGAATATTTACAAATAAATAAATACTCCATGCATTATTACAAACAGAATTTGCTCTTTCATTTAAAAAAATTCACAAAGCAGTGCTTTGGAGTGGTGGTGTGTTTTATTATTCAACCAGCTGTTGTGCTAGGTATCACTAACAAGTGAGCACTTCTGGTGTGACGGTGGCATAGGTTCAGAGCCCCCTGTTGGAGGCCTCAAGGTCCTACCATACCTGACCCAGGAAAAGAGCAGAAGAGAAGTCCTCCAAGCAGCCTAGAGTGGTTGCAGGGAAGTACCCAATGAGGGAGGCTGCAGGGAGCAGCCAATCAGGGCCCAGCAGGCTCACATAAAAGGAGTGGCAAGGCCAGAGTCAATCAGTTGCTGGCTGGAGCAGGAGGAGAGAGAACTGTGTTCCTGCCTGGTTGAAAGAGCAGCAGGACCACGGACAGCTCAGTGCTGGCAGGGACCGGGGGAGCAAGAGAGAGATTCTGGCTGTCTGTTGGAACTGAGCTCAGGGAGGGGCTGGCTGCAGGAAGACAGTGTCTCCCTGGAGGAAGCCCAGGGGATATGGCCCCATAAAAGGGCCAGGACAAGTTAGCCTGGATATACCCTGGAAGGGGTTTCTTCTGTTTCACATACAGACAGTGTGTGTGACTTGGCCAGAGGGCTGAACCACTGAAAACCTGCAGACATACCTGACCAGCAGGGAGCATTTGTGAGAGATGGGTGCCATGCTGTTATACCTGGTATTAGAGCAACAATGGGAATACTAAACAACTGGATGAGTGGCATGTGAACCATATCCTACCCAGCAGGTAGTATAAAAGCTGAAATGGCGAACTTTTCAGGAGAAGGGAATGTAGGTAAAACTCTCTCCCTCAAAGAGGAGGAGAATGCATCAAATGAACCCAGAGAGAGATAAAATAATCACACTCCAATGTCTCCTCATGAAGGTGAGTTCAATTTGCTAAAATTGTGTTGGTATATAATTAATTGGGATACATGGCTTTCTCTATTTAAAATGAAGTAGCTCTCTAGCTCTTCAAGGCTGAATTCCCCGTTCCAGTCTCAAAAATACTTATTACCTAGTGTGAGCAACTGTGTCTCAGTTTACCAGAACTTTTGCTCATTCTAGATTAAGCAGAATTCAGAGCGCTCCATGTTATCATCCCTTGATTTTGTATCCTTCCCCGAGCTGCTGTGAACTTTTCTGACACTTTGTCAATTTTATCACGCAGTGACTGCATGAAGTCACCTCTCAACTCCCTTACCCTATCTAGCCTCAAGCTATTGGGAAGGCTCTGCACTTCAGAATCCTGACCAGATAGAGCTAGCCTGAACAACTACTCCATGCTCCTTTTAAAAAGTCATTTTATCCATCCTGCAGTATTTTTCATCTTAGACTAGGAAAACCCGATATGTTGCAATATTATTGACTCCTTGGGACTGGAGCGGGAGTGTTAGGTCTCATTTGCCTATGAATGCACCTACATTTACATTTTGTATCACTAGTAACTAGACAACTTTCATATCTCTTCTAGTTGTATGTATCTTTATTTGTATTAGTGGAGTGCCTCGGAGTACCAGTCACAATACAATTAAAGAGATTTAGTGACATTGAAACGCTACCTCTACTTCATTGTAATGCTTAGAATGCAGAGGACTTTTTATTAACAGAATGAGGCAGGTGTAGCATTCCATAATAGACTTGCTCATTCCACCATGATAATCACCTCCCAGGAAGCCTTTGAGATTTTATATCAAATATGTGAGTTACACATCACCCCTGTATGTGGGCTCATTTAATTGAAGTAACACATCATGAACGAAAAGGATGAATATTGGTCTTAATTTAAACCTCCAAATTTAAACAAATAATCAATGGGTGATTTTTTTTCTACCTTTACATTTTCAGCCAGTGCAAAGATAGTAGAGAACTATACACTGTATTACTGCTGTGTTATATAGATACTGGGGAGGAAAAGGAACTATACTGACTTCAGATGATTGCCCCCCCTCCTCCCCGTATTTCCATTTAAAAATAAAGTGGACTATCTATGTGATGTCTGCATACATTGTTTTAATCTAATTTTCTTTGAAGTTAAGGACCTGAGTCCAGGTGTGTGGAAAAAGGTGATGCAGCAGCCCTGCAAGGTTTAATGATCCCTGCCTGTCACATGGCTCCTCTTTTCCCACAAACTGTAGTTGCTCCCCTTCTCTCACAAATTGTCATAGGTGGTGAACTCCTGGAAAATGCTGAGCGTTTCCCTTACCTTGATAGCCACCTCTCCCAGACAGCCAATCTTGATGTGGAGATCGAACGTAGGCTCTGTTGTGCCTTCGGAAAGTTGCAGTAGTCCTCCCCACTCTTCTATATGGGTGAGAGACATGAGTGACATACTGAAGCCATCTTAGGTGTCTGGAGTGGTACCAACAGCGCTGTGTTAGGAAGATTCTCCATATCAGATGGGAAGATCATCACACTTATGCCAGCATTCTCTCTGCAGTTAACATCACCAGAGTTGAGGTGAAGATTATGAAACATCAACTTTGCTGGGCTGGCCATTGTGTGCAGATGGCACATACTCGCCTTCCGAAACAAGTCCTCTTTTCTCAATTTAGTCATGGTAAGAGAACTCGTGGGGGACAGAGGAAACTGTGCAAGGACCTCTGAAAGTATATCTTAAGAAGAGAGGCATTGACCCTATGAATTAGGAGGAGCTGGCTGGCAATAGACTGCAATGGTATTGCATCACACATCAAGCCTCAGCCTATTTTGAAGAGAATCGCCTTCCTCAAGAGACTAAGAAACAGCAGAGGAGGAAGGGAAGTGTACAGCATGCTGGCCGACAGTTGTGCTCTCTCCAAGCAACCACATATCATATATGTGGAAAAACCTGTAGAGCATAGATTACTCCTCCGCCATCTTAAGTCTCATCAATGATTCTTCCCTCGGCAGACATCATCCTTGTATCGAGGGATAGCCAATGATCACATGGTTCAGTGGGATATATAAGGAAGAGGAAACTGGGCCTACAGGCTGTTTCCTTCTTTTCCGGGTTGATGGAGGCAAGGGAAAAGCTTCTGGGGATTGTAGCCAACATTTGTCAGTTGAGTAGTTTTATTTTGGTATTATGTCTTTTTTTTTTTTTTAAGTGCCCAAAGATGAGGGCCTTTAAAGGAATAGGGCATGGTGTTTGCTTCCATTCCTGGGCTAGTGAAATAGCCCACCAGGTTATACGGTGTTCAGAGGCAAAAGACAGGCTAACTAATATACAAATTCTTAGCAGATCAATTGCTTTTATGAAGGTTACTCTGAAAACTCTTGGTTTTTTTTTTCTAACTAGCTTTGAATTGGGAAATATCTGCACGAATTCAAAGTTTAAATATATGTTCAAAAGGCAAATGAATAACTCCAGAAATAGGGTTGCCAATCCAAAGTTGTATCTTTTTATAACATACCATTGTTCTTACTGGTGAAAAGATGTCCAGGAGTTCTCTCCCTGGAGTATTGATGTGAACCATCTTTATGCAGACACAACTCCTGGATCCATTTGAAAGATTTAAATTAACTTTGTGTCAAGTTAAAATGAATTGCAGATGTGAAATAGGACCTCTTCCCCTGCCGCCCCCCCCCATGAACTAAGCTGAAATCTGAGTGTAAATAAATGCAAACACTTTTGTGATAGAGAATACAAAAGCACAAATACCTGAATTGTAAATGGATTTACTTTAACACCCTATGTTTGACATTCTGGTCTGACAATGAAAAGGCTACATTCATTTCCTGCCATGGTTGGCTTGCACTGCTGTCCACATGTATGGTGTTACCGCTCAGGAGGCATGATACAGTATAGACCTTTTTTTCCTCAAAACTCCCTCTTATTATAAGGAAGAGATAACATTTAATTCCTTTCTTAAAATACTCTATTTTTATAAAAAATAAAATTGCCTGGGAGTTCCACCACAAGTAAAAATAGTTAGAAGCCTGCACAAGTATTTTTATTTTAAATTTCATTGGGTTACAAAATAGGGAAGAATACATCTGAATTCTTAGGAGTTAGGCTGTTAGACATTTGATGACAGAATAACATAGAACTTTGCTAAAATAAATGTAAACTGTCTCTACTCTAAAGCTGTATATATTGACTATAACTTCTGATCAGTAACAAAGATATACAGCTGTATAGTTTAATTATTTCAGCAGGAATATAATATATACATTATAAAGTTATCCAGAGCATCTCCACAGCTAAATACTATAGAAATGCAATCTACCTGGACATGAAAGATTAAATTCTGAGGAAATTACAACCCATACAGAATTACCATAAACACATCAGATTTTGCTTGCACTCACTATAGCGTGTCCCCACAGAATATATATATATTTGTTGTTTGGTGCTGTGCTGTACACAGATAAAGATGTGCTCGTGGCTCAAAGGAGTTTAAAAATCTAAGGGTTTGTCCTGCAAGGTGCTGAGTACCTTCTGCTCCCATTGTCAATGGGAGTGGACAGAATGCAGCATCTTTCAAAAGATCCTTAGCACCTTTCAGGGATCAGATTCTAACATGGACAAAAATATGTCAGTCCATACAATTTCATATATACATTAAGCTCCTGCCTACATTGGTTGAGGATCAAATCTGCATGCAAACTGTGTTTTGTTTGTTTGATAAAAGGCATGAGTGTGGCAAGGCAGAAAATGGATTATCACCAATAGTCTTTGAGAAGGAATTTGGATGTGGGGAGACCACTTTAAAGTCAACTTTAAAAAAATTCAGTGAATTCCTATTGGTTCCATTTGGCCACCTAAGATTTTTGGATCAGATCAATGAGTATTTTTTTTTTATTGGTCACTAAGACAACTGTTCCTCCAGATAAAACCAACAGAGACCAGAAACCAGCATAGAGCTATTCAGGCATTCTAACAGCATCCAGTAAAATTGCCACTGGAGTGACAGGCAGCCTGTCTGAAGTAAAATAATTAACTCTGGACAGGCCATGTGCCTCACTTTACTAGCTTTCAGATCACAACAAAAGATAGAGGAGAAATTAATAAGACTGGGGCTTTTCAGCTTGGAAAAGAGATGACTAAAGGGGGACATGATAGAGGTCTATAAAATCATGACTGATGTGGAGAAAGTAAATAAGGAAGTGTTGTTGTTTACTTCTCATAACACCAGAACTAGGGGTCAACAAATGAAATTAATAGGCAGCAGGTTTAAACCAAACAAAAGGAAGTATTTCTTTGCACAACACACAGTCAACCTGTAGAACTCTTTGCCAAAGGATGTTGTGAAGGCCAAGACTATAATAGGATTCAAAAAAGAACTAGATAAATTCATGGAGGATAGGTCCATCAATGGCTATTAGCCAGGATGGGCAGGGATGGTGTCCCCAGCTTCTGTTTGCCAGAAGCTGACAATGTGCGATGGGATGGATCACTTGATGATTACCTGCTCTATTCATTTCCTCTGAAGCACCTGGCATTGGCCACTGTTGGAATACAGGATACGGGGCTAGATGGACCTTTGATCTGACCCAGTATGGTCGTTCTTATATATCATTGATTCCATTTAACAGATGCAGGGACTTTCCTGAACCCATAGAGGCAGTCAGTGTCAGAGTATACATTAAAATTAGGAATTCCTACATCCCACTCTTATGCTCAGAACACTAGATCACAGTCCTCTCAGTTCAGAAGCTAATCTGGGCCAAAGAACAAATAATTGGGTGTGTAGCAATGGATGTCAGAAAAATAGTACAATTACAAGTACATTATCACTTTTAAATCATTGCTTTCTCACATGCCACTCGGTGCTCTAGATTCCTTACATCTGCTTCCATTGATGTTGAAAAGATTTAAAGATCACTCAGCACTTTGGTGGCTCAGGCTCTGTAAGCAGAGAAATACAAAAACAAAAAAAAACCCAAAGTACCAATATCGTTTCTTATGTATCTACATTTTTTTCTACTCTATTGTGCATTTGTCACTTACCTATGATGGTATGGAGGATGTTATAATGATTGTGTTGGCACTCATTTGAGATCTTGCATAACTCAATTGTGGCTTTACACCTTGTGAATAATTGGACTATCTCCATTTCATATTGATAAAAGCTTTAGAGTACACCACACAGTCATGTATACTCTCTCTATAATCAAGTCATCCACCACACACATACAGCCATCTGTGTATGGACTATGTCTGCACACAATAGCGCTACACAGAATTTACACTTTCCACAATAGTTTGAGATTGTAGAAGGACACTATGTATGAATGGAACTGCAATGGGAATTTAGAAGTGGAATTTGATCAGGACAACAGATAGCTCTGGTTATCCCCAAAAATGTGAATTATCATATCTCTGATAACTTCATTAGTTACTTTGATGTAATAGTCCAGATCCTGCCTTCCTTACCCACCCAAAATTCCCAGAGATGTGAATTTTGGGAAGGCACAAATGCAGGATGAACCCCAAAATATTATGTGAAGTATTCCTGCTAGTCCTCATCTGGAGTAAATCAGCATAGATTAATTGAAGTCAATGGAACTATTTGAATTTATACCAGCTATGGACTTGGACTTATTAATTGAATCACAAGATGTAATAAACCACTTTAACTGGTAAATTGGATTGTAACATTTGCCCCCTTCACATAAATATAATCAACTTTTGTTTACCTTTTCATTGCTCAGCAGACAATTGTGTGTCTTGCTAGCCTGAGACTAAAGGCCTGGCAGATACACATTTATCTGAGTTTTCTAGCTGAATGCACTTTGACCCATAATTGATGGACCTCTGTTCAAATCTCCTGGTTGCTAAAGTAGTAATACCATCTGATCCACACAATTATTTTTCAAATGCTGGCCCTTGAAACCCATTAACCTCCTCTGTCCTATCTTTTCTGTCTGCCAAGTGCCTGTTTGGTATGAAATTGTTGACAAAACACTGGTGCTATACAGCTTCTATTTAATTTTTGACTGATTTTTTTTTCTACTGTAGGAGCTCATTGACAATGGCTAGAACACACTGCTTGCTTTCCCAAACTTTGTGTTTATTTCCCCTAAGATCTTGCCATCTGCTGTGCTCAGCTGCCCAAATAAGTAAAATTTCCCATCTCTTACAGCTTCTCTGATGCAAGCATTATCTGCTCCCTCAATCTTTCCAGCCTTCATCAAGTTCTCTGTGACCAATTCATCTTTTAAATAATATGGATCACAACATGCCGTGTTACTACAAGCAGACGTATTGACACTGGCATGGAGCTGAGGATGTATAGACACAAAATTCATTATATAGAATTTCAGATACTATTTAGAGGGCAACCAGTCTGGACAACAGACTAATGCATAATGTTCTGTGCATGTAGGATGACCAGATGTCCCGATTTTATAGGGACTGTCCCGATTTTTGGGTCTTTTTCTTATATATGCTCCTATTACCCCCACCCCCTGCCCCAATCTTTCACACTTGCTGTCTGGTCACCCTATGTGCCTGTGTGTTCCTTATTGGTCTGTCTTACCTATCACGTACACCTGCCTTATTGAAGGGAAGCTCAGTGCAACCCCAAGTGTTCAGGCCCCCCCAAAATCATGCAATTGGCTTCAAACTAATGAGATTTTAAACAATATAAAATGTGGGGGTTCTTCTGTTTTTTTGAGTCAAGTGTTTGCATATTCAAGCTTTTCCCTGCAGACTTAATTTTTTAAATAGTAAATGAAAGCTGATATTTTCACAAAATAACATGACCCCATGAGCTAAAAAAAAATCAAACATCAGGTGACTCACAATAAATCATTAGAGTTGGCAACTCTGGTAGCTACATTGGGGTAGATTCTTCTCTCACGTACATTAGTGTAACTCCACTGACTTCCACAGAGTTACTCCTGATTTACACTAGTGTAAGTGAGAGAAGAATGCCCTATGTTTTCATACAGTATACATAATTTATAATGGGAGTAGGTACCTATTAAGTATACCAAATTATTCAACTCTTGGAATGCACTTGTTTGGTGTTACTGTGCCAAACTCATAACTTTTTAAAGAGGAGGAAAAAGAGAGGGATTATGGGCAGCGGTAATAGAGAACTGAATATGTAGACAGTAAAACAGGTGTTGCTGACTAATCTTGCAGGCCTGCTTAACTCTTTTTAGGCATATCCTCCCTGCAAAATTGCAAGATCATCCTGAGGTTGTTTTTGGGTGGCTTTGACCGGTAATCCTCTTTGAAAGAGAATGAATCATCTAATGGCAGCTCTAGCTTGACTGTGTGAGATTGCTTTTTCCCTTTGATTTGAAACATATTACAAAATAGAAATGTGGCCTAGAAAAAGATATAAAAGCTTGTGTTCCATGCAATCAGATGCTTATAAAAACAGAACAGGGACATTGTGTAGAATCCTGGCAAATACTAATTCCAAAATTATATGCACACGGTCGGGTTATCCATTGGCAGACCTTGCTCCACAAAGTCAATTTCCCAGGAGGCATTTCCCCCATTCTTCATTTATTTCTCTCCCCGTGTTGATTTACAGTGGAGGGGAAGGCTGAGAGAAGCTGGCAGCAGAATGAAGACATGAGTATTGCTTACATGTAGATTCCCAAGGGCTCCCATCAAACCTAAAAAAGAAACAGTGGAAGAGGATGTGGCTGACTTCTCACATGCTGTGCAAACTATATCCTCCCTGTGGCTAGGCCAAATCTTTCACATGTTTTTAAAGCCTTTAAAAAAAATTAAATACAGGGAGGTAAAGTATGAAACTTTCTATATTCTCACCCCGACCCTGCCACCATGAGACATAAATAAAAAATGCTTAGACGATATAATACTTTGGTACCCCTTCTCCACTATATATATATATATATATATACACACACACACACACACTCTACACACTTGAGCCACTAAATACCTCTTCTTTTAAATCTAGCATTCTTCAGTGGGACTACTGCTGTCAGCGCAATGTTAGAAGAAGAAAATCTCGCTGTATGTCAAGTCGTTTTTTGCTTCCCCAATGTGATCTGGCTGTTTGTCTCACAAAGCACAGGTTTTTTTCTGTTGCTGTATTAAACTTTTCTGAAATGTCTTCATATCACATTATGTGGTGTAACAAAGTGTGAAATAACCTCTTGACACTTGCTTTAGTTTTGTCAAGTTCTGTTTACAAATTCAAAAGGACCTGACATAAATAGCTGTCAACACTTACTTATTACTGCTGCGACTCACTCCACCTCGAGAGTCTTGGTACACAGCAAGTAGAAAAACATCAGCATTAAAATCTTATCTCAAAACCTGGAGTAACTGTTCAGCTCCTTTTCAATTAGCTTGCACAGTAAATCTAATCATGTCACTTAAGACACCAATGCTTGGTTGCCAGAACAGCTGTGGAACGATACCACCCCATTAGCTTGTGGCCCTGCACCAACAGCCATGATTCAGAGAGGACTGACACATGACACTGTTGTAAAAAGGCTTTTCTTTTCCTTTAAATTACTGTACCACTACAGATAGGTAACACTTTCCTTACCTGGGAGAAGGCAGCAAAAAGGAAAGAACATTAGTGAAAATAAAGAGCTGGCTTGTTTCATCCCTGTGTTCCTGTCCTACATGTGTAAATCTCTGCTGTGTCATGAAATTTCCTGAAAGTCAACAGAAAAACACTTTTTTTGGATAATGTAACAGGGTGTCTATCCCATTTAAAGGGTAGTGAGGACTAGGGTCATCCAACCCCTGATCCATGATATGGCCCCTTTAAGGTTACAGCAATTCTGGAGCAGACAGAGGGCTTAGGGAGTGGCAGAGGCAGATGGTGGGGCAGAGAGAGTGATCCCGGGGTAACAGTTAGTGGCTGGGTGGAAAAACCCAAGCTACTGTTCCTTTAAGGGCCTCAGACCAGGACCCTCATAGGGTAGGGTGGGACAAAGCTCCCCTCTCTCTCTCAGCAACCGGGACCAATTCTGGTTAGCAGGACAGTATATAGTGTGCCTCCTCCCTTGTAATGGGAGAGATACTAGTAGGAGAAGGACTCATCCAACCCAGGAGGAAAGCAGTGAGATGGTGTGACCCGGCCTTCAGGTGGCGAGGATGACTGGAAGAATGCACCTCAGCAGAGATGCTGGGCAGGCAGGCCGAGGGTAGGAGGAAGGACTTTGTTATGAAGGTGTTTTAAATTCTGTTTGAAAGGCTGATGGCAGTCTGGGTGGACCTGGGGGGCAGTAATTTAAAGGGGCCAGCTGGAAGAAGCTGGCTTAAGGCTGAATCGTAGTACACCCCCAAGGAGGACTGTGGTGGGCCCTGAACCAGGGGGAGGAAGTGTGTGAGTCCAAGGACCAAGGGAGGCTCTGTGGAGCAGGGCTGGATACTGGTGAGCTGGGGGAGCCTGCCTGAACTACAACACAGCCACAATAAGGAGGGCTGTGGAATTCCTTAACCAAAGGAGGGGGAGTTTAGACCAGGACAGGAAGAGAACCCAGAGGAAAGACTCTCCAGAGAGGCCAGGGCTACAGTGGGACTGGCAGAGCTCCCTGGCCCAGAAGGAACTGGAGAACCTGAAGTCCTGGAGTAAGAGATGAATTGGACAACCCAAGAGGGATGGGGTTGGGCCTGAAGCCCAATGGAGTCTATATTTTGTAAAAATGTAATAAATTAGACCCTAAGAAGAGGAACGTTGCATTAAGTATGCTGGACTGTTGTTAAGAGATCCAGGAGGAAACTGAGAGTGAGCTGTCTGCAGGGTCATGCTGTGCCATAAGGGGGTGTGATCTGGGATGGCACTGTGCTTCATAATTTTAAATCCCTGTAGGTTGGTTTTGGGGCCAGAGGGGTGCAGATTCTAATGAAGTCCATGTCCAGTTTCAGTAGGGGAGTGTCTGACTACACATACTTAACAATTGGCATTAATATGGAACATTGATATACCAATGTACAGATAACATCCTTCATCCAAAGAACCCAACAATTATTACAACTGGATTCAAATTATGATCTAGATGTCGGCTGCCCTGGCATGGGAAAGAAAAAGAAAAAGCCTCCTCTTGTGTACTGATGTGGTGGATAACTAGGATACTGGTATTTGTACTCCTTCCAAGGAGGAAGACTAGACCAGAGACCTCCCCCCACCCCACTAAGGCTGACTATCAGAGGCATAGCAACAATGAACAGGAATGTCTTACTCATTTGAAACAACAGGGAGCTTCATGTAGGCAGAATGTGATTTCCCAGTTGAATTAAGGCAGGAAAGTAGGACTAACACCTATTTGCATGAAAAGTGCATGGGATTTTTCATGACCACAAGGGGGATCTCAATTTTATATCTAATCTAAAAGGCAGCAACCTGGTTCCTCAAGCATTACTGACTTGGAAAGAAGAGTGACAGCTTCTGAATTGCCAAGGCCACTGACTGCAGTGACAGTATTCTACCCAGGGTTTAAAAAGTACACAAGATTAATTCAGCCCTGTTGTAAGCATGTGCAACTTCTGAAATGTATGGTTTAAATTAAGGTCTGGGGTGAACCAATGGCTTCAGAACTTTATAGCAAGGCTGAATGGGGCCCAGACTCTTTGATAAAGCATATGATAAAATGTTTTAGAACTATGATTATGCCCAGGTTCCCTATGGCAAGAATATTCAATTGCTTAATGGCCTACATTCACCCATCAGTCAAACAGATAACTGGCAAGAACCTAGCCTAGCAGCGATAGACCATGAGAAGTGACCTGGACTCACTTCACAAGGAGCTGTCCTACTGTTGCAGGGCCATAAGACAGAGAGGTCCATTGTTTTACTGTAAGCTATTTGTCAGCCAGCTTCTCAAAAACACAATTCTGTATTTTCTCCACAGCATGCACATTTCTCTTCCTTATACTTACTGAGCATGGAGCTGGGAAAAGGATTCACATGGTCAGCTTGAGGTGATGACAAGTTTGCTCCTGCATCAAATGAAATTTTTTGTTGGAGGAGGCTGTGACAAATGTGATCTTCAGCTATCAGGTGTATGACTGGTGTGGATGAGAAGCTGACATGTTGTCAACCTCCTTTCTGAAGACCAGGTTGTGCCTAGTAGGCATATGCCTATGACTGAGCTGAACCACTCTAGCACGAACCCTAGAAAGTGCTGGGTCATGGCTCCCTGCCTACATTTTGGGGTGGCTTGCGTTCCAGGGAGAAATTACATCAGTTAAATCTATAGTGGGTATATCTCTGACAGGACACTTGGAGGGAGCTCCAGAAGGGAACTGTTGCAGACTTTCCTTCCCTCTAACATTGTCCTAAGGGTTTTATGGTGGAGGGGGCAGTCTGTCCCACAGTGTTGAAACAGTGAAGTTCACTATGACTCATTAAGAAACACTGGTGCCTCAGGAAAAAAATACAGGCTTCAGTGTTTCTGGAGCATTAGCACCTCCATCTTGTTCAACTACAAAAATAAAGCACTCTGTCTTTGGCCTTACATTTGCCCCTTTACTTTACAACTGTAGGCAGCAGCAGAAGTGTGTTCAGTGGAGTCCAAAGAGTTCATAGTCACTTCCAGCCCATTGGAGATGAATGCTGCTAAAATAAATCTGAAAATATTTGTTCCCATTTTACATGACTTTGCTTTGGCTGTGCTTGCACCACTTTAGGGTTCCTGCTTGCAAATATTCGTGTGTATATTCCAGCTTTACAAGTGTGAGTACATACAAAAAGCTAATTTGAAGTTTGAATGCTTGGATATTCCACAAAAGTAAATTCAAAATTGCATAACTAATCGGTGAATGCAAATTTCAAATTTATACTTGAATGTACACGTCCTAACTTTTTAAGGCCTGGAGAGACCCTTAAGATGATCGAGTCTAATGTTCTGCACAAAATAAGCCAGTTATTCTTGCACTGAGCCCAATAACTTTTGGATGAAGTAAACAATATTTTTTGATAGATATCCAGACTTGCTTTAAATCTCCAAGTGATGGAGGACTTACTATATTACCTGTCAAGCTGTTCCTCACTGTTAAAAATGCATCTTATCTCCAATTTGAACTTTGCTGGCTTCAACTTCTAGCCATTCCATCTAGTAATTTGAAATCTGCAATGCATATTTTTAAATTACATAACTCACTTAATCAGGGAAACAAAACTATTCCTTATGATGTGGGAGTGGAGAAGACTGATGTGGCAATGTTTTGCTCTCCCTCTGCCCAGGTGACTACTCAAGCTACAAGGCAGAGAAGAATCAGACTGAAAGTCTCTCGTCAAACACAACACTGCCTCCAAAAAACCTGAAAAAGACATACCAGAAAGTCGCAGGAGTAATAGGAAAGGGCTGTCCTAAAGTAAATTTTTACTTTTAACAGTATGAAATAAAATAAATGAAAGAAAAGAGAAGCATGTGCTGTGTATGACTTCTTTCCAACAATTTACATACACTAAAGATCCATACCTGTTTTTCCCCTTAGATTTGTGATTCAAAACTTGAAGAAGCAAATCTACTTAATTCCTTAGCAATTACACTGCTCTACAGCCAAAATGCTTCTGAAATAAATGTAGTCAAACTTTACTAATTCTGGGTCACTGAGAACGAAAATGATGCTTAAAATTGTTGATTGGCTCTAGTTTTCAAGATATGCTATTGGGTCAGTATATACGACCCTTGACTTGGGAATGGCGGAGGATAAGTGAGTTATAAAGGGAAGGGATCTCAATTTAAACCAGAAATGACTAAAATACATCTTTGACTGGATCTATGAATAAATCTATGACTGGGTTTGGACAGTACTTGCTTTTTAGGCAAAACAATTAATGATGCAATCGGAAGCTGGTATTGCGTCATACATGATATGAATTGCATCATGTTATTCCTAGAAGTCATGGATGATGCAATCATAACGAAGCTTACATCACTCTGCTGAACAAATTGCCCTATATCAGCTCTAGAAATTATACAGTGTGGTGCTCTCTTATTTGTCAGTGTTTGATTTTGCAAAGGGACACATTTCTGTTTAGCCAAAGTGAGCAGAGATGCCTCGTACTTGTGTGAACAGTGCAGATAACTTCTGCTATGTTTGTGGTGAAGTGACTTTTGCATCACAAAAGCGCAGTATATCCACTATGGTTAAGAAAGCCTATCACCTTTATTTTGGCTGCAAAATTGGAGATCAGGACAAGAGGTGGGCCCCACACATATGCTGCAACACTTGTGCAACAAATCTTCGCCAGTGGTTGAACAGGAAAAGGAAATCTATGCCTTTTGCAGTGCCAATGATTTGGAGAGAGCCAACAGATCATACCAGCAATTGTTACTTCTGCATGGTGCCTCCAGTTGGGAAAGGTGTGTCAAAGAAGAAAAAGTGGACTGTGCATTATCCAAACATTCCATCAGCTATTCGCCCAGTACCCCACGGAGGAGGACTGCCGGTTCCTGATGCACCAAAATCATTCTCACTTGAGTCAGATGAGGAAGAGGATGAAACTTCTGGTCCTGAACCATCAATGTCACAGGACCCACATTTTCTCCCATCCTCCTCCTCTGAACCACACCTCATAACACAAGGTGAACTGAATGACCTTGTCAGGGATTTGGAACTACCCAAGAGTAAGGCAGAGCTGTTGGGCTCCAGACTACAGCAGTGGAATCTCCTGGCAGGTGATGTTAGGGTTTCCATGTTCCGTGACCGTCAAAAGTGATGGCGTCATTAGGCCTATATATGAACCAGAGTTCTTCCATGTTTAAACTCTGTTCTTCCATGTTTAACTCTAAGCGGCCTCAAAAGCCAAGGACAGGAATTGGAATGTGTAAATAGTCAGTTACCTATTACGACCTTGCTTATAACCAGGTCCTAAGCAATAATGATGAGGTTTGCATGTTTCTAGCTGGAGGAGGGGTAGTAAACTAGAGTAAATAGGACCCAATGATTGTTTAGAGGAATGTTACTAACAAGCTAGATTTATAGCCCTAGAATGACTTAACGGCTTAAATGTATAAACATGTCTTCGGTAGAAAGGGAAGGGGGAGTAGGGGGTGGTGGTGCAGGGGAAGAGAGGTGGGGGCTTAATTGTAAAGTATAAGAAGCGAGAAGCTGCTTTGTTCTGTGTGCTCGATTTGAGATTTGCCTGTCTCCTTGCACCACTTTGAGATCTCAAATAAACCTTTGATTGTTTCTCCACCCCGGTGTGTTTATTGGCGCGAAGCACGCCGGGCAACGAACCCCTGTTGCTTTGCCTCGGGCACCTCTGTGCCAGCAACAGTCTTGGCGTCCCTGGGTGGGCTCGAGGCTGAAATTTAGCCTTGCCCGGACCCCTCTTGGAGGCCGACAGACTACGGCGACGACCGACGCCCAGAGCTCACCGGTGACTTCATCGGGGGCCTCGGCGGAGACGTGGTTTGCTCGACCCCGGAGGGCACAATGGTGCAACGCGCTTGAGTAGTGGAGAAGCAGCTGCGGGCGACGGTGGGGAACCGGTCCTGTGGATAAGGTAGGAACAGTCCAGTGGGGACTTTATCTGTCTTGACCTGGGGACGCCCAGTGTCTACCTGTTTTGACTTGGGGACGCCCAGAGTCTCCCTAATATGGGGCAGGGGCAGAGTACTGCAGGCAGGGCAAGGTGTACACCCTTAGAATGCATTCTGGTGAACTGGAAAGTGTTTGGATCGGATCCGTTGATTAAAAGTAAACTGAAAAGATTCTGTACAGTAGACTGGCCTCAATATCAGCTAGAGGACCAGGAAAGGTGGCCACCGGAGGGATCACTTAATTATAATACGATCCTTCAATTGCTTTTGTTTTGTCAGCGAACGGGTAAATGGAATGAACATATGTATGTACAGTTGTTTATGTTGTTAAGAAATAGGTCAGATCTTTTGCAAAGGTGTAATTTGACTCCGACAGGTTCGGTAGTAACTACTGTTAGTCCCCAGAACCCTCCCCCGGTTGTGATGGCAGAGTCGGTGTCCCCTTCGGCTCCAACACCCCCACCATATAAAGACAGGGTTCCTCAGGTCCCAGAGATTGCCCCCTCGGTGGGATTCTATCCATTGATTACTGAGACTCAGATAGCCCGTCATGGAGCAGATAATCACCGAGCCACTACAATGCAGGTTTATACCCGGTGGATCTGGCAGCTTTTAAGACACAGGCAGGGGAATTCTCTACGAATCCAAGCAAGTTTATCTCGGTTTTTGAAGGGTGTCTGGCGAGTCATAAACCTGATTGGGATGACTGTAATGTCCTTATGCGGACCCTGCTGTCTGAGGTGGAGCGAAATCAGGTTGTGTCTAAGGCACGGGAGGAGGCACAGCGTAGACATGAGGCAGATGCAGCAAACGTCCCTGTTGCTGCAGCTCAGGTCCCTACAGCAGACCCCCAATGGAATCCCAATGTGCCGGCGGATTTTACCCTTCTCACTGTATACAAGGAGCTCCTATTATATGGTCTCCGACACTCAGCTGTCCGACATAACAATTGGGCTAAGCCATATGAGCTAGTACAGGAGCCAAAAGAGAGTCCGGTTGCTTTTCTGCAGCGTATTCGGGATACCATTAGGCAAACTACTAATGCAAACCCCGATGATCAGGCTACTGAGGCAATTATAAAGGGTATCTTTACCAGCCGTGCTGCCCCTGATATTAAAAGGAAACTGCAGAAAAAGGAGGATTTGATGGGCATGACAATGGCACAAATTCTGGAAACTGCAAACAGGGCTTACAGCCTTAGGGAAGGAGAAAAGGAAAAGAGGCAAGTGAAAATGATGGTTGCAGCAGTACAGGCTGGTGGCAGGGGAAGATTTCAGGAAGGTGGAAGGGGCCGGGGAATGAGAGGACGTGGGCGTGGGCGCCCTGGCTTACAAGAAAGGCGTCTGGGTCGCAATCAGTGTGCCATATGCCGAAAGGAGGGACATTGGAAAAATGAGTGCCCTGAAAGGGAAGGTACCCCTATGATGGTAGCAGAGGATCAAGAATAGGGGTGTCAGGGGAGACGGACTATCCTGCCCCCGGAACCCCGAGTAAAAATGCGGGTGGGAGATTCAGACATAGACTTTTTAATAGACTCTGGAGCTGCACGAACTGCTGTAAACCAACCCCTTCAGCTGCCTGTGGCAGATTCCCTCACTGTGGTGGGAGCCACAGGGAAAGGAACTAAGTGCCCAGTATATGCCCCAGCGGAATGTGCTTTGGGAAACAGAACTCTATCTCACAAACTGGTTTACCTCCCCGATTGTCCAACGCCTCTATTGGGACGGGACCTGCTTTGTCGCTTAGGTGCTACCCTGCATTTCACTCAAGATGAAATAAGCCTCACCTTACCCCCAGAGAATGCCTGGATAATGACACTTGCAATTGAGCCCTCAGCTATGCAAGCCCCAGATTGGAGTCAGTGGGAGAAGCGGGTTTTTCCTCTGGTATGGGCATCAGGGATCCCAGGAAAGGCAGCCCATCATACTCCTATTACTGTTCAGCTTTTGCCAGGAAAAGGTCCAGTGCGAATCAAGCAGTATCCAATCAAAAGGGAGGCCAGAGAGGGACTGCAGGAAACTATAGACCAGTTCCTAAAGTGCGGGGTACTTCGAGAATGCCAGTCAGCTTGGAACACTCCTATCTTGCCTGTACAAAAGCCCAATGGCACATACCGGCTGGTCCAGGACCTGAGGGCAGTTAATGAGCGGGTTAAGACTCTACACCCCCTTGTTCCCAATCCGTATACATTGTTGGCTTCTATAGGGGGGCAGTACACCCATTTTTCAGTCCTGGATTTAAAGGATGCCTTCTTCACGATTCCGGTTGACCCCCAGTCACAGGAGATTTTTTCCTTCGAGTGGGAGGACAGAAGGAGGGTTAGAAAGCAGTTTTGCTGGACAGTGCTGGCCCAGGGATTTAAAAATTCCCCCACCCTTTTCAGCCAGGCCCTGGCTAGAGACTTGGAGGAGTGGGACAACGAGGACAAAGTCCTCCTCCTGCAATATGTGGATGATTTGTTAATTGCTGCTGTGAGTCTAACCTCTTGCCTTAAAGCCACTGTGAGTCTCCTGAACTTTGTTGGACTCCGAGGATATCGAGTAGCACAGAGTAAGGCTCAAATTGCCCTTCCAGAAGTACTCTACTTAGGATTTTACATAAGGCAGGGGGAACGTCAGCTTTCGAACGAAAGAAAGGAAGCTATCTGTCAAATTCCTATCCCAAGCAATCGTAAACGGCTCAGGGCATTTCTGGGTATGGCAGGCTTCTGTAGGATTTGGATCCCAGAGTTTGGACTGTGGGCTAAACCCTTGTATGAATGTGTTAAGGGAGCGGATCATGACCCCTTTTACTGGTCCTCAGAAGCCGACAAAGCATTTAAGGTTTTAAAAAGGAAACTGATGGAAGCCCCAGCCCTTGGTTTGCCCGACCTCACTAAGCCATTCCAATTGTATGTGCATGAAAGAAAAGGTGTGGCCCTGGGAGTGCTTACTCAGTTATTAGGCACCTGGAAACGTCCCGTGGCATATTTCTCTAAACAGCTGGATCAAGTTGCTAAGGGATGGCCAGCATGTTTGCGAGCGGTCGCAGCAACTGCCTTAGTGCTTGGGGAAGCTGAGAAACTGACACTGGGGGGAACTGTGCAAGTGTATACTCCCCATATGGTTCAAGCCCTGCTGGATACTAAGGGTGGTCTCTGGCTTACCCAGGCTCGGGTAGCTCGGTATCAGGCAAAGCTTGTAGAAAATCCTGAAGTTACCTTACAGACCTGTCCCTCCCTTAACCCAGCTACCTTGTTACCGGAGACAGAGGAGCAGGAACACGACTGTTTGGAGGTCATAGATGCTCAATACTCCAGCCGCCCAGACTTAAAAGATCAACCCCTCCTGAATGCTGATTATGAGTGGTATACGGACGTCAGTAGTACAGTTGTAAATGGGCAAAGGAGGGCTGGCTATGCTGTTGTATCTGTCCACGAAACTGTGGAAGCAGTGGGTTTACCTGCTGGGACATCAGCCCAGCTGGCTGAATTGGTAGCCTTAACCCGTGCACTTGAACTGTCAAAAGGGAAAAGAGTTAACATTTTTACTGATTCCAGATATGCCTTTGGAGTACTACACGCCCATGCTGGTTTATGGAAACAACGAGGAATGTTGACAGCTCAAAGCTCTCCTGTCAAACATGGACCCCAGATTCTCCGGCTGTTAGAAGCGGTGCAGCTCCCCTCAGCGGTAGCAGTGGTACACTGCAAGGCTCATCAGAAGGAAGAGCAAGATGTGGCCAGAGGTAATGCTAGAGCGGATAGGGAGGCCAAGCGAGCTGCTACCCTGGAACCACTGGAAGCTGAAGATGCCCATATGCATGCCCTCATCCCATCAGTGGGGGAGCTCCCGACCCCTCAGTACTCTGGCGAAGAAAGGAACCTGGCAGGCAGGCTCGGTCTCCAGGAAAAAGAGGGGTGGTTCCACTCTCTGGAAGGAAAGATCCTATTACCAAAGGGCCTAATTCGGCCGGTGTTGCAGCAGCTACATCAAACCACTCACGCAGGGAGAGAGGCTCTCTCTCAGCTAATGGGTAAATATTTTTTAACCTCTGGACTTAGGCCTCTGGCCTCCCAGGTGCAGGCTGAATGTTTAGTCTGCCAGAAGAACAACCCTCGACCTGGAGTGTCAGTGTTGCCAGCCACTCTGGAGCCTACCCCAGGCCCGGGACTGGTTTGGCAAATAGATTTTACTGAGTTCCCCCGGACCCAAGGATTCAGATACCTCCTTGTCTTGGTAGATCGATTCAGCGGATGGCCTGAGGCCTTCCCATGTCGTAACAACACTGCCAAGACAGTGGCTCTCAAATTTGTCAAGGAGATCATTCCTCGCTTCGGGCTTCCCCAGTGGATGGAATCTGATAATGGAACACACTTCACATCCCAAGTCGTTCAGAAGATATCGGATGCCCTACAGATCCCCTGGAAGCTTCACACGCCATGGCGACCGCAGGCCAGTGGGGTAGTGGAGCGTACAAATCAGACTCTTAAGCGGCACCTCTCAAAGGTTTGCCAAGAGGCTTCCCTTAAGTGGCCTGATGCTTTGCCCCTTGTTTTGCTCCACATTCACGCTCTCCCTAAGGGCAGGTTAGGGCTCAGTCCCTTCGAGATTATGTTTGGAAGGGCATGGCCTATGAATGGTACACCGGTTCTGGCAGGGGAGTGGGAAATGGGGTGTGGCTTCTTATCTCAGTACATGTGCTCTCTGTCTGCTGTTCTTTGTTCTCTCCACAGGTATACCAAAGATTTGCAGCCTCTCCCGCTGGATGCCCCGATCCACTCCTTGCAGCCAGGTGACTCCGTACTCGTTCGGACCTGGAAGGACGAGCCTCTCCAAGAGAAGTGGAAGGGACCTCACACCGTCCTGCTGGTCTCCCATACAGCGGCAAAGGTTGAGGGACACAAGAACTGGATTCATCACTCTCGCCTGAAAGCGGTGCCTGCTCCTGAACGGTGGACCGTCCAGCCTGCAGAGAAGACTGCAAGCGACGATCTGGGACTTAAGCTGTTATTCAGGCGACAATAGTGTCTGCTGGGAATGCCCTGTGCTCTCTTTGGACAGTCACAGCGCACTCCCCGCGAGACCTCTGAGCGTTGGTTGTGTTTATTTTCACAGGGCCGGCCTAATTTGGTGGCCTGTTCCCTGTTATTTTTAATCTGCTTACTATTAGTAATTGTTATTTTGTGGGTATTTGGGGAATTGTGATTGTTAGGCCCTAGGGTCACCTGCCCAATATGGGTTCAGGTCTAGGGTCTGCCACAGTGGTGCTCTTTGCCATAGAGACACTCCTCTTGTTAACTCCCGTTTCCCCCCAGGCACATGCGGGATGGAAAGGAATCCCTACTAACTTAGAGACAAATACATATGAGTCCCTGAAGGTTTGCTTTGCCCAAGAGTTTAACCTCTCCAACTGCTGGGTATGCTCCCAAATCCCGCACCATGCTGCAGGGTTACCCTGGAGGGTAGTTCCCCAAAATTGGTCAGATATCTGTTGGGGATGGTTCAGTAGGGGGAAAAATGTCTCAGGTACCCCCTTGTCACAGAACTGTACCATTGAGTCCCAGTATGCGTTAAGGGACGACCCCTGGAAGCCGCAGGCCAACTCAACGTATATCCCTTCCCTTATTAGGTTGCGGCCAGTGGCCCCTGGTTTGGTGTGCTATCGATAGTTTAAGTCCAGCAATCACACCTGGTTTGCTGGGAATAGCACCTGTCAGTATTATTTATCCCCTGACAGTGACACTTCCATCCCTGTCTATGTTAAAGGCAAATCCGCCTGGCTCGGATCGTTGAATGCCAGACAAGCAAATAAGTGGAGTAGCGGTTATAATGGCTTGGTAGGGAATGGCCACTCCTTTTATATTTGCGGTACCTCTGCCTATAAGTGGCTGCCGCATCGGTGGTATGGAAGCTGCTACCTAGGATATCTTGCCCCTCCCCTTCGTGTTTTCCCTAAACTGCCCCCTGGCCGCCCTAGGCAGCATAGAGCTTTGTATGCCACCCCAGAGCCCATTTCAGAAGGAGACAGATTGGGTATGATCTTTCTCCCATCCTATGGGGTGGGACGACTGGCTCAATTTTATCGTAGGCTCTCTGTGTTTCTCACCAAGTATGCCAATGAGACCTTGGCCATAGAGAAAAGCCTTAATTCAGAGCTTTACCAGCTTCGGTTGCTGTCCCTGCAAAACAGACAGGCCTTAGATTATGTTTTAGCCTCCCAGGGCGGAGTGTGTGCCCTTATTGGGAGTGAATGTTGTACTTATGTCCCGGAAAACTCACAGGACATTAACAAGCACGTCCTGTCAGCCGAACAGGCTTTTGAGCAGTGGAAGGCTCAGGAAAGGGAACCCACAGGTTTCGATTCCCTTTGGAGTTGGTTGCCCAACCTAGGAGGACTGGGAAATAGCCTTGTGCGTCTCCTCCTCACAGGTGTGGTACTGTGCCTGGTCACCCTCCTCCTGATTGCTTGTTTTAAATTGCTCCTCCGTAAGCTTTGTGCCCCCCGTTCCCCAGAAATCCCAGCATACCCTCTCATTGAGAACCCCAGCTCTATGGCACTCAATCATATCTTGTCTACAGAATATGAGAAAACTCAGCCAAAAGTTTGTTGAGTATTCTCAAAGGAGGGAACTGATGGCGTCATTAGGCCTATATATGAACCAGAGTTCTTCCATGTTTAAACTCTGTTCTTCCATGTTTAACTCTAAGCGGCCTCAAAAGCCAAGGACAGGAATTGGAATGTGTAAATAGTCAGTTACCTATTACGACCTTGCTTATAACCAGGTCCTAAGCAATAATGATGAGGTTTGCATGTTTCTAGCTGGAGGAGGGGTAGTAAACTAGAGTAAATAGGACCCAATGATTGTTTAGAGGAATGTTACTAACAAGCTAGATTTATAGCCCTAGAATGACTTAACGGCTTAAATGTATAAACATGTCTTTGGTAGAAAGGGGAGGGGGTGTAGGGGGTGGTGGTGCAGGGGGAGAGAGGTGGGGGCTTAATTGTAAAGTATAAGAAGAGAGAAGCTGCTTTGTTCTGTGTGCTCGATTTGAGATTTGCCTGTCTCCTTGCACCACTTTGAGATCTCAAATAAACCTTTGATTGTTTCTCCACCCCGGTGTGTTTATTGGTGCGAAGCACGCCGGGCAACGAACCCCTGTTGCTTTGCCTCGGGCACCTCTGTGCCAGCAACAAAAGGATCTTGTCTCATTCTTCTTCATGGAAGGTGATCTTGTAGCCTGCAACAACATCGATGGTGTGATGGCAGCCCTCAACATCGTTCACGATCCAGATGAGTGGAGACTGTTCATTGATTCATCGAAGACGAGTCTTAAAGCTGTTTTACTGCATGATGGCAATGTTTTGCCATCAATTCCAGTTGGTCATGCAGTCCATATGAAAGAAACCTATGACAACATGAAACAACTTTTGAGGTGCATAAACTATGACCAACATCAGTGGCAGCTTTGTGGCGATTTGAAGGTTGTTGCTCTCTTGCTTGGTCTGCAGACTGGATACACAAAGTACTGCTGTTTTCTCTGCGAATGGGATAGTCGTGCAAGAGATTCCCACTACATCAAGAAAGATTGGCCACTCCGACAGTCATTGGAGCCTGGGAGGAAAAGTGTTCAGCATCCACCACTTGTTGAATCAAGGAAGATTTTGTTACCACCCTTACACATCAAGCTGGGTCTGATGAAGAACTTTGTCAAGGCCATTGACAAAACACAAGCAGCTTTCAAGTACCTCCATGGAAAATTTCCAAGGTTAAGTGAAGCTAAGATAAAGGAAGGTGTCTTTGTTGGTCCTCAGATTCGTGAACTTCTTCGAGATGATGCATTTGACCATGCACTGCGTGGCAAGGAAAAGACGGCATGGAAAGCCTTCCAGTTAGTGGCAATAAATTTTCTCGGAAACAACAAGGCAGACAACTACAGGTTGTTGGTGGAAAACCTCCTCAACGCATACAAAAGCCTTGGTTGCAACATGTCACTAAAGATACATTTTTTGCACTCTCATCTAGATTTTTTTCCACCGAACTGCGGAGCAGTGAGAGACGAGCATGGCGAGCGATTTCACCAGGACATTGCAACAATGGAGAAACGCTATCAGGGCAAATGGAGCCCATCAATGCTTGCAGACTATTGCTGGACAGTAACAAGAGATGCTCCATTTAATGAATACAAGAGACAAGCCAAGAAGCGCCGAGTAGACACTGAATAGGACTAAACTATGTACATAATAGTTTTTTGCCTTTTGTTTTATAATAAATTTTATTTATATAACCCTTTTGCTGATTTTTAAAGTGTTACATAAACAGGACGGGTGAAATATTATCATGTAAAGCAACCATAAACACATGAAAAGACCTAGGTTTACAATTTATGATTAAAACTCTACTATCTACAGAATATACATAGACATAAAATGTAAAAACTTAAATATCTTAGAAACTGTAGCCAATCAGTTGTTTTAATTGTCATATTTGAATTCAGCACATCAAAATACATAATAAATAGCACATTTTATCTCTGAAGCAGACGACTTCTCAAAAATTGTAGACCAGTGTTATCTTTCCTTCTTTCTCTTCTTCCATTTCAGTGTGAATTAAGGACCATACAAACTTTTTTACTGTATGTCTAACTATTGCATTAACGCACATAAGCTGAATCTGTATATAGTGGAATTTAGATGCCCACAACTTCCAATATTGCCTCAACTAAATTTCCACTGATGACCTAAGACAGGATTTAAACCCAAGATTTGAGAGTTAAAAGGTTAGAGCCTCAGTATTCTAATATTTACCATATGGTCCTACCCAATTAACTTTGTCCTCTATTGCTATTATTTCTTCCCATTGATCTTACAATTATTGCCAAACCTCAGCAGTTTCTGGAGTGATATTGTACAGCTTGTCTGGGAAGTCTCAATGCTGATGGAAGCTGGCTGCTGTGTGTGTTGCTGTTGGCAGGAATTATAGATTTAGAACTGCAATCAAAAATTGAGTTTTTATTTAGGAAAATCAGGGTTTTTTTTTTAAACCTCAAACCTCTTTATTTGAGAGCAGCATAATCAGATTCTACTTGGGCATATATTTGGGTGGATGCTTCAAAGGCAGAGTTAAAGGCAACTCAAAATATACTCCTACTAGGAAAATTGTACTCCACTTGAGAGAAGGCAGTTTAGAATTAAGAGACTCTGGAATGTATTGGAAAGTGCTTCTGGATACTCCGAGCATATGTGCAGGGAATGTCCTAAAATGGCAGAGTTGTGGGAAAGAATCTTTGGAAAATGTGTTCACATGGCCCTCCCTATTTCTGCCAATTTCTGCCTGCTGTGAGCTATCACTGAACTGAGAAAGGGATTGAAAAAATAAAGAATAAAAAAAGTAAAATGTGGCTCAGCACATGTTTAATGACAGCCAAAGTACCACTGTACTAAACAGGTACTAGAAATCTGAGATTGTTCCGCTAGAAAGAGACAATATACAGGGTTACAGGAGACAATCCTACATATCAAGGGGAGACTAAGTGACCTACTGTAACAGGACTTTTCTGTAATATTCTTCTCTATGCTTCAGCGACGAGAGAAGAGCCAAAACAATCAGATCCCAGGGGGTAGAGGGGAATAGTGCCTGCTCTGCTTGCTTTCCTCCCACCTCTGGCTCCTATCCAGAACTCTGTAGTGTTAAGTTTTGAAGGTGCAGGAGTGGGAGGGCATAGACCAGGACAGGCACAGCCATTCTCCATTGTGTATTCCATGGGCTAGGTTGTGGCTATCAGAGTGACTATATGATCAAGTGTTAATTCAGACACACATTCTCTTGCATAGCTCCTACAGCACAACTGTACGGGGAGTCAGACAATGGCAGCATGACGATGCTACCCAGGGTAATGGAGCGCGCAAAGTGACTGTGCAGAGAAACTCCCATTCTGCAGGGATGGAGTAGAAATGAGTTTCAAATCATAGTTTCCTCGTCTTCTACGGGATGCAATATTTCCGAGATTCTATGATGCAGAGCCTCCACTGATATAAACGGTCATAGTTCCAGTGACTTCAATGGACCTATGACAATTTACACCCAGTGGGGTTTCTGCCTCGTATCTTTAACAGAAGCATCCTGTTATGCATAATCATAACCAATTACAAATTAACCATTTTGGACACCATTTGGGGACCTTTTCTAGATTATATTAGTGGTTCTTGGTTTTTACCTTTTTTGTTATAAAGTTCTTCTTCCCTCCCTTTGTTTCTTCTTATCCACTTTCTCCTGTTTTCAATCCCCTGGATAAAATTGATAACATTTTAAATTTTATTTAACGATACATGTAAAGCAGAGTTCCTTCTTTTCCTTTATTGATGTCATAAGCAATTTTGAAAATTTCTTTTCACATTTTTCCAGGCTGGGGATACTTGTGTTTACGTGAAAGTCAATAAAAATTTTATAAAAGAATATACGTTTTAACAAAACTTTATATTAAGGTATATTTTAAGTGATTTCTTATTGTTTTAAAATCATACAAGATGGTACAGCAGGCATTGTAGATTCTTAAATCCATCTTTTAAACACAGTCTCTAACTAACCAATATTTTACAACAGGTTTTGTTACAGCATACTGTGAAATATGGATTCAGGTTTTATTACTAATAGGTTTTAACATGCTTCTGTCATTACAGAAATCATCTGCTGATAGTACTAATGAATATTTTTTTATTTTTGACATCAAGTCTTCCTACGTAATTCAAAACCTGCCTCCTTGTACAGATATTCTACGACAAGAATTAAATTCACCCCTGTGCAGAAGGTCAGCATGAGGCCAAAGCACCATTTAAATCCTATTTAGCCCTTATTCCAAAGACTTAAATGGGACTTATTTGGTATACGGCCTTGTGTTCACCCTCTGCACAAGGGTGAAATTCACCTTAGCTGAACTGTAGAGGGGCTCACAACATCCTTTTGGAAGACAACCAGCAAGAAATGATTACACTTTGGGATACTTGTGAACTCAAGGGAGGGATAGAGAAATATTTCCGTCTTAGTCAGAAAGCAGTGTGATTACAAAGCACCTCCTAACTAGCATTATGTATTAGAAATTGTAAGATAGTGAGAATGGCTGGTTGAAATATACTGTGTACAGACGGTTAGTGCAGTGCAGGAGAATGAGGCTATTTATAGGATGAATGTGCAGTCCACCAATAAAACGTTTTATTTTGTAAATAAAACGTACCCACTGAATGCTTTTCAACTGTGCTGGTGCTGTATTATGAACAGTTCTAATCCTACTGGATTGTATGAACCACTGGGTAACTTTTTTAACAACTCAGTCTAGGCGAAAAGATTTATGTATGTGTTGATGTGCTAAATGTCTTTGAGTAAGCAGAGGGGAGGAAAATAGTCTGCAGTTCATGGGATTCTTATATTAAATACAAGAAGCTGAAAATCATTTGAAAAAGCAATTTGATTGAAGGACAAGTTCTCTGGCATGCCTGGGGATTTAGATTTTTAAATGACATCTACTTTTTTTTTTTTTTTTTGAGATATTGACATCCTTATCCTGAAGCTGTTCTGCCTGGGAAGACCTCTACACCTGCACAGAGTCCCATTGAAGTCATTGGAGGTTTCCCAGGAGGTTCCAGGGTTTGCAAAGAGCAGTTTACAGGTTTGGAGCCTAAATTTGCATTAGTTGTTTAGAGTTTATGGTCACTTAGCTGTCTGGTTCTCATTTACACTAAGGCATTTTACCTCATTGGGAGTGTAACTTACACCTTTTTAAAGGCCCCTTTGGGTGTAAATGAGAATCAGGACCTGAAATACATAAATTACAAACTACCAGTATTGAAAACTGATGATTTTTTTAAATGTCCCCACTAAGCCAACATGTGTAAGTTACAGAGCAATTCTATTCATTAAAGCTCCTTAGATTTTTATGGTAATCTTCAGGCTTCAGTGCTTTGCTTTGTAAATATGAGTATTTTATGGCTGCAATCAGAGATCAGGTTGTTCTGTCCTTTCTTCCATTACAAAGTTCTTTGGAAAAGGCATAGCATGAGAGATCACTTAGCAGAATGCACGTTCTATTCTGTTGCTCCTTTTCGTACTCACTCTGATTCTCTAAATAATAAATCATAGGACACATTTTGTGCTTGATTAGAGGTGTGTTGTCTTATTTTGCAACTAAATTGAACTTTTGAATGTTTGTTCCTTAAGTATTAACTTATTTTCATTAATCATCTCACTTCTGACCCCCATTATGGTCTGCTGGGGTTGGCGGTGAGGACATCTGAATAAATCATTTCCTCCAGGATATGTTCCACAGACGTTACCCTGAAATTAGTGGGATTTCATCTATATTTCTTTCTGGCTTTAAAGCCAGCAAACATAAATAATTTATTGCATGTTAATAAAACCAACTAAACCTCCCTTCCTTGAGAAAAAAAACACATCCAAACTTTTCAGTTTGTTGTAGGCTCTTAGACCACAGCATTGCTGATTGCTGGGGGCGGGGGCGAGAGGATAGGGGGGAACAGAAAAGCATTTTGGGTAATGTCCACCTTAAGCATCCCACTTTATTTCAGAATTCTTGCAGCTGTTGCCACACCAAGCAGTTTTTAACACTGCAGCAGGATTAAGTCCATACCATGTATTGGAAAGTTTATAATACAAATTTATGTCCCCAAACTTATTTCCTTATTTCCTTCTTGCGAGTATTGTCTGTTTCTCTCTCAACACATATCTGCTAGCCATGATGGTTGCTCCTTTCTATAAAAATAATCCCATTTCTTTTTTTACTTACTGATTCCTGGAAGGCTTTATTATTCATTTAGATAATGCTTTAAAACCCCTTCAGAAATTCTGTGGACCTTACACATGCCAAAATCCCACTGAAATCAATGCCTGATTAAGGATTGCAGGATTTGATCCCTGGGGAATGCTAACTACTCTTGACAAGATTGTGGCTTTAAGCCACTGTTTGCATTGGGGAAAGACTGTAGTGGCAGCCACTCCTGGAGGTTTTCTCCCTAATGCTTTTGGAAGCACAGACCTAAGCAGCCCTTGCTGTTTAATAGCCCTTTTACTGCTCTGCAGACCAGTAAAGGGAGGCAGGATGCTGCCTTTCCTTCTTTGGGGGATCTTAGTGCTGCTGACTGCACCAAACTTTCCCATTCTTGGCACAGCAAAGCCTGGTGTACCCATACTTTCCCACTGGTTTAACTAAAGATGTGATTTATTTTTTAAACCCATTTAGTTAAATAGGTGCATCTTTCTGTGTGAACACTTAAACTGATTTAAAGCTGGCTTATATGGGTTTAGCTTGCATTTGTAAACTTACAGGGGCAAATCAAATGGCTATAACCAGTTTTAAACTGATATGTGTTCACACAGGGCTTTGCAGTGGTTTGTTTAAACCAGTGCATATGTGTGTGCCCTGAGAGTTCAAGGATGGAGATTTTGCCTGACTTCTGTGCAGTGAGAAAGTTTCTTTCACATTTCCCCTCAACTTTGCACACCTGTCTAGGCTAGAGACCCAACTTAGGGATATGTTTTACACTAGAGATTTATTCAAGCTGCAGCTATTCATTCACTTCCCGTGACTACAATCAGAGCTTCTTTTGGTCAAGAATTGGTTTTATCGAGTCCAACTTTCACAAAAGGGCATAGTGGGGTTATTTTAAAAACTGTCACTCTTGGAATTTTTTTCTTTCACGTCTTCCTTTCTGTGATTATTCCTTGGTTTCTTTAAAATGTTGTCTATCCTGTTCTGTATTGTCACATACAGTGAGTACATATTGCCCATGGCATTCCTATGACTATTATTACTCTTTTTGCACTGTTTCAGCAATACAGTTCCAAGTTAGCCTACATTCCTTCCATGGCTTTCCCTTCTGATGCTGTTGCTTTCATTCTGTCCTCAAAATTGACACAGTTCCATTATTATACCCTTAGGCCCTCTGTACGCTATCTGGTTCTTTATTTAAACTATTGCCTGCATTTGTGTGAAATTCACCCTTATGCACAGGGCCTCACAATGCCATAAGCAGCACTTAAACTCCACTAGAAGATTTAGGGCCAAATTCCGGGCCTAGATAAGTAGCTGACCCAGATGCCAGACGGGTGCAAGCAAGGGGTAAATCCTCCCACAGGTCATGGAGCACTATGAGCTGCCAAGACTACTTCAGTACAATGGTTGAAGTAGCCACAAAAGGTGCTTATGAAGCTTCCACTAGGGGAATGGGAAAGATGTGAGGACATGCATACTGGAACTTGCTATGTGGCCATAGGGCAGAGTGATTATCCATGCCCACACACTTCCTGCATGCCCTTCATCCAGCTCTCCTTTGTGCAGTGGAGCAGTACTGGTTTGCTTGACAAGGCATCCCCCCCATATTTGTGGAAGACAATTGGTTTGGCTTGTTAATGAGGGACTCAAGGGGGTGCATGGGACTTTGTGCAGGTCCATTGCTGTGAAATAAATGTTACCCTATAGGCCTTAAACAAGACAGAAGGTAGAACCTCACAAACTTTGCCTGAAATATATAGACTATGGGTTCTCAACCTAATTGTCATGATCCTCCTCCTTCCTTCCATATTCTTAAAGGGGAGTGAGGCATCATAGTTCAGGGCAGCTGCACCTGTATTTCTCTTTAGTGGCCCAGCAAGGGAACCCATTGTCAGGCTTCCAGTTCCCCAGCTGTTGTCTTTCTGGGTGAAGACTGCATCTCACTGCCTTCTGCCTGGGGTATGTCCATGCTGCTCAGTTCCCTGCCTTCACTGTGCATTTCCCAGCACAGACAGGTTGCCCAAGGACACCTGCTTGCTTTCTCTTAAGAGATGCTTAACAGGTGTAATTGCTACAATTATAAGGTACCACACCGTTCTTTGTATGCCAGCCTACTTTATTAAAAGAACCTACATGTACTGTATGTAATAAGCTTACCACAGGTAACCCTGACCTAACATGGATTCTGGCAGTAGCAGTCCATCAACCCTCCCACCTCAGAACAAGGACTCAGTCTGTCTAACCGATCCTAAGGCTTGGGGCCCTGTCCTGTCCTGTCCATTTGCTAAACCAGGAAGAAGGCCCTGCACTAGTTTAAAACGAGACTATTTATCCAAAAATCCTTTCTTTGTCTATTGGTCCTTGGAGAATCCAGTTTGAACTGGCATATGCATCTCACTCCAAGCGGATGCCTTCAAAGTGTTGATAATGGAGGAAGTACATTAGCATCCCCCCCGCCCTGCTAGAGAAGATACATACAATGCTACAATACCAAATACACAATTGCATTTTTAATACAATGTACCCCAAGGGTATTAAGACTAATTCAGTAATTTTTAACTTAATTCAGTAATGTTTACCTTAATTCCATAACGTTGTTAAGGATAGTAGGGGATATTGTCAGTCTGTCACATGGGGATCTGGTCACATGAGAGGGATCCTAGTTCTGGTCTGGAAAAGGTGTCCCAGTATGGAAAAGTTTGAGGACCACTTATGTAGACAGAAAACAGCATGTCCCTATGAGCAATAATCAATAGCTATTATGCAACTCTTTCTGCCAAAATAACAATAAATCCTACCAAAAAACAGTAGAAAGTTCCCTATTTAAAATCCATGTATGAAGCAGAGAGGCTAGTCTTACGTTTCCCTCCTTTTCATAGAATGGCTTTGAAACTATTGGGAGCACTTGCAACTGAACTGAAGTAATGTCCAAATAGAAACAAGTTACAAGGTAAAGGCCTCGCTGCACCCTTGATAGAGCAGTCGTGCATTTTAGCCCTGCCATGCTTGTATCACATTGTGTAGCAAGATGATAGATCTGATAAATGGGGTTTTTACTCACTTTTGTGCTATGAACTATGGATGTTGTGACTTTTAAAAAAATACCTGAAAAATGAAATTGTCCGTTGGAAGGGAAGACCAAGCTTATGCAGCAGCAGCATAAACAAACACCCCTACTGAGTGGATGAAAAAAAAAATAGTAAGGTCAAAAACATAGAAATAAAATAACAGAAGATTCAAAAAAAAAAAAAAGTTAGCAGTTTCTAGAAGTACTATAGGCATATAGAGTACTATCTGACCCTGAATTTCATCACACAGCATTAGTGGCAATCATGTATCTTTGTTATGAAATAAGACCTAATTTTAGTCCCATGGGCAAAGCCTGGTAATGGGATTTGCCTGTGAATAGTAAGTATAGGCTGGGAGGGCTGAATCCTACCTCCCAGTGAGGCCTTCCAAGTAGAACCCAGGATATACATGCATGGAGCTGGGAATGACAACTGCGGATATGGGCAGCATGACTTGACTGACTTATGTCTTTCTGTTCCTAGAGGAATGTAGGGCCTTCACCACTGCTTTCCATCTTTGATGGTCTCTTGCTGCAGTCTTAGCTTCTTCCCATGTCATTTTGATATCTTTCAATCCACAATAATGATGCTCCCCACTTCATGAAGTTGTTGCCCAGGAGATCTGTGCTGTGCATGAACCCACTGGCCACACCACATTCCTAACATACTTCTCCCTCCCTCCCTGTTCCAGAACAGAATGCTGCCAGAGTCCTACTCCGCAGCACAGAGGTAGCTGTGGAATCTACTGCATTGGTAGCCTTATGCATCCTGTATGTAGCTTGAGGATTTGCCCAATCAAAGAGTAACAGAAGTTGTGTTTGAACATTTTGTACTGATTGGTCACTGACTTCATTTTATTAAATCACAATAGTAGCTACTCCCACTACTGTTGCTATCCCAACAAGCTAAAAATCCATGCTGTAGTTTGCATTTGTCTCTGTGGCACTCTTACCTCAAAGCAATACCCTGGAACCCCCACATTCAGCACTGTCATAGAATTATGATACGTTTTGTACAAAGTATGCCTTGTGAGGTATCATTTTGAAAGTCTTGATCTGCTGAATATTAGTATCCTGTTGGATTGTATGAACTATCATATGACAAGTCATGAAGTTTTGCTATGTGTATGTTACAGAAATAATGTTGTGAGGTTGGGAATACCCACAACTAGCCTTTCAGGTGCAACAATGGAGTAGCCAGATGTGCTGATGGCCCATTAAAGGGAATCCACACTCCCAGTGACCATCCCAGAAGACTTCTCAGAGAAAGCACGTAGACAATGGAGAACGTTTGACCAATGGGGCTGGACCCTCACGTCACAAGCATAGATCTTTCCAGAAACCTGGAAGAAACTATAAAAAAAAGGGAAGTGACATCATGACTTGGCCTCACTCTCCTCACAACTCAACACCTGGAAACACATCTGGAGGACAAAGATTTTTAACTGGGGAGGGTGGCCCTCGGTGGAGGAGAGTTCCGGCCTATGTATTCAAGGTCTGTGACCTATTTGTACCATCTATCAGGGTGAGACACTGCTTGATTCAAATCCTGTCTAGTTTATAGAACTCAAATTTTATTTCTTAGGTAACCAACTTTGATCTCTATGCTTACTACTTATAATCACTTAAAATCTACCTTTCTGTAGTTAATAAATCTGTTTTACATTTTACCTAAAACCATGTGTTTTGGTTTAAGTGCTTGGGAAATCTCAGCTCAGATTACAAAGGCTAGTGCAGGGGTTCTCAAACTGGGGGTCAGGACCTCTCAGGGGGTCGTGAGGGTATTACATGGGGGGGTTGCGAGCTGTCTGCCTCTGCCCCTAACCCCGCTTTGCTGCCAGCATTTATAATGTTAAATATATAAAAAAGTGTTTTTAATTTATAAGGGGGGTCGCACTCAGAGGCTTGCTATGTGTAGGGTTACCAGATAGCAACTGTGAAAAAACGGGACAGGGGGTGGAGGGTAATAGGCACCTATATAAGAAAAAATCCCCCAAAATGGGACTGCCCCTTTAAAAACTGGACATCTGGTCACCCTAGCTATGTGAAAGGAGTCACCAGTACAAAAGTCTGAGAACCACTGGGCTAGTGTATGTCCTCTCCACAGGGGTAGACTGGGTAATAAACTTACACTGGTCATGCTTCTAACTAGGACAAGACAGTATATTCCAGGAATGTAAGGCTGAGGAGCTGGGGGGAATTGGCTGGAGCCTCTCTATTGTTGGTTCATGAGTGGCTGGGACAAGCATTAATGTAACTCAGTTGGATGTGTCCCTGGCTGCGGATGTCTGAGTAAGTGCAGTACCTGCCAGAGGTTTATAGCTTGTCACAGCATCACAGTGTGAAAGGGATACCCCAGGATGGTGGGACAGAGGGCTCAGCAGTCCCCCAGTTCAGGCTGCACCCTGGGAACCCCATCACAGTCACCCTTTTTGTATTGTCTTTCTTTAGTTCAGTGAATGTATATCTCACATTCTCACAGCTATGGGTTAATAGCAAGCAACAAAGTATAGCTTCAAAAACATCAAACAACTCAAAGAATGGTAATTCACACGCATGAAGTTGGCCACAGCACACATATGGCTTCCTCTTGCACAGGCTGTACAGGTTCTTTTGCTTTGTCAGCCAAGGCATTCCTCTGCTACAAGTGGTACTCTGTCCCTGTCACTACAGCATCCTTAAAAAACAGCAACAAAGAAAGAAGATTTAAAAAACAAGCAAACAACCCACCAAAATCACAGTATACGACAGTGCAAATAGGAGCAGGCATCTGTCAATAAGGGATTGTCTACACATGGAGTTATTCAGGAACAGTTACTCTTATATAACTTCATGGGTAACTAATCATATTCAGGAATAAGATTGCCTTGTTTCTGTTTAGCTTAACCCACTGCATTAAACTAAACAGGAATAAGGCATGGGAAATTTCACATGATCTGTCCAAAAAGGGAGCAAACCCCTGCACCTCTGAGAACAGATGGGGTATGTGGGGGCCCTATAGTTGCTCAAGGTCTCAGTCAGAGAGAGGTGTAGAATGGTGTCCTTTCCCTTTGAGGTGTGTTATCTAGGGCTCTGACTAGGTGCATTCAAGGAAGAAGTCTAAAGATCAAGACAACATGAGCAGTTGGAGCAAGGGTGCAGGTGGTAGACAGTCCTAGTGCTGGCTTCCACATGGAAGAATTACACACTTAAAAACTATTAATAGTAGCACTGGATATGTTCCTTCCCCTTCTGAATGAATTAAGCCTGAGCTGTTGTACTGGCATCAATAAATAAATAACTTGCAGCAGGTGCTACCAGCTAGGCTGCCTCATTTCATTCCAGTCCAAGCAAACAGTCAGCCAGTTGTGGGGATGTTAAAGTGTTAGGAGAGAATAGTGGCTCTGGTTCAAGCACCAAGTCTATTAAGGAAGGAGATTACTACTACAATTATAGTACCAGTGGATGTGAATAACTCTTTCTATGGAACAACGATGAAGGTTTCCTCACCAGTCAAAGAAATTTGGCTAGCAATAAACAAAGTTCAATGGATAGCTGCACAATATGTGCAGCATTGCTGATCCATTTACAGATCTTTCTACATGCCTACTGAGCGACATATAGTAGGATGCAATCAGTCCACAACACATTTAAGCATGATTATTCCTGTTTTCCCTTTTTTTCTCTTACTGTATTTTTTATCTATATCTCTGAAGGTTCTTAACACTGAGAAGTAAAGGGGGATATAGGCATTTCTAGATTATTCTAGTGACACATTTTGGGTAGGAACTTTAGCAACATCAAGTTACCTGATTATTGGTAGTTGTTTTTTCTATTATTTTTTGTTCCAAAGCCAGTGAGATATTCTGACATTAAATCATTCTTTAACACAGGCCCTCCTACAATTAAAAGCTGTCTTCTGTGCTTGTTATATGTGAAGGCCAGAAAACTAAATTCTTTTCACTCAGCAGAAAGAGGAAGGCCTTGATGCTGCAATGGGCTCTGTGGAGGTGGATGGAGGATCAATTGGAATGGTGCTATGTATGGGTACAGTGGGTTACAATGGTCCACCCATGTAAAACTCACTCCAGGGTGATATTTTCAAAAGAGCTCAGCATCCACTAATTTCCATTAAGGACAATGGAAATTGCTAGGTGCTGAGTGTTTCAATTTCAGGGTAACTGCACCTCTGTTCCCCCCTTCGTAGTCCACTCCAGGAATGTCTAGCCAGGTCTCAGGGCTCCACCCGTTACCTTGTCTCACTTCCTTCTGACAGGGCATTTGAAGGCTGCACAGCTCCCTGCCTTACATTGTGATATCCCCAGCAAACCAGTTTGGACCCTAACGGCTAGTGCCTGTGCATTGCTTTCTCTCCGACTATGAACTGCATATTGCCAACAATTACAAGTTACAGAGAAAACATAAAAAAATACAAAAGTTCCTATACTCATGCTAAAATCTTAAAGAGGTCACCTATCAGCCTTATGGGGGCCCTACTAGGCCAAAGTCTTTCCATCCCTTCTGCAACGGTTGAGACAGAAGGTCCTGTCTGTTTGCTGGTTCAGAAAGAAGGGCCCCAGCCAGTGTAGTCCCAGCCTTTCTATACCAAAAGAACTTTCTCTGTCTGTTGGTCTCTGGAAAACCCAGTTTGAACCATTTATTGCAAGCCTTTCCAGGGGAGTGGTACCTCTCTGATAGTGTTTACCACCTTAATCACCCTCCCTCCCCCACTGTTTTATAGTTCCTGGAGGCACTGTGGCGACCTCCCCCTTCCCCAAATTGCATATGATCCCTGACCAAGAGTGATACATCAGCTATTCATAAACTTAATACAGTATGTTCCCCCAAAGATATTGCATGCAGTTGCAATATCTGTCATACTGAGCTCTTTTCAAAATCTGTGCATGTGTGATAATATCTCAAAAAGATTGTGTTTGTTTGTGTATGTGCACACACACTTTAAAGATTTTTTAAAATTTGCATAACTTTTTATTTTTAATCAAGGCAGATTCAGAAATATATGTAATGGTATTTCTTGAATTGCAATGCCATCATCAATAATCAGAAAACAGAAACAAAAATATTGAGTCTGAAAATGATTTCTTTCTAGAAACTAAAACTATATAATAACATTTTGCATTCACAGTGGCTTCCATCTGAGGATCTCAAAATACTTTATAGTATTAATGAATTAAGCATCCAGCACCCCTGGGAGATGTGCATTATTAGCCCCTTTACATACCATGTCCTGAAACTGAGGCACAGAGACAGAGCCGGTGCTACCCCATTGAGGGCCCTAAGCAGGAATATTTTTGCCCACCCAATACTAAAACAGGCAAGTTCTTATAATAAAAAGCAAATGTCCCCTCTCCCCCTTTAGCTGCTTGGGGCCCTAAGCAATTGCTTAGTCTGCGTCTGCCTAGCGCCAGCTCTGTACAGATATATTAAGTGACTTGCCCAGGATCACCTAACAAGTCTGGGGCAGTGTCCATGGAACTTCTAGACCTATGCCTTACAAGACCATCCTTTCCCACACCCATTATTATTTATTGAAATACTGTGGTTTTTGCTGTACAAAGCAGAGGAAAGGTAAAAGGACATACAGTATAATAATCTAATGTGCAGGATCTGCAATAGCCTTTGCAGCTAGCTCAGCACCTCGGCATTTCCTGATTGTAAGGTTATTCCCCCCTCCCCCAAACGCTACAGTGACTTTAATCAATTATACATTGGTTGGTTAAATGGTAGCCGCTAGTGAAAACCCATCCATCAACCCTCCAACTGGAAAGCTCCCATCCCAACCAGCCAAGGCCCCTCCTCCTTCCTTCGCAGAGCAGCACTACAAGCAAGAAGGAAAAACAGGGAAAAGCTATTGTCGGGAGCTTGGTTGATAAAGGCACCGGAGCAAGAGGAAACCTAACTGACGGCTGCCCCTAACCCCAAAGGGAAAGGGGCTGCAGCGGTGCATGGACGAGCCTGTCGTGTCGTGTCTGTGCCTTACTGCAAGGGATACACACGCAGGCGCGATCACCCTGGAGCTTTTCCTGTTGTGTAGCAGTAGCTACAGTGAGTGACAGGCGGAGGCCGCCCCCGCCAGCTAATGACACACGCGCGCTATCTCCCTGCTGCTGCTGTTGTAGCCTTGGGTTTTTTTTTAAAAAAGGAGACACCCCCCAACACCGCTTCTCTCCCGGTAACTCATCGCCAGCCGCGGTGCAATAGCAGGGTACAGCTTAGAGCTTCCCTCCAGCCCACAGTCCTGCCCCACCTCCCCGCCCCCGAGCCCCAAGGCAAATCACACAAGGCGCTTTACTACTCCCCTTGCTGCTCAACCAAGCCTTTAGAACGCTCCGGGGAGAATTCCACCCCCAGCTGCTGCTGTGCTCCCCCTCCCCTGCCCCCAACCCGGCTAATGGTGAGAGCCGTCAGAACACCTGGGAGGAGAGGCGGGCGGCAGTTACCTGACAGTGATTGGCAGCCCGGCCTGAGCCAATGGCTGCGAGAGAGAGATGGGGGAGGGGGAGAGGGAGCTGGGAGGGAGATGCGGGTGTAAGGCTAGGCGGTGAGGGTAGGTTGCGCCTTGGACCGTGTGCAGCTTAGTGGCTGTGCCTATGTGAGTGAAAGGAGAGAGGAGGGGGAAGAGACGTATCCAGATTCAGTGCAGCAGCCGGAGGAGCTGGAGCAGCAGCCGTTCTGCTGCTGTGGGGGAAGGAAGCCCAGGGCTGCTGCATTTGCACCCCGATTGTTTTTTTAAATTTAATTTTTCTGACTGCTTTTGCCCGTTATTTATGCAAAAAATATAAATAAGGAAGCGAGTGGCGTGATTGAGATAAATAATTAACTAGAGGAGGAGGCGGAGGAGGAGGAAGAAGAAGAAGAAGAAGGAGGAGGAGGAGAAGAAGAAGGAAAGCAAAGCAAAGCAAAGCAAGCAGCAGGCAAGGGGGCAGTAACTTTAACCACAGCCAAGGACCCAGAGACACTGACTGGCCGTTTGCTGCTGCAGCAGCCGTCTCAGCCTTGTGTCTGCGCTGTGTGAGGGAGAGAGCCCTTCCCTCCTGCCCCCGGGTGCTGGAAATGTCTGAGCATAAGGCAATTGATCCGAAGTTATCAACGACGGACAGGGTGGTGAAAGGTAAGTGCTGTGCCGTGCACAGACGGACACACACAGACAGCTGTCTGCTTCCACTGCCCCTCCTCCATTTTTTTTTAATTTGGCTACCACCGTCCTCCAAGATACTGTACGTCTGTCTCCCCTCCAAGGAACGGGGTCTGCTTATTTACTGTGGCTGCAGTTGCTAAATGGACGAGACGTGTTTGGAGGGGGGTGGAGGAGGCGGTGATGGGGGAGTGAATAGGGAGTAGCTGCTGTGAGAGATATAGGAAGTGGTGGCTGTTGGTCAGGATTGTGTCTGGGGGTGGTAATTTGATTGGTATCTTGCACTATTGACTCGGGTTTGGGTTTGCTCGGGAGATCTCTCTGCCTAGAGCTACATTGCAGCATTTTCTCCCCCTGCCTCCCCCTCTCTGCCTTCAAGTGATTGCACAGGGCTCGCGAGAGAGAGGGGGAGCCCCAGCTTCCTTAGTTGCTGGAGTGTCTCAGGCAGAAGGGAGGGGAGGGAGAGAAGCACAAGAGCCTGGATCCCTCCTCTTCTCTGGCTACTTCTTCGGGCATTTCCCCCTCCTCGGCCTGATCCGAGCCCCTTTGGGTTGGGTGGCCGGGTTCGCACGCAGGCTCCGCTGTCTGTAGGCAGATCTTGTCACTGCATTTCAGCACCCCGCATGCATGAATATGCCCGTAAATCCCCCGATCCTGACAGCCTGGGCTCTCCTTCTCCCCCCTCCTCCCTCGCGTCGCTGACATCTCTCCTCTCCCTTCCCTCTCTCAAACGTGCTGCTTGATGTGGGTGACACCTGGAGCCAGCGGTTGATTCACAGAGATCTCTGTTCGGGCGAGGGCTCTTGCTTGCGGTCCTTTATGGTCTATTTCTCCACCTAGAGAAGGAGGATCCGCCGATCTCTCTGTCTCTGTGTACACAGTACACACCTAGCCTATCCACCCAGCCACCAGTGCTGGTATGGTGAGGAAGAGCCTATGCAGCAGCAGTGGGAAGTTCTTTTTTCTCTGGGCGATGCCATGTAGTCCAGTAGCCAAATGAATTTCGTTTAGGGAGGGGGATGTGACTCTAGAATGTGGAATATTTATCCAGGATCATCCTCTCTAGGAGATGAAAATGCATGTGCAAGCCGCATAATACATGCTGAACATTAAGCACAGTAGAAGGCAATCCAAGCCACTTCCCCCATCATGGTTATTGTTTATGATTTGGCCTGGTTGAATGTGAAGTTATCCAACAGAGACACTGTGTGCCCTTGTATCTTTGCGTCTGTGTGTACATATCTGCGTGTGGGTGTTGTTCCCCACAAATGAGTATAATCTTGATGACTTCGCTCCATTGTAAAAACATACATATATATTCTATGAGCTTGAATGCTCCTGAGCCACTCATTTGTTGAAAAACATCTGAGAGTTTTCATTAGCCACACAAACACAGTGCACAGCAATAAAAGAATGTTTATTCCTTTATGGAACAAATGTTTATGATTTAATACATGTACAATGTGCGTATTTCTATATACGTACTTAGGTGTAATACAGTGTATCCATCATAGGCTATAAACCTGTATTCATCTCCAGATTTTTTGGTGAAATACAAACTCCCAATGGGCTGTGAATGCTTCCAGAATCCAAGAAACTTGGAAAAAATTGGCTCTGTAGCATGCACAATTGTATGTGTTTACTTGAACATCAACCAAAACCCAATGTAAATCTTATTGAGAGATTCACATCATTTAAATCATTTAATTTTCTGTTTTTTTCTAATTGTTTCATATCCAAGGGTTTGGTTTTTTTAAAGAAACTTGGTTGTATGCACTATAGTAACAGAGTTTTAAAAAATGGAGTTTGCCTTTATCTTGTGAAATAAGAAATATTTGTCGCATGACTTAGGCAATATTACATTGAATCATGGTCCTGTGACATCACAGTAAAAGAGCCAGGATTTAAAAGTTTGTAATATATGACTAGACTTTTCTGATACCCTTCAATTAGAGACATTACGTACATTACAAATATTTTGCATAATGTCTGGAGTACACTAGTAACTGGGGTTGAATGAAGATTTCTTCTTAAATTTTGTGTTTGACTCTTTGTAAAGGTAGGACCAAATTCTATGGATTTTACTCAGGGAAAACTTAAATTCAGTGGATATTCTGCATGAGTAAGAACAGATGTAGGATTTGACCTATTATCTTTTTACTTAAAACAAAATCATCTTTGCTTTTCTGAATGCCGATAAATAAAATTGCTACTCCTGCATTTAATAATAGACTCTTACTGTTGTCTTTAAAGGTACTATAAAGTCTAGGGTGTGGTTTTTTTTTTTTTACACATTAGTGTGAGGTTTTAGTCTCCTTATGACTCTTAACCTTAAATCACTCTTCACATTGTTACACTTCATTTTGTGTTAATAAGTATATAGGCTCCAAACTTCCCAGAAACACTATTTCTAAGATATTTGACAGCACAGATAGTTGGGCTTTCTTACATTTTTGTGTGTGTGGATTTTGTGAACATTCAGTCCACCAAACATTTAAGATTTTATTCCTTTTATGAAGTATTCATTAAGAGGAATTGAAGGAAGGAACAGAAATTGACCTAAATCATGCTTAGAAGATTTATTCATTCATTTGGCCTGATAGTTGTTGTTCGTCAACATTTTGTAGTTAATATTTGGATTCATTTAACTGGTTCATTCTTTTATTAAACACCAAAATCCGGTTAAATGCTTAAATACAGAACCTGGAGTGAGTAATGCACAGTGAACTCTTAATAGGATTACTTTTATACTGTATCATATTCATTTTAAATTGCATTAACTGAACTGCTTTTTTATTGTTTAGAAGCATAAATGAAGAAAGATCGTAATGTAGCTTTTTTCACTTGTAATAACAAAACAAATGTGATTCTTAACTTAATTTAGCGCTGTAGAATCCCAGGTCCGGTGTTACATTAGTCAGAGCTATAGTATTTCTTTTTCATAGGTCATTATCTGTATCTTCTTGAGAGGAAAAGCTGAATAGCCTTGCAATGGTAAAATTAATAAAAAATCAAACATTAAAACACATATGGAGATAATCAGTGAGCCTTAAATTGTAACAAAGAAAAATGCATAATTATTTGAATCCTCTGGGCCATGTTCAGATATAACCAGTGTAAACAGAGAGGTTTTTAAAAAAAGATTCATAGATAAATAAATTGTAAAATAGAACCTTATTTGGGGAAGAAACATTTTTTGGTCATGTATGTAGGCTTTAGATTTGATTAATTCTTCTGACTGCACAAGAAGCAGTGGCTCTACCAGTCAGGATCTGATAATTTACCTACTGCAAAGTTATAAGTTTAGTTTTGAAAGATCACAATTAGTCAACATGTGACAGGAGATGTCTTGTTATATCAAGATCTCCAAGCTCTGTGTGAACCTTAGGTAGGTACTACTACATAACAGTTAGTGGTGGGTTTGAGGGGGTGAGAATTCTAGCAGCTTTAAACAGATTGATATATTGCTGACACCTGTTGGGTGGTTTTTTGTTTTGTTTTTTTTCTAAAGATACTGCTAAAGAGAGTGACTCTAAAGATGAGAAATGACTTAAGTGCAAGTAAGTATTTCATACCCTGCCACTCGCATGGAATTTTCTAGACTATCAAATTGATTTAACTCAAAATAAAATGTCCTCTTTTTGTCACAGTACAGTTAGGTGTTACTGAATGCCTTGTGAGATCTTGGCTTTCTCCTACCTGCATTATGTCATTTGTTCACAATGGCACCTGACAGCTTATTGAGTGAAATCTTAATACTCACATGTCTGAAATTACTGTACAGTGAGCAATATGAAGAAGTAATTCGAACCCATGTATTAAAATGGCAAATTTTCAAAAGCAAATTGACTTTTGTAAGAGTTGACAAAAGTGTATTCTTGGGAATGGTAGGGAAAGAGTATCCTGCATGTCAGTCTGAAGGATACTATTATACTTCGGTCAAGCAATTATTATTCCACTTCTTTCTCCTTAATCATTATGATGCAAAGAGGATTAAGAACTTCTTGCAACTGTAACCTAGACAAGTCAGCTTTAGACTGTTGGTATTAACATGTGAAAATACTATTTTAAAATGTATTGTTCTGCAAACACGCATATGATTAATTCAGTGGGATTACTCATATGCCTAAAACTGTGCACGAGCCTGAGTGTTTGCAGGATTGAGGCCCTTAAAACCTCAGTGTTGCTGAAAGGTGCTGGCTTGAAAACCCTGTAGGTTGAAGTCCTTCATGTCCCCATAGAAAGGTATGACACAGATGCTGAGAGGGTAAGCTTCTCCATGTCACTCTGCTTATGAGCTTCTAGCCCTCCCCTTGGGATGAAAAGGTGGCTAATTATCCACACTAGTTTACCAGTTGAAGCCTCTGAAATTTGCCAGTGAGGGTATCAATGTGCTAGGTTTGGCACTGGCTTTTAAGGTGGGCCGAGAGTACTAACTCATTCCACAAAGGTCACAGAACAGCTGTCTGATGGCAACACCTTTTGATCACTACTGACCTTGGCAAGATTTGAACCAGTGACTTAGAAGGGAAAGGCTCTATATCACATTACCAGTCTCTTCTATGTTACATTACAGTCTCCTGAAATGCTTGTGTGTGTAAAATATATGGATAGATTTATTTGTTTTTTGGTGTGGCCCTGACTCTAAATATAATCTCTTTGATATTTTATCCCTCAATACCTAACAAATAAAGTAGCTTGTATAGTTACACTAGCATGTGTTCATCAAATCAGTACATTTTGTGGCTAGTCTTGATTTTTTAGGTTCATATTCGTGTGTAGTGATGACTGGTACATATTGCTATGAGCAAGAGGATAAGGCTCAGTGGAAACTCTAAACCTCAGTACTTAGAAAAATGTATGCACTTTTTGTAGGGCAGTGCCTCAAACTGGAATCCAGAGCACTCCCAGGTGTATTGCAGAACTGTTCACCTTTGAAGAAGCAAATGTAAGTCTTCAAGCACTGATACTTCTTGCTGTTTGGAGCTGAGACTAGGATATTTTTTAGGTTTTGTTTTCAATTTTTTTTAAACCAACTAAACTTTTTTAAAAATAAAAATAAGACTTACCACCCTTTGTGGCTGCTTCATGTATGTCTTGTTGGATGCTTCTTTGGTGTGAATGGAGTGATGCTCAAAACTGGTGAATTAGCAAATACACATTAAGAATTAATCTTGTTAAGAGACCTGAACGAAGGGAGATTAGATACTTAAAATGCTTCTTTTCCCTGAAAAGGGTCTTACAAACAGTAGACACACAAACAAGGAGAGTGGAGGGAGTCACTTGGTGGCTGATGTGATATTAATGCTGAATGCTTTTTTTGTTTCCTCCTTAATATTGTCATAGTACACTTCCATGTAATAAAGGATTGCACTTTCTGTACGGAAAGTGTGGGGTCAGGTTTGGAGTGAGGAGATGCAGGAGACAATCTGCATTCAGCCGTATGGAAAACTGTACCACTGCTGTCATTTGGGATTGTCTGCTCTTGATCCATTCCTTAAACTTCATATAAGACATTAAACATGCCCGGTGCCTCTGTTTTGGTAACTTTTTAGTGGGAAATTAAAGATCCCATTGCATTCTTCAAAAGAACAAAGAATCTTGACCCATCTGTCCTCACTTAGTAAAACAGGCCATGTAAACTACAGTTGAGGAAAGAATGACAACTGCATACTTGCATAGTCCCTGCACTACAGTTAGTCAAAGAAAATATCTTGGCTCACTTCTGTTCTTATATGTATTTGGCCTGATTGTGGTCCCACACTAGTCTAAAACAGGATTAACTCAGTGAATTCCATCAGTGGAATACTGGTTGGTGTGTGTGTGTGTGTGTGTGTGTATAAAACTGATCCAGTATGTGTAGAACTTGCACTGTGTGTACATAATATATGCAACTAGTATTCATTTTTGTTATACTAATATTTAGATATTTAAAATATTGAACCAGTAAGCTGAACAAGTTAAATCAAAACAAAATTCTAGTAGGATATGTATTTGTGCAGTAATGTTGTTTCACTTAGCTAGTCATTAATTTGCTTAACCTTTGTTCAGCCATGAATACTATCATTTTTGTAAATAAAATCAATTAATTGAATAAACTTTTCACATCTACCATATAAGACCTTCTCTTGTACAAACACAGTGAAGGGAAACACATCTGATCTTAATTAGAACTTTGCTGTCTGGAGAGATCTGTGATGGATGGTGGAGAACTGTCCAGCGGCTTTGTGAATGCCTGGAGGCCAAAGGTTTTTTGGGGAAAGTCTTGGTCAAACTATGGATAGAAAGTTTTCTGCACAATTTATAGCTCTACGATGACCCACGCTCTCTCCTATTCTGTGCTTGGTTCCAGACATCAGAGGGTGCATGCTTTTGGTGTTAGGAACAGTGAAAGGGGAGTTAATGCTTAGTGTTATCAACATTAATGTAAGCAGCAAATTGTAACTTATGCCACTTTCCATTGGAGAATGTTGCATAGAATAGAGCAGCTACTTCTAACTTTCTTCTCTATTCTTCTCCACCCCAAATCAGGCCATAATTATTTTTGTTGCATGCTTCTCTCTTGGTGCAAGTAGACACTTTTCCCATCTTGTTCTCCAATACGTGCCATGCAACAGAAAGAGCATATGAATAGTGAGATTATCCTTCACTGGGTATCTTGGGTTCGCAGTATTTCAGTCACTCCCACAAGTTTCAGAAGCTTAAGCAGGCCCCTATTGTTCAAAAACCTTTAGAAATACCAGTTGGAAAATTCAGTTCAGCCATTGTTAATAAGTAAGTGGTTGTAGTTTGTACTGAACTGCTTTATTTTTTAGTTCTCCAGTGTGGCTTTAAAATTAAAAAGTGCCCTTTTATAACAAGTTTCTGTGTAGTCACTTTTTCTATTTTTAAAAAATACAAAAGAAGGCCTAAAATCTGGGTTTGGTTCTGCATTTAAATATCAATGCTAGTTCCGTCAAGAATGCTCAGGCAAATTGGGGAGGGATGGGGGGGGAGGGATAGCTCAGTGGTTTGAGCATTGGCCTGCTAAACCCAGGGTTGTGAGTTCGATCCTTGAGGGGGCCATTTGGGGATTTAGTTGGGGATTGATCCTGCTTTGAGCAGGGGGTTGGACTAGATGATCTCCTGAGGTCCCTTCCAACCCTAATAATCTATGATTCTATTAAATTGAAGTAACATCTCAAGTTAAGGGCTATATTTCCTTCTGGTACCTGTGAAGAAGTGTAGGAGACACATTTTCTGCATTATTTATTTCTAAAAATTTATTTTAAGGGATATTTATACAAATATTATTGAACACTTTTAAAATTTATAAAGGAAGCCACAACTTTCTAAAGAGAAACCCACTTCAAGGAGACTTCAGATAAAAGAATCTGAGAATGCACACTTTTTATGTGGTTACAGGAGTTGAATTTAAGATGTTACTGTGCATCACATCAGTTCTTTAAGTTGAACACTTACAACTATTTCCTCTTCTGATGAGTCAATACCTCCCTTGCTTTCCCCCATAAAAGATCATTGATGGCCTGTTAGTCAATTATGTAATCATTATATAATTTATGGCCCCAGCCCTGCAAATAATTAAGTATGTGAGTAAAGTTACTCACATGAATATCTGTCTTGCATTGAATAACCAGCTGTTCAGATTGTGGATCTAACATGTATTAATGGGAAGTACAAAGCTCTGTTTCTTTTACTTTCTTTCTTTTCACTTACTGTGCTGCAGAGGTAGAACATCGTATGTGGAGAAACGGAGGGAGCAGAAGAACGCTTTGATTGTGAATATTACTTCTAATTGCTAAAAACCTATGCTACTGCTCTTCTCATTTTTTTTCTCTGCTTACTCCTCCACCAAAAAGTTGATACTGTTGGAATAACACCTCTAGAGTAGTACCTCTTTGACACAGTAATTTGCATGCATTTTGAAATTGACTAGATCTATTTTTATAGGCAAGGTTAGGCATGTTAACGTTGGCATAGCAACACTGCTGTATGAAGATAACGTGACTCTTATTTATTTAAGATTTAACCAGGGTGCCAACATGAGTTCGGAATAACACAATTTATCTGTGGACCCTGGGGCAAAAATTCCAAAAGACAGACACACATCATATTTCTGATAATTTACGTGAGGGGTTTTTTTTTTTAGGATAAGATGCCAACTTAGATTCCTATACAGTAGAAAGCATTTTACCAAAGCTTGAAAAAAATTTGCCTGATGCTTCTTGGCCCAAGGACTACCCCTGCTAGCTAGGGTGAAGGAACTTGTGCAGCAACGCCCTCTGCAATTTAAAAAAATAAATCCATTGTGTGCTGTACTTAGTCACAACCTCCTTTGTTTTCAGTTTGCTTCTCACTCTTCTTCCCTCCCCTATTCTTTCTTTCTGTCCCTACATTGTGTTCTTTTCCTTTCCACTTCTCTCCTTCTCTGCTAACTCTATAGACGTATATGCTCCTCAGTTTTGTAAATACTTCTACATGTGCTTCCCTTTAAGCACAAGTAGTCTCATTGAAGTCAGTGGGGCTACTCCCATGCTTTAAAGTTTTATGCCCGTGCATGTTTGCAGGATTGGATGATTAGATTGTAGGTTTCTTGGGGCAGAGCCCAGGTGTCTGGTATGTTTTGTATCTTCTGTGAAGCGCTTAGCACACTTGTATGTTCTGTAAAGTAATAATTGTCAATCTCCCCCATCCATGCACACAGTCATATGTGTGGCTTGGAAAATGCCAGATACCTAATAGCCAACGGACTAGACGAAGATCCAAGGATGATGGTCAGGTGAGAAGCTAAGCCCTTTCTTCCCACCTCACCCCCCCGGCTGTGAAATGGGGAACACCTGCCGGGTTTTGTCTATGGACCTTATTCAGGGTTCTGTTTATTTTGTTACCACTGGCTAGTAGGTCTCTAATCTCATTAAAGCCTTCAACCTCAGGTAGCTGCTAGAAGAGACAAGATCACTATTTCTGTGTTCTGTCCAGCCCCCACATACAAATCCATCTAATCCCAAAGCCTCCTGACTACTGTGAGGGTGCTGCTCGTTTGGGTGTGCATGTCTGCTACCTTTTCCTGCAGCCTCTCATTTTTTGCATCTTCCACTCCTAATGACTATTTGTGATGCTTACTTCTGCTGGTGCCCATAGCTTTTCCCAGGATCTAATAGAGAAAAGCTGACTTGACTCTTGTGGTTTCATTGTTGCTTGCAAGATGCTCAGTGGCAGCTCTGAAAACTCTCAGCGTGCTTGTCAGTTTTTGCAGCTTGGAAAAGCGCTGAGCAGCAGCCTAGGCACTGGAGCTGACTTTCTGCATACTTCAGAAGACCACACTGCCTTGGTTAACCCTCTGCTCATGTTTGGAAGTTTACCTGTGCAACAAAAAAGGATATACTTTAATTGGGAGGGGGAAAGGATGCTTATATTCTGCAGAAATGGATGGTATTCACCCAGGAAAGTTTCTTGATCCCCACAGATCAGTGGATTTTTCAAGTCTTGCTTCTTGCACTTCTAAAAACATCCTTGGTAAAGAACATATTGTATAGTAGCCTGAGAGGGTCGGGCGGAGGAATTATGGTAAAAGGAATATTAATGATTTATTTTGATGAAGTAGCAGCTCTTTTTCCCAATATCTTTTATATTTTAAGAGGCAGAACAATACAAAAGGGCATATCTAGACTAATAGAACAAAAAATCGGATGCAATATACAGTTGTCTAAATGAAAAGTGCAGTATTAATATAAAATATTGGATCATTCAAACCATTATTGGGATAATATGACATGTCAGTCTAAAAAATCTACGTTATATCTTATTAATTTCCACATCCATCATTTAGTGAGATGCAGCTTAGGCAGTTTATAGCAGCTCATTATTTGTATAGATCAAAATACAGTAGTACTTGCCTTGAATTGGCTGAATTGTGAACAAGCATGTTGTATTTTGGTTTCTTTCATGAGTTCTGCTACGCACAAGGTGAGATAAAAATCCAAAATCTACAGCTGGTGTGGGCTGTACTCTTCACTGAAGAAATCATTATGACTATTTAATACATAAATTGGTAATGGAACAAGTGATGCATAAATACTTGACTCTGACTCTAAAAACAGTCTATGCAGTAATGCCATGAAATTGAAACATACTTTGAATTTCTGATCAGAATAATGAAAATAGCATGTGCTGACAAATATAGATTGTGATATTGCAGCTAGACCTTCAGGTTCACACAAAGTATTGTTCAGTTTATTTAGTTATCAGAATCCTGAGCTATCTTGTTAAGAATTCTGCATGTGACTTTCATATTTGGCTTTTTTATTTTGAAGCTTTTGAGTTTATTTCCTGTCTTAGGATCATTTATCCAGACTAGAAAGGATTTCCTTCCAAAATAATGGGCATTTCAAAGCATGAACATTCAAGCAGCCAGTCACACTGCGGGTGCTTGACAATTGTAGAATCTTCTACCCTCTTTTCCTTTACAGCTTTTCGGTACAGATATAAGGGGTGCTTTTATTTATTTTGAGAGTGCATTATGCCCCTGCTTGGAAACCCATGGAATCTCTAAAATGTACGGGAGAGTCTGAGATGTGTTTCCATTCTACATCCAGCTCAAACGTATTAATTATAGAACATATTGCAAAACTGTTAAGGTATGGGTCCTCATTCATACCGTCTCTTCAGTCCCCCCTCTGATTTTACAGTCTTTAGTGGCTTTCTTAGCCCTATAAAATATATGTGAATGCAGTTCCCATAAAGATTTCCTGGTTTTGAGTTATAGTTTTTTTGAGACTCTACTTCTCTCTTTTTCTTCTCCCAACCTTTCGGTTTGATTGTTGTTACTATGAGTTCTCTCAAGGTGTACCTATGTGCTGGTGGCTTCTGTCAACTCTCTGCACTGCTGCATGGGTGGCAGAGGTGAGCTGTACTGGTGCACTTTATTCTAGAAACAGCGAGAGCTGATCTTGGGCAGTAAATTCTAGGTTCCAGGGTGAGTCCTTATGGACACCTTTACTTTTCCCTCACAGCTTTCTGTCTAGATGTCAAACAGTGTCTCAGCAGAAGAGAAGGTGGGCCATACTGGATCACTCTCAGACCCTCTGTTTAAACATCTGTATGTGTGGCTCCTGCTGGCATCTGCCCCCTTCAATATTCTCTCTCCTCCCCACTCCCCCGTATCTTCTTGAGAAATCCAAGGTATGACACATCTGGTACAATCGAGAGGACATTTATAAAGCTTGGGTGTGGTTGAGGAAATGCTCTTGCTGTCTTCAAATGAAAAGCTGCTTTGTCAGCCACCTTAGTTTGTGATGTTGCGATATCACTGTCAGATGCTTTTCAATAACAAACTCGGACTGTCTTGGCTGTTCTTATTTCAACGTGGCAATTGTAATATCCCATCCTAATGACCAAATGCCTGCAACATTTCAGTTACCATCACTTTTTAGGGGATGAAGGTAACAAAAATAACTTGAATCTGAAACTATCCTCTAAAAACAGCTTGAATCATTTCACACCATTTTTCTATAATTTTTGCCAAGTTTGTCTGATGTATGCAGTGTTGTCTCCATGTTGATCCCAAGGTATTATTAGAGAGATCAGGTGGATGAGGTAATATATTTTATTGGACCAGCCTCTGTTGGTGGGAGACTCAAGCTTTTGAGCATACACAGAGCTCTTCTTCAGGTCTAGGAAATGTACTCAGAGTGTCACAGCAAATTTAACAACTTTGCTAGATACTAAAAATCATGGTCTGAATAGAGACGCTGGACTTATGACTTACTACAACAATCTATAACCCACTTAAACCCTCCCTCCAGCTTTTTTCCCCCTCCCCCCCCCCCACCACTGGAGAGCTGTTTACAAGCCACTTCACATTGAATGGTCCCTGGAAATACATGATAACTACTTATGCTAAACAGTCTGTTCCACCTTGTATTTAGCTGTGACACTAAGTACATTTCCCAGACCTGTGTAAGCTTGTTGCTGCCACCAACAGAAATTGCCCAATAAAAGATGTTACTTCACCCACCTTGTCTCTCTAAGTTTCAGTCTGATGTAAATTACAATGGTCATACTGTATTAGAACACCTGAAATAGCGCAGCTGGCCATTAACTACAGTGACACGTGCAGCCATAGTTAATGATAGCAAATGGGAACAATGTTATGCTATATAGTAACTTTTATCCTTAATGTTTCTTCCATGCTCCCTTAAATTCAGGACACTGATACAGGAATAGCCTTGCATTTTGTTAGACTCTTTGGAGACTTTCTAGGGCACAGGTGGCAATTCGGCTATTGAAAGTCAAAGGGACTTACGTGCCAAAGGACTTAGGCACTAAATTGCCAGTGAAGGTCAAAGGTGCCTAAGTCCCTTTGGATTTCACTGGTAGTTAGGTGCCATTTGGCACTTTTCTTTGAAAATTTTCCTCTTTAAGAGCCTGATCCAAAGTTCATTGAAGTCAAAAGAAGTCTTTCCATTGACTTCAGTAAACTTTGAATCAGGCCCGAATTGCATAATTTTATGATTGCCATCTTTGTTCTTCTTCTTCTTCCTTACCCTCTATCATTTGTTCCCCACTTGTGTATCTTGTTTTAAATTAGATTGTAAACATCTTGTGTTTATATAGTGTAACGCACACACCTTCTGGGTGTGGTGTTCTGCCCCATCGAGTGGCACCGAGACCACTTAGGGCATGTCTACACTTACCTCCAGAGTGATTGAGCCAGCGGAGGTTGATTTATTGCGTCTAGTGAAGATGCGATAAATCGACCGCCGAGCGCTCTCCCGTCGACTTGGTACTCCACCGGAGTGAGAAGCGTAGGCGGAGTCAACGGGGGAGCATCAGCAGTCAATCTACCGCAGTGAAGACACCGCGGTAAGTAGATCTAAGTACGTTGACTTCAGCTACGTTATTCACATAGCTGAAGTTGCGTAACTTAGATTGATTTCCCACCCCCAGTGTAGACAAGGCCTTAGAGAGAGTTAAAATGAGCCTTCTCTACAGCCTTAGCAAAGAGCCAGTTGGCTTTTAGCTCAGGTGGTAGATGCTCATGCACTGAGGTCCCAGGTTCGATCCTGCCCGCTGATGACCGTGGTCTGTCGGTGTTACAATAGCACATCCGGTGCATTTCTGATGCTGATTGGGGCTTTGGATGCTCCTTGAATACAAATAAGACTTGCCTCTGTGTGTGTTAAATATTTCCCCTTCTTGTAGAAAATGGAGCACGTTCTTCTCTCAACATTTCTGAGAAATGTAATCTAAACCAATTTTTTAACTTGAGGAAATTTGCTCTTTTAGTTTGATTTGATTTAGCTGTTATTTTTGTATGTAGTTCTATGTACTGTCCATTTTAGAACTGAGCATTTATAATTATTAACTGCAGTCAGGTTGCCTTAAACGTGTAAACTCTCCTAATATGTGTAACTTCCAGCTGTTATCTGATACATTGGATTTCATACACGAAGAAAATTTTAATGTTAAAAACCACATCTGTAGCCCCATAAACTTATATAGCACATCGAGCAAGGCATATTACCTGCCCCCAAAGATCTTGCAATTTAAGACAGAAAAGGCACAGTATAACAGTTGGAGAGCATTAGTGATGAGGAGAGCACTGTAGAAATGATTAATGGAAGAAGTGGGCTTTAAGAAAGAAAGAGGGAGGGCTTCTTGGACAAGTACCAAGGGAAAGTTACAAGCATATGGATCAGTTTAAAGTAAGGTGTGAAGCCAATACTGAGAGAATGACTATGGGAGAGACCATGTGGAGAAGCATGGGGAAAAGGGACAGTGTTCAAGGGTGGGGAGCTTGAATCTGATTGATTGTATGAAGAAAAGCTCACAAAGGAAATCGATGGGGGCTGCTGGATACATAGGCCCCTTCTAGCTACCTTAAATTGTGTTCCGATTATCTATAAATGTTATCCCCAGCTTATCTTCAGGCACTTAAACAATACAATCTTTAAAGATCTCTGCTCACCACAGCACATCTTAATGAATTAATTTTTCATAAAGGAGAAAAAATGTCTGCTAACCTGACTAAGCAAGGATTCCTTTGGGTCCATGTTGAAATACATTTATGCATTCCCGGAGGTGGCGCAAACCTGCCTTCATTTTAGAGGTTAGGTTAAAGTGAGAGAATTTTAACTCTGGCCGATGGTAGCTAAGTTTCTTCTATGGTTCTTTTGAACATGGAGAAGTCTCAGCAGCACAAGTTATTGAACAAGAATAATCCAGCCCAGCGTCTACAGAAAGTTTGTATGTACTTTAAAGCTCTCAGCGGGGGAATTTTCTACTATTACATTTAAAGATAACTTGGGCTATGTCTACACTGTGGACCTTATAGTGGCACAGCTCTGCTGCTATAATATCTCCTGTGTAGCCGCTCTATGTTGGCGGGGGAGAGCTCTCCCGCCTGCATAATTAAACCACCCCCTACGAGCAGCAGTAGCTATGTCGGCGGGAGAGCGTCTCCCATTGTCATAGCATTGTCCACACTGGTGCTTTTGTTAGTGAAACTTGTGTCTCTCAGGGGTGTGGTCAAAAGTTTTGCCGACAAAAAGGCTTTGTGTACACTAGCACATAAAAACCGAAAACGAAGGGCCCTGGGTACAAAACATTTAATACCTACTTCACTAGTTCACAGCTAACCCAGGTTGGTAGTGACTAGCATTTATGTCAATTGCTTGGTGAATAGAGTTGAGTCTTGGGGCCCTTGTCTAACTGGAGTTTTAGTGCACAGCAAGCTGGGGTGTAAATGTACAGTGTACTGGCCTGCTGTGGACTACATCGCTGTGTTCACCCTGCTGCCACGCACTAAAAGTACTGTATGTAGTGCGCAGTAGCAGGGTGCACATGGTGACATAGTCTGGCAGGCTAATGAGCTGTACATTTACATCCCGCCTTGCTGCACACTAAGTCTCCCTGTAGACAAGCCCTTAGTCAAATTCCCAGTGGGCAAGTGTCTCAACATACTCAAAATGCTGTCAGTTGGCAGACTCAACAAAGGGTTGAAGGGGAAAAGACTGACCTACCCTCTCATGACTAGACCTAGTCTTTCCAGTACAGGGTTAAGAATGTTGGTAGACTGAGTATGTGCACATAATCTTATACCACATTTTCATCTGTAGATCTCAAAGGGCCGTAGAAATTATCCCCCTTTAACATGGGGAAACTGAGACATGGAAGCCACAAAACAGGCCAGTGGCAGATCTGGGAAGTAGAACACAGATCTCTTGACTCCCAGTCTGTCTTGGGTCACTGGAGGACACTGGCTGACTCCGTGGCCTACCTGCACTGTGGGTGGCTGGAAGGTTTCAGTCTCCTGTCACAGACATCAAGCATTTTTGAATGCCAACCATGCTTTAAATTATATTCAAATTTAAGAATAAAAAAACCATAATGTTGATGTCTTGACTTATTAAAAAATGTTGCATATCACCTCTGCATGAACAGAACGTTTCAAGAGCTCTGACAAGTATAGTAGCAGCATAAGGTCATTCGGCACTTGTTTTGTATAAGTGTCAAAGCAGGTAAAGAACTTTTATTTGAAATCTAAAGGAACAAGAAGAGTTAATCCATGACTATAAAGAACAGTAGGTTAGGGAACACCAAATCCCAGTTCTTTTTAACCTGGTATTGTTATTTCCCTAAGGCCATGAACCTCAGGTGGCAGCTATCTGGCAAGTAAACAGTATTTGCTGTTTACTACATAGAGATTAGGGATATTGCTCTCGTTAAACTCTATCAATGTGTTTAATTTCTCTGTGGTATTAGCATCACTCAGCTTGTATTCACAGACACTGGATTGCTGCAGTACGTTATTAGTTTAGGCTAATCTTAGAAATAGTGTCCACTGCATCAAGTAAAACCGCAGTAGAAGGCTACTCTGGGTATTTTCCAGTTACCATGGTTGTGGTTTTTTTTTTTTTTTTTTTTTTTTTTTTTGATGCCATGAAACTTTACAGGCTTGTCTGACAGGAGCATTTGGTTCTATAGTGGTTGCAGTAGCAATAGTCTACACACTTTCTTCCATAACTTTTAAAAATATATTCCTCAGTATGTGTATTACTTAACTGTTGGAGATGCTGATCATTTAAATACAATGATCAAATCTATATTTCACACTCAAAGGCCAGTGGACTTATTTTTTTTAAGCATGTCTGCTAACCAGAGCCAGTCAATGACCTTCATAGCTAGGATGCATTGATAGATTATGGTGGTCTGCCATGAATATGCCCATGTTGAAATAGTTCCAAGAGTTCTTATAGCTGAAAATGATTTTTAATAAAAGTGACTGCTCAGAGAGAGTATCTTTGTGGTGCTCTTTATAGTGCTCTTTAACCCAAGTTGCTCTTAAATCCAATCACTGATAGGTCTCCAAGGAAAAATATCTTGCTTGATGTTATTCTGAAAGACCTGCTCAACAGGTGTTAACTTCTTTAGAGGAGATGCTATTTTTATCTTCTGTGCACATGGCTTTATCTGTGAGCATTATGGTGAAGATATTAAGCATGGGATTTTTTCCCTAAGATTGATTTGTAGACTTCCATCCCCCTCCGCCCCCGGTGATGCAGAGAAGCTATCCTATCCTGATGCCCTCTGATACCCTGAGCTCTGTAACTGAAAGCAGCTGTCAATTTGTGCCAAGGGTTAGCATCTGAAACTGCCACGTAAGCTGCCTCAAATGAACACTTGTCTGCAGATGTATAAAATATATCAGGTTTTCAGCCAGTGTCTAGAATTGCACTTGTAGGTTTCAATGTGTGACGAGTTGAACCCTGTTTGTGTATAGGATAAATTGGGTAGGTGGACTAATTATTATTCAACTTGCCTTAACAAGCCCCTGTCCATGATCATAAACATAGTAATTATGCACATAAATGAGCGAGCATGTGCAAAACTAGGCTCTGATCCCACAATGACTTCCAAGAAGGTAGACCCAAGTGGGGATCTATGTGAGCACATGAGTCTGTGTGGATCTCTTTGCAGGATTGGGGCCTTAGAGACCACCTTGATGAAATAACAAAAGACTCTTGGCTTCAAACGCAGTAGATCTACCATTTTTGCTAAAGGAAAATCATTGGTATTAGAAGCACTGATTTTTTTTTTTTTTTCCCCTCTTCAAGCCTTCAACCACAACAAGGCTAGTTAACTTGTATAGTAGTTGAGATTAGGTGCTCTGTCTAGACAGATGAATATGTGAAAACATTTTTAGTGTTGTTTCCGCTACAGAATGAATCACTTTATTTTGGGCTTGGGTTGAAAAGTGTGGTGCATACCTCTTTGTATTACTTCCTCTAAAATGGAAACGTTCTTTTCGGGGCTCATATTTTTGGCTCACAAGTTTCACGTTTTCTGAAAAATCTCCCTATTTTTTAAATGCAGAACTCTCTCCTTATTTTTCCCTATGAAAGGAATTTATAAATAGGTGAATAAAATCCATTGGTCAAGTAACGTAGTAGCCATTTTCTTCTAAATATAAGGTAGTTATTCAGCAATTATAATACTAAAAACCAATTTTCATGCAGTCCCTTAAAGCAACTTTTGTTTACTAAATGGGGCATTCTGAAGATAATTCATGGGTAGAACTAATCTTGCTTTTTCACCTAGCTCTTAGTCACTGGAGCCCTCACTTAAAATAAATGTGGCTTTGCATGTTCTGGGTGTGCCAAATACCCTGCATGGTGAACACAAGTTTGTATTATTAGCCAATTCTTCAGAATTACCCTAGAGCTTCTGTACTATACTGACTTAAAACACACTTTTAGGGCGTTCAGAAAAAATACACTGGATTGATTAATTAATTGCCACTGTGCTGTATCGGACAGTGTTCTGTAAATGTATTAAGTCAGAACTAGGAAAAATACACAGATGGCTTATGAATGACCTACTCCTTAAACTTGACACTGATGTGAAGTGAATGGGGTTTTCTTTCCTTAGGGTTGTTTTGTGGGCTTGGTAGTGATGTCATATTGATTCTTCCACCAGTCTGGGGAGGTCTTATTCCTGCAGCATTGCTGACACACTGCTCCCTTTTTAATAGAAGCCCCTGTAACAACACTTTTTTGTTCAGAATCCCAATATATCTAGCAGGACCTTTACCAGTAAAAGCGGTTGACAATGGAAATCTCTTGAGTGTGCTGGATCCAATGCAACATAGTTTGAGATTAAACTTGGCTAGTGAAACTTGACTGTGAGGCTGAATTTTTTTCTAAATTAGTGTTGCTCTGGTTCTTCTTATAATTTAGCATGTTCTGCAAAGGTAGAAAGTACAATAGAGGGCAGCCAGGAAGATAGAGGGGCTGAAGACATTTAGTTCAAAAAGTTTAGGGGATAAACTTGAAACCTTTGCCAGTAGGGTTGTAACATCAAACATTTTAAGGATGTGTTGCCATGTTAAAGTGGCCTGTTAACGGGAAAGCCACAATGCATGCTTCATTTTAAAACTAATCTTTAAAAGAAAATCATCACCTCTACACAGACCACACCAACCATGTTGAAGCATTATGAAGTCTCACCAGACATTGTCAGGTGGACATGTATGTCAGGTGGTCACCTGCCACTAAATACTGCGTCAACAGTAAATTCAAATACTTGAAACATCACAAACTGTACACTGACTTGGGAGGAGAGGGGGATTTAAATTGCATGGTGAAGTGATCAGGTTTGAAAAGATGCTTTTGTTTGTTTGTTTGTTATGTAGTAATTACAGCAATACCTATCCTAATGGAAGTATTGACTTTTGTATTTGTTTACCTTTCTCCAAGATTAAGGAATTTGTGCCTGTTTAATACAAAGAAAATATCTTTTTGGTTTCTGCAGCATGCACTTCTGTACATCTAGAGACAAGCTGGCAAGGAAAGGGTTTCTGGAAGAGATAAATGTAGTAGTTTTATTAAATGGGGCCTTAATTCTAATATCTGATATTTTATTACTACAGGTTACCTAATTTTTAATAAAACAAAGTGAATATCTAGCTACTGTAGAGTTCCATAGATTGTGGGAGAAGATTTAAATCCGTCTTCATTCATGTGGATATCTTTTTGCTGTGGTCTCAGCTTTAGTGGCAGGCCACTCTTACAGGATAATGGTAAGAGAGCAGAGATTCATGTGGCTGATGTTCTGGTGGGTGTTCCTTATTTTGGCAACTTTTTTGGTCGTACGTTGGCTTCCTAGTGCAGAGTTTTTGTTGTCATTAATGGGGTGAATACATGCATCAAACTTTGGTTTATGATAGCTTGAAAATTTGAACCATGCAGAATTTGACTGTGGTGCTGTTGCACTTTCATAAAGGCAGACATGTTGCTATTGCTAACTCAGGTGAAGTATCTTCAATATGTTGTATATCTTTCCTCCCCCCCCCCCCACTTTATTGGAATTCCACCAAGATACAACAGGATGTAATTTGCCAATTGAACTGCAACGTGTTTGGGGGAAGATGATTTCTTGTGAGCCTTCCACTCCTAATCCCATTAAATAGTTCCTTCTCTGAACTGGAAATCCATCTGTGTCTTAGGATAGAGCCTTGATGGTCATGTGCTCGCTGTGTTGCCAGGTGAATCTCTCGTATGCAGGTGGCAGCAGAAACATTTAACATTCAGATAATGGAGGGCTAGATAGTCGAAATTTCAAAAGCACTTACGTCACATTTTCAAAAGTGATTTAGGCTTCTTGGTCTCACTGACAGAAAATGAGACACTGTTCCTAAGGGCCTAAATAAGTCACATGATACTCGGGTGCTTCTGAAAAGTGTACCTGATAGTCTACTCTGCTTGATGTTCTTGCCCCCATACTTGCTTGGACTCTTCAAGTAGCGAAGAGCTCTTCTTTCATTGCTGCTGCAACTCCTAAACCATACACAAATCATCTGTTACGAGCAGTCAGGCATCCCCAAAGAAAACTGAAAAATGGAAAGCATGCCACCAAAACTTTTTTTTCTTTAAAATAAACATGAGTTGAAATATCTCCAGTAACACTGTTGCCCGTGGAAATGTTAACATCTTTTTTGCAGATATCAGACTTTTACTTGCGTTTCCTGTCTTTTAGCGTAGGAGATGAAATTTCACCAGTTTTCCCTGTAGTTTCATAACATGTTACAGTAACTTGTAACAATGAATAGAAGGGGTACGAAAAGGAAATGCATTGAATTATTTCTAATAAAAAGGGCTTCTAACACCACCCAAAGACCACTCTTGGGCTCAATTATTCCATTGAATCCAACCATCATTACAAACTGAGTCTCCACATTATGTAATATTCTCCAGATCGCTTGGAAATGTTTGCATACCTTGTCAAGCTGGTAAAGATATAAAATAAAATTTCAGTATTTCAGTTTATCTCTTCTGTGTAGCTCTCACTTCTGGATAGTCTGATCATATACTTCAGAAAATTGGGCCTCTAAATTTTTGGGATTTGGCCTAGTCTCATGATCTGGCTTACCAGAAGTTATCTTTCTGTTCATAAATTCTGTCCATCCTTTGAGATGTGTGCCTTCTTTTGGAGCCAGTAGCCAAGCTATCAGCCAAGATATATGTCAGCATAGCAGTTGCAAAAGGAGGATTGCTGATCTCAGAGGACTTCACCATTCCTGCTCATTCAGACTAAACCTCTACTTCTCTCCTAATTTAAGGCTGCATTGAAATTTGCACTTCATCGTGCACCTTAGTCCTGTTTTAAGTCTTGTTGCACGATTCTGCAATTTATTGCCTCTACCTGTGTGGGCTGTTACAAATGAATGTGTGTGCATAATATACATGCAAACATTGAATACAAAAGAAATTAATTGTTTACATTAACAGTGATTTAAGCCGACTGTGTTTCCTTCCCCCCCCCCTCACTTAAAGCATTCTTCTCAAGATGAGAATTATGGGGGAGAGAAGGGAGGTGAGAGGAACTAGGGAAATTTTGAGCCCTCTTGATTTTTCTCTCCTGCCAGGCCTCAAGTTCCACCAAGAATGGTGAGAACTGACATGCTTTTCTGGTCATGGTCACTGCCACAGCCTGGATACACTCTCTCATTCTGCTTTCAGAGCAAGGCAGTCAGCAGGGAGAAGTGGATCAGGAAGTACTGTTGGCTGCTAATAAAGCTGATTTTGTTTTTAGTGGAAACAGTGTAAATTACTGTGGTTGATTGCACTATTCCTTATAAAGTGATAATGGAAACTAGAGAAAATCCACATCGATTTCACTGGCATTTGTGTTTGCAACACAAACAAATTTTGTATCCTGGTAGAGAGATGAGAAAGCATAACTTAGCATTCCTGGGCACAGAGTTAAGTCATTGGCCCAAGGTCACCTGGCAGGTTGACATAGTTAGGAAAAACCTAGGGATCCCAACTCCAAGTCCACTTCCCTATTCTTTACATCAAGCTGCCTCTCAAAACAGAGGGAGTTGTCTTCCAAGTCATTCTGATGATATTGCTTGTGTGGGAAAGTCAGTTGCGTCAAGCATACCTAATTACCTGCCAAACATCCCAGTGTGCAAGGTGCTTGGAGCATGTATTTGATTGTCTGTCTATGGTGGTGGTCATCTCTAAGACTGATTTGCTTATGTAGAGGTTAGGATGTACTATTTAAATGATGGGTTGCCTTACGTGTATGAACGTTAATTTCAATAGAGTTTGGTTGGGTTTCAGATGTATTTATTTGGCCTTCCAGATTTGGCACTAGGGTGGTAAGTCGTCTTTAATTTGTACTTCACATAGGTGGGCACTGCTTCCCTTTTATGACGGGGAGTATTTACCACCTTTAACAAAGCTGAACTAGAGTTGTTCTGATCTTTAGAAAGTGGGCTGGCCAGCCATAGTGCAGTATTAAAGTTTGTTGTGCACATTGGAGGCTGCGAGTTAGGGCTCTGCTTTGTTCTTATCTGCAACTTGTGTTTCCCTGATTTCTGTCTCTGTGATAATTTTCATTCCAACTTTGGTGAAAATCCAAAATATCTCCAGCATCAGGAAATAAACATGAAAGGCTGAAACATCCCATTTGAACAACCACTTGGGGGCAGGGCCACCTATTCCCCAAAGATCTCCAAAACCTTTTGTAGACCTTGCTATATCTTAAAACAGACAGGGTGTGCGTCACTCTGGAATATCCCCAGGCTTTGAGTGTGGTGGTAGTTGCACAGCCAAACAGAGTAACACAGTCCTTGAATAATGACAGGTTTCAGAGTAGCAGCCGTGTTAGTCTGTATCCGCAAAAAGAACAGGAGTACTTGTGGCACCTTAGAGACTAACAAATTTATTTGAGCATAAGCTTTCGTGGGTTACATCCCACTTCTTCGGATGCATAGAATGGAACATATATTGGGGAGATATATATATATACACACACACATACAGAGAGCATGAACAGGTGGGAGTTGTCTTACCAACTCTGAGAGGCCAATTAAGCAAGTTTTTTTTCTCTTACTTAATTGGCCTCTCAGAGTTGGTAAGACAACTCCCACCTGTTCATGCTCTCTGTATGTGTGTGTATATATATATATATATATATATCTCCCCAATATATGTTCCATTCTATGCATCCGAAGAAGTGGGATGTAGCCCACGAAAGCTTATGCTCAAATAAATTTGTTAGTCTCTAAGGTGCCACAAGTACTCCTGTTCTTTTTACAGTCCTTGAAGACTGGCTATATCCCAGTATGGTACAGACTATTGTATTTTACTGTAGCTGTACAATGGTTCTCTGTGTATATATACAAGCGGGACACGTTAATGGTGATTTATAAATTGTTACACAAAAACTATAGTTACATGCTCTAAAAACATTTTGTTTTAAAGGCAGCTTTTTAATATTTTTGTTTTTGTTTGATAAGAGTATACAATGCACAGATGCATTACCCTGTGAAGTCACATATTGAGACACCTGCTTGAAAACAAATCTACACTGAATTCTTTGAAAAGTTCAGCCTTGAAAATAGATGTTCCTCTGTGCCCCAAATTGAGGAAATTGAGTGCATTTCATTAAAACAAGAGAATCATTACAGCATCAGGAAGGGGGATTAATAAACTCCCATGTGTAACTCATTGGAGTAGAGGCAAGAATTTAAAAGAGCAGCCTTCCTTTTAAAGACTCATGGAAATGCTTGAGAAACCCTGTGCAAATTAACTTTTCATAACATTATACAAGTTGCTGTTTTAGCAAAAATAGGGACTGTGAGAGGATTTTGTTTGTTCATACAACAGGTTATACTCTGGAGAGAGAGCCTTTATGGGGGAAAAGTTTAATTCAGAAGTGAAACCCATTCCTATTTTTTTCCTTTCATCTTGTCTTTTACATAAATTTACTGAACCATGTTGATTCTTGATGTGGTTGGCAGGACAATGAGAACAAGTTGTGCTGACAGGTGAACATGCTCTGAGTTCTAGCACCGCTGGCTTGTAGTTCCAGAGCTGTTTTGAAAAATGCCAAGTTGTAACTTGTACAAGAAGTCAGAGCAAGTTTTATCAATAAAGCATGTCCTTCATTCTCTGAAGTAGTAATGAATGCCTTTCTTATAAATGGATGCTAGGGTTGGGGTTATGTGTGTGTGAGAGAGCATTTTTAAATATGAAAATCTGAATTTACAAAAACATCTTGTTTACCTTTTTAAAAAAAAATGTGTACAGCTAATACAGAAGAGAAGAAAAGTGCAGATGAGTTACAGAAAAATGAAATTGTCTAGCTGGAGAACATGAACATGCTTCGATGCTGTTACAGAGAACCCTCTTCCTAGAGGTTGGAGGGTTGAACTGTCAACGATCAAGCCTATTCAATCCTTAGACTTTCTGCTGAGACTGCTCACTTGGGTGACAATTATAATTTTTTTGTTAAAAATACCTTCAGATTTTTAGTTTGTAATGGATAAAGAACAGCAATTTCTTTTTCACATGTGTCACCAACTAGCTGCCACTATGTTAAAAAATATTTATTGCCAATCTGGTGTAGAGGTGAAAAGGATGGTGAGCACCAAATAATTTTATCCCCCAAATTACTAAACATTTCATATTCTATGGAAACAGTCGGGTAAATCTTCTTCTTCTTCTTCTTCTTCTCTCTCTCTCTCTCTCTCTCTCTCTCTCTCTCTCTCTCTGCCAATTCAGAGATGTGGCCCCACTATTTTAGTTTAGAATACTTTATAAAACAAATCAATTTCTGTAAGAATATTTCTAGAATTCTCTGTGTGGGTTTAAATTGAAGATTTTTTTAATGAAGAGAGAAATGGGAGAGAGAGTGTAACAAGAGGCTCCTTGCTCCCCTTTTTGTGGACTATGCATCATTTGTGTTTGAAATCTTAGAATATCTTCCCATCCCTTAACTAGTTGTCCTGCTCTTTGAGAAGGCACTTCTGTTGGCTAGTTGTGACAGTCTACATTAGCTTCACCCACAGTTCAGTTATACTCCTACCAAACATTCTATTCAAGGCAAAAACCACAATGACTAATACTTAGATATCTCTCTCTAGTGAAATATAAAACTAGAGTCTGTGCAATCACACATGGAGGAGATCAGTACTAATTTATAACCAAGGAGGAGAGATTTTCCTTGAAGCTTTTTGTGCCTATCATTTACTAGGAGAAAGCAGAGTTTTCTATTAGTTTTTAAATTACCTTGAACATTTCACTAATCCTCCCCCCCAAAAAATAAAATTAAATTAAAAATGTAAGCTCATGAGCTATAATTCTCTAAGCATCATGTGTATGAAATTGTAATAATCTTCGGAATTTTAGGAAAAGTGAAGACAATACATAAATTGCTAGTTAAAAATTGTTCTAACTATTATGGTTGCAAAGATAACTTTCCAAATGTGAATCCAAACATAAACCAAAGGGAAGTGTGTTTTCTCCTTAAATTGGCAGACAGCTTGCAGCGCCTCTACCACTTGCTGATAGGGGCAGCAAAATGAAATTAACAAGACTGGTCATTTTCATTGCTGCTGCTACTCTAAACCCTATGGCATCAGTACCACTCTCAATAATCATGTTAATTTCATCCTGTAAGAAATCTCAGCACCCTTCCCCATCTGAGTTGTTGGTAGCTGGGTTTCTCACCAGAGCGTTGCCTATTGGACTTCTGTGGTGGTTTGCTTCTTCCTCACCCAGCCTTTCATGTTATTCAGAGCCAAAAGGCTTAGTTCTTTGGATCATAGTAGGTGTCTGAAAATTAAACCCTTTACTTCTAAATTGGGGCTCACAGAATTTTACCAGTCTTGCCTCAGCCTAGTCTCCCTTTTCTTGCCCACAATTTTGCAAGGGGATGAATTTTTTTATGCAAATGTTTAAGCATCCAATTTTCCGGTGCAACCAGGTAGACATCTAAGTTACATATGTGGTCCCTGTAGTTATACTTTTCCTGCAGATTGTGGTTGCAAAAAGGAGTAGTGTTTACAAAATCTGGCTCCAATAGTCTTTGTCCCCACTAATAATTTCCCAAGTCAAGCAGTCTCCCTAGTCAAATTCCTAAACAGTTCTTGAATAGCTAAATAAGTGAATGGTTGATCCTTTCCAGTACAATTCTTAATTCCTTTGCAACAAAGAGATTTTAGGATCCATTTCTCCCTCTGCATCATTTTGATCTATTTTGAGGGACTTTCACTTGGAGGCTTGTAAATGGAGAAGCAGACAACTTTCTATCTCTGTTTAAGAAAACAGATAACTCTTTCAGCAAGGTTTATTTTTAATGCCCGTTAAAGTAATTGCACTGGTGTAATGTGAACTCAGTCTTGGCTGTACTGGTTCTGGAGGGCCAACAGGACTAAAATAAATATAAAAATATGACTCCGAATTGACCCACGGGGCAGATTTCAGTAAGATTTTTTTACACAGTCACTTTTCAGAGTAGAACTGCACTTGACGTTGAAAACTAATCTTAATCTTTTGTCATTTTGTGACCTGATTTGTTTGTTTTTTTTCTCAACAATAAAGTTGCATTAACCCTAATTTCTTCTGTCTTGTTGGGTGTATGGGTTTCTAGGTTGTTGGGTTTTTTTTTTGTATGGAATGTATAGGTAATTTGTATTAGTGTCATAACTTTACTGCATTATTCATGAGTGGTAGAATCAGAAGTGAGAGGTATTCCCAAACCAAATGATCCAAGATGCTATAGCACTCCATTCCATCATGCGTCTGGGTAATTTAATGTATTCACCATATGTTTAGTCTCTGCATTTCTTTCCTTTAGAAAGATATTTACTGGAAAAACAATGCAGTGATGCCCACAAATGCAGTACAAAGTTCTTATGTAATGGTTTTACATGTATGTCAGGGAATTATGAAATTTAGGGATTTGTGAGTGTTTACATAGTAATATACCATAAAGCTATTTTTAAAGCCATTGCTACAGATAGAATAGGATCAGAATAAGCAAGAAGCTAATCTCATAGTTAATAGAACATTCATTTTATTTGTCTACTGGTCTATGTATCTAGTTCTCCACATACTGTATCAGAGTGTGATAACGCTCAACTGTGGTGTAATAACACTAACATATTTACATCCTGTCAAGCTCGTTAGGGAATGGACACACTTTTTGTTTTGTTTGTACAGCACATAGCACAATGGGGTCCTGGTCCATGACTAAGGCTTGTAGATGCTATGGTAATAATTATTATTATTATTATTTGTAACACTATTTCTACCTTCCACATAGAATGAGCACGTGAAACGCCACTGGTGTTCATTCAGCTCACCTCTGTTAGTGTGCTGGCAAGACTGACTGGTTAAAGAGCTTGCTCAGAGATGCCTCTATGCCATTCTGAATCTGAGCTATGTTTTAAGTCCCTTGTAGTTATTGCAGCCTGAATTAAAGCAGATCTTGGAACGCTCCGATACAGTGCAGACAGAACACAGAGCAGCACCAGTATTGTGGTATGCAAATGTGACCTTCATTACTTACTGATACATATATTTTTTTCTCTATTAGTTTTTCATCAGTAGATTTCCAAGCCCTATTCAGAGACACTGCTGTGCTCTGTTTTTTTTGCAGAGGGGGAAAAATGAGGCGTAAGAACGGCCATACTGGGTCAGACCAATGGTCCATCTAGCACAGTATCCTGTTTCCTAATAGTAGCCAATGTCAATTGCTTCAGACGGAATGAACAGAACAGGCAATCATCGAGTGATCCATCCCCTGTTGTCCACTCCCAGCTTCTGGCAGCCAGAGGCTAGGGACACTTAGAGCATAGTGTTGCATCCCTGATCATCCTGAGGCACAGAGAGGTGAAATGACTTCTCCAAGGTCATTGAGTGAATCAAGAATAGAACCTGTCTCGTGATACACAGTCCCATATTTTCTCTGTTGGACCACACTTTGTTTCTACGTTTGTCCATTACCTCTAGTAAATGGGGAATAAAGGAGCTGGGAAACATTAGTGCCCATATTCAGAGTCACATAGAAAAAAATGTGACTGTTATGTTGGTGTAAGGTGTATGCTGCCTCCAGAATTGTTCTGAACAGTATAAGCTCTCTGGAAAACGCAGTAAAAGGCAAATCCCATTGTCTCTTTTGGGGATATTTTTGGACTAATTTATATGCTGAGAAATGAATGTGAGGGTTGGTTGGATTTTCTCTGTTTCAGATCCCCTGTTTATCCATATTTAAAAACAAAACATTTTATTTTTCAGTTTTAGATCTTGAAAATCCTTCTGTGGATAAACATTATTCTCTTCATGCTGATAGAACCAGAGCTTGGCAGTGACCGTCTCTGGGAGCCTTTGCATGAAGTCCTTAATAAATGAAAATGGACATGAGCCAAAAGATGGGGCCATCAAATCTTTGGGGGTGCATTCGCATTTCTGTGCTCCACATAAACATTTAGTGTCTGGCCTTCAGTGACTGAGTTCAACAAGCAGAATGACCGGTACAGTTTTAACTTGTGACTGAGGCCTAATCTACCCTGGGGGTGGAAGAGGGGATCGATCTAAGTTACGCAACTTCAGCTACGTGAATAACGTAGCTGAAGTCGATTTACTTAGATCGACTTACCATGGTGTCGACTGCTGCTGCTCCCCCATCAACTCCGCCTGTGCCTCTCACGGTGGTGGAGTACAGGAGTTGATGAGAGAGTTGATGAGAGAGCGCTCGGGGGTTGATTTATCGCATCTAGACTAGAAGCGATAAATCGCCCTCCGCTGGATCGATCGCTGCCCGCCGATCCGGCAGGTAGTGTAGACATACCCTGAGAGGTGAAAGCAGCAATATAGTTGCAATCTTACTTTAATGTGCTACATTTGCTTGTTTAGAGATGTATGTTAAAAACATGCAGATTTGCAATATTATATACTTAGAGCTTAATTTCTCCACGACTGGACAGTCAAACCCTACTAAACAGAAGTAAAGAAGATAAGAAATAGAAACTCTTGAAAAGGAAGACAGCATGCATGTGTTCCTGTTTGATCATTATTTTGTGTTTAACTTAATTTGACAATGTCAAGCTCTAAATGACCTAAACCATCCTTTTGTAACTAATTTGCTAACTTGCTTGACTATGCTTATTAGTTCTGTATTTTTCAGAAATCCTAAGTGTGTTTATTAAATAGAGAAGTTATGATAAGGAAATACAAAACTTCAGTAAATATTGACATTGTTTTGCATACATTGGTAATATAATAAAGTAGCCACTCCTTTCAACTCCTTAGTATTCTGTGCTTGTAATTTGTCTTTTTAAACTTGAAATAAACAAGTGTGTTGAAACTAAGCACAAGATAGCTGGTTCTTGTGTTTTGGTATGAGCAACCATACCAGTTTTTTAGATTATTTAAAAAAAAAAAAATCACTAATGTGCAGGATTTCATTTACAAATCACTCTTACTATACATAATAGTAGACTTAGAAATATCAGTAATTTCTGTTTATTGTTTGGGGTTTTTTTTTAAATTCTTTCCCCCTTTTTTCTTTCCTCCCCCCACTTCCATTTATATAGCATGGACAAAATTTGAAAATTTGTAATCTGCGTCTTAAAACTGTAAAATAAGAGAACTATTGAGAACTTTACCGAATTATAATTTGACTAAGTCTCTCTTTCAAAAGAGACTTTGGCTCTAGGGGCCAGGTTTTCAAAGATGTTTAGGTGCCTAAAGATGCAGATCCGCATCTAGTGGGATAACTTCTAAATCACAAATGCTTTTTGAAATTTTATCCTCTGTCTCTTTGGAACTCTCAGCAGAGCTTGGGGTTTCCATCCTGTGAGAAACTCCAGAATTTGAACACTTGGTTTTTGTCCCAACTTTGAGATGAAAAGTAAGAAGTTTCATGGGACAAAATATTTGGAAAAATTTTGATTTGGAAGTGTCAGCAGGTTTCATTTTGGCATTTTCAGTAGAAAAGAAACACTTTGCCATTGCAGAAATTGAAATATTTCATTTCAGTTGGTTGAACTGACCTGGAGCTCTTAGTTTGGAATCAGTCCACTGCATTCCTCTATTGTGGCATAATATTTACTTATTCACATCCCTCCTGGCATCCCCAACCCACCAAATCATTAGCATTTATAATAGTGCTTTTTATTTGGATTGGTATGACATTTATGACTGTTTTGTACACAAAGATAATTATGCTCACTTTCTCTCCCCTGCACTTAACATAGTTGACTATATACTTCTATCTTACTGGGTTTCAGTCTTTTTTCTTTTTAAAGTGATCTAGAGAAAATTGTGGTTTAGAAATTCTATATCTCTGCTTCTTTATGGCTATATGGGCTGTTCACCTCAAGACTTAAAAAAAGAAAAATAATAAAATCCCATAACTCTGGCTCTGGTATAGCACAGCACTATTTTTCAGTGAAGTTCTGTTGGGAGTAGTGGTTTTTATAACTTACTTCTGAAAAGTACAGCATGTACTTCTCTTTTTCCTTGTGTTTGTAATGAGATCATTTGTATGTTCCCTAAGTAGCACTCGCTGTGATATATTTTGTGTGTGTGTGTGTGTGGATGGTTGAGTGGTGAATAAAAGTGAACTTCAAAGCTTTATAAAAAGTAATATCTGAGGAATAGATAGTGGATTGGAAACAATCATTAAGTAAGGAGAAGCATGAACTTGTGCTTGCTCTGTGAGTAGGCCATGGACCAGATCTGGATCCTGAGCCTGTCTAGTTCCTGCTTACTTCCCCTGCCTTCAGAAGAGGGAAGCAATCTTTGCCAGTCACGTACACAGCATGGATTATTTCCCCCTTTAAGCCAGTTGATTTGTGGTGGTTGATGTGTTTGGAGCATGGGGTTGGTTGGGGAATCAAGGCTCCATTCACTCCCGGTCTTTTCCTATCTGTGTCATACTGGCTCTATAGAGGCTGCAGTCCTTGTGTTGTGACTCGTAATGTGGATTGCTTGCACTGGAGGATAAGGGGAATGGATTTATGCATGTTGCTCCCCTGCACAGGTGCTACAGTGGGCCACAGTATAGCCCCAAAGGAATGAAAGAATATATGTTAAACATTAAAAACAAACAAACCCTTTTTTATAGAGAACAAAATGCCTGGGTGACATGCTAGATTTGCTTTAAGATTTTAAATTCTTTTGTGTAAATTTTCCAATCAAGACCTTAGTTCTTGCCTTGCAACACTTGATGTCACAAACTCCTAAAACAGCTGTGGGGAATACCCTTCCTGTTCAGTTTAGGTGTGAAGTAGTATAACCCTGCTACCAAGATTAATATAGAATGATTGATTAATTCAAATCTCAGTTGGTGCTGAAATATTTTTCGTTAATAATCTGGGATATTAAACAGTGGTGTATGTCATTTACCATGGGGAGATTTTAGGTTTTATTTTTTCTGTTAGTTAATAAAGTAACCCGCAGATTTAAAAACTAAGTAATAGACCATCACATAAAAGGATAACTGGAAACATTTATGAAAAAGGAATGGAAGGGGAGTTGGACAGGAAGTTGGGAGATCTGGGTTCTAATCCAGGCTCTACCTGAGACTTGTTTTATGATCTTGGGCAAGTCATTTGATATCTTTCGATTTAGTTCCCATCTGCAAAATGGAGAGAATACCTACTGCATGGGTGAGGTCCAGCTTAATCTGTTGACATTTCTAAAGTACTGTGCTTTCCTTGAGATAGAAAGAACTATATAAAAGTGAAGTGATTATATTCTTTCTGCTCATTTTTAGTGCATTTAAAACTCAAATTGTGACTTAGCTTTTTAACTCTGGTTGCATAATCCACACGGGCTGAAATCCTGTCCCTATTAAAGTCAAGGATTTTTTTTTTTTTTTTTTTTTTGGACAGATTTCTGGCACGAGATACAAAATGCATAATCCATATTTTTATAGGAATTTGCCTGTTTCTATCTCCATTTGGTTCTGAATATAGTGATGCAATTGTGTGCACTCTTTAGTTGATTTAAGGACTGTGTGGTAAATCCATTTTATTGTCACAAGCACAGTTTGCATCACACCACTCTTCTCATCTAGCACCTGCTCCAATTAAAATCACTGGGGTCAGGATTCAACCCTGAAGCAGCGGCAACTTTATAATGGGCTGTATCTTGTAGTTTGTCAACAGTGATACTGGCTTTAATTAAGCTGGCAAAAATTAACCAGCTGTGTTGGCTTAATCCAATTCATTTCACTCCCTTACTCAGAGGACAACAAAACCTCTGTGGGTATTCCAATCTTCAAGGGGAGATGGCTTTGTTAATTGGGTGACATCGCCATTAGGTTTTCTTTCAATTCCAGTCAAGTTGCTTGTTCTCTCTCTTGTACATGAAATTATTCGCTCTACTGCTTCTCTACTTAAGAAGGTTGTGTGTAAATATTTTTTGAAGAAAAACTAAAATATTTAGATAGCTGTTTCCTCCATTCAGTCCAATACTAAAGAGGATATTTTTACTACCATGACACCAAGCCCTTTAACTAACTCATTTAGCCATCTGCCCTAGTTTTTCCTTTCTCTCTGTGCCAAGAGAATGTGGTTATGGCAAGCCATCCTTCCATCTCTTCCACATGGCTCTCTTTCCATGTGACACGTCAGTATGCATTTTGTCAATGACATCACGTGTATGTGGTATTGAAGAGTGCTGGAGACGGGAGTTTATTGCCTGTGTGTGTGTGTGTGTGGGGGGGAATGCAGTAGTGTCTCTTTAAATATCGTACATTAACATTTTTTATGAAATATTTTATTGAAAATGCTTCCAAAATCTAGTTTATTTTGGGTAATCTACAAGTTGCCATATCCTATAGGCATTCTGCGTTGTTGACTGCTGTGGACTTTCAATTACATTTGTGCTCCTAAGTCACTCAGATGCTTTTGAAAATCCTACCCAAAATATTCAGAACATTTTTGTTCAAGGAAAGCCATATGTTACTCTGTGTCTTAGTTTGATACTGTTAATATTTAATGTGTCGGCCATACCCACTTCTTTGGTAGGACTAAATCTGCTTAGGGCTTTCAGAATAGATGCATCCTTGCAGGTCCTAAATTCAGACACATTAAATGGACTGTGAACCTGTCATTGAACTCTCTGATTGAGAACATGGTGGAATCACTGTCATTCCCATTGTGAACATCATGTGCTTAATAGCAATTTGTTCAACAAAGCAGTTGGGTAGGAGTCTTTTCTTTACCAGTAGTTCCATGCAGGCTAAATAGTTCTTTGCACCATGCAGTTCTGAGCCTCCCGAATTAATGCAGCATTTCATATTTTATGAGAGAGACAATGCCATATGTGTGAGAGTCCATAGAACTTTCAAAATATACACCCACACAACTCCTAATGCTTTATAGGGTTTGGCAAATATGGAGTGCTGTAAAAAAGATGTTTGTTGGTATCAAAACTCTATGGACAAGTAGCTTAAAGCTTTCCATCTTGCAAGTTTGTAAACCACAGAATAATATACCACCCAGTCTGATAAGAACCTGTTTTCATCAGAAATTATTTTACATAGCAGATCAAAAGAACAGAAATATTTTTGTCCAGACACGGCCTGGTATTCTGTCCGTATTCCCTCTGTCTATTTTTGCCTCACCTCAAACATGAGTTGGATAAATGAGGTTCTTCAGATGCAACATATGTCAGATGTCTTCTTCAGACTCTCTCACCTATAATGAACTTCTTGTTTAAGTCCCTTCAATATAAACTGGTCTAAGTATGAAGCTGAGAGCTGCATTTTTCTCAATTTTTTTCCTGCAAACTTCTTCTAAACCAGTCTGCTCGCCAATTTGGCCCATTCTCTTTTTATCCTTTTCCCCTATAGACCAGGGGTGTGGCCTAAGGGGTTGATTTTGTTTACCTTTCCTAAGTCTCTTAATCAGAATTCCTTAACTAACCATTATATTCTGGAGGCTTCTTTTCATAGCAAATATTACTGCTACTGGGGAAGTCTCTCAACTGGCAAGACTGGGAGAATTCCTGGAGGTGACACACTAATCAACAGACTTGTCTCCAGCTGTCATTACAAGGAGGGGAAAACCCTATTGGTACAAGGATGTGAGGGCTTGCAAAATGAGTATTTTATAGGGGAAATACAAGGCATTGTATCCTTATTCCCTGTTACTTACTGCATTCATCTGCAGAAATAGTATTTCAAAACTACAGGCATAATTCAAACTTTCTCAAACTGCTTTTAAAGATTCCTGAGCTGCATACCTTCCTCCTCTTATTTATTTATTTTTAAGGGCATTTACGGGTTTATAGAAGGCTCCTTTTATGCTTTTTAAATTGGAGCATAAAAGATTCTGGAAGCAACTGGAGAGAACAGCTTTTATTTGTCTTCCAAATAATGTGCCTGCTTTGAAGAGCCCCATCCCTCAGAACAATGGCAGAGTACGTGTGTGTGTGTGGGGGGGAGGGTATTTTTTATTTATTTATTTTATTTATTTTGCTCACTTCGACGCTCAGCATACTTTAACTACTACCCCCATCCATGTGAATTGAATAAATAAAACAGTCATGAGGAGAAGTAAGAACATTTTGTTCACATGGATGCCTTGAAGTTGACATGTAGTTCACCAGCAGCCTTCCACATCTGAGAATCAAAATGCAATGTGTGATCAGGAGAACTAACGTGTGGTTTTAAGAGGAGAATACTTATTTTTTCCTTAAATAGTGTGCACAATTATACCTTACAAAAGACAGATTACAATAATACTTCCCACATACAGGGCTCTTTCTCTGTGGACCTCCAAGTATTTTATAAAATGCATGAACATTATTATCCCATTTTACAGATTGGGAAACTGAGGCATGGAACTGAAATGAATTTCCCAGCATCACACAATAAGCCAAAATAGTGATGTAAATAGAATCCTACTGTTTATCAGGGTGGATAAAAATCAATGACTTTTAAATAATATATAGAGGTGAGAAATAACAGACCTCAACTCTATTGTCCCTCTGCAAATTTGTGTACACAGAGTCAATCCCTTACCTCTCTCTAAAAGTGCAAAATTTCAAAAAGTTCAATGAATAGAAGATTGTTGGGGGCGGAATAGATCTGGACATGGAGAAGAAGTCTGGAGATGATTGTGAAAAGCGAGGGACGTGGTTTTTTGTTTTAAAATATTGTATGTTTGCTGTTGAAGAAAAAAATCCAGAATACTAAACATTGTTGTTTTAGTTAAATAAAACAATTTAAATGTCTGTCTGGTGGTGATCTCCTCCTAATACAGCATGGCAAGAAAATCCTCCAAATACTGTATTAATGATTAACCTGTTGAATTGGAGATAGTTCACTTCCCAGTGACTTCATAAATATCTGTTTCAATTACCTTTGGTAAATGAAATAACCAAACAATCATTCATTTTCTGATATAGCGGTAAAACTAATCTGAAAAGTTTTCAGAATAAATCACTTTAAAAATGTATAGTGTGTACCTTCTAAAAATGAAAGCTATATCTATCTCTGAGTTGTGAAGAATATGTATTAAGATTATAACAACTAACAAGAATGCACTTTTATGTAGAAATCCATGATTAAATCGAGTCTTCCTGACTAGTGATTTAAATCATGATTTAAATTTAAATTTGATGGTTAAATCAAATCCACCCTGCTCTTTATATTTTATAGTTTTGTTTTTTTTAAATTCACCTAAGAAACATAAATGGTGTCATAATGAAATGTATGAACTTATTTCTGACTGTTTTCTGATTATGAGAAATAAAACATGAAAGCTGTTAATGGATCCTATTATCTGCATTGCTTCTGTCAGGGTGAAGATGGGTTAAGTGTGTGCGTATGTGAGAGAGAGAGGGGAAAAAATGAATGAGTTATCTGTGGTGAGAGAATGAGTTTTCTTTTGGGATTTGCAAAAAAGGAATTCGGGTCAAGAGACTTGAAACAATACACTATTTAAGATTAAAAGTAAACAGAATTAGATCCAGCTATGAGTAATATTCATGATTCCATTTACAGACTTAATATTGGGCTTAGAACATCTTGGTTTTTTTAATCCAAGTGTTGTCTGAGTCTCTTTCATCTAATACTTTTGTAAACCTCAAAGGTGCAATTTTTTTAAAAAAAAGGCATGTCCTGAATAGCTTGATGACCCCCTTTTTGAGAGTCTGTGTGCCTCCTCACCTCCTCCCTTCTGCATCTAAATCCTGAAAAAGTAGTGGGTTTCTCAGCTAAAAAATATACCAGGGACTCCAAAGGCAAAAAGATTCCAGTCTCAGCTGTTGAAAACCTGATACTGGGATACTGCGGATAATATGCACTTCTGTGAGCAGTTTGAACCCTGCCACTGGTGACAGCTGACCTACTTACTCAAACCTTGTCGAAGAGAACTAGTCTTCCTCTCTGTGCCTTCAAGTACTGTGACATGCATGGCTGCCATTGCAGTGTTCTGGAGGCTGCTTAAACTGGCTCCTAGCAAAACAGTGTGCTGTACAATAAATCTTCTGTGTCTTTTAGTGTAATTAGTGTAGTGGCAGTGTTAAAAACAGCACCTTGGCAGTGTGTCAATGCATTGAGTAAGAGGAGTGGGGGAAGGAAGTAGGAGGAGCTGGGTTTGCAAGGACCCTTTGGCTTAAAGTTTTTAAGTCTGTAGCAAGAGAGTGTCTCTAGTGGCTCTCTAAAAAGAGGCTGCAGTCACTTTTGCTCAGAAGGAAATTTTTATTTTTGTAGTCCTTACCACTTAAGTATTTCCCACTAACACTGAAGAAATTGCATTGTCAAAATGTTACATACAAAAAATGTGTACACACATCCCCTGCATGACTTCATTTTTTGCTTTAAAAAGTAAAGATTTTTTTAAATTACTTTTAGGCGAAGTGTGTGTGTGTGTGTGTGTGTGTGTGTGTGTGCGCGCGTGCAGACCTTTGTATCGCAATTGATTCGTAATATCTAAGTGCTTTATTGAATTATTCATTGCTAACTAATAGTTACTCCCCTTCCGATGTTAGTGGAGACCTAGTACTTTGGAACCCAAATTTACCTTCTGGAACATAGATGGCAAATGCAAGCCTGTAATAGTTATAACGTACTCCCCACATTTTGATCAGTGGCTGTTTGTCATTCATCATCTGAAGAGGCAGCCAATTCTGCCTTGTTTGCTTCTAGGAGATTTTTTTGAGTGCCTGGGGTCAGAGTGAAAATGATTCCAGAGTGAATTTGGGGGCAATTGCTTTCTATGCTTGGCTAGCTGTGGGGTGGGTTTTTTCAGGAGAGAGGAATACATATTTCACCATGTTTTTTGTCTTGTGAAGACAAAATAACAACTCTCTTATTAAGCACCTACTATTTTAATTGATTCCACTCATCTAAAATTGAAATTATGATCAAAATAGGGATTACCGGCTGAATAAATGAGGAAATCCCAACCTTAGTGGTTAAAACTTTCCTCTCTAATATCAAAAAGATTGCTTTCTTTCTTTTCTTCTTTTTTTTTTCTTTTTGTTGTTGTTGTTGAGTATTTCAGGGCACATAAAAATATGGGATGAAACTGTGGTCTTACTGAAGTCAATAGCAAAACTCTGGATGGGGTCAGGATTTTGCCTTTCAAGTAGAATCCTGTGTGTGCAGTTGGAGGTTATGGTCAGGAAACCAGGAAGTCCCTTAGTTCTAAACACAGCCCTTACACGGAATCCCACTGTACATTTGGGAAGGCTGTTATGAAGCTATTTCATGTTTGTAAAACATTCCGGAAGTTTTGAGAAGTTTGGGTTTTTTTGGGGTACAAATCAACGGCATCATTATAGTACTTAAAACATTTTTCACTGTCTAAACCCATGTGTTAGCAGTCTGAAATCAGTCAGTCTGCAAAACTAAGTGAAAGGAAATAAGTTAAAGATAACAGTATGTTACAATCTTTAATTTTTTTCTGTAATCCGTATACAGTAAGAGACATCCTGAAGCCTGTCTTTAGGAATCGTGATCAGACAGCAAGTTCTTATAACAATACATATGTCTTGTTTTTGAGCCACCATCACCATACCAGTTTCAGATTTGCAATGTTTGTTTGCTTTTTAAGAGTAATTTAAAGATGATGTAAACCAAATTTGGTATGTCCCCATTACCAGAACGGATGCACATGGGACCAGCTGACTCTTATACCACTGCACCTAAAATAAAATATTTTAAATTGCCAGGGAGTAATTTTCTCCACCCTCCTCCTTTTTTTTTAATGTTCGGGTTTAACAAAGAAATTCTGAAGTTTAAGCTTAGTTGAGAAGAATAGTTCCAGTTTACAGCACACAAGACAAATACCTGTTAGGTGAAGTGATGAGACCTCCTGCTTTCTCAGATTTTTTTTTGGACTGTTATGATGTAGTGAGCTTTACATCTTTTAGACAACATGTGCACTACATTATTGGCCACTTCAGAAAAAAAGATGATTTTTTTTTCATGAATAAGTCCTATTAAATGTTAATATTTTAGTAATAAAGTTGATCATTATAAGGAATAATGAGGAAATAGATCTGTTAATCAATACATTGCCTATTCTATAAAACTGGCTAAAGAATTACAAAACTATTTTGTATGATCTAGACAAAATACTTAAAATATTGGAATTTCATGGGTGATAACTTTCAAGGAAATGTGCTTTCCTGTAAATATAGATTTTTTTTTTTAAGCTCCTGTTTTTTAAGGAGCCTGACAAAGTGAAACTGTTGATTTTTTTTTTCTTCCCCCCCCTACTCCTTTTCAAAATCACAGCTTTAGTTTTCAGGTTGAAATTAACATTTTAAGGTAAATACTCTCCCTCACTGCCCCTTTATTCATGATTTGAAATTTAACAAAACCCATCTCTTCCTGTACCGTGGTATCTATGTAGGAGTATCATGCTTTGATGTGATATTGATGTAGTTTTAAGGTTGTTAGACACAGTAAAACATTTAAAGAATCTTTGAATTTTGTCTGGTGGGGACTTGAAAGTGGTACAGTATAGTCTAGCTAGGCATCAAACAACACTTCTTGTTAGAGGTAATTGCTCCAACTGTTCCAATTCTCAGACATGATAATTTAAAAAAAAGTTCATTATCTGAGAACTAAAAGAAAAGTAATGGTTTGCTCAGCGTACCTTGATTTGTTTTCCATGGCCAATCAATATCTACCACAGAAGCCGGGAATTCATAACAATAATTTCTATGACAATAAAATCTTGAGTAAATCCTGAAAAAATATAATGCATTCATGGAATTGTAAAATAAGTACAACACTATAAAGTGTTTGTAGTTTTCAAACATAATTTTTCTATGGTAATTCAAATATGTAACAAACATGTTTTCTTAATCAGAAAACTCTAATAAAACCAAATCTAATCCTACAAAGTTGCATATGAGCAGCTTTTACTCTGAAGTAAAGCTACTCATATGTGGTTTGACAATTGGCCACTTACACCAGTGAAGTTAAAATATTAAGTATGCTAAGCCAAATAAGCAAAATATAGAAAAAAGTGGGAAATACAAATACTGTACTTAAATTCTGATACGGAAAAGCATCTCTGTTCAAGGAAGGCACTTAAACCCTTTTGAAATCACTGGGACTCAAGTGCATGCTTGTAGCACAGGTTAACCTGCTTTTTTTGAATTGGGACCATAATTTACGCTATGAAAACAAGTCATGTACCTCATATATTGTGGTATTTATATATAAGATCCTCGTATATTGTGTGTGTTTTAGAAATCGTGGCTATATGTACTTTGAAGATTTTTAGAGTTTCATCACTGAAGGTTGCCTGAAATGTAGGAGAACCAGTGTTCAACAATTACAACTATAAACACAGTGTGAGCTCCCTCTACTGACTGTGCAGCAGCAATTTACTAACTGCTTGTCTTGCACTGTCAGGCTATTTCATAGATTTGGGTGTCGGGGAATAGAGAGAGAAGTTGTAAATACGCCAGAATGCTTGTACACAAACAGGTACCATTTCTTGAGTAAAACTCCCTTGGACCACAGTGGAAGCTTTGCTTGAGTAAAGACTGCAAGGTTGGCCCGGTAGAATATGCATGGTAATGTCAGGCAGAAGGGAAATATGTTGGCCAAGCAGAAAAGGATGAAGTCTATTGGGAGGAATGACAAGTTTGCCAGCAGTAAGGAGTTAAACCTCTTAAAATGTAGTTGGCAGCATTCCGTGGTACATTTATATCATAGTTTTATGTCTGATGGTCTGGGTATCATGCAGTGTAAAGCAGCCTGTGCCAGTAGGAGTGGGTAGAACTGTCCTTGTTTTTTCTTAAATTGATATGAATTTCACAAGCTATGTTTTTCATAGTGTAGGGAGGTTTCCTTGGTACATTTATATCATAGTTTTATGTCTGATGGTCTGGGTATCATGCAGTGTAAAGCAGCCTGTGCCAGGAGGAGTGGGTAGAACTGTCCTTGTTTTTCTTAAATTGATATGAATTTCACAAGCTATGTTTTTCATAGTGTAGGGAGGTATCACAATTTGTTTCAGATATTGATATATATATAATATACATCTCTCTTAATCAGGACAGCTGTCCTCTTGTAAGCAGTTGGGCCTAGCCGTTAAAATGTTCTGGGATAAAGATAGTTTCTGAGGCCAAAATGATTGTTCTAGAATTCCTTAATCAAGTGGGGAGCAGGGAAGTGGGGGGTGGGGGAAAGGGCGGAAGAGCAGTGAGTGCAGATTTTACTAATTTAGCTTCTGAACACTTAAAAAAAACAAAATTAAGTCTCTCAGCCCCTTGAAAGAAAGTGTGTTATAGACACAACTTTGTAGCATACCAGCCCAGCTCTCTGACTCTTTCTTTCCTTTGGCTATTTCCATACACGCCTCCTTTTAAGGGTCAAACCCTTCACTGTTTCGTCCAGTGAATCCATGGACGCCTGTATCCCAAATCCCCTGATCACAGCACTGCCATCACGGAGGGCTCTACAATTTGCAAGGGTAATGAAATCCCCTGTGTGGCCTCTGCACAGCCTGGCTATCCCCCCTCCCCACCCCGCCCGTGCAGCAGGAGGCCCACTAGTAGGACCCTAAAGCCTGGGGTTGGGGAAACACAGGACTTGCTGCTGGGAAACTGTCACAGTGGGTGCTGTTTTTTTTTTTTTTTTTTTTTTTAGTCACACTTGACATCAATTATCTTCTATTCTTGATGCAGGAGGCAACTTGTATTCTAGCAGTTGGTAAATATTTTTTTTTAATGGCTTAAGGCAGATAACGTCTATTTAATCCATGACAATGTAACACAATATTAAGTCACTGTTTTATGGCAAATTTAAAAATGTAGGGCTGAGTGAATGGTACTGTTTGTTATTGGGACCCTTGGCTCAGAGTAAAGAGATGTGTGTGTTTTCTAAATAGAAAACAAGGCCTTAATATGACCAAAGTGCAAATTTGATTCCCCTGCAATGGTTTGCCCAGTGATACTAAAAACTGATGCATCTGAAACCAGTATTTGATCCTTTAATTTGATAGCAATTTTGGGTTACATCTTATATCATTTTGTATCATCTTATAAGTGATTGGAACACTTTTGCGAATGACTCCATAGGAAAATCATCCTGTGGTTTCAGTGCAGTCTTTCTGCATCTGACTTCAGCTGAGAGATAAATATGTGGATTCACAAAACGTTAGGTTCATCTGATATGGTCTTACATCTTTCTAATGTGCATTCTTGTTTTTTGTGAGCTAATGCATCAGTCAAGTAGCAGAATATAAAGAGCCAGAGAAGTCAGGTGAGGCTCCTTGAGCAGAGCGCACACACAAAATGTCATAAATACCTTAGTGAAAATTTCTCTTTAATGCCTTTATGGGTTTTGTACCTTTTTTCTTTGATTAAAATACTTCTTAAGTTGCAACCACCCCTTAATCGACTTTATTTTGGATGGCAATTAAAACTTGCTTTTATTGAAAAATTTTAAGTTTCTGTTAAGACTGGTATTAGCAAGACAAATGTATATTTGACTAAGGTAGTAAAAATACAGTACATTTTGTGACACGCTAGAAGATGCTAACAGTGTTCTGTGCTAGGAGATGTGCATTCATCATTATGGGTGTTCATGCTTTCAGATATGACTTTTTCCCATTTAGCTGAGAGACAAACTTAGTGAGAATCTGTCTTAATTTAAGCATTGTGCTATGCCATTTTTGAAGAATTGAGCTCTAGATCCCACAGGACTTGTGTTATAGTGGTCAGCTTGTGGTTCCCAGGCTTCCTATACAATGCTTGGGGAGAGTTTGGTGTCTAAGAATGGGATTCATAAAAGCCAGTACACTGATTAGGGAGCTGCCTAAGGTAGTCAATAAAAAATGCGAAGAAGAGGGGGTGTGGCCTAAGACCTGCCCTTCTCAAGGAGTTAGGAGCCTATCTCTGGGTTGAAGGGAGGGGATTCTCCAGCCATGGAGAGCTGGGATTCTCCAGCCATGAACCCTCTTCTGCAGTTAGGCACCTAACCTGTTTTTGCAAGAAATGCTGGTGGGGCAGAGCTACAATGGTTAGGGTTTTCACCCTGGTCATGGGAAACCCAGTTCATTTCCCCCGAACCCCCGCCTGATGTGGAGCAGAGATTTGAACATGGGTTTGCACCTCTCAAGCGCATGCCCTAATGTGATCCATTAGCAAAGGGACCTCTGTTCTTTGCAAGCAACTCACCTCAGATTTGACAATTCACTACAGTAAACGTATGTCTTATGGGATTTTTATCCATAAAGAATAACTTTGAAGGTCTTTACAGAAAGCTCGTAACTTGTCAAGGTTCGTTATCATTGTGAGATGTATGCATGGCTATTTAAGGAATAATATATTTATACTGAAGTATGCTTTATGCATTTGGAGTAAAAGTTAGTCACCAGGGGATGACACCTCTCGGTGATGGCCATTCAAGTGGGAGGGAGTTAGTTCACCCTTGTTAGCTGGTGATCTAATGAAAGGCTCAGTTGTCTCGCCTTGCTTTATCCAAGACTTTCAATGGAAAACTATCAGAGACAAATGCAAAGAATGAAGACCATTTGGAGTTAAAAAGGGAACAGTACAAGAGACAATCACCTTGCCTATGAATAAAGACAAAAGGATGTTTCAGTATACCACAGAATGGGGAAAGGCATTCTGAATCGTTTTGCTGAGGAGACATCTTGGAAAATGGGCATGTTCTCATGGAAAAATTGGATCTTATTTCTCTGAAGCCAGTCGCTCTGTAATAGACTGAGCTTTGGAGGTGAGGAGCTATTTTTTCCAGATAGGAAAGGTAACTATTGGTAAGTGTAGATCCAGATTTGTTTTATTATTTTGTTTTGAATTGTAACCCTTTCTTTCCACCTCTCTTGATTCTAGTTAACTCTCCAATCTTTCTTAAATAAACTTACTTTTGTTTTGTTTATAACTGCTCACAAGTGCTGTTCTGATTTTTTTTTCTTATTTTTTTTTTTTTTTACAGGAACAGTGGTTTTAAACAGGGGTATTCTGCTTAGCTGGTATAGAGGATCTGGGATTTCTGTGAGTAACCAGGGGCTGGATATCACATGGTAATGATTGAAGGGGACTCAAGGAGTGGGGCACACCTATTGTTAACCTGCGAAGCAAAGACAGGGCTGCCATAGCCCAGAGGAAAGTGCTTAAGTGGCTAACAGCCTGGTGGTGTTAGGGAGCTACCATCTCTATCACCATGGGTAAGCCTATGTCTTCTTTGAGGCAGGGGATGACAAGGCGACTCACAGTACAGGGTGCCCTGAGAATTGTCACACCTCACCACTGGACTATAGAGGCATTTTCACTCTACTCCCAGCCCATTGAATAAATATTCAATTATTTATATACAGTAGAACAATGTCAACAGGAGAGATTGAAAGAAACCAACTCCAGAATATACCATGGTCTATTGGTTATGGCACTCAACTCAGCAGTATGAACCTCCGATTCAAATTCCTGATGCACATCAGTGCACATCAGGCAGAGGGGGAATTGAACCTGGGTCTCCTACACCTTGGGTGACTATCTGTGGGAATGCCTAGTTTGAGGACCCCAGTGGGGCTCAAGCATTAGATAGTGGCCTGGATGCCTAGACTGAGGCAGCTGTGTGCATGCTAACGTGCAGACCCGTAGGCACCTAGGTATGCTAGATGGCAGCTGAGCAGTGGTTTTGAGGTTCTCAATGGCGCCTAAAAGTTGAATGTAGGCACCTAAAATGGCAGTTAGGTGCCGAAATCCTTTTATGGATCTGGGCCTGAGTATGTACCACTTGCTCTGTACCCTTCGAAAGCTCTGATTCTTAGCTTTCCAAAGATATACGTAGCATATTATTCATTTATTTGCCTGACCGTTCCCAAAACATAATTCATTGAGTGGTCCCTTGGGATAGCAGTGCTTTTTAAGCACTTGAGGTGTAAATATGTCAACGTTCAAACTAGTGGACTTCTCATTCCTTGCAGTATTACATTTAGAGTGAAGTGTTGTTTTCTTTTTGCTTTGAAACTTTTAACCACGTATTTGGGGTTTTTTGTTTGTTTTTTTTACTGCGAGGGATGGTCATGACTTTAATGGCTTTCATTAGATAGTACTAGCGCTTCCTTTGCTCTTTATGATTTCTGTATTTAGTTCCCAGATACCTGACAATTTAAAAACTGAGTCTCTGAATTAAGAAATGTGTTTCAGTTCACAGTATGGGTTAAATTGAAATGTTTGCATGCTGCTGATTACTATATGTTGCCAAGACTTCAGCAAGTGTATTTTAACTCTCCTGAATATTGGGATATCCCAGTTTCCAGCACAGTGTGGAAAAAGGGATTAAAAAGAAAGAAATCAGACACATCAAAAAACCTTCAACTGCCGAGTGGTATTTTAAGAGTTTGGCAGCCTTGTAGTGTGGATGCTCTGACAACTTCTGGAAGCCAGATCGCATAAGCTTTGAAACATACAGGGCTGGATTCTCTACTCAGAACCAGACCCTCTGTCAATTGGTTAGCAGAGAATGGACTTGTCAGAAGGGAGATCTTGGCTGGCCCCGGTGTGCTGGATCTGGGCTCTGTGTCTGCCAGCCACCTCCACCGTGATATGGGGGCATGGTGGGTAGGTGTGGCAGAGTCATTTTTCCACTGATGCACAGTCAATAAAGGAGCAAGTTTGAGATGCTTGGAAGGAGCTCTAACTTGTGTTGGCTCTGAGAGCGGAGTTCAGGCACAGGAGAGACTTAATCCCATAAAATTAATGGGATTGAGAACTAAAGTTCCTGCCAATACCTATTGAAATCACTGAGTCTTTCCATTTCCTTTAGCAGAATTCAGATTCAGGGTCTTGCATATATTAGTTGTGCATCATCTCACTGTTCTCTGACCAAGTAGTTAAGAGCACTGCAATGCCTGATTGTCATCACTCTTGTCATGATATTTATCCATAAGGTGGTCTGTCATAAATCATTGGAAAGCTAACAACTCACTTATCAGAACTGTAGGTTGTCATGGTAGTCAAAGCACAAATATCAGGTCCACTTAGCCATTTAAAAGTAATGTATTAGGTCTGTGTGGTTCTGAATCAGACCTGACTGTACAGCTTGTTGGTGTCTGTGCAGAATAATCTTGTTTAAAACATGAGACTTCTTTCCTTTCATCTACTTTTTCTTCCCCTTGCTCTCCCTCCCTCCCCCTTTGCCACCTTTCTATTTCTCTTAAGTTCAGCCATGGATCCTCAACACACCTATAGCTTTGCTTTTTAAAAAGATGACTTGTAGACATAAACAATAGTAATCATTCTAAATCAAAATGATTTTGGGCTTGTTACCTAAATCTTAACACAGTAAGGCTCTGACATCCTTCTAGAAATGGATTACTATTATTTTTCCTGTAGATGAGTTAGACCTGTATTCAAAAAACAAAAAAACCCCAATACATTTAAAGCCCTACAGTAGTTCAAAAAGCACTTTCCTCTATTCATTGCTATACTTGCTGTAACTTTGAATACATTCTATTCACTTCTTGAATACTTATCATTATACAATGGTAGGTAGAGGGGGAAGAACCAACTTTTTTTTTTTTAAAGCCAAAATAGACCCTCCCTAACTTGGACTTTAATTCTTTCACAAAAACCTGCTTTCCAAGAGAAGTGTTGCCTCTTTTGCCCACCCAAAATAATTCAGTAATCTGCAAGAAATATTACCCTAAATAATTATAACTCAGCTACCTTTGTCAAGTATGTAAACAAAGTATTACTCTATAATGTATTCTTGCTTTGTTTGGTAACTTGCTGACTTCAGTAACCGGGGATGGATGTCCCAATGGTTGTATGTGTGGGGGGAGGGAGAAGGAGGGGATGTTGTGTATTATCTGTCTTTTTAATGGATGATACTACTAGAGGGGAATAGTAAACCCATTTCATGTGAGTGCCTGAATGGTATTAATGAGGAATAGATGCATGTAGCTCCTTTGCTGAGTGGTGACAGATTTTTGGGGCCTTGCAGGTCTGTTTCTCCATTGGAGGAGAAAACAATTATGTGGAGTTTGGATATACCCTTAGTGCATCTTGGTTGCTCAAGGATTGATGTATATAGTGCAAAATACAAATAGGAAGGTAAACCCCCTTCTGGAATCTCAGGCTAAACACCAGTGTCTGTCTCCAAGGGAACAGCTTTTGTCTCAAGAACTGACACTGGTTAGAGAGATGAAGGCAGAGAGCAAACTTCCTTGATATTTGCCACAACACCCCTCCAAAAATACTGATAGCAACAATACAGGCTTCCCTCTCCCTTCCCCTCCTCTCTCTCTCTCTCCCCCCCCCCCCCCTGAGCTACTGAGCATTGCTTGCATGTCAAGACAAAGAACTTGAGACTTCTAACAGTGCTACCTAGTGATGCCTCCCATAACAGCACGCATGAGCAAGATGCTGTGAGTGTAGAAGGAAGGAAGGAAGAACTGTGAATGCAGAGCAGTGTAACAAACAAAAGTTGATGGTAGTTGTGGGATAAATTTTGAACTAATTACAATGTGCTTTAGGACTGTGCAGATACTACTGTCGTCTCACAGAGGGTTAAATTGTATGGTGAATGCCAACACGTCACGAGTTTAGAATAAACCTCAGAATCATCCGCATGTCGTATTTTTGGTCTCTGAGCAAATGGCAAAGAACTTTTTGTCCTACCTTTTCTCTGCATTCTTAGATGGGTTCTTCAACAACTTGGACACAATATTTTTGCAGTTTTCTTTTCAGCAGTAGGATCAATAGTATTAACACACTATCCCTGTATCAATGCTTGTAGCTGTTATCAGATTATTGCCATTACCGGCCATTTTACATTTAATGTCAGTGATGATCCTTCTGTTCTTCCTCTGATTTTTTTTTTCTAAGTCTACTTCCAACAGTATGTAGCAGTAGACTTGCAAATCCCAAATGTGTTTAGAAGAGGATATCCAGAGTGAAGTGTGCTTTAAGTTTTGGTCCACTGTTGGTTATAATGTTTTATCATTCTCATCGTTTGTTTCTTACCTTGTGGTTGTCTTTTTATAGTGTAAACACCAATTGTTTGCCACTTTCTGGGTGCTGATGAACAAAGATTGTTCTTGAATAAAGCAGATGTCCAAGATCTGCTGAAATAGAAACTTAAATTATTGCAGTTTGTTTTGATAACCATGAGGGCATCAAAAATAGCACACTTGCAGGTTAAAAAGCACACACACAGCACAGACAAAATACTTTTTCCCCCTTCCAGATTTTTAAAGTATCTTGTCCCCTTATTGGTCCTTCTGGTCAGGTGTCAGCTAGGTTATGTGAGCTTCTTAACCCTTTACAGGTAAAAGAGGAATTAACCCTTAACTGTATGTCTATGACACAGGTTCATCGAAGTTGTTAGTATTCTGCTCTTCTACTTCTCTAGGCAAAGTTTTCAGTCATTGAATGTTAGACCTTGGGAATCCAGGGAAACTAGTTTTCTGTACTTTTTAAAAATGAGCACAAATCCTTTCTATCTTCTACTTAACAACTCTTTAGGTTTAGATCGGTTGAATAGATACATTCTGCTTAGTAATCACTAACAGCTAATCACCCATCTGCAATGTTGATCAGCTGTTTTCACATTTATTACATTTACAGAAGATGCAACCAAGTAGTAAATCCAACACTGCGAAAACTGAAAAATAAGACAAGTTATCCAGTTCTGGGTAGATACACATTATCAGATGCCCTGCCTTCTTTCCAGAAATACGTATGTGCTAGTAAACTATGCTCTCCTAATGGTTCGTAACTCCACCATCTCTCCTTAAACATCTGAAGATGATTGATTCAACACTCTGTACATATCTCACTCTCCATTCTCACAAACGTCTCTATCTATATCCTTTTCCTTTTAGGTTTCTAGGTAAGTTTGTAGCTTTCTGTATTATGTCCTAACAGGCCGAATAATCATAATAAGAAACTTGATGTTCTCATAAATTTCCTTTTTAGTTTTTTAAGAATCATTTTCATTCACAGATTGAAATTGGAACCTAATGTTTTTAGTTACCTAAAATAAAAATTAGGGTCCCCTAGTAATTCAGACACATTGAAAAGGTAACACAAAAAATCCCCAAACACAGTATTGTGTTGTTATAGGGCTGTGAGGAGGGAAAACTTGTTTAACAATCTTGTTTGCCTCGGATAATTTTTCCTCCTCTCTTCTTCAACCCAGTAGCCCCTGCCAGCCTCTGTATTGCTTTTCAGCCCCCTTCCTCTCCCTCAGTCCCTCTTTTGTAGGTGTATTATTGGTTTTTTATAGCATTGTTCACATAAGAATTGTACTACAGAAGGTTACTGCAGCGTGACCTGTACACTTGTTAACAATCTGATGGTTGTCAGAGAGGCCATGGAGTTCTGAACAGTTGGGGATTTATGCTGTGGTGGTTTTGTTTCAGAACTAATCTGATATGAGACTCACTGCTGACACATTTCATAACTTGTTTAATCATTTTGAACTTTCCATCTGATCATGCGATTTAGCACAGTCCTCTTCAAGGTCCATCTTGGTTGAAAATTTCAAAATATATTTCTGAAACAGTTCTAGCATCAAACAACAAAATGTGACGTAAATTAATGGACAAATCGTTACTGTTTTCCAATTTTAGAAACATGACTTAGAGAATTCAGCTGAACCCAGATAATTGTTAATTTAGTAAAGAGTAGAAAATAATGAGGAGGATGAGCATCAGATTGTGCGACTGAATGTTCGGATACCCTGTTTCCTGAAAAGGAGGCTTCTGCACTATATTATCCAAATTCCACTGTTCTTCAAGGGGGTAGGAAAAGTTATTTTTTTCAAATAGCGATGATCTGCTGGCTGGTTGAGGCTTTTTTTTTAATCCGAAAGTCATGAGTTGTTTAGACAGTTGCAAGGAGTTGGGCAGGTGGTGCCTTTGCAAACAGATACAGTAGAATATTGCTACTCTGTATAATGTAAATTTTATTCACACACACACACACACACACACACACACACACACACACACACACACACACACACACACACACACACACACACACACTCTAATGGTGTCTTCCCACTTGCCAAAGCTTTGTAGTATTGCTGTTTTATTACTAAGCCGCCACTAACATGATGAAATATAAGATATCCACTAATACATCATCATGAAATAATATCATGAATGATTAAAATGATTATTGTCAAAATAATGTTTTATCCGTGTGTGTGTGTGTGTGTGTGTGTTGTCTTTCTTGCTAACTTGTAAACTCCACTCATTTTGCAGTGGTCACCCTGTAATATGTGTAAATTAGACTCTTCAGTAAGGTTATTTAAATTTCTCCATTGAAGACAGCACAACTACACTAAAATGTAATACACTTAAAATTTACTTAATGGTGGAAGAGGTGGGATGTGCGTGTTTCTGTTTTTAGTTTTGCATGCAAACAGCCACACAAAAAATAAAAAATTCTCAAGTATTTTTTCCTAAGCACTTGATAGCATGTCTAATACCTTTTACTTTTCAATATATTTGAGGCTGAAATGGTATGATGTGGAGTGTGAGATAGGTAGCATAAGACTGAGAATAGGAATATACACTCAATAGAAAGTGAGAGATGACAATGTAATGAATCAATAATGAATATGCAAGCAAAGTGTAGGTGAACATCTCCATAGCAGAAGTACAGTAGCAGATCTACTAAGGAACACCCTATTTTTGTATAGAGTTCCCTTTTAATTTTACCTTGAATTTGAGGTATGAAATTCCCCCAGTGCTGTGCCTCCCCCTCCCTAAAAAGCCTTCTCTCCCCACACTTTCTTTTTCTAGTAGTAGATGATAACCCAACTCTGGGAAATTGGATTTCACCATGCAGATGCTCATTTGAGTGGGAATTAGACAGAAGTTAATCTTTGAAGTTTAGCTGCAAAAAGGGGAGTTCCATGGGGAAATGCCAGGATTCAGTACAACATTTTGGTCACTCTGCAGTAGCAGACATGGGATTTCTTAGATATGAGATATCCCAGTGAAATCTGGACAATTGAAAATGTGCAGCTAAATTTTAAAACCACTTGTAATACGTATTCAAAACTGTGAGTGGGAGGAGCAAAGCTGCAAATAGTATATCAAAGTGCATTGTTGAGAGACCTTTATTGTGGTTATGTTCAGAAAAGTGTCTCCATTAAAAACTGCACTTTTTCCCCCAATAGGTCATCTCCATGTGTTTTTTTTCATAGTTGAATCTACTTGCTTTTACTGCTAAATCAATTTTTTTTTTTTTTTTTTTTTTTTTTTACTCCTTTTAGCACTGAAGAGCTAATAGGGGTCTGGGAAAGTTAGCTGTGTTCTTTTGTGGCTCAGGAATGATAATCAGAATTGTAAATGAAGTTCCAGCTGCAGAATCTTTACTGCTGGTGGTAAGTCAGCCAGAAAGAACACAGCTTGACTTTCAGATTCCAGGTGGAATTTTCAGTAATAGCAGTTAGACAAACCATCCTTTTGGTGATAAACTGAGCAAATTTGTTCTGGAAATTGCAGAGATTCAATTATCATTCCGTTTTCAGAGTAGAACCACTTTTGAAAAATTAGGTTAGTTATTGTCCTATATTCTTAAAAGTTTCACTAACTATGAAGCATATTTCAAAACATGAAAGAAAGAACTCTCAATACTGATAGTGCTGCTGGATTAACTTTTTAATGATCTAGCCAATTTTACACACATCTACAAACATAACATTGGTTTGCTGTCTGCTACAGTTAGTGTGAATTATTGCAGAAAGAGGAACAAATGAACGATTGAAAAAGCAATTATAGTGTATAATGTAAAGAAATATTAAAAAGTATCATTCCATTACTATGTAGAGGTGATAAAATTGCCAATGATGCAGAAAAGGCAGAGATGTTCAATAGTCCTGTTCTGTGTTTTATATGAAGCTGGATGATGTATTCATATCCTATAATGATGGAAAATATATTTTCCAACAGTAACTAAGGAGGATGTGTTATATTTTCTTTGACAGATGCTATTTATTAAAAGTCGTAGGTCAGAATAACCAAGCGTTCTTAAGTGTTTGCCAAAGGGTTCTCTTGGTCATTTTTAATGATTTTGGGGGGAAATTGGGGAAGCTTCAGAAATGAGCACAACCAACCATGCATTTGTAGCACTGCCAATGCAAGGTCATACACCCACAAACACCGATGAACTGTCAACATACTGTGACACTGAATAGAATTATGTACATGGTGAGAATGCCCAGACTGTGCAAACTTTAAGTCTAAATGCAAATAACAATTTCTGAAACAACAATGAATCCAAACAAGGCCATTTGATTCTGAACTCTGTTGCACTGAACAGTTGAACGTATAAAACTTCTTTGTATTAAGACCTTAAACCCCAGCAATATCTAGTGTACAGTGTTTGGGTGAGGCTAGTTTCCATATTTGAGTCAAGTGCTTTGTTGTTAGATTTAAGTTGAGATTTTTAGAAGTACTCTGTGCTGCCTGCCCTCTGCTCCTGAGTGATTTTGAACATTCCACTCTTAAACCAATGGATATCCTCTGCTCCCCTAACACTATCTGGGTGCATTTGTTAGCCGACCATAATACATCTTTTTACTGTTGTCAGAAAATTGTTGATAATTTAAAGAGACAAAACGGGGAAGATAATATTTGTCTTGATGGCAAGGCCTTCATTTATAACCCTGTTTGTTTTTCTCTGCTCAGGCACTGTTTAGTAGATTACTTCCTTGGATACCTACCTTTCTCTTACTGCTATTGGAAAGCATGCCAAAAATTGCATTGGTTTTAGTTGAGTGTATTACTGGCATGAAACTGCTATGTAAAATGTGCAATACCACTTGCTGCAGGAAACTTGAAAGGATATGTCTCTGCATATATTAAAATTCTGAGATCACAAGTTTTATGAAGTGCTGAGCCATGGTGGATAATGCAGCTTTTATTAAGCGCATAAGATTTGCTTTTGTGACACACTCTGCCCTTCTCAAAACATGGGCATGCGCTCGTGGGGAATCTCTATGCTTGAATTATAGGAAAAGGGTTCATTCCCCTTCCCCCCCCCCTCCCCTCGTCTCCTACTTTTCTGTTTTTGTTCCTTTTTCTGTAGAACTTTCTTTTACTTTTTCTACTAACTCCATTTTATTTTAATCTTTTAAAGATTAAAAGCATTGCTGCTTTGACTGGTTTAAAGGGGGCTGCTGCTGCTGCTTCTCACTAAGTGATAGGAAGCTGTCCAGTTGCCTGGTGCTGACTCAAAGTGTAGTGGAGGTGACAGCAAAAAAGTGTACAGTGCTCACTTTATATTATTATTATTTTTAATTACAAATATTTGCACTGTAAAAAAGATGAACAAAAGAAATAGTATTTTTCAATTCACCTCATATAAGTAAACAAAACAATGTAAAACTCTAGAACCTACAAGTCCACTTAGTCCTACTTCTTGTTCAGCCAATCACTAAGACAAACAAGTTTGTTTACATTTATGGGAGAGAATGCTTCCCACTTCTTATTTACAATGTTAGAACAGGCATTCATATGGCACTGTTGTAGCCAGCGTTGTAAGGTATTTACGTGCCAGATATGCTAAACGTTTGTATGCCCCTCATGCTTTGACTAAAGTCAAAGCATGAGGGGCATACAAACGTTTAGCATATCTGCCCTTTTGGATTGCCCTTTTGGTTATCTTTTTTACAGAGCAACTATTTGTAATCAAAAAAATAATAATATAAAGTGAGCACTATACACTTTGATTTCAGTTACAATGCAGAATACAATATATTTGAAAATGTAGAAACATTCAAAATATTTATAAATTTAAATTGGTATTCTATTATTGTTTAACAATGCAATTAAAACTGATTAATCATTAATTTTTTTTAATATCGTGATTGTGATTTAATTTTTTTATTGTTTAACAGTTCTTTAAAAGCAAAGAAAGATGGAAACAGTTGTTTGTGTACATAAATCCATCCATCATAATGTCATACACATTAGTGTGTGAGAAGTAGCGTGTGTGAGAATACCCACTTGGTGTAAACGTTAATTATTTCTATTTCAAATGAAATTAATATTAATGAGCTATAGAGTTAATTTCTGCTTGAAGATGTAAAGTTACTAAAGGGTGATCTTTTTCTCTGTTAACTTACAGTAGCTCCTGAGTGAGCTCCCCACTTTGTTGTTGACAAAGAAAAGATACACATTTATTTCAAGAAATGCTAAAGGATGCATGATGGAGTGTGAATGGTTGCTTTCTTTTGTTGTTTTTATGGACCTTTAAGTCTCTTTTCGAGACATTGTTGCCATGTAACTCCACCACTGTTTATCTCAAAGGGGCAAGCTAGAGCAGCTTCCTCAAAACTGGCCTTGTCTTTCCTATTCTTGATATTTTGGGAGTTCACATTGCATGTGGTTATAACAGCAGATATTTTGAGGAAGCTGCTAGCTTAAGTGGGACTTTCCACACTGATTATGGTTGCCAGGTGTCTGGTTTTTGACCGGAACGCCCGGTCAAAAAGGGACCCTGGTGGCTCCATTCAGCATTGCTGACCGGGCCGTTAAAAGTCTGGTCAGTGGCATGGTGGGGCTAAGGCAGGCTGCCTGCCTGCCGTGGCTCTACGCAACTCCCGGAAGCAGCGACATGTCTCCCCTCCGGCTCCTAGGCGTGGGGGCAGCCATAGGGCCTCCGCGCATTGCCCCTGCCCCAAGTGCCAGCTCCGCAGCTCCCATTGGCTGGGAACCGTGGCCAATGGGAGCTGCGGAGGCTGCAGTGCCTGCAGATGGGGCAGCTTGCAGAGCCACCTGGCTGCACCTCTGTGTAGGAGCCAGAGCAGGAACATGCTGCTGCTTCCAGGAGCTGCCTGAGGTAAGCGCCACCCAGAGCCTGCACACCTGACCCCCTCCCGCGCCCCAATCCCCTGCCCCAGCCCAGATCCTCCTCCTGCCTTCCGAACCCCTCAGTCCCAGCCCAGAGCCCTTTCCTGCACCCCCAGCTGGAAACATCAACCCCCACGTCCCTGCCCCAGCCCTGATCTCCCCCCCCTCCCTCTGAACCCCTCGATCCCAGGCGGGAGCCCCCTCCTGAACCCCAAATGCTTCATCCCCAGCCCCACCCCAGAGCCCGCACCTCCAGCTGGATCCCTCACCCCTGCCCCCCCGTGCCCCCATCCCCCTGCCCTAGCCTGGAGCCCCCTCTCGCACCCTGAACTCCTCATTTCTGGCCCCACCCTGAAGCCTGCACCCCCAGCCAGAGCCTTCACCCCCTCCTACACCCCAAGCCCCTGAGCCAGCCCTGTGAAAATGAGCAAGTGAGTGAGGGTGGGGAGAGCGAGTGATTGGGGCGGGGGAGGAGATGGAGTGAGCAGGGGCGGGACCCACCTGCCCTATGTCTCTGTTTATCAGAGTGTTTTGTATTGGTGTTGGGGTGGTGGAAATGGAGTTAGTACATCATAGTGAAATCTAAGGAGGAAACTTCAATTATCTTTTGAGATTGTTACTCAAATGTAAACAGTATGTTGGTTTCTGGATTACAGGCATTCATCCAACTAAGTGTTGATTGCATTGTTGTGGGTGAGGTCCTTCGATTTGGGTTTAGGACTAAACAGACCACCTCCTTCAGTTTATGTTTTGGAATTTAGAGGGATTCATTATCTGCAGTATTGGGAGATTAAATTATTAATTTCAATATTTCTTCTAACTTGCCTATTTACCTTAATTTTGACCTGAATTTGATAATTGCATTGATGAGCCCTTAGTTATTTTAATATTTTATGGTTGGGTCCAAATAAATGTTTGCTGACTATACATGACGTGAAAGGCCTAGTTACATAATCACTGCTCCTCTGACTGATTTCTAAAACCTAGTATGCTCTGAGACTGCTTACAAACTATTTACAGGGGTGATATCGATTCTTATGCACTACAACAATGAATACTTCCCTCTCTTTTGACTGTTTTTTAAGATTCCTTGTCCTGGTTTTCAGCTGTTGTACTTATGATTTGGTGCCTCAATTGTTTTTTTTTTTTTTCTATTGGAATAAACTAGTATGAATTTACTTAAACACACTGCCAAGTTCACTTAAAACAGACACCTCATCAGAGTGCCCTTTCTGAAAAATGGCCACCCGCTGAAAAGACCGTATCTCTGAAAGAGTCTGGCCTTGTGGCATTCTTAAATCAGATGTTATCCATGATACATTGCTACAAGAAACCTACCCAGAATCTTATCCCTTAGCAAAGCAATGTTTTAAATATCTGTTGGTACTTTCTGCTCTTTGGAGTATCGTGGTATCCGTATCAACAGCCGTTCTTTCTTATCTTGGGCAGAATCCAACATGACAACTGGCCATGCAGACTTGTCTTTTCTGTGGGGGAAGAAACTTCTCTTTCCAAAGTTGTAGTCACACTTCTGGAAGAGCACATATTGGTACCTCAAATATCTACTGCTATATCTAAGCCAAAATTCCTGGCATGGATCCTCTATATTAGAATTATTTCAGGAAAGCTTTTAGGTAAATGTGTTATTCCCAGCTCACTCAGAATATGGCTGTTGGCACTAGGAGCCCTTTTTCTGACACAGGAATAGAGTTTAAATGGGGTCTCCATGATTTTTATTCCTCAAGAGGAGCTTCTGACAGCCAGTGCCTGAAATTTTTAACATGCTTTGTTTTGCTTTCTGAAATCCAGTGTTTAGTTTAATGTTGCTATCCATCTCTGGTAGGCTCCATGCCAAAAATTAACCAAAAAGCTTACAGATTTCTTAATGTCAGATTAACAACCACATGTTGTACATGTACGAAGATGGGAGAATGTGTAGGTCTTTTGGTTTGTTTTAGCTTTTTACACAGAGAATAGTTAGTACCCAGTATTCTGCTTTCCTAGCTAAGATTTGCTCTTCCCTCTTGTGTTTGCACTAGAGTAACTTGAGTAATCTTGTACCATCTGCTTGCGTTAAAATTTTGTACACGTCAATGCAGTTACCTTTTAATCTTTGCAAGATCGAGTATATAACCTTATCTGTTGGAAGGTGACTTGTAATAGATATCCCATTAAGGGTGAAAATGTATACATTTTCCAGAAATTTTGGATGGTGATTTCCCTTAAAAAATGTAATGGCTAATGATGATGATATGTTTTGAACATGCTTTCTCTTAATATGAAGACATATTAATGTTGATAAGATCAAAATTAGACATTACTGCTGTGTTCTGCTGTGTGCATGTGATCAGTCTACTCTGGTGCTATGCTAAGTTCTTGAAAATGCCTAAGATATAGACAGGAAGTTTATGCTCTTGAAAGCACTGTTTAGTATTTAATTTTTGTTTATACCATACAAAAAAGTAGTGTAAAGAAACCCTTGTGATACTCTGCTGGCTCAGAAAAGTAGAACAAACCGAACAGAAGAAGGGAGGGATGTGCACGTTCATGGAGAAATGTTTTGGGGGTACGTTAGAAGTAGAATTAGGAATTTATGAGAAGAGGAAACATTAACAGTAGACAAATACTTTCACAAAGATCTTGCTTCTGCTTAGGCATTTCTGCTTTCACTGAACTCTGGTGGAAAATCTGGCCCAAAGAGTGAATTTTTTGTGCCAATATTCTGTAACACAGATTCAAATACTGCCTCAGTCTTGGCATTGATTTGAATATCTGTCAAATGACCTAAGTCTCTGGATCTGCAGAGATGAAAGCCAGCAGATTGACCTTATTTTCAAAATAAAAATGTCTCACTCTTTTTTTTAAAGTATCTCAAAATATTCGTACTTAAAAGTTTGTCATTCTGGTTCTTTAAATAATAATATTGTTGGTCAGTAGGAATGAAGACCCAAAAGGTATGGGATGCTATAACCTCATTCTTTAGTGATACAGTGATCACAGAAACAGAGGTATGCCCGAATGACTATTAACAGGGACATTAACTAACTAGGGTCATGTCAGTATCTAGTCTACTAGTGATTTTTAAGCAACCGTAAAGTTTTTGACAAGGATTTAGACCCTGGTCTTGCCTCAGTGCTGTATATGTGGATCAGACTATAGTATCAGCACCATAGACTGAACTTGAACAAATGACAGTATCTTCACATTCTTTTCTCATTTATCCTAACAGGTAAGATCGAGATACAAGCTTTAAATTTTTTAAATTTCTCTGAAACATACACATTTTTCCCATTAAATTTTCCAAACAAAAATTAAAACATCAAAGATATTTTCTCATAATAGTAATTTCAAGCTGACATCTGTTTAATTTTTTTTTGTAAATAGGTTTTGAGTCTTGTTTTTTAATGATATTTGAAATTACCATATTTCTTTCAATAATAGAGCTGGGAATTAGCAAATCTCATGGTTAATCATGCATTTCTATACAAATATATAAGTCTTTGGCTACTGTACTATTAATCTACATTCCGAAAAATGTATTAAGGAAAATAGTGCAAGAATTTTGCTTACCTACCTGCTCTTCAAAGATGTCTATGGTCTGTTCTTGTCTGGACTTTAGTATCAATTTACACAGAGATTCTATTAATTGTTTATTTGGAGAAAAAAGACAGATACTTTGGAAATAATTCTGCATCATTCAAGGGCTGTTACGAATTCTGCAGCTATGTAATAAGTATGTGTTGCTCTTCATTAGTCTTGGAAAGTTTCTCCATATTTTAGAATAAATGAAAGTAAAATATTTTCATTTATATATTGTATATAATGGTTGAAGAAGAACTATGCTGTTTTTATGGGGAAAAAAGTGCTAAATGATACTATGGGCTGTGCATTTTGCCTATACTGTAAATTACTTTCCTTTTCAGTTTTCTAAACATATAACATACTTTGTAATTTTTTGAATGAAGATCTAAATTCAATCTTTGCTTTTTAAAAGTGTTATTTTATTTTAGGATCATGGGAATTGCCATACAGGATTACACCCCAGGTCATCTAGTCCAGTATCCTGTCTAACAGTGACCAGTTCCAGCTGCTTCAGAGAATGTACAGGGCATCTCATAATTTTCTTTACGTTTAAAGAAATATTTTAAGGAAAGTGTTTTTTTAATTAAGAGCAGCCCCCCCAAATGTGCACTTTAACATGAGTAATTGAGCTAGATTATTATTATTATTATTAGGCAATCTCTGTGCAAACATTACTATTGTCAAAACACTGACGCCGCATTAGGATCACAAATTGAATATGGGATTAATCAAATAGTCTCTCATAACATTTTAGTTGAATGGATAACAAAGAAGTTTACTAATGCACTTGAGAATTAGAATAATGTTGTATTTTATAGCTCTGTTTGATTATATTGAATCAGGCAATTGTTTAACAAGGCCCAAAAAAGTAGAACTAGCAGAATAAAACTATATTAATAAAAGCTGAACTTGAGCAAAAAAACAACATCCTGTGAGATGGACTGTTAGACATTGGAATAGTCTTATGAGCAAAGTGGTGCATCACTTTAGACACTTTATATCTATGATGAACAAAGCACTTGAGAATGCACTCTTGAAAACACTTCTACACTCATAGCAGGATGAACTAGAAGAAACAACATAAAATATTTCAAGTCATTGTAATGTTTCTAATGATCTGTCTCTCAAAAACAAGTTTACATTTTCTAGGGGTCTAATGTGCAGCAGGACCTCATAATGGAAACTGTTGTGACCATAACTATTAAAATGATGGAATAAATATTGGGAGGGTTAAAAACCACCCAGAGAGTAATGGGATCATCTGCAATAAGCAGCGTGGGTTTAAATCTTGCCAGACAATTGATTTTTGTTTCAGACAGCATTGCAAAATAAATATATTAAGGGCATAAAGGGCATGTTATATTTTAAACTGATTCTGCAAAGATTTATGCTCATGCCTAATTTTATGTACTTACTTCAATGGATCCTTTTTTTGTCTGTAAATCTGGTCTGCTCTTAAACTTCAGATTAACCTAGCTGTGTCACTCAGCAGTGTGAAAAATTCACACCCTTGAGCAATGTAGTTAATCTGATTTAATGCCCCGCTGTAGAGTGGCTAGGTCAACAAAAGCATTCTTCCATTGACCTAGCTACTGCTAGGGAGGTGGATTAATTACAGCGACCGAAGGGGTTTTTCTATCGCTGTAGAGTCTAAGCTACAGTGGTACAGCTGCAGCACTGTAGATGTGTCTCTGTAAAGGCAGTAGTGTAGACATATCCTAAGTGTTTTCAGGTAGCTTCAATATTTAGTAAAGGGGTTATTGTTTAACACTATATTACTTGGAAATTTCATTCAAACTTGGCTTGGATAGGTACATTGTTATATGGATGGAAAACTAAATAAATGGTAGTGATACAAGCCAACGTATTGAGTTGGTGGAAGGTATCTAGTATGCTAACACAGGATTTATTGTTAAGATGAGTCATAATTAACATCTTCATTAATGAAGTGTAAGAGAGATAAACAAACACATCAATGAAATTCACAGATGTAACTAAATTGAGAGGAATTCTTAATACCTGTCAGGACACAAATAAAACAGAGGAGCCTAGAGAGATTAGACATATAGCATCAGAAAATGACAAAATGAGATTCATCTTGGGGAAACAGCAAGTTTTTAAATCTGGAGAGGAAAAAAACGAACTCTAATCACATGCACATAATAGTCAAGGGAGAGAAAAGAGAAGACAAGATGTAGGGATGATAATGGCCAGCAAATTAGACATGAGTTTACTATGTCATATGACTGCAACAAAAGCCAATGCAACTTTTGATCTGTATATATAGAGGCATTGCATAACAGTTCTGAGAAGTGCCATCCCTTCTCAATGTGGCTGTGGTGCAACTGCCTCTGTAATATTGCCTTTTTTATGGGTACTGTTATAAGAGAGCTCTGTCTGTATGTAAATAGTTGGTTAACAGATAACATGCAGTAGATGATGCTGCATATTATGTAGCATTGTTCATGTTCTGTTATAGGATCAGTAAAACTTGAGCACTGCAAATGGCTTCCTCTGTGCAGCCATCTACCTGGAGCTCTACTACATTATAAGAAAAATATAATGTGGAGGGATTTCTAAAAACAACAGTTAAAAGTAATCAAGCAAATAACCTGGGCTGTCAACGATCCTTGGGCTTTGATAAAAAGTTAGTAACTAAAAAAGCGGAATATATGTAATTTAGATAGAAAAAGACTGACTGTGGGTAGGGGACATAACTACACCTATTTTGAAGAGTGTAAATCCAAATTGATGAATGAAATGGGAAATAACTAGCAATAGTGGGAAGAAATTCAGAAAATAAAATTTTAGGGAATGGTCTCAGGAAAACTTCCCGAGACTGAGATCTGTTTGACTCAAAGGACACTCTTGACACTTTTGAAATGGGAATGGACAAAAATTTACAAAATGTACTGTAGGGCAGTAGTTCTCAACAGGTTTCAGGGGGGCCTCCAAGCAGGGCCAGCATTAGACTCGCTGGAGCACGGGGCAGAAAGTCGAACCCCCACCTCATGGAGCTGAAGCCCAGGTCCCTGAGCCTCGCCACCTGTGGCTGAGGCTGAAGCCTGAGCAATGTAGCTGCCTGGGGGCCCCTGTGGCATGGTGCCCCAGTCAATTGTCCTGCTTGCTACCCCCTCATGCCGGCACTGGCTTTTATATGCAGAAAACCAGTTGTTGTGGCACAGATGGGCCGTGGAATTTTTATGGTATGTTGGGGGGGCCTTAGAAAGAAAAAGATTGAGAACCCATGCTATAGGGAACAAAATCCATGGTTGGCAGTAAGATGTTCTGGGTGATGTGATAGGTGTTTCCCATCCCTGACTTCAATGATTCTATTAAATACAGTCAAAATGTACTCTGCAGGCTGGAAAATAATGGAAGGAGGAATTGAGAGATGAGGAGGGGGATTTGAATAAAGTCTAATGTGCAAAGTGCAGCATAACAAAGCATAGTTGGATTTGAGGCACCTAGTCCAAGAGAAAAAAAACTTAACTGTGGGATACTAAATCTGTTAAAAGAATAATTGTGTATACTTCTGAACTTAACAGTTTTTTGTTGATGATGATTTAAGCTTTATATATTTGCTGGTGAAATTAATAATAAAAGGCTCAATAAGTCTTCATTCTCTCTCTCCTTTATATTTAAATCTACATAAAGATGCAGTATGTGGAAAATATGGATTTTTTTAGTTAAAAACTATACAAATTGACTTTTCAGATGGGTTCATAACTATAACAGCTGCATTTTCCCCCCTCTGTTTCCTGATAGGAAAAAAGCTGTCATACCATGCTTTTGCACACTTAAAATATGTGAACTATACAAATAATATGCCACTCTTTCCACACGAGAGAGAGAGAGAGAAAGTAGCATGTGCTATCTATTTTTAAGTAAACCTCATCAACTCTGGAGTTTCAAGATATTTCATAAAATATTATGGGAAATAGGAAGATACACATCTGCTTTACCATCATTTTTGTAGATGGCCCAGTTATAGTTCCCAGACACACAATTCTGTCATGAAAAATTAGGGTTGCTATGGTAACCTGTCTAACCTATATTTAAAAAAAAAATTAAAACACAAAAAATAAACTAGTTATTTAAAAAAATGAAATGATGAATAACAAATTACTTTTACACTTACGGAGTTCGTGCATTCATCTGCTATTGGTATAGACCTCTAAAACTTGACTGTAAATATTCCCATATCAATGTGAAGGCTAACCTGCAAGACATGCTTCCAATTCCATTCAAAACCTGTATCTTGCAAGCGTATGTGTGTATATAGTGGCTTGGATATTTTTTAAAACCGTTTATAAATAGAGTTAATCAAGTAATGAAAATGCTAGCATATGGATAATTTGACACTTGGGGAAGGGGGAAGTTGTCTAAATATGAATGGCTATTATTCCATCAGCAGTGTTTGTAGGTATATTTTCTCCGTAGGTTCAGAGTTAATGTTACTATGGGAAAGTGTAAAATTAAAACTTAATGAATGTGCATTGTAGATAAATGTATGTGAACTGTAAGGGTAATACAATAATTATGTATGTTATCTGTTCATGTCTATATTGACTAATGCTTATGTATTTTTAATTGTTCTGGTAAGAGGGTTTACAACTAAGTAATGAAGGTTTTTTAATCTGAAAATTTATTTTTAAAGGGAAATATTATGCAGTGCAGTGTGTAAATATACTGCATCCATAATACTAGTGCCTATGCATGGGGCTTTAAGCAGTGCAAGGGATTCACGTAATAAATTACAACAAAACCATTTTAATGCTTTTTTTGAGTTCTCCTAGTTTAGACACATACCAAAAATTTCAAAATGGAGTAATTATTAACAACTTTGAATGCCTAATCTACCAGATTTATTTCAAACATTAGATAAAATTATATCGGTACCCTATAAGTAACTGCTATAATTTTGGTTGATAATGCACATTTGCTTTTATGCTGAACAAAAGGATTTGTACGCCTGCTTTAACTGAAAAACTCAATTTTAACTTTGGAGCTGTTAAAGACGCCTCTGTAATAAGCAGAGATTGACGGTTGGTATAAACATTCCTTGAACAAATCTTCTGAGCATGACATCCCATGCCTTAAAAATAACTCTTGGGGTTGAGAAGAAAGAAATTAATAGCAAGGTGAATTTTTTTTTTTCTGCAAATCTTTAAAGGGGTCAAGTAGCTGCCACTCGGATAGGCATTTCTAGCACTCAAATGGTTAAGGCCCAGGTTCTGTACACGTTAAAGTTAAGCATGTGCATGTAAATGTTTGAAGAATTGGGCCCTATATGAGTTTGAAGTCATAAATACTTATTTCTCTTTCCTCAAACTGTTTGCGTAGAAATAAATTTATGGCTAGAAAATTCTGAAAATTTCAAAAAATAATTTTGTTCCATATGTCCCAAGCGGCCAAAAAAAAAAAAAAAAAAGACGAGCGGTGGCACTTCTGCGGCAGTTCGGCGGCGGGTCCTCCCTCTCTTCCTCTTCGGTGGCAATTCGGCGGCAGCTCAAAGAGGAAGAGAAGGGAATAAGGGACCCGCCGCTGAATTTCCGCCAAAGACCCGGACGTGCCGCCCCTTTGTATTGGCCGCCCCAAGCACCTGCTTGCTACGCTGGTGCCTGGAGCCGGCCCTGCATGTTGGGAACAGGCTGTACAACTATGAGTGCTACTTTCATTGGTGTGAACAGCTGACTTAGAAGATGTATTAGCATCTGCCAACTCTGTTTTTAATGTGAAAAAATTAAATATATAGTCTAGGAAATGATACTTGTGGATTTATATTCACTCTGATAATGACACTTGGACCTTGTAATATTAATAAGGAGTGTACGTTGGCAGCATTTCTATTTTACTTGATAAATAAATGTACTTGGTAAATTTCCTTTTAATTAGTACAGATGCACATCTCTGATGGGAAAATGTAAATTAAGGTTAGCCTGATAGAACATTTGCTTGACAGTTCTGTCTTCTCTGCTGACTATTCTGTCCACAATGAACACTTAATGAGTCTTTCTCATGCAGAAGATAAACGTAATGTACGGTACCAATACAATTTATTGCATGCATACTTAAGTTGTGTCCACTAGTTAATAATAGCTGTAAACCCATAACTGACTTGTATAATAAACCCAATTTAACAGATGTTGTTCTTTAGCTAGGTATTTGCTTTAAAACAGGCTAAACGGAGAGATTTTCTTTTGGTTTTCCCATCAGCAATTCTACCATGAAAAATCCTGGCTTTTCAGAGTTATAAAAGACCTGTTTCTGACTTTAGCCAATTGTGAAATTTTGGCCAAAAAGCTGACCGTGACCCAATCTGAATGTGTCAATGGCTGGGGGAAATGTGGAGGGGAGAATTGTTCTTTGTGACAGGCTCTTAGGGTTGTGTTTTATTTTTTTTAAAGCCAGCTGTTTAGAGTCTCCAGAAGTACTGGGTTTCTGTGACATTAGTCCTCTGCCTCTTTGCTACTGTACCTCCCCATCTCCGCTGCTGCAAGAAAGAGGAAGGAAAGAGGTCTCCATTACTCAACCACAGCCTCTTCTTTTGAGTGTGCACCACAACTTTGAATAACTTCAGTACTTGCCTCTGTTACAGCAGTGTGGTCTTGACGTGATTCTTGATTGCTTTATTGCTGCCCAAATGGTTCTGAATATTAGCAGGGCAGCTGGTAATCCGAGGCTCATAGAGCTCTGTTCCACCGTTGTTGCTGTAATGGACAGCCAGATGAGCTGATGTGATGTGCAACGTGTGTGTCTGTCTGTCTGTCTGTCTGGTGTAGGCTTGACAACGGACTGCCTGATATTTGACCATGTTAAATATTGTCAGATATTCCAGCAAGAATGCCCTGATGTAGGCAGCAGCCTACCGTTTTGATTGCATCATTGTGCAATCTGTTACCAAGCCTAATTAAGTATCTTGATTGCTCACTTTAGTACCTGCTAATGCCACCTGCTGGGAAAAAGGTGAACTTGTTGAAAGTATAAGAGATCATGAGTTTACATGGTGGTTTAGAACAGGGGTTCTCAGCCTTTTTCTTTCTGAGGCCCATCCAATATGCTATTAAAAACTCCACCGCCCACCTGTGCCACAATAACTGGTTTTCTGCATATAAAAGCCAGGGCAGGTGTTAGGGGGTAGCAAGCAGGGCAGTTGCCAGGGGCTCCATGCCACAGGGGCCCCCTGGCAGCTACATTGCTCAGGCTTTGGTTTCAGGCTTTGGTGGTGGGGCTCAGAGCCCCAGGCTTCAGCCCCATGCGGTGGGGCTTCGGCTTTCTGCCCTGGGCCCAAGTGATCTAATGCTGGCCCTGCTTGGCAGACCCCCTGAAACTGGCTCATGGCCCCCTAAAGGGCCCCGGGACCCTGGTTGAGAACCACTGGTTTAGAAAGCATGTGAAACAAATTAAAAGACCCAGTCCCTGCCTCGAAGAGTTTATTCTCTAAACTGACAAAACGTACAAAAATTAACTCAAAAGGGAGTGGGATGAGAGAAGTGTTCATAGTCATTAAACCGTCTTCCCCGACAAAAAGGATGCGCAGCCATTAAACTGCTTGAAGAGTTGGCTTGCTGCTTACCTAGCATAAGTGCATTTAAAAATGACTTTTTTCTTTTATTAGTTGATATGTATTTGTTTAACTTCATATTTCTTTTCTTTTGTAACTGTTCAGTCTTGTATTATGTTCACATTTAAATGCTAACCTAATGTTGCTGAAAACAGAAATAATTTCATTGTTTAGAACTTAATTTTGTTGTGCTTTGCAGTTAAAATAACTGTTAAGTAACTTGTTTTTTTTGTAATTAGGCCTTAATATCTAAGGCTAATTCTATTGGATACCACAAAGTCTTACTCTTTCCTCTTTCGTTACTGCTGTTACTCTTCTAATAACGTAGTGCTTTAAAATTTTTGTCCATTTAAAAAAAAAATTATTTGACTGGTCAATTGACCAATTATTTTTCAAGTGGTCAAAAATCCAGCTCTGCTTTGGTTTATTGGAAGGTGAAGCGTCATGGTCTAGCATCAGGAAACTTCGTGGAGGTGGACATGTTGGATTTGACACAGGGAAACAGCATGGTTTTCAGGCCATTTAGGGGCTAATTACAGATTTTATCCCTCTCCCCCTTAAAGGGAGAGTAAGAGTACCCGGGTGTGCACCCTGTTTCCTACAGCAGTAGGCATCATCTTAAAGGGGCCAGATAGGGCTGCCAGCTTTCTACTAACACAAAACCGAACACCTTTGCCCTGCCCCTCTTCCGAGGCCCCGCCCCTGCTCACTCCAGCTCCTCCCCCCCCGTTGCTCGCTCGCTCGCTCTCCCCACCCTCATTCGCTCGCCCATTTTCACTGGGCTGGCTCAGGGAGCTGGGGTGCAGGAGTAGGTGAGATCTCCACCTGGGGGTGTGGGCTCTGGAGTGGGGACAGGGATGAGGGATTTGGGATGCAGGAGGGGGCTTCAGGCTGGGGGGTGGATCTGAGGGGTTTGGAGTCTGGGAGGGGGCTCCCGGCTGAGGCAGGGGGTTGGGGTGTGGGAGGAGGTACAGGGCTCTGGCTGGGGGTGCGGGTTCTGGGTAGGGTTCAGGGTGCGGGAGGGGGCTTCAGGCTGGGGCAGGGGATTGGGGTGCTGGGGGTGCGGGCTCTGATGTGGGCCTGGGGATGAGGGATTTGGGGTGCAGGAGGGTGCTCCGGGCTGGAACTGAGGGGTTTGGAGGGCGGGAGGGGGATCAGAGCTGGGGTTGTGGCATGGGGGGGGGGAAGGGAGGGCTCCTGGGTGAGGAACCTTTTTTCTGTCATGGTCCATTGACCCACAGAAAAAAATAAATTGTGGGCCATTCACTCACCTACTGGGGATGGGGGTGGGGGGACGGTGCAGGAGGCTTCCCCCTGCAGCGCTTGTGGCTCCAACCCTGTGGGGGACGCAGAGACTCGGGGCTTCCCCTCCATCCCTGCAACAGGGAGAGCTGGCGCTTGTGGCTCCAGCCCCGTGGGGGGTGTGTGTGTGTGTGTGTGCAGAAGCACGGGGCTTTACCCTGCAGCGGGACGAGCCGCTGCTCACGGCTCCTGCCCCGGGGGGATGCGGGGGGTGCTGCAGGCCGGATGAAATTAACCATGGGGCCGGATCCAGTCCGCAGGCCTAGGTTCCCCACTTGCAGGTCCCAGGTTCCCCACCCCTGCCCTACGCGGAGGAGTGGAAGGGGGGACCTGCCGGTTGCTTCCAGGGAACTGCATGGACCACAGCGCCGCCAACTGGACAGTCAATGTCCCGGTCAGCGGTACTGACCAGAGCTGCCAGGATCCCTTTTCGAGTGGGTGTTCCAGTTGAAAACTGGACACCTGGTCACCCTATGGCCGGAACAGCCCCAGACTTAATTTCTTTTGTAACCTTTCATTTCCAGGCCTCACAGAGCAAGCACAGTAAATGAAGGCAGCAGGAAGAGGATTGCAGGCAGGGGAAGTGGAAGTGCTGGAGTGGAATGGATTCTAAGATGGGGTAGAGTTTGTGTGTGTGTTTGTGGGGGGAGGCAGCACAGTGGGGAGTGGGCTTTTGGAGGCGGAAGCAACATGATAAAAAGCCGTGGGTGGATGGGTGTGGTAACTTGGTTGATGTGGTGAGATGGGAAGAGGTTGATGGAGGGACGAGATGGATATGAAAGGGAGAACTGCCACCACTGTTAGAATGTGTGCCATAGAAATGTGGCAGTTAGTTCAAACCAATTAAAAATACCTCATGTAGCTGGGATTTTCTGAAAAATGCTTCTAATTCTAAATCCCTGTACTTAGCAGTGACAGCTGTGCATTTGTTCTTGCCAGTAAATAGCTGTGGGTAACGTATTACTATTGTGGTTCTAAAGTTGAGGTTTTGTTCATTAAAACTAAGGAAATACAGGTATATCATAGATGCAAGTTACATTTCCCTGAGGATGCTGCGGACTTATGGTGGTATGGAGTGAATGAGAGCAAGCTAACAAGAAAGAAGTTGGGTCTTTGCTCCAACAATGTTGTTTGACTGTCTTTAATCTTTAATTAACTCACTAAATTTGACTAGATCTGCAAATAGCAGATGGTAAAGTGTTTCCAGATTGCAGCTCATCATTGGTTTCTCACATGTATAATTGTGGGATATAAGTAAAAAGAAAACACACACAGTCCACAAAACGGTATTTGCAGATAATAGGGAGCTGAGCTGGGGTTACTTCCCCCTTCCCATTTTTTGTGTGAATGTTCTTACTGAACATTTTGAATATGCGTAGATAACCTTTCATGACACATTTTGTGGAAGAGTAGTAAATAATATGTAGCTGTCCTAAAACTTTGTAGTTTATAAACAAATTCAGTTAAAATTTAGTCTCCTAATGATGCACTATACGTTTGAAATGTTGTGTCTTGGGGGTGAAGTGTTATGCTTATTATTACTGATGTTAATAAATGAGATATTTTTGTTACTTGAAGTGGCACCTTTGAACTATCACTGCATTCTGCTAACTTCGTTGATGAAAGGGAAGGAATGGATTATCAAAAGCAGAAGCCCTTGTTAAAAATAAATAAATAAAATCAGTGTGCGGTGAAAACTGAGACGTTTGCCTCTGCTAGTGCTGTATGTGAAAGGAAATTCCTGGCTTTAATTAACAGAGGAAAATAAAGCCTTATCCTGTTTGCCAAAAGCTGCTTCTTTGAGGGCTTTCTTGGTAATGGTTTTCATTTTGTAGGACTTTATAGATACAATTTAAAAAGAGAAAAGTAGAAAGTAGGGAATAATTGCAGGAGTAGATTTTACAGTTCCAACAACTCACCTGTAGTTTTAAAAATACAAATAAACAGAAAACCTGAAGGATAGTCCATGCGACCCCAGACAATCCAAAGACAAACTGATATCATGCCTGACTTAGGTTTAAAAGGGTTGCAGGTCCAGGGGATTACAATATCAGATTCTCTTAAAGGGCTCTGATCCTAACTCTTAAAAACTGAGTGGCCTTGGCCCTGCTGTTTCCAAAGATGGCCTCACTCCTGTGGCGCATTATGTGAGCTATGGACTATCAGGTACCCTGCAGTAGACTGAACCTAGCGTGAAGCTTACAGGGCCTGGAAGGAGAATGGCTTTCTCCTGTGGAGGTATTTTGGTTGTGCAATTCCTTTCCACCAGAAAGCCAGTTTAGGCTCCATTTTACCCTTTCCAGAGCAAATTGTAAGACTCCTGTCTTCTCAGAAAACTTCCTGTAATAGCTACACCCATACAATAACTCAAAACATTACTTTAGATATAAAAAATAGAAACCATGCTCACATATGCTTCAAAAACAAATACAACCATAATATGAATAAGAACTGGACAATAATATTCTATGGATGGAATCTTGTTTTGTGTATTCCTAATGTACCCATCAGAGCTACCTAGATGATGCAAAATTACACAGATACTTGGCATCGATTACTTTATTACAAATAGAGCTCCAAGTATGTGAAGAAAATGACCCAGAATCTTGCCTTTGCTTTTCCCCTTTCATACTGCTCCAGCTCTTAGAGCAGACCAGAATCTGGTGTAAAAAGCAACCAAAAAGTTGTCCCCGTACTCATGTTGTGCATTCTGTATTGTATCTCCTGAGAGGTACAGCACAGAATTTGACCCAATGATGCTATCACAGCATGAGACCATCTTCAGCTGAATATTAGCAATAGATTTGGGGAGTGGAAAGGCCTAAATATCATGTTTATTTGCCAACATTTCGTTTTTCACATGAAAAACAAGAGTCGGAAAAACTAACACAAAACTAACTACAGAACAAGGTGCTAGTAATTGGATTATGCATCCTTTACATGTTGAATTGATAGTGGTAGTGCGTATATAGAATGCAGAAATTTGCAATTACTGTATTCCAGTAGCACATCTGCCTATTTCTCTGGGTGCATATTTTTTTCATTTTAAAGGTAACTTATGTTGCTGATTTGTGTGGATGTATTTCTTGATTGGCGTATTCTTTTTAAAGAAAAAAAAATACTTGTCAGCCACAGATCAGTGAACTTTTAAGGATTTAACAAGGATAGTGTTTTCATATTGCATGTTCTGTGAATGCTAGAGACCCTTAATCTAACCTGCAACGCAGATTTTATTTGCAGTAGCATTTCTTAATTTGAAAGCTGTTGTTGCTTTTGGGTGATGTTACCCTCCAAGTATCATTGAAGGGGTTGTATTCTCCTTTCAACTAATTTGTTGATAACCCATTTGTTATAAGGATCAGAATTCATGTGTGCATACAGGGTTGAATTCACCCTTGTGCAGGCCAGACAAAAGCCTATACACCACTTAAGTGCTCAAAGGCTTAAGTAGGAATTAAGTGGTGCGTATGTATTGTGCTAGTCTGTTGCACAGTAGTGAGTTTTAGCCTAGAAGAACAGAGCCTGAATGGTCATACAGCATTCAGGCTCTGTTCTGAGCCATGTGAAGTATAGTTTTCTGCATAGGCAACAGACTTTTGGGATAGACTTGAGGAAAAGAGTAATTCTGTAGACAATCCATTATCTGTACTCCTTTTGGCAATGTCTCATTAATGATTTTTATGCCTTTTAAACTTTTCAATTCTATTCTAATGAAGTTTGCATTTAGTCTGTGCCCATTACCTCTAACTGATATTAGTCATGCTGTCAGGCTTTCATACATATTTTGCTATCCAGTAATAAGAGAGATGAAAAGTTACATCTTGAGTGTATGAGTTGAAGTGAAGGAATCAATTTTGCCACGTTTCTGTATCAGTATCTGTCACGTCACTTAAAAATCTGTTTTAAAAGGAAAATGTTGCCTGGAATGACTGAGTGCATTAAGGGACAAATGGCGTTCCTGAGATGGAGACAGTAAAATGTTTGGTGGAGTTTGGTTCAGGAGGTGGGTTGGTATGTATCAGAAGAAGGCTATGAACTCAGATACGGTCAGTCTTGTTAGAGAGACCTAAAGGCTGATGTAGATGCTGCAAAAAGGATTTCAGTATTTCTGAAAAAAGCTTTTGCTGCAGCAGGAAATACATTTGTATGATAAAACCCTTCAACTATCACCACCCTTTCCTGACACATTTACCACCGTAACACTTAAATATATAATACATGCATCGTCACTTATGTATGTGTGCATGTGCTTCTCTCATTTTATAACAGCTGGCTGGACTTACCAGACTGAATCAGGCTCAGGCTAAGGGGCTGTTTAATTGCAGTGTAGCCCGAGGGGTCCTATAGCCTGGTCTCTAGCCTGAGCCTGAATGTCTACATCACAATTCAACAGCCCTGTGAGCCCGAGGCAGCTGGGACAGGCCATCCGTGGTTTTTAACTGCAGTGTAGACATACCCTTAGAGGAGAGCACCCATATCTGGAGGCAGTGTCCTGGAGAGAAGGCAGCATTCTGCCCACCCAACCAACTAAAGAAATGTCACTTCAGCCACTCTGTGCTTGCTTGAGAGCGAGGGATAATTGGTCACCACTTCCAACCCCTCTTTTCCCCAGTGTTGTGAAGGGATGGAATGCACTTCTTACATTCTGTACATTACTATGATGATATCCTGTATCTCTGCGTCCGATGGAGAAGGCAGCCAACGCTCAGAAAATGAGACAAAAACCGAGAGCCAGCCTTTGAGAAGGAGTAATAAAGACTGCTTCAAAATAAACAGATTTACAGTGATGAAAGCATTTTAAAACCAACCATACTACTGGCACATAGTTTTTACTTTCTAAATCCCTGCGATTAATGACAGATGAATTTCATGTAGAGAGTTAGAAAAAGACTTTTTGGTGAAGATTCAGAGCCAGTTAAGGGGTTTGACTTATTACAACAACTACAAAATAAGATGCGAGTAAACAGAATAAAGATGAAATACAAGCTGTTTGAACTCTTGCAATTTGTTATGGGATTTAGGCCTTTTTCAATGATAATATTTAGCAATGGCAGTTGATGATAAATGAGGGTAGGCATAACATCTTGCTTGCTTGCTAAGCTGTTATGGAAATACAAAGGAAGGGAGAAGAAATATAGCCTATTAGGAACTGAAGCCTTTATTTCTAGGGGGGGGGGGGGGGGATGATGGGGAGAGAAGGACTATCCACCTATCTGATAGTTGTGCCTTCAGTGATTGCCTTGTATAGCTGGAGGAGTGGGGAGAATAGTGTTTTTTATTGGAATCCCTTTTACCTTTGCAGCTTGCTCTTGTATGTGTGTAACTCTGCTGGGTTGTGCACAATGCCTTGACAAGTGCTTTGTTTGCTGTAAACCAGATACAAGCTGTGTAATCCCTGTGGCTGGAATTTCCACTAGCTTTATAAAGTAGACAGTGAGGCTGTTGCCTGAAGTGAGTGCTGCTGCTGTATGGAATTCTGACTAGAGGAAGTTCTTGCATTCTGCAAGTTGTGCATTCAGAATGGGAGGTAAATATCTGATATTTAGCCCCAGGTTAATTTATGACACTAACAAAATGAATGATACATGATTTAATGTATATTTTTTCATTCTTAATTGCCAATGAGCACGGGTCACCTTTAGTGTGTGCACTTTTCTTTATGTTCATATCTAAACTGGGGGTAATTGTTATGACCAAATGAGAAGGGTTTTAGTGGCTGCATTTGCTGCATCTCTTCAACTCTGACAAAACATCTCAGTATGGGGACAACAAAATGAAATAACCACGAATTGGAAGGGCACCAATGGTCACTGTTTTTGAGATAGAGAACAGAGTATGTGTTAGCTCACTATTAAATAGTTAATGCTATTTTTTGTGTGTGAGTTGTTAAGACAGATTATCAGGGTAATACTCATCAGTGTAACTTTACATCAGCTTTTTGGCAACGGGCTTGTCATTTTCTTCCCTTGATAACTCTACAGAATCAGCCTCATTGAAAATAGAGGCCATTAGTGATTTCAGTTCCATGTTCATGATTTTGCAGTACATCTCTTTCTGCTTGCTGAGATAAGAAGCTGAATATATCGGAAACATACAACATTTCCCTTCCCTCCCATTTCCCCACCGAAAAGTGTGACTGGGGAAAAATAACTTTATTATTCAATTCAGGAAAGACCAGTCTGCGTCCCAGATTTTTGATAAAATAACGTCAGACCTGAAACGTAATGCAAGTAATTAAACTAATTGGCTTCAACTTGTTTTACTTTTCAGGATTATATTTGTGTGTAATAAGTCACTTTAATTTTAAATATTTTGTACTGATTCTTTGTATTCTTAAAATATACAGATGTTTTACATATAGTCTCTCTATAGGTTAACTGAAATATGGATACCGTTTTTTTTCTTGTACTCTTCCTTTGGACTTTTAGATCAAGAGTGAATTTCTTTGCGGAACAGCCAAACCAGTTTATAATGTCTCTAGGGAGAAATCTTAATGGATTTTTCTCTGTTTGTGGCAGACATAAAGAGGTATTGTACAAATTGCTATTTTGCTAATTGGTCAACATGATTAATATACTGTACTAGTCTGGATGTTGCAGTTGCACTTGGATTCATTGTCCTCGTAGAAAAGCAATATAGTAAGAGGTCTGTTAGATTTGGGTATGTTCATTCTTTTTATGAATTATTGGAAAAATATGGAATGGGTAAATCCACTGTAGAAAATAACAAACTATTCACTGTAGTTTGCTGAAACTGTTTGGGGGAAATAAGAAGAATGGCATCACTACTTGAGATGCATTCAGCTGTCAAACATTGCCAGCTAATTTGGAGCATCAAATTTCGTATCTATACATATTTTCAACAAATCTGTTTTTAATTAGAATTCACTCCTATCTACTTCATCTTCATTATTGTGGCAACTAAGGCTCTAATCCTGCAATTGAATCCATGAGGGCATATCTTGGATTGGTGTTGCTTGGATCGGCCCACATGTCTCCTAAGTGCTGCATTAGGACCCAAGGTAGCTAAAATTCTGACATAACTTCAACTCTAAATTCCATAATCTTGCAATTTATAACTTAGCTATAAAAATTTGCACTAGGTTTATTTAAAAAAAAAAATCCACTCAGCTGTGTTTTAATTCTAGGAGAATTAAAGCAAATGGCACAGGCATTCAAATTGATATTATATTGTTTTTCAAATTAGTATGATAACAGCTACATATTATTTGCATGGGGCTACACTGTTTGCGAGTATGGCTGGGCACCGAAGCTCCACTACGTGATAGCCACTGTTAAACTTTCTCCTCCAGCAGTGGAAGGCATCGAAGTTGTCTTTGTTGCGAGGAATTTTGGATTATTTTCCCAATTCAATATGACATCACAAAATACCATGGCTGACTGTTGATTTTCTTTGTTCTGTGGTTACCAGGATTTCTTAAACTGCCAATGCTGTTCCCTTTTCTATTGGATGTAGTTTTTTTTTTTTTTTTTTTTTTATTGAGCCATTAATATGGAAAATGCAATTTTGTTGTTTATTTTTATGCTTTTGGCACTGAGGAATTTGAGCAGCATAAATTATTAAATGAGAACCACGACAGCAGAGTGCAGACAGAGAAGTGGCATATTTAATTTTTTGCCTCTAAAATTGGGATTCCACACTCTTCTCTCTGCCTGCCCTATAAAAAATAAAAATACTAGACACTGTCAGAAACCTGTAGAAAAACCTCACATGTAATTTGTCTAAGACTTCAGTGTCAACCCGAGATTGTGGATAATAGCTAAGAATGATGGCTATCATACCCACCGCCAAGGTGAAGTACAAAACCCACATCTTTACTATAGAAGTGAATAATGTTAATAATAAGAGTTAGTAAACAAACAAACAAAAAAACTATACCCCAAATCCACTGTTATTCTGAGATGAATTAGGATAGAAGAAGAGTCAAGTGAAGGTCCTGAAAATCTGATCCGAAAGGAGATAGAGGAGAACAAGTAGGTCTACATCTGATCATTCCATTGGATGTATATAATTTGTATATACTAAAAATATACTAATGTTGATAAATGTGATTATAAATACATAGATAAATGTCAAGTGGTAAGTTTCCAGCCATCTAGGTTATCACATATTTAACTAAAACCAGCACTAAGTTTAAAGTGTGTTTGGGTGATAGGGTAGGAATAGTCTGTTTAATTGCTAAAGTAGCACAAATGTATACCAGATAGTTGAGCATTTTATCTATGAGACTAGTTCATGGTCATGCTCAGATCTGTATCCATGCTGTGTTTAGCAAAGGCAGTGTATGTTGGGATTGTTAATCTGTTTGTTGGGTGTATTTTGTTCCAGTTGCACTACGTTAATGCTTCTGCAGCTGGCATTGACATTGTTTTCCTCCTCTCGCATTAAGATTATATGCTCCAAATTCTCATTTGATCCAACATAATGCTATAATGCAGTGATGATGAATGACTCATAGGTTAAATATTAGGATCATGTGTGTTGACGTTTTTTAACAAATCATTTTTAACAAAGTTCTGTGAGAAGGGATGCCAGCAGAGGCATTCCATGTGGCACTGCATAGTGTGGCACTTAGTGATTTGAGTAGTCCTCTGTAATTTGACTAGCATTATATATATATATATATATATATATATATATATATATATATATATATATATATATATATATATATATATATATATATATATATATATATATATACTCTCTCCCTCCTATGGGCACTGAGAATAGCTTTCTTTCCTTAATGTAATCACAAGTGATGGAGTACTTTAAAAGTCCTAGTTGACTTCATGCTGAAAATAAAGTACAGTTGTTCTCTGAAAAGCAGCTCTACAATTACCATTGTGGAGTTCCATTGTTTCATTTCAATGACTCCCAGAAAAAAATTGCTCAGTTTATAAGTGAAAAGTAGTTTTCCTGTGCCCCCAGTTGCCATATCTGCAGATTTATCCTGGAGTATGAAAATTGAGCTTTGTTCTTTCTAGCATAAACTTTATCCTCAGTAACTAAAGATTCTACAGTTGAAACGTATTCTGCTGATGTGTGTGTCGAAAGAGAATCCCGCTTCCTCTCCCTTCTTGTCTACTGGTTTTGTATTATGACAAGAGAAAACAGTAGTAAAATGCACTTTTTGGACACAAAATATATATATATATATATATATATATATATATATATATATATATATATATATATATATATATATATATATTATATCTAAAGAAACTGTTAAATGTTACAAAGTCAAGCCTTCAAAAGTTAGGAAATGCCTGTTCAGCCACAGTTTACCCCCCTAAGGTGTATGCATGATGATAGTCTTCAATTACATGATCACATACTATTTTTTCCAACTGTCCCGACCCCCCAACCAGCCCATCTTCTCCCTGTCCTCTTTCACTCCTGTCTCCTGCACCATAAACCTGACTTGGCCTTGTTTTGCCCACTTCCTCTGCTTCCACCCATAACACTCATCCCACCTCCCTCCCTTTGTTCCCCTTCTCAGCTTCTGCCCTGTCCTCTTGCCCCAAATTTCTTAACTCATCCCCCTCCCTCATTCCTCACCTCCCTACCTTCAGAATCAGGCTTTTTCTACCTTCTCCTCCCCACTACCTGGTCACTACCAGGTAGACGATGGAGAGCACAAAGGGCTCCCCTCTCTCAGTTTCTGTGCCTGTTACCACACTGGCTCCTTATTGCAAGGAGTAGCAATTACAGGGGAAAGTCCTGCTGAGCGTCTGCAGTCCCAAGATGGAGCTTGCTCAGTTGTTCTGTGGTGATGGCACAAATGCAGTCTGGTCACATGTAGGAGCTGGAATATATTCAGTGCATATGGAATCTTCTGAGAATTTAGATGCCAAACTGTAAGAAATATCTGCTGAACATCTGTGCATTAAGATTGTTCAGAAGGTTATAACTTAGCCAAAATTGGGAGAATTTTGCTAGGGATGTCAAAAGGCACATCCCTGATCCCAGGACAATTTCCCTGCCAAATTTCAAGTCCCTATTCTGAAGCAAGGGGCACAAGATGAAATGGTTTTAAGAATTTGATTTAACTATGTTTAAAAATGTATTTTCCCCCCTCCCCCCATATCATTCCCAGAAATGGCTGAAATGTTTTATCTGAAAATTTAAAACACAAAAAAACCAAAAAAATTTGCTTGGGGCAGAGAGTGGCATGTGAAATTTCAGTCTTTATGGTTTAAGTTCAACAAAACTGTAAGCAACTGAAAATAGGTTTTTATAATGGAAAGCAGAGGCGTAGCGAGCGCCCTCCGACCAGAAGGGGGCTCCTAAAAGTGGCAAAATAAATACTGCATTCCAGTTTCTGCATTGTAAGGGGCCCCGCCCGGACATATGTTCGGAGGGGGCCACAGTTCGGAGAGGGCCACGTTCTTTGTTGCTACGGCCCTGATGGAAAGTATTACAACCTTAACTACAGTGTTTCTAACTGCCCCACCTATAAGATAGGAATCAGATCTGAGTAAGAACATGCCATTTTGTGAGGGGACATGAGCTGAATCAACCAAAGCCATTAACCTCAAAGTGAAAACTGCTTTTACATTCATAATGGTGAACAAAACATGGTTTGTTTTTTAAATGACCAAATATTTCCACAAGTACTTGAATGCCCAGATAGACCTAATGAGTAAGCATTTAATTGAATGTCTGTAACTTACATCTCCCCACCCCTTTCTTTAGAAATTCTTTAAAACTTTTGCTCCACAATTTCCAGCTTCTCACTCCTGTTAGAACACCACTGTGTGCACAGGACTAACAAATATGAAGTATCAGGTAAAACTAATTCCCAGAGTAGCTTGGGAAGAAAAATTCTGAAAAGTTTTGGACAATTTTGTGTCAATTTTTTGTCAATTTTAAATAGCTCTACCCCAACTTTATTCAATACTGAATGGATCTGTATAATACTTGTGTACAGATGCGGTGACACTGGGGAATCAGACTCATTATATATTGCCAGATAGTCTATAAAACATTAGAAATGTGTTCAGTATTAAATAGGTTTGGATTTGCTTGCTGCGGTCTGCAGTGCCTATATTTGGTGCTAGAAATTTTTCTATAAGGACTCCAGTGTATATCATGTTGGATTCATAGGCTTATGGAAATAATAGATTTAATATTTCTTTTCATATTAGTAACTGATCAAATAAAGCGCTTTAGAAATTGTTTCTCCATTATAGTGCTACTTATCAAAGATATTGCCCTCAAGGTATCAAAAAGCTGTTCGATAATTGTTCTTTGTATCCTGTCTGCAACAATTGCCCACACCGCATGCTTCAGAGGAAGGTGTAAGAACTGCACAGTAGGCAGGTGTGGGAAAATCTGTCCCCTACGTTAGATCTCGTCCTGGTCTCGGGTAGTTAGAGATTGGCTTAAGCCCTGAAGCATGCAGTCTAATATCCCTTCTCCAAAAATGTATCATCATCACTTATGTTATAATTAACAAATTGCTAAAAAGCTTAAAAATGGGAAAATATTGGGGATGGGGTGGGGAAGTACTTAAATATCAGAATCTAACATAAAAAACGACAAGGGGGGATTGTCCTGTACTGTTCATTCCCTCTGAAGCTTCTGGCATTGGCCACTGTCAGAAGACAGGATACTGGGATAGATGGACCATTGGTCTGACCCAGTATGGACATTCCTTTGTTCTAAATTTTAAGAATGAATGTGATTACTTCTTTTCAGAGTATCTGCTCTTTAGGGATACAGTCTCAGCTTTGATTTCACTAGGTTTTGTCAACCTAAATTTCAAGGGACATTATTACTTTTGCCAGTGTCTGATAGAGGAATGAGTACTCCGATTTGAAATTGACATACAAAATTTAAGGAAGGGGTTATTTTATTTGGCCTGAGTTATGATATCTCAGATCATTTCGGTCTAACTTTTCACACCATTAACCTTCTTCCTTTCTATCTTCTGTTTAATTACAGAAAGAGAGAACCTGTACACACCTTTTGTGCTCTGGCAATACCTATCTCATTTGCCTAATTGCTCTTTCTGTTCATACTCCTACTCCAGTGTATTTTAAAGGCCTGACAAAGTTTTTTAAATGACTTTTCAATCCATTAAAATGATGTTCATTTCTGTATCATTAGTAATCTCATGAATCAGCCTTTGGTAATTTTCCCTTGGTTTTATGCCAGAATATTAAAAAAAAATTAATATTGGAGGGTGGGAAATCCATCTTATTTTTTCACTTCTAAATGAAAACTTGACGTTTTTTGACTCTTCAGTTAGAAAAAAGTCACAGCAATAATTGTTTGTGGTGGTGTTATAGCCGTGTTGTTCCCAGGATATTAGAGAGACAGGGTGGGTGACGTAATACCTTTTATTGGATCATCTTCTGTTGGTGAAAGAGATAAGCTTGAAAGCTTACGCAGAACTCTTCTTCGTGTCACTGGAGAATAATTCAGCAAGAATTGTATATTGTGTAGATCCATGCTGAGAAAATGAAAAAGATATTATAACCTATAACCTGTAGCAACGTAGAATGTTCATTGACAGTGCACTTTTTACAGATATCTTTGGAGGTAAGAAAGATGATCTTCATTTGCACTAGATAACGGTCATGCCCGGTTACTACAGATATGTACAAAAAGATGTTAGAAGCATTGGATGTCTAGGCTCTTATTTGCCAGAGGTGTTCAGCGCGCACACACTAACTTTCTTTGGAGTCATGAGTGTTCATCACCTCTTGAAAATCAGGCCCTGGAGGCTGATAGCTCTGGGATGGTGATGTGTCAGGGGGCTCATTGTGGTCAAGTGGGAAGGAGAAAGGAGAGAGGGAAGGGAGATGAAGGGGGGGATGAAAGAGTAGTAGTATAGCGGGATGGTTGGAAGAAAAGAGGAGAAAAGGCAAAAGCAGAAAAGAAGATACTGTGTTTTATGCTAGAGAGAGAGCCTCCTGTCCGTCCAAAAGAAGTGACTCCAGAAAATCCAGTGAAATAACATGAAATGGCAAGGGTGATTAAATCATTTCACCTAAGTAAGAAAAACTAAAGCATGATAGTTTTAAATGCAATCCCTTTCTTCTCACATTTTGTCCTTAGTTGGGACACTGCCATTTGAAAGTTGGGAATTCTGTATTTCCATTTGTGTGCAGTGTTTATTTTTTCTCTTGTGGGTAGCAAGATATCAGATTTTAAAACTGTGACCATTTTTCAGATTAGCAGTGTGTGGGAGAGAGGTGTTCTGAGCCTTGATTCAGGTTCTGGACCCTCAGATCAATGTAATTTTAAACATCTATCAGCTCCACAAATATTTTCTGGTTGAAGGGTGTGACAAAGTGGGAATTTTCTGTAATATATTTGATTCCTATGCATATCTCAGTTTCCCTATGTACTTTGCATTGCTACCCAGTGGGTGCAAAGAGGTTAAATCTGCTCTTAGGGCAGAGCAAGAGACATGAGATGTTGTGTCATGTACTTGTCTGGGGTGGAACAAATGGGTCATTAAAGGACTTTCTATAGCTACTATATTAGTGGAGACTATATTAGTGGAGAGACAGTGGGAGCCCTGAACTGCTATCCGTGGGACTGACACCTATCCATGGGACACTCCAGCAGACAGAGGATGTGAACTCAGCATGGGTCTGCAGGAGTTGGACAATGGACCGAAAGGTGTCAGGGCACTGGGATAAGAAATGGCTTTTGGAGGGACTCAGCAGGTCTCATCTTGAACTGACAGGCACACATGGAGGGGCTCAAAAAGAGTCCCCACAGCATCTTGGCTGGGTGGAATGATGACTTGACCTTCATTTCTATATGCTAACCTAAGGTCTTCCTGTGTTCCAATTGAATGCTGAACTCCACTCTGTTTTGAAAAGATTGCCTGGTGTCACTGTAAATACTTGCTCTGGTACGTTGGTTCCTGAAGAGTGTCCAGAAGTCCATCTCAGTTGGATTTGCTGGGCAGAGCTCCCAGTATGAAGCTCAGTCCTGGAGGTGTTGAGGCTGTGTGGCATACCCTTAAGGCAGAGTGGGACCTCTTGGGGGTCTGCCACATAGAATGGATTCTTTCCAGGGGCTGTCTAAAAGATCCTGTGGGCTGTCTAAAAGATCCTCATCCTGTGACAGTGCGATACATTTGTCATTTCTCCTTGTATCCCCTCTCCCAACTTCCCCACTGCAAGTCTCTTTAGACTTTCTAAAGCAGTAGTCTCTTTAATGGTCAGTTGCAAATCCTAGTCTGCCCCCTATTGCAGGCAGGGTATAGCCCCTTAAATTTGCTCTCAAATAAACAAGGTGCCTTGCCCAATTCCATGTCTGCTTCAAGTTCTGGGGCTTCACAGTGAGAAGTTATACAAGTGTTGCAGAATCAGGGAAGATAGATTGTGACTGCTTGCTTCCAATCCCGAATCAAGCTATCATATTTTCACTGTATTTTATGATCATTTATTGGTTGGGGCCCTGTTGTGCAAGGCACTGTATGGACATGTTGGGAAAAAATTGAGCCTGTCCTGAAAAGCTTAATCTAATTTATATTCGCATAACAAGCTCATTGACCTCCCTGTATCAATCTAAGAAAAAATATTTAGGTGGTAGTGTTTGGTTGAGGAGAGTTAAGTTTTTCAAATTAGTATGAAGAATATTTTCATTTTGGGTGTTTCTTCTCTCCCTCTTCAGGCATTTATCAACCAATTTATTATAGGGTCTAAAATGTATCTGTTTTAATCCCATATATCACCTCCATTTGTCTCTGTAGCTTTTCATGGAATGGGAATGTATTGGAGCTAAGTGTTAGAATAGTTCAGTCATATTCTATTTGCTAAATTATGTATAAAATATTAAAGGAATCTTTGCTGGTCGGATCCCTTGTATATTCTATCCTAGACATGTTCAGCACTCTTTAAAGGTTAAAAAAATCCTAATGCATTCTACAATTACTGTGAAAGCGCTAGAAGTTTGGTTGTAACATACTACACTAAATAATGGCATTGCAGAATGGGTTGGTTTAGTGAATAGGCAACCTTGTTAATGGTTGGTTTGTTATATTAGCGATAGAACAGTTTCCTGTTTGGTGGTGATGACGTTAAGTGGTTTTGAGCTTAGTTTTTTTTTGTCTTTAAACATAACTGAACTAGAATGCATTTTCTGTATAATTTACGGTGAAAGAAGCACAGTGTTCTCCTGGGGGAATTCTGTGCCAAAAATTAAAAATTCTGCACACAATATTTTAAAATTTTGTAAAATTCTGTATATTTTATTTGTCAAAATATCACAATATAATCACACCAGTTTCAATTATTTTGGTAATTTTTTTCAAAATACCTGTTTGTATGTCTGTAAAAATACAGACAACAAAAAAGATTCAGGAAATGTTTATTGACAAATAGATTCCTTACTAAGCATATTAATACAGAACTCTGAGTAATAATTTGTTTAAATTATAGTACAAAACCGTATTTCCCACACCCCTCAAAAGCAGTGCAAACGCTTGGGGGAGTCAGGGGAAATGGAGGGGCTGAGGAAGAGGGAAGTAATTGCTGAGAAGGAGCCTGGATATGAACTTGGAAGGTTGTTGGGTATGGGTGGGAAAAGTATGGAACAGGTTTTTTTGGGGGGCGGGGAGAGGTTAGGGAGCATCCCCCATGCAGACCCTGGCTGACCCCTTGCCTCTCCCATTCAGTTAGGTACATTTGCTCCTATCCCCATGTGTCCTTGCACCCCCAGTCCACGTGTGTCCCTTCACCCCTCTCACACACCCCCTCCTCCCATCCCCATGTGTCTGTGCACCCCCTCCCCCAGTCCCCATGTGTTTCTGTGACCCCACTCAGCCACCGTCCTGTCCCCATCTGGTCCTACACCCCCTCAGCCAGCCCCCTCCACTCATCTCCATATGTCCATGCACCCTCATCCCCATGTGTCTCTGTGCCCCCACTCAGCCATCCCCCTTCCCCCTGTAGCTCTGCACTCCCTCCCTCTCTGCCCCGTGTCTCTGCACTTCCTTCCCCCTGTGGCCCTGCACCTGCACTCCAATTCAGCTCCTGCCCCAATCTGTCCTCCCCCACTAGCCCTTATGAGCTCCCGTTTGACCCCCCCCAGCAGCCCCACACTGTCTGTCGCCCCATAATTCCTGACCTGGCCTGACAGGTGCTGTGAAGAAGGCAGGCTCTTTCTCTTCCCTATCCTAGCTGAGGCTGGCCAGGAGTGGCTGCTATGTGCTAGTGCCACAGCGCCCTCTTGTGGGGAAAAAGGCGGAATTGCAGCCTCTTTTCATCAGAAGATATTTTCTGCAAAAAATAAAATAAAATAATAATTTAAAAACATGCGCACGCAGTGGCGCAGAATTCTCCCAGTGTGAACTAAGTGTGAACTAAGGCTATGTCTACACTACGGCTTGTGTCAGCAGAACTTAATGTCGCACAGGAGTGAATAAACCAGCCCCCTGAGAGACATAAGTCACACCAACAAAAGCACTTTTGTGGACAGCACTATGTCGGTGGGAAAGCTTCTCCTGCTGACATAGCTTCTGCTACTTGCGGAGGTGATTTTATTATGCCAACAGGAGAGCTCTCTCCCATCGGCATAGAGCATCTTTACTAGACTAGCTGCAGTAGCGCAGCTTCAGTGCTGTATGTGTAGACATGATATGAGAGAAAGGGCTGTTCACTAGGTAGTCAGATTTACTGACTGACTACATTTTTTGCATAGAGAGGGTGTAAAGGAATCCGGTGATTGCGGCCGAGGAGAGCTGCAGGATTCAAAAACTTGAAGATTCTAGACAGGAAGGTATTGAGACTGTGAAGGGAACTGAGGAAATTCTCAGAAGAAGTTGGTAATTGAGATAACATAGATTGTGTCCTGATTTTGGTCAGGGAATTAAGTGTTAATTGTTTCCAGCAATATCAGTCTAGAATTCTTATTTCTGTCATCCTTCTGCTGAATTATAGCTAATTCTGTGGCCTGGCCGATAAGTTTCCTATTGGAGAAGAAATCTGGGATGGAGTCTGATTTTTGTGCGTATGTGTAACTTGTTTTATTTATACTGTTTACACCAGTCTTTGGACACAGGTTAGCCTGTGAAGGCTAATCCCTCTTTCAGAATTCTCAAACCTAATACCAGTGTCTAATTCCCAGGAAGCAACTCTGCACCAAGAATTGACTCTATTAAGAGAGACTAAGGCAGAGAGCAAACTCTCTTGCTGTTTGCGACAGCATTCCCAAAAAGTAGTGACATCAAAAAAATTAACAATACAGCATTTCTTCAAAGACTGAACTGTGTTTTCCTGCAAAGAAAAAAGAACTCATAAGACTGTGTAATGATGCCATCTGGTGAAGCCAGCCATTACGGTAATACAGTAGAACCTCAGAGTTATGAACACCTTGGGAATGAAGGTTGTCCATAACTCTCTGAAATGTTTAAAGACAAATTTATTTGGGCATAAGCTTTCGTGGGTAAAAAACCCACTTCTTCAGATGCACAAAAGCTTAACAGATTTATTTGGGCATAGTCTTTAAGGTGCCACTGGACTCCTCGTTGTTTTTGTGGATACAGACTAACACGGCTACCCCTCTGATATCTGAAATATTTGTAACTCTGAACAAAGAACAGTTTGGGCTCGAGATCCAGCAGCTGAGGCTCAAGGCCAGGATTCAGCTGCAGCTGAGTTCCCTACTCAGCCCTGGCATGTGTTTGCAAGCTTGTCCCGCTCCGGTCAATTAAGTGTGTGTGTGCGTGTGTCCGTCCCTCTGGGCAAGGGTGTGTGTATATGAGAGAGAGAGAGAGAGAGAGAGAACAGTGCATCCCCCTCCCAGCCAGGGGAGGGCGGGTGTGAAAACAGCACGCCCCCCTCCCAGCTGGTGGAGAGGAGGTGAAAGCTGAGCAGACTCCTTCAGAAGTAGGAAGCAAGAATTGAATTAGTGAGCTAGCCTCAATTCTATAACCACAATGGAAAAAGTTACAGTTAAAATAATTCTTTCCTGTTTTAGTGAGTTCTGTAGTTTTTATTTTTTCTTGGGAATAGCTTTTCCATAAGTAGAATTATAAACTTCTGCTACTGTACCAATTTATGTAGTTTAAATATTGAAAAGAGCTCATTTACATTCTTGTTCAAAACAAACAACTCACCTGCCCCAAACACACAAACAAACCCCCATAATTTCATTCCTTGGTGCAGGTACTGAAAAATACACCTTCAACATAACTCTTTAATGAATTTGATAATGTGTAAAGAGGGAAACACTATTGTTGCCTCATAGACCACATGGAAAGCTGTAATATGGGGCCTGGCAGGACTGTTTCTGTTTGGATGAGAAATCGATTTTATGAGTTTGCTGTATCCTTTAATTTTATGTGTAATGCTGTGAATAAATGGATTAAACCAACTCCTGCTTCTCTCTCAATGTCAGTAGGAATGTACAGCACTCAGGCTTTTGCAGAAATCTCAAGCTACTTATCCCGGCCTGGTGCCCCAGAAATCATTCTCTCTCTGCCTCTGCTCCCTTACAGGGTCATCCTGTAGCTCCTTATCTCCTGGCTTGCACTGTTTCAGCTTCCAGCCCTCTGCATTTGCTCTTTGGGAAGACCTGTGACTTACCAGAGCCTATTGCTCCTATAGCAGGGCACGGAGAAAAATGCTGAAGTCTGTGACTATCCTGCATCCAAGACCCTGATGACAGCCATTAACATACTTCCTTTGGGAATTGTGTGTTTGGATCAAGAAAAAAGTGCACATTGGGAAGCATAATCCCAACTATACATATAAAATGATGGGGTCTAAATTAGCTGTTCCACTCAAAAAAGAGATCTTGGAGTCACTGTGGATAGTTCTCTGAAAACATCCACTCCATGTGCAGCGGCAGCCAAAAAAGTGAACAGAAGGGTTGGAATCATTAAGAAAGGGATAGATAATAAGACAGATAATATCATGTTGCCTCTGTATAAATCCATGGTACGCCCACATCTTAATTACTGCGTGAAGATGTGGTCGTCCCATCTCAAAAAAGATATATTGGAATTGGAAAAGGTACAGAAAAGGGCAACAAAAATGATGAGGGGTTTGGAACAGCTTCCATCTGAGGAGAGATTAATAAAACTGGGACTTTGCAGCTTGGAAAAGAGACGACTAAGGGGGGATATGGTAGAGGTCTATAAAATCATGACTGGTGTGGAGAAAATAAATAAGGAAGTGTTATTTACTCCTCATAACACAGGAACTAGGGGTCACCAGATGAAATTAATAGGCAGCAGGTTTCAAACAAACAAAAGAAAGTATTTTTTCACACAACACACAATCAACTTGTGGAACTTCTTGCCAGAGGATGTTGTAAAGGCCAAGACTACAACGGGGTTATAAAAAAGAACTAGATACGTTCATGGAGGAAAGGTCTATCAATGGCTATTAGGCAGGGATGCAAAACCATGCTCTTGAGTGTCCCTAGCCTCTTGTTTCCCAGAAGCTGGGAATGTGGGTGTGTGGGAATGTGGGTGAATCACTTGATGATTACCTGTTTTGTTCATTCCCTCTGAAGAACCTGGCATTGGCCACGGTTGGAAGACAGGTTACTGGGCTGGATGGACATTTGGCTGTTCTTATGTTCTTATTAGTTTCTGACTCCGTATCTCTCGCACCTCTTCTGAGTTCTTGATTTAAAGACTTTCATTTCAACTTTGCAACTTTATGGCTCCAAGAAATGATAGACCTGGAGGGAATGTTCTAATCCAGCGGTTCTCAAGCTGTGGGTTTAGATCCCAAAGTGGGTCATGACCCCCTTTGAATGGGGTTATCCGGGCTGGCTTAGACTTGCTAGGGCCCAGTGCTGAAGCCCGAGCCCCACTACCCAGGGCCAAAACCAAAGCCTGAGGGCTTCAGCTCTGGGTGGCAGGACTCAAGTTGCAGTTGCCGCCTCTCTCCCCCTCCCCCCCCCCCAGGGCAGTGGGGCTTGGATGGGCTCAGGCTTCAGTTCCCCCTCCTGGGGTCATGAAGTAATTTTTATTATCCGAAGGGGGGGTCATGGTGCAATGGAGTTTGAGAACCCCTGTTCTAATCTTTGGCTTAATAAAAAAAAGACATTAGAAGAAAGCTAGAGTTTGATTTGGGGTCTCCACATTTCCATCTGTATCTGTGTGTTTTAAAAGGTAGAATTAAACTTTCTGATCTATGAAGAAACAATTTTAGCTGAAAATGAAATGCAAATTTCTATTTTATTTTAACTTTTAAAAAAAATAGGAATTCAGCTGGACTCCTGCAGAAATGTCAGTATGTGTCTGTTAATGGATACTGTATGTATGACTGGCTTGGTAGCCAACCTGAGGTATAACTTTACAGATATATGCTAAAGGAAATGTTCCAAAAGAATAGAAAATTCGTTTTTAAAATTATTTTGTGAGATAGGACTCCTCTGAGGAGTCCCACTAGATTTGGCATTAGGTCTCTTTGCATGGGGATAAAAGCCCTGTGGCTGGCCCAGGTCAGCTGATTTGGGTTCGTGGTGCTCAGGCTGCGGGACTAAAAATTGCTGTGTAGACATTTGGGCTCAGGCTAGACCCTTGCAGGGTCCGGAGTTTGGGCTTCAGCCTGAGCCCAAACATCTACAGTTTTTTAGCCCGAACCCAGTGGGGTTTTTTTTTATCCCAATGTCAACATATCCATTGCCATACTTGAGTAGCAGTGCCAAAGCCCTGGTGTGCTCAATAAACACAAGCTACCAGCTGTGCATGGAGTGTTTTCATCAGTGGAAACTTGGGCCTAAGGTTTCATGAGAAGGAATTATTAAAGTTTTTTTTATTTTATATCATGTATGTATGTAAAAACGAGAGTGTGTGTGTATTAGTATTATCCCTGCATACATTACATAAATTTGTTAGAAAGGGAGAATTAACATATGCCAAAAAGTTATGCATCAACTGCTCTTTAGAGGAAAATGTTCACTGTTTCTAGTGTAATACTTTTGAGAATCACATCCTGCTTGTTGTTACTGCTGAAGGTTTTATTTTTCTGTGTGGTTTTATTTTTGTATTTTGGAATAAACTATATCTGTCTGCAATAGAAAACCTATTCAGCAAAATGTCTTCCCCCTTCCAGACACACACACCCTCAATACTTTTCATCAAAATTCTTTGTTTCTGCCATTAGGCTTTCCGAAGATACTTTTTCCATATTACAGAAGATGATGGACAGATCCAGTAGAGTTAAATACCGTTTACTGCAGAACTGCATTCCTGATAGCATTGCCAAGAAAATATGTTGTAACCACATGTCTTTGCATGTTTTAAATCCCCAAAGAGGGACAAAAATTCTTAATTAACATTTTCTGCTTCTGATATTTTTTTGTGGAGATTTTCCTGCAGCTAATGCATCTCAAATATGCTGCTTCTCTGTGCTTCTGCTGGAAGCTGCATAAACGTAATTCTAATGAGTGAGCTGACACAAATGATATTACAGCTCACCTACACACTATGAAAAGAAATGTTTTCCTACAGAAGCATTATAGACTGGGTTTGTTGGAAAACCACTCTTTTGCATTTGCAACAAAATATCTATTCTATCTAACAAATTGGTAATATTGTGCTTTGTAGATGTTTCATGCAATGTGTATGTGACTTTTTAATATATTGAGATGACCGGCATGATGGGATTTGAGAAAAGGGAAGCATAATGGTGATTTCGCAGGACTCTTGCCGATATTTCACCTGCAGAGGCATGCGGTTGGTTTATCATCTCTTTGGTACCCTTTGGTAGTGCCCTGGAAATAATGGATATAGACTGGGTAATCTCAGGTTGTAAAATGGATTCATGTGCCTCCTTGTCTTAATCCACCCATTCTATGAACCTTAAATGTCCAGTTCACCGTCTCTTTACTCACTCATATTGTTTGGAGCAGCTGCTATTCTTCCGGCTTAGAAAGGGCTGGATGGAACAATTTACAGAAGCTGCTAACACTGCCTCTGCATCAGCCAGAGGAACTGATTCGGAGTCGCCTAGGAACTGGTTCCTTCTCGGTCAAGGAGTAAGTACTCTGCCTTCACAGTACTTGGGAACAAAGGGCAAAGCTGGGGTCTGAAACTTGGGTTGTAGGGCATTGCTCTACAGATGGCCTGCGAGACTAGGCCAAACACCACTCTCTGTATACAAAACAGATTGATTACACAGTTTAACATCAGTAATTAAATGTCTGAAAATTCTATTTCCTCCTCTTAAGACTACCAAAGAAGTTATAGTACAGTTTTTCAGATTGCTTTGACTTGTATGTCTGCAGCAGAAACTGACACAGGGAAGGGCTTTTGATTATTCTAGCTAGTGGTAGAATAGTGCAATTTGTAAATTGTGAATAATGTCCAGTTCGTCCTGTTGACTGGAGGTACAGACTCCAAAGTGCTGGTTTCAGTGCCAGAATTTAGGGATGAATTTGACCGATATGAGCATACCTAGAGAGGGCGAGTCCTCATAATAATTTCCTTAATATGGCCGCCATATCAAACTGGGTGGCACTACAAAAATGTTGCCACCTTTACCAACATACTATAAAGGAACAATCCCATCAGACCAGGCAATGAATTCTAAATTAAAATGCACTTTATTTGTTGAGATGCAATAGCTAGTTTAGAAATTACAAATATAATCATATGGTTTTATACTGAGAATTTCTAAATTGGGGCCTTCTCAAGGGAGTTAATTTCATGTCTAGCCTTGATGGTTGGGACTAAATACAGGATTTACTTTAAAGTTTTGCCCCCTATTAAAAATATAATTCAGGGCAAGTTTATTTGTATTTTACTCAGTGCTTCAGGTGCTTTCAGCATAATATCATGTCTAACAGAGAATGAAATTTTTAATTCCTGTAATTCATAACCTGTTAGGACTTGGCTACCTTCCTTTGCAGGTTGGGGCAGGGACATGGCTTTTAAATGCTACACTGTAGAAACTCAATGTATACCAAGAGCAAATGACTTAAACTTGTCAGCCAGGTTGCAGTGTGTTATTTAATCAGCCTGCTTAGGAACCTGACTCTGACAACTGCTCAGAACCCCACTCTCCTTCTGATATCAGTGGGAATGCAGGTGGTCAGCACTCCACAGGATCAAGCTGACAGAAGTTAGTCCCAGAGCAGCTGATGGTGGAAGTAGGAGATTGTGCCAATTAAGGCAGGATTAGGACATGGCAGTACTTCCAGACAGAAAAAGGTAATACATCAGAAAATTAACCTGCAGAGCTTACTTGCAGCCTGAATATACACATGACCGCCCTGTCCCATTCATGCTCATTACAGCATTGTTGCTTAGAACACTGTATTCTGAAAGCAGACCTACCAATTGTCACTCTTCCCTGGATCACTGGTAAAGTCTACAGTAGGGGTGGGCAAACTTTTTGGCTCGAGGGCCACATCTGGGTATGGAAATTGTATGATGGGCCATGAATGCTCATGAAATCTGGGGTTGGGGTGCTGGAGGGGGTGAGGGCTCCAGCGGGGGTCTGTGCTCTGGGGAGGGGCCAGAAATGAGGAATTCAGGGTGCAGAAGGGGGCTCCAGGCTGGGACAGGGGGTTGGGGTGTGGGATTGGGGGCCTCCAGCTGGGCGTGCGGGCTCTGGGGTGGGGCTGGGGATGCAGGAGGGTGCTCCGGGCTGGGACCGAGGGGTTTGGAGGGTGAGAGGAGATCAGGGGTGCAGGCTCCGGGCGGCCCTTACCTCAAGCAGCTCCCAGAAGCAGCGGCATGTCCCTTCTCCGGCACTTACACGGAGGTGTGGCCAGGTGGCTCTGCGTGCTGCCCTGTCCACAGGCCAGAGCTGGAAGAAGAACCCAGGAATCCTGTTACCCAGTATTACACGGTTGTCTCCCAAATAGTTGTGTAGCCCGTTGGCCAAGTTTGTTAGTGTGGCATGTCTTCTAGTGGCTTATCCATATAGAGGATAACAGTCTACTTCTAATACCAGTTACTCCTTTAGCTCAAATGGTGAAGGTCTCCATGGTTATCTTAGGTTTCTTTGTGCCACCTTGCCGGTGATTCATGTGATGGGGGAAATAGTATGTGGTCATGCTATTAAACTGTATCATAATGTTGTTGTTGCACATGGAGCTGCACAAACATTTTCAGCTATGTGAAAAGAGTAGGAAACAAAGATAAGAAAATAACCTCTGTAGATCCAGGTTGCAGGTGCTGTGCTCCCTTTTCTAGTTGAGAATCCCTGCTATAGGCTTTGCAATGTCACTGTGCCACCACTGTGACAATCTGTCTTAGGCTCATGCTACAACTCTTTTGGTTTATGACTGACTTGGGTCAACCCAGCTCTTCTTGACATTATTGATAGTCTGTTCTTTTTGGAAGACAGCAATCCGTAGAAGTGGCTGAAAATCCTCCTGGACAGTCTGTCTCCTTATTGCTCCATGACTGACCTTTTCCCAATAGTAGTATTTGCTGGCTTATCCGAATTGGAACAGACTCATTCTCTGCTACTTTCACAAATTCCCAAAGCAGGTTTTGGATGTTCATGTTCAGGAAATTAACCATAAAGGATTTTGTTTCTTGTGCAGTAAATCCTACTCACTAAACACTGTCTTAGTGTTCTTAATGCTAAGATTAATATTAATCTTAGAAAAATCTTTTGTTTCATGTATAAAATATATAATACTTGTACTTGCCTTTCATTTAAATGACAGCAAGGTAGGATTTGCTATTCCTTATCAAGTTGCCAAGCAAGTTCCATATGAGGAGAGATTAAAGAGGCTAGGACTTTTCAGCTTGGAAAAGAGGAGACTAAGGGGGATATGATAGAGGTATATAAAATCATAAGTGATGTGGAGAAAGTAGATAAGGAAAAGTTATTTACTTATTCCCATAATACAAGAACTAGGGGCCACCAAATGAAATTAATAGGCAGCAGGTTTAAAACAAATAAAAGGAAGTTCTTCTTCACATAGCACACAGTCAACTTGTGGAACTCCTTGCCTGAGGAGGTTGTGAAGGCTAAGACTATAACAGCATTTAAAAGAGAACTGGATAAATTCATGGAGGTTAAGTCCATTAATGGCTATTAGCCAGGATGGGTAAGGAATGGTGTCCGTAGCCTCTGTTTGTCAGAGGGTGGAGATGGATGGCGGGAGCGAGATCACTTGATCATTACCTGTTAGGTTCGCTCCCTCTGGGGCACCTGGCATTGGCCACTGTCGGTAGACAGGATACTGGGCTAGATGGACCTTTGGTCTGACCCAGTACGGCCGTTCTTATGTTCTTATGACTGCTTCATTTGGCAGAAAAACATTCACTTGAAGTCAACAAGGAGTCCGGTGGCACCTTAAAGACTAACAGATTTATTTGGGTATAAGCTTTCATGGGTAAAAACCATCACTTCTTCAGATTCTTCACATTCACTTGAAGTGTAATTTATTTCAGTGAAACAGAGCAGGTTAGCATTTAGTAAAAAGTCATTGAGAATACCTAGACTAGTGTTCCAGAAAGATACACTGGCAGCTGAACTAGCACTTTCATGATCTGTCTGTCTGTCTATCGTTTTACTGAACTTGTAATGTCAGTTGACTTTTTTTTTGGAATATGAACTGCATTGCAAAAGTAAACCTTTATTGGACTACATATACACTTCATAAATGTACTGCCATATTGTTGTTAATCATAGAAATGTAGGGCTGCGAGACCTGGAGAGGTTATCTAGTTCAGCCCCCTGTGCTGAGGCAGGACCACGTAAACTTAGACCATCTCTGACAAGTGTTTGTCTAACGTGTTCTTAAAAACCTCCAGTGACAGGGATTCCACGACCTCCCTAGGAAGCCTGTTCTAGTGCTTAACTATCCTTAGTTAGAAAGTTTTTCCTAATATCTACCCTAAATCTCCCTTGCTGCAGATTAATCTGATTACTACCTTCAGTGGACATGGAAAATAATTGATCACCAACCTCCTTATTAATCAGCAGCTCTCCTCATATTTGAAGATTATCAGGTCTCCCCTCAGTCTTTACATACCCAGTTTTTAATCTTTTCTCACAGGTCAGCTTTTCTGAACCTTTTACATTTTTGTTGCTATCTCAACACTCTATCTAGTTTTGTTCACACCTTTCATGAAGAGTGATGCCCAAAACTGGACACACTACTCCAACTGAGGCCTCGCCAGCACTGAATAGAGCGTGATAGTTACCTCCTCTGTCTTGCATACGACGCTTCTGTTAATGCACCCCAGAATACTAGTCTTTTTTTGCAAATGCATCATGTTATTCCACTCATACTCAATTTTCTGATTTCCTCCCCCCCCCCATATGCTTGTGCTATTCTTTTGTAATGGTATATCCTTGAACCAATAATTAAGAGGAGATTTTTGTTAAATGAAGAAAATAGTGCTAGAATCAATTATCTATATAAAAGATAGATTTGTTATCTAAAGATTGCCACAACTTTCATAGCAGCAGATTTATGGGGATTTTTTCTTTCTTGTGCTTGTTAACTTACAAACAGTAGGAGTATAAAATCTGATCATCTTTGGCTTTGATCGAGGGCTCCACAAAGAGGCTGCAGTGTCAGATCTGTAACATAAACTCCCTTTGCCCAGGTGTCTTTTGGGCATCACAGTTATGTTGGCATTAACAACAACAAGAACAAAACTTTCAGCAGAGAGAGTAAACATCTCTTCCCCTTTGTCAGGTTTAATTTCTCTGTTTTGTCTGATGTTGTCCTACTAATCCTCTGGTTGTCCATAATATCATCCATGCAAAACACAGTAGAGAAGATCTGAAATTCTAATATAAAGAAAAGCCAAGCAGAGTGGTTATAAGAACTTTTTCAGGCCACCCTAAACAAAGAAATAGAGCACAGTGTTTCCCACCTCCTCCACTTTTCCCCACAGATCATACGTAAAGAACTTGAAAAAGAAAACTTTAGCCAGATTGTTTAGTGGAAGAGTTCACACTTTTTGAAAAATGCTTCCTTCACTAGATGAGAAGAACAAAGTCTGAGTAAAGACTGATATTTCAGATACTGGTGATAGCCATTTTGCAGGAAAATGGTATTATTCATTATACTAATGGTGCAGAAGATGACTACTAGTAATAATACCTAGCTCTTATAAAGCGCTTCATGAATAGATTTCGGAATGTTCTGCAAAGGAGGCAAGTATTGTTATCACCGTTTTACAGATAGGGAAACTGAGGAGAGGAAAGGTGATGTGAGCTGACCAAGGTCACACAGCAGGCCAGTGGCAGAGCCATGAATTAGAACCTAGGTCTCTTGAGTGAGTTCATTACTCCAGCCACTAAGCAACACTGCCTCCACTATAAAACAATTGTAAACCAGGTTCCATCATGCATTAAATGTAAACTGAAACTTGAAAAAAGAATACAAAAAATAATCCTTTCCACATTCTCACTAAGCTGCTGAGTGTCATAGTGAACAAGATTTGAGACCATTTTCAACAAATTTGTACATCGTTATGTTTTCCCCTTTTTTACAAGCCACTGAAGTTTAAGTACCTCAGTTGCTACTCCTCCCCCCACCATACTAAAATATCTCTATGCCAGTGGTCCCCAAACTGTGGAGTGTGCCCCCATAGGGGGTGTGTGGAGGAATGTTCGGGGGGCATGGTTGGGGGCAGGCCAGCCCCCATGGGGGGCAGGGAGGGAACGCTATCCAGCCGTGCTCTGCCCCCAAATCCGCTCCTGGCCCCAGCCCCAACTGTGGCGCCACTCCGGCCCTGTCTCCCGGCCTTGACCACGCACGGTTCCTGGTCGCGGCCCGCTCTCAGCCCTGTCTTTCCACTGGGGTTCTGGCCCCATTCCCCACCGTGCTGGCTCCCCACCATGGCTCTTCCCTGGCCACCGACTGTGGCTTATTGGGTTGGGGTGCAGAAAGTGTGGGGACCACTGGCCTATGCTTAGTGATAGACATCAGCACAGTGCATGTAGAATCTGCATTTGAATAGGCAGAAAAGCAAGTGTAATTCAGTATCAACTGGTTTGGATACCAATGAATGCTTTATTTTAATATGTGGAAGTAGGGTGGGTAGTTCTAACTTTTTTTCTCCATAGTTATACCTCTCTTTGGGGTGCCGTGATATTGCCAGTGTAGTGCATGTTGGGAATTGAACTTGGAAGGAGTATGATAGGTAATTGTGAGATTGTACTTATGGCTTTTTGAAAAGATGAAGAGAGAGGTCAATGGGTGCTTTTTAGGGAAGTTAGGCTGGCTTCTGAGTTTTGTTTTTACATTTTTGCCTAAAAATTGATTCAGTAGAGGAAATGGTATTTGTTTTGTTTAAAATATGTTTGTAAGTGCAGATTTTCCGTTGTGTGAAGGAGGTTGGACACCGGTTCAAAATACTGTATTAGGAGCTGCATGAAAATAGCTGCACACAAATGCCGGGTGCAGTGCCGCGAGTTTTACTGGTGCTACAAAACCAAGAATAATATTTCATATTCTTGATTGTCACCGGCTGGCACCTTGCCTGTGAGCTGACTGTTTACATATATACAGAAATATTTTATAGAGCACTTCTCTAACAATATGGACTCTGACTTCTACTGGATGATTGCATATAACGTCACTGCTCAGAAAGAGAGCTGCCACTATCAGAAGGCTCACAAGTACCAGTTTTAGTCAGGAATTGAAGATTGAGTGTGATGAAGAGTTTGTGTGCTGGGGAGTTTCCATGTGATTTGATAGATCTTTGTGCTGAGGAAAATTGGGTAGGTGAAGTTTTCTTGTACAGCTCAGATGGTGCTGATTGTTTAGTGTAGCACCACCTTGTAGGTGAGGAGGATTAAGAGCCACGTTGATGATCCTTCCTCACAAGCGTGGTAAGAGCAGGCATGTGATGTGGTCTCAGGATTGAGGGAAAGTGATGATACCACTGTTGCTGCTGTTCTTAGCAACAGAATGTTTTCTTTTTCACAGGGTAATACCTTTGCCCAGAAAATTAATGATAATAATAATAATTAATAATAATTTCTGTTTTGGAATATTTTGGAGGGCAGTCCTTAAATGTTGTTCTTGATATACAGGTGAAACATCTGTATGGTAGATTGTTCTCCATGCAGCTAAAATTTAGTGCTCTGTGAACTGCATGCTTTATTTATCTGAAATTTTCATACTGGAATGCCTTCCTATGACAGAAGCAAAGTGTAGCAAAGTGAAGAGCAAAAAACTAATTTTTTGGAGCTCTGTGAAATCTATCTTAAAGAGACAGGGTGAAATTAAACATACTTTAAAGATGGACATGTTGTATTTGGTGCGACACCCTTCAATAAAATTTCATTATTTTTAGAAAAACAAGTGGATTAAGAAGCTCACAAACTGTATATTCAAAGGCCACCTTTTTTTACCACTGGATGTAGGGTAGGCAAATATGTTTAGAAACATGTCAGCATGTATTGGTAACTTAATTTTTTTGTAAAGATCAAATGAGGTGGGATATATTTTTAAAAACAAAGTTTCTAGACTTTAATGTGCAGAAGAAACATATTGATTTTATTTCAAAACAATTGTAGAGGCAAATCACTTACGCCCAAATTATGCCCTGTGGTATGCACATGCAATTCCCACTAAAGTACAATGAGATTTTTGCACATATGTTGGATGGCGGAATTTAGCTTGTCTCTATGACTTATGCAGCAGAACATGATCCTCTTCACCCCTCAAATTGTTTGAGATGACAATTAAAATGATCTAAGTGGTGCATCTTTTGGCGTGTGTGGGAGAGCCCCCGGAGGAAATAAACAATGAGCTGCATCTCAGGACCCCTGCCTGATCATTTCAGAAACAGGTAGTAAAATCTGGACTAGTTCATGACTTTATTGAATACAACTAAATGATCTGTTCTGGGGTGGATAACAAGGTCTCCTGGGTCCAGAGGAGTTTCATGCAGGTTACAACAGATACCAGCTAATTGGAGTTTACCTTGAGTCATCAGATGTCTCAAAACAGGTGGTTCTAAAGGAAATGGGGGATAAATATCAACATCCCGGAGTTGAGTCATGAACTGTAATTGTGCCCTGCTGGGCATCAGGTGACTCCTTGTGAGCTAGTCAGCTGTAATAAGGACATATAGCCTCTCCTGCAGCAGCACAGCTTAAAGAAGAATGAAATGAATCTTTGTGCATTATGTGAATTGCTGCACCTGGGGCATTACAATGCTTGAGCACTCAGACTCATTAACTGTTGGACATGGGATTATGGGTAACATTTCCTCAGATGTAGTGAGCAATGACAACCTCAGAACAGCCTTCCTCATCCTGTCTTGCCAGGCTTTGGTCATACATGACATAGTGCAGTAAATTAATATATATTTTCATAGTGCATCTTTTCCCTCTTGGTGTTTTTACTTTCAGTGAAGAGATATTTCTTCACCTGCTCTCTCAGAATCCTCGTGCTTCTGAATTTTTCTACTCATGAGTTAAGTGCAATATTATTTTATGTTGTCTGTGTAATGAAGAGTAATTGTTATCAAGTTGCAAAAATATGTAATTTTTAGATGATGGGTATTAAAAACAGATGCCAAAATATGGGTGTTATTCCAACTCTAGCATTTTCATGTTAAAGTACTGTTTATTTTTAATATCAAAGAGAAAAGGTGGATGGACCAATTGGACCAATTTCTGTTGGTGAAAGAGAGAAGCTTTCAAGCTTACACAGAGCTCTTCTTCAGATCGGGGAAAGGTACTTATGTCACAGCTATACACAAGGTGGAACAGATTGTTTAGCATAAGTAGGTAACATATTGCAAGAGACCATTCAAAGTGAAGTGGCCTTTGTAGTCATAGAACAAAAAAAGTGGGGAGGTGCTAGTTGGTTATAAATTGTTGTAATGAGCCATAAATTCAGTGTCTTTATTAAGACCATGATTTTTAGTGACTAGCAAAGTTATGAATTTAAGCTCCCACGCTTATCTTTTGAAAGTGTTGTGCAGGTTTCCTTTGAAGTTGAGGACTAAGAGATGAGATATGGAGTGATCGCTTTGTGAAAGTGCTGGTCCTTGGGCAATATGGTGGTTTTGTCTTTTAGCATTTTCCTTTGTGAATTTATTCAAAAGCATAGTGATGTCTAGTTTCACCCACATAGTAGTTACTGGGGCATTTAGTGCACTGGATGAGGTACACAACATGTAGCATGTGTAGGACCCATGGATCTTGAAAGGTTTTAATATCACACATTTTTAGGAATAGTGGAGCGTGTGTGTACCTCATGTGGATCCCTGCCATTAGGATGATATGATAATCCCAATGGAACTCTTGTGAGGGTTTTAATGCTTTTGCTTTGAAATCATTTTTGTGTTGTAATTTCACTGTAAAGGCTTTTTCATATGTTCTCTCTAGACTTGTGTTGAATTTGTCATGCAACTGCTGCACCCAAGTAATTCTTTGTTGAGGTGAATGGAGAGCTGATACTAGGTTGAAAAGAATCTGCTAAGCATGCACAATAGTTAGCTACTTTTCAAGTGTTACCATTTCAGCTATATTTCTAAATTAGAAAAGAGCACTTAAGGCAGTACTCTAAATGGTATGGATAGTTGTGTTTTGTCCTCTGAATTCAATTTAATACCCAACAATGTATCAAGATTCAGGTCAGTTTGATCTTGATATAACTGAGAGAACCCAGAAAATAATGGTTTATACTAGAAACGCTATAACAATCTTAATGATACGGGCCCTAGTTAAGCAAGGTACTTAAGCACATGCCTAACTTTAAGCATGTGAGCAGTGGACTATGCGTGTGCTTAATACTAAGCACATGCTGAAGTACCTCCTTGAATCTGAGCCCCAGACATAAATATAATGCTCAAATTAGTCCTTCTTTCTTAAACAAAAGTTTATGCTTTTTGGGTGGTGGGGGGAGAACCTCTTTGAAATGAAACGTTAGGTACATTGGATGGATAATGTGGTCCTGTGTGTTTTGTGCTTGAATGTATATTGCTGATTCTATGTAGCAAAAACTCAATGCACTACTGTAGCTATAGCTATTCAATAATTATCTGTTGCATATTCCTTGAGAGCTTTTTTAAGCCACTGGAGATGTAGTTTGCCTTCACTGCCCTTTAAATTTAACTGAACATTTCTTCTTGAGACTGTGTGAGTTGTGCTTAATAATGGAATCTTTTCCAAACTGTTCCAAAGCTGTTTAAATTAGGTTACTGTGGCATGTTAAAAAATACCCTGTAAATACTACTACTAAATGCAGTAATTATGTTTTGTATTTTTCGTCTGTTGAAAAGAAACAAAGGTTATAGCAAAGCCATTACCGTCTTTCTGTAACTTGATATGTTTTATCTAAATAGCAGTGAGGTAGCTTAAAATAGGTTCCGGGAGGAGAATAATCAGCTTTTAGTAGTTGACAACGATGGTTCCTTTTTCTGTCTTGAATGGTATTGGTTCTGGTGATCCATAACCTTAGTTTGGAAATGAGACACAACCTATTACTTGTGTAACCTATACCCACACGCCTTTCAAGTAGGTAGTGTGTGTATTTGGTGCTATTTTACGGTAAGTGATATTCTGAAGCTGTGTGCCTTTCTTGTATGGCAAACTTTTCTGCATACTCAGGGCACACTGCAAGCTTTTTCTCTGAAAAGGACGACAGAACAAACAACTTTAAAGGCCTTCATTCTTATCCCTATGAAGAATAACAAGCCTTTGACCCTGCTTGTGAAGTGCTGGGACTGTGGCCATGTTGTGAGTAAACATTCATCAAAAAGATGCAGGCTCCCAGATGTAGACTCAGTTGAAAGATGCTGTAAATCTTTTGAGCCTTCCTTGCTGTTTTCACCTAGCCAAAGACTGAGTTAGATCGTGTCAAAGTCAGATTCAGGACTCACAATTTGTTAGACCACTCTGTTTATTAGCACAGCACTCTGCTAATACACCCAGATAATGTGAGCCCCATGCAAGACCCACACTACCTTATTTTATACAGATTAAAAAGGGCGCGAACTTAACAAGAGGACAAAGAAAGCAGAACTGACAAGTTTACCTGAGGCTAGACATACATAGTTAATTTCCGTACTAACTTTTACCAATCTCTGTTTAATGTTCCACCATTAGCTTAAGTGGACTCATTGTTTATGCCTTAATGTTTCTTTTCCTGACACCTGTATTTCAACATTCCTTATTTCTGCTTAAAGGTACATACAGCATTTCTTTAATCCATTCTATTTTTACAATATAATTCATTCTACTTTCACAATCGTCTGCTGTTAAGGATCAGAATACAGCAGCATCTCAGATATTATTAAAAGTTTATTAATAAACATATTACAGAACTTTCTTATAACACTGCGTAGCTGTATTGATTTAAATGCACAATATATCACAAATTTGTCACTTAATCCCCTGTAAAAATAGGCATAATTCAGAACTGAAATCCTCTCCAGTACAGCAAAGTTTCCTAAATTTGCTTTACTCTTGCTAAGTATTGGTGCTAATTTCAGTATCATTTGGCAACATATACTAACGGTTAATTTCCCCCTCCCTTTTTCCCCCCTGATGAATGCTTGTTTAGTTCAGCATTGATGGATTGCATCTGCTTCCAATGGTTTAAGACTTTGTTTAAGAAGTAACATATTTTCAGATCATTCAGAACTATTACATATTTCAGAAAAGCAGCACCATACCATAAATACATTAACAGATTATAAAGACAGAAGGGACTACAGTGATCATTTAGTCTGACCTCCTGTATAAGACTCTAGAACTTCCCCAAATTAATTTCTATTTGAACTAGATTAAGTCTTCCCTCTCAGCCTTTACACATGTTGGAGATTGGGGAGAAAGATTATTTTAAAGATTTAAGAGGATGCATGCCAGTCAAATAGAAGTGAGTTTTTAGACGTCATCAATTCTTCCAGGGGAAAAAAAAGGGAAAATTCCTCAGTTCCATCTTCAACAAAGAATCCATCAAAAAGCAAACCGGAATTATGTTGTTGTGCATTTTGATTCTCTGCAGCAGCCCAGGAATCTGTACCCTTTTGTCCCCTTCAGGATTCTTGGAGGGGGAATGCAGAACAAAGGTAAATGTTTGAAGGAAACAGAATAGCCACTCCAGTCCATTTATAGAATACAGCACAGTACACGGTAAGCTCTTTCACTGCCAGGTAGCAGCACGGTGTGAGAGAACTTTGCTTCGGTTCAAGGAGCTAAACTATAATCTGGGAAAACCTCTTCCTTTATTAGTAACAAGCCGTACTATCTTGATACTAATACTCTGTGTTCCAATTGGGCCAAATATGGTTTCATTGAGGGAAGATGATATACAGAAATGAGGTAACCTTTTAAGAGACAGGTGAAACAGCACAGCACCAGTTGGCAAGAGGAAAACCAAATCGCTGGGTCTGTGGATGTAGTAGCTTGGTTTCCTATCAATACTAGGTGCTTGACCCTGACTCAGGCCTGGTGTACACTATGAGTTTAGTTCGAATTTAGCAGCGTTAAATCGAATTAACCCTGCACCCGTCCACACAACGAAGCCATTTACTTCGAAATAAAGGGCTCTTAAAATCTATTTCTGTACTTCTCCCCGACGAGGGGAGTAGCGCCGAAATCGACATTGCCATTTCGAATTAGGGTTAGTGTGGCCGCAATTTGACGGTATTGGCCTCCGGGAGCTATCCCACAGTTCACCATTGTGACCGCTCTGGACAGCAATCTGAACTCGGATGCACTGGCCAGGTAGACAGGAAAAGCCCCGCGAACTTTTGAATTTCATTTCCTGTTTGCCCAGTGTGGAGAGCACAGGTGACCACACAGAGCTCATCAGCACAGGTAACCATGTAGTCCGAGAATCGAAAAAGAGCACCGGCGTACGGGAGGTACTGGATCTGATCGCTGTATGGGGAGAGGATTCCGTGCTAGCAGAACTACGTTCCAAAAGACGAAATGTCAAAACATTTGAAAAAGTCACTATCTTTTAAAAATCATGTATTCTTTATTAATTGATTATAAACATAGGGAGAGAACTGACAAGGTAGCCCGGTTGGGGTTTGGGAGGAGGATAGGAGGAAAGGAAAGGGCCACTAAAAAAGTTCAAAATAATGACAGCCTTTTGCTTGGGCTGTCCACTGGGGTGGAGTGGGAGGGTGCACGGAGCCTCCCCGCCCCCCCCCCCCCCGCGTTCTTACACGTCTGGGTGAGGAGGCTATGGAACATGGTGAGGGGGGAAGGTGGTTATACTCTGTGATCCTGCTGCCGTTCCTGAAGCTCCACCAGACACCGGAGCATGTCCGTTTGATCACGCAGCAGCCCCAGCGTTGCAGCCTGCCACCTCTCATCTCGAGCGTCCCTCATGGCCTCACGTTCACTGGCATCTTTCCTGTACTTTGATACCGTGTCCTTCCACTCATTCAGATGAGCTCTTTCATTGCGGGTTGATTCCATGATTTCAGAGAACATTTCGTCTCGCATCCTTTTTTTTTCGCCGCCTTATCTGAGATAGCCTTCGGGACGGAGGAGGGAGGCTTGAAAAAAGGGAGAGAAGTCTTTAAAAAGATACATTTTACAGAACAATGCTTATACTCTTTCACGGTGAACAACACTATTCAAATTACATGTGATTTCGGTACAAGGTCGCACTTTGCATCTTAATATTGAGTGCCTGTGGCTTTGGTGTTAGAGATCACAGACGCAGGTCCGGGCAACAGAATTCAGCTTGCATGCGGCCATGGTAAGCCATTGTCTTTCGGCTTCTGCAGCCTTCCTAAAAGCAGCGCCTTCCTTTCCCACATACCAAGCAAAGCCTGTTGAGTGCTGCGGTTTTCCTGTTAACATGCAGCAGCAGAAACCAAACTAACCCCCCGATCCAATTCTCTCGGATGATCGCTTTATCCCTCCCCCCACCGAGTGGCTGGTATCAGGGAAGATCCCTGCAGAAACCAAACTAACCCCCCCCCCATCCAATTCTCTGGGATGATCGCTTTACCCCTCCCCCCACCGCGTGACTGGTATCAGGGAAGATCCCTGCTAGCCAAACGCGAAAAGCTCAGTGCCAATGATCCCCCCACCCCCCCTTGGCTAACTGCAGGGAAGGATTTCTTTTCAGCCACGGGCAAACAGCCCAGTAGGAATGGCCACCTCTGTCCACTTAATTAAATTCCCGTATTTCAACTAGGTTACCATGAACGATATCACTCTCCTGAGGATAACACAGCGAGATCAAGAACGGGATGTTGCTTGAATGCCAGCAAACACCGGGACCATACGCTGCCAGGCGTTGTCATGCAATGATACCAGATTACTTGCTACTAGCATGGTGTGGTAAAGTGTCCTACCATGGAGGACGGAATAAGGCTGCACTGCCCAGAAACCTTCTGGAAAGGCTTTTGGAGTACCTCCAGGAGAGCTTCATGGAGATGTCCCTGAAGGATTTCCGCTCCACCCCCAGACACGTTAACAGACTTTTCCAGTAGCTGTACTGGCCGCGAATGCATCCCAAGTCCTCAGGGGAAATTAATCATTAAAAAACGCTTGCTTTTAAACAATGTTTTATATTTACAAAGGTACACTCACCAGAGGTCCCTTCCATGGCTTCAGGGTCTGGGATAATGCCTTGAGAGGGTTGGGAGGGTACTTCATTCAGGCTGAGAAAAAGATCCTGGCTGTTGGGGAGAACGGAGTGCTGTGTGCTCTTGCAAGCTCGTCGTCCTCCTCCTCATCTTCCCCGTCCGCAAAATCCTCAGGCATGGCTGAGATTACCCCCTCCTCGGAATCCACGGTCAAGGGTGGGGTAGTGGTGGCAGCCCCCCCTAGAATTGCATGCAGCTCAGCGTAGAAGCGGCATGTCTGCGGCTCTGACCCGGAGCGACCGTTTGCCTCCTTTTTTTTTTTTTTCTTTTGATAGGCTTGTCTGAGCTCCTTAACTTTCACGTGGCACTGATATGAGTCCCTATTGTGGCCTCTCTCCATCATGCCCTTGGAGATTTTTTCAAATGTTTTGACATTTCGTCTTTTGGAACGTAGTTCTGCTAGCACGGAATCCTCTCCCCATACAGCGATCAGATCCAGTACCTCCCGTACGCCGGTGCTCTTTTTCGATTCTCGGACTACATGGTTACCTGTGCTGATGAGCTCTGTGTGGTCACCTGTGCTCTCCACACTGGGCAAACAGGAAATGAAATTCAAAAGTTCGCGGGGCTTTTCCTGTCTACCTGGCCAGTGCATCCGAGTTCAGATTGCTGTCCAGAGCGGTCACAATGGTGAACTGTGGGATAGCTCCCGGAGGCCAATACCGTCAAATTGCGGCCACACTAACCCTAATTCGAAATGGCAATGTCGATTTCGGCGCTACTCCCCTCGTCGGGGAGAAGTACAGAAATAGATTTTAAGAGCCCTTTATTTCGAAGTAAATGGCTTCGTTGTGTGGACGGGTGCAGGGTTAATTCGATTTAACGCTGCTAAATTCGAACTAAACTCATAGTGTACACCAGGCCTGAGTCAGGGTCAAGCACCTAGTATTGATAGGAAACCAAGCTACTACATCCACAGACCCAGCGATTTGGTTTTCCTCTTGCCAACTGGTGCTGTGCTGTTTCACCTGTCTCTTAAAAGGTTACCTCATTTCTGTATATCATCTTCCCTCAATGAAACCATATTTGGCCCAATTGGAACACAGAGTATTAGTATCAAGATAGTACGGCTTGTTACTAATAAAGGAAGAGGTTTTCCCAGATTATAGTTTAGCTCCTTGAACCGAAGCAAAGTTCTCTCACACCGTGCTGCTACCTGGCAGTGAAAGAGCTTACCGTGTACTGTGCTGTATTCTATAAATGGACTGGAGTGGCTATTCTGTTTCCTTCAAACATTTACCTTTGTTCTGCATTCCCCCTCCAAGAATCCTGAAGGGGACAAAAGGGTACAGATTCCTGGGCTGCTGCAGAGAATCAAAATGCACAACAACATAATTCCGGTTTGCTTTTTGATGGATTCTTTGTTGAAGATGGAACTGAGGAATTATCCCTTTTTTTTCCCCTGGAAGAATTGATGACGTCTAAAAACTCACTTGCTTTCAAAGGAAATAATATTTCCTTTGAAAGCAAGCTGTGATCGAAGGGGGGAGGGTGGTTTGCTTACAGGGAATGAGTCAATCAAGGGGGCAGGTTTTCAACAAACAGAACTTTCACACCGTAGTCTGGCCAGTCATGAAACTGGTTTTCAAAGCTTATCTGATGTGCAGCGCTTCCTGGTGTGCTCTTCTAATCGCCCTGGTGTCTGGCTGTGCGTAATCAGCGGCCAGGCGATTTGCCTCAGCCTCCCACCCCGCCATAAAGGTCTCCCCCTTACTCTCACAGAGATTGTGGAGCACACAGCAAGCAGCAATAACAATGGGAATATTGGTTTGGCTGAGGTCTGAGCGAGTCAGTAACGTGCGCCAGCGACCCTTTAAACGTCCAAATGCACATTCTACCACCATTCTGCACTTGCTAGGGTGACCAGACAGCAAGTGTGAAAAATCGGGATGGGGGTGGGGGGTAATGGGAGCCTATATAAGAAAAAGACCCAAAAATCGGGACTGTCCCTATAAAATCGGGACATCTGGTCACCCTAGCACTTGCTCAGCCTGTAGTTGAACAGCTCCTGACTACTGTCCAGGCTGCCTGTGTATGGCTTCATGAGCCATGGCATTAAGGGGTAGGCTGGGTCCCCAAGGATAACTATAGGCATGTCAACATCCCCAACGGTTGTTTTCTGGTCTGGGAATTAAATCCCTTGCTGCAGCCATTTAAACAGAGTAGTGTTCCTGAAGATGCGAGCGTCATGAACCCTTCCCGGCCATCCCACGTTGATGTTGGTGAAACGTCCCTTGTGATCCACCAGTGCTTGCAGCACCATTGAAAAGTACCCCTTGCGGTTTATGTACTGGCTACCCTGGTGCTCCGGTGCCAAAATAGGGATATGGGTTCCATCTATCGCCCCACCACAGTTAGGGAATCCCATTGCAGCAAAGCCATCCACTATGACCTGCACATTACCCAGAGTCACACAATTCCTGACTGACCGGTAGCTGTCTGATGTTGCAAGCTTCCACAGGGCTATCACCACTCGCTTCTCAACTGTGAGGGCTGCTCTCATCTTGGTATTCTGGCGCTTCAGGGCAGGGGAAAGCAAGTCACAAAGTTCCATGAAAGTGCCCTTACGCATGCGAAAGTTTCGCAGCCATTGGGAATCGTCCCACACCTGCAACAATATGCGGTCCCACCAGTCTGTGCTTGTTTCCCGGGCCCAGATTCGGCGTTCCACGGCTATAATGTGCCCCATTAACAGCATGATCTCCAAAGCGCCTGGGCCCACGGTTTGATAGAATTCTGTGTCCATGTCCTCATCACTCTCGTCGCCGCGCAGCCGTAGCCGACTCCTGCTCGCCTGGTTTTGCAGGTTCTGGTTCAGCATAAACTGCACGATAACGCGCGAGGTGTTTACAATGCTCATGACTGCTGTCTTGAGCTGAGCGGGCTCCATGCTTGCAGTGGTATGGCATCTGCACTGTTCACCCAGGAAAAAAGGCGCGAAACGGTTGTCTGCCATTGCTTTCCCAGGGGGAGGGGGAGTATGTACCCAGAACCACCCGCGACAATGTTTTTGGCCCCATCAGGCATTGGGATCTCAACCCAGAATTCCAATGAGCGGGGGAGACCGTGGGAACTATGGGATAGCTATGGGATAGCTACCCACAGTGCAACGCTCCGGAAGTCGACGCTAGCCTCAGTACATGGACGCACACCGCCGAATTAATGTGCTTAGTGTGGCCGCATACACTCGACTTTATACACTCGGTTGCCAAAAATCGAAATCTGTAAATTCGGATTAATCCCGTAGTGTAGACATACCCTCACTTGCATCACATTGCTCTCTTCATTATGTTAGTAATAATAGACTCCTTAACCCAATATGTATTCTTCAGATCAATAATGCACAAGATAAGTACAATGAAATTTCACCTAAATATTTCTTCTTCCTTATTAATACCTTCCAAGAATTCATGAAGTCTGGTTGTGGATGACTTCCTGAATAAAGAAGAAATTGATGAAAATGCTAGTGAACAAAAACATGTGGTGCACTCTGTATATGTGTATGTGTTTAGGATACTGTACCTTATAAACAGCTAGCTTCTGATGCTATTTATCTTTAACACTAGAAACAAAATGGTTCAAAGTTCTATTGACAGAAGAGAGGCTGAAATTGCATAGATATCCTGCATTAAAGATGTTGCATAACAAATGGAGCAAGAAATCAGGGCACTTAGAATGCTGTACAATTAAAGGAGTAAATCTTAGGTTAAACTCTGGCTGACTGGAGTCTCAAGGGAATTACAAGTGTGTTTTTTGTCAGTAAGATTCAGTTTGTGTGACCTCTCATAATTGTTGCAGATGTTCCCAAACGAAACTCTGTAAAGCTGTATGCTGTAAGTAATACTGCATGTGTGGTAATTCAGTGGCAAGGTATTCTTGTCAAAATAAAATCACATTAAGAACAATACTAACCTCTGTTCCTAATAATGCCTTTACTAATTGAAACTGAGTAAGTTTAGTATTTTTATTATGTAGTTTTAAGATATTTTTCTACTGCATGGATTTCATTTTGTATACTATAGTTCTCAAACTTTTGCATTCTGTGGGCTACATTGTACAGGCTACCTCACCTCCTATTGGAGATTGTGACGGTCCCCAAGGTACCTCACTACTACCTGCCCTTAGTGTGAAGCAGCCTTGTCTGGTCCTACTGTAGCTCAGCTCCCTCAAACCAACAGCCTCTGGCGGTGCCCAAGCACTGACGTCCAGGCTTCTGCAGACCTTTATAACCATGTAGCAATGAAATATATTTATAGTGAAATAATCATAAGCTTATTATAAAAGATTAAGATTTAAGAGATCGTGAGTAAGGATAAGTGGAAACAGAAATGGTTACACATGCAAAAAATAAAGTATAAAATGCTTCTTAAAGTCTAAACTTAACTTTACCAGGCTAAAATCCTTGTCTAAAGTAGGTTTTCACTTAAAGCAATCTCCCAGAGTCACCAACCCACCTGGCCGGGGTCCACAGTACACAGATGCAACTTACAGCTTACAGTTTTGGAGCTATGGATGTCAACAGTACATTAAGCACACTAGCAAAGAAATGTATTTTGCATGTTGGTTGACTGTTGCCTTTTATATACATTCTTCCGGAACCAAGTTAAAGACTAAGGCAATTGGAAGTAAAAACAGATGAATTTAGATTTGAGCTGCTTAAAAATTAATCAAGATCTCCTGAAAATGAGGTCATTTAAGTAAGGGATGGAATAGGTACTATATAAAGTTATTTAAATAGGTTACCCTGAAAATAAGCTCATCTATTGTTAATACAGTAAATGCAGGATAGTCTTGGCATTAGTTACTTTTACACCTTTCCCCCCATGGAAATATTTGACTTTTAGGTGAAAACTTTAAACTGAAAATTTTCAGCCAAAATTGTTTCCTTTTTCAGCAGAAAACTGAGACTTTACACAAAATGTTTTTGTTTTGGTTGAAAACCCAATTTTCTGTCAAACAGTTGTGATGGAAAATTTTCAGCCAACCCTAGATAGAACTTAAATGTAGCAATATTATATTGAGTTATGGAGTTTAAGGCCCAGATTTGTAAAGATATTTAGGCATTGCTGTGCTCGGCATTACAACATCTATACTGACTTAGGAGCCTAAGTGACTAATAGAAAATCTCTCAGCTTGCCAATGGCAGACCTGCAAATTAACCAACATAGCTTAACTTCCACTCCATTACCCTGTACACTGCACGTTGCTGCCTCTCTTACCAAACAGCAAACAAACCAACCAATCATTTTGTTTATTATTAGAAGAAAGGTACCATTGTTCTTGTACTGTATATGGTATACAACAGAAAACTTAGTGGAAACATGCAAATTTGATATATTTTAAAACACAGAAGTGGACATAGCAAGAGAGTACAAGTCCTTTACTCTAAATTCTGTTTTGCTGCAGTGTTTTCCCTAGACACATGCTGATGTCTCCTTGAAATTTTCAGAATTTATGGTGTTTGTTCTTTTTGGGTGTGGAGGAATAGGTCTCCTGGACTTTTTGCAACATGGGCTCTGACTAAATATATGTTCAGGTTATAGGACCACATTTCATAATTCTAGATTGTCATCTTCATTCTTTCATGGTCTAATAGAAGTCTGCCAACTGAGGAGTGTTTTGTGTGTGGTCTGTGTTTTGTTTTTTGTTTCATTACTAATGGCTATGCTTAAAAACTGGATGTACAGAGATAAGCAAAAATGATGAAAGGTTTGGAAAGTAAGACCTATAGGGAATGTTTCAGTATGTTCTGTATAAAGTAAATAAGAGAGGAAATAACCATACTCTACAAACCTGCAGAGGGACCTTCCTACAGAAGAATAGGAATTAAATATCCTTTTTTTGGTCCAGGACTAAAGGATCACAGTGGGCTGTGAAACATTTTTCAGTGCTGCTGTAGATGTCCAAATACAACTCACTATTGAACAGCAGCAAGTTTCTAAAGCTCATGCTGTGGTCAAATCAGCAATAACTTTGCTACTACTTATACTGAATTGCCCACACGCTCCTGGAATGCTCAATGGGAATTAACTAGGATAGTTTGGGCATGTAATTAGCTTACACTGTCCAAACCTTTCTGAACTGCAAATGTCAAACATTTAGCTTTGAACAAAGCCACAAGGGTGCCTAAAACACCAAGAGTCAGGAATTGCTTCATTTTGGCACAAAGAAAATGTGTTCATAACACTTGTATTAAACTACAGGTGATGATTGTAACATGACTGGAATGAAAGGACACCATGGTTATTTTAGACAAAAAGTCACCAACTAGCAAATCCTAAAAGAGCAGGATTTCAAAACAATTAAAATGGATTGTTTTGGGGGTACATAAGCACATTCAAGATGGTTTTCTTGGAGTGATTGCAAGAAATTTGCTTGCTGGCCTTGTGTCATATAGACTGGAGCATGCATGTTGTGGCATGAAGAATTGATTTTCTTGAGTGCCTGTAGGTAGAAGAAAGCAAGGGAAATTCTCTCCCTGTTAATAAATGAGATGCCATGGCTTTCTGGTGTAAGGCATAACTTTACCTCACTTGGCTCTATTCCAGCCTTGCACTGGCAGTTGCTTGTTGGAGATTGAAAAAGAAGATATGAAAATAAGGCACAAAGGGAGAAAAAATTCTCTTGGGAAGGAATGAGTAGGTATTTTCTCTGTGTTCTCCATACCAATGTTTGATACATATGCTAATTGTTGGAGGAAGGTGGGGCTAAGAACCTATCAAACCAAGCACATTCAAAGACCACTCATGATGAATTAGTGTTTTATTTTGTGTGGCAGTGATGAGTAACTGAAAAAAATAAACAAAGATTGTAAGTCGTGCTCCTTCGGGGAATATACAAAGGCTAGATTTCTATTGACATTTCGCTTGACTCCCATTAGAGGCGGTCTGTAAAAACAAAAAACAACAACCCCAAAACCTAAATCTAAGGCTTGATTACCATTGTATTACTCGAGTGTTATGTCAGTTCGACACCATTTAGTTCAGTTAGTTTTATATGAGCATCTACAGCAGCAGTGAACGTTATTTCAGAGCCCACTGTACGATCCTTTAGTGCTGGATTACAAAGAACCTTTGTTTAATGGAACTACATTGGTATAACACAGTGGTGAATCTGGCTCATAATCTTTTAGCATTGATCTGTACCGAGTGTAACAACATCAGGAGAAAACAGTTCTTCGATATTGCAGAGAAAGATCTAGCAATTGTAAGGAATCATAATCAATACAAACATCCTGAAATAGCCCTAATTCTGTTAATCTAAGGTGAAATTCACCACCATTCAGAGGACCAGCAAGAGGCTTACTTACATTGCTTACCAATTAAGTCTATTTTTAAGTTTATGGGTTGAATTTTACCCCTAGTGCAGAGATTCTCAAATCCTGAGTACGATTTAAAGATGTATTGTTAGATCATGGAAGCTCGATTTAACTAACAACTTCTAAAACCTTATTCAAGACAAGGCAATTTGTACTTTAGTATGCTAAAATGGTAGAGTTCAATCCTTGGGGTGGGGTGGGGGAGACGGGACTAAGGTTTAAATTGACCTCTTTAATGTGTATTGAAGTATACGCTGAAAACATTTATATTGCCATTACCATTAACATGGATAAAATCTATAGGTCAAATCCTCATCTTGTGAAAATAAATTCATTGACTTAAATGGAACTATGCCAATTTACACAAATTGGGTATATGGCCCTCTCGTCACAACACAACTCCTATGATCTTTGAGAGCTATTGCATGTAGTTAAATCTTGTCCACTTCACTTAAATATTGCTGCTTTAAAGTCCTATGGTCACAATTAGTGAATAAAAACTTGAGCAAGCTTAGAGAATGTAGAAAATCAAAATCTCGTCTCTTTAGATAGTAAGCTCTTTGGAGAATGGACTGACTCTTACTATTTGTGTGAATATAATTTTATTTTGAATATAATAAATTAGAAAGGTTTTAACTTCTATTTTTTTTAATAATTGCAGTACTAGCAACATAGCATTTCCTCTGAAGGGTAGAAGTTTCTTGAGCTATGTGGAACACCAACAGCGGTTTTACAGTAGGCCTGGCAATAAGGAGTTTCAATCAGTAACATCTTACATTAGGAAGTAACTTTATTGTAGCATAAAGTTATAGCTCCAACATTCTAGAACAGTTTTTGTGCAACTAAAGGAGAAAATGTTTTAAATGTCCTTGCTTTAGATGTTTAGCTTAGCTGACCTTTTGTTTCTTCCCACTGAGTGACTGATTTAGCATGTTGATTCATATGGCTGGTACAAGACAATACACAGAAAGTGAACTTCCTCACACTACATGTTCATTGTACTTCAACCATGTCCTAAAGGGACCAGTTTTGAAAGGGAAAAGAGAGTGCACTTTTCCATAAGTCCTTGACTACTTTGCTGAGGCTGTCTACAAGGGTGACTTGTGTTGTTGTGATGGCTGCATTGCAGGAGCCCTCAGACATGGTTCCTGTTATAAACTGCCTAAATGTGATTGTTTCCTTTCTAAAGTATCACTTAGAATGAGACCAGTTCCTTATTTCACATAGGTTGCCAAATAACAATTCAGACCAAAGCTTGATACCATCTACCAACCTGACTATAGCAGGGTTCAAAAAAGAACTAGATAAATTCATGGAGGATAGGTCCATCAATTACTATTAGCCAGGATAGGCAGGGATGGTGTCCCTAGCCTCTGTTTGCCAGATGCTGGGAATGGGCGACGGGATGGATCACTTGATGATTACCTGTTCTGTTCATTCTCATTCCCTCTGGGGCACCTGGCATTGGCCACTGTCGGAAGACAGGATACTGGGCTAGATGGACCTTTGGTCTGACCCAGTATGGCCGTTCTTATGTTAACCTACTTTGGGTTTGAACCAGTGTCCTAGAAATAAATAGCTCCATAGGCTATTGTTTAATACTTTATTTAAATCCATTAAAATATGCACATTCCGGACCCTGCATAATTTAAAGTGTATTTTTACCTAAATTTAATCAGTTTACAAATGCTGTGAACTGGGAACAGTTGTTAAGGCCAGTAATACAGGATAATTTATCCTTCACTAAAATGTTCTAGTGCACGTGCATTCCTTATCTAGGCATTGGAAAAGCTGTGGTGTTTTCCATTGTTATAATTTTTTTCCTGACTTTATTTTCTCCAAATGAATTGTTCCTGTAAAGGAATTTAAACGGTGTATAATTATTGTTCTCTGTTCCAAAAGTGAATAAAAACAAAGCTTGACAGCATGCATTTGGAGGCTTTTGGAAAAAGTTGGGTGTGACACACAAAAAAGTAGAAAAACAAACTTTGCTGATGAGACCAGGAAACTCTGATCAGATTTTCCAGTTCTAAATGTACATGCATTAGTCCTCATCGGAAGGGATTGCTGTTAACTTTAACTTTTTTTTCCCTCCTGTATTTTTCTTTGTAGTTGTTTTGTTACCCTATGCTCCAGTCTAGTTTGGATGATAATAAAGGTCAAAGATATTTATGTGTAATCTTGAGGGATCTTGTATGTGAGGAGGGGAAACAAATGGCCTTTCTAATCTAGGTCAGGGACACAAATTGCTTTGTACTTTGCAAGTCTTTTGGGCTTCGTGTATGTTAGTAGGCTGGGGGGGAAAAAGGATATCTTGGGGCAGCCATTGGAAAGGACCACTCACAGCCCCTCCACAAAAATCTGGACTTTGTACAGAACAAAAATTCTGGAATTTCAAAGTAACCTTCTTAAAGGAAAGTTTTTGTTTTAAACTATCTAACTCTTTTCAACCTAGTGAGGGTGGGGTGTGTGTGTGCACACGCACACACACGTGTGTACATATCATTTATGAATATTCTGGCAGATGTGTGTTCATTATTGTTTTTTTTTTTTTTTTTTTAATGTTCCAGACAGTGCAAAGCTCATCTGTAGTAGGGATGGGGAAGAGACTGGGAGTTGAGGTTAGGGAGAAGTTTGTGTCTGGGGGGCCATTATTTTTAGAGAATGGGTAAAGATTGTGCTAGTTCACTAAATTTATACTGACTCAGGTTTTAATTATAGTAAAAGCAGCAAGAACAGCTTGGATGAACACATTTATCTTCATCATAGTAAAATAAAATATAAACGTGTGTAGGTATGTATATTTAGGCTAGAAGTACAATTGTGTTTGAAAGGAGATCTTGACTCTTCTGATATGCTTCTTGAAAAAATCCTAAAACAGATATCAAAATGTGCTTTTCTGCTATATATGCATAGTAATATGTGTGTGATGGGATATACAAATTTTATTGATATTTGTCACATATTGATAAGGTGACAAAGTTCCTTTTGGCTTCTCCATTCAAGGGTAATGGAGCCATCCCAAACTTTAGCCATTAGGACACTTATACCACACTATTAGATATAAGGAAGTATACAAATCTATAATATTAGAGAGAAAATGCATTTGTTATATTATTTCAACAGTACATATGATGAATAAAGTAATTGGTCAGTCACTACTGAACAAACTTCAGTTCATTCTCAGTTAGGTAAACAACCATTTGCTGTCAGAATTTAAATGGAAATATTTAAATGAATCTTGGCTATGTGGCTGAATGTTACTTTGCAGTGGGAGTGGAGCAAACACCAGCTTCCAGAAATAGTAGACAGGTTATGGAAATGCTTCTACCCTTGCTGCCTCAAAATAACAAATTATATTTCAACTTGAGCCATTCTTTAAAACCTAAAGGCGTTCCATATGATGTGCAGAAGATACCAAGGGAAAATGAAGATGGACAAATTAACCTGTTTACTCTACATGAAGCCTTCCACTGGCTACTCACTTAGCGCACAAGAGTGACCACATTAAAGATTACCATGAAACCCCAAATAGAAAAATGGCCATCTGTAGTGTCATTGGATGCAACAGGAGGTAACCTGGCATCTTTGAGATGACAACATGCAGTAACCAACTTTTTTATATGGTGCATGTAGAATTAGCTTGATAGTGAGGAGGAGAGCATGCAATGCAAACTAAAGAAAATGGAGAATGCAATTAGGGCACAAATCTTGGAACTTTTCTGTGATTATACTAGAAAAGGTGTTAATAGATGTAGTTATTATTATTAATAATAATAATCTATAAAACTAGCACGTATTTTTATCCATAATTTCAAATTTGGAGAAGTTACTTTTAAAAATAGTGAATGTAAATGTGGAATTGTTCAGAATGCTGTAGAATCCCTACTTCATATTGGGAATGTTGAGAAGTTTAAGTAAGTAGCAGAGCTACACACGTGCTAATACTGAGTTCTCATTAGCACAATCTGTCCCATATAAGTAACATGACACCTGTCTGTGCATTTCTATTTTTAGCTACTTTAATTCTTTGGTCATATATGTTGGAATGACATAACTACTCAACAGATTTTTGGAATGCTTTTTCAAGCTCACTTCATTAGTCAATTATATCTTATTTCAGTCCTATATGTATCTGGATGGCTTCCTCAGACATGATTGCTAACAAAACTCATCCCAGGCTGCTGCTAACGCAGCTTCGTTGTGTGCTCTACGGACAGGGAAAATGAGCTCTTGTTTGTCTGCTCATTAACATCTGTTTCTTCTTTTAGTTTATCTCTACTGGTGGTACTAAGACATCAGACCCAATTATTAGCATCTCCTTTTCAATCTAAGCAATTCCTTTATACCTTGTTCAGGGTTCCTGATGCACACATTACTGCCTCCCCTTCCTGCATAAGGGAATGCACCTTGTTCTTAAGATGATGTATCTGCAGAGAGTGGAACTGATTTTAATTGATCCTTAATATGCGAAAATAGGTGGATGAGTGGTCGGCATTTTAAATGCTCAGATGCCCTTAAGAGTATCTTGACCATAGATAGATTTGTGGAATTAATTTTCCTAGACAGTTGTTATCCCTGTAAAATAATTTATTCTCCCTTTAAATCCATTTTACATTGTGAGTATTTGGGCTTTTAAAACTCTCTTATTTCATATGCATCAGCAATTAACCCATCTTTACTCAAGTCAAAATTGGTCAAACAGAAGTTATGTATACTGAATATAAAAGTTCCATTTAAGATGTCTGTCTTTGTTCTCTTGCTGTCTGCAAAACTTGCCGAGGTCTTTCATTCAGTTCCTTACAGTGCCTGGACCAAATGAAAACATTGTCTTCTATAATTTCATGTTTCAATCTCTCAAAATCCTTTTGTGAAATGACTCTGAAATACCTTGTGTGCATAATTAATACCAAATGGCATCAGTTAAATTTTATTGTATCCTACAGTGGCCACACTTATAGGTTTCATTCCAAAATGTATAACCAAGTCCCTATACTTAAAAAGGCTGGAGGGATAGCTCAGTGGTTTGAGCATTGGCCTGCTAAACCCAGGGTTGTGAGTTCAATTCTTGAGGGGGCCACTTAGGGATCTGGGGCAAAATCAGTACTTGGTCCTGCTAGTGAAGGCAGGGGGCTGGACTCAATGACCTTTCAAGGTCCCTTCCAGTTCTAGGAGATAGGATATCTCCATTAATTAAAATTTATTTAATTTATTTTTATTTTACCATTGGAGCCAGTTATAGTTCTAAACTATAAAGAATTTTGTGTACTCACTGTAATAGAATATTAAAAGTAACTAACATAGAATGTGACTAACTCTTCTTGCCAAAATACACATCCCATCTCAATACTGAGATTAGTTTTACTTCAGTCTTCAGCTGCCACCTGAACAGTTTTGATCAGATTACCAAAAAAACCTTAGTTTTTTTTTTAAATAGGGGATTCATTCATATTCTTACTCTATTTTGCTTTTCAGTTACTATCATACCAAAAACCTAGTCTGTCTTTTCAATATCTTCGAGCTTTACCTGTTAGGATAAATAGATTTTTCTCTGGTAAATAGGCAAATCACAGATAATACATCTTAAAGTGGCTTTCTCCTTCCAGGCAACCTATGCCTTTAGGAGACCTCAGACTCAGAGGATTTCCCTAGAGATGGCAATGGAAGGGAGAGAGTGATGAGGAAGGAGAGGAGGAGGGCGGAGGGACAACAGTCTTTTAATATGATCTCTAAAATATTCTTGGTTATGAATTTTCAGCTGTATAGAATATTGATCCATATCTTACTTTATGGTTGTAATGATGTTGCCTTTTTGCTGTGTCACGGAGTAAATTATCCGTATAGACATGGCAGATTTAACCATTTAAAAGTCACTTTAGCTTCATTTTTCTTTGAGTAAATGTACCTATATGTATGCAAGTTAGTGTATGTGTATATTTATCAAACTGTGTCACATTAAGAATTGCCGCACGGGAGAATTTTGGACACTGAAGTATTGACTGTGATGCCTGCAAGAAACTCTGGAAAATGGTGTTTGTCACATATAACAAATTCATGTTTTCTTAGCACTATTTATATTTTGAACTGTCCACTTTATGCCAGCTCTGTTTTATAGCAGTGCTATTCCCACAGAGCATGTTTTTAGGCAGTTTCTCTGCTGTATGTGAAGTTTTACTGTACTGCCTCTTAGCAACCATTGATGGTAATGACTCATTTTCTGCTTACTGTATGCCATTGTAAACTAGTAGACAAAACAAGTCCACAATTATTATAACTTTGCAATATTCATACTATGTAGAAGCTCATATCTCTCTCCTTGGCGATGTTATGATACTCATCCAGGTGAAAAGCTTATAGATACATAATTCTGGTTTTACTTACCATCTATATGTTTAATGAGGATATTTTATGTGACTTAAAGGGTTGACTTTTGGCTACCTTTCCATGAGTTGGCTTGTAGCCATGATCACCTACACTCTAAAAGAAGTGTAGATTAAACATTCTGTGTTTTGCATAGAAATTATTATTAGTAGTAGTATCACAGTAATGTCCAAAATATGCTGGGTATTGAACCAACATATAAAATGACATGGGCTGAAATTTTCAAAAGTGATCATAACTTTGGATGCCTCTATTTGGGTGGTCAACCTGAGACATTTTCAGAAGCGGCAAGCATTGACCCTCTGAAAATCAGACCCTTGCAAGATGTCTCTATTTGGGCATCCAAAACTGCTACTTGCTTTTGAAAATGTAGGCCTTGGTTCTTGCTCCAATGAGCTTTCAATCTAGAGGAAAAAACATTGTGTTGTTTGAAAGTGTAAATGTTAAGAATAAATGGAACGTAAAAACAGAGCTTTGGTTGCCATAGCATGGTGTGTGTGTGTGTGTGTGTGTGTCTCTCTCTCTCTCTCTCTCTCTTCCTCCCCACCCCCCTTTAATCTGGTATGAAAGTACTAACTGGCTTCCTTTTAGGCTTTTTTTGGGGGGGGGGGGGGGAGATGTTATCACCAGTGGTGCATTCAGGAAAGAACTGCGGTAAAACTGAAGTGCTGCTGTTCAGAGTTTGTCTTTAAGAATATTGTAAAGCAGAGGTGTGATACAGAATTCTTGAGCTGAGCTTACAGTGCTTCCTCCTGAGTCAGGAGAAATAAAAGCTTCCTCTCCTGTTGAGAAGAAAAACATCTTTCCTTCTCCACCCTTCTCCTTGGCCTCTATTGGAAAAAAGGGATTCATTTTAGCTATTATATCTTCTATGTATAATGTGAATATCTGAAAAGCAAAACAAACAAATGGAACAACCAACCCTTCCTCTGTAAAGTTCATGGATAAATGGTAATCTGATCATAAATTATGATTCTGAGAGTGACCATGGTGTGTGCGCGTACCTTTGTGTACATGTGTGCAAGCATAAATTAAGGGCTCAGTCTGGGAAAGGATTTCAGGATTTGTACCTCGCTACAGTTTGGAAAAGATCTCGTGTGTGGATTTGCTCCCCACCTAAAATAATGGTCAGTATCTAATAGCTTTTAAGAATTTGCTATGGAAGTGAAAACCGCTGGCATGGTTATTAAAATCTAAAATTATGAAAACCATTTGATCAGTGTTTCTTTATTTACAGTCACTGTTTCTTTACCTACTTTTTATTTGTAACACTTGTTTTAGGAACTGATTATTTAATAGCTCTTTACCATTAAGCCACAGGAGCATACCGCATGAGTGGGTGAAAGGAAGAATAATTACAGCGGGATTGTGATTAAAAATTTGTGCATCATTCTTTTAAAATGTACGAACCTCTTGTGAACTAGTTAAAGAAAACGTAATTGATTATTTGATTTGGCAGTGTTACAACTACACTGTATTCACATAACAGGAGTTACGCAGTAAAAATTAGGAAGAGTGGTCTTGCAATTGAGGTGCTGGGCTTCTCAAGACACTTGTGTTCATTTCCTGGCTTGGAAATGCCAATGACAGCATGCCTGGCCTTTAGAGTGACCAGGTTTTCAGTAAAATAAATTTTACAGGAGCAGTGAGATAGAGGGCTTGATGTCTTCCTTCGCCAATTGGAATGTCCTCCGGAGAGCTGAGAGCACAAGGCAGGGGACCCTAGGCAATTAAACACAAGACAGTCCCTGGTGTGTGCCTTTTCAGTTCTCAAGAGGATGTGTTGAGATCTTTATCTCGTTGTCTGTTGTTTATGTGGCATGTATGCCAACCCTTTTTTTATTAAGATCTGAATATTATTTCTTATGCTGGGTCTTCTGAATACCCACAAAAGCAGTGACTAAGGCAGAATGCTAAGAACATGTTAGATGATGGTGAGGACTGCAGTATACAGGAAACAAAGTCTTAGACACATTTTATTTAGAAGTAGAAAATTAATATTGTGTGCTTTTGCTGTGCAATGTTCACTCATATTACTGGGATTTGTGCCACTAAAACCCTGGGCTGAAAATATATCCTGTAAGCTCCATTATACATAATGGTATATACTGAGGTCCATTGGTCACACCATTCTGTCCTGAATTCTCAATGTCAGTTTAGACTCACATCGCTATCTTTCCTGCATTGTCTACTGCACCTAATTTATCTACATTAGTTTGCTCCAGGTGTTATCTTTGGACCACTCTTGGGCTGCAGAATGCTGGCTGGTCACATGGTGCTGGTTCTCTTTGTTTCCACTTGGCAAATCTCAAAATTGGCTAGGACGCAGGAAATACTTTGGTGATATTACTTTACCAAGTGCTATAGTTGCCAAAGGGATGATATTTCCTCACCAGTAGGACGGAAGGTTCCATAAAAAAGTGAAACCACAATTGCAAGTCCCCCTTTTAAATACATTTTTATAAGTAATTTTTTCCTCACTGTTTATACCAGACTAGGCTCTTAATTGCTTTTTTTTTTTTAAACAAAGATAATCTTTTTAAATTTGTGTTTTTCAGTTATTGCTGCAAGTGAAAATGAAATAGCCACACATTTGCAGCCAGGTGCAGGGAAACTGAAATATAGCTATACGTTTTCACCTAGAAGAGTTACTTTAATAAGTGATTAAGCTGAAATTTATATGGCTCTGTTATACATGCTGTAGTGATTGCTCCTGCCCTCTGTTGGTGATTTCAATAACTACGTGTGTTAACAGAGTTCAATATGAAACTATTTTTTATGCCTGTACATGTATGCAAATATATGTGTGCATACACACAGTATTCAGATTCTGCTAATGGAAGGTGCTGTTTGTGCTAAGTGTATTCAGTCACTCATGTTTTCACTAATTAATCATTAATCACCTGCAGCTGGAACAACAGCTTTTCTAATTAGTGTCTGTTTATTAAAAATCTGCTTTCAGAGCACTTACAGTGCTGAGCCACAGAAACTGTGCACTGTGTCTTCTATAAACCAAGAGGTAAAAACATATTTAGGTTTTTTTTGTTCTCTGTGTTTATAATGCAAGACTCCTTTGTAAGATTGGGTACCTTGTTGGGTACACCACTATACATAAACATGCCTAATAAATATGCTGTTTAAGCTGGGTTCTCCCCCTAAAGCCATCCCATGATTATTCTATTCCTTGAATTTAATGAATAGTTAATAGCTCATAAAACTGGGGTTGAATTGCTTTTAAGTACTGGACAACTAATGTGTATATCTTCACAGGTCTCACAAAGCACATAGCCTATGGCCTTCTTTACATTTCTACTGTAGTTAAATTTCTGAGGGAAGCTTAACTACAGTAGAAATGTAAAGAAGAATATGCTTTACTTTTAAAAATGATCTAACCCTTCTTGTGACCCTAGATATAAACCAGTTACTAGGATTAGAAATAGATCTGGAGGAAAATTCAGGGGTTGGGGAAATCTCTGAAAATTTTAATGAAAAATGTTTTTCAATTGGCTACCATTCCTAGTGGAAAAGAGGAACTACCTGGGCTCCACTTCTGTAGGAGGATGCTGGAGGTGCAGTGGGAGCGGGATGCAGGGACCAAATGACTTCTCTCAATATGAAAGGGATGAACTTTTAAGCGTGTATTCTTTTTGGCGTGTATTCCAAATCATCATCTCTTTAATGCTCTCCAGAATACTTAAAATAATCCTGTGCACACTGTTGTGATGGTGATGGATGAGCATTGGTTATGACTTTGTGGGTTAAGGCATCAAAAATGTTGTTTTCCAGGCCTGCTCCAAAATGCAAGCCAGCTTGCATTATAGGGACACTCCTGGTTTGGAGAGTTAAATTTTAAATCGTGAGTCTCATTTAAGAAATTTAGAAAAATAAAATTTGGTCAAAAATGCTGAATTGAATGTTGGGTAGAATTTAGCAGCAACCATAGCCCTTTGCTAATTCTTAAAACTAAATTGTATTATTTCATTTTCATGGTGTCATATTGATATTAAAGGACAGAAATGTAAATTTTACTTTTGTTTGCTTATTTGGGTCATTGACCTCTTTTTGTTTGTTTGTTTTATTATGACCTTTGCCCAGCTGAGAAGAGTATGACACCACAGCTTCTATTTTCTTAGTGAAGACTAGAGGAGCAAGGGAAGAAAATGGTTTATGGATGTGGTGCATATGTAATATGTGTGCACAGCTTTCTTGTTTCCTATTGTCTGAGGAATGATGGGTAAAGGGCATACAAAACTTATGCAGACAGGCTGTGTATTCCAAATTCTTCAATTTTACAGCCAATGGCTCTTCGAATGGCAACAGAAGCTGATAAATTGAATTTGTCATATGAACACACTTATTTTACTCAGTTGTGGTATCATTGTAATTTCTCCTCCTTGCTTTGTCATCCTTGAAAGTAAAGTTGAAAGTTAACTTAAACTAAACCATATTTAATAAAAACTCATCTAAATGTTAATAGTGACATTAGATGGATTTGTAGGTTCAGCTCCAAATAGTGACTTGTATGTGTGAATTTAGCACTAAAAGCATTGGCAACCTGCAATTCCCTTGCTGTTATTCCTAAACTTATTCTGAGGAGAGAGAAGTAATCGTGACAAATTGCAGGTGGTTTTGGAGACAAATGTCGATTGGTGATCTCCTACTAGTATCACCCTAATTCCTTTTCACAGGATTTGAACTTGAGGTGATAGGCTTATGCAGTAATGTTCTGTACCATAAAGCCCTCTGATCCTCCAGGCAGTCCCAAAATTTCACTTTAAAGGACATTGGCAAGTAACTTGATCCCAAAATATTACCTATTTGTACCCTCTTTTTTATATGTAATATTTTAAAACCTTGTATGGTAAGTGTTGCTGGATTCCCCCCGCCTCCCATTAATATGATGACTAGAATCCAGAGCCTCTGTTAAAACATTACAAAATGAAAGGGGAAAAATAATAGCTCATATTTTGTGTGTTTGTACTACTGAGCCAAGAACAATTGTGTGTTCCCTCTTATGGCATTGCAGCAGCAGTTAATTAACAACCATATTCCCAGAGCTGCGCTAAGGACATTAGGGATGCTAGTAGTCAAACAGAGAACTAAACAAATTATTAACTTGTTTTACAGCCTGTGCTGCCACATTGGAATGTGGGGGTGGTACTCTGAAATGCCTTGTATATGTCTGACGAAGTGGGCATTCACTCACGAAAGCTTATGCTCCAATACATCTGTTAGTCTTAAAGGTGCCACAGGAGCCTCTGTTGCTTTGTATAGATAATGTACCTGGTATGAGGGGCAGCACAGGAGATGAGAGTAGTGAAACAGTTGATTTTAAACTTCTTTAGAAATGCAAGTAAATACAAATATGCACACAGACCTGGTCACAATTGGTAGGCACGCTGTTTTCAGACATTTAAAGACACAGTAATTTAGGACCAAAATTTATTTTGGTTTTGCTTTCAAAAAAATATATATATATTGTAAATAGGGTTGGACATTTGAATGGTACAAAAATGATGGGTCAAATATTGTCAAGATAATATCAAAAGTGGTCAAATATTTTAAAAGCACACTACTTTATTGGAACAGTAACAAAAAAGACTAAGACTTTATGGTCTCCAGTAGTATTCGCCATAAATACTTGCATCTAATTACAAAAACCAGGTCACTTAACTGAGTTATTTTAATTCAGAAAAATACAAAACATGATGAAGTTCTTTAAAATGAAAGAATATTTTAGCAATGTTAGCATTTAAATGTGAATGTTATTCAAGAATGAATAGAAAAGAAAAGAAAAAGGAAATAGAATAGAAATAAAACAAACACCTAGGAATTATGAAAGATTGAAGTCTGTATTTAAAGTCCACCAATGCTAGGTAGGCAACAAGCCAACTCTTCAAGCAGTTCAATGGCCGTGCATCCATAGGTGCTGGAACTAGGGGTGCTGGGGATGCTGCAGCATCCCTCAGCTTGAAGTGGTTTTCATTATATACAGGGTTTACAGTTTGGTTCAATGGCTCTCAGCACCCCCACTATACGCATTGTTCCAGCACCCTTGCATGCATCTTTTCTCTTGTGGGAAGAACGTTGAATGACTGGGAGCCTTCCTCTCCATCCCTTATGGCCTTCAGAATTAATTTCTCTGTGTAGACAGTTTAGATTGTAAGCTCTTCGGGGGAAGGAGGGCATCATTTAACTTATTTAATGTGCTTTGTAAACTTCCATGTATATTGATACCCTGGTATACAAATGAAGTTATACATACCTACATACGTTGTTCGTTCAAATATTCCAGCCAATCAAGATGCTCAAGCTTCAGTTAATTCACCTTTTCCCCAACCCTTGGCATTAGTATGTAGCAAAGTGAGTGATTAAGACATTTATGTGGGCTTGGTAACAGATGGCACCATGGTGCAATCAGAAAGGTAGGCCACAGCCTACAGCAGGGCATTCTTGCTGGAATATTTGACTGTGGTCAAATAATTGGCATTACTTGACTGGTCAATTGACTGGCTTTCCAAGCCTAATTTTAAAAGCAAAACCTAAATTTTGGCACTAGACTATTTGTCTCTTTAAAGTCTGAAGACAGCGTCTCTACTGATTTTGAGCTTGTTTAATGGGAAATGGATCTCTTGATTGCCTGTTCTATTCATTCTCTCTGGTGCACCTGGCATTGACCACTGTCAGAAGATAGGATACTGGGCTAGATGGACCTTTGGTCTGACACAGTATGACAGTTTTTATGTTCTTATATTCTCCCAATATTAATAGAATTATTTGAATGAAAAGAGATTTTTGTCTAGATTTAAACATTTCCTGCGGTGTTTGCAACCCAGAAATTTCAGTATTATGCTAATGCATGATATGAACCAGAAAGTAAAACTTGGTGTAAACAAGTAAAATGGACTGGTCTATTTTTTTTTTTTAATGTCCAGGCTGGATTTGATGCAGTAACTAAGTGGAATAAGAGGTGGAAAGGAGTTAAAATTATAAAATGAATTCAATTTTCATCACCTAGTAACATGAGTTAGGAATTCTCAGTGTTCTGTTTTGTTTTTTGTTGTAAATGAAGTGTGTGACTTTTAATGCATCAAACCTTTTAACCTACAAAGTAGATGTCTTTTTAAAAGTATGTTGATTGATAAATTTAAGAAATCTTAAAGTATGGAAGACTTGCTTTAATGTTTCCAGATACACCAGTGACCCCCAGTATGATGGTTATCAGGGAGGCAATGTCTCAATAATACAGTATTGTAGATGTAGCTGTCCTGAATCATTCCTAAAGCTTCCATTCATGTTCACGCTGAGCATCCATACAATCTGACCCACCCTGGGCAGTAGCCGGAATCAATATAATTACCCTGCAGCTGGCGAGGCAGGAAGCCTCTAATACCACTCCAATTTAGCTGCTAGGAAAAGAGGGCTAAGCGGGGATAATACTGCAACCTAATCCTGGAAGCTGAGAGCGTCACCTGAGCTTCTAACTACTGCTGTCTTAAGGAGAGTGAGAGCAAGAGCACTTGAAGTTTGCTTGAAACCTGGAACTTCGAATAATGACAATACACAGATTGCAACCCATTAGACCATTGCTGGGACAACCCATTTTGTTTTATACTGAAATATCCTCCACTTTTCCACACGCCAAGAGAACAGTCTTAGAGCTCTTTCACTAATGTTTGACTGAGACAGACCATGCTTGTGGGATATTGTATGTAAATAATGATTTCTAATAGAGCAAAGCTATTAATACAAAAAAGGAAGGGATTTTTGAAAGGCACGCTGCCAGTAATTAAAGAGAAGGGTCTGTCTGCAAAGTATTGTGGTTTAATCTAGATAGATCTATGTCTGTAGACACATGGGCAGTAAATACCTGAGATGTAGTGTAATGTATATTAAGATCTTTCCTGGGAAAGGAGCATTATGCCATGGTTCTGCAATACTACTAAAGCAATATTTAGTTCCATTCCCTTCTCCCACAATAACCCCTGTTTTTAACATTTTCTGTAAGCAGTGACTCACTTTTAATCATGTGTAAGGGATATAAAAACTAGGTCCAAGATTTTTGTAAAAAAATGTTTGAATAATAGATTTTGGGCACATGTGCATGTTGAACAGCTGATGTTAATTTGCTGTCTATGGTATAGCCACAAGCTATAAAGAAAGAATAGAAGATTCATATTACTTAACACGTATATGCTCAAAAATGTTTTCAGACAGACCTGATGGTCAGCAGAGCTTTGAAAGATTATCTTTTTTGCGACTAGTGGCTTTTCCCAGTAAAGTGACCAGATATTTTTTGTTTGTGATTTCCAGCTGTCCCATTTCCTCCAAGCCACCGGCTCACAGCTAAGGAAGTGTTTGATAATGATGGAAAACCCCGTGTGGATATCTTAAAGGCACATCTTATGAAGGAGGGGAGGCTGGAAGAATCTGTTGCTTTGAGAATAGTAACAGAGGGTGCTTCAATTCTCCGTCAGGAAAAAAACTTGCTGGACATAGATGCCCCAGTCACAGGTAAGTGCCAATTTTAAATTGGAACATGCAAACACATGCAATCAGGTATATACTACTTCCCTGAGAGGTTGGTGAAAGTTTCCTACTCCACTGACTGCTCTCCGTACTTAACTCTGCATCTCTGAATCCACTGCTACAATGGGCCTGATCCTAAGAGTTGCTGAGATCCTTAACTTCCACTGATATTAGAGGAAAGGACCTTATGGGCTGAAAACTTTTGTTTCTAAAATATGGAGAGTTCTCTAGACTAAAACATAAGATTAAAAGTGTGTTCTAAACCTCATAAAAGATTATAACTGCCTGTTTTACCAGATGTTAATTCCATACATTTACAGATGGCCTTCACTACAGTAGCACCATTCAAACTTAATCAGTCTTGCTCTGAAGGAACAATGATGCTGTAGTGAAAGGAAACTTCATTATAAGTGTTCAGAGCAATAACAAATGGGCAAAAAGAAAAAGCTAGAAGAACTTCAGCATATTATTTGTCTAGGGAATTAATGAATTGTTCTGATTAAAGAACCCATTTTGCCCTTGGCTATCAAACATTTCCACTCACTCATTAATTCTCAGGAAATGCCTTTTGCCTTGATCTTCCTTCTCTAATTGTCTCCCACTTCCGACTGCATTCTGTGAATAGGAATGCATTTGCTTGTTTTAATACTCTTTGTATTTTTATTATTTTTTTAAATTAATTTTTTTTGTTGCTGTTACAAACATACAGTTGCTGTTGCGAGAAGTTGATGCGTCTTTGGCAGGAAAACTGATCCATGGCTTAGAGAGTTAGTTGCAGGGCTAAACATTACTTTCTCCTATTATGAATCCTAGACATACAGGGTTTTTTAAGGAGACAGGAGGATTTGTATGTTCTCTTGGTTGCTTTTCTGTTTCTGGTAAAGCTGAGCCAGAGTGGAAAGAAGAGTTACTTTAATCAAGGAAGAAAGAAGAGCACCAAGACCCATAATTAGCATTGGTGTTGTCCACCAGATACTATGTGAACTCAGCAAGTCCTTAATAGTTTCGTCATTTTCAGAAGAACTACTTCTGAAACCAGTAACATGAGGCGGGACATTTAAGCATCAAATGTAGCATAATTTATTAAATTCCGTTTTCTGAAATGTCATCAAAACATGGAACCCTAGGTAAGTCTCCATATTTCGTTACTTGAGACAACGAGTCAATCATATGTTCTCTTACTTGCCTGGGAGGAAATATGCCTCCATAGATGAACCCTTTGCCTGATTGAGGGGAGTCTTAGAGTCTGTAGGCTTTGCCTGCAAAAGAGGACCAGGGTTGTGCAGTAGATTAAATGGAGGAAGACAAGTTCTACAGGGATGCAGCACTCTCTCCTGAATTAGGGGGTTGGGAATTAGGGGATGCCACCTCTTCCTTCACCACGATTGGGTCTTTCAGAGAGGTTGTAGTGTGTGTCGACGAGTGGTTCTATGTGATTCATGCGATCATCTCCTTTTCCATTCACCACTAACTCCGAGACAGACATTCTTAGAATTTTTTTTTTGTTAATTATTCTGAGTACCAGTAATTTAGTGATGTTTTCTCCCTCATCCCAGATTAATCCCTGGAGGCCTCCACCCATTTTAGTCTTGTTCTCTCTTATCTGAGTTTACATCTCTTTTGACCATCATTCAAATTTATTCTCTTCTGGCAATGGGTTGCAGTTCTACTGTAGTTCCTCGGTTTGGCTAATGGCCGTTTACCTGAAAGCTGACATGGTGAAGCTTGCCTGCTACTGAGGTAATTCGATAGTTCATATGCTCTGTGAACAAACCCAAGCTGTAAACTGAGAGCTGGAATAGCAAAACTAATCACTAACAGAAAGACAAACATCTAGAAAAGAGGAAAAGAAAACCCTTGTGTGATGCACATTCTATTCAGTAAAAACAAAGTGCACAGCACTTTTCAAAAACAGCAGAAGAGCAACAGATTGCATGAAGAAAATACATAGTAGTCAACCATGTGTGGAAGTATATGGAATACCAGAAACAACCCAAAAAATCCCTCTTCTAGGACAGAAGAGGTTTCCAGAGACTAATTTGGGGGGAAGGGGAATAACAAGAAAAACATAAACCAGTAACCTAAATTAGAGGAGAGGAGGAAAGAACATTTTAACATGAAATAAAAAGCTCAGTGCAAACTGTCGCATTCAAGATTCACAACTGGAGATCGTTGGACAAACTCCTCTGACAGGTGATCACTTCTTGAAGACATATTCACTTTTTAGGGAAACAACTTTATATCTGGTTCTAGATATGACAATTGGTGAAAAGTGACACAGATTACATCTATGATATTGAGATTAAGAAAATCATGGATTAATACAAAAACACTTGCACAGTCATATGCTTAACAAATGTAAGAAAAAATCAAAACATCAAGGAAAATATTTCAGACTTAATTGTTTGGGGGCAAAATATGTACCCTCAGGAAAGGATTATACTGGGTACATTTGTATATAAAACCAAATGTGAGATGGTTGGTATTCTGGGCTTTGGTTTAAAAAACCCTCATATTTACTTGCATAACAAAACATTTAATATGCAATGAAAGAACATTATTTTGTGTTTACATCTTAATTGATTCTTGTTTGGTTTGGCTGGAAGCAGTAATGTGATGTCATTTTGCATTTCATTTTTTAATGATGCATATGGTATCAGTCTTTTTTAGTATAAAAATTAGATTTTGAGTGGGTGCAAAAATATTTCACTATTAATAGTTACTGGTCCAAACAGTTAAGTAATTTCATTTTGTTATTGATAATGAAGTATTACGATCAAGCCTGTTAGCGAAATACAATTTTAACTACTCTAGGCTCGCAAATTATAAGGACAAACTTCCCCTTGAGGACCGAGCCCAATTTCAATCTTTCATTAAAAAGTCAGATTAGTGGGAAAACATCCCTACAGGCTGCAGTGGATGCAGTGGACACGGCATGGAGAGGACTTGCCACGGATACACGTACGAGGTATAAGTCTTGACTTGGTTCTTCGGGGCTCCCCGGGGAGGTGCCGAATATCATAAATGACTTAGCATTCAGTGGGTCAAACTTGTTTAATGAAAGAACTGATAAGTCTTTATACTCGTTGAAAGATTCTCGACTGACCCTTTGCTCCCTGGGAATTTACACCCCGGCCCCAAAGAGAAAACACCACAGGCAGGTGTATAGGCCAAGACCCCCCTCACACACATTCTTCCAGTTGAGCCTCTGCACAAGCAACAAGGGTTCAGAGACCTACTACCATAACCTCTACCTATTCCCCCCTTCCCACCCACTAAGGGCTACTTTTGATGCCTTCTGTCAAGAACCACCTACCTTATATTAATGCCAACCACTTCTGTCTCCTCCCCACCCCCCAGCTCTGGGGGCTGTCTCTCACTTTGTGCCCACCATAGGGACACTATCATGACAGACAAGTGGATTCTAGAAATCATCCACCATGGTTACTCCATTGAATTTCTCTCTCTTCTCCCCCACAATCTCCTTTACTGGTTCCTCTTCAGGGACCACTCTCATGAGGAGATTATTCACCAGGAGGCAGATTCTCTTCTCCAGTGAGGGGCAGTAGAATGAGTGCTAAGGGAGGAGAGGGTTCTATTCCCCTTGCTTCTTAGTCCGAAAAAAAGACAGAGGATGGAGCCCTATTCCGGACCTTTCACAACTAAATATCTTTATTCAAAAGTCAAAATTAAGGATGGTTATGCTAGCATCAATAATCCCCTTCCCAGAAGAGGGCATGTGGTTCATGGCTCTTGAAGGATGCCTATTTTCACTTAGATATTCATCGATCCCACAGAAAGTTTCTTTGGTTCCTGGTAGGTCAGGATCACTACCAGTTCAGCATCCTTCCCTTTGGATGAGCAACAGCACACAGGGTATTCACAAAGGTTTTCTCTGTGGTGGCAGCCCAAATGAGATGTGACAGCTACACAGTCTTCCCAGACTTGGACGACTGGCTCCTCACAGGTTACTCCAACCAAGAGGTCAGGTTGGCGACTTTGTCCCTGCTTCCTCTTCTAGCAGTGCTGGGTGTCTGTGTGAACCAAAAAAAAAAAAGTCCATTTTGACCACCACTTAGAGGATAAACTTTAATGGAGTGACACTGGACTCAACTTCAGCAAGCTTGTCACAGAAGGATTGCAGTCAATGAGGTATTTGATAACACAGGTTACTCACAGACCAAAGACTATGATCAAAGTATGCCTTTCTCTGCTAGGCCACATGATCTTGTGTACTAATGTGGCACTATTTGCCAGACTTCATTTACACTGCCTTATAGGCTGGCTCTGGTCCGTCTACTCACCAGACAATGACCATCTGAACATTACTGTGATTGTTCCTGCCAGGCTTATTGCCTCTCTCTTCACCTGGTGGTCGAACCCGGAATGAGTTTGAGTGGGAGTCCCCTTCAACACTCCCGCTGCCAGTGCCATCATAGTAACAGATGCGTCTCTTCTGGGATGGGGCGCTCACCTGTATGGCCACAATGCTCAGGGCAGTTGGATCTCACAGGAGGCCAGACTATACATCAGCCTGCTGGAACTGAGAGCATTCTGGCCTGAAGGGCCTTTTCCCCACTCATACCTTGACTCCAGAGCCAAATAATGTGGGACATCATCACCACAGTCTTTTATATAAACAAGCAAGATGGAGCAAGATCCCTTCCCTTCTGCCTGGAAGCAGCCAGGCTTTGGAATTGGGCCATCAGAAACCATACAGTTGTCCAAGCCACTTACTTACCAGGTATTCAGAATTCTCTAGTGAACAACCTAAGCAGGCACTTCTCTGCATGAGTGGGAAATACACAGCTGTGTCCTGAGTGAAATAGTCACTCGGTGGGGAACACCCCAGTGGGCTCATGCCATGTCCCAAACAAACAGGAAACTACCCCAGTACTGCTCCCGAGTAGCTATGGCCCACGACTCCCAGAGTGACGCTCTCCTGTTATCATGGACAGACCAACACAGATAAGCCTTTCTGCCCATCCCCCTGCTACCACAGGACTTGAGAAAGATCTGTTATGACACGGCCAGAATCATTTTCATGGCACCCAACTGGCGCAGACATTTTGTTTCCCGGAACTTGTGAGAATATCAACCTGTCCTTCTATCAGGATCTGTTCCTTCCTGGATCTTCTAAGTCAGGAAGATGGCAAAATCAGACACCCTAATCCAGACCCACTTTACCTCACAGCCTGGTGTTTGGATGTGCGTCAGATTTATGGTTATGTTTGGAAGCCATTTTTACTCAGAGTAGAAAAGTTTCAACTAGGAACTGCTACCTAGCTAAATGGAGACTTTTCTCTACATGGGCACAGCACAATCACTTTTTCTCAGACTCTGCAGATATCCCAGTCATTTTAGATTATTTCCTATCATTGAAGAAGTTGGATCTCTGTTAGCTCATTGTGGCCCCATCTCACAGCAGTCAGTGCCTTCCTTCCTCCAGTACATGGGGCTTCCGTTTTTACTTGCCCAACACAAGTTAGATTTCTTCAGGGCCTAGTCATGGCCTTTCTGCCTGTGGTCAAGCCCACATCTCAATAGGACTTCAGTTTTGTGCTGTCATTATTTACCATATCACCATTGAATCTTTGATCACATGTTCTATATCCCACACTTTTAGTTGTTATTACTTTGGCCAGAATGGTGAGCAAGATGGGAGCACTCATTGAACCATTTTTCACAAGGAGATCTCCTTTTGCCTTTATCCTAAGTACCTCCCTGTGACAAGGGACACTTACCTCTTGAGTGCCTCCTATTGGCTGGGTGTGGTGCTGCAATCTTTTCCCCCCTGCTCCTGGTGCCCCCTGTGGGTTGCCAACCTCGCTAGGTAGGTCTTCAGTGGCTCGGGTGTCCAGCTAAGTCGTACAATCAAAACTGAATGAACACCTTCCAGGGGGTAGCAACGAGATTAACCAAACTCACTAGGGTCTTCAGCTCTGTCTCTGGGCCCTGTGAGTCTAGCCCCATTCTCAGGCTTTTAGTAGAAGTCCAGCCAGAATTGTCGGACTACCCTCACCAGAGTCTTTAGACCTTCTCTGGGTATTTTAAATCTAGCCCCTTTTCTTAGGCTTTTTAAACTTTCCAGGTTTTAGGCCTCTCCGATATTGGCTGGTGGGGGAGCCTAGACCGCCCACTACTCCAGATCCCAATCCAGGGACGCTATACACAGCTGCCATGTACTGCTGTCTCCAATTCACTGCTGCTATCCCTGGGCCTTTTCCCACATAGTCCCTTTCCTTTCACCTGTTACCTTAGGGTTACATTTGTCAGGTCCTCTCATTCCCAGGACCAGTACAACTTTCCCAAAATAATTCCTAGAGCATATCCTTTAAAAAAAAAAAAAAAAAAAAAAAAAATCCAATCTTGACTTTAAAATTGCCAGTGAAGAAGAATCTGCCACAATACTTGGTAAATTGTTCCAAGATGTCTCCCTAGTCCTTACACCAGAGGGATCTTAAGAGTGGAGCAGGTTTAGGGAACTGGGAGCTGATAAAATGATTATATTTGCCCTATCTAAATCTCTTCAGTCCTAGTGGAGATAGCTTTAACTGAGGCTCTATCCAGTACTCAAAGCTTTCTGGAATACCAAGCTCCAGCAGCTTCATTTGAAGAGATCTGAGCATTAGATGGAGGAAACTTATTGCAAAGTTTTAAATGAAAGAGGAATGACTGTTTGATCAGCTGTGTAACGCCATTCTCTGGCCAGTCCTTCATGCTAGTCTCCTTTACAAGACTCCAGCCCTGATTCTGCAGATCCCATATTTACATACATTTAAAAAAAAAAACCTTAGATTAAGGTGACTTAAGCATATATTCTTTACAGCAATATGAATACTTACAGCAAGGAAATTCTAAGTTAAGGCAAAATTCACACCCACTAAAAGACCATCTACTATCATCTTGATACTCAACCACCCCAACATACTATTATCCTTCTCAAACAAACCTGCTTTCGGTTCAGAACACAGCAGAGCCCTGCTCCTTCTCTGGGGAATCTGGGTGCTACTGCTGTACAAAAATATAAATACTGTCCTTGTCAGTGGGCATATCAAAGACAGTGTAACTTATACCACAGCTATCTTAACTCTGATGTGGTCATTTGTTACTTATCCGTGGATCATATTATGAATATGCATGTGAAACAGGGTCTGTGATGTGAATACAGAGATGTGGATCTGATTTGCCTTTCACTTAGTAACTCCTTTACTTCAGTGGAATTAAATCTGACTTAAACTGGTGGAAGTGAGAGGAGAATCATACCCTGTAAGTTTAAAATAATTGTCATTAAGGAATGTAGGACTGAAAGACTGGTGGTGAGATTGTGCACTGGCATGTGATTATAAGTTCTTTCATGTAAGTATGGAGGGTGATAATGTATTCTAATAGAGGCTACATTTGTGCCACGAGGTAGGGGTGTGATGCCTCTGCTTGCTTACACATACACGTGCTAGCTTCATTGAGCTAGCGTGAGCATAAATAGTAGTGTAGCCAGGATAGTGGCAGCAGAGGCACAGGTTTCTTGTGCCAAATACATACTCATGGGGTTCAAGCAGGTTTGTACTCAGCATGGCTAAGCCAAGCCACCTCTGCCACCACTGCAGCTATCCTACTCTTGATGAGAGCTACCGCGAGTATATGTATGTGAGCACGGAGAAGCACACTCCTAGCTCAAGGACCAGACGTAGCCTGAGTGTGGTAGAAATAATATTAGTGCCTTGGTTTGACTGAGTACCATGATAATGTGGAAACGTTGCCTTTTAACTCATGATTTCCTTGTTCTTTAGTGTTTGTACTGCTGCAAGAAAATACACTTGAGCTATCTAAACTAATTTGTGTGTGTATAAAACTCGAAACCCAAAGTGGCATTCAAAAATCTCTTCTGCTTATAGAATCACACAAACTGGAGATGGAAAAGCCCTCTCCTGTTGCCAGCAAAGGATTATTCTTCGCTATTTTAGGCATTCTAGTCTCAAATGGCTTTTGCTGAGGCTTCTAGCAGTTCCTTTGGGAGAGTATTTCATGGGCTATTAGATCCTACTGTCTAATTGTTTCCTGATGTTCCACCTGTTTTCCCCCCATTGCTCAATTTAATTTCATTGCTAGCATAAAAATAACTGATATCAACAGGCTACCAGAGCCACATGAGGTTAGAACTTTGACAGAATCAAGAATTGCTAAATTGATCAATGCTAAGGCAAGTTGTTAAAAGCATTCATGCAAACATCACGGTAAAAGCCAATAAAATTACAAATTACATTGAAAGGTAGCACACACTGAAATGTTCTGTTCCAGCTGGGAACCAAGCAAAGCAAGCTCTTTCTCTGCTTTTTTGAATGTGAAACAGGTATTGACTAATATAGAGCTATAATGTGGAAATTAAACAGCATTGCTTACTAGGAAGCTCCAAGCAATGCATAATTTATTCCTATTAGTGAGGCGTCAGTAGTGACTCCATAGTTTCAATTTGAATTAACTTTTTATTTAAAGCAGGATTATAGCTTCTCTATTTCACACTTCAGTAATTGAATTTATACTCCTGCTGTACTACAGTTATTGTTGAGGAGACCGGTAAATGTCCAGAACACTGGATAAAATACTTACTAACATCCAGGAAAAAAGATCCAATTCCAAACTTCAGTCGTGAATATGTGGTGTGTTTGGAGTATTTTTTCCTCACAATAGTTACATAACCACAGTCTTAACAAATTTCAGTCACTTCAGCATTAGCATCAGACACTACTCCACTTTTGAAACCTAAAAATTAACCCAAAGAAAAATTATTCCCCTTATTTTCCATAGCATAGCTTATCATCATCAGGGCTTGTCTGCATGGGAAAGTGTTAACTATTATACCAGTATAACTTCCCATATCAACATTTATTCTAGTATAAAGATGACTGCTTTTCACTTTAGCTTAAACCTCTTCCAAGGTGACATAAGTTAAACCAAAAAAGGCCCCTTCATACTGGAGAGAGCCTATCTACACAGCAAAACTATATCAGTTTAAGTTCACACCGTAGCTTATGTTGGATAATTTTCCTGGGTAGACAAGCCCCAAGAGAAGCTGATGGGTCTGTCACAGTCCAACCAACTTCAGTTCACTTAAAGCATACAACCATCTATAGTGTGTACACCTGTTTCCCTAAAATCACTCAAATGCACAACTTTAACTCTGATGTCAGCAAGACAAATGTTACCAATAGACAAACTTTTACTCGAAAAATATCTTGTTTCTACCTTTTAAACACCAGAAGTCAGAGTTAAGGTTTTACATTTGACTCTGACTGTACAGTTATGTAAATAATAAGTAAGTACCAGAGTGTATATATTTGTATGTTGGAGGAAGGAGAGGAGAGGGAGTGAGTGAAGAGCATCACATTGCATCTACTCTTATTATACCACCTGTGATACCTAATGATATTGCATTGATTACAGCTACCTGCTCCTTACTATATAGTGAAGAAGCTGGATTCCCTGGCCCTTGTAAGAGTAGCTGGCAATTTAATAGATTGTATGAAGATATAAGGCTGTGTCACAATGTGGCAACACACCAACATAAAAGTAAACCTAAAACATCTCCATATATAGCACAGTCTCAAACAAGATTTCTAATCGCTCTCACTATTTCAGTATTCTCTTTCCCTCCAAATAGAGAGCCTTGAAATTAATTACTGTTAATGAATTGACAAGTGAAGTAAACTAGGCTGAATATACTGTACAAAAATATTTGGATAGCTGATCAGGATTGATGCTGCTGTTTCTGTTTTTCATGCATTACTGAAATATCATTATATATGGTTATTGAATCATTTGTGGCTGGTTAAAGATTATGGCTTCCAAAGGAGGTGAAGATGGAAAGCAGCATGTGTGTTAATTTTTTTTTTTTTTGGTCTATCTCTTCTCCAAGCACTTCTCTGTTCCAGATATGGATTGAAATGCATCTGCCTAGATCCTCAGTAGGACAAAGTGATTGTGTCTCTCAGCTTAATTGAGCCTGCTTCAGATATTAGTTTCTTCAGCATCTGACATTCTGGCAAAGCTGACGTTTTCTAGTAGCAGCTGCTTGAATCAGTCAAAATGCCAAGACAGTGGATGCTGCAGCCTGTATTCTTTACAACTACCCCGCTTGTTACTCCTTACAAATAATCCATTTCCTTTGGAGTGAAAAATCATGTAGCTGTGTAAAGTGAAGTGAAATGACTGGCCCTCTGTTACACAGTCCTGGTATAGCTCCTCTCGCTGGACTCTCACCAGAATGCTGTGTTTGGGTCCCACCCCACTGGGACCATGTGTTGGTTAAGCTTCCTTTGATCTGAGTAGGCTGCAAGTACCATTTTATAGCCTGTGCCTGAGAGACCAAGCTAGGTTGGTTACACTTTATAGAAATGGGACCCTGCAGCCCAGTTGCCCTAGGTCCCCAGGACCAGTGCTAAACCCCCTATTCCCCAGTAGCTTAAGCACACCCTTTCCCAGATCTTTAGCCGCGTGAGTGCTCTGGTTAACAGTTCGCCCATTCAGTGACATGGTAATTGAAAACAGACACACACTTTGTATGGTTTTGGGGAACCCTATCTCTTTCCTCTAGGTAGCACAAAAAATACACAGATCTGGACAAAATAATACAAGACCAGTATGCATTTCCCTGCCTTCATTTTTTCACCACTTATGAGTGTTCTTTGGGCTTAGGTCAGTCTTCTAAATTTGGAGTTCAGCATCTCCTCCTTCACAGGACATCTCTTCTGGATCGTGCAGTCTCTGTTTCTTTTTTTCTTTGGCTGATACCACAGTCAAACAGGCCCCCTCTGCTACAAAAGAAGGCCCTTCTGTTTTTCCCACTGTCCAAGCTTCCTTTATCTCCAAGTCTCTCAGGCTCTGTGATTTTTAAGACCGGGTGTTAACACCCGATTTCTTTGTGTTGGGGGATTTTCAACTCTCCAATCCCTAGCCCCCAGCAGAGAAGTTGGAGAAAACTGGTTTTGCTTGGAATGATGGGATGGCCACATCCTAAGATGCTCTGATTTGAATGGCAGCCATCAAAGTTTAACAATGTTCCGTTGACCCTGGTCTGGGAGATGCTTGACAGCAATGACAGCATATGGCTGACTCCACATACACAGAGACATTCTGTGATACAGCAATTTTATAAGATCCCCAAATTGTCACAACCTCATCCTCAAATCCAAGTTTTATTTCTAAATAATGTGACACAACACTAGACCCTTTCTGCAGTGGAGGATGAGAGATGCTCTGGTCTTAACTGGTAGAAGTATGTGGAGTGGAGACGCCTGAAGTGGCTGAAAAAACAAACTCTCATGCACAGATCCAAAATTACCATCTAAGGTTTTATTCTTACATTTACATTTATCTTCATCTTTTTATTTTTAAGGTAGGAATATTTTAATAATTAATGACCAAATAATCCTTGTTAAATCTGGGCCTGATGTTACCAAGGGTTGCTGACAGTCCAAGATTTTACAGAAATAGCAGGGAATCATCATCACTGCTGATCCTGACCCTTGGAGGAAGTTGATGGAAATATACAAAAATCCAGAGATCGAACTCATGGTGCTGCTAACATTAGAAAGAGTCTGATTTCTGACTCAAATGCCTGCACACCCAGTCTGCACCCTGATCATCTTCTCCCACCCTGGAATCCCTACTTTTTGTCCTTTTTGAGGCATACACACACCTGAAAAAGCAATTCCTCAGCTGAGTTTAAGAAGTGTCACTGAGGTTTTACAAAGCCCGATGCCAACTCTGTCCACATATCTATTCAAGTGACATCATCATAGGGCCTAATCACATCAGCCATACCATCAGGGGCTCGTTCACCTGCACATCTACCAATGTGATATATGCCATCATGTGCCAGCAATGCCCCTCTGCCATGTACATTGGCCAAACCGGACAGTCTCTACGCAAAAGAATTAATGGACACAAATCTGACATCAGGAATCATAATACTCAAAAACCAGTGGGAGAACACTTTAACCTGTCTGGCCATTCTATGACAGACCTGCGGGTGGCTATCTTAAAACAGAAAAACTTTAAAAACAGACTCCAACGAGAGACTGCTGAGCTGGAATTGATATGCAAACTAGACACAATCAACACAGGATTAAATAAAGACTGGGAATGGCTGAGCCATTACAAACATTGAATCTATCTCCCCTTGTAAGTATTTTCACACTTGCTTCTTATCAAACTGTCTGTACTGAGCCATCTTGATTATCACTTCAAAAGTTTTTTTTCTCTTACTTAATTGGCCTCTCAGAGTTGGTAAGACAACTCCCACCTGTTCATGCTCTCTGTATGTGTGTGTATATATATTTCCTCAATATATGTTTCACTCTATATGCATCCGAATAAGTGGGTTGTAGCCCACGAAAGCTTATGCTCTAATAAATTTGTTAGTCTCTAAGGTGCCACAAGTACTCCTGTTCTTTTTGAGGTTTTACAGGCACATAGTAACCATGTTAGAATGCCTTTAGTACATTGCAACACCTTAATGTTTCCCTCATCATAATTCACAAAGACACTTGGTTTCTTAACTTTATACTACACATTTCATCTGAGACTCTGTTTTGCAAAAATAAAACTAGTGAAGCAGGTACTTTCCCCATTTTACAGTACAGAATAGGTAAATAACTTCCCCATGGCAGAACAGTAAGTTAATGGCAGAATTGAGACTGGAACATGGAAGTACTGATTCCAATGCCGGAATTTCCTTCTCTAAAACAATTATTATGCTCCTAGGCACTTAGTACTCTTAAGAATGTGGCAAGGTGCTTCGTTTGTACCATTTGTGTCCTAGCAAGCATTGCCTAATTAATCCTCTTGGTCCTGGATTCACATACACTCAGCTCTGTGCCTGGTCATGTTATGTTGGTAGTGCTGAAAAAAATTCATGACATTGGTGTCCTAGAAATCTGGTCATCTAAATTCTGCCCTCTCTGGTTTTGAATGAAAGAATTGTTTAAATGGACGTGAAACAGAAGGAACAAAAGTCGCCAGTGTTCAGATTCCTACAGCACAATCTTATTTGTAGATATGGAGCTGCTCCAGAAAGATTGAAGTGTAGCAATTGGCAAATAACAACGAAAAAGGAAATGCAAAGAAGAAAGGCCCTATTTTGTGTAAAACTTGTGCAGATACAATTCATGTTCTGTAGGGCTTGAGTCCATCGCCAGATCATCCAATGTAAATACATAATGAATCTAGGAGCAAGCCTTGGAAAAAGCAGCAATACTGCTGATCTCATGAAGGGACACACACAATTCTAATCTTGGGTTTTTCCTGAACAGACACTACCAACTGTTTTAACGTGTGTAGTGGTACTTCAGAGAGTAGAGATTTTTTTTTTTGTCACTCTTGTTTTGCTATTTGCTGTAGCAAAGCACTGGGAGAAATAGAAATGGAAAAAAATCGGTCAGGGAAAGAAAGGGAAAGTGGAACAAAGAAGAAAAAGTAAAGAAACAAAGGCACAGACCAAGTGTGTTACGTTTCTGGTAGTCACTGCCATTTTCAGGGTAATTGCACCTGCATTCCTTCTCCATGGTCCCTTGAGGGCACCCACTTAAAAGTTCCCAGTTCCCAGCCATCACTTCTCCTGAGCAGAGATCTATGGGCTAGTCTACACTGACAACGCTAAAGCACTGCCGCGGCAGCACTTTAATGTGGCTTGTGTAGTCATGGCACCACCTCCACCACGGGTGTAGCTACCAGCATGGGCTCCCAGCACTGGTATACTGGCGCTTTACAGCGCTGAAACTTGCTGTGCTCAAGGGGGTGTTTTTTCACACCCCTGAGTGAGAAAGTTGCAGTGCTGTAAATTGCCAGTGTAGACAAATCCTAAGTCTCACTCCTTCCTGATGAGGGGTTTTAAGGTAGCACAGTTTCCTGATCTACCCTGTGATATCCCTAGCAAAGCCAGTCTGTGCTTTGCTTTCTGTCAGAGAAACTATGAACAGTGCATTGCGAGCATTACAAGTTACCATACAGCTTTTTAATCAGGCACATTTATTTTTCAGGTAAAAGCATTACAGAGAGAATCTAAAAATCAATAAATGTCCCTGTGCACATGTTAAAATATAACGAGAGGTCACTTGTCAGTCTTATGGAGCCCTAGTAGACTAAAGTCTTTCCAACCCCTCTGCAAGGATTAGAGCTCTCCTTGCCAGGCCAGCCTTAGGGAAAATGGCACCCTGGTGAACTTGTATTTTAGCGTTCCTGGACCCTGTTGCATCCCCACTGCCTCCCCCACCCTTTGCCTTGGCTCCTTTCTGTGGCCTTGCACCCCAAACCTGTCCCCCTCCTTGCCTCTTGACCTCGGCACCCCTCTGACCATGGTGCCCTGGGCGGTCACCCATCCATAAGGCTGGCCCTGGCTCCTTGGACAGAAAGTCCTTTCCATCTACTGGATCGGGAAGAAGAGCCCTGAGTCATTTTAAACTCAGGCTGTTTATCCAAAAGTCCTTTCTTTGTCTCCTGGTCTCTGAGAACCTAGTTTAAACTAGTGTATGCAAGCCTTTCCAGGAGTTGATCCTCTCTGGGGGGTATTTGCTTTAATCACACTCACTGTTTTCGATTCCTGGAGGATCTGTGGCAGCCCTCCCCCATGGAATAGAACACAATCATATGTAAGCCATTCATTTAATACAATGGACTCCGAAGAGTTGCAGCCTGATTAAACCATATTCGGTGTCTCATGTCCTTCTTTAGGTATAGCCAGATAACAGGCACTTAGGTTTATAATACATTACCGTACATACCCATACCCACAATGTCAGGCTGGCCAACAAGCAGCTGGTTCCAAAAGCATGACCTGAAGCTGGAATCTATGCTTATATCTGTGTCCCAACACATTCCAGCCCAAGGTCCTGCCAAGGCAGAAGGCCAGTCCTGGGTGTGAAGTGTTGACGGTTGCAAAGAGGGGACTACTGCCAGATCTCAGCCATTGCCAACTCCCACTCAGTGGAAAGAAGCATGATCTATCATTATTGTAGGAGTGTGTAGCTCAGGTAACATTGGAAGTGGCATAAATGGGGCTTTGGGGGGGAAAAAAGGATTTATTTTGTGGGAAGGGAATCTTCTTCCTTTCTCTCCCTCAAAGAGCCCATCTCTCACAGTGTTAACATCATAGATGTTATAGGGACTATTCCTTGAGCTGACAAATTTGTCCTGTTCAATCTTCCATAATTTATCTTGAGAACACAGTATTTTCTGTTTTCCAGGATTATTTTTCCAGAGTATAAAGTTCTTTATAGGGTTTTTCCTGGTTTGAATGACAAGTATTCCACAGTTCAAAACAATATCTCTAATTAGATTCTAAAATTCTAATTTCATATTTTAAAACTTGCTATAAACTCTGGAGGAGCCATGCTGTTTAAAATCAAGACACCAAGCATCAGGATTCCTTACGCTAATTACAGATGTATTTTACAGTTGCAGTTAGTTTCAGAAAATAGTCATGAATGTTTCACCCCAAAGGGTTCTGAAGATAGTGAGCTCTATTTACACTGATAAAATGTCAAGACATATAACATCCTGAAGACCACTGCTGTGCCTATTTGTGGGACATTAAACTATTAAATGATAATTATAGCTTCAAAAATCTTCCTTGCTGCTCTTTTGAGAATTTCTGCACATTGGCTGTTGCCTTTATCTTCAGCAAAACTTGCAGGGCAAAAGCTAGCTAAAGTTTGTGCACCACCAGTAGAAGACTTGATGCCTTTGATGGGGGAGGAAAATCTTGTTTTTTATTTTCACTTTCATTTTCATCACTATAAGATTATTTAGAACGAATCTGGGTATATATTATGCCATTTAAAAACAAACAAACATGCTGCATGCTTTTGTGTGCAACACTGTTTCTCGGAAGAAGTTAGCAAGCACAAAAGGGCCTTAAAAGGGAGTGTTTTTTCCCCACTCTTCTTTGTGACCACAAGAAGAATTAACTGCTCATGAATTAACTATAGACTAAGTATCTTTATTAAGCAAATAATGTCAAATAACAAATGCATTAAAGAAAATAATTGGGAACAATTCCCAGTGAGAAAAGGGGATGAAATTAAGTATATTTGTTATGACTTATTCTTTGAACCATAACATTTATTAATGAAGCCAGTTTTAAAGTTGTTTTGATGTGGAAACATTTAAAAAATCCATTCCAGTTTCTCCATTTCTCATGCATTTTCTCTCCATTGTTTATTGTCCCCTACAAATACTGATTTGGAACTTCAGGACAATGTCACAGTTGCAGGCACTGCAAGGGTAGACCATTGGCATTATTGAAATCAACCCTGTGTTCAGTGAAGTGCCAGTTTAGGAGTACTTCCATTTTCCTTCTGCTTGGTTTACCCTCTGTCAGAGACAATGATGGCTGTAAAATGCCAGGATTTTCTAGTACAATAAATCATGAAAACTAGGGTTACTTTTTTCACATTTCTTTGTTTTTTTTTAAATCAAACTTTCACACTTAAAATAAATCCATTTAGTAGCTTATACAATTAAAAATAAACACTGACTACAAATCTTCAGTTCTTAATATTCAGGCCATGTCTACCAACCACTTTTGTCAGTATAATTTGTCACTCGGGGTATGAAAAACACACCCCTGAGCAACATAAGTTACACTGACAGAAGCGCCGGTGTGGACAGTGCTTCTTCCACAGACATAACTACTGCCGCTCGTGAAGGTGATTTTAATTATGCCAACGGGAGAGATCTGTCCTGCTGACACAGAATGACTACACGAGCGATCTTACAGTGGCACAGCGGTGTGGCTGTAAGCTCACTAGTGTAGACATGGCCTCAGACAGCTGACTTGAAGGAAGTAAAGTTTCTATGCAGAGATGTATTTTTAAATACTTTGAACGGTATTAGGAAATAATTATCTTTAAAAACTTAAATTAATGTAAATGAGCCAACTAACTAAAATCTTGTGTGTTATGAGAGTAAGGTGGGAGCCAAATGTGAGAGACTACATATCAAGCCACACCTCTCTTTTAATTCCAATAAAATTATCATAACAAGAACTTGAAGTTTGCTTTTATATATTACACACTGTTGTTTTACTGATTGTCAGTAGATTGTAGACTGCTGAAATCAGTGTCAGAATTGCCTGGCTTTTTTGTATTAAGCAAGATGTCTACTTCTGGAAGTAGACTTGCTAATTACAGTGGAAAAACTCAATTTTCAAATACACTTCAGAGGTTATTCATAGTCAATTTCCCCCCCTAAATTAGAGGTTCAGAGTCTCCTCTCACTTAAACTAGTATAAATTAGCAGTAGCTCTGTGGAAATCAGTAGCATTGCACTAGTGTAAAACTGGTATAAGCAAGAGTAAATCAGGCTCATTGACTTCAGTTTTATTGAACAAAAGAAATAACACTTTTTTTCTTCTCAGCTCTAACAAAATCAATAGACTTTGCAAAACTACAGAGATTACCTTCTACTTTTCACAATAGGCAACATGTATAATATCTCTGGATATTGGTGTGATTAAAGGGAAATAGTGCCAGGCAATCTTTTGCAGAGATTGTTGCTGTTGTTGTTGATGTGTTGAATTTGTCCACAGGTCACATCTGTCATACTGGCTTATTGTGACATAGTGTAGACAAGCCCTAAGAAAATATTGCTCTGTGTGGCAATGCACACTACAGGAGTGTGATTTCTGAAGTGCACTAACTTTTTTGCACATTAATTGGTCTGTGTAGACCCTGCCGGTGTATACTAGAAGTTTCCTGGTGCATTTTAAACAGCAAAACATGAAAGCGCACTAGGGAACTTCTAGTACACACCGGCAGGGTCTACATGGACCAATTAATATGCAATAAGTTAGTGTGCTTTAGAAATCACCCCGCACCCTCACCCCCCTGCAGTAGAGCGCATTACCAGGCTCTGTAGATAAGCTGCTAAGTGGCAGTATATTGCTAGTGGGGATTTCAGGCACTCAGCCCCCTGTTAATGTTATCAGAAAATTGATTTTTTTTAAATGCAAAAATATACTTTAGTTTGCAGATAGATGGTTGCCTAGAAGTGCAAAAAATGTTTTGTATTCTTTGTTACACAGAAAATCTTCATTGAAAGATGCTTCACAAGAGCTGCTTCTGAAGGCATCAGCCTTTCTACATTTTACTCATTAAATATGCCAGCTGGCTATATGGATTTGATACATCTACATTTACTTCTATTGTAGAGGCCATCAGAGCCACATACCCTTTTGCTCTTGAAGAGCAAGAGTTCCCTTGCGAGAACAATAGCATAGAGATTTCCAGCTGTTACTGTGATAAAACTCTGTGTGACATTCACGGGTACACACACAATGAAGTGAACCAGGTATTATTCAAGTCTGATTTATTTTTTTGTAAATGACAGTAAGTTTATATTAAAGGCAACTTGCAAAGGTTTTAATAACACAATAAAAAACAAACAAACTGGGCATGTATTTGGAATGGGGGGGGCGAGGGAGGGCTGAAAGGTGTTTATTTTTTGCAAATTTTCAGGATGTCTCTTCTTCCATTGAAAAAGTCAGAATTCTCATCAGCTATAAGTTTCCTTCTATTTTTCTTAACTTTTTCCTTTTCTCTCTCTCTTAATGTTATCAACAATATCAAGTGTCATCTTCCTAGTTTTTCTTGAAGGACCTCTTGGGGGGATGGTGCGTCTCTGAGCTTGTTTGTTGTGGGCTCTAACACCTTTAAGGGGCAATTAAAAAAAAAAACCCTTTTAATGATGACTTATCTAATATGTTAATTCGTTTTTGGAGTTGAGTAGGTGTTAACAAAAAGTTTTAAGCTGTCAGGCAGAAAAAATCCTCCCTCTCCCAAATCCTTTTTTTTTTTTAACTCGTGTTTTTTATAATGATATCTGTTCATTAGCTCTTCCGTGGTCAGTGACTACTTGTTCTTGCAGCTTTTCCCTGAAGGCAGACTTTCGCTCAGTAATGTCGATTTATCCACCGTAATTCATCTAAAATGTTATTTTTTCCTTTTCACAGCCGCTACTAAAACACTAGTCCTTGCCTTGGTCACTTCATTTCTCAACTACTGTATCCTGCTCCTCCTCCTCTGGTCTACACACAACCTCTTCCGTTTTAGGTCTATCCAAAATGCCACTGCTAACCTCATTTGCTGTTGCAACCATATTATCCCCCTCCTTTAAGTTATTTCATTGTCAACCGCTGTTCTTCCATATAGAGTTCAAGCTCCTTGTCTTTCCTTCAGGGATCTGCACTATCTCACTTGCCTCTCTGCTCTCATATCAGCGGACAATTGCCCATGTTGTTCAGCATCGGCTCTCAGCTATTGATTTTTGGGCCCCAACCAAGTCACAGAAGTCAATGGAAATCTTGTCTTTGCATTTGAAGTTGGATTCAGGCTCTTTATCTCCTTCCCCCATTCTTTGCTCTGTGTCTTTTATTCATTATGCCTGTGTGCTTGGATTAGCCTCCCACTCTCCTGACACCATGTAATCCTGCTCTCCTTATGACCCATCCCTTTTCAGGAATTCTACCTTCTATTGTCAGCATTAAAAATTTAAGCAGCTGCAAACTGTTACCACACAGTGGTGTCTGCATTCCACCCTTTCTCCCCTATATTGAGTAGGAATAGGAAATAATTATGTGGTCACCAGTAAATCCAGATTTTACAACTGTGTGTCAATCACTTCCCTGTTTTGTCTTCCCACTTTGTTACTCTGACCTGTTGTTTCTTGTGACACACTGTTTGTAAGATCCTTGAGGCAGGGATCTTGCATTTATAAATGTTTTGTAAAATATTGCATATACTTTTACAATATGACCCTCTGTATAATGAATAATCATAAAATGAAAGCACTAGATCAGGGGTTCTCAAACTTCATTGCACCATGACCCCCTTCTGATGACAAAAAGGGGCACCGAAGCCTGAGCCCGCCCTAGCCCTGCTGCCCTGTGGGGGGGGGGTGGAGGGGGAGGCAAAACCAAAGCCCAAGGGCTTCAGCCTCAGGCAGGGGACCTGTAACCTGAGCCAAGCCAACTAGAGCTGAAGCCTGAGTGCTTCAGCTTCGGCCCTGGGCCCTAGTAAGTCTAATGCCAGCCCTGGCGACCCCACAGTTTGAGAACCGCTGCACTAGATGGATCATTGTGCCAGGTGAGGCCTTAACCAGGCAAATGATAATCCGGGGTGGGCAAACTATGGCCCGTGGGCCAGATCTGGTCCGCCAGCCATTTTAATCTGGCCCTCGAGCTCCCGCTCGGGAGCGGGGTGTGGGGCTTGCCCCGCTCCGGCGCTCCAGCCAGGGAGCAGGGTTGGGGGCAGCTCCATGCGGCTCCCAGAAGCAGCGGCATGGCCCCCTCCGGCTCCTACGCATAGGGGCGGCCAGGGGCCACTGCTCTGCATGCTGACCCCACCCCAAGTGCCACCCCCGCAGCTCCCATTGGCTGGGAACCGCAGCCAATGGGAGCTGCAGGGGCTGTGCCTGTGCCTGTGGATAGGGCAGCGTGCAGAGCGCCGTCTGGCCACGCTTCTATACAGGAGCTGGAGAGGGACATGTCGCTGCTTCCGGGAGCCACTTGAGGTAAGCGCCACCCAGAGCGTGCACCCCTGAGCCTCTCCCCACGCCCCAACCCTGTTCCCCAGCCCTGATCTTCCTCCCGCTCGCCAAACCCCTCAATCCCAGCCCGGAGCACCCTCCTGCACCCCAAACCTCTGATCCCCAAAACCCACACCCCCAGCCGGAGCTGGCACCCATTCCCGTACCCCAGAGCCCCCTCCCGCACCCTGAACTCATTTCTGGACCCACCCCGGTGCCTGCACTCCCAAGCAGAGCCTTCCTGCACCCCAACCCCAATTTCATGAGCATTCATGGCCTGCCATACAATTTCTATTCCCAGATTTGGCCCTCAGGCCAAAAAGTTTGCCCACCCCTGTGATAGTCAATAGTTAATGATTTTCTGTATCCTCACAAAAAGGCAGGCAGATTCCCCACAATATGTAATAGTTTACAATGTTTAAGTCAAAATAATTTGCACCATTTTATTGTTTCAGATGCTTTTGAGCACAAGCCTTTTAAAAATAATATAGAGCTCATATTATTTAGAAAAAAAGATTAAAAGGCATCATCCTAAACTGTATATATTTCCATAAAGGAAAGGGAGTTAGACTTAAACAAAAGTGATGCAGTTTCCAGTCTGATAATCTGAGAATCTGATTTAAAGTATGGAGAAATCTACAGAAGCTATAAAAACTAGTAGCTGAGAGTAGAGTTTTCAGTCTGGTACGTGTTTGGTATATTTTAGATTTGCTATCCACTTTGTGAACTAGGAAACCATTTTGCAATGTGGAAATGAACATGTCATCCACATGCACAGTGGATGTGCTGTGCTTGATCTCAAAGCACATAGCTAATAAATGATACTGCGTGGGTGCTCTGTCAGTTATGAGGCTCTGGTGTATTTGCATGCACACAGAGAATCTTGTAATTAACCACATCAGACTGAATAACACACAGCATTCCCATTGTCCCTCTTTATGGGTGTAATTAGATGCTGAGGGGACTATAGCAGGAAATAGGAACCGTTTCCTCCTGCCACCCTTTAAACAATTTTTCAGTTCCAATTAAAATAAATTACATCTTCTGCCAGTGGAGATTAGTCCGTATCATGCTTGTCACTTAGGAACAGGCAGAGAGAGCCTGGGAAAGGGAGTCCAATTTTATAAAAATTTGAGGCAAAAAGAAAAATACTTCTGAAATAATGAGCAGTAGAAAATCAAAATTTAATATTTAATTTTGTGACTTTTAGTTATGACTTTTATTGCATTTTCAATAACTGCAGACAACAGCTCCTCATAAGATTTTAATTTTAGAGTGCTAGTGATTCATTTTATAAAGCGAAGTACTGTAATTTGACATTTGCTTGAAGATTAAAGATTATGTAGGTTAATACATTTTAAATAAACTGATCCTCTCATGAAACTGCTTTGCAGAGAGGTAACATAATTTAAAAACGTAGAACATCATGCAGTTCACCTGCCATTTTATAGTTACACTTGCTCCCTCATGTCCCCCAAGGACACATTGCTTACAGTATTACATATGTATTTGGAATTAGAGATTGTAAATCCCTCCCATTCTACTGTAATACTGCAGGGAGCATCATGTCAATGCCACAAGAAAATTTGTCAGGGAAAAAAATCACTCTCGTAACATGAAATATTTCAGTTAGACGTTGAAATGATATGGCTGAAGCACCATGTAGGCACTGTTTTCTCCAACTATACTTTATTAAGTGTACGTCATTTCCTTAAAGTAGAAGTGGGTGGCATAGGTTGACAAACCAAGATGACAAATAGGAATAGACAGGGATACTAGAAAATTAGATTCAGTAATTTTGTGAACAGTCCACAATTCTTGCCACTTTCTGAAGGTGTTATGACATAGACTGCTACCTTGTTAGCCCAGTGACACAGAAAATGTTTGTTTTTATCTGTTTATTTAGCAAACACTAAACATTTCCTGCCCTTCCCTAGTTAACTGCTGAGCCTACATGAGTCTATTTAACTAGTCCCACAGAAGTGCATATAAGGGGGAGGGATAGCTCAGTGTATTGAGCATTGGCCTGCTGAACCCAGGGTTGTGAGTTCAGTCCTTGAGGGGGCCACTTCGGGAGCTGCGGCAAAATCAGTACGTGGTCCTGCTAGTGAAGGCAGGGGGCTGGACTCGATGACCTTTCAAGGTCCCTTCCAGTTCTAGGAGATAGGATATCTCCATTTATTAAATAGATACATAGATAAATACTAATAAATCTCAAAGCAGAGGGAATCTAATTTAAATGACCTGACTTCCCATGCTGCTGGGTGAAGAGGAGGATGTAACTTAGAAATGTAGCACTGTTGATCACATTCCAGCATCTCAAAAAGCAATCTTGCCAATAGGCAGCATCTTCCTCAAGAAATATTTTGAACCTTCACTACTGAAATATCTCCTTTTGAAGATGTTTGTGCATAGACATTGGCACAGGAAGGCTCAAGGATCTTTTATGTTTGTCTACACCTGCTTCCTTGTGTTTCTCAGTTTCGTAAACATGTTTGTAAAACCATTTGTTTGTACAGTGCATGATGAGGCCACAATTCTGATTATTGCTGTCTTGATGCTACTACAATACCAATATATAACACTGACTCACTTATACTTTTTTAATTGATTCTAGTCATCCAGTGACTTAAGTTCTTGATTCAGAAAAAGTCTTGCACACATGTAAATGTCCATCCCTATTCAGTGCACAATTTAACTTTAGACATGTGGGATTTAAACATACAAGTGGTGTCCTGAGTTAGGGATGCTTTCTTGAACTAGGGCCTAAATAACAAGGCTGGTGGAATCTACATCACCTCTCAAAGCAAGCTGAAAAATTGGAGGGCTGCTTTTTCCTAAATCAAACCGTAATTGGTTTCTGATGGGTACAGGATAGAATTCAGGAAGAACTCCATTCTTCAGAACATAATGCTATTTGGTTTAGATGAGGGGGTAATAAAATATAATCTCAAGGGTTGAGGCTGATTTGTTATATTTTCTGATTTAAGATGAAGAAGATGGAGAAAAGGAATGGTTTTCAACATTGCCTGGTTTTGGGTGGAAAGAGCAGGGATTAAGAAGGGGCTGATTAGCTGGGCAGGGTTCTGACACAATTGAGTTAGAAATAATTCTCATTTCCATAAGAATTCCAAAAATGGCTCCTTCTGTGAAGCTTGAGATGAAGCTAATAAGGTGAAGAATTGTTCACATTTTGAATAAAAATATTATTGCTGTATTTAACCGACTTAGTGGCAATTTATTGTCTCTGCAACTCTGTGGTAAATATTGTAGTAAAAGGGTTGCTATAACAATTGAATTAGAAAATTAGCTACACAATATGGAATGTAGTTTACTCCCTTCCCCTTACCCCTTCATCTATAGAAATAGTAAAATGCCAGGCAGTCTTCACCACATTTTTCTCTGCAATTTCCCCATGCCCTTGGAGATGTCTAGGAAAGGACAAAATTTAATTCCTTCCTTTTTGAGACAAATAAAGCAAGAGATTACTGTTCTTTTTTGTTGTGCAGGTTTGTTGAATTTAAAATACTGAAACAGTGTTGTGAAATTGGTAATAAGAGTTAAATTAAGTGAGTAGTTACACAAGTAATCTCCCAGTTTATTGTATGGCCTAGTACGATCACCAATGATTTAATCTCAGCTGATACAGTAATGTGAGGTGAAATATAGGTATGCTTAGTTTTAAAAGAGGTGAAGTAAATTCCCTATCAGCATTATTGTCCTCCATAGAAGCACATGTTGGAAAAAGATTCTTTTCAGAAGTTATTGGTAAAGGAAACACAAATGTACTTTGTTTTACTTCCATGTCCTGAAATGTTGAACCAATGAATGAGTGACACTTATTCTAGCATGTCCATGACCTCAAAGCTTAATTTGCTATCAATTTGAGTTTGTGGGTGAGACTCATAATGTCAGCGCAGGTGAGCTGAGGTTAATGTATCTAACTGAAAGCACTTGTGTGCTGATCCACTCTGCAAGTAACGAGAAACTGCTGAATTGGAATTAATTTGCAAACTGGACACCATTAAATTAGGCTTGAATAAAGACTGGGAGTGGATGGGTCATTACACAAAGTAAAACTATTTCCCCATGCTAATTTTTTCCCTTACTGTTACTCATACCTTCTTGTCAACTGTTGGAAATGGGCCATCCTGATTATCACTACAAAAGGTTTTTTTTCTCCTGTTGATATTAGCCCACCTTAATTGATTAGGCTCGTTATAGTTGGTATGGCAACTCCCATTTTTTCATGTTCTCTGTGTGTGTGTGTGCATATATATCTTCCTACTGTATTTTCCACTGCATGCATCTGATGAAGTGGGTTTTAGCCCACGAAAGCTTATCCCCAAATAAATGTGTTAGTCTCTAAGGTGCCACAAGTACTCCTCGTTCTTTTTTCTTTGAAGTAAAGTATTTCCATGAATGCATAGGAGAAGGTAAACACTAATGCTGAGACAGAGTGGCATTCATGTATAAACTGGTGTTATTGTAGCTGGGCTGCCCGGGCTCTGGAGACTTAAGACAAGCCAACTTGTATCACATTTTTCTTTATTTAAATTTTTATGGTATATTACAATATTAAATATGACAAATGACACTTTAAATGTTTGGAGAATAATCTGCTATGGCTAAATTGTACAGTGTATCACTTACGTGAGATCAAAAATATGCTGGGTTTTTTTCTGTGTATTAGGAAATAAACGACTGAAATGTGTTTGAAAGGTTAATCTTAACCAATTTAAATTTTTAAGTCATTCTGTGTCAAATAAGCCAAAATGCCTGCTGCAGCTTGACACATATTCAATACAGGTTCTACCAGGGGAGCAAATTTCAGGTGTGAACTTTGCTCTAGAAGGAAAGGTTTTATCTGTTTTACTAAAGTAAATCTTTTGGAAATGATGCAATAGAGTTCAGTAGCCCACTTCTAGGTATCAGAAAAGAACCTAGAATCAAGATGACTATGCAAGACTACTGTAAAGTGGAACTGAAAGTTATATTAGTTTTGGGTCCATTTTAGTTTTTTAGATTCTGTGATCATAAATGCCTCTCTGATTAAGTTCTACTTGTTCTTGGTGCCTCTTTTTGATACTGTTGATTTCCTCTTAACTGCCTCATTTAAGTAGCCAGCATCCTTAGTAATCTTCTATCCTGGTTCAAACGCAGCCTCTCTTACCTTACCTTCTCTTCTAGTGGAGACTTTATGGATTGGATGGAGACAGCGATTTAATGTCCCAAGGCAGTGTCATTGGAACTCTTACCTCTTCCATTTTTCTTCTCCTTTTGGGTTATCTAATGGCTAGACTCAACTTTGCTCATATTTTCCATGTAGTGGACACCCAACATTAAATGTTTTTACTTGACATCTGATTGGGGAGTGCTCTGATACTATAGTAACAAGGGTCTTTAGATATTTTTAAGTCCATCTGCCTGTCCTGATTCCATCACATCGTGGCTACATTATAATTTCCCACTAAATGTGTCTAAATCTTTGAAGCTGGAATAAAGGCCATTTTAGCCCATTCTCTAACACAGCTAAACAATTCTTAGCGTAGACCAAGAGTTTACTCCCAAGGCTAGAAATCTTAGTTATCCAGGAATTTATTTTCTTCTTTCTAAATCTGCATACAATCTTCTCTGAAACATTTGCCCCATCCTAGTTCTGCCTTGATTGAAATGCCTGTATATTGCTTTGCCACTCCAGGAGAGAGAAAAAGATGACTATAATCTTCCGTAGCTTTCACTTGGTTCTTCTGTTTCTCAGGATCCCAGTCAAAATTGACCCACAGCCCCTCAAATTGTCTGTGACCTCATGTTCACTTCTCCATCTGCTTCTTCACACATCCAGTCCTGGCTCTTCTGTTTCCTCTTACTAAGTGAAGTTTACTTCCTCTCTTCAGGGGCCTGATGCAAAGTCCCATGAAATTAATGGGTGGTTTACCATTCTATTTTGAGTGTTACGTAACAAGATTTGGTACTGAATAGTGCTATATGGAAACTCCATTGCATTTTAAAAATCTATAAAATAAATACACTCTGGAAGGGTATGTAGAGCTCCCCTTGAAGGTTTTCAAATAAAGATTAGCCAAAGCTGCAAAATTCAGTACTGGATCTAAATTATTCCATAGTTTGGTGTTATTAATAACTAAGGTTTTGGTTCAATCACTAGATTAAACCTATAAAATTATAATATGTTGTCCACAAAATAATGATATTACTCAGTAAAAATAGTGATTGGAAGAATATATTTTTCCAGAGCTCGAAAAATTGATCTAGAACCTTGGGATGGGTAGAAATAGTTCAAATTATTCCCTGTAATATTCCTTCCTTTCCTTTTTTTTTTTTTGCATGATGAAAACTAACCTCTTACTTGCTTTTTTTCTGTCTCTTACCTAATTTCTGATCAATGACCATACTTTGTCTCTTGTTCCTTTCCCCAATGATTTAGTTTTCTTTAGTGGCCTCTTGTTGGGGAACTTTGCCGTAAGCCTTTTGAAAAGCCAAATAAACTGTTTCTGGTTCTCCTCTATCCATTATTTTACTGACCCTTTCAAAGGAATCAATTAGAGAGGCATGATATTCTTCTTGCATGTGTTTGTATTATACTTGTTTTGACTTTTGTACTTAATATCATTTTAAAAAATGTTAGCGGGGGGAAAATGGCAGTACTATATAAGACTAATGGAGCAGAATAATTTTGATCTGAAAGAAAAATTGTATCCATTGAATATGCAATATATTCTCCTATTTGAATAATGGGATGACTTTAAAAGAAATGTCATTAGTTTCTTGTACCTCTGCTATCTTTATATGGTGCATTTGTCTTACAAAAACCAGACTCCAATTTGTTGTAGACATTTTTTATTAAAGTTGCCCCGTTCTCACATGAAACATTTCTTATGAAACCCCAAAATAAGAATGTAATTACAACAGATGTAACACATTTGCTACTGGGTGGCTTTCTAAGTTTAAAGCCTTACATTAGGGATTTTGAACAGAAAATACAGTAGTTAGAATATGAACATATAAATCTTTCTACACCCTCTCTAATTCTGTAATCGCTGCTACAATATAACACTGGTAGTAATAATATAGCTATATCACCAGCACAGTATTATGTTACAGTGGTTAATTTAAACATCAGTTCTCAAAATAGTGGCAGTACTAGTGTACTGTGTTAATCTACCTGTATGCTGTGTAGGTCTTCAGATTGGAAAAACATCTGTGAAATCTTTCAAAATGAGAAATCTTTCAAAACGGGGGTGAGAGGGGCAGAACGTATGTGCCCCTAAAATTATATAGGAATCAACTGTTGATTCAGTTATTGCAAATGCCTTTTGTAAGTGGTGGTGATTTGTTGTCTGCTGTTTGATTCCAGTTGTTATCAGTGGGAGGAAGCATAAAAGTCAGCTGTCTAATGGATGGCTGCTGGTAAGCCTGACTGATGATTCTAGATGGTGTTAATATTTCATAACCAGCCTGTACACTGTCTGGGTGTTTGCTCAGGCTGGTTGTAATACAGTGAGCCTTTGAATCAGGAAGAGCTTAAGGGCTTTACGCTTATGTGTACTTTGACAGAGAAGAAGTGCAAATTCTCTTTCAGAGCTAAAAGTTGTATTTTGATTTTTATTTATTTTAAGGTTTACATTAGGGATCAATCACCATGCAAGCAGTTTTTAATGTCCCCCTTATTTCAGACCTACAATACTTGCCAGCAAGGCTGAAGGGTGCACTCTATAGTTGAATTGTGTTCAGAAGGCATTAAATCCCCAACTTGGATGAACAATTTGTTGTTTGTGGCGGGCAGATGAAATTATTATGAGAACTTGTTAACCTGTAGTTGGGCAAGGAAATGTTCGGGAATAGACTAACATACACAGAGAACTATTATTCATTTTTCTGTCAATTCATTTTGTAACACACCATTCCTTCCCATGCCCTTTATTTTCTCTGCTTTGTACGTTATACTTCGAGTAGCACAAGTGAATTAATGTTTTTTTTTTAATTTTATTTTGGCAGCTGTCTCATGTATTTAGATGGCTGTGAGCTGCTGTTGCTGCTTTTTTAATTGTAGCAATGTGTGATTCACTACAATAGGGATAACAAAGTTACAAACTGTCACTACAGTAAATTCAAAGTGGCTGTAGTAAGATTGAAGTTGCTAAATTTCCAGTGTGTTTTTTTTCTAATTTGATCTTCCCTCAAAGAAAGAAGGAAGGGAAACCAGCTAGTTTCTGGTTGACGAGTTAACCCCTTGATTACTGGGTTTTGTGTTGCTCTTGTAACTTGTCACAAGTGATTAGAGCAGGGGACCAGGAGCAAAGGTTTCTGGTTCTATTCCTGGTTCTACTACTGTTTGCATCCTCAGACAAATCACTTAACCTTTCTTCTCCACCTCAGTTTCCTGAGCCCTAAAATAATGAAAATAATTGCTTCACTAGAATGTGTTGAGGCTTATGTTTATAAAATGCTTTGATAATCTTTTACGTACAGGAGCGACTGAAGAGCAGATATTATTTAATTGGTGCCATTAATGTATAAAAGGGAAACAAATCTGCACAACTTGGTTTTGCAGTGCTTTGACAAAAATGTATGCAGGGTTTATATCTCATTTTCTGTATGTGTTGTAGGCATTGCTCTTTTACATCAATGATAGCAAAAGCTGGTAGAAGTTTGCCCTTTAAACTCTCTTAAGCTTTGTACAGCCTGAGGTTATAAACAGCTGTTTAGTACAGTAACTCATTGTAATCTTGCAACACTCACAACTACTGTAGATAATGATACTAACATTACAAGAAATGCTGTAAACACACAATGTTAGCATTCCTTTGAATTACACTGCTGTGTATATAATCACATTGGCCAAAATGGTGGTATAAATTTAGATACCTAAATCCATTACTTGTTGAGGCATCTGTGTAAATTGAAGGTTTTTTGTCATAGCTGTCATTGTTAAAATGTCTGACGATCATGGAGGTAAAAGCATTGTTTTAAAAACAATATGCAAAAGAATATTTCAAACTTTACATCACTTTTAAGTCTTTCACTGGAGAAATATTAGGAAAGTATCTGGCTCGCAGATGGGGGATGGAAATCAATGTGAAAACAAAAGGCCTCTAAAGGAGCCGCAGAACGTGATCACCTTACAGCATAGTTAAATATGCCACTGCCAAATCATTAAGCTACAGATGAAATCATGTAATAGAGCGAATGACCTGGAACCTTGTTACTTTCCTTTCTGAGTGTCTGGGAGCTTGATTCTACTGTCCTTAATTGGGTGCTCCTTCTATTTTTTTTTTTAAATGAATGTGATATCTGCATACATCGAAAAGACTTTCAACATTTTGCTCATAAGTGACACTCTGTACAACCTTAAGAAAAACAAAAAGTTGAGAAAGCTTATACTTTGATTGTTTATATATGTAAAGAGAGAGTACCCACTTGAATTGTATGAAACTGACTAATTAAAAGGAAAAAAATGTGATAGAACACTCTTGTATACTGAGTAAAAAAATCCAGATTTTTTTTTTTTTTTTTTTTTTTTTTGGAGGGGTGGGGGGGAAGTGGGACGGAGAACAACAGCCTCATACATGCTTAGGTGCGCCCTTTCTTTTTGTTTTTTGTTTTTCTGTGTATATGCCTGTCTGCTGCCTTTTCAGTTTGTTTTGTTGATATGTTACTGGTAATTATCTTCTTGCATGGCGTGGGGAACACAAGGGTATGCGAATTCCCCCCAAAAACAGTATATGAGGGTGTGGAGAACATAGGAGAGAGCTGCATTTTTTATTAATATTATATTTATCTCAGTTTACCTGCTTGATGATATTCTGTCTTACTGACTGCAGTTAAATCCAAAGGAACTGTTAGGAAAAGCTAGCAGGAAATGAAACAGTGACAACTAAAAATGAGGTGTCCCCAGAGAAAATACCAAGGGTCCTTAAGAAAATAATGGTAGGCTATTAACTGGGAAGTGCCTATCTGCCTGGCTCAAGCCAGGTTAATACTTATTTTTCAATGGTCAGAGCTTAAGACCAAAAGAAAAACCATTGAAAACTCTGGCCTAGAGAGGAAAGTGGGGGTGAGAGGTCGGAAGTTGCTTGGTGGGGGGACATACAGAGAGAGAAATTGTAGCAGGGCTGTCTGTCCCTCCCAGTGCAAAAGTAGGAGTGCCAGGAGTAAATGGAACTTACCAAAACTTGCAAGGAAAGGATAAGGTGTAAGGTAAGAACCAGGCATTATACGTCTTTTGTTGTTTTAACTCTTTTCTCTGTTTGCAATGAGCAATTTGGTTGAATAAGCAATACTTTGGATTTGAACCAGCGGCTCTTGGCAGGAACTGTGGTGGTGGACAGTACAGTACCTCCTTATAACATTTGGGAGCACTGAGGGTAGGGGCAAGAGAGCATAAGAGCATTCCAATGGCCACTGCTGGGAGAGTGGATTCCACCTCTGGGCTGCACCAGTCAGTGCAATCCTATGAGTGTGAATAGGCAGAGTCGTCTCAAAGAACTCTGGTTACAAGTAAGTAACCTCTGTTTTTGAGTTACTTTAATTGGACGCCGGTCACATTTTCCAAAGGAAAGTCTCCTGCAAGGCCAGTTGGACCTGCTAGAGGAGCCACTGTTGGTAAATGAGGGCTTCAACTCAGAGATCCTGCCCAAAAGTAGTTGAACCACGAGGTACCACCCTGGAGAAAGGTGAAGGAAACCAAGCCTTGTCACCAGATGGGTGCCTCTCCGGAGAGACTGCCAAGGGATTTAAAGCGCATGTCACCAAGTAACCATGACAACAGGTAATGTCCTTGTTCCAGTGCCTGAGACAGAAAGCGTAGCTGGCCCTCAACAACAGAGTAGAACTGACAGTACACAAAGTGCTGTCAAAATAATTAAGTAAACAAACTTTCAGTTAGTCATCTTTTGCGTTATCAGTAACAAAAACACTGATGGAAATGTGTCTTTCAAGTTGATGGTGTCTCTTCAAGAAGGTCCAGAGATAAAAGATAAAGCAACTATTTTATTTTAAATCAGCATGCTGTGCAATCACTCCTTTGTTTTTGTTGTTTTTAATTAGGTTTCATGTTGAATATTTTTTAACCAAAGTAAATATGTGAGAAAGTTGGTAGCTGAAATACCAGCTTGCTGTGGAATCAGAGAGGGAAAAGCTTATCTAGCTCATGGCCTTAACGGTTGAAGTTACAAATATGGAAACTCAGAATCATTATAAAATACTAGGATTCAAGATAATCCTAGCTTTCTGGTAGCCTTACCTACATGGCTAGAGGGAAGAAGTGATTTGGAGGAGGGGGAGAAAGAGATTTATAGATATCAGTGTACTATAAATTCCTGTACAGCGTTTCAAGGATGTAATTTTTAAAAGCACTTGACATTGGAATGACTTTGCTCCCCATTTGAAGTGAGATGGGTTTAAAATGGGATCTGAATTAGGCAGATGCTGAAAGGTTTTGAAAATATTCCCCCGATCTTAATTATACTTATAAATACAGATTGTGAATTTGAGGATTCCCTGCTGCTGAAGATGACACTCAAATATGGTTTTAGTCTTTTTGTAAAGTAGTGGGTGAGTTCCAAATTTCTGTCAATTATCTCCTGTTTTATACCATTTTCTACTCCCTTTTGTCCCCTTTCCCTTTTTATTGCACTTTTCACCTTCAGATCTTTTTTCATGCTGCCTTCTACATCAAGAAGAACCTCACATTAATGTGAAACAATCCAGGTACGATAACTCCAACTCTGTTTAGTTAGATCATATTTGTGTTTACCACTCCTAGATGGCACTGCTTTGTGTTGTATTGTATTCATGTGTCTTGGGTTGGATCTTTGGGTCAAGGACCCATTTATCTTTGTTAGACTCATGTTGCATTTTTAAATGGAGCTATGGCACAATATCAATATATTAAATGTGAAAAACTAGTGTTAACATTATATAAAGGCTGCAAGATCGAGCACTCAAAAGTTAGGAAATAGCAATGTTAGCTCATCAGTGTGGCACATTATGCATATTTTATGGTATACCTTAACAGAGCTTCTAAGGTGTACAGATAGAATAAATATACACGTCATATATGTACTGGATAAACTGAAATACTACATGTTTCCTGTGCTATGGATAAATGTGTTTAGTTGTGTAAAGAGATCATAATTAAAAAATAAAAAAGTGGATATTCCCCTGTCCTTTGTTAAATGCAAACCTTAATATATTAAACTGTTTAAAAAATATTGTAGGAAGGATATGCAACATGGTATAGTGAATGTTGCTACGGCAATGTTAACTGCTAGAATTTCCTTGATTTCTGACTGTGAAACCTTACAATTTGAATGGTACGTAAACACTAACTTTTCACAATTAATCTTCAAGCTCTTCTTCAGGGGAAAAAGATTTGGCAGTATAATTGCTTTCTGTAGGTTATAAGCTCTTCATAAATGTTTTGAACCAGAAAGCATGCACTTGTGTATTTATTCGTAAATGCATACCTACGAACTTATTCCTCTACAGGTGAACTATGCAATTTTGAAGTGGTCATGCCATTTTTCTTTCATATCCAAGCAAAATATTGGTTAGCAGGGATGTATGGGAGTGTTGCCACTGATTTTGATCTATCTGTCTTAGGAACTTATTGCCCTCAGGGCAGTAGTATCTGATTACCTCACTATCTTTTAGCCACTTCACCCTGGTGAAGAACTGTTATCCCCATTTTATAGATGGGGACCTGAAGCACAGTGAGGCAAAGTGACTTGCCGAAGGTCACACAGGAAGTCTATGGTGGAGTAGGGACCTGAACCCAGGTTTCCCAAGTCCTATGTTTGTGCTCTATTAACTAGGACATTCCTTCTCTCTGGTCTTTCAGCGAGTGCAGGATGAAATCTTGTCTATACCACATTTAAAATTGTAGGTGTTTGTTCTGGGGTTGTTGTTTTTTTGCGAGAGAAAATAGTAATTAGATGTTTGTATAAGGTAGAAAAGTGTGATTCCCTCTCTTTCTTCCCCTCCCCCCCACATAACTCTGTCTGAAAAATAACTGACGTTTGCTCCAAACTTGGAGGGTACGGAATGTTTGGGACTGACCAAAGACCAGGTTAGCTGCTGGTGTAACTTTGTCATAGAATTTGGCCTCAAGTGTGGGGGGGCAGGGGAGGGAGAGGGAGGAGGAAGTATTTCAAAAAGGTGAGGGTTATAGATGTGAAAAGAGAGTTATAACTTTTGTGTACTTAACTGTTAGTAGATGCCCTGTAAATAACTCTCCCCTTCTCTCCAGTTCTCTTTCCACATCCTCCATATAACACAACTGCAAACTGTATTTTCCTTGGAGTCAAGAACTGATCAATCATTGTTTCAAACCAAAGGGTCTTGAACAGTTGCTTCACAATGGGACTCCTGTAATAATGGGACTTCAGCTACATAAGGTCTAACAAAAGAGAACATTGCACATTAGCAAGTTATGCAGTAGCAGCCAAAAGTAATAACCCAAAGCATTTGTGTTAAGGGAAAAAAAAGTTCGTCATGTTGTCACTTACTAAAAATGAATTGTTTGGGGCTTGTTTATTTGAAAAAAATGGAGAAAGTATTAGATATTATGGAAACTTTAAAACAGAATCAAGGAGCAATGACATGCAATTAATCATGGTGGTTTGACTCAAGAAAATGATGAGTACAGACAAATAGATACAGTCAAGCAAGAAATAAGAACTGAAGTAGTTAAGGGAATAGGATCCTTGAAATCAATATTATATGTTGAAGGTTATTTTGTTTTGATAACTCAGCACTGAGCCTAAGGAATTCAAATATTAGGTTTATTTTGTTTTTCAAGGTTGGCTCATCCCAGGTGACTAGTATATAAAACCCATGGAACAGATGGTTGTCACAGGAGTGTGCTCTAGTAGTGCCAGGGCATGCAGAGTAATCTGGTCAATGAACTTAATTTACAAGCAAAACAGAGACAGCAGAGAATATCTGAAAGAAACTTTCACATGCAAATATCTTCACTCTCCTTCTGAGGCGGAATGTCATTTGTTGGACTATGTTTGGCTGAAATAAAAAAGGGAAATATACACCAGTAGGAGGAGAGAACTGATTTTAAATATGTAGCAATATTGAGATAAGTTCCCTGGGCCCACCTATAGAGTTCTAACAGGATATCCTGATTCTTAGAGAGAAGAGAGATGTTTTAAGGGCCAGATTCCATTCTCCCAGCACAGCTAAGTAACTGGGCTGTGTGTTGACAAGATCAACAAGAGCAGAAGTGGAAGGAATCCTCCCCACCTACCACCCTTAGACAATACTTTAGTATGGTGATAGTACACCTGTGGCTGCTATGGCTCCCAACTATCCCCTCCTTGAGGGTACTGGCCCGTGGATTTGTGCAGTCATGGAAGATCACCGATGGATTGTAGTTTCCTCAGGAAGTCAGTGGTGTCTCGAAGATAGCTAGGAGTGCTGGTAGCGTAGGGTCTGAGGAGAGAGTCCACATAACCAGACAAGCCTGATGTTAGGGTGCCAATGCCTGAAATGATGGGGCGTCCAGGATTTCCAGGTTTATGGATCTTGGGTAGCAAATAGAATGTCCCTGGTCGGGGTTCTAGGCATGTGTCTGTACAGATTTGTTCCTGTGCTTTGTCAAGGAGTTTTTTTAGCAGATGGTGTAGTTTCTTTAGGTAATCCTCAGTGGGATCAGAGGAAAACACCATCCTAGCCACCAGAAAACACCATCCTAGCCACTATGGACGTAGAAGCCCTCTACACCAATATTCCACACAAAGATGGACTACAAGCTATCAGGAACAGTATCCCCGATAATGTCACAGCTAACCTGGTGGCTGAACTCTGTGACTTTGTCCTCACCCACAACTATTTCACATTTGGGGACAATATATACCTTCAAGTCAGCGGCACTGCTATGGGTACCCGCATGGCCCCACAGTATGCCAACATTTTTATGGCTGACTTAGAACAACGCTTCCTTAGCTCTCGTCCCCTAACGCCCCTACTCTACTTGCGCTACATTGATGACATCTTCATCATCTGGACCCATGGAAAAGAAGCCCTTGAGGAATTCCACCGTGATTTCAATAATTTCCATCCCACCATCAACCTCAGCCTAGATCAATCCACACAAGCGGTCCATTTCCTGGACACTACTGTGCTAATAAGCGATGATCACATAAATACCACCCTATACCGGAAACCTACTGACCGCTACACTTACCTACATGCCTCTAGCTTCCATCCAGGACACACCACACGATCCATTGTCTACAGCCAAGCTCTAAGATATAACCGCATTTGCTCCAATCCCTCAGATAGAGACAAGCACCTACAAGATCTCTATCAAGCATTCTTAAAACTACAATACCCACCTGCTGAAGTGAAAAAACAGATTGACAGAGCCAGACGAGTACCCAGAAGTCACCTCCTACAAGACAGGGCCAACAAAGAAAATAACAGAACACCACTAGCTGTCACCTTCAGCCCCCAACTAAAACCTCTCCAGCGCATCATCAGAGATCTACAACCTATTCTGAAAGATGATCCTTTACTCTCACAGATCTTGGGAGACAGACCTGTCCTCGCTTACAGACAACCCCCCAACCTAAAGCAAATACTCACCAGCAACCACACATCACTGAACAAAAACACTGACCCAGGAACCTATCCTTGTAACAAAGCCCGATGCCAACTCTGTCCACATATCTATTCAAGTGACATCATCATAGGGCCTAATCACATCAGCCATACCATCAGGGGCTCGTTCACCTGCACATCTACCAATGTGATATATGCCATCATGTGCCAGCAATGCCCCTCTGCCATGTACATTGGCCAAACCGGACTGTCTCTACGCAAAAGAATTAATGGACACAAATCTGACATCAGGAATCATAATACTCAAAAACCAGTGGGAGAACACTTTAACCTGTCTGGCCATTCTATGACAGACCTGCGGGTGGCTATCTTAAAACAGAAAAACTTCAAAAACAGACTCCAACGAGAGACTGCTGAGCTGGAATTGATATGCAAACTAGACACAATCAACTCAGGATTAAATAAAGACTGGGAATGGCTGAGCCATTACAAACATTGAATCTATCTCCCCTTGTAAGTATTTTCACACTTGCTTCTTATCAAACTGTCTGTACTGAGCTATCTTGATTATCACTTCAAAAGTTTTTTTTCTCTTACTTAATTGGCCTCTCAGAGTTGGTAAGACAACTCCCACCTGTTCATGCTCTCTGTATGTGTGTATATATATATCTCCTCAATATATGTTTCACTCTATATGCATCCGAATAAGTGGGTTGTAGCCCACGAAAGCTTATGCTCTAATAAATTTGTTAGTCTCTAAGGTGCCACAAGTACTCCTGTTCTTTTTGCGGATACAGACTAATACGGCTGCTACTCTGAAACCTAAGATTTTTTTGGCTCCTGAGAACAGCGTTATATCGGGATAGAGGTGTATATGGCAGCTTCATGGCCTGGAGAGAAGAATTTTTTCCAAGTTTGTGCAATGTTCCTTTAAGTTCTCTGATGATCCATGCCTATTGTTCCATCATAAAAACCTACAAACATGAATGGGGTGAGGTTTGTTTTTTTTAATTCTGTTGCATGACTAAATATTCCTGTGTGTAACAGAGTGCTTTGATCCGCACAACAATGCTTTTTAAGACGGATCATGTTGAGAGAATCTAATTGGCTAATTTAAAAAGCATGTGTTGCCTCCTAATTGTGCTTTTTCCATATTTTGTTTTTCTGCCTCCTGTGTTCCCTATTTTGCTCACTTAGTTGTTAGAAAAATTCACATAAAATAAATCCGAGTTCTCATTTTCTTCTTTAGAATAACCCATTTCTCCCCTACCCCCATGCTGAAATGTCAAGAGAGCAGATGTCAATTTAAGTGTTTCAAGAGACCAGCTGATGGTGCTCCCTGTCTTCCTCTCAGTGTGGAAATGGTTTTCTCATCACAGCTTTACTGTTGGCATCCTATTTAGCTGACCATATACAGCCCCCCGCCCCCATCTCTTGAGTGTTAGGGGTGGGTGAGTGGCAGACATGCCAAACCAGTCAAAAAAACACGGAAATTGGGCTTGGTTTTGGCTTAATTGGCTTGAGTTGCTTGTTGGCTGGTTTTTGGCTTGTAGCTTGTTGCTTCTTTTTTTTTTTTTTTTGATCGGCTCCCAGCAAGCAAGGACAAGTGGGGGGGGAGAGTCAGGGGTGCACAGCAGGCCCACCACAGTCCCAGACTGCATGTCAGGGGGATCTAGTCACATAGAGTGTTGGGGTTCTTAGGGATTGCCTTGTTTTGAAATGGGATTAGCTTGATTTTTGGCTTTTTGTGAAAGTCGGGGTGCTTATTTACCACGTGAAAGTTGGCAACTGTGGTGAGGGGGTGTGAGAGAGAGTGAAGATTCATGCTGATGTTTAGCCTTTCTCCTAAAGGTTCATTATTATTAATTATTTTATTCATTTACAGTAGGGCCAAGAGACAGCCCTCAGACGGCAGTGCCATTGTGCTAGATCAGGGGTTCTCAAACTGGGGGTTGGGACCCCTCAGGGGTTGCGAGGCTATGACATGGGAGGTCGTGAGCTGTCAGCCTCCACCCCAACCCTGCTTCACCTCCAGCATTTATAATAGTGTTAAATATTTTAAGTGTTTGTAATTTATAAGGGGGATCGCACTCAGAGGCTTGCTGTGTGAAAGGGGTCACCACTATAAAAGTTTGAGAACCACTGTGCTAGATGCTGTAAAGCCATATAGAACAAAAGAAATGTCCTGTCTCAAGGCTGCACCCTCATCCACCTACTACTTATCCGCCCTCTAACATTTTTTCTTTTCTCTTTTATATAGTAACTGATGCTCACTACAGGTGATGGGCGCAGTATAAGAACCTGAGCTGAATCCCAATCTCACGCCAGCAAAACCTCTCTATCACACTACACTGTAATGTACTATCTAATCTACTACAGATTCCTTGAGGAATGCTGCTAGATTACTATATTGTCATAAATCCTATTTTTTTTTTTTTTTTTTTTTTTTTGCAGGACATGCTGAAAATAATTGTTCTGTTTCTGTAACAAATGACTTTTAAAAGGATGTGTTTTAAGTCTACTGTTCAGTTCACGTTGCTCTTGAAGCTTGATAAGCACATTTTTGAGGTAACTGCATTGCTTCAGGTTTATTGTGCAGGCGTTGGGGAGACAATGTTTTTGTTGGTCTGGTTTTGCTCTTAAAGACTGTTCGTTATTTCATCGGACTTGATATTTCTGGAGAATAGAGAGCGTGGTTGGAACATGCATAGAGCTTGCTTCTCTTGGCCTAAAGCAGAAACACCTGATAGAGGTTTGCACAGAGTATCAACAAAGTTTAAGAGAAGAAAAAGGAACTGTGCTTCAGGGTCATTGTAGTCAAATCCAAACTAGAAATAGAGCATTACCATTCCTGTTATAAAGGACCAAACCTGCGGTAAATTTGAGCCTGACTTAGGACCTGTTTTTATATGTATTGGCTGAGGGGACTGACTCTTTGTTTAAACTGTGAATCTTACATATATTCCATTTCTATTGTTTTCCCCCTAATTCCCAGTGTTAGTATTAGTCATATAACAATGTGAGGTTCATGTTGCTATTAACATGGGTCCCAAGTTAGGAATGCACTGAAGTACATGCTTAGCTTTGTTGTACAAGTGAGTTTTAGGAAGGATTTGATTGAGATGAGGGAACAGGCTTGTGAAAAATATTTGGAAGGGCATCAGGAGCAGCATGGAAGAGGAAATGAACTTTTATGTGTGTAGATCTTAAGCAAGGCTGACATCGCTGGCGGAGAAGAGAATGGAGGGAGAAATACAAAGTGAGTCCAGGTCAGAGATGGGCTACATCATAGAAGCCTTGAAAGCAAGAAAAAAGAGCTGGAACTTGATGCATAGCACAACTGGACTCTGAAGTGACTGAGGAGAAGTTCATGGTTGACGCTTCCAGTACTGACATATGCATCTTCCAGCAAACTTTTTCTTTTTTTCCAGCTGCCTAGGTGAAGGTGCCAACAGATGAAAAAAGATGATTTTGGATGCAGTCACAGGTGTACTGTCTTACAGTATTAGAAACCAAACACGGCAGAACCAGAAAGTGAAACTAGCCAGTTCAGTTTTTGTCCCAGCGGAGTGATATGGAGCAGTTAGCATAAAGAGAAAATGACATTTTTCCCCAATTTTAATTAACTGTGGTGGGATTAGCAATACTCATTCAGAATGGTCTTGTAAAATACATTAAAAAAATCTAAACAGGGTCTTTTTAACAAAAATGTATACACTAAAATATTGAATTAATGAATTTCTGAATTTGAAGGACAAATAGACTTTAGTTATAAGATATATTGGCTCACATTGCCTCTAGCTCTGTATGCTAATGTAATACATTAATGAAACTTTTCATATCTTGCAGACTGAAAACATATATTAGGAAATGTTATATGTGTGGCCCCATTTGTTGCTGCTCTCTTGGCAGTGTAGTGTGTAAACATGCTCTTGTTGGAAACTAGCCTGGGACACATGATGGCAGCTGATTGTTCTGCCATCTGCCAAGATGTGGCTTGAGGAGTAGTTTTGAGATCTTGGACACATCACATCACAGAACTTCATCTCCAGGGTAGGATGCCCATACCCCACTCTTCAGTTGGCAAAACATCCACAGAAAGCATTAGTTTCAACTGTTGTGGAAGAATGCTTGTCCACTCTTCTGGTTAGTGGCAAAGAGTCATTGTGCTCATATGAAAGCAAAATTTGGCCCTTCATCTTATACATTCTAAAAGCATAACAATTATATTTTGAATGACTGTACAAACAAGTCCCCCTTGACAAACAGAGGAGTACAAAAGTCATAGGGAGCTATGTACAATAATCTACATTATAAAAACATGAATGGACATGGAATCAAGGGTGGATTTAAATGAAGGGTAGCAAGTTAATGGATGAAGCATGTAATCTATGTAAAATGGCCTTGTGCTGATAGCCACAAGAGGGTCAAAATGTCTGTAGAGAGATTACTGTTTTAGGGTTCAGTCCAGCAAATGCTTGTTACCAGGCACGGTGCTCACTAATGTGAATAGTCCTATTGAAGTCAATGGGACAACTCACATTAGTAAGCACTATACCTGGAAGTAAGTGTTTGCAGGATCAGATTCTTGATGATTTCAAAATTTCTTTCAAGGACTCCAGAGTTTAATACTGGAGGTCTTTACAGCCACAAAAAAACACAGAAACAGCCCATAGCAGTATGGAAGATTGTCTAAAACTTTTTATTTAAAAACAAAATAAAACAAAACATATATATTGCATCTCACTGAAGGCTGGAGAATTTTCAGTTAAACATTTGTTTTTATATGGCTATTTACAAACAAATAGCTGTGCAGTTACATATACTGAAGTTTATTTTAAGATTTAAAAAGTAGTAGCAATCTTCTAATGTATCTGTTAATGAAATAAATCCATTAACATAGCAAGATGTGCAGCAAATATATATTGAACAAGTTTCTGCTGTCATCTCCACTGAAGCCACAACATGGCTTTTTCAACCTATTTAGGGTTGAATAAGACTAAGGGTTATTATTTTCCCCACTGAATCCACCTGCATCTGTCAATATACCTGCCGTAGCATAAATTCAAGTCTCTCAAATTGATTTTAATTTTATTCGTTATTACTTGTTTCATGACCAGAAACTCCACTTACACCCTGCGATATATAGAAGTACCTTCTAAATGCAAACATTTATTCACAAAAATACAGTTTTTGTTTTTACTTTTTATTGACATTGATATGTTTGAATTAATTTACCATTATTTAAAATCTGTAGCTCATATTCAATTTGTGATCCATTATAACTCCTAAATCCTTTTCAGCGGTACTACTGCCTAGCCAGTTATTTTCCGTTTTGTATTTGTCCATTTGATTTTCTTTTCATTCCTAAGTGTAATACTTCGTACTTGACCTTATTGAATTTCATCTTGCTGATTTCAGACCAGTTCTCCAATGTGTCACAGTCATATTGAATTCTAATCATGTTATCCAAATTGCTTACAACCCTTCCCAGCTCGGTGTTATCTGCTAATTTTAGAAGCATACTCTCCATTATCCAAATCATTAATGAAAATATTAAATAGTATCGGATCCAGGACAGACCCCTATGAAACCTCTCTAGATATGTCCTCCCAGTTTGACAGCAAACCATTGATAACTACTCTTTGAGTATGGTCTTTCTGCCCATTATACACTCATAGTAATTTCATCTAGGGTATGTCTATACTACCCACCGAATGGGCGGGCAGCGATTGATCCAGCGGGGGTCGATTTGTCTAGTCTAGACGTGATAAATCGACCCCCGAGCGCTCTCCCGTCGACTCCTGTACTCCACCGCCGCGAGAGGTGCAGGCAGAGTCGACGGGGAAGCGGCAGCAGTCGACTCACCATGGTGAAGACACCGCGGTAAGTAGATCTAACTATGTCTACTTCAGCTACGTTATTCACATAGCTGAAGTTGCGTAACTTAAATCGATTTCTCCCCCCTCCCCCCCCCCCGGGCCCTAGACTATATTTCCCTAGTATGCTGATGAGACTGTCATGTGGGACTCTGTCAAAAATTTTTACTAAATAATTTAGTAGTAAATAGTAAATTTCTTTACTAAAATAAAGAAATATGTTTACTGCATCCCCCGTCCACTAGGCCAATAACCCCATCAAAGGAGAAAATTAAGTTGGTTTGGCATGTTTTGTTCTTGACAAATCTATGTTGGCTATTACTTATTACACTTTTATCCTCTAGGTGCTTACAAATTGATTGGAAAGATACCAGAACAAAATTATTAAACAGGAATTGAAGTTAGGCTGACCGTTCTGTAATCCCCTGGATCCTCTTAGTACCCATCTTTAAAAAGGGGAACAATCCCTTCTCCAGTCCTTTAGGACTTCACATTCCTCAGTGGATTCTTTAAAGTACTCACTGATGGTTCCAGGATAATTTGAGCTAAAATCCTTCATTTCCTAGGATGAATTTAGTCAGACACTGCCAACTTGAATATATCTAAATATGTTTAAACTGTTCTTTCCCTATTCTGGCTTGTGTTCCTTCCCTTGTGTTCCATTGTTGCTAATATTAATTGTGTTAAGCATCTGGTCACAATTTACCTTTTTAGTGAAGCTTGAAGCAACATAAGCATTAAATACCTCAGCCTTCTTGTTGTCATCCATTATTAGCTCTCCTTCTCCATTAAGTAGGGGACCTATGCTTTCCTTCATCCTTCTCTTGCTCAACTCTTCTTATTGCCTTCTATGTCCATTGCTAAGAATAACTCATTTTGTGCCTTAGCCTTTCTGATTTTGTCCCTACATGCTTGTACTAGTCTTTTATAGTCCTCCTCTTTAGCAATTCATCCATGTTTCCACTTTTTGTAGGATTCCTTTTTGATTTTCAGGTAATTGAATAGCTTCTGACAGAGCCATATTGGCCTCTGACTATTCGTCGTATCTTTCCTTCATATCAGGATAGTGTGCCTTCAATATTGTCTCTCTTTTTGAGAAACTGCCAGCTCTCTTGACCATCTATTTTCTGTATATTTTCTTCCTAGGCCCTTGCCTACCAGTTCTCTGAATTTGTCAGTCTACTTTTTGGAAGTCCATTGTTGTTGTTCTGCTGCTCTCAATACTTCCTTTCCTTAGAATTATGAAATCTGTTGTTTCATGATCATTTTCATTCAAATTACCTTCAGATTCACAATCAATTCCTCCTTGGCTGTTCCCCTGGTTACTTCCTCCACTTTCTGAAACAAAAAAGTTGTCTCCAATACATTCCAAGAATTTATGGGACATTTTGTATTTTGCCACATTACTTTTCCAACAGATTTTCGGATAGATAAAGTCCTCCATTACTACCATGTCTTGTGTTTTGTATATTTCTGCTATTTGTTCTAGAAATGCCTCATTGACCTCCTCCCCTGATCTGGTGGCCTGTTGTAGATTCCTAATATGACATTGCCCCTGTTTTTTCCCCCTTTTATCTTTGCTCAGAGACTTTCAACTGGTCTGCCTCTCACCTCCTTCTGGACCTCAGAACAAGTGTGTATCTTCTTGATGTATAATGCAACACCACCTCCTTTTTCTCCCACTGTCCTTCCTGAACAAGCTATATCCCTCTATAACAATATCCCAGTCGTGAGATTTATCCCTCAAAGTCTCTGTGATGTCAATTAAGTCTTAATTTAGCTTATATACTAATACTTTCAAGACTTCCTATTTATTCCCCATACTATTTGCACTTGTGTCTAGACATCTAAAATATTGAGCAGATTCCCCCACTGAGTTCCCTCTTGTTGCTCTTATGGCTATGTTGTAATTTTCCATTTCCCCCACCCCCCAACATCTAGCCCTCTGTTAAGGTCACCTCTTTTATGCTAACTGTGGCCTTTTGTCACCTGCCTCTTTGAACCTAGTTTAAAGCCCTCCTCACTAAGTTGGTGAGTAGGTGTATGAAGATGCTCTTCCCCTTCTTCATCGGGTGGACCCCATCTCTGCCCAGCAGTCCTGCTTCCTGCATCCCATGATAGAGGAAGCCGAAGCCCTCCTATCGACACAGTCTGTGCAGCCATACATTCCGTTGCCAGGATGCACTCTTACCCTCAATCAGGTGGACAGACAAAAACACAACCCTGTACCCCCAACTCCTTCACCCTTGCTCCCAGAGCTCTGTAGGCACTGCTGGTCTTCTCAGGGTCATTATAGTGGATCACAAATTGAATGAGTCAACAGCATTGATGCTGTTATGAAAAAGGCTAATATCATTCTGGGTGTATTAACCGGAGTGTTGTATGTAAGACATGGGAGGTATCTGCTCTGCTCTACTTGTCATTGGTGAGGCCTCAGCTTGAGTGCCACACTTTAGGAAACGTGAACAAAATGGAGAGAATCTAGAGGAGAACAACAACAAGTGGTAAAAGGATTAGAAAACCTGATCTATGAAGAAAGGATTAAAAAAAACTAGGGATGTTGGGCAAAACTGATAAGTCTTCAAATATGTTAAGGGCTGTTATAAAGAGAACAGTGATCAATTGTTCTCCATGTCCACTGAAGGTAGAACAAGAAGTAATGGGCTTTAATCTGCAGCAAGGGAGATTTTGGTTAGATATTAGGAAAACCTTTCTAACTATAAGGGGACTTAAACTCTGGAATAGGCTACCAAGGGAGGATGTGGAATCTGTATCATTGATGGTTTTTAGGAACAGGTTGGACAAACACCTTTCAAGGATGGTCTAGGTTTACTTGGTCCTGCCTCTGCACAGGGGGCTGGACTTGATGACTTCTTGGGGTCCCTTCCAGCCCTGCATTTGTGATTCTATGACATGCAGGCTGCATTCCTAGCAAGTTAAGACCAGAATCCAGGGGGGAAGCCTTCAGGATCAGGATGCCTGATGGGCCAGGGCCCCTCCAGGTGTAGGCTGGGAAGGAGCTAGCAGTGGTGTTGGTGGGTTTTCCTCCCATTGTGGGCTCTTCACTGTAGAGTAAGTTAAGGGAAAAAATCTGTTGATGCACTCAGCTGGCTAACTCCCTTAGTCTCCCCTCTACTTTTGTCTCATAAGCCACATGTCTTACCAGCCCCTGCTATTAATATTAATTTAGAATGATGTAGCACTCTGAGGGACTGGAACATTTAGTTGCTGTTCATATTTTCATGTACAAATCCATGATCTTAACTGCCTATACATTTAAATAAACAATTTAACTTTATATGTATGTAACCCCCCGCCCCCCAGCCCCTTCTCCCAAATATTCTTTAAGCTCATGGTTGAAACTTACATTAAAAGGGTTCAAAATACACTTCTTTTGCATTGAAATCTATAGAGAGAAACTCCATCTCAATTTATCAAAAAAATCTTCTCTTTCTGTATGACAGGGAAGCTCTCTGCTGGTCAGAGATCTGCATGGGGGAAAGGTGCAGGCTAGCAAAAGAGTGCAGGAAATGGGGAGCACATGTGTTGTCCCTGCATCAGCCTTGTATTGCTAACTTCAGATTGGTAATACAGTCGGTGCCTATATAACTTTTCCATTCCCCCTCCGTCCCATTGTTCTCCTGTTTATAGCTGCTTCTGGAGAGAGCAGCTAACTATGGAAGTCCTGGGCCTGGCAGTGCGGTTCCGTTGGGTCCGCCCTGCCAGGAACGCTGGGGAGAATGCAGGGTGTAAGAGACCCAGAGCCAGCACAGAAGCATAGGTCCTCCACTTAAATTGTCCTAGCCCTGGGCTGATCTCTCAGGAGGCTCATGGGATTTGCGGATAGGCCTGTTGTACCCTCTCTGTTATTGAGACCACTGAGGGGAAATCTCAGTAAGACGTCCTCCACTTTTAGCCCTGTCTTTGGAATTTTTATGAAATTAGGGACAGTCGAACCTTTTGGTTTCTACTTCATTGGTTTTTTTAATTCATAGATCGGGGTGCCCAAACTTTTTGGCCCGAGGGCCACATCTGGGTATGGAAATTGTATGGCAGGCCATGAATGCTCATGAAATTGGGGGTTGGTGCTGGAGGGGGTGAGGGCTCCAGCTGAGAGTGCGGGCTCTGGGGTGGGACCAGAAATGAGGAGTTCAGGGTGCAGGAAGGGGCTTCGGGCGGGGGTTGGGGTGTGGGGTGTGGGGGCTCTAGCTGGGGGTGCGGGCTCTGGGGTGGAGCTGGGGATGCAGGAGGGTGTTCTGGGCTGGGACCGAGGGATTCGGAGGGCGGGAGGACGATCAGGGTTGGGGGTTGGGGCGCAGGAGAGGGTCAGAGGTGCAGACTCTGGGCGGTCCTTACCTCAAGCAGCTCCCGGAAGCAGCAGCATGTCCCTCCTCCGGCACCTACTGAGGCATGGCCAGGAGGCTCTGCGTGCTGCCCTGTCCACAGGCACCGCCCCTGCAGCTCCCATTGGCTGCAGTTCCAGGCCAATGGGAGCTGTGGGAGCAGCGCTTGGGGCAGGGGCAGTGTGTGGAACCCCCTGGCTTCCCTTATTCATAGGAGCCAGAGGGGGGACATGCCGCTGCTTTTGGGAGTCGTGCGGAGCCACAGCACACATGGAGCAGGGCAAGCCCCCAACCCCGCTTCCTGGCTTGAGCTTGAGGGCCGGATTAAAACGTCTGAAGGGCTGGATGTGGCCCCCGGGCTGTAGTTTGCCCACCCCTGACATAGATAGATAGATAGATAGATACAGATAATTTTGAGGCTGAACATCAATGCTTTTTTAAACAAAATTGTAAAAGAGTGTGTGTGTTTGTGTGTTCTGTAATTCTTTCATTAGAAATTGTCTAGGATTCAAAATGAGCAGCATATACATGATGGCATAGAGTGCCACCACCTCTCCCAAACTGCCACCTTGTGCTCCAGGATCTCAGGTTTTTTTAACTAAGACTATGGCTACTTGCAGTGTAGCCGACAGGAGCAGCAGTAGCGCTGTCTACATCACTGCTTAGGTCAGTGCTTATGTCGCTTGGGGGGTGGCTTATTCACACCCCTGAGCAACTTCAATTATCTGGACATATGTGGTAGAGTAGACAGAGCCTAAGTCAATAGCTGTTCAGGCTACAAAGAAATGGTTTGCTATGTGAACAGAGTATAACTGTTACAGTGATCTCTTTCTAAGTCTACAAAGAGTCTGAGACAAATGCTCTGTAGGGTGTGAACTACCCTATTTATCAGAGGGGTAGCCGTGTTAGTCTGAATCTGTAAAAAGCAACAGAGGGTCCTGTGGCACCTGTTAGTCTTAAAGGTGCCACAGGACCCTCTGTTGCTTTTTACCCTATTTATCTTGGTGAGAAGTTAGCTCAGAGACTTAATACACTATCTGTTTTGCTGCTGATCAAATATGGAAAAAGGGATGGACATATGAAGAATCTCAAAATCTACTGTGAGTGATGTCTCATTTTGACGTCACAAATGTGTGAACTTTATTTTGTGGCTGGATCATGCAGATATCCCCCTGCCCCCACCAGATTGTGCCAATTCAAACAATAATAAAAGAGGTACCACTGAAGTGTGGTTATGCTGGATAACTGCAGTTGTTAGCTGGTTTAAGGCACGTCTGGCCTTTGGTCTTATGTTTTTGAAAGTGTCTGGTATAAATTTACATCCTTTTTAGGCATTGCTTATGGGGTCACTCAGAATACTGTCCACTCCCTTTTACGTGTACAGTTAACCAATTCTCTGTGTTAGGCTCAAATACTTTCCAAGGAAACAGAGGCAGCTCTATAAACAGATGAACTATGACAACTGGAGTTTTCAGATTCTGTTATCTAAGAGCTCAGTTTGTTTGACCATTTATGCACTACATCTCTAAGAAGCTTTTTGTCGTGTGTGTGCTGTGGAAAGGTCAAATAATGTTCTGTAAAACCAATGAAATGAACAGAGACACATCTTATCCCTTGCCAACCATTTACTGTAATGGCTGTTCCTTTAATTGCAAAACTCCTGCTATCTGGTAAACAAAATCCCAAAGCTGCTTTCATATGAAAATATGGGATTACCATTTCAGGCCAGGTGCTTATAGGTGCAGTTCTGATACAGGCTAATTTGTTTTCTAGAACGTTAATGTGTTTATCCATTGTAGATGTGAAATCAAAATTAGTTGGTTGTGCTCTTTTCCTCACTATAGAAGGAGAGTTGCAGACCTCCAGGTTCCTATGCTTGCATATTTATGATCATAATGACTCTGTCTACCATGACCCTGTTTGTATCTTTACTTTTAATTCAGAATCTAACAAAAATTTAATTAGTGAAAATCCCTGTTTTCAAAAAAGAACAACAACAAAAACTCTCTTATGGGCTGCACTAATCTTGTTCCAAACTAAATACACTTATTCTTGGAGGGTTTAGATGCTGAATGCAGCTTCCAGTTTCTATCTGTTTACTTTGATGGAGATGGAACTTAAAAGAAGTGCGTGTGGGCAGGGGACAAGGGGGGACAACCCAGAGACAAAAGACTAGGCCTCCTCAGAGGCTTGAAATTTTATTTAGTAATATAGAAAGCTAAAAAGATTTGTTATTGGTTAGAAAGCTTTAGGGATGCAGCAATTTGCTATCTATCCTCGTGACATCTGAAAATGGGCAGGCAAATCCCTCTAAGCATCTTTGGCAATGTTGTTTCTGATTTCTCTGTGGAAGGAGGGCTCCCTCTTTCCTGAAAAGGGACGGTGCCAGTCATTACTTGGTGGTGCCCTTTAAGTAGCATTCCAGTCACCAGATTTATTATGCTATAAAAGTACATTATTAAATTTGGACATGTAAGAAGATAGTATGCAAAAGCTAATGTTCCCATCACAATATTAATTCAGCAGTGTTACATTGCTAGAGAAGACTTTTGTAATTCCTGTTTCCATTGTTCACTGAAAACCACAATACATTTCCAGTCATGTTGTTAGATGTATGGCCTATAGAATACATAGGATGTACAGCATGACCAAGTTAATGTTAGGCAGGTGGGAACCACAGATGCAACTGGCAGAACTGTAAAAGAGAGCATAATAGGCTGGTAACTCTGCCTGTTATCGATGTTCCTTGACCTTTCCCATTATAAGACCCTATTTTCAATTGTTTATAACTTTGCAGAACTTTGCCCCTTTGGGCTGAAATTTTACATACCTGGGTGACTGCTTCAGGATGATTTATTTATTTATTTTGAAATTTCAGCCGGAATGGTACATTCATTTTCAAGAATTAGGTGAGGGAAAAATGTTTTGCCCATGCTTTTAAAAAAAAAATCTGGTGACCTTTTATTTGAGAAGCTCTAGCACCCTGATGCTTTGGAGCAGGAACTTGAAAGTTTGGTAGGGGGGTGGCCTTTGTGTCACTGATATGCCTTTTGCTTTCCCCCGTCAAAATTTCCCCAATTTGGCCAAGCTGTAAGCATTTGAAAAATTGCAGTTTGCATTGCTCATTAGAGACTTGGGACGTGGAGATCTAACAACTCTGTGAAGATTCTGAGCATGCTCCAGTCTGGGGCTGAGCAGGACTTTCCCTGCAGGGGCAGACTGGGGTGTGCCAGGAACAGGAACTGAGAGCAGGGAGCCTGTGTCTCCTTTGTGTCAGTGAAACCCCTGCTCGTAGGCAGCATAGAGGAGGAAGCTGCCTGAATCAAATGGAGAGGGGAGAAGAGCCAGACCTGCCGGAGGTGGGATAGAGGAGGGAGTAGCTGGACAAGAAGCGTGGCTGGGGAGGGACTAGGAATAGAAGTGGGAGAGGAAATTGAGGACTGGGACTTGGGATGGGGAGACTAGGAGTGATTAAGGTAGAAGTTTGTGTCTGGCTGGGCACACAGATTTGAACTGGCTGGACAAGAAGATAGTATTGGGAACTAGTAGGACTGGGGGAAAGAGATGAGGGTGTGAGATCTCCCCCACCTGTACTCTGGCTCCTCATCAGAGCTAGCCTACTGGCTGGGAGAATGGGACAGGGAGCTAGAGATTGGATGAAGACCTGGGGGAGTAAGACTGGGACTGGGAGCCAGTGGTGACTGGGAATGTGAGTATGGCTACATGGAGGCCAATGGTGAGGAGAAACAAAAATCAGACAAGTAGTTGGGGAAGGGGAGTGGCGGAGAGACTGGAATTGCCCAGGCAGGAAGAATAGGGCTAAGAGTGTGGGAAGGGATATTTTTCAGGATAAGGGAATTCTGGAGGGAGAGACTAGGACTGTCTGGGCAAGGAGACTGGGACTGGAATGAAAAGGTAGAGGGGTGGAGACTGGAACTGACATGGTGAGGAGAATGGGACTAGAATGAGTAGCCAGGGTTGGGGAAGAGAAAGGACAGGGACAAGTTGGAGGGGACAAGACAGAATGGATTAAATAGACCAAAGTGTCTTTTCTCACAAGAGAACACTCCCTGCCAGATCCTGGAATTTCATCATTCCTCTGCTGTCAGCAAATATCTGTGAAACTCACTGACAAAATATATCTCCTCTTCTTCTAGTGCTGATCCACATAGCAGTCATAGGTTGTCATCCTCTACTCAGTTAGCTCAAGTGGCAGAGGACTGTGCAGTGGATCTGAAGATTACAACCTTGCTGATGAGCCATGTGGGTCTTTATATGATGCCAGACAGTGGAACTGATCTTTTCATAATTTACTGTTTTTAGAACCTAGGAAATTGCATACACAATACCAAGTAGATGGACCTTCGCTAGAGATGAATCAGGGTTGTGTAATGAATGATACTGTTGTCTGCAGGACTCCCTGCCCTCATTTGTTGCAGATGTTGGAAGGTGGGCACCTATTGTAAATACCAGGAGACAGCAGGCCTGGGCCTGCCATAGCTAAAGGACCCCCCACTTAGCTGGGGGGAGGGGCCAGTGGACCTGGGCTACAACTGAATACTGGGGCAAAAATGGATGAGACTGAAGGTTATAGGGCAAAAATCAGGGAACTGGAAGGGGACACCAAGCAGAGAACCCCTGACAACACCCACTGCTTCTCAAAGGTATCTAAGGAGTCAGTGGATCCCGCCCAGAGGAACTCTGTTCGGAGGCATAACTTCACAGGGGATCAGAAATAGGCCCCACAATCACAGTTAACCCTCATCCATCTTCCTTCTCCTGAAGTGATGGCGGTCCATCTTGGAAGGTGGGTAGGGAATGAGGCAGGGGATTTCAGGGAAGAGAGAGGATGGTCTCGTGGATGAGACAGTTGAATGCTTCCTGGAGAATTTAATTGTATCCCTCCCTCTGACAGAGTTCCTGTTTGATCCTAGGCAAGTCACTAAAATCAAACTTTTCACAGGTGGTCCACTAAATGTACATTCCTAATTTTCTTGGTCCCTGATTTGAGACCTTGGGGTCTGATTTGCAGAAGTGCTGAGCACTCACAGCTGCAAGTGAAGTCAATGGGGACTGTGCTTTGAACAGACAAAGTGCTATGTAATGTTAAGTACTGAAGAAACTGCGTCCCAGAGAGACTCAGTGAGTAGCCCATTATCACACAGGAAGTCTGTGGTGGAACAGAAGATTGAATCTAGATCTCTGAAGTCCCAGACTAGCACCCACATAACAGGGCCATTCTCCTCCTGTTAGTATCACAGCTGGATTGGTATGTGCCTTCAGCCAGCTAGTGACTTCCTGGCTGAAATCAATCAGCCATGTATAGATTTAACTCTTTTTTTGTCACTCAGCCTTCGCTGGTGTCATTGCTCTTTCCTAAAGTGTCTGTCTGTCTTTGGGATGGAATATTTGTGTATTTGACAGAGGAAATTGCAGATTCAGAACAAATTGGGCTGTGTATCTAAACCCATTAATGTTTGGCTGAATTGGCCAAATAACTCAGGAATGGGCATGATATAAGCCAAACACAAGATTTTCACAACATTAGTGAAGGCAGCCAAGACGCTATCACATCATTTAGGAATATCAAGTATGTTTAAGGAGGGCAGAAGTCTCACTTGGGAATGTCCATCTGTTCTGTGTACTGGGGTTACATGTACATGATTCTTTGGCTGGAGAAACTTTGGTAAATAAAAAATAGCTTCCGTCACTATAAGAAGCAAAACTGCGATCTTGCAGAGGAGCATTGTGTTGGAAGTCGCTGCTATAGATTTGGGAATTTTAAAAACTTCTATTACACTGAAGACATCATTTTTAGCCTCTCAAATTTGAAGTGACCCTTGATTGATTTTTCCACTTTTCACAGTAAAATATTTAATATTAATGTTTTCATATCTTACTCTAAGCAACATGATAATTGAAGGTCTCACATTTGCTAATGGACTTGTTCTTATAGCTAATCTTCTCATATGAAAAATGTATTTTTATTAACGTTAAACTCCTGCTGAGAGTACAAACCTTGCTATTATAATGCAGAGGGAAGGATTGCAGGAAACTGATCTGAAATGGATACTATACATATCTCGAGGACTCTGCTGGTCTGTACTTTTCTTTGTGGCTTAAGTAGCTTTAAAATTCTGTCACAAAACATGTAATAGAAGTTTTCCACAATTTGCAGGCCTGACATAGTATTAATATATTGTTGCTAAAGGAGTCAGTCTTCTGTCATCAATATACTGCCATACATTGTCATGAACAGGCCCAAAGCATAAACTCTGGTGGTTAACTTTGTAGGTGGGTCTGGTTGAGTAGGGTAACAGTTGCTTAATCAAGATGCTTATTTTGAATGGATGTTAGCTGCATTAAAATGTTACACACTGTTATTACTGAAACATTTTAGCCTTTTTTATTTCTTTCACACAAATGCTGCATATTGATGGACTGTTTAAACTAGTTAATACATTTCAGTTTTAAATTATTTTCTTCTCTTGTTATTGCACTGACACTGATCTAGGATGACAAATCATAAGCTTGCAAATCAGGTCTCATGTTAATATTCCAAATGCCAAACATTGTTTTTATTGCTTATTTTTCTAGCTGCTCATGTCAGGCACCTGGAAGGGTGTGAAGTTGCAGATTCTCTTATGTGACCTTGATAATGTTAACAATCCCCTAGTATAATGGAAAGTGCTGTTTCGGAAGGGCAGGATAGCGTGCCCCAATTCTCTTTACAAATTTGCCAAACTATGGTTTATTGCATAGAGAGGCATACTTTACTATTACTTAAACATTAATCAGGTTAGAGTACGAGACAGTACTTCTGAAATGTGTCTTTGATCATATGAGGTCATGAAAAGAGCAAGAGCATGCCGTTATATCTGAATGTATTACTTACCATTTTTGGCATGTACTCACTGTTGCTGACACATTGCTTATTCTGCTATTCAAATGTAGCTGTTGCACGTAGGCACTTTGCAATTGGAGGAAAGAGAATGGCTCAGAGTATTAATGATGAAGTGCTAATCCTGCTACAGTACATGGTAGCTAGCTTGAGGTTAGCTGTTTGTTGTGTTTAATCACAAAGAAGTACCCACATCTGGAAACCTTTGTAGGCATATTTATTATAACTTGTGCTGCTTAAAGAAAATGGGTGGAGGGGGAATTGGGACAGAAAGATTTTGGACACATTTTGTGGTGGTAATTCATGCTTACTAACTCCAGGATTCGGAATTGAATCCCTTTTAATGGCGAGCCTGGGAAGATACAGAATGTCTCATTAAAAGATACAGTGCTATGGACTCATTGAGCCAGAGCTAGTATTCCTTTTGAACCCCCTGATCCTGGTTGAGCTGACAGAATATATGACAAACAATTTGTATGGAGAAAGGTGAGCTGTAAGATACAATACATCATCCTGCAACGTTGCACAGACTGGCTGTTACTAGGGTAATATTGGAAAAGGTGAGGGGAGAGGGGACCTCCAGGCTCATACAGACTTGATTAGTTTTTGCCAGTTTGATGGTTCACCATATTGAACCACCTGTTCAATCTTACAGTCACTGGTGTTTTTTACAAAAATCATAGAATAGAATATCAGGGTTGGAAGGGACCTCAGGAGGTTAATCTAGTCCAACCCCCTGCTCAAAGCAGGACCAATCCCCAACTAAATCCCCAAATGGCCCCCCTCAAGGATTGAACTCATAACACTGGGTTTAGCAGGCCAGTGCTCAAACCACTGAGCTATCCCTCCCTGCTGTTGAAAACAAAAGGGGAAAAAAGTGCCATTTCCTCCCCCTCTCCTCCCAAACACTCCAGATGGAATTTCTCTCACAATACAGTCAACAGATCTGCAGTTGCTGTCTTCTGCTGCAGTGGTGGATGAGTACTGACACCTTGGAATTAATTAACTCTGATGTATTGCTTGTGTTCAGTACCTATGTTAAAGATGTCTAAGGAAAGCATTTAAAGTGAAAGAGGATGTTTCATGTGACACTTACATGCAGTGCATTTGAATACCTGTATTGCTTTTGATGTGGCGCCTAGTTCTGCCACACTTACTCATGTCACTAAGCACTTTCATACATGAGTAGTCCCACATATTTTAATGGGGCTGCTCATACTATACAATGTAAGTGTGGCAGATTCAGGCCCTATAAGAATGATCTTTCCAACTACTAGTAGTGTTTTATAGAACAAGGTTAGATGAAGGGTATACATCTTTTTTAAAAAGACATGAAGGTATTATGTCAAGACTGGTTTTTTTTTTTTTTTTTTTTTTATACACACTGTGTAATATGACTTGAAATTGAAATCTTTCCTAATACATCTGTCCTCCTTGCTTTTTCTTTCCAGCATATAAATAAGCTAGTTTAGTACACTCTGCAGTAGAGGCAATCATGAGTGTAGGCCTCTGGTATTTATTTCCAATTAAATACGTGGGTTGTTGTTTTTTTCCATTTCGGGATGGGTGAAGTAAAGCATAAAGACTAAATGAAACTGGAAAAATATGAGTATGGGCTGTACGTCAGGTATAATTCCTAACATTTGTGCATACCCAAACAACTTAAAATAGGTCTTGTTTTCTACTGCTTCTGGTTTCTTGTCCGGTTTGTCATAGACAACGTTTCTTTTGTATTAGGAACACAGTAAATACTTTAAAAATAGTTTGTGACTACCAAATGTACTCCCACCCGGGCTTGTAATATTAACACCACAGACGTACTTTTCTGTATTTAATAACACAATAACAGTTTTCCCTGAAGTTATGGAGTAATAGAGAATGGAGTTAGATAATGGTAAATCAATTGAATGGTAAATCAAAATCTAATGGAGTGGGAGAAATGAGGGACTCTTAGCCAGAAAGAAACAGTGTGTGAATTTCTGGGTGCATGTGTGTATTGTTAAGGCTTACTGCATGTCGAAGGCTGTAAATTCCATGAACTGGGGACTAACAAAACTATGGTCATGCAGTAGACATAGTTAATTTGAGATGATGCCAGCGAGTCTGTCATGTCTGCTCTATTAGGAGAACTGAACTCTGTAATGTCCTTGTAAAGAAATTCTCACTAAATTCATGTGGGTAAGATAGTCCTTATCTTTGTGTCAGTGCTGACTCCCAGGGAGGAATGCTACTTACTGAATCATCAGCATCACTTCCCACAGCACCAGAGCTTTCCTGCGGGTCTTCAATTCAAGTTCTGACTCAGCTTGTCAGTACAAGATGAGGGGTATGGCAGTAGGCTGTTTGGTACGGTGCCATCATTTAATTTAAGTCATAAAGCCAACTTTACAAAAACATGTGGTGATGCAAATTTGTGTAGGGGGGGGAAGGAGCCCTAATGATGATGAGACCTGCATGGTGACTTTTATGTAACCTTGTCAATATTTAATCAGAGTCTGAGTTTATTCAGCTGTTATAGAGACACAGACCGAAAGACTGAAAGTCTTTACTTCAGGATGGATGAGCCTAGGGAGTTAAAGGTTGAGGTGATGCTCAAGCTTTTAAAAACATTTTGCAAACTTACAAAAACATTGGTATTTTGTGACTCTTCTTTATTCACCCTCCCAGGATGGCTTTCAAGGGAGACTCGATTCAACTCCTCTTTTTAATACCAAGGGAACATAAGAACGGCCATACTGAGTCAGACCAAAGGTCCATCTAGCCCAGTATCCTATCTTCTGACAGTGGCCAATGCCAGGTGCCGCAGAGGGTAATCATCAAGTGAACAGAACAGGTAATCAAGTAATCCATCCCCAGTCGCTCAATCCCAAGTCTGCACTATAACAACAAGAAAGAGAAACACAAAAGATAACTGAGGTTCTAGCAAGGGACGTAAAATTCAGGCACTTGACTCGTGCCCGAGAGGAGTGGTAGTTATTGGATTGTAGAGGAAATGAATGTACCACACATACAATATATTTAAATAGGCATCAAATTAAGTTTTCAGGGATATATTGGAAACTACTCACCTATAGTATTTAAAAATGATTGTCAAATAGGGGATAGGTAATGAATGTTTGTAGTTGTCTTAGCCAGTGCTAGTCATGACCCTGCACTTCACTAAACACATTTTTCTCGTCCAGAGTTCTTTGTGGTAGTGCATGGAAAAGCTTTGTGCTATTTGTCAGAGTTTTTTGATCCATCTAGTTTACAAATCATTACAATCCTAAAAACAGAATTGTTCATCTGTCCTGAAACAGGTAGTGTCAATCAATCCATCATGACCGTGCCTGATTTTGGTACAATGGCGATAGAAAATAGAGTTAGACTGCAATGCCTCTCTTCCCCCACAGTGATCCCCGCTCTACTGACATTGAGAAAAGTAAGGCTGAACAGCACAGAGAGCAAAAATGGAGTAAAAAGCATAAATTGATAAAACCACCAGATTTTTATGTATTTTGGTAATTTTAGAATTAATTAAACATAGGTACAGTGTCCATTTACTGAAGTATATTTGTGTATTTAATTATATCTTGGCAGGTTTATGTTTAAAAATGTCACTTATTCTGCAAGTTCTAGAGAAAGTCTGGATCTACCTTTCTAAATATTCATTTGGTACCCACCCATCTTTGGGCAAGCAATTTAGCAAGCAAAGAACTAACACTGGGCTAATCCTGCTAGTTATCTTTTTTTATTAATGTTTAAATAGACAGCTCTTTACTATCCTTAAATGATTATCAAGGTAAAAAAACTGCATCATTTTCCTTTCTTTCTCTCACTCTTTGCTTTGACCAAAATTCTAGCAGGATATTCACTGGCTTGGGAGAATGCCTAAAAGAACTGCACAGCTTTTTTCTAGCCATTGAGAAAGAATACTGTATTTGTGCTATTTCTCCAAGACTCCCAATCTCCCAAACCACAGGAGTAAGACAATGTGAACATTATGGCTAAAATTTTATACTTGCCATCTTCAGTTGCTTTAAGAAGGTTTAGCCCATTTTCAGTAATGAAGAACCCAGTTCTGAGTCTTTGTGAAGAAAGCCATTGCTTTATTATTGCAAGATCATGTCGCAGACTTTCCCCCATAATTTAGTACTGGAGAGCTGGCAAATACCTTCCTTTGCTGTGGTTAGTACAATTGACTTGCTAGCCAGCATGCTTAGATAATTGCTCTGTGCCGGAATAATCATAAACTGCATGCTCAGCCTCCACCAGTCCAATTACTCAGAAGAAGGGTTCCCTTTGATTGATCAGTGTCAAATGAAAATGTGCTTTCATGGTGAAATACACTATTTGAGTACTAGCCTGCTTCCCATTCCTTCATATTACCAAAGTACTGTTATTTATTATAGCTTATTCTAGTTAAAGCTTTTCAAATACTCTAGCACTGTTTCAATGGTGGTCTTGTTACAAATGTTCACAGTGGACGAAGGAGGCTGTGGGCCTAATTGTGTGGTGATGCAGATGTTAGAATGAATTACACATTGGGTATAAAATGGGAGTATAATAAAAAATCTACATAGCTTGTGCTGATTTGGCATTCAGTAGGTGTCTAAAACTATTGTAATTTACACCATTTTGTATTTTGTGAGGATCAAATTTACTTTGAAATAGGTAGATGTCACTCTCCACAAAGTCACTAGGAGTTCTAGCCACTTAGTCCGGCACTGAATTTGGCCTCAGGCGCGTTGGGGATAGTGTAATGTAAGTTAGAGTGGGAGGATGAGGGCTGCTTTATCTTGCACCTACCTCCTTAGTTGCTTTTCCTGTTTATCTCCCTATCCTTCCCCTTCTGTACCTTGATCAACAGATGCTTTGGAAATTACAAAATGTAAAACATTGCTGCTTGTGACTGACTGAATTCGGGTATAGTTACACAAGCAGAGGCACTCCTGGGTGGAATGGCATTCTTATGTTTACAAAGGCTGATATAATGATTGTACCATTATTAATAATTCAAAAACTTGGCAAAGCTGAAATGTGTGTTCCTTAATAATGAATATTAGTTATGGGACTCTACATATAAGTGATGGAAAATTGAAATAAAAGTGTGGCTGTAGGGAATAAAATATTAAATTTAGAAGTACAAATTGCCTTTTAAGTTGCTCAATACACTGTTTTATGATTCACAGTTATTATGCAGCAGCGTTTCCTAATTTGGCTATAGTCTGTAAGAGAGCAGTATTATGGGCTCTGCTGTCACTTGCAGAAGTCCAGAATGTAGTGACTTTCTATGCTCAAGGGGAGGGGGAATGTTTTGTTGCCTAGCTCCTGCTTGAATTGTCATTCGACATTACACTGAAAGCTCAATGTCATTTCATATTGTAATAATACTTAGCACTTTACCTTTTCAGAGCCAATGAACTAATTGTTCCTTACAATACCCTTGTCAGGTGGATTTAACAGCAATCTAAGAGAGGAAAGCAGTCCTATACCTAATCTGGAGAACATTTGGAATGGTTTCTCGTCATGCTTTTTCTTTTCTTTAAAGAAGCAAGATCTGGGAAATATTATTATTGTCATAGCTGGCAAAAGCATGCCTAGAAAAAAATATTATGGGGTGGGACAGAAAGAAGTGTTTTCAGTTGAGTCCCATGTAACTTTGTCCCCAAATTACTAAAATTTGGAAGCCAGAGAAACAAGAAATGATAGGCCAAATTTTCATACTTGTCTCTCTTCATGCCAATTCAGGAATGAGACTGCCACTGTTTTGTTCACATCAAATTCTTTGCCATGCCTTCGGGGACACCACAATTAAAGACAAGAAAAATAATCACACTTATTAACTATGGTTATATTATTATTCATGAAAGTAAAAGAAAACCAAAACAAAATAGAACACACACAATAAAGGATGGTTGCTTCAGCTACAGTGTCTTCAGTATGTCTCTCTGTGGAGAGTTTCCAACAAAGATTACCCCTTTTGAGATTTGCCTGCTCTGGTGGAGATGCTCTTTTCTAGGTAAAATAAAATGAAAGTACATTAATTCCAAAATTAGTAGTGAGTCTTGTTTTTGTGTATCATAGATAACTAAAACAGTTTATAGATGGACAAGGAATTTTGTTTAAAGATGGGTGGATCTTGTTTGGTTTATCATGAATAACTTTAATACTTTATGAATAATCAGAGGTGAATGAACTAAGTCCTACAAAACCCAACAAAATATTTAAATCAGCTACTTAAAAGAAACCATTCAAGAAGTTATCTTGAGACAGGCAAATTTAATGAAAATTAAGAATCTTAAATCCAAATTAAATCCCACTATTTCTCGGTTTACCCGGGTTTGCCGATGTCTCCGTTCCAGGAATACACAGTCTAAACATTTTGACGTTTAACAGCACAATCAGTACTACACTGGAAGGCTGCTGCTGCTGCTTTGTTACTGTGTTTGTTTGCTTATAGGGATGAGAGGAACAGAAAGAGCTGAGATGAGAGCGATGTGAAGTGGAGGAAAGGGAGTAGAGTGTTTTTCAGAGAGATTTATACTAGCCTTCTATAGTTTCACTGGAGGAGGAAGGCCCAACTCTTTCAGGGATTGACTAAATTCAGATATGAGCTGCTGTCAGCCTTGCATTGAATGAGCACATTCATGGGATAGGCTTAGTAGCACTTCAGCTCATTAGTATGTACTGTGTGAAGGCATGTACAGCAAGGTTCTAATTGCCTCTGTCTCTGGGGTGGGAAATCCTCAATGTCTTTACAGTTCATTTTTAACTCTTTCTTTTATTGAGTCCATTTTCTGAGATAACCCTTTAGTTCTGTCAGGATTTTATGATCTTCATCTCATCCCAAAGAATCTTTACAGACACTGGGAGCAGTACAGTGTCACCATTCATTCCTTTCAATGGCTTCTTCCTCCATTAAGCCCAGCCTGGTCATGTCCATGTATAATGTCCCACCATCTAGTCAGTGGTCAGCATCTAGGTCTGACTGACCTTGGTTGCATTTGCATTATTTTGTCTGGCATCCTATCATCTGTTTGTCTTGTACAGTGTCCCCACTATCATAATCTTTTTGATTGCAGCCAACAGTGTAGCCTGATTTCACATTACACTCTCCATCTAACTTCTTAATTTGTCTTAAAATCATTCCATTTTACACCTTCATCTTCCAAAGAACTCGTATCTCTACTGACTCCAGTTTTCTGGCTGGCTGTTTCATTTAATTCAGCTGCCTCCAGACTATAGAGTAATACTATTAGTACACTGGTTTGATACATTTTCATTTTGGTACCAAGGATAATGTTTTTATAAGTCCATAATTTTATGAACTTGTGTGCTGCATTTGTAACTAAAGCTCCTTTTAACCTCATTCTTGATGGACCTCTTGGTACTGATCAAGCTTCCTAGGTATGCATTTACTTGTTCTATGACTGCACCACTGCTACATTTAAATACTTTATCTATTGTCTCTTTTCCAACCCCTTCGTCATCCTGACACATGTTGTAAGTCGAAGTCGACACCACCAATTTCCCAAGGTAATGAAGTATATCATCATTAAATTGAATGTGTCTGCCAGTTGTACGATGTCATCTGCATAAGCCAAAGAGTTTAACTCTAGATCAGTGTCATCTGGGTGTAATCAGAGTTGAAATTTTGCTTCCAATTATTCCAAATACTCCTATTTTATATAGAGAAGTATTTGATCTCTCAACGTCATATTTTTAAACTTAAGTCTTCAAACTTAATAGGTGGTCATTAAAAAGACATTGTCTCTTCTTAACAATCTCTGGAGAAGTTTTTGTGTAATTCTGAGTTTGGTAAGAAGTTGCTTAAGCATTGCCAGATAACTAATTCACAGTTAATGGCAGCATTTTATCCTTTCAATTGCTTCTTACATTAGTAACCGGTTGTAGCATCAAATTACCTTGCTGTATTTGTACATAAAACATTTTATTCTCATAGTGTTGACATCACGAAGTTATTATATGAGGCTTACATTTAGATACAATCTTTTGAGATGTATATTTGCAAATATAATCATATGCCATCTTAGGTACCTAAGGAATAAACAAAGATTTTCACCTTTAAGTGGAAACATGAGGTCAGAGAAGTAATGATAACATTTCCCAACTATACATGTTATCCTGAAAGCTAATGAATGAAGACATTAGAGTGCTTATAAAAGAGATTAATCTTAATAGGGACATTTCTAGAATTTTGTATGGTTTTTAAACTGAATGATTTTCTTTTGATAAGAGGAAGGCATGAAAAGTCCATTCTTATGTCTGAGTTTATGATTCTTGATAACGGATTCCTCAGCATCACTTCTCTTGAATAGAGAATAGCCTTACATTCTTTTACACAATTATGTCGTCTCTTAAAATATTAATATCGTACAAAGTTTTTTTTTTTTTTCAAGATAAGATCATATCCATACCAGTTGGTATCTTATACAAAAAGACATGTCCTGTTTTTCTCAATGACGTATTCCGGTGAGTTTGTCTTTCGACCAAATATGTTTTGGATTTACAACCCACTATTTGCAGTATATTTACAATTTGCAGTTAAAGACTCTATTAAATATCCTATGCAAACATGAATTGCAGTAATGAACACATATACATCTTTCAAAAATAAGAAAATCATACAGAATATTAAAGCAAATAGAAGTTAAAAGCTATATTTCAGAGTACTCATTTGGGTGTAATAAATGGGGTTTTATGGCCAAGGAGATGTTATCTTCCCTTGCACTTGGCCTGTCACTAGGTGATAGTGAGCAGAGGCCTCCCATGGATTTCTTAAAAATTCAGTAAAGGCAAAGGCAAATTTGTAATCTAACGTTATAAGAATAAATTATAATAATGTATGCGCCTGACGAAGTGAGTATTCACCCACGAAAGCTTATGCTCCAATACGTCTGTTAGTCTATAAGGTGCCACAGGACTCTTTGTTGCTTTTTATAATAATGTAATAATTTTTGCATCAATATTGAGCTCTGTCTCCTAAAACCATTACAAATGGCTGTACTATTGGGATCTAAAGAAGTGGAAAGTAGCCCATAAAAGTTGCTGGGACAGAAATAGTGGATTTTACTCTGAAAGCACATTTTCACTTCATTGACAGCGTTCAATCTCTGCGGATTGTTCCTCCTGAGTTCTGGACTGATGAACGCTGTTTGTCATTTAAGATGACCCTGTCGTGCAGCAGTTTTCTAAGAATACTGGCTAGCCAGTCAATCGTATTAACCATGGCAAAAGAGAAGGTACTTGCTTTTCCTTCAAAGAAGACTCAACACTACAGAATTTAGTTAGAGGAGGCATGAATATTTTGTCTCATGAAATGAAGATAGTGTACTCTTGAGAACAAGATTTGCTTGTTTGCTTAGCTGGGATTGTTGTCAGTTTAGGTAATCAAAATGTAAGGAAACAGTTAACTTGTCCCTACAGTGGCCTGATTATTTAATTAAAATACATATTGTGATAAACAGAGGAGAGCTGATTGAACAGTCAGCTACCATACATAGTAAGGGTTGCATTATTTCAGGCTTTTGAGCTCTCGTTTCATGCCAGCTACTAGAGCCCAAAGTTTCCCAACAGAGCCTTGCAGTTTTATCACAAATCTTATTATATTTGGTGTCTGTCTTAAAGCCCCAGCTCCTAGAGGTAAGAGATTACATGAGAATCTTGGCTTTCTGTAATAATTGATATTAATAAAAAGTTTAGCCCTTATGGCTCTGGTAAAACATCTGACAAGATGGACTAAATGAATCCTAAGTTCTCAGAAATTAGAAGGCAAATGAAAAGACCACAACATTTATTGTTTCTAAAAATCTCATTACTTTGAAGCCAATCTCGTGACTTTTTTTTGTGGCGTGACACAAGATTTTTGAATGCTTGGGATTGGCAATGTAGGATCCTATCTACCTTTAGTCAGAGATGGTTTACATATAGCCACTTTAGTGTCAGCAGCTCTGTCTGTTGGGGAGCTCACTACATCATAATCCAGGGGGGAGCATTATCTGGATCCTAACTTTTTAACCTACCTGTCTGCCATAAAGACACCTTAAACAGAACACAACGGTGTTCATTTTGGTGATTTGTTTTCACATGTCTGAATTCCCCTTTCAGCACAGTAGCAGTGTCTAGGAAAACAAGGGGGAATTCATCGATCTGTCTATCCAGTTCTTCTATTGATGTTCATCTGGACATGTACCAAGATTAAAAATATGATGACAAAGTTATGCCTATCTATCTTCCTAATAGGCAAGAGGCCAGAGTTTAGAAGACGGTGAGTGCAGATGATATTGCAGGAAAGCTTGGGCAAAGAGGTTTGGTTTTGCATACAGCTCTGCAGGTTGCAAGATTAGTGGTTATTCTCATTTTATCTGGCAGCAAATTTGATAGTATTGGTCCAATTTCTGCTAAATGTCCCATCTCCCAGGATAACGGACCTAACTGTGTTGGTCAATGGTTTCATTGTTCCAGTGGCATGAAGTTGCTGTAGGAGCTTATGGTTGGGGTCATGGAGCAAATTGCTTAGGCACGCTTTGGAACCCTGGAACTGTGCACTTCTCTGTTGTAGTACAAAGGTGCTTTTTTTACAGAAGAGAAAATTCCTTGCCCCAAAAATTCTTTCAAATTTTCTATGTCTAAGATGCTGTGTGTGTTAGTTAATGAAGGCAAAGTCAAAGAAGCGTGTCTTGCACTTGGAACAGAAAGTGGTGATTTTTTTTTAGTTGATTTTTAGATCATGCAGGTGTTCATTCCAGTCTTGACCTGGCCCCCAAGAAAGGTCTGTTTCTGGCACAGACGAGCATTATAGTGGACATCTCTGTTGAGCCTGAGATGCAGTGTTACTATCATCCTCAAGCTTTGGTTGAGCAGATTTGATGTGCTCATGGTAGCATGTGTTGCTGAGGAGAGCTGCTGCTACGTTCTTTACTTGGATGAAGGTTAAGGACTTGTGGCTTTGTGCCCAGGTATTGCATTGTTGTAGTCCAGCTGACAGGCGATAAAGGTGTATGTAACTGAGGTCAAGTAATCATCTGCCAGGTTGGGATAGAATTTCCTAGCCAACCAGAGATAGTAGAAATTGTTACTTGCGGGAACTGTTATATGAGAGCTTAGCATCAGCAAAGGAATGCGGAAGCACTTCTAAAATATGGACTGACTTAACCAATTCTAGGTATGTATCTTCAACCAAAGGAGACTCTGTTGTGGCTGCAACTTCTCACAGTCTTTCCCTCTATCAAATAACATCCTTGCTCAGGTTCAGCTTCAATCAGTGTGAAAGTGTTCATATACATAAATATTTGCAGGACCAGACCCTTAATCATTACAGCTGTGTGATACCTCTGAAACAAAATAAGAGCAAAATAAAATAAGAGCCATGCAAGATGTTTGTTATGGACATGAAGAGAGATAAGAGAAGTAGTGAAAGACGCGTTAATTTTAAGATGGGCTCTTATAAAAAAAATATAGACCAAACAATAAAACTGTAGCTGGAAAAAAGCTAGTGCTAGAGTAGTTGCAGTTAAAAAGGAACTTTTTATGTAAAAGTTGATACTACTCTTGATCTTAGCTAAAAGTAGCCAGTTTCCTTTTTGAAACATGTCATTCAGCTGAGTGACAGAGCTGAGGAGGAACGTGTGGAATAATGTACAAAGTTTAATTTTTTCAAACACTGTATTAATAAGTGCTTTTTTAATATCACAAATACTGAATTGCTTACAATACAATATGAAAAAAATATAGTTTCATGTTATCCCTTTTTTTGTATTATTGTTCCTATATGATTTGGTAGGCTAGTGATAAACCATTATTCAAAAAGAATATACATGTGTTGGCTTAAAATAGAATTTATGGGAACACAACATATGTTCATAGTATAACTATCGTAATGTACTATAGTAGATATACGTAAGTTATGTGTGCTTAAGCATTTGTAGGTTTAGGCCTAAATAATTAGAAGCAAATGCTGTATAATAATAATAATAATAATAAATAATAAGGTACCCCAAGCTGTTCAAAATATTCCAGTTACAGACACTCCATTGTACTAGTACGTAGAGTGGTGACACTTAAATCTAGATAAGACCTTATTCACACTGGCACTTGCATCTTTTTTTAAGGATCCAGGCACTGCCCCGTCAACTAATATCCTCTTAGGATGCATTCATACAACTGCTACTTCATTAATATTCTAGTTTCTAATACCATCCTTATTTTGTTGAAATAAAAAACTTTGGTACTGAAACTGAAAAGGATGGTTGTTGCATGATTAGTGCTCCATCTTGGGCAGCTTTCTCTTGCCACAGGATACAAATAACTCACACTAAGTCAATGGGATTTACTCATATCCTGTACGGTGTGGAATTTGGCCTCAGTAAAAGTTCCGGTTTTCCAGAGGGAATAAATAAATTGCTCTGTCTGCCTCCTCTCCCGTCTCCTGGCCAAAAACATGCAAAATTTGTCACATATTGAGCTATCATCTGAAATTCAGGGATGCACCTGTTTAGCACATGGTTTTAAAATGAAGTTATGGACATTTTAAAAGAAAGTGCCTTCAAACAAGGCAAAGAATATTTCTTGCCCAGGATTATGTACATGTCCAGGATGAAGTTTACAGCAAGCTCTTTTGTATTAGAGTGGAAAATGAGTCTGAAAACTCTTTAGGTTGTAAAATGCTTTTCATTCTCACTTAACTCCAAAATGGCTGAACAGATTCTTATCTCATTTCCTAATCTGCTTCTGGGCCAAAACTAAGCATAAGAAATTAAAGGCTCAGTGGGATCAAAGCTAATTTTGTAAAGAAAGGTAACAACAACTGAATATCTGGTTCTTGAATGGATGTGCCATCTTTCCATACCTGTAGTGTGTTGTCTGAAGTGTTTTTAACACTGTGAGTAATGGTTCATTCCCCACGGTCACAAAACAATAGTCTGGGAAGCTGGCTAAATGCTTCATTAATTTTATTCAGTAACTAGTACAGAGTAGTCTGCTTAGTATTTTAATCTGTATTCAAAACTGAAACTTCTAAGTGCTATGTTTATTGACTCAGTGCATCTGCAAACAGTCTGAGATATTTTTTTTTTAAATCTAGACGTTACGCCTTGAAAGCTAATTGGTTATGGTTTTTATTGGCTTTGTCCATGACTGTGTTCAGTATTGGATTTCAGTTATTAGTCTAGTTGTTGTTAATATGGTCAATTAACAGTGGGCTGAATTGGATGTAGAAATAGCCTCTGATTATTCATGAGTCCAGTCTCCCTTACCACGAAAATGCTTTGTGACTAGCAAATCATGGCAAATAGCTACAAGTGTTGTTGTCAGTTATATTAACATGTAATCTAGCACAAGCAGTTCTTTATATACTACCTGGAGGAACCCCCTGTCCCCCAAGATTCTGTGCAAAGGATTACAGCTTGGAGTTGCAATTTTTCAGAGAAATCCAGGGCAATTAGGCATATATCTTTCATTAAAATTAATGGAATGTGTGGCAAGATACTCTGGGCTGCTCTGAAAATCTCTCATAGAGCTATAAAATACTACTAACCACTAGAAATGATTCGATTGGGGTTTTTTCCCCCTTGTGTGATTATTGCTTTTAGACTCTATATCCTGGGTGCATATAGAGGATTTTAATTAAATCCTATCTCTGAGATTTATTGCTATATACAGTACTGTATTTGGGGCTCTTCTTTTCTGGTTGTGGATATTGTTTCTGGTCGCCCTCTTGGGTACTCTGCTCAGCTGAGCTTTGGCCAAACTATGGAAGCCTTTTATAATGCTGCTATAGAGGGTAAGACAGAGGACATCCATTCAGGTAGACATTTCATTTACATTTTAAATTTTGCCTGTTCAATCTCTAGTCTGTTTGGCTGTAAAACATTTAAACTGTTTCTTAATATCTTTCTGCTGGATCATTAAAGAGCATATCTCATAATCTTGCACCAGAAATCTGAAGGGCATGACATTTTAGACCACTGCTGAGTGCACATAACATAGGGCCAAACTCGCAGGAGTTGTAAATGGTCATTTCTTTTTATTATCTTCTCTCTTCTGCACTTTGAATTATCTTCCCTGCTAAAAGTCTGACTTGCTACCCTCTTTTGTATGATCTTTATGCTGTTTTATGTCCTGTCACAACAACTGCCATATATATAAAATATTACCACGAAATTTCATCCTTAGTTTTGCCCCAGCTGCATTCATTATTAATGTTCCTGTCTCAGGGTTCTGATCACCACTGCAGCATCCCCTTGTGGTGGCATGTGAGGAATAACTCCACCCAGTCTAATGCTCCCTTCCTTTTCTCTCACGCTCCAGGAATTGCAGTGCTTCCTCTTCATGGCTCGGCCCTACAGCCAGGTCACTATGGGGTTTCCCCTTTCCAGAGTATCGAAGTTTCACTGGACTGGCTATTGTTCCCAACAGTTCTCCAATTCAAGGCTATGCCACTTCCCCAGTAACTAGTAGGGGAACCTTGGCCGCCCACTACTCTGGATTCCAGTACAGGGACCCTACTAGTCGAGGTGTGTTCCATCCCAAAACCCTGCTGTTGTTTCACTGGGATGCTTCCTATTGCATCTCTATCAGGTTTCTTTCTCCACCACTTCTCTGGGTAAGCCCTTCCCACAGGGCTAGGATCCTAGTACTTCTACTTTCTCCCTGAGTTTCCTCCTTTTCCCTCTCTAAACTCAGAGAGTGACTACAGGCATCCACGCTGAAGCCTCCTTCTGCCTTAGCTTCCGGGCCTTATACCAGCCCCATCTGCTCCTGTCTAGCTGGGCTCCACCCTCAGTCAGTGCTTGCCTATCAAATCTAGCTCTCCCTCAGGTGTGGCCTATCAGGTTACTTAACCCCTTCTGAGTCGCATGAATCCTTTCCGGGGTGAATTCCATCAGTGTTCCCAATGGCTTCAAAAGCCTGTTGTTTTGGTTTTTTTTTAAATGTATAACATCATTTATGTCACTTCTGAATTTGGCCCATAGTCCTGTTGAAATTGTATCAGTTTTGAATGTTCCTAGCCTTTAAATACACACAAGCAAGGTTATTTCACTTGTTAGTTGGACTTGGTTTTTGTCCTTGGCTTGCTACAGTAATTCTCATCAGCAGCAATGAGGAACGGAAGGTTCTAAGATTCCAAACCAGTTTTCAGCAGACATATATTTTTGAAATAGGTCTTTGCTGAGAAAATAAAAATTGATCCTTAACAATTTTATGACCCTGTTCATGCCTTGTTTCAAGCTCCTCTGGTACAAAGATGGGAAAAAAATGAAATTTGCCATAAAACAAGCTACCCATTCTTACTCAGGCATGTTAGCTTCTGGAGGCCCATGCAATTGGTTAATGACCAGCAACACTGAGTCTTAAACAATCAGCATTTGAACTTTATCCCCTACTAAAGACACTACTTAAGCATCTTTTGTCAGCAGAGGAAATTGAAGAGGAAGAATATACCCAAAGAGGACTTGGAATGAATCAGTTTGTAGCTGGTCTAAGGACAGTTCTATGCATACATAGTTATGTGCCAAATAAATACTCTGTTTTCCCACATTCAGGCAAGTTACTCTGTTAATGAGCAAGGAGCAGAATGAGAAAAGATGCTTTTTGTTTTAAAAAAAGTTCTGATTGTTTTTTGTTTTTTAAAAAGGGGTGGGAGGAGGAGTGAGGAGCCACAGAACAAGTCTGCATGTGGTATAACATGAGGAAACAGTGACATCAAATATTATCCACATAAAAAAATTGCCTTTTACAGCCATCCGGCTTTTGCACTTATCAACTTGTAGCATCCAAAAACCTATTTCTCTACATGCTAATATTCATCATGCACATGATCCTGGAAACTACTGGCTGCCCAGGAGGTAACAATAAATGTATGAATGAAATAGTGGTCTAAAATTGTACGGAAAGAAAAGTAAGCAAAGCCACTATTTACAAAATGCCCTTGTAAGTAATGAAGACAGCATTTTGACCCACATGAAAAAACGGTAATTTACTGAAAGACATTAATATAATTATTACTAGCTGTGTGAGCTACTTGTGACTTTTGTTTTAAAATTACAGTGGTTGGACTTTGTACTTCTGACAGAAACCCATTAACTATCAGAAGAAACCTGGTTTTATTAAGAGTTCAATTAAATCCGCCACAAAAAGATTATCTCATTAAATTGGGAAGGACACACTCCAAATTATTTTTTAACTGCAGATAGCGGACTCTGAATAAATATTATCCAACAATATATTAATGGATGTCTTTTTCTCTCATGTTACTAGAAAAGATGTAACACTCTGAATAATTGCAATTATGAAATTATATATTTTATGTGCTGGACTATATTAAAATTTAAAGCATGACTCAGAAGATAATCCCAGTATAAAATGTAGTATTACAAATTATTTTTTAGATATTTTTAGAAAGGTGTATAGTATTCAGAGCTGTGAAAAATTCATCTTAATTTGTTTGCAAACCTTTTGGCTTTGTTTTCAGTTTATCTCAGTTCATTTCCTCTTCCTCCTCCAAAAAAAAAAAAAAGTCCCTGAATTTTAGTTTAATTTTGGACTTGAACCCGACAAAACTTAGATCAAACATATTTTATACTAAACTTTTAGAAACTGACAAGTTTTGCTTGGTTTTCTGCTGATAGTATAACCTTTCTTCCCTCCTCTTCAGACCCTTCCCCCTTCATCGAGGAGCAGCTGTTCTAATAAATGGAAATGGGTCTGGGAGTCAGGAGATCTGAATGCTATTCCTTGTTCTGCCACTGACTCACTATGTGATCTTGGACAAGTCATTTGATTTTCTGTGCCTTGGTTTTACCCATCTGTAAAGGATAATACTTCTCCACCATTACAAAGTATTTTGAGATCTAGGGATATGAATGAGAAATCTCCTCCTCCTCCCCTTACGCTGAAGTAGTACTTTACTCCAAAAGTTATCCCATTGAAATCAATAGGTTTGCTGATGGAGTAAGTACTGCTCAGTATTAGTGCCAGGTCCAGTAACCCTTACTATGTAATTATTTATTTACCTTTTCCATCTTCTGGAAGAAGCAGTGGGGGGCCAGTGACTTTTCACCTCTGACACTGGGTAGCAGGGAAGGGGAACTTTTAGAAGAGGAAATTATATCTACTCCTATATCTATATATAGGAAATTATATCTATATCCTGCTCTCCTCCTCCCCAAATACTCAAGAAGGATCTTCTCCCCCATAGATTTTGCAACAACAGCACTCAAAAGTCCCCTTTCTACTCCTGCTTAACCTTACTCTGAGGCTGAAAACAGCCCACTTGTCTCCACGCTGTTATCATTATATCAACTCTCATTGTCCTAAACTATTCAAATTGGGGAGTTGGAGGTGGGTCTTTCCCTCCACCTATAACTTTCACAACAATTGGAGGCTGTTTCCCAAGACCCTGTTTTTTCTATTGCTTTTCAAGGAATGAAGCAGTGTGCTTGCTCTGCCAGTCTTGACTGAAATGCTTTTGATTTAGAGAGACAGTAAAAATTCTGCTGACATAAGCAATAAAGTAATTGTATAGAGCCATTTGAAATCTCTTTTGAAAAACTAACACTAAGGATATCTCTTTGGCCTTAACATCTGAAGTGTTTGCAGATGCAAGACTTGGGCCTGTTCTGCCTCCCACTTAACCATGAGATGATTTGATGTCTGCAGAGCCATCACTATTTTTCTTTTCACTGCATCCTTTCTACTTCCTACTGTTCCTTCACCCCATTTTCTCCACTTTAATGTAACTCGATCTAGGTGGTTTTACCACAAAATAGAGTCGTAGAGAACACTGACGGCCATTACAAGCACTCCGGCTGATCAACAGAGTAAAATTTTAACCCGTCCCAGAGCAGAATGACCACATATCATGCTTAGAACTAAAAACATGTTTGTATGCAACTAATTATAGAAAACAGTGTTCTACAATGTACATTTGACACCTCAGGAAAAAGGGAAGATGATAGGCTGGCATCACTACAGGCATGTCTGTTAGTTTCGAGTGGCTTGCTTAAAAAATACATCGTTCTTGTGCATTTTCTGGTTTCCTGATGTTTACGAGGGATGTGGGCATGTTGTTTACTGTGTTTTGAACTTTAATGTTCTTAACAGATAACATGTTCTCAAACTACTGATGGCAGCAGGTGCCTGCAACCTTAACTTGACTTTATCAAAGGGTGTGTGAGCGTGTAGGTGTGTGTTGCACTTACACTGCTCTACAGCCAAAATGCTTCTGAAATAAATGTAGTCAAACTTTACTAATTCTGGGTCACTGAGAACGAAAATGATGCTTAAAATTGTTGATTGGCTCTAGTTTTCAAGATATGCTATTGGGTCAGTATATACGACCCTTGACTTGGGAATGGCGGAGGATAAGTGAGTTATAAAGGGAAGGGATCTCAATTTAAACCAGAAATGACTAAAATACATCTTTGACTGGATCTATGAATAAATCTATGACTGGGTTTGGACAGTACTTGCTTTTTAGGCAAAACAATGAATGATGCAATCGGAAGCTGGTATTGCGTCATACATGATATGAATTGCATCATGTTATTCCTAGAAGTCATGGATGATGCAATCATAACGAAGCTTACATCACTCTGCTGAACAAATTGCCCTATATCAGCTCTAGAAATCATACAGTGTGGTGCTCTCTTATTTGTCAGTGTTTGATTTTGCAAAGGGACACATTTCTGTTTAGCCAAAGTGAGCAGAGATGCCTCGTACTTGTGTGAACAGTGCAGATAACTTCTGCTATGTTTGTGGTGAAGTGACCACATCACTTTTTTGCATCACAAAAGCGCAGTATAACCACTATGGTTAAGAAAGCCTATCACCTTTAATTTGGCTGCAAAATTGGAGATCAGGACAAGAGGTGGGCCCCACACATATGCTGCAACACTTGTGCAACAAATCTTCACCAGTGGTTGAACAGGAAAAGGAAATCTATGCCTTTTGCAGTGCCAATAATTTGGAGAGAGCCAACAGATCATACCAGCAATTGTTACTTCTGCATGGTGCCTCCAGTTGGGAAAGGTGTGTCAAAGAAGAAAAAGTGGACTGTGCATTATCCAAACATTCCATCAGCTATACGCCCAGTACCCCACGGAGAAGGACTGCCGGTTCCTGATGCACCAGAATCATTCTCACTTGAGTCAGACGAGGAAGAGGATGAAACTTCTGGTCCTGAACCATCAGTGTCCCAGGACCCACATTTTCTCCCATTCTCCTCCTCTGAACCACACCTCATAACACAAGGTGAACTGAATGACCTTGTCAGGGATTTGGAACTACCCAAGAGTAAGGCAGAGCTGTTGGGCTCCAGACTACAGCAGTGGAATCTCCTGGCAGGTGATGTTAGGGTTTCCATGTTCCGTGACCGTCAAAAGGATCTTGTCCCATTCTTCTTCATGGAAGGTGATCTTGTAGCCTGCAACAACATCGATGGTGCGATGGCAGCCCTCAACATCGTTCACGATCCAGATGAGTGGAGACTGTTCATTGATTCATCGAAGACGAGTCTTAAAGCTGTTTTACTGCATAATGGCAGTGTTTTGCCATCAATTCCAGTTGGTCATGCAGTCCATATGAAGGAAACCTATGACAACATGAAACAACTTTTGAGGTGCATAAACTATGACCAACATCAGTGGCAGCTTTGTGGCGATTTGAAGGTTGTTGCTCTCTTGCTTGGTCTGCAGACTGGATACACAAAGTACTGCTGTTTTCTCTGCGAAAGGGATAGTCGTGCAAGAGATTCCCACTACATCAAGAAAGATTGGCCACTCCGACAGTCATTGGAGCCTGGGAGGAAAAGTGTTCAGCATCCACCACTTGTTGAATCAAGGAAGATTTTGTTATCACCCTTACACATCAAGCTGGGTCTGATGAAGAACTTTGTCAAGGCCATTGACAAAACACAAGCAGCTTTCAAGTACCTCCGTGGAAAATTTCCAAGGTTAAGTGAAGCTAAGATAAAGGAAGGTGTCTTTGTTGGTCCTCTGATTCGTGAACTTCTTCGAGATTTGACCATGCACTGCGTGGCAAGGAAAAGACGGCATGGAAAGCCTTCCAGTTAGTGGCAATAAATTTTCTCGGAAACAACAAGGCAGACAACTACAGGTTGTTGGTGGAAAACCTCCTCAAGGCATACAAAAGCCTTGGTTGCAACATGTCACTAAAGATACATTTTTTGCACTCTCATCTAGATTTTTTTCCACCGAACTGCGGAGCAGTGCGCGACGAGCACGGCGAGCGATTTCACCAGGACATTGCAACAATGGAGAAACGCTATCAGGGCAAATGGAGCCCATCAATGCTTGCAGACTATTGCTGGACAGTGACAAGAGATGCTCCATTTAATGAATACAAGAGACAAGCCAAGAAGCGCCAAGTAGACACTGAATAGGACTAAACTATGTACATAATAGTATTTTGCCTTTAGTTTCATAATAAATTTTATTTATATAACCCTTTTGCTGATTTTTAAAGTGTTACATAAACAGGACAGGTGAAATATTATCATGTAAAGCAACCATAAACACATGAAAAGACCTAGGTTTACAATTTATGATTAAAACTCTACTATCTACACAATATACATAGACATAAAATGTAAAAACTTAAATATCTTAGAAACAGTAGCCAATCAGTTGTTTTAATTGTCATATTTGAATTCAGCACATCAAAATACATAATAAATAGCACATTTTATCTCTGAAGCAGACGACGTCTCAAAAATTGTAGACCAGTGTTATCAATTATTACTGTTCACATGAGGTTCTGGTGCCTTTGACTGTTGCAACACAGCAGTTCTTGAAAGTGAAAATCAATGAGCATTGAAATATAAATAGTCCATTGGTAGGTTTCCTTTCCATCACTGCACCTGTTTGCCCTAATTGGCCCCTCTTTATTGTCGGTGAAAAAATTTAATTGCAGTTCTCCATTGATGTTGCCTCACCTTGATAGTATAAACTCACCAGCTTTGCATTCAGTGACAAGAAAGAGTGCAAAAGAAAGCTTATTATAATGATCGTGTTAGCTAACCAGTATGAATATCACCAAGTAGAGTATGTCTGTCAGAAACACAGAGAGCTATGTTGTGCAATACACTTAGCATATCAAACATGTTCAAATAAAGCTCCATCATCTTAAGAGTAAGAGATTAATATTTTTCTAAGACAGTGCGTTACTTCATGAGCAGTCTGAATGATTTTAGACTTGAAATACTCTGCTTGATTGAACTAAGGAGTTTTGAAAATGTTTTAAATTTGTCTCACATAAAGACAGAATATGTATTTACATGTATGTGCCTGTATATAAATGATAAACATATTTAAATTTAACCACAGTTTTATGAAGCCTTCAAAAGATAATGTATACATTGGGAGTTAAAAGTACAATTGTGTTTTAGTGACCAGCTGCCTATGGATGTCATTTGTGTTTCATACAAAAAAATTGTGGTGCAATATTTGCTTGTGATCCTGCAAGGAAACTGTTTGGAAAACTCTGCATCTTAATAATTTTGGATTGGTGTGGCAGCAGACGATATTCCTTGAAAGTTCATGCACTCAGCACTGGGGCTTAATAAAACTCAAAGACTGTAATATTCCTGCAATATGCAATTTGTATGGAATGTTAACTTGCAATGGGGGCCAAAGAGCAGAAAATTTAGAAATCTGGCAGTAGGTTTGAGTTTTGTTTAAGAAAATTGGTGCAGTGCTTAAAGAACGATTCAGATGTTTTTTATTATTATTATTATTAACTATAGATGTGCTTTCTGAAGTAAAATGAAATTAGTGGGTATATTTTCCACAGATTTTAAAAGCTATTGCACGTTTGTGTGCTGAAGCCTGCTTTCTATGAGCCTTGTTTGTAATACAGTTTAAGGCATTAACTTATTTCCCTAATTCAGTCAACCTTCATTTTCAATGAAAGAAACAATTTTTCAGACAACAGATAACATTCTTCCTGCATCATTATGTCTCTTAATAAAAGAAGCTCATGTTCACTATTATTACTTTTAAAACTATTTAGCTGAGGACCCATGCTTTACTTTAATACACAGCACTGAGAAAATTTTGTGGTAAAACCAAAACTAAGTTTATTAATAAAGAACAGAGATTTAAATTATAGTAAACTAGGATAGTAGAAGCAGAAAATGGTTACAAATAAAGCAAAAATAAAACATGCTTTCTAGTACCTAAAATTTAACAGATTTACAATCCTGGCCTCAGAGAATTTCTCAGTTAGTTCTCAGCATCCTCAATCCACATGGCTGGGGGAGGATCCACTTTTCACAGATTCAGAGAGCACTGGCCCTTTTGTCTCTTAGGTGATGGGTCCCCGCAATATCTTTTCTCCCCTCTTCTTATCGTTCCAAAAACCTTTGAAATCGATATTTTTTTTTCAAAGTAACTCCAGACAAAGGTAGTCTCCCCTGATATTTGTTCCTTTGATGCAGGTTACAGATCCCTTTTTCCATCCTCTTGTTAATTAGCTCTTTCTATTGGTTTGTTCCGTTTGTTTACCTTAAACGGAAATATATTTTTTTATTGGTTTTGGCTTACAAAGCTTAAACCAGGCAGTCTGGCAAATCCACATACCTTTTGTCTAGGATAAACCTGTTTATCCACTCTACTTAGATTGCTTGGACTTAGCATATTTTACGCAGATATTTCCAACACATATACATAACTCTTGACACACTAACTGTCCATGCATCAAGCAATATTATTAATGACCAGAGAGTCACCAGTTTTTATTTAATGCCTTACATGATACTTTTTTTGGATAAATATTATGACATCAGTGTGTTAGATGTAGTGAGTTTGTATCTGGTAACAGCTGTGTTTACAGAATAGTGAGCCCTTTGCCATTTGACATTCAGGGTCACAGGCACATATTTGAAGTATTTGACTATTAATTGAATATTTTTCAGCACTTGCTAGATTTGAGGGAAAGGGAATCCTGGTAGGTTTTGCCAGAATGTTCTATAGATTTGTAGATCCTCCTTAGATCCCCTGACTGGTTTCAACAGAGTAGGATCTCCTAATGAGTTAGTAACTACTAATATAGAAACACTCTGAGTCTTAAGATAGTGTTTCTTCTGTTGCCAACACAATACTTTGATAATATGACAACAATCCTTTTTGTTCCTGAACTCAATTCTGCTTTTTACAACATACTCATTGATTGGCAATTAAGGTGGGTTTGTTTGGAAAACATGTTACAGAAACATCATTGATGTCCTACAGGATGTTAAAATGAGTTTTAATCTAGTAGAATTGTTACTATTTTTAATCATCATTACCACAGTGTCAAAAAGCTGATACACAGAGAGAGAGAGAGAGAGAGAGAAAGATAAAAACATATAGTTGATTGCTTCTAATGAAGGGTTTCTGTTTGGAGATTTTATTTTTTGCAGTGAGGTGAACTTTTTTTAATAGACAAAAGTTGTAAGCTACACTTGGAAAGTTCTCTTTCTGCATTCTTTGATTGAAAACAAATATAATAAAAAACTGGAAGTCAATGGAAGCTTTGATGAAGACAGCAGGGTGGGCCCAGAACTATCAGGGAAAGTTGCTGAGGCACATGTCTAACAAAACATTGCACTTTCAGCTCACTTCCAGGATCTCTGTTAGAATTTCATGAACATGCATGTACAGTAATAGAGAGTGATCATTGTTTGCTCACTAGAGTCAGTAAGCTAATCACAGCATTTTTTTGCTATTAGGCATATTGTGCAGTGACATAACTGGCTGTTTAAGGATAGAAAACTAGCTGTAAGGTAACATGGACAATAAACTAAACTAACCCTCAGATAGAGAATCCTAATACATGAACGTTTTGCAGATGTTTAGTCCTCATACACAACTGTAAAGGTAAGTTCATTATTTAGCCTAGAACAATGGGGCCTTGACCCTGTTTGGAGATCTGGGTGATGCTGTGATATAAGTAAAGAGTTTGAAATAATAACAATAAGAAATATGGTGCTATGTCTTCTCTGTGTGCCTGAAGAATAGCATTCCAGCGCTGGTGAGGGAAAAAACCCCTCCCTTACTATACAGACCCCCAACTATGTTGAGTGTAGGTCTCAAATAGAAACTAAATTGTACCATTTTGATGAGATGTGCTCACAGCACAAGTGCATAACTTTGATATGGGAGAGTTTCACTAAGAGCTACATTGTGTTTCTTAAAAGAAAGTGAGTGAGAGAAAAGGAGGTATAGTCCAGCTATGATCATATTTTGAATATGCCGAGTATGCCACCTGATAGTGCCTCTTTAATGGTAAAAGGGGATGTTTTCAACTACGCAAAGGAAAGTTAGGCACCCACTTCATCTGAATTTCAGTGGGACCTCAAACACTATATTAATGCCTGCAGATGAGAAATTATTACAAGATAGTAACTACCATGCTTTTAAACCTTTTATCTGAATAAAGCACATCGTAAAGGGAGCTAATATGTACCTTAAAAAAGAGCTTTGTAAAGCAGGCACGGTGGAGGGGATGTGGAATAATGTTTGCTGCATCATGCCTATTGATCTAATAGTGACAGAGTGTTATCTTGCTAGCCCTATCATGTCCCCTAAGATATGGCTCAAGCCATGGTAGAAGTTGATCAGTGGTTTTGCCAGCTTTCTGAATGGAAAATATTTTTATTGTGTTGTTTTATTCATTTTTTCTCTATTCTTTCCATATCCACCAATTATAAACTGGTTGGTCGCCTTTGCCAAAATATGATGCCTGACATAGCCCAAAAGTAATGGCCTCTGATTCCCCTTAGAAATCCTATATGAATAGAATACGTGGCAGCTTTTTCCTTCTACAGCTATACATTTTAGAAATGTAGCTGAGGAACTTCTGAGAAGGAAGCAGAGTGAGTTTGTTCCTTATTTTATTAGGCTTTGCTATTCCTCTCTCAATTTGGGTGAGGTTTTTTTTTTTTTTTTTTTTTTTTTTAAAAGCTATCCGGGATGGGGATGTGAAATCTTCAGTATATTTCACAAGCATCTTCTCAGGTTCATAGATTTTGCTGTAGACATAAGAATCTGAGACTTGGTCTACACTATCCACTTATGTCGGTATCACTATGTCGGAAAAGCCACACCCCTGAGCAATATAGTTACACCAACCTAACCTCCAGTGTAGAGAGCTATATATCGACGCGAGGGCTTCTCCCATCGACATAGCTACCGCTCCTTGGTGTGCCAAGAGGAAAGCTCTCCCATCAGTGAAGGTAGCGTCTTCGCTAAGTACTACAAGTGGCACAGCTGCACCATTGCAGCACTGTAAGTGTAGACAAGCCTAAAGCAATTCACTTTATAGCAGAGGGGGGGGTCGGAAGTTCCTCTATTCCCAAAGAATTGCTAGTGCTGTCATTTATCTTCCAGCCTCAATCCGTTCTATGAGCCTCCCATCTAGTTCTCTTCATGTGCTCCTCCCATAACGGAGTGGGAAAGAATGAGCTGTAGGAGTAGCCCCTACTGGTTCCAGACCTCTTCAAGTTCTGGATCCCTCTTGGCAGTGGAAGCAGGTGGCAGATGCCAATAGGTGCTGCTAATTGTCCTTATCATCCCCCTCATCAGATTTGACCCCCTATTCCATACTCCTACAACCAGGAAAGGAGACCACCTCTGAGAAAAAAGGGAGCAAGAGGGGAGGTAAAAATAGCAAGCAAACATTTCTTTCCCCCAAATGAGAATCAGAAATAATTACATTATTGTCCAAGAGTCTCCAAAATTTGAAAAGTATAACTGAGGGGTGAAAGTGGGTTGAACAACACCCCAAAAAATAACCTATCAAGTCAATTATGTTTTTCACAGTTCCTGGGACATACCTATTCAATTCTCTAGTTCCAAACCTTAACATCCAACCAAAAACTTGGACACAAATTGGATGCTGACAGGATATTTTAAAAGTATATATTAAAACCGTGAAAATGAAAAGTTCTTCAGCTCTCTTTATGATAGTCCATACAAAATACAAATCTGAATGTATGTAAAATGTTGACCTTATTACTGAAATTTTGGGACATGGGCATCGTATATGATCGTAACTCATCTGTTGTCCTCTGTTCCTAAGCCACATCTTTTCAGTTTCTGCAGACAAGATTCCCTGCTAGTTTTATGCTTATAATTCAGAGTTTGTTCCTGTTGTTTAGGAATAAACTGTTACTTTGATATTTTTTTTTCCCCTTGGTTTTCAAGTGTCTTTTCTGAAAGCAGTTTCTGGATATATACTTTTTGAAGCCAACCATGAATAGATGAGAATTGAATACTGTTTGTAAATTTACAGGAATTTTCATCAACTGCTTAATAATAATAAAAATAGAGCTTGAAGGGGCAGGATTCTGCAAATTTTGGGTTTTCTCCACCCTGTTTATAATTGTACTCTGTTCTTCATTTCCATTTATAACAAATTGATGGAAATAGAAATATTTCTTTCTAAGCAGGTCTTACTTATGAATTTCTCTGAAATGTCCTCTTCACCATTGCAAACATATACATGTACACACACCCCTGTTAACATGAAGTAGCTTTGCCTTTTCCTGTAGTCATGATCAGGGCCAGCTCTAGGCACCAGCGAAGGAAGCAGGTGCTTGGGGCGGCCAATGGAAAGAGGGGGCGGCACGACCGGGAATTCGGCGGCAGGTCCCTCAGTCCCTCTCCTCCTCTTTGGGCTGCCGCCGAAGAGGAAGAGAGGGAGCGAAGGACTCGCCGCCTAATTGCCCCAGAAGAATGAAGCGGTGCTATTGAGCTGCTGCCGAAGTGCCGCCGATCGGCTTGTGGGTTGTTTTTTGTTTGTTTGTTTTTGGTTTTTTCCCCACTTCGCCGCTTGGGGAGGCAAAAAAGCTGGAGCGGCTCTGGTCATGATAAATCTAAGTTAAGTACATTCAGAATCTCTCAACCATGTTACATTTCAGATTTACATGCATTTTTAATTGTTAGAATTGTACTACTTTATTATACTAAAAAGTTTCTCAGACTGAATTGAAGAGGACAGGTTTTCTGGCTCTAGTTCTCAGACTCGCTGCTCTTCTCTGCTCACTATATGTACACAGAGGAACACAGCCCATTTGAAACAGTTTGCTAGCTAAACCAATTACATAAATAAAATTGATCCAGAATTTTCCTTTATTGCGGATAATGACAGCTTCATTTAAAAAAAAAAAAAAAAACCTTTACAAAGACAGCTTTTCCATCATGTTGTGTGAGGATTTAAATTTAAACTTTATTTTTGCATTGTTATAGAATGATAGTTATTATCCTTTGCTGGAAATCACTTTCAGATGAAGGTGTCTTAAGTAACACTTGAAGTTTCCTATCTCAAAACTCATGAAAATAAAATGTCATCAGGAAAGAAAAGATTACACAGTGTAATACAAAACTGGTGAAAGAGCCCTAGTCTTTATGTAGTTACGCTATTTGATGGAAGAAACTCATTTTTTTTTAAAAGAACTGTAGTTATGCAGTCTTTACTTCATGGCGTACAGTGATGCACAGCAAAGGAGAAAAGAGAGCATAGAAGCTGGTCCTGCAGGCCTAACTCATAAGTGGTACCTCTAACTTCACATAGGTACTCATGGGAGTAAGGTATGCATGATCACCACCTTTGCTATATTTTATTATTTGCTCTACGTAGGGTTGCCAACTTTCTAATGGCACAAACCCAAACACCCTTGCCCTGTCTCTGCCCCACCCCTTCCCCAGGGACCTGCTCTGCTCCACCCATTCTCTGAGGCCCCGCCCCCACTCACTCCATCCCCCCTCCCTCTGTCACTCGCCCTCTCCCCCACACACTCACTTTCACCAGGCTGGGGCAGAGTGTTGGGGTGTGGGAGGGGGTGAGAGATTCGGCTGGAGGTGCGGGCTCCGGGGTGGGGCCAGGTACGAGGGGTTTGGAGTGCAAGAGGGGGCTCCATGCTGGGGCAGGGGGCTGCGGTGCAGGAGGGAGTGCGGGCTCCAGCTGAGGGCATGGGCTCTGGGGTGGGACCAGGGATGAGGGGCTTGGGGTGCAGGAAGGGGCTCAGGGCTTGGGCAGGAGGCTGGGGTGTGGCAGGGGATACGGGGTGTGGGCTCTGGGAGGGGAGGGAGTTTGGGCACAGGAGGGGATTCCAACCTGAGGCAGGACGTTTGGGTGCAAAGGAGGTTTGGGGTGCAAGCTCCGGCCAGGCGGCGCTTACCTCAGGTGGCTCCAAGAAGCTGCCGACATGTCCAGCTCCTAGATGGAGCCAATGGGAGCTACAGAGCCGGCACTCAGGGCAAGGGCAGCATGTGGAGCCTCCCTGGCATCCCCTGCAGTTAGGAGCTGGACATGCTGGACACTTCCAGGAGTTGTGCGGAGCTAGGGCAGTTAGGGAGCCTACCTTAGCCCTGCTGTGCCGTAGACCGGACTTTTAATGGCCCAGTCAGCAGTGCTGACCGGAGCTGTCCTAAACCGGTCATCTGGCAACCCTAGTTCTACTGTTGCCATTGTTGAGCAGAGACTATAATAATATAGATCACTACTACATTTCCCCCATTCTGAAGTTATTATATACTTTGAAAAAGAGAGTCTGGTTTCTTGTAACTAAAAGTAAAGAATATGTGACACTGTACTGTGACGAGTCAATGAGATATTATTGATGTTTGCATTGTTGTGGGGTTTTTAATTTGGTGGAACTTTATTACAGCTGCTGTACTATTGAATCTATATGGAGAAGTGATTTCAGCTTCTTCACAGCATGAAATAATTTTGAGGCATGATTTTCAATAGGACAGTAAGACCTTTATGCAGAAATTGATGCAAAAGCTTATGTGAATTTATTGCTTGTTAGGCACAAAAATGTGCCCAATTATTTGGAAGCATGCACCTAGAGAAGTAGTAAATTATTTTCTATCATGTTTCTTCCTATTTTGACTCTATGTATGTATAACACAGAAGTGAGAGACTTTTGTGTGAATTAACCAATCAGTTATGTTGTACTGCCTTGTTTGTTGACCTTCCATGCACGCTGCAAGGCCCACTGATATTCACATGGATTTGGGGACAGGGCAGGTAGACAGTGATAATTGGAGGAGGGAATGAGACTGTTTGAAGGGACTAATATGTTGAGCATGTTTTCTTATTCTGGATATTTTTGGTGCATCCTTTAATTATCAATATTATATGTTTTGCACAAAGTGGCCATAGCAAGAGATGGGCATTTTACAAAAATAAAATATGCATAAATACATTTTAATGTATCTCAAGTCATTTCTAAAACACAAGTCTAAAAGCACTACTTTAATCATGGGGTAACCTTTTGTACAATAGATGTAGATGTATGAAAAAGTGAAAAATGGTGATGTTTTTACTCAGGATTTGTCATCAATTTCTGCTGACCGGCAGCCCACCCTCACCAATCATGTCAATGTAGATATAAATTGTAGGGTGACCAGATAGCAAGTGTGAAAAATCGGGACGGGGGTGGGGGGTAATAGGAGCCCACATTAAAAAAAGCCCCAAATATCGGGACTGTCCCTATAAAATCGGGACATCTGGTCACCCTAATAAATTGTAAGCTGGCACACAGAATATAGCTGGTGAACAATAGAATATAATACACCATTTTTATTATTAAGGTAAATACTTTAAAATTGTGTGTGCTTAACCTAGTAACACTAATTGAACTGATGATGTAACAAACTGCTATTTTAATTTCTCCTAGTTTGTGGGGACATCCATGGACAATTCTTCGATTTGATGAAGCTGTTTGAAGTAGGAGGTTCTCCTGCCAACACACGGTACCTCTTCTTGGGGGACTATGTGGACAGAGGGTACTTCAGTATTGAAGTAAGTTTGCTGTTTCTCTTTTTGAATACAAGGCTACTTGCAGTGTGATTTTAATAATACTCGGACAAATGCATGGCTGTCTGAGATCTTAATAGAAATCACTATGAACGGCAAGCATGGGGACAGAATTTGTTTCAGTTAAAATGTCACTGTGTTAGGGTGGAAAAAATAAGTGTTTTTTCATAAAAAGTCCTTTATTAGTTTAAAAATAATTTTCAAATAAACCAATTTGAAATTATAACAATCTATGTTAAGGCCTATATTTACCATAATCTGTTAAAACAGTGTAAAATTGAATTTTAAAAAAATTAAGCAATCATGTGTGCTGCTGAAGTTTTAAAGAAAATCAAACCACTGAACTGGTGGAAGTCACTGGCAAACCACCTTAAACCAGAATTTGTTGAAGTGCTAATCCAGCATTTGACAGCAGTAGTCTTTTCTGCAGGTGCAAAGGGAATATTTTCTTCATTTGTTAATTCAGCTAAATTAGTTCAATGACTAGTTCATTCAAAGTTAGGAAACTGATTGGGAGCTAAAAAAGCAGGAATACTTGTTTTTCTGTTCCACTCTATGAATGAACAGTAGGTGTGAGGGGATGAGATCTGCTAGTTCTAAAATTTTGAAAGACATAGTGACCAGAAATGACCAGATCAATTTACCAACTACAGTTTATTATTGTTGTTATTTATTTATTCATTCACTTATTTATTTACTTGTGTTATTGTAGTGCCTAGGAGCCTTGGTCATGGCCCAGATATGTTTTTTAATCATTTAGTTTTAAATATAATAAAATGTTTTTTCAAAACATATATCTTATGTATCCAGCACATTTTAAGGTAGTTTATTTAACTAATAAAACAGATTTTAAAATGCTGTTTTGTGCATTTTGAGTTCCAATTTGCATCCAAACTAAGCTTTACACAAATCACAAGAAAAAAATTAATCATTTAGTAAATAAGAAGTGCATCATTCACCATTTTCTAACACAATAAAATATTTAAAAATTAAGAATCTGAATAAATATATTAAGCTATAAAATTGCTTAAATAATTGTATATAGATGTAATGTATCCTCCTGGTTAGCAAAAAAGAAGTATAAAATATAGCGTAAAGGCTATATTTATTGGGCAAATCAAAATGATTTAGGACTATTTAAGCAATAAGAATCAACCTTTCTTTAGGAAAATAACTAAAAATTTCAAAACAAAATTAAAACTGATGATGTAAATCAAGGTGTCCTGCTTGCTGATTTAAATCATGATTAAAATAGTTTAATTAAATCAATCCACCCAGCACTGCATGTTTTAAAATGCATTTCACTCTTTTCACTTATCTAAATTTCACCTATCTGAATTTCAAATTATTTTTGTTTTAGTACGTTTATTATCTATGGGCCAACTGAGAATGAGGCTCCTTTGTGCTAGGTGCTGTACAAACATAGAATAAGAGACAATCCCTACCCTGAATAGCTGACAATCCAAATAGACAGGACACAAAGGGGTTGGCAAAGAGATAAAACAAACAAGCAGAGTGAACAGAGTGATGGTTTGCAAATGTTATGTTAGTTCCATGATTTATTTTAACTTTTTTAATGGTTTATTGAAATCCTTTGGGTGAGATTTGGTAAAGTGCTGTGTGTGTGTGTGTGGGGGGGGGAATTAGCTAAATGGAAAGACAAAGGAAGGGAAGGGAGGAGTGGGAGGCACTGCAGTCAGGCAATCAGCACAGGGGAGAGAAAGTTACGATAAAATTTTGGAGAGATCTGAACTACAAGCCTTTTAATGGGCAGCCTAGAGCACTGACCCTGCAATTGTTCCCATGCAGAAGGACCCTTGCACCCCCATAGAGCACCACTGAAGACAATGGGACTTTTTGCAGATACAAGGGTCCATCCTCCTGCACCCAGTTGTAGGATGAGGGTGTGCTATTAGACAAGTCAGCAGAGTGATTATTTTTTCAAATTGGCAAATGCTTATCTGAATTCAAAACTGGCAAATTTAATCTAATCCAAATTCAGATCAGATGTGGTCACCATGAAATAACTGGTTATTCAAAATGACAGTAACTTTGGACATATGAATTAGATACCCCTTCGCCAAAAGTTCAGACCCCTATCATTTGAATTAAAGGAGACTCTCCTTTATCTGTTATTACTAATAGTATAGGCCCTATGATGCACAGTTCAGCAGTTCTGATTCCATTGGTTAGAAGGGAGCAGTACACACACAAACACTGGCCAGTTCATTATAATATGATTACACAGAAGCCTCGTGTTCCATTTCATCCAATGCACAGCACTATTTCACATGTTTTCAGTACGTAGTCCCTGCAACAATAGGCTGTTATCTTCTAAAATTTTGGAAGTATACTGTCACAAAGAGCTAAAGCATTTGCAGAGAATGTATGCAAAGCTGGCTCATTTATTTGCTCTCCAGTTTACGTATTTATTGTATGATTTATTTGAGGGGGCTCTTTTTTTGATTCTGTAAAAATAGTTTGCATTATTAGTACATCTTAAAATTTATTTTAGCACCAAAATCCTTCAATCATGGGGCATCTTGTAAATAAAAATGTATTATCCAAAACTTAATACCATAATATTCTAAACATCTACTATAAAAACCACTTCTTTACTGCATACACCATCAATATAGCAGTCTGTCACCTTGAATCATGTTTGCTTAGTTTAATATATCCTAGACACTTGGGCTGAGCCTAAATTCATTACTGTTTGGTAGCTGTACATTTTATTTACAGTTGCATGCAATTTTAGCTGTAACAATTAGAATAAATGTGTTTGCCTTACATTTCAACTGTTTACATTACAACTGAGTGACATAACCAGAAACCCCCCAAGATTCAAGACAAGAATGATTCTTAAATACAATATGAAAGAGATGATTAAAAAAACTTCTGACTTCACTAAGCAATCAGCCAATCAGCAAAAGTACATTTTGTAAAATCCTATTCTACATTGTGTTTCCATCCCAATGTGCCACTTATCCACCCATATAGGGCGCTACCATGAACACACAGAAAATATGTGAACTGGCACTTACATGGTTCAGAAATTACTCTTTGTCTTCTATTTTTAAGCCTTAAAAATAGAGTGAATCCATATGTTTCATCCTTAAAAAGTAATATTTTTTTTTCCTGGTCACCTGACTGACTCCACGCTCCTGTCACTTTTATTAGGGACCAGCTTTTGTTTTAAAGCCACATTTCTGAATCACAAGCATCTTTTGATTCAGGGCTGTTCAGTCAGGAGTAAACACTGCAGATTCTCCGCTCTCACCTTTCAGTAAGTGGCTGACAAGGAAGGGAAAGTGGTTCACAGGAATAATGTTGTATTGGGAGACCTTGAGGCAGGGAGTGGTAGAAAGATGATCCTGGGGAAAAATGAAGAAGGAACAGACTCTGACCAGCTTTAGGTCATGCTGCAAAACCTTTCTCTTTTTGAGAAAGTTTTTCTAGTCTCACCAGAATGGCATTTATCCCCTTTGCTTCCCTCAAAGATGCTGTCAAATCCACTAGCTACCTCACTTTGCCACTCTAGTAATATGGAAGGCATTCAGATACTATGGTGAAAGGTGCCAAAACAAAATTCTAAGGCAAATAGAACTGGAAAGTCAAGAAGGAAAAGAAGTAATCTGGTTTATGCTGCTTTGGCCGACCACCAGATTTATGTTAAGCGTGCTGAATTAGGTTAATAATTGGGTAGGATCCCTATGGTAAAATACAGGTCTTGCCAGAAGTGACTTTAGTGATTCAGTAGACAGCAATCTTCACTCTGAATCTGTCCTGATCAACTTCACAACAAAAAACAGTGTGGAGTGTCGTGTCTCATCTTGTAGACGCCAAATTAACCAGTCTAGATAGCTAGTATTTCAACAGTAGCTAGTGCTAGTATAGATAGGATGGATGCATAGGGAAAGGTCTAAGGCTAATGAACTGCAGCATACAGGACCCATCTTCCAGAGACAGCATCAACAGTAGCTACTATAGCAAATTTAGAAAGATATGAAAAAGAACGCTCTGGTTGCCTTACACTGTTCGAGATAAGCATCGACTCTCTTATCTCAAGAGGATAATTTTCCTGGAATAAGCTTTAATAGAAAGTGGAGTCTGTCTAACGTGACGTAGGTTACACGGTCAGAGATCCAGTTAAGTAATGAAGACTTAAATTGCATCTGCTGTGGCAAATTTAGGACCTGTCATTTACCACAGTGCAACTGTGAGCAGGCTTAGATGACGTGATGGTAAAAATGCCTGAGCCTGTCTGTGCTACAGATCATTGCTGAGCTCTCCCCACCCCCACCAACCTCCCTTTTTATTTTGGACAGTGCAGATAAGGGGCTGTTAAGCCTTCTTGCAGCTTCCAAATAGAATAAAAAGGTGGGCCAACGTACTAATGAAATACAAATAAAACATGTCACTTTCTGCCTTCCACTGCACAACACACAGCAGTTTGAAACTGACACAATGCAGTTCAGACCTGGCTGTGTTTCTGTGGTGGGCGAAATTATCCCTATCTGTAGGCTGCCAGGTATTCAGAATCCTTCTGGATGAAAGGTGCTATATAAATGTAAGCCATTATCATTACAAACAGAATTGGAAATTGCATAGGGTAGGAGGAAGGAATTTGAAAATGCAAAGGGAAGAGATTAAAGCACACTGCGTATCTATTAAATGTGAGTATGTAGAATAAACAAAAATAGACATTTTGTGTTGATTAAAATATAATTGATGCTGCTTAGCACAATAAAATCTCTAGGCATATTCTAGACTGTAAGGCCAGAAGAAACTATCATGATCATCTGTTCTGACCCCCTACACATTGCAGGGCACATCCACCCACTCCTGGAGTAGGACCAATACCCTGTGGCTGAGTTACTGAAGTCCTCAAATCATGATTTAAATACTTCAAGTTAGAGTATCCACCATTTACTCTAGTTCAAACCGGCAAGTGACCTGTGCCCCATGCTTCAGAGGATGGCAGAGACTCTGTTTGTTTGTTTTTTTTATCTATCTGTTTTGGGAGCAAATTCCTCCCTGACCCCAAATATGGCGATCAGTTAGACCTTGAGCATGTGGTAGACGCACCAACCAGACACCTCAGAAAGAATTCTCTGTAGTAACTCAGCCCTCCCCCTCTATGTCCCACACCCCTCTGTTCGAGATATTTGCTAATAGCAGTCATGGACGGTCCATAGGCTATTGTAGGCAATCTCATCATACCATCCCCTCCATAAACTTATCAAGCTCAGTCTTAAAGCAACTTAGGTTTATTGACCCGATACTCTCCTTGGAAGCCTGTTCCAGAACATCACTCCTTCGATGGTTAGAAACCCTCATGTAATTTCAAGCCTAAACTTATTGATGGCCAGTTTATATCCACTTGTTCTTGTGCCAACATTGGCCCTTAACGTAAATAACTCCTTTCCCTCCCTGGTGTTTATCCCTCTGATCTAACGATAGAGAGCACTCAGTCTCCTCCGCCTTCATTTTGTTAGGCTAAACAAACCAAGCTCCTTAAGTTTCCTCTCATAAGGTAGGTTCTCCATTTCTCTCATCCTAGTAGACCACCTCTGAACTTGGTTCAGGTTGAATTCTTTTTTCTCACACACGGGAGACCAGGGTTGCGCACAGTATTCCAGATGAGGTCTCATTGGTGCCTTTATAATGGTAATAACGCTTCCCTATCTGTACTGGAAATACTTACCTAATGCATCCTAGGATTGGATTAGCCTTTTTAACGACCACATCACATTGGTGGCTCATAATCATCTTGTGATCGACCAGTACAGCGAGGTTTTTCTCCTCCTCTGTCACTTCCAACTGGTACCTGGGTTTATAGCAAAAAGTCTTGTTGTTAATCCCTAAGTGCATGACTTTGCCCTTTTAAATTTCATCCCATTTCTATTACTCCCGTTTTCAAGGTTGTCCAAGTCTTCTTGTATGATATGCCAGTCCTCCTCCATATTGGCCATACCTCCCAACTTTTGTCATCCACAAATCTTATTAGAACACTCCTTTTTTTTTGTTCATTAATGAAAATGCTAAATAAAATCCATCCCAAAACCAATCCTTAAGGAACTCCACTAGTAACCTCCCTCCAGCCTGATAGTTTGCCTTTCACCATGACCTTTTATAATCTCCCCTTTAAACCAGTTCCTTACCCACCTTTCAATTCTCATATTAATCCCATCTTCTCCAGTTTAACTAATAATGTCCCATGTGGGACTGTACCAAATACTTAACTGATTTTCTAGATCTTATCTACCTGGATTTCAGTAATCTTCTCAAAGAAAGAGATCAGGTTAGTCTGGCATGATATACCTTTTGTGAAACCATGTTGTTTTTTTGTCCCAATTAGTCTTTACTTCTATGTCCTTAACTACTCTCACTTTCAACATTTGTTCTAAGACCTTTCATACAATTGAGGTCAAACTTGCTGGTCACTTTTTTTCCCTTAAATATAGGTGCAATTCTCCAGTTATAGGATATGACCACTGAGTTTATGGATTCATTAAAAATCCTTGGTATTGTTTGGAATTTCATGTGCCAATTCCTTTAATTTTCATGGATGGAGATTATGGATGGAGGGCTGGGCCCTCCAACTTGGTCCCATTAAGCTGCTTGAGTTTGGCTTCCACCTTGGATAAATATTAATAAACAATTAAAATTTGTTTTACTATCCAGCTATTGCTATATATATATATGCTTTTTTCAATCTAGATTTTCCTCCTATCTTCTGCACTTGCAATGTTTTCAGAAGAAATGGTTATTTTGAAGTGAATGGAGCTTGCAGGGATGAGAGAATGAGTTAAAAACTAACCTAGGAGAGGAAATGCCCAGAGAATAAGAGTTATTGTATAGGTGTCAAATTGTTGCTGCTTCCTACAATAATAATAACTACTATTTATTAATCTTCTATTTCAGTAGAACCTAAAGGCTTCAACCAAATTAGGGCCCCATTATGCTAGGTACTGTAAAGATGTATATTAAATTGAGTCCCCACCCCACAGAGTTTACAGCCTAGAGGCCCCAGTCTTCCAAAGAGACACACACATGCTTAACTTTAGGCAGGTTGGTATTTCTTTTGACATTAGCGAGACTGTTCACATGTGCAAAATTAAGCACAGTTAAGATTTTGCAGGATCAAGGCCTAAAAGACAAGTTATCATAGGCGGATGAAACAAACGAGCGTGTTTATTTTCTAGATAGAATGATACAAGGCATAGCCTCTTGTGACTGACTGAGACTTTCTCCACCAATTATCTATCTTTTCTTTTCCCTTGGTTGTTCCTCAGTGCTTCTTTACGTAGAATAATAATCTTCTGCAAATTAGAACATCTGATTAGGTAAACTCATTTCCTAGACTCTAACTACTCATAACATTTCCGTGTTTGTGGAATGTTTCAGGTTTTTAACAGTGCAGTATGGAGCTCTCAATTTGCCCTTTCAAGCAAAGTCAGTCCAGTCATGAATAAAACTGACCCAAATGAATAACACAGGCCAGTACTTTTAAATCCAAAAAATAGTGGTGACATGAGTGACTCTGCACTAACAGTACCTAGAGCCAGGAAACAGGTCAAAAGTTTTGATATCGATCTGAAAACTCTTAATTCTCTTACATCATCCAGAAGGTCAAATCCCTAGTAGCCTATGCCATATCATATATGTATATATATTTATATGGTGCTTTTCACCAAACTCTTAGGGGGAAAAAAAACCTGACAACTACAATGTACACAAAATTTAATGCAGTAATATTGTATACTTATTTAAATGAAATTTTATAATTGCCCATCCTTGCTCTCACTCAGAAATATATAGAGGCTTAAATCTTTCATCAAATTTCATTAGAGAAATTTTTAGCATTTTTGACAGGTTTGGCAAAACAGTTCAGACAAAATAAAAATTGTCTCAAACTTCAAAACAAACAAAATGTGAGTATTTGAGGTTCATAAATTTACATACTTTTCTGCTTTTGCTGGTATATCATCTGGAAACAGTCTCTGAAATTGCAGAAGAAACTGGCCCTTGGTATTCCCAGCATGAACCAAGTAGTTCTGAAAATCTTGGGGAAGAGTCTGATCTTCAGAAATTTCCACTCTGACTTCCAGACCAAAATTGGTTTAGAGAAGCATCTGAAATTTTAAATCCTTATGTGAACTCAGCCTTTTAAAAATTATTTATCAACAGCTTCCAAGAAATAAGTTGCATACAAGTAAATACTGTTGTCAAGTACATTCTGGGTAAATACGTTTTTTTTTACTGAATGCTGAAAAAAGATTATTTTATTATCTCCCAAATCCCCCCCTCACCCACTTTCCAGTGCCATGTGGGGGAAGTAAGTGCCTTTAACCTTTCCTAGTAGCCTGAATTCTCTAATCTGTTTTCCAGTAAACAGCTTAGTTCTCAATAAATATTTTTGGGCTGGGAGATGAGATTTCCTGTGTGAAGTGTTTATTTTATTCTTTTTGGCAGAGTGAATAAGGCTGTTCTTGAAATACCTTAAATATCCAAGGTTCTCCTCTGCATATTGCAGAGATCTTTCCCCATGCCTACAATTCTAGTTCCCTGGGGCCTTATTTTTCACCAATTTTGGTGAAGGATCCTAGATCCAAAATGGTCTATTTTCAAATTGCACAGAAGCCCAGATTGAAACATCTCTTTATTTCAGGGCAAGTCAATGTCCTCTGTATCGCTGAACAATAGCAGACTCAATTCCGATATTCCAGGGCGGGGTATGGTAACAATGATATCACCATGCCGGTGTACATTAATGAAGAAGCAACAGGCTTTCAATTAGCCTGACATCAAATGGGAGTTTTGCCGAAGCAAAGAATGAAGCCTAGCTCATCTCCAAGAAGATCTCCTCATGGAGCTCCCCCAATAATGGGAGGAGGAGGTTTGCTTTCTCCACACCCATTGACTGAGTCACAGGTGTGTCCCCAAAACTCTCAGAGGCTGCTCCCTTTCTCCAAGGCCCCATGTGGTCTCCACCATCTCTCGGGGCCCGCACCACTCCCTGCAATGCCTGGCAGTGCAGCTCTGTTGGAGTTATGCTAGCAGAGCCTCCTGAGAAGGGGTTCTTCCCATGTGCAGAGAGTGGAAAAGGTACAGATGAAGCTCTGTTATGATTTCCAGGTAATCTCCGTGGGGGCAGGTGGAAGGATGATGCAATCCTAATACCCTGCCTGCTTTTCCTACCCCTTTCCCCTGAGCAGATTGTAAACACACAGAGAGCCCTTTGTGGGCCACAGGAAAGGGAGGGAAATTATTTAATGAAGGAAGCTGACCACCCCATCATTACCCTCACCCCTGTTTGCAGAATAAATCCACGTGCAGAAGCAGAGATGTCCCTGGGACAAATTGAGCCCGACCAGGTGGTCCTAAGTGCACAAATTTGGGATTACAAAATAAAAAGGTGGCCTGATTCAAGAGAGAGAAGTTCAGACTGAAATCTAACTTCCAATTGAAGTTCCTAAAGTATTTGTTTAAAAAACTAAGTGAAGCACTTCAGAAAATGAATTGGATTATTTGTTAGTTCACCTTGTTTTGTTTAAAAAGAGTCTCTCTTTAAGGAATGAACTAGGGACTGCATGAGCTGAGCAGTTAGAAAGGAAAATAACTGCAGCAGCAGTATTTTGCATATGATCATTTAAAATAAAATCATATGGGAAACCAGTTAGAAGAAAGCATTTCAGTAACTAAGCCTAGAGGTGATAAAGGAGCGTGCAAGTGTCAAAACAAGATGATAAAGCAGCCTGGGAATATTCAACAGATGGTAAAAAGAAAACTTAATGTCTAAAATATGCTTCTCAAATAACACATTAAAATAAAAACTACTCTGATTCTGGCCCGGGGAGTGAGTGGGGGAGAAGGAATGGCTACATTGTAGATTTCACAAGGGAAGATTAAAAATTCCACAACATCAGCAACACAATTCTTTTGCCTTTTTAAATTGTAAATATGCCTAATGTAACCTCTGGATGCATGTGCATCAGATACAAAATGACACAAGATAAAACAGAATGAAATTCACAAAAAGGCAACTCAACACTAACTTACCTCACTAGAGAAACGCCAATTCCTACAAGTCCCCCCCTCAACCTCAGGCAGAACTTGAGTTAAGAGACAGACCCTTCTGCATACCCCCACTCCTGCGCGCGCACACAAATCCTGGCACCATTAAAATCAATGAGAATTTTGCCATTAACATCCGTGAGTTCAGAATTTCACCCTCTTCCTCTGTAGGACAAGAGCTGAAGGCTGGTCTCCCACAGATTTTGTATCTGTATAAATATTTCAGATAGGGGTGTGATTTTTTTTTTTAAACCAGAATAGTGATACCAGTACTACTTACAGTGCTGGTGCAGTTATGAGTCTAAAGGTACCTTATATTGATATAGTGTATTCCCCTTTCCTTAACTTATACCAGTATAAACATTTTTATACCGATATAACTGCCTCCATACTAGAGGTGTTTACCACTTTTACTGGTATACTTAAAATGGTACAACTTTTAACTTGGGCTTTGTCTACATATAAATCTAGAGTTAAGGGGCCATGCTGATAATACACTGTCCACAGTCCTTTAGAGATTAAATAAAGGATTGTTAAAAAGATGAGTGCAAGTATAGCTCACATTATTCCTTTCAATGTGCAATACCTTGTACTTATCCACAGTGACTATCATGTGCTATTGTGTTGCCCATTTATCTAGTTTTGTAAATTCCTCCGTATTACCAGCTCTCATGATTTTTATCACAAGTTGATATTTTTTTAAAAGCTCGGGCTCCTGGAGTCATGTTATTATGTGAGAATCTCAGCTTTTGTTTTTAAAAGAGTTAGTTTCTAGCCCTTATGGTTATGGAGAAAAACTAGAAAACGTGATCCTTAAAACATGATCCTAAAAACTAGAAAACATGATCAAAAACCTGAAGGCAAATAAAAATAATCAATTTTTTTTAATTCCCCGATGATTAAAACAAGCTTGTGATTTTTTCAGCATCGCACTCGTGAATTTTGAATGCTTGATACTGGCAATGTTGGGTCTTTCTGATGTTTCTCAAAGCCTTAATGATAGATTTAGGAATAATCCACAACATCTAACTGTTAAATAAAAGAGGCATTAAGTAGACTGCACAGATATCGTTGATGGATGACCCTGTCAAAACTTTAGATTTTAAATATGATTTTTTTTTATTTAAATTACTTCTGCATGATATGGCTACATTTAATAAGAACCTTGGTGAGACCACTTCACCATAGTAATAATAAACACTTTGCATTTCTATAGCACCTTTCATCCAGAGAACTGGAAACACTCGGCAAACATTAAGTGAGCTTCACAGCATCCCTGTGAGGAAATCAATATTGTGATTTACATTTGGCAGACTTGTTAGCTGAGGCACAAAAACATTAAGGAATTTGCCTGAGGTCACACACTGAGTCAGTGGCAAACAAGGAGCAAAACAAAGCAGTCCTTCCATTGTGCTGCATTCTAACCAGGAGGGAACACTGCCACCCCATTGTAGCATATGGGGCCCTGAGGGAGCACGGTGGGTGAGGAGTGACTAAAACAAAGGAAATGCCCAGAAGACAAAGATGCTGCTTAGGTTTTAATAAAACCTTGTGATCAACCATATTTAGACACTACAAATCTGGCATCTTGGCAGGGGTTTAGACTAGATTACCCTTGTAGTCCCTTCTAATCCTATGATTCTGTATACAGTGTGGTCAGATCTGCCTGGTATCTGCATAGAGAAAAATCACCAGGCTTATAATTAGAATAAAATGTCTTCTTTAGAAAGAAACACAAACCTTCAATGGGGAAAGGTGGCCTCTTTAACAGAAGAATAACTAGCAGATTTCAGTGATAGGAAACCTGAGTCTCACCATTTAATGACAGATTTATACTAACAAAATATAACTTAGTCACAATCACATTTACAAGAGGGGAAAGGTCAGGTTTAAATGTTGTGACATTAAAGTATGTTTCGATTCTGAAATGCAACTATGTATATGGTACTTTCTTGTTCAACAGACGTGCTTCCTGTTTGTGTGTTCAGTCATAACTGACTACTTTGGCTAAAAGATTTTTTACTTCCGTTGCTAAGGTAGAACCAACATAGCTAAGAGGGAGTGAGCTAGCTGCTAATCAGTAAAATAGCACACTAAATTAGAATTTTGAGACACTGTGTTACACAAATGTCTCTGAGGGCATAATGTTAATATGCTGGCCTACATTTTCAACAGTGGCTTTTGTAGTCTTTGGTACCTAACTTGAGACGCCTTAAAGTAACCTGATTTTCCAAAAGTGCTAAGCACACCTGCCCTCTGAAAATCAAGCCCCTTTTAAGGTGTCTCAAGTTGGGCACTGAAAATCACTAGTGGTGTGAAAATTTAAGCTTGTGCAAATCCCTGGCTTCATTACTGCAGAATTTATTATTAGGGATGATGATGCATATGATGGGGGGAAAAACAACTTGACTTTTAGCTGGTAGGTAGAAAAGCCACCTTTTCACTTTTATAAACTCAGCACGTCTGTTATAGAAATAACTGAAAGACACTAAGCATAAACTACATGATGCAGTTTGTTAAATTATATTTTAAATACTTCACCATTTTTTATAAACTCAGTCTGCGAGCATATGAAAACAGTTCAGAGATCTATTAGCAGTGACCAGACTGGGAGGTCACTGCTATAAATTGTCATAAAGGACCACAGAGGAAAATCAATATAAATAATGCATATTCTTCATGCAAAACCCCGAGAGGGAGTGTATCATTTTGTTGTTAAAGGAATACTTTCAGTTTTTAATCATGTTTACAAAAAACAAAATTCCTATTTTGTCTCCTTAATAATACTGTGGACTATTAAAACTGAGGGGAATTTTAAATAGCTAGGGTTAGATCCTCAGCTGATGTAAATCAGTCCTCCAGTTTTGCACCTTCTGGAGTCATTAACAGCTCTGCAAAGTGGATAGAAAATGTTATGAAATCAGAATGGTTGTTTTTTACATGTTCTCAGCAGTCACTGTTATTCTTAGCATACGCCCAACATGCCTCACGTGGCACGTGACCAGGAATCTTCACTGAATTTGGTCTGCTAGTTGGATCATTAGCTTCTCCGGGCTGGGTACTAACAGGGAGTGCCATGTGAATGCTGATCCACTGTGCTGAGACATAAATGATTACACCAGGTGCAAGGCAGTAGAGAATTAGGCCCCTTTTTTTCACCATTTATTCAGTTTGCATTTCATTTAGTCTGTACAGAGAAAATAGGTTTATCAAGTAGTTGTTCTCATTCACTAGCACAGTGCTAGTGAATGAGAACAATGTTTGGGATGCAAATAATATAGAGGAAGGTTAACTCTAAAAGTAACACTTGGACCTTAAAAAAACCCAACCTATTAGCTATTGTAAAATTTTGTTAAAAATAACATAATTTAAATGTTAGGCTTGAATTGCGTAACAGTATCAGAGGAACAAAGGACTTTCCCGATTGGATCAGGAGGTCATCTAGTCCAGTATTCTGTCTGACTGGCTAGCACCAGAGGGATCAAAGGAAGATGCAAGAAACCACACCATTGGTAAATGTGGGGTAATCTGTCGCCTCAAGGAAGTCTCCCCCTACTACTTAATAGCTAAAACCTCCATGTTGCAGGCTTAAGACAATCTTTATCTCCCTCCCAAAACTCATCTTTTTGCATCAACTGTTATAACGCTGGATATTCTGTTATCTCTGTGTGTGTATGTGTCGAATTACTTTTTGAATCTTGCAAATTTCTTGTCCCGTTTAAAAAAATATTGAAAAACCTCTTCACAGTATAGATAGATTATGGAAGAGGTCCAGAAGGCTTACACTCCTCTAGTTTTTTATTAACAAAGCATCTCTCATATGAAATAAAGTCTGTGGGCAGCGTTTGTCCCAATTTTTGAAGTATCAAAAAAGATAAGATGACTCTGCAAGAGCCATAGCCTGAGGTTAACTTCAAAAACTAGAGCTCTCTTTCTCTCACTGTAATCTAGAAGTGTGTGACATTCAGCTCCTTTTCTTAGCACTGCTTGATATTTTGGGATTTAAGCAGTGTAACACACCCAAAGAGATCAAAGGGTTCAAGAACTCCTGAACACATGATAAAGCCAAAAGATGCAGTCGTGGTCAAGCTATTCAGATAAAATTAATGTTGATCCTTTGAGATCAGACCTCTATCCTCATTTAAGTGTAATGCTCAAAGAGTCCTTACAGATGCAGAAACCTGCAGAAGGCTCCCCAGAGGTACTCTCTGTGTGGGTAGATGTGAACCCTAGGATTGCTGAGTTCTGCCTCCCCATACGCACATAACTCTCCAGGATGTCCACAGTAATTTAATACTGATTTATGTCTGACTTAATTTACCTGGTTTCTGCCTCTGCACTTTGACATCCTTTCCCATTCCCGCACCCCCAAGAAGGTGTGTACTGTCCAGAGGATGAAAGGAGGCTGGGTGAGCTGAGAAGCGTGCTGTGTAGATGCAGACTCTCCAGTCTGAGGGAGTTAGTCTGTGCCAGAATTCCCAGGATCAACTGGCTCTGTAGGTAGCGTTCTCTGCTCCTTTTATTTACTGCACTCCAAACCTCCGGGATGGAAGCAGGAAAATTTGTGTGTATAAACTCCAAGCTTCCAGACCTTTACACATACTTAGCCCTAAACTCAAGAGAAAGTTCGCTTTGGTGTTTGTGTTTTATGTAACTATAGATACAGAATAAATAGCGTGTTTTACAAAGAGCATGAAAGAGTTAAATTCATTTTTAACATAGGAGGGAACAAAGTAGAAACTGAAACATTCAGAGATTAAAAAGATCATCAATAGCCTCATCCCCTTCCTCCTTATGACCAAGAAATGTCAAATTATAAGCGAGAATGGAATCACCAAAAATGGTTCACTAAAAGCATGAGGGTTTCAAAGTGTAAATTGAAATTCTTCAAAAACCAAACTCTCTCAACTCCCAGATCATTAACCAAATACTGTTAAAGTACAAGTGAGATTTTAAAAAAAGTATAATAAATACATTTGGTAGATTAAATCAAAGTCTTTTTACTGTATATGCTAAAACCTGAATTCAGGCACTTTCTTTTTCTCCTGCAATAGACATTGATCTCATTAAAACCCAAATATTACTGAATTGGGTTAACATTTTCAAATCTGTGTGCCTGTGGTTATGTACTGTTATAAAAGGGCCTAATTTTCAGTGGTGCTGAGCACCTTAATTTAAAGATTGTGGCATGAGTTCACCTCAGACTTCGGAAAGCTGCCTGCCAAACCCTGTTGCTCGAGGTTCTAGAACCTGCCAGCACTGTCCACATGGTGGGTGGAGCTAGACAAACCATGGGTTTCTTAACTCTGCTTGACTGACTGACTCCAGACTTGTGCAAAACTGCCAGTGTTCTCTACAAGTTTTTTGTATACAAATTTTTCAATTTCATGAATTCAGTGATTTTTCACAAGTGCTTATGAAATTGTTCCAGGACAATATTTTGTTACTTCTGTCACGAAATGCAGATTTTCCTGTGAAATGGTTTCCATGGCAGATTTCTGTCCAACCCTCCAAGATAGAATGGTCTTATTTTCCCTGGACATGCAAGACGATAATTCTCAGGAGCTGTGGTACACAAATGTGTGTAAAAAGAAAATGTCACTTAGCAAGAGTATACAACTACATTGAAGCCTAATAATTGCTACGAAGCTACCTTAAAGCATGAGAAACAATCTGCATAAAATATATGAACAGCTGGGTATACCTTTTGAAACAAGGCTAAAATATTTTATACTTTTGTCAATCACTGTGACTATTTTCATGTTTTTGTTTTTGTTTTACAGTGTGTGCTGTATTTGTGGGCCTTGAAAATCCTTTATCCCAAAACACTGTTTTTACTTCGTGGGAATCATGAATGTAGACATTTAACAGAGTATTTCACATTTAAACAAGAATGTAAGTGTGCTTTAAATTCACAACCTCTTCCATATTACATTGTAATTGTTCGTTACTTAGTAAGTACTCACGTAGTACTTAGTGTCAATGATTTTGCATCCTTAAACCATCCTTCTCTTAAGGGGAAACCCACTGAAGGAAAAAATATAGTACAAAAATCTCTGTTTCAACATATGGCAAAATGGACAAGCGAAAGGATTGGTAATACGAAGGGGTTAGGGACTGTGTTCTTGCAATCATGGGAAGTCTAAAGATACCTGGGGAAACTTCATCGAATACTGTAGATGTTGGGGAAGCCACAGTTTCTGCACTTCTGTGCTCCTTGCTTCTAGTGTGCCTACAAAACAAAAAGCATGATTGTCTTGGTGTCTCTGCTAACATTGGTCTCTTAGTGTACAACTGTGCACTATCTCTTCCTTCATTTTGGGGTCGGAACAAATAACACTTCTTAACATTACCTTTCCAGGTAAGCTAATATAGATTGGAGTAGGATTGTAGTCCTCCACCAGGGATATTATGCAGTTGGGAGGGCAGGTAGTTTGTTAGGCAATGCCTCAATTAAGATTTAATCTATGGTATGAAAAAGCTTAAGAATCCCTTTAAAAGATTGTTACTTAATATAGGGCATTTTCCCTTCTAAATTGGAAGTATAAACATACAGTATCATGCATTTCTTGTAAGTTTTTTTTTTTTTAAATGGCATTCTTTCCTTTATTGTATTAAAGAATACTGGGATACTTCAAAGATTATTGGCTGTAGACCTTGATTTGCACAATGAATAACCTGTGTCTGCAGTAATATAAACTGAAGCTATTGCATGGGTCCACATTCCCACTTTAACATAAAGGATGGGAAAAAATGTTAATTGGCTCAAATGCTCCATGGTTTACTGAGTTTAATATGCATATTGGTAAATTAACATTTTGGATTCATTGTATTAGCTCATTCATTTCACAGTGATGTTTCTGCAGATAATTAATTACAAGGATGTGGGTTAAAGTTCAGATTCCTCTGCATAGAGCTGTTCTTTATGGGAAATCATTTACTAGAGAATAATAACTTTTCTACAGAATTTCAAAGCTTTCTATGGAATTTCTTAACAGGAATATAATTCTGTATTAAATTGGTTGGTTTAACACTTCTGTAGAAAAAAAAATCTGTATTAAATTCTATAAGCTTTTAGACTAACTTCTATGGAATGCTGTTGAAGTTCTATAGAATCTTAGTAGTTTCATCTGTATTAAATTATGTAGAATTTTCCCAACAGCATGTAAAAGTAACCCAGATCTCTAGTGCCCAAAATGTGTGTGTGGGGGGACTCAGTATGCACAGTGATTTATTTTCTGTAAAATATTATTTAGGATTTTATGATACAGTTCTACTCCCATTGAAGTCTGTTGGCCCTTTCTAGTTGAGAGCAGGACCAAGTCCTTAAATTACAGTAATCTTTTTATTTAAAATACTGAACACCATCTTCTGATACCATCTTACTATCCAAAAGGTAAAATAAAGTATTCAGAACGAGTATATGATGCCTGCATGGATGCCTTTGACTGCCTTCCCTTGGCTGCTCTGATGAACCAACAATTCCTGTGTGTACATGGTGGCTTGTCTCCAGAGATCAACACTTTAGATGACATCAGAAAAGTAAGTCTGGGTACTGTTCAAGTCTAATAAACACTAAAACCATGTATTAACATAAAATGAGAGGGTTTTTCAATGTAGTTAATTTATTTAAGATTTATAGGGGAAGTTATTGGTTTTTCATTGTCACATTGCATTCAAACTAATCTTGAACACTGTCGTCCTTTTCTGGTCTTTCTAAAACAGGGAAAAAAGGAAATTTGTACCTTTATTTTATTGTGGAAGCCTCCAAAATCTTTGTTAGTAATAAAATGTAGGATTCATCTTCTTTGCTTTTTGAAAAATTAATTTAAAGTAAATAAGTTTGGAAGCATAGTCGAATGTGGAGTCGTTAGATCATTCCTTTCTTTTGGAACATTTTAAGCATCCTGTTGATTATTTATTGTGGGTTGAAATAATTGAGTATTGTGAATTTATTTGGAGAAATAAAACATGTGTACATGTGTGGATTTTTATATAACTATACTTGCAACAAACATAATAATAGATTTTATATGGCAACCAAAATAACTTCAGAGATGGGTAGTGAGCTCTTTTAAAAATCTGGCCCTCATTTATGTGCCTTAATGGGAGCTGAGCTATTTTGAAAATCTGGTTGCAATAGTGGGTACCTGGCATGTGAAAATCTGTCCCAGAACTTTCTTGAATTCTGGCTCTGTGTTCACTTTTGCACCCTCAGATATAAAACTGAACCTGATAAGCTATTCTCATTGGCTGGGTAGCAGAATCAGTGAAAAGACAACTAGACATGCCTCAAGCTGTATCCTATGTAACCTGCTCTGTGCCTTACTGGTCTCAGTATGGCTCTGCTATGGAGGAGCAGAGTAGTAACAGTGTTCTCCTGCCCCTCCTTTCAATCTAGAGTGCATCAGTTTTTCTTGAGACAAGTGGACAGGAACAAACTGAGAAAGCAAGAAATGCCTCACTCCATATGTCTTACCTCCATCATACTATTGCAGCAGCAATGTGTTTGCAGTGAAACTAATGACATACTCTAAATGCAGGCAGTCGAAATGGGAACCAGGGATTGCCTTGTTAGATGTGAGTGTCTGTAGAACACTTAATATGCTTTAGGAGGTTGATTTTCTACCACAGAGGGAGGACATGCTCATTTACTTTCGTTCCCTACTATCTAACTGTCAGTATTGCTTTGAATTACCCTGCAAAATTTTCTCTCTGTAAACTGAGGAGTCTGATGGCCAGGGTTACCTGGACAAGAGTCCTGTCTTTGGAGAGACCGAGTCTTTGTGATTCTTGTCTTGCATTGTTTCCAAGTAGAACAGTCTCCAGTTCTGCTGTGACAGTGAAAATGATACTGATTCTTCTTGACATTTGTCCCTTGGAAGACCTGCCCCAATTCTGAAAAATGTTTCCAAAACCTTTCATTTGTGCAGTTCAGTTCCCAAGAAAATGTTGCTGTGTGCTGTCTTTTAATTGCATAACATGGCAGACCATTTATTCAGTGTTCAGTGCTTGATGAGTAATATGTGACAGCTGATAATCACATTTTCCTTAGCCATCATTTGAATAAACAGTACAGATTCCCTGATTCAAAGGCTCTTTCTAAAGGTTATTTTTTAGTTACTTCACTAACTACACTGTGCCATTCAAGCCTACTTTCCCCTGAAGGGCCATATCCCTCTCAGGCAAGGTCAATAATGCTTTTGGAAAAAATCCTTCCAAACTGTCTGTTCTCGGTCTATTCCTTGTGTGCATCCAGGGACCTCCTGAGGTGGCTTAATGAATATTTTGGCTGCTGCTTGCAAGAAATCCAGCCATTCTCACTGGAAGGTGATTTCTTTCTGCCTGTTTCCAATGCGATGTAATGCAAGATGTCTTCTGCTTGTTATCAGTAATAGATCTGCAGTTGCTGGCATTAGAAAGAGCCTTGCATGTGAATTGCAATGGAAATTTACTTTTTCCCCCCTTCCCTTTTAAGGGTGGTAATTTCATTTCTCTTGACCTAACCCTTAGGGTGGGATTCTCAAAAGACCTTAGTTTTGGCCTAACTCTTCTTCCATTGCAGAGCAGAGTGAGGCCAATCCTGAGCACTTCAGAAAATCCTCCTTTTAAAAGGCACTTTGTATTGTGAACTGTCTCTAGTCTAGATTCACTACCTAAAAGATCACACTTAGAAGCTATTGAGGCCATTCAGAAATAACCACTGGAGTTGAGGAGGTGAGCTAGGAATTTTTCACCCTGCCTCAATGGAGCCAAGTGAAGAATCTAAGGTTGTTATGAACATATCAGGCTCACAACTATCTGTAGTGATCCTCAGTTGAATCCAGATTCCAGTTCAAGCTCTTTCCCCTGGTATTCCAAGGCCTCCGTGGCTTGACCCTAGCTTCCTGAGTTGTTTTTCTCCTTCTGAGACTGACTTCACACAACTACTAAGTTCCACTGGAACAATGAAACGGTCTGGCAATAGGAGAGAAGGCTTTGGCATGTCAGGCACAGAACTTGGATAGGAGCTGGACCCAGAACGTGGAGTTCACTTCCCACAAGAGATAAAATGACTGCAGATGCATCCACTTTAACTAAATGCAAAATTTATTTCTTTGACTTTTCCTCAATACGCTACACAAATGCACAAAACTCTCTACATTTATCAAGCTATTTTTCTGTTGGCACATCTACACAGCCTGCAGAAGTGAGCCTCCTTGCCTGGGTCAACAGACTCAGGCTCGTGGGGCTCGCGCCGAGATTCTAACAATGATTGTGTAGACCAGTGGTTCTCAAACTTTTGTACTAGTGACCCCTTTCACACAGCAAGCCTCTGAGTGCAACCCCCCCCTAATAAATTAAAAACACTTTTTTACATATTTAACACAATTATAAATGCTAGAGGCAAAGCGGGGTTTGGGGTGGAGGCTGACAGCTCGTGACCCCCCGAGGAATCCCGACCCCCAGTTTGAGAACCCCTGGTGTAGACTGCACTTTGAAGTTGTGGCTTTTGAGCTGAAGTCCAGGCTCTGAAGCCTAGGGAGGAGGATGGGCTTCAGAGACTGAGTGTTTAACGGGGAGTGGAGGCTCACTTCTGCAGGCTGTGCGGACATACCCTTACAGGCTAAGGAGGGGAGAGAGAGAGAGAAATATGTTTATATTTCAGTTTACTTGGAAAGCTTTCAGGTACAAGAGTGACGGAGCCATATGTGATGCTTTGGGGTTTCACCCAGACCAGTTAAGGGGTTGTGTCACCATGTGCCCTGTAACCCTGGGTACTTCTGTGCTGCACAGCTTTGGCTCAGAACTGTGACACCAGCAGCCTGCTTTGCAGCACAATGACCTCACCCTGGCCTCCACCAGCTTGGTTACCCCTTGCAGCAGAGTGATACCAAGAGTCCTTCCACTTCTAAGTCTCCCCAAAACCATCTCCCCTGCAGTGCTCAGCCCCTCTCTCTGTATCACTCACAAAGCTTATCAAGTTTGCTACTCCTTTAAAGAGACAGTACACAGCACCATCCTGTTAGTTTGACCGAGGATTTTATTCTTCAGTTTGAAACAGTGCACTGAAATGGTTGTGTAATAAAACAAGATTATGTTTATTAACAAAGAACAGGTATTTAAGTGATACCAAGTAGAAAGAATTGAAATAGAAATGGTTACAAAGTAAAAATACGCTTCTAAGACTAAAATCCAACTTGACAAACTAGTCTTTTGTCCGAAGAAGTTTTCTCACCATGGTCACTCTTGCAGCATGGTTGGCCAGTCCTTAGCCAGGATCCAATATAGAGCCCAAAGTGCTTGGTTTCTTTGTCTTCTCAGGTGAAGGGTGACAAATTGGCTTTTTGCCTCAGTTTATATTTTACCAAAGTGTATTTACCCTGTTTCAAAAGGCAGGAAGGCTTTCTATGGGTGCAGGCTCCATCCCCTGTTGAGATTAAGTGATCAGCTTCCTCCCACTTGCTTGTCTGATGGCTTTGTTTTACCTTGCATGTAAATGGGCCTTTCGTTGTCTTAGGTCACACCTCGCTTAATTTACATTGGAGGCACAGTCAAGGCTGTGAAACAACATTCCTTTGTCTAGGACAGGATGAATTCATGCTCTGCCTCCCAAACACCTCTTAAGAACATATTTCCAGCACATATCTGTAACTTTATGTATACAGTCCATTTATATGTCATACAATGATTTTCAGGATCAGCGTATCACCAGTTTACACGACACCTTTGAGATACATACTATGGAGCAATGAGTGTTTCAGGCTCGATATAAGTTACAATATGGGGATCCCTCTGCCAGTTGGCATTCAGGGGCTCCCAGAGTCACACTTCCCTGCTTATAATGCTGCAGGAGGGTTAGCCACTGGCTGAACCTTAGGCCTATTATTGATCCTTCTTTCCTGGCTGAGAGAGAACCTGTTTCTCTCATTGTTTGATCACAGACTTCAAAGCATAATATCAGTAAGTATTCATAATTCCTCATATAATGTTAATGCATACATTTCAGAATGGTATCAATCACCTGTGATCACTGGCTTTCATAAAAGACCTTACTCAATATTCTTTTATATAGTACAATAATATAAAGTACAATCAGTTGATTCAATTGCTTATTCTTTATGGTTCAGACCACTTGTTCTTCCCTCTGGGATGTCTGGACCCTGATTGTCAGACCAGAAAAATACACAGATATTTCAACCTATGGAAGCTTAGCCTGCAGACAGACAGGTTTAATAAAATGAGACAGAAGATCAGATTTCTCTAAATCTGACTGTCCCTTTAATGGTGCTCCATCAGTCCAGCAAAGGAGGTATTAATGCAACAACCAATCACTACCACAGTGGTGTATTAGAGATGTAGAAACATGGTTAGCTTACACAGAGATGAATAGGCTTCCAAAATGAAAACATCTCCATTTTTAACATCTCAGGTGAGGTATGTTACACTGATACCTGTATTTAAGTGTCTTGTTAGATTTTGTTTTTAAACCTCATAAAGGTTTATGAAGACAGGCATTACGCTGTTTAAATTCCATAATTCCGTTGTTACCTATTCTTTAGTCTAGGGAGATTTCCCCCCCGATAATGCAGCACTGAAAGAAATCTTATATAGTATTTTATATTACAAATATGTAAATTGAAACCATTCAAAATTAATATTTTTCATTTTACTTTTAAAATTTAGGGATTTTCACATTTGTAACACTTGTTGAAGGAGATTGGCAAATAAAAATACACATTTTTTTCCATTCTTTGAAACTACTAAATAAATCATTATAATAGCCAGGAATACTTTGTATCATGGTGAGAAACTGATACACTAGTAGTAGCTTTTTCATTTACACCAATTTGATTAAAACATTATGTGCATTTTAATTAATGAATGTAAAGCTGTATTTGCAAGCTAAAGTTTTGATTAAACAGAAATACTCTCTTGCTAAAAATTTGTTGTTTTCACAGCATAGCAAAATGGTAGGTTAAAATTGTTTAATGCTTAAATTCCAGGTTAGGGTCATTAACATTTTCAGAATTTTTTTCATTAACAAGTCTATTCATCCTTGGCAATCAGCAGGTTTTTTCATAATTACGAATGTGTTATTTTATTTTGATGTATTACAGTTACAAAGGCATGAATTATTTAGAGATCTGAAACAAGTTAGAAGTGTGGGTTTGTGATGAATATTTCATGATGAGCATGTGAAGGTAGAAATGCAGAGGCCTTCTCTTATTAAAAACTTTTTAACTGAGTGTGGAAAAAATGAAAAATCACTTATATTGCCTTTCGCTTCCTAGACAAAATGGAGAATTTGATAGACTTGTCAGACTGATTTATAAACATATCTTTTACAGGGTGCTTATATATAGTTTTTGTTCTGAAAAATATCAATTTTTAATGTTTCTCCTAGTTTTTTATGCTTTGTCTTGTTTGCAGTATAACTGTATAATTTGCTAATTTTTAACAGATTCTGAAAGAAAGAGGGATTCTTTGCTGCAGCTAAATAAGGTTAAAGTAGAAGTTAATGAAAGCTATGAGATGCTACAGTGCAGTGACATTGCCTCAGTACTTTAAAATTTTATATTAGATATATCGTAATTGAAAGAAATTTGTTCTGGTATGACAGTTGTCATTTTCCCTTAACAAGTCCCTAGCTCCTTTAGTCAAGTTTCATGATGGATGAATAGTCCTAAAATACAGCAGGTCACCCAATATTTGCCCACGGCAGGGCAGGAACTAAAGAGTCACGCTTCAATTGCACAGAATGGAGCAAAATGCACCTGTCCTCCTTCTCTTTTAAATGCAGAGATATGACTCACTTATGCTGTAGGTGCCAGCTCCATTGTCATCCAAGTATCCACCATATTAAAGATGAGAGCAGCTGGGACCCAAATTGTAGTATGCTGTGGGCCTCAATTTGGCAGTCCCTGAAATACAGGCTCATCACTAATGTGTTTTTTATGGATGTTTTCTGGATGCCTAATAACAAGTTAGTATTCAATCTATGTATATTTTTAACTTCCTAAATAATAAAATGTAAAAAGTTAGTATTTCTCTCTTATTTTTCTTAGTTAGATCGATTCAAGGAACCACCTGCATATGGACCTATGTGTGATATCCTGTGGTCAGATCCCCTAGAGGACTTTGGAAATGAGAAGACTCAGGAACATTTTACTCACAACACAGTTAGGGGGTGTTCATACTTCTACAGGTAGGGTCATTTCCTTAATTAATGATTCTCTACTGACTAGATGAACAATTGGAATCATGGATGTTATGTGCTTGCTTGAAATCTGCACCGTTCTTCTAATCATAATAGTGTGTGTTTGGGAGTGGGGCCTATATTGTTGCATGGGCTTTGTTTTATTTTCAGTTCTTTGTTTGCCATTGTTGAATTGCTCTACAATTTCTGGAAATAATGTTGACTTTTTAATTAGAGAAGTTTTGAGGTAGGTTTGAATGTTGGTCATTAAAAGATCTCGCCATCCACTGTGCTGAAATGATAGTTAAGAGTTGATATGAAACATGCGTGGCTCCTAAATTTAAGACTTTATACTAGGAATCTGACATAGTTGTGATAATTTGAGTTTAGGATTAAATTCTTTGCTGCTTGGTCAACTTCGGAGCTGAGCAAATAATTTAGACAATGAATCTTGAATCTTTTTCTGTTCTGTACCTATAAGCAATTGTGATTTTTTTTTTTTCCAAATATTTTGCAAACTTTTAGCACTCGGTCAATTTGATTGTGAACAGTTCTCTGTGATAAATTCATGATATGAGTGTTGGTTAATTGTGGTTGGTCAGATACAGTACAGGATATTATATTTCTTCCCTGGCTGAATGAGTACACCAGCACTTCTGGTGCACCTTTCCATGGTTTTGAATTTAAATTTTGATTTCTATGCATATAGCTTTGAAATTGGCTTTCCAGGAATGTTCATGCCAGTGAAACTTAAGTGTGCAACTATTCCTGGAAGGTGAATGCAAAAGGGGTACAAATGCATTTGAAAACCAGAGTGAATATTTGAAGAAAAATATGTTCAGTGTTTTCCCAGCTCTAATCCTCCTATTCCCTTCTTGGAGAGTTCTTCTTTCCTGTCCCTACACAAGTGGGGGTGGGAGAACAGTAGGCTGTCTTTTTTCCACTCCTAGCCTGTTTGAGGCAGCCAGTGTAATCTTTTTCTCTCTCCTTATGAAGAGAAGGGGGCCTTGTTAGGGGTTCTGTCTCCATTTCCCTTTCCACAGTGTGTAATGGGCCACAAAAATACCACATCTTCTGTCAGAGCAGGTGCTTTGCTAACTATATATTTGTTCTCAGCATCAGACCCTATGGCATGGAGTATTCTTGGAAGCATTTTCCCACAGAAAATAGTCTAAAGAAATGCTTTTGAGATTGTCCTGTTGAAACTTTCAAGACCCTGTACTTCAAGCCCCTGGGTAATCCATGGTATTTGGGTCTTTGTCTTCTGTCATGCCACCAATGACATGACCACTGGGCTTCGATTCTGAGAACTCCCTTTTTGTGGAACTCTCATGTTGTGCTCCAGTGGCATTAATTCTCTAGGAGCAGCTTAGAATAGGAATATATCAGAGTGACAAAATTTGGCAGAAGGAGAAAGTGATAGTGTGAATGGTGCATTTCATTAAAATTTTACTAGGACGTGGGTGGGACTTCCTTGCTCAGATGATTGTTAATCGAAATGAAAGGTTCCATATCCTGGCTGACCAGTGTTGTGGTCATAGACCCCCACGCAGTCATTTTAGTTCAAAGACTCAAGCCTGAGGCCAGTTTATTGACATACATACCAGTGCACTGGGGTGCAGTCCGAAGACTGACACCCCGAGCAGCAGCTCGCAGGCCGCTTTATTTCGTCAAACCGCAAGCAAAGTACAAACAATAGTCATGAGTTAAGAAATTAGGGTTGGGGTTAGTCCCTCCCCCAAACCGCGAGTTAAGAAAGTAGGGTCGGGGTCAGTCCGCCCCCCCCCCCCCCGGTACCTTCCTTATTAATTTTCCGAGAAGTGGGTGTTTATTTGGGTAGAGGGGCGCTTGGTGGTTTTCCCCAGGGGTGGTACTTGGCACCAGTTTGGGTACATTTCTCAAGACACGTTATTTTCCGGGGTCTTTTGGTTAAAGATTAGGGGGGGTTCCATGGGACGCCTAAAGAGGATCTATGATTGGCTATTTTTGCAGATAGCTGGAATTGGAAAATGTTGCAAATAGCTGTAGCAGCAAGGATGATTAACTCTTTGCAAAAACAATTTCTTAATGTAAGCGGATATTCTATTTTTCGAGCGATTTCATAAACTTGCGGTTATTATATTGCTAAAGCAGTTTCTTGCTGCAGCTTTTAGCATTATTCTGTGTTTCTTTCCTCCCTCCTTCCTCCCTCCCTCCTCTGGTCATTACCCTTGACCGAGTTTGGCAGAGAATCGTGTTGTTCAGTCTTGTTCAGGCTTTAGGCCTGCCCTACTCTGTGTAAAGGCCATCAGCATAACAGATCTCTGTTGGAAGGTTTATTTCCGGGCCCACAGATTCAAAGCTCTAGCTATCAAAAAGAAGGCCCCCCTGCTCTATTTCCCCACACCAGTTCCATTTCACCCCAGGGTTAGCAGCGTCCAAGCTTGGACTTTCCGAAGAAGCTCAATGAGAGTTTGGCACTCAGTTCCCATAAGTTCCTTTGAAAACCCTTTCCCAAACATAATTCCTATCTCACAGCTGTTTGGGAACCTTTGTGCAGTGAATTGGTAGCCTCAGTCCATGTCTAAAAGCCACAGCCAGGATCCTTTGTGGCACTTTTAGCAAAGAGGTGAAAGATGGACTGCACCATGGAAACTAAATTCCAGTCTCGTCCACAGCGTTTAACCCTCTAGAGCAAGGGTGGGCCAGTATCAGAAAGGATGAATTGCTGCTGCCCTTGCTGTTCTGGTTCTGTGGTTAACTGATGCTGCAGTCTTCACATCTATAAATTCTGACACTACCCACAACTACTAAATTCATACGGATGTCTTGCTTTTAGAGAGGATCAGCCCAAATGCAGATGGGGCTGGGGCTTTTTGTTCTGTGTTTGATTAGTGCTTAACACAACGGGGTTTTAGTCCATGACTTGGACTCGTTGGCACTACTGCAATACAAAAGGAATAATAATAATTCCCATGTGACCTGTGATGGTTCCTGGGGATACCGAGGGTTGTGAGGCACCTCACCATCTCCTGCCCTTAGCATGAAGAAACCTTGTCTGTGCCTGTCAGGGTCAGCTCTCTGACTCCACCAGCTACTGGCAATAAAACCACTCCCCTCCAGGCCTACTCAGGCCCTATTGTCTCTTTACAGGTACCAGTAGGCATACTCCAACCCTGAGTCCTCTGAGCTTCACCCGCAGTGTCCTGCCCCTGATCTATTGGATACTCACAGAATTACCAGATCTGCTGTTCCCAAAGGAAGTACATACCACAGCTTACTGGTTACACCTTAGCCCACAGTACTTAAATTTCTTTATAGAGAAAGCAAATATAAGTTTATTTAACAAAGAACAGAGATTCAAATCATAGCAAGCAGAGCTATTGGAAACAAAGGGTTACACATAAAATAAAACAATAATGTGCATACTAGAGCCTAAATTTAACTAATAGGACATTATGCTATAAGAGTAAAAGCTCACCTAAAATCCTTCCAGCATATTACAACCAGGTTTGGCTGTGATGTTCCATTCATAAAGCAACCCCACTGTCCGCTTACTTCCTAGATGAAAGATGCAGAGTTTGTTTCTGTCTCTACAGTTATAATCCAAAAATCCATTCTCATGACTTATAAACAGGATGACAACCCTCCCCACTTTCCGATAATTGATTTTTCCTGTGTGCTTCTTTCTTCTTTTTTACAATCTCTTATTAACCTTCAGCTCAGACTCTAGACAGGCTTCCATTGCCAAGCAGACAGTACACGCATGACCAGACAAATAGGGATAGGCATCTCTTCCCTCCTGCCTGACAGGAGTAGGTGGATCATCTTCCGGTGACCTGCCTTAACTCATAGACCTTAAGAACATGATTTTCAGTGTATATACGTAACTCCTTATGTATTATCAGTATATACATTTCAAAATGATTGATGACCAGTGTGACACAGGCTTTCATTAAAGACCTTACATGACACTTTTCAGTGAACTAGTATGTAACTACCAGACTCGTAGACACCAATCCCCTTATGCACCTCTATGCCCTCTGCCAATTGGCACCAAGAGGTCTCTGGGTCACACTGACCTTTTTAAACAATTGTGAAATGTTACTGCACATGGTTAAGGGAGCTGTCAGGCAGACTAGCTGCCTATAGTTTTCGCTTTTTCTTTCAGATCAAAATTTCTCAAATTTGACATTTAAATTTCTCCCCTAAGATAAGACGTAGATATAGATATATACTGAAAATTTTAAAGATAAAGTCTTACTCCTGTTGTTTGAAGAGAGAAAAATAGTACCAATTGGGAAGATAACTTTCAACACATGATAAGAGCAAATCTTAAATTTTCTTTGTTGGTTATTAATTTCCTCTTAGGACTCATCCTACTTCATGCTGAACGTTTCCATCCCCCAGCCTTGTTAGGAATATACGAGTTGCTGTAGAAGAATACACCTAGGCTCTGGCTAGTCTGATATCCTGGCTCCAACAATGCTAAATGTACTAAGTGGTGGTGAAAAATACTAATACGGTGCCTAATTGTGCAGTACTATACAATTCGAAGGAAACTTCTTCCCGACACAAGCAGGTGTCATCTGTATCCAAGCTAGTATAATGGTAGTTGCCATTCCTGTAACTTTGTCACAAGCATTTAAGTCTTTTTTGATATTTACTAAGCCCAGTGATCACCTGTGGCAGTAAATTCCTTATGATAGTTATGCGCTATGTCAAATTTTACCTGCGTTTTGTTGCAGTTCTCCAAGAAGAAGTGAGAATCTCTCCAAAACACCAATTTCACAGTTAGAAAAACATGGTTTTAGATTCTGTAGTCACTACCTCAAGACTCACGAATTCATATTTCAGAAGAGTCTGTACCTTCAGATATGTCTATGCTGCAGGTGGGAGTGAGCCTCCCAGCCCGGGTAGACAGACTCGTGCTAGCTCGGCTCAAGTTAGCATGCTAAAAATAGTGTGAATGTTGCAGCTTCAGCAAAGATTTGAGCTAGCCGCTAGAGCTCAAAGCCTAGGATCAGGTGGGCGTGAGACCAAGCTGCTGCCCAGGTCACAACGGTCACGTTGTTATTTTTAGCTGAGCTAGTATGAGTTTGTCTACCTGAGTTGGGAGGCTCGCTCTCAGCTGCAGTGTAGACATACCCGTCTAGGTCCCTTTTTAAACCTCTTTGTGTGTTTGAAGAATGTGACCGTGTTCTAGTGCTCAATATCAGTCCATTAACAGGACTAGGTTTCCTCATTGTAAATCAAGTTTATGCAAAAGGTGCATCCAAAGTGGAAAGGCCAGGGATGGAAATTGAACGATAAAGGTCAAGAAGAATTCAAAGACGTGTGAGCCCAATATAATTTCTTCTAGGTTAAGAAATGTTCATTGATGATAGGAAATAATATTGTAAGAAATTCACATTTATTTAGACATATTTGCTATAATGGCAATTTCAAGTGACCTTTCTGTGATTTAAGATTATTTCCCACAGTGAAATGACATGAGATAGATGACCTTAGCAGTTAATGTAGCTTTCCAGCCCAGTAAATCTACTATATTCAGCCAAAATCCTGTGTACTTATCAAGCCTTTAGTCATCTTAGGAAATAGTTTTAATGCACATGAAAAAGTTGAAAGAGCTTAATTTACAGTACCCTGATAATCTTTCTTTCCACATTTATTAAGTGGACAAATTGGTGTGGCCCACTGAATTTAAAACTGCTCAATGTTTTCCTTTAAAAAATCTCAAGTGTAAAAGATCTTAAAACCACTACAGCCAACACTGTCAAATGATGGTGCCTATAACTCAGGATCTAAATCCACTTATGTGGAAATAGGCAAAAATAAGTTGACTTTTTTCAGAGTTGCTGAGCACCTGCAGCTCCCTCTGTAAAGAGGACGTTTAATAAATATTTTGTATCCAACAGATTTTGGTATGTTGGTTAATGTGTGGTTTTTAGAAACTGGAAACGTGAATGGAAAGTAGCTACTGTGACATTGTAGCCACAAATACATAATGCCCTTAAATGTTAGCAATGTCTTCTTCCTTCTCCAAAAAACAGCTACTAATGTGATCTATTTTCTTCTGTGCCTCCTAAACTTTAAGCATATATATCTTCTTCAGTCAAGTTAGCTAATGTCAAATCAAGAGAAATCAAAGTACTGATTTAATGAGGTGTTACCTATGCAGACTAAAATTTATTCAAGTATTGTTTTTAAAAATTAATAAGTCATGGCCAGATTTCACCACCCTTACTCACATTGATAGTACCTCACTCTGTGAATACTAATGAGTAAAAATGACAGAATCTGGCCTTAGCATCCATATTAGAGTTCATAGTTTATATGAAAGCCTGGTATTCTATGTTTGTATATCTTTTCTGTACCTGTCAGTCACTGACAAAATTTACATAATGGAATCTGGCATTAATATTGATGAATCGATACTGTTTGAAAACATATGCCTCAATTATCCCTATGGGAGAAGAACAATTTCCTGTTTATTTAGCAAAATATCTAAGTTTACTTTGGTTGGTTGGTTTTTTGGTTTGTTAGTTTGTTTTTTACATGTGTGTATAGTCAGTTCTGTTGATGGTCCATCACATTTCCTGTCTCATGCATAATTACAATATCACTCTCAAGTGCAACTGTTGGAGAGCTTATCTATACACATGCTTCTACATAAGAAAGGTTGGAAATATGGCAAGAGACCACCCTGGCTTAACCAGGAGATCTTCAATGATCTGAAACTCAAAAAAGAGTCCTACAAAAAGTGAAAACTAGGTCAAATTACAAAGGATGAATATAAACAAATAACTCAGGTATGGGGGACAAAATTAGAAAGGCCAAGGCACAAAACAAAATTAAACTAGCTAGAGACATAAAGGGTAACAAGAAAACATTCTACAAATACATTAGAAGCAAGAGGAAGACAAAGGACTGGGTAGGCCTGTTCCTCAGTGGGGGAACGATAACAGAAAATGTGGAAATGGCAGAAGTGTTAAATGACTTCTTTTGTTTCAGTTTTCACCAAAGAGGTTAGTAGCGATTGGACGTCTAGCATAATGAATGCCAGTGAAAATGAGGTAGAATCAAAGGCTAAAATAGGGAAAGAACAAGTTAAAAATTACTTAGACAAGTTAGATGTCTTCTAGTCACCAGGGCCTGATGAAGTGCATCTTAGAATACTCAAGGAGCTGACTGAGGTTATATCTGTGCCATTAGCAATTATCTTCAAAAAGTCATGGGAAGATGTGAGAGATTCCAGAGGACTGAAGAAGAGTGAATATAGTGCCAATCTATAAAAAAGCGAAATAAACGGATTGGTCTTGATTGTTCTTAACTTCAGTACCTGAAAATATAATGGAGCAAATAATTAAGCAATCAATTTGCAAACACCTAGAAGATAATAAGGTGATAAGTAACAGTCAGCATGGATTTGTCAAAAACAAATCATGTCAAACCAACTTAATAGCTTTCTTTGACAGGGTAACAAGTCTTGTGGATGGGAGGAAGTGGTAGATGTGGTATATCTTGACTTTAGTAAAGCTTTTGATACTCTCTCGCATAACCTCATAAACAAACTAGGAAAATACAACCTAGATGGAGGTACTATATGGTGAGTGCATAACCGGTTGGAAAACCATTCCCAGAAATAGTTATCAGTGGGGCACAGTCAACCTGGAAGGGCATATTGAGTGGGGTCCCGCAGGGATCAGTTGTGGGTCCAGTTCTGTTCAATAACTTAATCAGTGTTTTAGATAATGGTATAGAGAGTACACTTACAAAGTTTGCAGATGATACCAAGCTGGGAGGGATTGCAAGTGCTCTGAAGGATAGGATTAAGGTTCAAAATGATCTGGACAAACCGGATAAATGGTCTCATGTAAATAGGATGAAATTCAATAAGGATAAAGTCTAAGTACTCCATTTAGGAAGGTGCAATCAGTTGTACACATACAAAATGGGAAATGATTGCCTAGGAAGGAGTACTGCAGAAAGGGATCTGGGGGTCATAGTAGACCACAATCTAAATATGAGTTAACAGTGTAACATTGTTGCAAAAAAAGCAAACATAATTCTAGGATGTATTAGTAGGAGTGTTGTAAGCAAGACACGAGGAGCAATTCTTCCGCTCTACTCCACGCTGATTAGGCCTCAACTGGAGTATTGTGTCCAGTTCTGAGTGCCATATTTCAGGAAAGATGTGGACAAATTGGAGAAAGTCCAGAGAGGAGCAACAAAAATGATTAAAGGTCTAGAAAACGTGACCTATGAGGGAAGATTGAAAAAATTGGGTTTGTTTAGTGTGGAGAAGAGAAGACTGAGAGGGGAGATAACAGTTTTCAAGTACGTAAAATGTTCGTACAGGAGGAGGGAGAAAAATTGTTCTCCTTAACCTCTGAAGATAGGACAAGAAGCAATGGACTTAAATTGCAGCAAGGGTGGTTTAGGGTGGACATTAGGCAAAACTTCCTGTCAGGATGGTTAAACACTGGAATAAATGGCCTAGGGTGGTTGTGGAATCTCCATCATTGGGGATTTTTAAGAGCAGGTTGGACAAACACCTGTCAGGGATGGTCTAGATAATACTTAGTCCTGCTTTGAATGCAGGGGACTGGATTAGATGACCTCTCAAGGTCCCTTCCAGTTCTACAATACTATGATTCTCTAGGAAAACATGTTGTTCTTCCTGTTTCTTGAGAGTGACTTGTGTAGTTGAATGGTCTTGAAGATGCCACTTGGATTTTGCATCTCAAAGGAAGTGGTACCAAGAGACACAGCAGATAAGCAGGATTGGGGAAGTTTTAGAACAATTCAAACATTTCTCATTCTGGTCCACCCTGGCATTGCATGTCAGCATTCTTTAAAAATGTGAACTATTGCATCATTTACTGGATGGGGGTAGAATTTAAATGATTTTTTTCTCTCATCACATTCATACAAAGCCACTGAGAGTGTGCGTGGTCTTAGCTGTGGAAATTGCCATTGAATCCTTGCCCAGCTTGTTTAATTGCCTTTGTGCCAGAGCTCTGGCAGAGAGTTTTGGGAGCTCTGTTGCACTACTGTGTTTAATAAGCAGCATCCCATGTATAATATATCAAGTGTTTCCTATTGCAAGTATATATGTGTGCAAGTTTAAAATTCACTGTATGTGAGCGCTTGTGCATGTAAGACTCGTTTACTTAATGACTGTGAAAGAGTGCACAAAGGGGGCCTGGGCCTGGGCCAACAGAAGTCATTTAGAATTTGAGCAAATGCTCAGGGATTTCTCTTTTCCTCCTGCCTCAGCATTCATTGACCTCTACCTCCTAATCGTTTGGTTATTATTACTGTTTAATATTTGTACTCCTGTAATGCCTAGAGGCCATTAATTTGAGTGTAGTTGGCTGCTCTTTTGTACTGGTCATTAATTTAAAAATTGCTTTCTCATTCATATGCTGCAAGGAACTATAAGTTTAAAAATCAGTCAGAGAATTCTGAAATATTCCAGAGAGATTTGAGCAAATCAGTTTATGGGTATTTTAATGTAAACTATCTAGCTGAAGTTGTTACCATGACGCTACTAAGTTACCTGAATTGTCTTTCAAGGTAAACATAACTGGGTAAATGCCTGACAGGTGGAAGAGCTAAGGAGGTCATTAATAACTTCTGTGGTTGTTCTACTATGATGACAGCTTGTGTAACTTCCAGATAAATCCATTTTAAAAGGATACCTTAGTTGATTGTTTAGTTTTTTTCATCTCCTTCTCTGTGTCCCCTATAACCCGTAGGTGCAAATATATCACAAAAGTAATTTATTCAGTAGAATAAACTTCAAATTAAATACCTAGATATAATTAATACCTTTCAGTATCTGTGAGCCAGATTCTCTTGTCTGGTTAAGTTATGCTTGGCATGTGACAAGGGTGCCAGGGGGGAAGATAGCTTTACTCCGCCTTTTCACTCCCCTGGTTTTAGAGACAGCTGGGGCCTTAAATTTGGGCCTGGTTGAAATCTGTTCTATATTATGCCTGGCTGCCAGTGGTTCCTGTAAGCCATGACAGCCTCTGGATATTACTAGGGCATAAGAATATATGATTAAACCCCATATGCTGGGGAGGGGAGTCTGACAAAGGAGCTGCTACTGTTGTTATGTATTCTGGTAGTATCTAAAGGCTTGAACCAGGACTGAGGACCCATTGTGCTAGGAAAAAACATAGAACAGAAGATGGTCCCTGGCCAGAAGATGCCCATCCCCATAGTGCATATGTTTGAATGAACAGAAACATTTGTAAATCCAATATCATTTTACAATAGTTCATATTTATACAATAGTAAATGATAATTCATATTATCTAAACAGCTTAAATATCACAATATTTTAAATCAAAGCATTTATCGTGCATAGATTCTGGTCTTCGCTCTGTCTGCTACTATATTGTGTTTCTTCTTTTAGGATGGCTGATTCTTCCAATAGGCAAGTTAGGAAAGCCAAATGGCAGACATGTGAAACATGCACCTGAGTGTATTTATTGCAGAATTTATTAGGCTTTCCCAAACATTGGTGAAACAAAGTGCAGTTAATGAGCAGACTGTTTCCTTCTTATTTAACGTTAACCATGTTGGTTTCCCTATCACAGTTGCGTAAATGAAGGTGATGACCATAGTAATCCAAAATCTACCTTATACTAAGATAAATTGTATAAAAGTATTTAACCTAACACAGGTTTTGAAGAAAGGAAAATCGGTCATGTGTTCCGAGAAGAGTAAATCCTTTCTAACTTGTCACTAGCCTATTCTGACTCACCAGGGAAACAGAACTCTTCTCTGATTCTCTATGACACATGAGATGCAGTCAGAATGCTAGACCATGCTGGAAAAGCTTGCTGTCTTTTCTCTTGACCAACTGGGTTTTCTGTTTGGCTGATTGAATTTCAGGTTGGACTCTGCAAGGCAGGGTGAAGAGAAAAAGCATTTCTGAAATGGAGTAATATGTATCATACTGCAGTAGCAAAGGAAGAGGGTACTGCGTTCCCATAGACCTTATTTTATTAAAATGATTTCCTGCCTTCTTGTTCCCCTCATCCTCGTTGTCCTTCATTTTATTCCTGGATAAAGGAAAGAGTAGAAATGTTAAGAGATTTATAGGACCAGGTGCTACATTTTTTCTGTGGGGGGGGGGGGAGGGAGGAATTCGTTGTTGTCGGATGAGGAGTTGTACCTGAGTAAGAACTCTGGGATTTAGCTTGTGGAAAACTTTTTTTTTTTAAATTGCAATTTGTAGGGGTTATAATAGAGGCATTCTAAATTTTTTCAGCAATTTATTTTTGATGAAAAGCCATTTTTCAACCCAAAAAATCATGTTCGCAGAACATTTTAATTTTAAGAAAAGTTCTGGTTTCTTGGTGGGAAAGTGAAAAATTTTCACAGAAAATGTTTACCAAGCACAGAATTTTTTTTTTTTGCCAAAAATGTTTTTCAAAACCAATCTTTTTCTGTACTCTAGATCTAAAGTTTCCAGCTCTATTGGTGACCCACATAGGGTGTTAGAATTTGTTTCTTCACATTGTAGTTTTAAAAATGTCTGAAATTATATTAAAAAAAAAAAGAGGTTAAAAGAATATTAAGGTTGCAAAGTCAAGCTTAGGAAATACCAGAATGAAGGTTGCACATGCGTTATGTTAGTCTTTAATTATATGATCGCACACTATCTTTTTCATAGGAGTCTGCCTCATTCATTAGAAGACGGATGATGGTCAGAGGATGAATTAAGGTTGTGTAGTGAATGAAACTGTTGTCTGAGCGAGCCCTGCATCTTTTGTGGCAGAAACTGTAAGGTGTGTAGTAAATGAGGCGAGGGACTGCAGGAAGAGAAGGGATGGTCTTGTGGATTACATGGTTGAATGTCACTCTGGAAAATTGGATTCTCTCCCTGTCTCTGCCCTAGAGAATAGTAGGTAATGCTGGGCAATGGGGAAGTCGCTTAAACAAAAATTTTCACAAGTGGCCACCGACTGTGCGTTCTTCATTTTCTGAGAACGCAAGGTGAAACTGCTGTGGCTTGATTTCCAGAAGTGTTGAACACTCACAACTGCAAGTGACATCAATGGGAGCTGTGAGGTGACTATATATAGTGCTATAAAAATACCAAGTACTCTGAAAAACTAGTACCTAGGTATCTTATAGACTTCAGATTATTATGATGGTCCCTTCTGTCCTTAGTCTGACCTCCAGCACACCACAGGCCATAGGAACTCACCCACTTACTCCTGTAACACTGGTCTACAATTTTTGAGAAGTCGTCTGCTTCAGAGATAAAATGTGCTATTTATTATGTATTTTGATGTGCTGAATTCAAATATGACAATTAAAACAACTGATTGGCTACTGTTTCTAAGATATTTAAGTTTTTACATTTTATGTCTATGTATATTGTGTAGATAGTAGAGTTTTAATCATAAATTGTAAACCTAGGTCTTTTCATGTGTTTATGGTTGCTTTACATGATAATATTTCACCTGTCCTGTTTATATAACACTTGAAAAATCAGCAAAAGGGTTATATAAATAAAATTTATTATGAAACTAAAGGCAAAATACTATTATGTACATAGTTTAGTCCTATTCAGTGTCTACTCGGCGCTTCTTGGCTTGTCTCTTGTATTCATTAAATGGAGCATCTCTTGTCACTGTCCAGCAATAGTCTGCAAGCATTGATGGGCTCCATTTGCCCTGATAGCGTTGTTCCATTGTTGCAATGTCCTGGTGAAATCGCTCGCCGTGCTCGTCGCTCACTGCTCCGCAGTTCGGTGGAAAAAAATCTAGATGAGAGTGCAAAAAATGTATCTTTAGTGACATGTTGCAACCAAGGCTTTTGTATGCCTTGAGGAGGTTTTCCACCAACAACCTGTAGTTGTCTGCCTTGTTGTTTCCGAGAAAATGTATTGCCACTAACTGGAAGGCTTTCCATGCCGTCTTTTCCTTGCCACGCAGTGCATGGTCAAATGCATCATCTCGAAGAAGTTCACGAATCTGAGGACCAACAAAGACACCTTCCTTTATCTTAGCTTCACTTAACCTTGGAAATTTTCCACGGAGGTACTTGAAAGCTGCTTGTGTTTTGTCAATGGCCTTGACAAAGTTCTTCATCAGACCCAGCTTGATGTGTAAGGGTGGTAACAAAATCTTCCTTGATTCAACAAGTGGTGGATGCTGAACACTTTTCCTCCCAGGCTCCAATGTCTGTCGGAGTGGCCAATCTTTCTTGATGTAGTGGAATCTCTTGCACGACTATCCCTTCCGCAGAGAAAACAGCAGTACTTTGTGTATCCAGTCTGCAGACCAAGCAAGAGAGCAACAACCTTCAAATCGCCACAAAGCTGCCACTGATGTTGGTCATAGTTTATGCACCTCAAAAGTTGTTTCATGTTGTCATAGGTTTCCTTCATATGGACTGCATGACCAACTGGAATTGATGGCAAAACACTGCCATTATGCAGTAAAACAGCTTTAAGACTCGTCTTCGATGAATCAATGAACAGTCTCCACTCATCTGGATCGTGAACGATGTTGAGAGCTGCCATCGCACCATCGATGTTGTTGCAGGCTACAAGATCACCTTCCATGAAGAAGAATGGGACAAGATCCTTTTGACGGTCACGGAACATGGAAACCCTAACATCACCTGCCAGGAGATTCCACTGCTGTAGCCTGGAGCCCAACAGCTCTGCCTTACTCTTGGGTAGTTCCAAATCCCTGACAAGGTCATTCAGTTCACCTTGTGTTATGAGGTGTGGTTCAGAGGAGGAGGATGGGAGAAAATGTGGGTCCTGGGACATTGATGGTTCAGGACCAGAAGTTTCATCCTCTTCCTCGTCTGACTCAAGTGAGAATGATTCTGGTGCATCAGGAACCGGCAGTCCTTCTCCGTGGGGTACTGGGCGTATAGCTGATGGAATGTTTGGATAATGCACAGTCCACTTTTTCTTCTTTGACACACCTTTCCCAACTGGAGGCACCATGCAGAAGTAACAATTGCTGGTATGATCTGTTGGCTCTCTCCAAATCATTGGCACTGCAAAAGGCACAGATTTCCTTTTCCTGTTCAACCACCGGCGAAGATTTGTTGCACAAGTGTTGCAGCATATCCGTGGGGCCCACCTCTTGTCCTGATCTCCAATTTTGCAGCCAAAATAAAGGTGATAGGCTTTCTTAACCATAGTGGTTATACTGTGCTTTTGTGATGCAAAAGTCACTTCACCACAAACATAGCAGAAGTTATCTGCACTGTTCACACAAGTACGAGGCATCTCTGCTCACTTTGGCTAAACAGAAATGTGTCCCTTTGCAAAATCAAACACTGACAAATAAGAAAGCACGACACTGTATGATTTCTAGAGCTGATATAGGGCAATTTGTTCAGCAGAGTGATGTAAGCTTCGTTATGATTGCATCATCCATGACTTCTAGGAATAACATGATGCAATTCATATCATGTATGACGCAATACCAGCTTCCGATTGCATCATTCATTGTTTTGCCTAAAAAGCAAGTACTGTCCAAACCCAGTCATAGATTTATTCATAGATCCAGTCAAAGATGTATTTTAGTCATTTCTGGTTTAAATTGAGATCCCTTCCCTTTATAACTCACTTATCCTCTGCCATTCCCAAGTCAAGGGTCGTATATACTGACCCAATAGCATATCTTGAAAACTAGAACCAATCAACAATTTTAAGCATCATTTTCGTTCTCAGTGACCCAGAATTAGTAAAGTTTGACTACATTTATTTCAGAAGCATTTTGGCTGTAGAGCAGTGTAGGCCCATAACCTCTGGCTGAGTTTCTGAAGTCTTCAAATATTGATTTAAAGACTTCAAGTTACCATTTACTCTAATTGAAACCAGCAAGTGACTGGTGGCCCATGCTGCAGAGAAAGACAACAACAAAAAAACAACCCAGGCTCTCTGCCTATCTGACCTGGGGGGAAATTCCTTCCAAACCCCAAATATGGTCATCTGTTACACCCTGAACATGTGGGTGAGACCCACCAGCGAGACACCTGGGAAAGAATTCTCTGTAGTAACTCAGAGTCCTCCCCATGTAGTGTCCCATCTCTGGCCTTTGGAGATATTGCGAATAGCAGGTGAGTAGGAATGCCCAAATTAGTGGGCATTTTTGACAGTTGGCTTTGATCATGTTGTACTTCAGTTCCTCATATGTAAAGTAATAATAATTAATACCTCTTCACCTCACAGGTATGTTGTGATGATTAATGAATTTGTCTGTGATGCACTCAGATATTATGGTGATGAGCACCATAGAAAAGCCCAAGAGGAAATAATAATTCTATATTCACTACAGGGTTTGGATGTTTTTCGGTACATAAGGTCTAGAGCCACACACTGATCGATGAGGATTAAAGGAAATATTGAATTTCTACCTGTGGTGTACACCATACATCCTGTGCATTGAATGACAGGAAATCGGTGGGAAAATAATATGTGATTCTGTAATTGAAGACTGTATCATAATACATATGCTCATGGGGACAAATTATGGCAACCTCATGTCTGGCATTTTCTTAACCTTTGAGTGCTTGACTTTGCAACATTAACTTCTTTCCAACGTACTTTTATGTAATATCTTGCAATATGTTCAGAAAGAGAAAAAAAATGTTCAGTTATTGCAAAGTTACCTGTTAACATGAAATTGAATTTCTGAGAATAACAAAATCTCTCTAAAGTTCACCTTTTGTGAGCATGAGAGAGAGTGATTCTAATAGTATTCCTTTGGGAGATCATTGCTTAACTTGGGAAAACTTGCACAGTCAGTTAATCTTACAGAATGAAAGAAAGGTTACAGTATTGAAAAATTAGGCCTCTTGAATTGCCAATGAGACAATTTTTAAGAGAGAAGGTTACAGAGCCTTATCTTTCATTGGTGCAATCAGTAACAAAGGTTACACTCAAGGGAAATTAATTTTCTCTTTCAGTCAAACAAAAAAAGTCAATTATACCTTAATAGCCATAGAGAGTAAAGCTCATAATAGCATGCTAAACCAAAAAAAAAAAAAAAATCTTTGCTAAGTATACACTGAATATGCATAGATTTATTCCTCTTGAACTTGATATAAATTGATTTTTAGAAGTCCATGGAAATTTCCATTGAAATTAAGAATACAAATGGGATCTTACTGAGTGGTACAGTATGTTCTAGGAAACAAGATTCCTCATCACCCAGAAAACGATATAGAATCTAAAATAGGATTTGTGGGGGAAAAACATATCTTTACGCTTTCTGTTATTGGGGGACTAAACTTTTATACTCCTCAATTTACAACTGAAGACCCTGTTAACATGAAGACAGGATATGAGTAGCACTGAAACCAATAGAAATCTAAACAGTAAAGGTGTGTGTGTATGTGTGTGTACATGCGCGTGCACAGACATATATAAATTGTTGCCTATTTGGTACTGGTGACTGAAGTCCTATATTGCACATTGTAGACTTTTTCCACATATTGCCCCCCAAATGTGCCTTAACCCTGAGCTGGAGAAGATGACTCTAGAAGTGATAGAATGGTTTCAAGGGTCTGTCTACCCTGGAGTTGGAAGATCTAATTTCCAGCTCAAGTAGACCTACTTGCACTAGCTCTGATCATGCTAGAGTGCTAAAATTAAAAGTGTAGCTCTGACGACACTTGCAGTGGGAGGGATTAGATGCCCAAGTGTGATCCTGTCCAAACCCACAGGTACGTACCCCTCCCGCTGTTCATGCCATGACAACTACACTTCCAATTTTAGTGCTCAATGAGAACTAATACAGATATATCTTCTTGAGCTGGAGATTGCATGTCACAGCTTCTATATAGACATACCCTGAGACAGCCAACAGGAGTGTTAATTCAGATAGTGGCTTCTGTGATCTGATTTACTTATCTAGTAGGTCTAATCACTTACTTCACCAAAGAGAAAAAGGTATTTCCCCAGAAGGAACTGTGTACTGACTTCTCATAGACGCAGAGAAAATGAGTCCTAAAACAGTTCACAACATGAACCTCCCCGTTAGTATTAAAGGACATTGAATTTGGTGGGAGTTTTGAGTTCACAAGGAGTGCAGGATTGGGCCTTAGCTATATATACTATTCAAGAAGACAAGCTTCTCTCTCAAGAGGGAAAGCACTGTAAGCAGTTTAACAATGTAGCAGCTCCACCGCTCTGTAAGTTCTATTGACCCTGTGGATACTGATGAGGAGCCAGATGCAGCTAATGAAAGGATAGTATTTTAAATGAATTAGTTATAGCATTTTAACTCCTGTGAATGCCATTGAAATGGAAGGAGGGACCCACCATGTTTTTTTTGTTTTTTATATTATATTATATTTTACTTTTTACTGTTTTCAGTACATCCTTTTTAATGCAATATTTAATACTAGGATGAAAAAAAATGCTATAAAGAAAATAGAATAGCAAGAAATTATAAACTGCACTGATAATGACCGTATTCAACTGTCAGATTTTCCATTATAAACCCCAATTTTCAGGGGTTAATGTCTAAATTCATAAAATGTATTCCCTCACCTCTTGTCTGAGTGGCAGCCAGTCAGCATTTATAGGGCAGTTCACTCACCAAATCCTATTGGATTTCAGCAATTTAAGCTCTTTTATAACTGTACTCTTTTTAGACCTTTTTAAATACAAAACATGGATTGTTTCTGTGAAGGGAGTGAAAGGCAGAGGGGTTGTGTCTGAAGCAGGTAACATACCAGTTCTGTTTGGGCAGTAGATCCAAGGAATGTTCAGCTCAGAAGTTGCTCATCATCAAGGTAGATGAAGATTCCTGCCAGATTCATCAATTCCTTCTGTACTAAATTGGAAACTGGTATCAGTGTTTCCCTTGGGGAGATCTGAAAGGAGATGACGAATAAGTTTTCACCAGTGTGATTTTTCACTCTGTCTCCTATACTCAAAATCATGGGAGACTGATCGTGCATTGCTGTGAAGCCTGAGAGAACTCAAAAAGCCCTTATCAGATTAAATATTGACCAGGAGGGGGTATGATGAATTTTTGAAATTATGGTGTTGAACACATCTGAATCCTGTTCGCCCATTCACTTCACAGTGCCCTTAATACTTTGAACGTAGGGACCTTCTCCTCACAACCAACCCTGTAAAGTAGGTAAATGGTAAATACCCTCATACTAGAGATGAAAGAAATGTGAAGTTCAGATAGGTTAATTGACTTGTCTAAGGTCATGTAGCAAGTCACTGCCAGAACCAGGATTAAAATACCGCTGGTATTACTGCTAGAGTTTGCTTAATCCAGCAAACCAAAGGTTTGCAAACTGTAGTCCCTGGATCATTAGCTGCATGTCAATAGATGGCTAGCCATATTATTCTGGTTCTTGTCTTTGTTTCCAGCTGCTAAATTTCATTAAAAGACAATAAAAAATTAGTGCTTCCCATTGTATTACTTTTTTAATGTAAACAACTGCTGTAGTTGCCACGGGCTGTTTTGTGGTTGTAAATGGAAGCTGAAGAGCTCCTAAAAATCACAATGGAAGGGGAGGTCCCTGGTTGTTTTATGCAGTTCATGCAGTGGTAAATGTGTATGTTTGTATATTGACATTTAAGACAATAAGAAGCAAAGTTGTGCTGAAAATCACTTCTCTTTTTTAGGTTAAAAGGTCTTATTTATTCAAATAATAGTGAAGATCACATTACAGACTAAATTACAATGCAATAATTACAGGCTACAGACTGGATATGTAAGCTATTGACTAGAGGTGGGTTAATAACAGATTTATCAGTATGCTGGCAATTCCACATAAATAAATAAATAAGTGGTCTGGTCAAACCAAAAATGAAATTTTTGGCAAATCGAAATGATGAAGAACATTTTGTTTTGGGTTGAATGAAGCAGATTGTTGTACCACTGGGGTCCAATATGAGTAGTTGTTGTTCCAAATGATGACAGCATGACCAGAAGGCGCAAAGCAGTCATCCCTTGGTGGTTATGACATCCGTCAGCTAAAATGTTGATGTCAACTTTTTGAATGTGTTGGTGTGATTTGTGTTGGAAGCTAGGTGGGCCTCTAATTTAACTCACAATTTTTTCACACCAGTTCCTTTGCATATTCATTGGGCGCAGAAGGATTTGAGGGTTCTTCACCTGCACTTCCCAAAATTGATTCTAAGCTAAGAATAAAAAGCAGGTTCCGTTCTCAGTGTGAGACGCTCATAGAAGAGAGCAAAAGAGAAAATTGCACAGTCCAGTTTCCAGTACAAACTCCCAATTCGTTAGGCCATGGAATGTATGTGCACTGAAAACTGAAACAAAACTGTTAAAAGAATGTATGTAATCCTAATATGACTCCCCTTAATCCAAATAATGTATTAACAAAATTCAGTAATTTTACTAATTGAGACCATGTGACACTGAAAGTTTTAAAATGCTCTTTACCCACCTCTTGTAAAGTGATTCAAGATCCTCTGCTGACAGGTTTTATACAAGTGCAAAGTATTATTATTTTTGACAGTCTTATCTGCATGGATCAAATTGTGTATCCAGCATGTAGAGAAAAAAGATTCTAGAACTAAATTAAGGCTTAGCGAGAGTAAATGTTTAAATCAGTCCTCTTTTTTTTTTAATCTAATTTAGATATCTTTTAATAAAATAACAGTACCCAAAATAAACATTTTAATATATTTTAAGATTTATTTCATTGACCCTTATTTAAAAAACAACCTAGAATGCATCTCTTTTGTTTCATGCTTTAATAGCAAAAGAGATGGTGTCAATAAGCATGTTATCTCATTAAAGTCCAATAACCAAGTTTCTATAATATTACATATGCAATCACATTTGTGTAAATCAGTATTCACTACCATATACTACCCACTGAACTTCTCCTTCTCCCATTCTCACACTAGGGTGTCTTGAAACATATTTTTATTTAGGAGTTTAGAAACAAAAATATTATCAGCTATGATACATTTTGCTTAAAGTCCAAAGCAAAGTTGATCACTTTTAGAGCATTTAAATTATGTAAAGAGCTTTATATTGAAAAGTATATGGTTTGTTCTTCCAAGTGGCAGCTTTGTCCAGTTGGTGAGTTTGCATCATTGAGACTGCTGGACATATTCTTGTAGAGTTATAATTACAAGAGAGCTATGTAGGTAATCAGACTTCATTGGGTTTTCTAGATATTTTTATAGAGGTTAATAAAATGAAAAGACAATGAAAGTCTAATACATATTACAGCATATTAAATTCCCTGCAATCTAATGTGTTTGCCACTGTATTGTTGTTAGAAATGTAATGACAGTAGAATTGTTTGTTAGATGCAAAACCTGGAATGAATTTCTTTCCATGGTTAGTCATAGTATTTAAAGCCAAAAGGGCCACCAGATTTAAGTCTGTGAAATACAGAAATATTTATCTTTTTTTCCTCTCAAAAGTATGCATGGTGGAATCTTAATCTCTCCCCAAACCCAAATAGACATGTGTAACTCTCCTATTCAAATATATTCATCAGTAAGAATATGGAAAGCCCATATCAGCTATACGTTATTTGTTCCAAAAAGTTGGTATTCCACATATATATAGATTCTAATGTAATACATTAGCTTTGTTAGCGTCTGATTCGGGGGGGCTGTTCATGGAGTAACATATTACTAAAAAAAATGAGGGTGGCAGAATTGGGCCTGTTGTGATTCCATACAGAAGCCTGTGAACTATAATGGCTTAGGGCCAGATTTTTAAAGGTATTTAGGAACCTAAAGATACAGGTAGGCACTTTTGAAAACAGCACCTAGGTGCCTAACTCCCAATCAATAGCACCTAGACGCCTAAATAGCTTTAAAATCTGGCCCATAGGTTTAATCAACCAAACCGGATATTTTACTTTTAACACCTTGAGTGAGAGCTAGTGTGTTTGACTGTAACAGCCAGGTTACAGATTTTAATTCCATTTACTGAGCACTCTTCTTCCCCCTTTCCCCCCAAATTGGATGTAATCTGCATAAGACATGGAAGTACAAAGACCACCCAGTTAAAGATCCAGTACTTTAGTCCTTATTCAAGCAAATATCCAACTGACTGCATGGGAATTTGACTAAATAACAGCTGCAGGATTTGGCTTTAAATTGCCATCTAGAATGTTTGCATGACTTTACTGACCCAAGTTCATATATTTTGAGAATTACTCTTAGCATTACTAAACTATTTTCAGATGAAATGCAGTATGTGCATTGTACTTAATTAATACTTACATTTATAAAGCCAGATACTCCCACCTGTAGTCAGTTGAAACGATTATAAAATTTGTGGGACTACTTGCAGATTGAAGTACTAATCCATGTGAGTAAGTGTGGCAGAATCTGGTCCCTTGTATTTTACATTTTTCAAGTGCAGGACAAATATTAAGCTGTTCCCTAAACAACAGAAACTCAACTGTTAGCAAGTGTATAATACAAAGTAAGGATCTCACACAGACATTTCCAGTTTGTTAAAAATTGTAAACTGTTACAAATACAGTTGAGTGAAACTGACATTTTTCACAAAATGTCACACACACAAAATTCTGAGCCATTTGCATCTCTGAAATGTCACTTCTCATTACGTTTTGTGAAATGGCTAGTTCTTCATCCAGACGTGAAAAATGTCAGTACAAAAAGGTATATCTTTGTTTTAAAGACTCTTAGAACCTTTTATGATTGATTGTTTGAAAATAGGATTGCTAACATGCTTCATATGCTTTAAGCGGCAAGATACAGGAACTATCGCTTCCTCCAAAATTGTTGTTAAAGCTGCTGATTTATCTCTTACGTCAGTCCTCCGCATATACTTAACTGGACTATATGGAAGAGCTGAGAGAGAATGTTACCCGTAGTGCCACTCCATGAATTTCCTGATGAAGTGCTAACAGCACCTTTGGAGGAGGAGTAATTTATTTAAACTCACTCTTCTTTGTATATTTGGATTCCTAGATATCTACTTGCTTGCCATGTTTAACAATTTAGATAATTTGGATTTTCTATAATAATTCAAGTTGACAGCACAGTGTGATATCTGTGAGGTGCCAGTTTTATGTAAACATAGAAATTTAGAAAGAATAGGTATAAATATTATAATTAGAAAATGGAAATTAATATCATTTATTTGTTAAAATTGCACCAGTAGAAAAACATCTACTTTTATTAATCCAGCTCCTTTAATTATTAAAACATATCCAGTTAAAGTGTAAGCAATAGTTACTGACACTTTTTTGTATTTCAAATTAAAGTGTAAAATTAGTGTTTTGAGACAAGTTCTGGCTTAACAGTCCTTAAATCCAACATAGTCTCTTTTTCCTCATAATTAGTACAGCACAAGACAGGAGTGGTACAACGGTCTCCTCGCTACCCTGCCAATTTGTCTCGCTCCTGATTTAGGAGACAGTCCCTCACTGAGAGTAAATTGGGCTCTGCCTGAAATGTTCATTGAGGATGCCAACATGTGCAAATGGTTTTCATTGGACCACTCAGAAACTACACTACCAGAACTACACTAGGGCTGTTGGAATTCTTTCCATTGGGCCAATAAACATTGTTGGCTTTGTGCTGATCACTTACAAATGAAAGTCCCTAATCCTGCAACAGCCTCTGCAAGGACTGACTCATAGAATCATAGAAGATTAGGGTTGGAAGAGACCTCAGAAGGTCATCTAGTCCAACCCTCTGCTCAAAGCTCTGCCTTTAAGGCTTTCCACTGAGGTTAGTGGAGTACAGGGGACTGACCACATGGATCAGGTTGCAGAATTAAGGCTTATCTCCCTTTACAAATTTCCTGAACAACTTAGTTTCTCTATTTCTGACTTTTAGAATATTCAGTTAAATTTCTTGCCCCAGAGAATGTTACAAATATTAGCCTGTATGTGTCAGACTGACCCTTGGCATTAAAGGGTTGGTTGGTTTATTGATTTTTCAATCATAATTTTATACTAAAAATAATACTCATTGTTATGTGTAAGTTTATAGTAATGTAGCTTTAATCCCCCCCCCCCCCACTTACGGTATTAGTTCATCTAGATATGATTGCTGGGACGCAGGACCCATAGGGTTGTAGTGGAGCCCATATGCAACAGTGTGTCAGAGCAAAAGAAATACATGGCCTGCCTGCCCTGGCAGATCTATGAGAAAAGAGCATGAAGCCAAACCAATTAAGTCCTTGATAGCCTGGTTTACCTGGGTGGGAAATCAGTCTGTTAGGGGGAGTAGGCTGCCAGACTGTACATGAGTAGATTGAGAGGAAAATCAGAGAATCTGTAATCTGCACCTGTATGAAGAGTCTATTCAGGGTCCGTTATAGGTTTTATAGAGCGTGGTAAAAGGCCTGGTCTACACTTAAAATTTAGGATGACGTAGCTACAGCACCCACGAATGCAAAAAAATCCACACCTCTGAGCACCATAACTATGCTGAACTAACCTCTGGTGTAGATGCAGCTAAGTTGAAGGAAAAATGCTTCCTTTGACCTAGTTACCATTGCTCAGGAAAGTGGTGTTCCTACAGTGATGGATAAACCCTTTCCATTGTGTAGGCTGTGACTACACTATGGGGTTATAGCTACAGCACCATAACTATGCCAATGTAATCCCCTATTGTAGACATGGCCAAAGTTGTCAGATTTGCAATTTCTTTAGTCTTGATCCACCCCTGTTCTGACTCTCAAGTTTCCTGTGCCAAGGAAATAATCTTGTTTCACTGATGGTGTGGTTGGGGCTGAGGGGGTAGGTGATGGGTATTTGCTGCTAGAGGGCCTCCTATTCTTCCATACTGAGGCTGTGATGTCATTGGCGGAGGTTTCTTGCTTCTTGCCCTGAAAGCTACAGAGAACACAATCATCTAAAACTGGGGAAGACTGATAGCTGTGGAGGGCCACCAGTGACCAGAAAATGGGGCGCGGAAATTCCAACCAATTGAAAGTCAAAACTGTTTACTTAAGAGAAATTGTGTATGGACAGTGTGTAATGTATATGATAGGGCTGTACTGATCTGTAAAAGAGTATAGAGGATAATGAATCTCAATTCTATATACTTATCTTAAAGGGACCATTTTAAATTGATTTTAATTCATAAACTAATTCACAGATGTCCTTGCAAATTCCCTTTAAAATTCAAAGAATACGTTCTGGAAGTTTGGGGAGCATACGGTGTATTCTGCATACATAAAATGCTATGTCCATCCTACAGACTTCTGCTGGCATAGCTGTTAGTCAGGGCACAAAGAAGTGTGATCCCTGACTGATATGGGCTCATTTATACCAGTGAAAATGTGCTCTTCACAGGAATAGCTTGTTTCATTTGGGGTGGTGGAATAAGCTATACTGGTAAAAACATAGCTTTGCTGGTATAGTCTGCATCCATGCTACGAGCTGGCAGAAGTCTAGTGAAGGCATAGCCTCAGCCTTCACAATGGAGTTATGACCAGGGCTTCCATAATACAGGACTGTATCCAAGGTTTCTATATTTAGATGTAATAGAGTTTGAATTAAAAAAAAATCATAGTAAAAGTTAGCTTTTCAAATCTTGTAAACATGTACAGTCTACGTACTTTTATTATGGCTGTGCTTTTAATAAAACCTCAGTGCCTCTACAAATGAAGTAGCTGCTAGAACTTGTTTTCAGAGGGCTGAAAATGAGGTAGAAATATAGAGCTGAGTCCTCTTTCATCTTCTAAGGCAACATTATGCATGGGAAGTGAATAATGTGAAAAATATCATTATAGTAAAACTCATATCGTTTTGTTTTAATGACTGTGTTTTCACCAATGCAATAGAAAACACCCAGCTCAGTAGAGAGGTCCTGTGAAATATGTTTGACTAACACATTTTTAGAATTCACATTTGAAGATACCAAGAAGAGAAATAATTGAAGTCTTGTTTATTGGTGAGATGAAACTTAGAAACAATTTCAGTTTGGCTATAGGTTCACTTTCTTCCTTCTGCCTCTATATCTCCTTTGTACACCGCCACCATATATGCTGTCCCTAAGCAACCAATATATACTACATTGAGTGGGCACGTTTTCTGTTGCATTCCATCCTTGTGTTACATATTTCCTCTTCTGGGCTCCTTGAAGCTCAGAGAATAATAGAAATGATTTTCTTTCTGACAGGTAGCTGTTATTATGTAATGAACTGCAGCTTTTCTATGCTTTGCCTCCACCCAATTATGTAAAAAGTACAGCTTCTGGTGCTGTCTCCAACGTGAAACTGAAAAAACCTGTCTTCAGAGCAGAAGCTGATTCCGTGAATGATACATGTTTGATCACGCTTGATCAAATACAGTATTTCTGAATGTCAGATGAATGCACTGCTTCTGATTATTCCATAACAGGAGCTTTTCTTTTCCTCCAACAGTTACCCTGCTGTATGTGAATTCCTCCAGCACAATAACTTGTTATCTATACTCCGAGCCCACGAAGCTCAAGATGCTGGGTAAGTGTGTGGAGGGGGAGGGGGGTTCTTGCTTAATAAACAAACGTTATTCATACCCATTGGCTTTTGTAGGAAAGGGTTTCCCTGAATCAGCAGGTAAAATAATCCTTTTTAGCAGTCTTCCACATTAAAATGGTAAAGTTCCAAAACCCCCTTACTTTATAACTTTAGTGTTGATACTTAGCACTTATAGGCCTTTTAAAATATAGCTATTTTAACACAAGATTAAAGCCTGAATGTGCACATCTGACATGTTTCCCATAATGACCATTTCATTATGGTTTTGTAAGATTGTTGCTTTCCTATGGTAATTTGTTGCAAAGCAGCTGTACTTCACCAGTAGTAGTGAAGAGTAGAGGGTGATCAACTGCATATCAAGGAGACAAAGGACAACTGTGTGAAAAATGACATTGGAAACTTGTTTTTAAGTGACAGCAACCACAGTGTTTTATTAGTGGTATAAAAACAAACACCAGGATTACAGTGTCTGATCTTTTATGCAGCCATAGCTGAATTACAAGACAGACGCATTTGATCTTATTTCAGGAAGTGGAACATGAGACTTCAAATAAGGGATGTCTCTTTAAAATAAGGGAAGAGGGGTCACTCTAGCAGGAAAAGAGAAAAATGTGTAGCAATTGCTGGCTAGCTCCTTAGCTAAATTTGCAAATGTAAATCCTTTACAGCAGTGCTGGCACTTTCTGATCAGTCTTACTCTGCAGCTGTGTGCTTCTGGGGTTTTCTGCAAAGGCTATTGCAACAAAGCCCCCAATGTGTACAAAAATATCTGCAGACTTAGGGGCAATGTTCTTTAATTAAAGTGCTGGGGAGGGGAATCTCACTGTTGCTGCTAGTTCCCTAAACCTCCTCCTCTGACCTGCCTGAAAACACTTCTAACATAGTTGGCCTTATATACCTTTCTTCTGAGTCGTGACTAACGAAAAAACCTCTCAGGCCTCGTCTGTCACTAAATACTACTGCCTTACACTGTCACAGCCCCCTAAACATCACAGTGGACAAAGAGATGTGTCATGACATTGGGACATTCTATGGCCTGGAAGTCCAGACTGAGAGAGAAGCTTCAGACACCAGCATGGGTTTCTTAAAACTTCAGTGTGCACCTCTCACCGTGGGTCACAACTGAGAATACCAAATTCAGGACAAACTGCTGAGAAATGGGGCCGACACACCCCAAAACTGGTGGTTATTCTCCCATAACATATACCAAACCAGCAACAAAAGTAAACTTCTGTCTCACCACACTGGCTAACAAGAAGTCGGAAAAGCAGTCTCCTTAGGCATTCCAGTCCTGGATTCAACACCCAGACACTAGACTTAAAGATGAGTGGTTCTTTAAAACCAATTTCATCAAACAAAAGGTTCTTCTGATCCCAAAGGACCAGCCACATACCCAGGTCGATATATAACTCAGATCTTACCCAATAACCACGCTGTTGCCAATCCTTTAGTATCTAAAAGCTAAAGGTTTATTTATAGAAAGAAAGAAAACCATGCTGTTGCCAATCCTTTAGTATCTAAAAGCTAAAGGTTTATTTATATAGGGTTACCATTCGTCCGGATTCCCCCGGACATGTCTGGCTTTTAGAGTTAAAAATAGTGGCCGGGGGGAATTTGTAAATGTCCGGACTCCCCCCCCCCCCCCCCTGCAGAGCGCGCGCGGCTGACAGGGCAAGCGGCCGGATGGTGCCACTTACATGGGGCTCCGACAGCCAGAGAGAGCCCCTCCTCCGCTTCCCCCTCCTCTCCCCTGCAGCTGAGAGCACTCCCTCCCTCCGTCCCTGCATTCGCAGATCACCAGCCGGCCGTTCGCACCGGCAGTCGGGAGCTCCTCCCCCTGCTCCTCCTCCCCAGCACGTTGGTCTGAGCGGCAGGGTAAGGGGGCCAGGGGGTCGGAGAAGGGGCAGGGAGGTTCTGGAGGGGGCAGTCAAGAGACAGGGAGTGGGGGGGGGGGAGTTGGGAGTTCGGGGGGGGCTTTCTGGGGGGGTGTGGATAAGGTTTTGGGCAGTCAGGGTACAGGTAGGGGGTAGGGTCCGGGGGGGGCAGTTAGGGTGGGGGGGTCTCAGGAGGGGGCAGTTAGGGGACAAGGAACAGGGAGGCTTAGGTAGGGGGTGGGGTTCTGGAGGGCAGTTAAGAGCAGGGGTCCCAGGAGGGGTGGTCAGGGGACAAGGAGCGGGGGGGGTTGGGAGTTCTGGGGGGGCTGTCAGGGGGCAGGGGTGGGGAGAGGGATCGGAGCAGTCAGGGGACAGGGAGCAGAGGGGTTTAGATGGGTCGGGAGTTCTGGGGGGGGCTGTCAGGGGGTGGGGAGTGGTTGGATGGGGTGTGGGAGTCCCAGGGGTCTGTCTAGGGGTGTGGATATGGGTTGGGGCAGTCAAGGGACAGGTAGGGGGTAGGGTCCTAGGGGGCCAGTTAGGATGGGGGGAGGGTCTCAGGAGGGGGCAGTCAGGGGACAAGAGGCAGGGAGGCTTAGGTAGGGGGTGGAGTCCTGGGGGGCAGTTAGGGGCAGAGGTCCCAGGAGGGGTCAGTCAGGGGACAAGGAGCGGGGGGAGGGTTTGGGTTCTGAGGGGGGCGGGAAGTGGGAGGGGCAGGGGCGGGGCTAGGGCAGGACGGGGGCGGGGCTAGGGCGGGGCTCCTCCCGTCCTCTTTTTTGCTTGCTGAAATATGGTAACCCTAATTTATAGAAAGAAAGAAAACCATGCTGTTGCCAATCTTTTAGTATCTAAAATCTAAAGGTTTATTTATAGAAAGAGAGAGAAAGAAAGAACAGTGAGAGTTAAAATTGGTTGAAGGAATCAAATGATTACAGTAAATGCAAAGTTCTTGGATCAGGCTTGTTGCAGTGATGGAATACACTGCTGGCTTGTTAAGTCTCTGGTTGCTTCCAAATCATTGGAAGGTCCTCAGTCCCTTGGTTAGAATGCTCCCATTAGTATAAGTTCATAGTCCAGAGGTTTGAGCAGGAAAGAGACAAAATGGAGATATTTCCAGGGCCTTTTATAGCTTCTCTCCAGTGAAGGGAAACCCATTGTTCTCACTGTGGACAATTACAGGTGACAAGATGGTGTTTGGAGTCACATGGGCAAGTCACATGTCTATGCATGATTTCACTTAGTCATAGCAGGAAAGTCCATTAAGTGTAGATGGGCGTCTTCCATATCGAGTTAAGTGTTCTTTAATGGGCCATTCAACTTGAATAGTTCCTTCACAATGTGCTGGCTTCTGGTGCTACCGAGAAGCAAACATTTGAAATACAGGTGTAGAGCCAATATTCATAACTTCAGATACAAAAATGATACCTGCATACAAATAGCATAATCATATTCAGCAAATCATATCCTTTCTATAGACACCTTACTTGACACACTTTGTACAAGATTTGTTGCACTCATATAACAGTGGTAGCAACAATGATCTACATGATCATATTTTATCAGATAACATCACAGCATCCTAAAAGGAAATGGTGTCATTTTGATTAGGAAAAGTATTTGTTTTCAGTATATACCATAGAGCAACCTTTTGGCTATCGCTTATACTGGTACACAGGGTGGGGAGAATAGCTCAAGAAGCCGTCTCATACCCTGTTGCACACAGCCCACTCCCATCATTTGTCCCAAGGTGGCTGGTAGTGGGGTGAGCCCATGGCCCTGACTGCTCCCACCCCCACCTCTCCACAAGCCTGCAGGAGTGAGAGAGCTAGGCTATCATAAAGCATGGTGCAACACGCACACAGTGAGTGGGGAGAACCTTCTAAACTGAAATTCCGAAAAGCTATTTCAATGAATCGGTGTGATACTTTTCCTTACTTTTGTGGACAATTGCCAAATTCTGCGGTTTCTTTTGGAATTATTAGAAATTATTAGAGAACTAAAGTGCAGTATTGGGTATTACTTGTGCCTTGCTAGGGGGGAAATTCCATTTTGTTGGTTTGCTTCCAGATTCTGCAGGTGTCCCATTCCATTACTGATTGATTAAATATTGCCCTGCTGAAACAATATGCCTTTGGTCTGTACAAGCCAGCAGGGATGAGTAATGAAAATGTATAGGCATTAGCATGCTAGTCCATGGACTGGACTAGATTTGACATTCCATTGTGAAGCTAAGCTTTTTTTCCATAGGGGGAAGTATATTTCTGGGTGATACTGTGTTGCATGGTTGTAAAATGATATAATTTGTAATTTCATGAATGTGCTTTATACTTTATTAATACTGATTTTGAAGCATAACACTCTGTTTGGGGGAGGTTACTATAGAAATGCCTGTGTCCCATGGTGCTCCAAGACATCTGAATTAGTTTACCTATTCTATCTCTTTGAGTATTTTATAATCCCTTTGCAAATTTATTTTGAGAAGAACCCTCCATCAATAGATGAAGGGTGAAAACCTGATCCTGTTGAAGTCAGTGGCAAAACTCCCAATGACTTCAGGGAGCCCAAGATTTCACCCGGAATGTGTAATGCTCCTCATTAGTATTTTCTTTCCTACCACACTTTGCATGATTGGGTTTCAGTCGTTAGGAACCAGCAACCAGTGTAGCTGCACTGGTACAAACAACATGGAAATCACAATTTGCACCATTTGAGTTTATCTCTGCTTGAAATCACAGTAATCCCAACTATATGCAAGTTCTAAATCTGTAGCAAATCCTTCATGCATAGCTTTAAAGATAATTTATTTCTGTTGTTGCTTGTAACTTCACATGGTAAAACCATTTGGAGTGATCTGTTGCTTTTTTTGGCCTGTGATAAGTCAGTGACATGTTGTACGCTTAGAGCACTGTACAAATGATTAATAATACTATTAATATAACCTGTCATTTCCTTTAGGTATCGTATGTACAGGAAAAGCCAAACAACAGGCTTCCCTTCACTAATTACAATTTTTTCAGCACCAAACTATCTAGATGTATACAATAACAAAGGTAGGAGAGCTCTCTTCCTTCTGTTGATGCACAGTAGTAGCATTATCTCTTTACACAAACGTTTTATGCAGTTTCCCGTTTTTGATTCTTTGCATTGACTCTTTGTCCTTTTATTAGTTCATGCCTGTTTACTTTGTTGCGCAATATAAATTTAATGAGATGTGTACCAATCAGAGGTGTGTGTGTGTGAGTGTGTGTGTATACAGATAGCTAAATACTTTTATGTTTCTGTTTTATGAGTCCTTGGATACTTTTGTATTTTGAGTGTCAGTTGTTAAATAAAATTGTATTTGGGGAATTAAATTGGCAACAATTCTAATAACTGAAGGAAGCACTTTGTAAAATCTTATGGCTGAGATTTTCTAAGCCCTCTGCTACTTTTTAAAATAAGCCATCTGGCCCTTTGTTACTTCATAAGATTAATGGGCGTTGTATAGAAAAGTCTCAGTCATATTATAATCTAGGTTCTTATAGAGCCCATAGTATCTGAGCACCCTATTTCATGTTTTGTTAATCATTTTTACATATAGTGCAAAGAGAGGAAAATATACATAAACAAAAAAGCCTGCTGCTTAAATAATATACTAGCCACTCTGTGAAGACTCAACACAACCTAAAATACAAGTGGATGCAGCTTACATTAAGTTACTACAACAGTCACTACAGCACTTACAGTGACTGTAAGTTCCCCTAATGAGTTGCAGAAAAAAAGTGTTCTAAATCAGAGCATTCCAATAACTCCTACTGCTAAATCCAATATACACAGCAGGATATCTTCACTTTCTGTTACTCCAGTTGGAATAAAACTAGTATGTTATGGTAGGTGAACAGGGTGACCAGACAGCAAATGTGAAAAATCGGGACGGGGGTGGGGGGTAATAAGAGCCTATATAAGAAAAAGACCCCAAAATCGGTTCTGTCCCTATAAAATCAGGACATCTGGTCACCCTATAGATGAAAGAAAATATGGGGACTATAAAGACCTCCATAACTACTTTTTCCTTACCATGTTAATGAGGATAGTTTCATTATAGACTGCTGTTTCCATGGTCCCGACCTATTAACCCATTACAAGGTGTTTAGCTTTCCTAAGGGGACAGATGGGGTTTTCAGGCCTTGCCTGTAGACAAAGAAAATATTTGGTATAAAATGTGCAAAAGAAAAGAGACTTCAGCACTAGCATGATTTTAATAGGTTATTGTATAAAACTTCTAAGCACTTTAAAAAGCTATTATGCAAATGATTTACTATATGTGAGGGAAGAAATTGGTTCACTGCTAGAAGCTAGATTTAGCATATTTTGGCATAATACAAATACATGTTAACTTGCAAAAAAAATTATTAAAGGTACACTACCAGCAACATCAAAGCCTTGCTACCAGTAGCTATTTATGCAGAAAGTAAAGCATGTAGGAACTGTGCTTAAGCAAATATATTTTGAGTCCTAGCAACACAGATCAGCACAAGAGACTTAGGCATTGGAAGTGCAGTAAAGACAGTGTAAGGCAGTTTTGCAGCATCAACAGGTCAGGGCAAAGAAAAGTGTTATTTGTGGGAGAGAGATTTCTGATCGAGTATATACCTGTAGTTGCCCTTAGCGGGTCCATAGTAGTAAAGTAGGTTGGACCAGCATTTCAGATTTGCCTGTAATTGTGTTTCTTAAAGTGTTCGTATTAGGAATATGGGGGTTAGCAGTACAGGCTTTTGTCATTATGGCAAGCATTTGACACACAAGAACAATGATAAAATAGAACTCAGCATCTGAATTTTAGATCCCCAAATGTCAGGGAATGAACAGAGGAATGCCCCTCTATCATATCAGTCTCAGAAATGAGTCATCTTACTTGTTCCGTAATTCCTAGGTATGACAGACCATAGATTAGATAAGATTAGGACATCAGGATGTACAGTAGTGCTATTTTTGCTGGGACAATGGATACAGAAGTGGGAAATTGTACAGTACTCAGTAGTAGTCAATCACTTCTGTTTATTATTGTCAATAAGTTTATATTTTAGTGTCTGACTGTCACTTTTAAAAATTGAGGGTTTTTTTGGCTGAATGAATAATTTAACTAGCTATCTGAAGGCAAATGCTCATTTTGGAGGGGGTTTTTTTTTTAAAAAGATTACATCTCATAACACTGATATATCCACTGGGGAGTTGGAATATTTTGATAAGAATAACAGGATGTGTCTTCCTAAACCCTTTAAAGTCCACAGTGTGTTGCGAAGACAAAAAATCAGATCAGGAGAGAGAAACAACAGATTATGCAAGGGGATCTACAGTACTATAAAAAGCAAGAAAGCAGCCTCTACGTTTATTATTTGTGAGACATTCATTAATGCCCTAGAAAAAGGGGTAAATAGCGTGTTTATGAAATTCACAGAAGACAGCAAAAAGGGAGGTGTTGTGGACACCTTGGAAAAGTGCCCGGTAGCACATCTCAAAATAGAGATTCTTGGGAAATAGTACCATAAGGGACAGAGGAATGATGTAATAATCTGATTTGTTTATCATCTTTGTTTTATCGTATCAAACCTATCAGTTTTATCTAGCATTCCTCACTGCGCTTATATAAAAGACCACTTGTTATCATAGCAACAAAGATGATAAAAAATGATTAGGGTATCATTGCCAGTGGAGGCATGTTCACTACAAGTGACTTATTTGATCTACTGATCAAAGTCCCAAGAACTGGGAATTCGGCTATTTCTCTGGGAAAAATTATTCTATGATTTAAATAGAACTTACTGTTAGGGAAGGTTTTCCTGGTATGTTCAACCTAAATTTTTCCTTTCTATATTTCATCCTGTTACTCTAGTCATAACCCTGTGTACCACATTAAATATTTCCTTTCCCTTTGTTACTATTTCCACCCCCCAGTATTTTTACCACCCCTTTTCCCCAGCCTGTCCCCTCATGCATGAAATGTAGTCACTAGTTAGCCATTCTGTTATATTATCTGGAAGCACAACTCATGGTTCCATTGTTAAAGTTGAGATTGAGCTTTTCACTTAAAGCAGGGATTCCAGTGCTTTGTTTTGTATATAGAATGCAGTATATCCTCCCCAAAATTACAAAACTTATTATCTGAGCACAGAATGAATTTTCTGATAATTTACAAGGAGGTTGATTGATTAGTTTGTAAAAATTAATTTTAAGATGGTTCCTATAAAAAAAATTTAGCACCCAATGTCAGACCACTTTTTTCCTGAATGATCTTAGTGTACGAATTACACAGATGCTTCAGATGTCCTTTATAGCAAAACTCACTGAAACTCTGCATAGGATACATCTGAAGACTTCTTTTACGATTAATGGTCATTTTTTCTCATTATTATTCATCACTGAAAGTTTCTCCTTCACAGGGGCTGAAGAATCATGCTCCACTACAGAGATTTCCACTGAGAAATGCCTTATTTCAAAGTGGTTGCCATCCCTGATTGTTGTCAGTGGGACCAAGGTTATAGATTGCCCCTAATTAGATGACTGTCTCAATTTCACCACCAGTCTCCTATTGTTCTAAAGGGCACTGAGGCCATAAGATGCTGGCTTCACTCTCTTAGGAAATACTAGGAAGCAGTGACCATTTTGTAAGAGTGACACAATGAAGGGAAAAAAGAGAAAATCTAATATATATTTAAAAATCATTTAAATCTAATCTGGGGCCACAAACTCTAAAATGTCAATGTTATCTCTATGGTTATTGCAAGATGTTGCTACCCAGCTGTGTTATCTGGATGTCCTAACTCTGCATTTCTATACCTTAATATGTGTGAATTTAAGGGTAACCTTAACTCTGAATTTCTTGGATTTATAACTCTTGATTTTGGAATAATTGCTACATCCCTTTAATGTTTGTTACAATAATTTTACTGTACTTGCAACCCATTTTAAGAGTTTAGCTCTTTGAATCTTCCCTCATAAATCAGTACCTCAGGTTACCCAATGAATTTTGTTGTTGTTTTCTGGAGCTGTGTTTTTTCAAGTTGACTCTCATTTTGTTCGCTTTGCCCTTTACAACTTCTCTACATTTCTTTCCCCTCACTAGTGGTCAGAGTTCCTCCCAGTTCAGGATCCACAAATCCAGTCCCTTTAGTATTCTTGACCCCCTCTTCTGTATCATAAATGGAGATGTTTACTGCCCTTGTACATTACACCAACTCTTGCAGCATTTTACTAGACGTTGCCCTCAATTACACCCGAGACAACCCACCAAAGATCACATCTGCACTAGATAGCTCTCCTTAACTCAAATCATCGCTGTTTTATCTTTACTGTTTGCTTACTGAGCTGCCAGTCATCAGCCCACTCTGGCAATGTTAATATGTTCAAATCAATATGAATTAATTTTGTGAGAGATTGTATCAAATGCTATACTAAAATCAAGATATAATTCCTTTCATCCAGTAACTGTTGGTCTTTCAAAAAAAAAAAAAAAAAGTACTCAAGTCTGATTGCCAAGAGTTATTCTTCATGGGTGAAATCCTGCCCTCATTGAAGTTATTGGAAAGTTTTCCATTGACGTCTGTGGGGTTAGGATTTCACCCCATAAACCTATTCTTATTATGGATCATGTTTTTCTTACCCGTTTAACAAAAAAGTCCAAAGTTATGAAAAAATCCCTGCCAGTGACTAAAATTCTGTCTTCATAAAACAGAATTAAAGTTTGAGGGGGGTACATGTAATATATTTTACTTTATTAACAGTTGATGTCTCACAAATTACTAATGTTAGTAATCAATATTACACAATTTGCAATTCCACACAGTTAGATTATATAAGATGTTATAAAATATTGGTTCCTAAATCTCCTTGTTCCTTAGGATAGTGATTGCTAAAATCATATTAGAATTCATATGGCTATTAATAAAACCATAAGTTTCTTGCTCTGGTTTTTTTATAATAGATCTTAAAACTGCAACTGGCTTCTTGATATCATAGTGCTTTTTTTGGTCCTGATCCAGGAGTGAATGTAACAGGTGCCAGAACTTTGGACCTGTGTGATTTCCACTTAGTGACATCGCTGATGTTCAAGAGATTCAATTTTCTCTTTTGTCTTTATTGTTTTATAATTGAAGGAATGCATCCTGTGGCTCCCCCTTTTTTTTTTCACCCCAGCGATCAGATACCCTGCAAACTAGTGCTCATGAAAAATTCCAAAGATAAATGTTATTCCAGGACAGTTGGGTCACCTGCAACAGCTAAGGTGCCCGCTACTTTTTTCACCGAGTGTATTGGAGAAATGAGGGAGATAGAATCTCTCCTGATACAATAACTCCTCGCTTAACGTTGTAGTTATGTTCCTGAAAAATGCGACTTTAAGCAAAACGATGTTAAGCAAATCCAATTTCCCGATAAGAATTAATGTAAATGGAGGGGTTAGGTTCCAGGGAAATTTTTTTCACCTGACAAAAGACTATATTATATGTACACACACAGTATAAGTTTTAAACAAACAATTTAATACTGTACACAGCGATGATGATTGTGACGCTTGATTGAGGTGGTGAAGTCAGAGGGTGGAAGAGGGTGGGATATTTCCCAGGGAATGACTTATTGCTAAATGATGAACTAGCACTCGGCTGAGCCCTCAAGTGTTAACCCATTGTTGTTAATGTAGCCTCACACTCTACAAGGCACCACGAATGGAGGGAGGGGAGACAGCATGGCAGACAGAGACATACACCTTGTGAGAGAGAGAGAGATGCGCATTGCCCCTTTAAGTAGGCTGACCCCACTCTAAGTACACTGCCTTGTTAAGTAGATCAGCAAGTTGAGACAGTAGCTGCTTCCAGGAAGCTCCCTCCGTCCTGAGCCCTGTCATGTCGTCCGCCCCCCCACCCCCCATGGAGATGTGGTAAGTGGGGTGCAGGAGTAGGGGGGAGGGGGACACCCTGACATTAGCCCCCTTCTGCCCCTCCCCGCACAGCAAGCAGGAGGCTCCCGCAAGCAGCTCCAAGGCAGAGGGCAGGAGCAGCACATGGCAGTGCGGGAAGGGACCAGCTGAACTGCCGGCAATTGATAACTTGCTGGTTGGCTGCCGCACAGGGAACTTAGGGGAGCAGGGAGCTGATAGAGGGGCTGCCAGTCTACCCTGGTTCCAAGCCCCCACCAGCTAACTCCAACAGGCTGCTCTTCCTGCAAGCAGTGGACAAAGCAGGCGACTGCAAACAACATTATAAGGGAGCATTGGGCAACTTTAAACAAGCATGTTCTCTAATTGATCAGCAACGTAACAACAAAACAACGTTAACCGGGATGACTTTAAGTGAGGAGTTACTGTACTCTGAAATTACAAAAAGATCTGAACTGACAACAAGGAGCTTCTCCATTGGTTCCGAAGCTCTCCTTTCCATTAGGGAAGTACCATTAGAGCTATAGGGAGAGAGGCTAAATATCTCATTTCAAGAAACAAAATACCCATTGCCGGGGTGGGGGGGAACCTCTAGGGTTAAAAAGGTCACGTAAACTGGTAATGTTGCTGGGAAGTGTGGTGGTCTTGACGCAGCTGCAATTTTGCTCCTTCCTAAAGTACTGCAGACTACCATCTTGTAAACTGTAATAATCTGAGTTATATGAATAAACCAGCTCTTCCTGTGATTACATTGAAAGTCATCTTGCTTGGTTGCTTAACACAAAAAAACTAATGATTTTCTCTACCACATCTGGAAATTGAAAACATTTAAAATTACAAATTCAGAAAAGTCCATGTGGCACTTTGAAACTACTGTGCAGTATTTTATTCTTTTGTAAATATGATGTTACATAAGGGAATTTTTCTACTTTTTTTTTTACATGTATCTGTTATACGGTGTGTTTCTCCTTTGCTGTTCAGGTGATTTATAGGGAACTTCACTACCCTTTAACCAGGAGGAAAAGTTTGAAATGAAGTGTCAATTGTTATTTTAAAGCTAATTCATATGGATGTGCAGTTCAAATAGATACATTATTAATATGGTGTAAGTGAGAGTAGCATTTAGATGATCTCAAAATCAATTATTAATTTCCTTCACTTTTTTAAAAGAATACTAAAAAGCATTCATATTTTGGCTGATGTTTCTCCTACTGCCCTGTTAATGAATCAGAGGCATTTCTAGAGACCTTTTCCCAAAGTTGCTTGTAAAAATTATTTCTTTAACTTTCTCAATTTTAAACATTTTCTTAATGAATGGAAAAAAGAAAAGTAGGGGAGGGAAGCCAGCTAAACTCAGTAAAATGATTATTTGTGAGCATTAGTGCATTAAATACATCTTCAAATAATTAAATATGCCTTTTTCATTTGGCTTCCAAAGCAGCATTGATTCATTCTTGCCGCCCAGCCAGTAATGAAATACATGCTTTTCCATATATGAAGAGAATGACTCTTGATCTCCTTTTTGGTGACCTCAGGCAAAATATGAAGAATGCTTATTGAAAGGACTGACATTAGTTGTCCCGTTTCTGTTGAAGTCAGACAAGCAGTGCTTAGCCACCTCCTTTTACTGGAAAGCAGAGTAGCCAACTGTGTGACTATGGAATGCTCAAGAGTCAAACATGATTTGTTAAACAAAAATTGTCTGATTATGCAAGGAGATTACATAAATTATGTCAGCCGCCTTCTATACCCTGAGAGATTAGGCTCCAGAATGTCCTGGGCCACCCAGGTACCATGATGGTTGGCACAAAATGGAGGGATTGAGAGAGGGGGGTTCTTTTTAATACATCTGAAGGTCACATAGCCCCTTGTTTACAATGTGGATTTAAGATTATTTCTTTGAGGAAATAAAGATAGAATGTATTAAAGCAGCAATACCGTATCTGCTTTATACAGACCAGGTGTGGGAAAGAAGTGAACGGGGGGAAGGGAGATTATTTCTCACTTGCATACAGTATTTTGACAAATGTAGTCTTAAACATTATTGACATAAAATATAGTCATCAGATCTTGTGCAAATATTGACTTTAGCGGTATGTCTACATTGCAGCTAGGAACACACCTCTCAGCCTGGATAGACAGGCACTAGAGGGGCTAGAAATAGCAATGTGGATGTTGTGGCTCAGGCTCTCCAGCTTGCCTGATCCCCCCCCCCAGGCATGAGATTCCAACCTTCAGACCAAGCCACAACATCCACACTGCTACTTTTAGCATGCTAACTCAAGCTCTGCTAGTATGAATTTGTCTACCCATGCTGGGAGGCTTGTTCCCAGCTGCTGCACAGACATACTTTAAGGCCTCATCCACACTTGCGGTAGCATGTAGGGTATGTGTATCTACATGCCACAGCGAGAGACATGCTGCGTCCACACTGCAGCGTATCACTACATACATTCGCTGTGGCATTGAAAGGCTCTGGCATTCGGGAGCTGCTGGAGTCTTCTCCTGCTGCCTCTCCCCGGCCAGAGCCTTTCCCCACAGACAGAATCTTTCACTGCAGTGGGGAAAGGTTCCAGCAGAGGGAAACGACACTGCTAAAAATAGCAGTGTACACATGGGAGGCATTGCTCAGACATGTAGAGAGCCATATAGGACATATACACTAGGATTCTGGCGTGTCTGTACTCTACTTGCCTAAGCAGTACCTCACCATTTGCTCTATTTATACTCATGCTAGCGGGGCATGCAGTGTCTGTAATCTACATGCCACCATAAATGTAGACCTACCCTAAGTTAACACTGGCTATTGGAACAAAGTTGCCCACTATGAACAAAGTTCACCACTAAAGACTTAGCTGGTTTTCAGGCAAATTGAAATTAATTCATATAAAGGTACAGTGTACAGTCTAGTGTCTAGTGTCACTGGATTAGTAATTGTTTGCTGACATTGCACTTACGCCATTGAATTGACATCACATACACCATGGAAGTGGATTGCTGTTAGCAGAACAGACTGAAGTGATGTGGTCTTAACCACTTTAACCACAAGCAGTAAGCATCATAAACAGGATTATGTTCAGAACTATGCTTAAATACTAGTACATAATATACAAGTAAAGTTTATCTAAAAGGTCTTTTAGTTGTCTTTTAAAGACACACTGTTCCCTTTTTCTTTATAAATTAAATTTTAAGTGACCCTTATTTAAAATATATATATAAATACACCATCAGAATGGATGTGTCGCAGCATCACCATTGTGATGAATGGTGATTCCAATATGTAGTATCTTAGTCCCATATTGAATAAATATTTCATCTGGGTTCTCCTCTAAACTTCATTGTTCAGGGCTTGTGCGTCATTGTGTTATGCTAATAATAACTAAGTTATTTTATATTGGCCATCTGAAAGATAACTTTCACTCCACAAGCACAGAAATATTTAGCTTTTATATTTCAGAAATCTCTATATTGGTTTCTTTTGTTTGATATACTGTAGCACATTTATAGAATTTAAGTTCTATTGCTATTTTTGACCTCTGGTGGGGATTGTCACACATGCAATTAATGTTTCTTTTTCTTTCCTTTCTCTTAGCTGCAGTATTGAAGTATGAGAACAATGTTATGAATATCAGACAGTTCAACTGTTCCCCTCACCCATACTGGCTTCCAAATTTCATGGATGTTTTTACCTGGTCCTTACCATTTGTTGGAGAGAAAGGTTGGTAACTTGCTGTGCTTGTGGAAGCCACAACATGACGTGGGATTGGAGGTTAGGGTTACCCAAGCACCACTACCATTAACAGTTCCAGTGGGCTGGGTTGCATGGCTGTAAATAGCTTGGAGGTGGATCTAAGAGAGAGGCTTTTTGAGGGTGTAGTGATGAGGCTACATCTGAAGTAACACTTCAGGGAGTGCAGCCTTGACCATTCCCACATTCTGCATCTTTTATGATTTTTGCTTTTTTCAGAGCAGAGTAATAACAGCTGTGCCATGATCAAAGTGCTCTGGAAATAGGTTTGCATTTCAGTTGGAGATAAAAGTCATGGATTCACTTCAATTTATTTGATGAACTCTTTGGGCATTGTGATATTGCCATTTGCTGGTTGGAGAAGACCACACCAGCTGTGTCACTGTTATATATATACTTCACCAGCTGGCCTCTAACCTGCTGATGCAGTCATGCATTTCTCCCTTGAGCAGTAAATTCAGATCATGTCACATTGGTACCCACTGTGCTCTTCTCTTTCACTTGGTTTTCTGCGGGGGCGGAGAACCCCTGAAATAGACGACATCTGACTAAGCTGTCCCAGCCCTGAAACGGCCATTAGTTTTGTGCCTTACCATACTACAGAAATGTCATTGTTGGACAATGACATAGGGGCTTTGTGACCACATTAAGCTGTGACTGGCAAGTACACAACTGGAGGCTAGACCGCTTTGGTCCCAAACATGTAGTATGAGTATTTAAAACCTAGCAGTTCATCTGACTTAAAACTAGAGAGCTATGAAACTTGCTTTGATCCTTGCAATGTGATACAATGTGTAGCTGCAACAGCAGTTACTGCCAGAAAGTTAAAATGAACTCTTACAAGCTGCTTGGAATAGTACTATTTTATCTTAATAGGCAACTGAAAATGCAGCCTGCTGTGGCTTTACTTACAGTCATGATCAGCTCAGTTTTCAGTTACTCATTTATACTCTAAACAGTGGCTCTTTGAAAGAGTGGTTGAGGTAAAGCCAATAGTGGGATGCCCAAGGCCAGTGTGAACAAGACAGGCAATGCTGAGGGCAGTCTTCATTGACACTGTAGGGTGTGCTAGCAAGGCATTTGTTGTCTCCATGTGTGTTTCCACTGATAGAGGAAGTTCTGTAGTCCTTGCTGATGTGACTTTTTCAGGCTTTTTAAAAGACAATAAAATTAATTCATTTTGCTAAGCCATAAATATGGCCAATCCTAGTTTTCAGGCAAATCATGCTTTCTGGCTCACGTGTTAGACCTTTGTTGCATATTCTGCACGTGGTCCCCCAGAAAACTCCTACAGACCGTAAGGAACTATTTGGGGCGGGAATGCGGAACATATAGTAAAGATCCACATTGAGCATCTGATCACAGGATTTCTCCTTTTCTTCCTGTTTTCTCTCCCCTATTTTCCATGTCCCACTCCATGCTCAAGTCCTCAGTGATACTTCTGATACTTTGACTGAAAATCCAAAATGGGTATTAGAGGAATCTAGCAAAATAAAGCTGTTGACCATATGTTTTTGTGCTCTACATAGGGTTTTTTTTATTTCTTTAATAGATTTTTTCCCCCCCTCAAAGGCCAACCAAGGTAGGAAGCTGTATATGTTACACAGTGTTAGTTACACCAGTCCTTGTCACTGTGGAAGTGTTTCCACTAATACTTCAAGTGAAAAAGATAAATGCCTGACTAATTTATGAACAATAGAGTTCTGTTCATCCTTTTAATGTGTCAAACCACTGTGGCTATCACAGAAGAGAATTTTTAGTAACCACCCGATTTGAAATTAAATCTCCAACCTTTATAGCTAATGCAAGTCCAGACATGCCTGGTAACACTTTTAATGATGCTTAATACATGTAGATGTAGTGGAGTTTTTCACTTGTCTATCTGCTAATGATTTGACATTTTTACGTAGTAACCCAGTCTTTTCTAGAATTCTAAATCCCATCTCCTGGCATGAGTTTTGGCTGTTTTTGCACTGAACACTCTCTGGTCAGTCTTTCACTGCCACTGGGTCTGCAATGGGCTAAGAGTGGTTTAGGAACAGCTTGAAGCAGACTGCTTGGAGTGCAAGTTACAAAATAAAGAAATTAGAAATATCTTTCAGCAATAATGAAATACCTACAGTAAGTCCTGACCTTAAAGATACTGTCAATATACATTAGCCATAGAACGTTAGGCTTTGTTAAAATAAAATAAATATTAAAAAACATTAATATGAACAGGATCATTTTCATGATCTATTTTATTATTTATTCAGTACGGATATCTTAGTTGCTTATAAAACCTCCAGGTCTGGGAATCCCAAACTACAGCATTTTACCCTAGACCAGTCTAGTTTCATTGTCCAACCTGAGTGAAAAGACAAAACTAAAACTCCATGACCAAGGAAAATTTAAAGCAGGATTTTAAAATTATTTTGTTTTGTTGTAATCTAGGTTGCTGCTAGTGACTCAGAGAGAACACGCTTTTTTTTTTTTTTTTAAATATAAGGGTCTTATTATTGCAGTGTGCCTTTAAATTTGACCAGTTTTTACCAGGAAACCATATCAACAACCCCTTATTAACCACATGAGATCTTTGGACCCAAGTTTATATTACTACAAATATAATATAAGGTGCACACAGTTTAAAAATTGGATGAGGTGCTATTTGTTTGCTTATATTCATTAACACTACTACGCTACAGCCTGCTCTCAGACTGATGAGGAAAACTCACCATTCATGTTTCTCATTTGTTTTTCCTCTCCAGTGACAGAGATGCTGGTAAATGTGCTGAACATCTGCTCAGATGATGAATTAGGGTCAGAGGAAGATGGTTTTGATGGTAAGAGCTTTCTGCCCTCCATTGAGATTGTTCGTTGGTTTGTTTTGCTTTGAAATTATTTGTAAGTCTCAGTTACTAACGTTAGGGATAGTATCCTGGTTTTCTGGATCTCATTTAAGTTCTTTCATGCTGCTGAAAACAACAGTTTGTGCTAGACGTCAATAGATTTGCATAATGCATGGTTTGGAGAGAATTTATTAAACTCTCCCCTTTGCCTACTTCCCACCCAAGCCAAAAGAAAAAAAGTTACTTGTCCTAGTTTTAAATAAAGAAAATAATACTTTGACTCCAAGTTTTGCTGAATATAAGGGGCCAGGTAGTGCTATTGATTTTTAAGCAGAGCTACCCAGTGCTTCCAATGGGGAGTTTTACTTAGAATCAATGGCCTATATGGCCTAGAGTGACTTTCTGCTGCTTCTGGAATGCTAGATACTGCAGATTTGGGGGGATGGTACCCAGGACTGCAGAAACCTCTCCTTTGGATCCTTGAGTCATTAGAAAACAATTTTAACAGTCACTGGCTTAGGAAGGTTGTTAATTGCAAACACAGATATAAAAGGGACATGTTGCTGACCCATTCTTTCTGCACAGAAGAGAGGAAAATCTCCATTAGTGCTCCAGAGAATTGATACTATATGATGATGAGTGACCTCAGATCCCATTGACTACATTGTAAAAGGCGCTCAGTGCCTTTGGGATTTGGTCCCATGGAAGTAAATTAATTTATTCTATTATCCAGTGTTTCCTGTTAGAATTAGAGCATGGTAAGTGAATACTCACATTATATTAATAATCCCGTAGAGAGCAGTCTTTGTCTGCAAGCAAACCTGTACTGTACTTCTTTTTATCTTCAAACTAGTGCTCCATGATTCCTTGATCTCTTAAAAAAAACACTTAGGCACTAAAGAGAGAGGTGTGGGGGGGGGGACATTAAAACTTGAGGGAAAGAAAGAAAGAAAATCAGAACACAAAGTATGAAAAATATATCACTACAGAACGTAAACTAAAAGGAATTTGGTAATAGGTTTCTGGAGAAGAGCAAAAAAAGAGGAGGGGTGAAAAGTTTATCAATAAATAAGGTTGAAACAAACATTTCATGAATTTAACAGTTCTCAGTTAAAATGGCATCTTTTTAAAAACCTCTGTTTTTCTTACATGAAGAGAATATGCCATTGACTTCTACAATTCACAAACTGCAAAGGAAGGGGAAAATAATTAGTTTGTGTCCTCTCTTTTCTGAAAGTTGTTTTGCCATTGAAGCCAATGGAAATTCCACTGGTGGAACAGCTACACAATTGGGACTTTAATAGTTCTCCTTGAGGATGAGGCAGAGAGAGTGCTTCTATTTAAACTGGTAATCAGTGCAGAGAAGAAACACCTGTTTGACTATTTTACTTGATATCTTTCGCTTGTGAAATGTAAATAGCCAGCTATTTTGCAGTTAAAACATTGTGTGATGATGTATGAAGAACTACAGATATACCACATATAAATATAGTAGTGGGAGAGCCGTGTTCTTGTAGGTCCCGGTTCAGGAAAGCACATAAGCACATATCTAAGTCCCATTGACTTGGGCACCAAAGACAAAACCTTTCAGGGTGGGATTTTCAAAAACACTTAGCATTGGCCTAACTCTGCTTCTGTCAAGTCAATGGTCCAACTCCAACTGACTTTAACGAGAACAGCGATAGACCAATGTGAGAGCTTTTGAAAATTTCAGCCTAGATGTTTAAAAGTGTCTATGCAAAAGTTACTACTTAGCAGAAAGAGACCAAGATGATGGCCACAAGTACAGTGGAGAGACTTCATAGGCCTTTCAATGCAAGTACTTTTGTGACCTAAAATTCTACCATGCTTATAAAATGAATTCACTGTAGAAGTAAAAATGCTCTATGTTCACTGTTTCTTTTACATTACTTGGTGTTTCAGTGGGAATGTGAGGCATCTGTTTTGCAGAGAGAGATATCATGCCAGCCTTCCCGTTTTAAGCTATTTCACTGCAGCATTGGTGTCTAATCAGGGAAAGCAAACTGGAAGTCTTTTGGCTTGCAGATGTGTATATTAAATTATTTTCTGCATTCATATTAAGTTTCCAAATAGGAGCAATTAAATACTTCCCACTTCTATAGGTTTTTAAGTTATTGTCTAAATCTACTGAGGATTATTCTTTCTGTTTTTCTTTCTATTGCCATAGTCCCTCTGAGCCAACAGAAATATTAGAATAATTCTGTCCCTATCAAATACTATGTCATATCCAAAACATTCACAGGAAGAAGGTATAGATGAGACTAAAACACAGGTTAGCTCATGTCTGTTTGACATTGTTATCCATTCCTAGTTGTAAAATGCAAACTATGGCCCTGATCCTGCAATCTACTCCACTTGGGTATAGCCTTATGCCTGTGCAAAGCCCCAGTGAAGGCACTGGAGCTTTTTGTAGGTATAGGGAGTTTGCCTGTGTGGAGTGGCTTGCAGGATCAGGGCTTAAGTGTGCATTTGTGTGGGGTTTGTTTATTATTTATTTATTTATTTATTTATGTAATAATAATTTCACAATGCATTCTGAATGATTTCTACTGCATTGTGACCTGTCTTTACATCTGAAATATCTTGAGTTCCATCACTAGGAAAGGCTGTACCCTAGCTTCTAGGGCAATATGAGGGGTATTTTCCTTTCATTTGTGTCCTTGATGTAAGCTGATGATTATTTTAGCCCCTTGTGTCTACACTTTTGTAGGGTCTTTGCATTCATTCCCTTGAATGAATATGTTCTGTTTGTTCCTTCCTTCATCTACTGTTCAGCCTCCTAAAAGAATTGTACCTTGGAAAAGAATGCCTGATAGTTAAAATAACACATGCATTTTGGTTTATGGAATAGTTTTCTTTAACATGACTACTTCAGAATTCTTTTGCACCATCTGTAGTTTCCAGAGCCTACTACTGCCATATTTCCAGGGCTTCATGCTGATTTTGTTCCTCTCCATTTGATCTATACAAGCACTATCCCTGGTTCCCACATAATTGACGTGAGAACCACAGAGGCTATGCAGTGTTTTTCTTTGCATTTCCTCGTTGACTTTCGTTATGTGCATTGAGAGCCAAAAGCACTGAGCAGGAGGAAGGAGAATGATCTATCATAATATTTGAGCTCTCAGCATCCACTAGTTCTCCTTTCTTACCTTCTATCCCTCTACCTCTCGCACATCACCAGCCCCTTCCAAAATTAAAGCACCAAACCCACCCAACTTGACTGCATGCTGTTCTTGTGAATCAGCAACAGTGACCTGGGTCATGCATGTTCCAGTCTGCCATCAGAGTATGTTGATGTGAAATAGCACGCAGTAAATTTAATTTGCTTAAAGGAGATATTTATCCGGTCCTGATCCTCATTCACTATAGGCAGTGTCTATTAATGGGCGGGGGGGTCCTAAATAACATTTTTAATGCCCTTCCAAAATGCTTGTGTTCCATTGGCTGGTTGCATTGGCTTTTTAATTTTATCTGCTTTAAAGAGACAGAAAAGTTAAATCTATAATATAGCAAACTTGGATAGTTTTCCCTTGCCATCCTATTTTTCCCCTTCTTTCCTGCTTGTCATGGTAGTTGGTATGTAACCTGTTACATCAAAGAATGTCTTGGGTGAATGCTAACTAGTGTGTTGTATGGTTTGAACATCATACATATCACCTAGCAACGGGAGTACTTCTGACTAACCAGCATACATCCAGAGTACCATCATATTTTAATTAGCAGCATTTCTGGCCTAACACATTTGATTGAAATAATTAAAAACCTTATGAGCTACTAATTAAAGTGATGCAATAATAGAATAGACAACTTGACACAAACGTACTGCTTGCTTTGTGTGCTGCACTCTCATGATCTGTCACAAAGAGGTTTCTTAATTACCTGGCTTAATTTTCATGTCACAAAGCACCTTCAATGTTGTAGCTCAGGTTTAAAATCCTGCCACTGAAAAAGCGGCAGTCATAATTTTAAGTGCTGCATTTAGTCACCAGTTGGGAGCTGTGGGGCTTGGTGAATAAAGCAGTATACCTCAAGACTAAACTGAGTTATTAAGCGAAATGCAGTTTTGGTGATCAAACTTCCATTCCACTGTGGACAGTAATCTATGAAACATTCCCACTGGACACTGATCAACACAGTGATCGTTATTTGGGGGCAGACTCAGAAGTGAGCTGACATGAAGACTGAATTACCTTTAGGAGAAGCCACTGTCTTATATCACAGCTAAACCTATTATTAGTAAGACAGTGTATATTACTAGCTGCACATATAGTAGTCTCAGCATCACAAGTCAATCAGTCCCTTAATTGTAACAAAGGACAATTTTTTCCCCATAAAACCAAATGAGAAAACAATAGATATTGCATAATAATCTCCTTGGGTAAGTGGGAAAGGAGAATTTTATGTATTTGTTTTCATTTCTGGAAGAATACTCATTGGAGGAATACTGAGATTTTCACACCTCTTCCTGACAACGTTGATGCTATCCCTACGGGACTATTTAGCAGTGGTGTGTAGAGACCAGTTCCTAACCTATGTGACAAATGAGTGCTCCAGTGGAAATGATGTGCCTGGACCCTGATGGCTGCAACTAAATTGCATTAAAAATGAGCTGTTTTTTATTAAAAATATTTGCATCCATAATATTTGCTTCTATTTGATTACTATAAATTGCTTAGTGCGAAATCCTCTGGTCTGATCATACTGGGAAATGCGTAAATGCAGCATGCATCATTAACTTTGGTGGAGGTAGCACAGGCACATCTCCCATGCTGATCAAAGCCGATGGCTCACGAGGGTGATATCAGCTTTGCTTTCACCCTGACATTTCAGAAACAGGGCAGTTGGTGACTCATATTTTAATACTCCCTGAACTGCCTTTAGCCTTTGGGGTGTGCATGCATTTCTGATATAGACTGGAGGTATCTCCTCTCAGTACTTGGGGAGAAGAGATCTCAGCATGGTATACAGTATTACTGGGATGGTTTATGTGGCTTTCCCAGAAGTGGCATCTCCAGCCTATTCAGCCTGATGAGAATATCAAATCAGCAGGTGCATTATAGGAGGATTTAAAAAGTGACTATTGCATGTATGGATGGCAGGTTCAAAATTTAGGATTAGTTTCTGATTGTCTAGCTGCATTTTAGTTCACTGCACAATTTACTAACATTAAATTCAGATTAAGCAGAACAGTATTTCTTTTCTTCTCATCATTAAGTTCTGTTTCTTTCTTTTTGGCTGTTCCCTACCTAATTTGTTTCTTTTCTGTTTTTCAGACTTTACATAAATATTGCTTTTCCATTGATGTTGTCAAATGTTCTTTATTATTTTTTTTTATTCTCCAAACTTCACTGATCCGTTTCTTCCCCCTCCCCCTGGAATTTCATAAGAAGATCCTATTTATGCCCAGAAGAAAGGTATTAAATTAGTTAGAAGGGCTTACATTTAATTAATTTTTATATTATTTTCCTAGTGCTAAATACAGTTTTTAAATTATTGGGATTTTCTATAACATCAAGAAGGACTTAATTGGTTTTTTTTCACTCAGTAGCATTATCCATCCATTTAGCCCTGCACTCACAGAATATTTTAAGAGACTGTACTGATATTTCCTTGCACTGTTTCTAAGTCTGAAGGTATAAATCACATATCCAGGCAAAGTAAAATATCATAGGTGTCAAACAAGCTGCCTATGCAGATTGCTGTTCACTATATCAGGAGCAATAGCTGCTTACAAAATAATATTCAAAATGTTTGAATAAAAAAAACAGATTTTAACTTTGGCTGTGTTCCTGTCCCCCTTTATGCAAATACTCTAGCAAATTAATTTTCTGGCAGGAATGTCTAAAGAACAAGTACATTTTAAGTGATATTAGAGAACGTATGTAAAGGGTGAAATTCACCTCTGCAGATGGCCAACTTGCAGTCTATGAACCATTTAATTCCCACTTAAGCATGGATTTAAGTCCATCTGAAGTAACACACAGGTTTTGGTGTATCCCTTTTTACAGGGGTGAAGTTGGAACTCATAAACCAAAGTATTTACACCGGAAACTTGATTCTAAGAGTTGTTTTTATAATCAGGGAATAGAAATAATACCATGTGACCTATGTGTCCAATCAAAATTAACAAAACAATCTCAAGTCGTGACTATCCTATACTCAAAATTGCTCTTAAATAAGCTACAGACACGAGTTATTCACAGAAGGTATTTGGCAAATAATTTTGAATGGCAAATAAAAATTCAAAAACATAAATTACTTGTAGGCAATTTGCAAACAGAAAAAGATACATTTTAAAACTATTTGCTCGCCTTTACTATTCATTAGAAGGTGCGATTGAGTCAGAAAGTTCTCAGAATTAATATTTTTAACAGTATATTATGTGCGTGCTATCAAATTGACTTTATTTTACTCCGAGCCTATTATCTGGTTAAGTACATTTTATACTTATTTTTATTTTTACAGATAAGATTATTTCTTGCTGTTTTTTCTAGTTCTGAAAAGTAGTTGTTTTGTAAATTGAATTTTAAACAGTGATTGAAGAAATAAATGTACTTTTAAAATCAAGTAGTGTGGGTTTGTAACACAAAAGAAAAGGGATGCTCTCAGGTGATTAGAGGTCTAAAGACAAACAGAGTAGGTGGAGGCTGTTTCTTAAAAAAGAAAGAAAGAGAAAGAAAAAGAAAAAGGAATAAAAACTGTCTTTCTTTCTTGAGAATTCAATTCTAGTTGAAGAAAACTGAGATTACATAGTAGTTCAAGTAGAAATAAGCCCTTGTAATCCCTGAAGAAGAGAAATTGACTACTGTTAAATTGTCATTTAAATCTTCCATTTAACTATTTCTAATATTAGGTGATCCTTGTTTCATGGTGATGACTTTTAACCCACACTTCCTTATTGTTTAGAATGATTCACTAACACTTAACAGAACAAAAGGTAGTCTTTTATTGGAAAGACCGTTCTAAAACATTTGTCTTCATTTTACATTTTAAGATACAGACTTGTGATTTCAGGACAGGTGAAATAGTTACTCTGTTTTATTAAAAATACCTGGAAACAATGGTATGTTTAATAGATGTCCCAAAACAGTAAAAGACAAAATGTTCATGATTGATGATGAGGCTCAGGAGCTGTACATAAAAGCATTCCTGTGCTTGTTCATACAGTTACAACACATGAGCACACAAATGGTGGTAACTGAAAACATGTATTTGGTTGGGTGCATAACTTGCACATGTATTTTCCTGAATGGCTGTGAAATTATATGCACCAATCAGAATGATGTTTTGTGTGTGGAGCCCATGCCTACATTTTTGAAAATGTGCAGTATTTGGGGTAAAAGGTTAATTTCCACCTACTGCATGACCTGTTGCTGTGTCAATCACACAGTTTGTCTGTTACTACATAGTACAGTTCTTGAGGTCATGGCATTTTCTTTAATGAAGGATGAAAGAGTTGGGCTTATTTCTGGTTCTGAAAGCTTTGAGCTATTGTTCATAGGAGCACAGAAAATAAAATAGACTAGCACAAGTATGGGGAAAAAATTGTAGACTCTTGTCACAATTTCTAACACATCTAAATAACTGTCCTGCCACCAAGACATCTTGTTAATACTAGTGAGTACCATCTTATAAAACTTTGTGTTTTCAGTTGTACTCTTAGTCCATCCTGAGTTTAGCTGCAATTGAGAAATTGGCAGTAGCTTATTAAACAAGATAGGCAACTGAGCTGGGTTGTATAACAACTGCATTGCCATCAACTGAAATGTGTGGAAAACTCACAGATTGGGAGAATTATCTCACTGCAGGCTCTGTAAAGCGCTCAGCAAATCTTCTATGTAGTTTTATCAAAATTCTCCAGTTCTCTATAGGATACTTACAACTACACAGGGAGAGTGTGAAATCCTGGTCTTAATGGGAGTTTTGTCATTGGCTTCAGTGATGTCAGGATTTCACCTTGAATGCTTTTAGCTGTAGTCACTGTATATGCTCCAACTGTAGAGAAGCAAGATACATGTTAGAGGCTAGGGGCGCATTGCTTTTTGCTGGGCTTCCATCTATCATACCCGTTGCCACAGTATCTATCTGAGCACCTTACTCATCTACAAGTGATTGCAAGAAGTTCTCTGGGTCTGTTTGCCTTCTCCCACCTAACTGCATTATTTCCTCCCCTCACCACCACTGTTCTGGCATCTGTGAAGGAAATAGTTGGGTGGTTAAAGCATTGATAGGTATTTCATTAATTTAATGTGAATTGTAAATAGGAATTTTCATTTAATTTTCCTATTGAATTCTGGGACTGAAAGATCTGCATTTATGGAGTATTTTTCTTTTTGCATTCGGAGCTTGGACAGCTAAGACTTCGGTTTACATAGAAGTTGTCTGTTTCTTGGACATTCAGCAAGTTCCATTTTTCTTTCACTCAGAGCTCTATAGGAGTGCACTCCTAAGATGATGATGATCATTTGAAGATCTGGTACTTTTTTATAATGTGGGCTTTTATAAACTGGAGGTAATTTTTTTTTAAGATATCAGAATTTTGTTTGCCTGACGCAAGTGGTTATTTTCCTTGGAAGTGTATACGGTATTTGTGCTTTGTGGTAATGCTGAATTGTAACTAATTCAGTGTGCAAGACTTCCATAAATAATGTCACTAATTAATGTAGCGTTAAGGTTGACTACATTGGCTCATGTCAGTCCAGAATGTCAAATGCACCTGTACATAAGCCTCTAAAAATCTGGAACTATAGAGATAAGATAATGGTCCCATGGGACCACACTGCTACTGCCACACAACTTTAACTCTGCCCTCTGCAATCAGCAATAGGCACCCTGTGACAAAATCTGGCATTTTCTGTGTTGGGCAGTGTTATTCTGTGTTGTATCCAACAACATTATTCCTCTCCATACTTTCCTACTGACGCTTGCTGTGTTAGCTGTAGCTGGATTGATCCAGAAATAAGTTGCAGCAGGTTGCCGGAGCTCTGAGAAAAGGTGCAGCTACAGCTAGAGGAAATAAGGATCCCGTTTTCTGGGTGGTGATATGCAGGAAGCCAAAGTCGATGATCGCAATGGCCTCTCTTTGGTCTAAAATCTAACAATGAATAAAAGAGTCATAAAAATATCTGTGGAGTTTTAAGGCTATTAGAGTGGCTGCCACAGTCACCTCCAGAAACTGATGTTCCACTAGGTATGTCAAGACGACATGGGACTATGAGTGTTTCATCCCACGTCTGTGCTCTCTTACGTATTGTCAGTGCTCAGCAGAACCCTTCTTCTACAATGACATTCACACAGTGCCATGCGCCCTATCTTCCCTCTGCTGTGCAATTGCCCTGAGGATTTCTAGCTGTCTGGTGGTACACATGACACTGTGCCAAAGGCTCAGGACTATCCAAAGATGCTGTCTCAAAGGCAATCCCTAAGACAAAGATGAATAGGTATTAGCACCAGGCAAGTCTTTGGTGGTTTGATTGGACCAGGCAAAGTGGTTGAAAATAGGTTGTACCGAATCTTAATCTTTATCCTAGTCAAGACAAGGCTCAGTGGTTTGAGCATTGGCCTGCTAAACCCAGGGTTGTGAGTTCAATCCTTGAGGGGGCCACTTAGGGATCTGGGGCAAAATCAGTACTTGGTCCTGCTAGTGAAGGCAGGGGGCTGGACTCGATAACCTTTCAAGGTCCCTTCCAGTTCTAGGAGATGGGATATCTCCATTAATTTAAAAAAAAAATTTAAGGCCTGAGAGTTTTCCCCACACTATGCCTGTATATGTTTCACACTGTCCTCCAAATATTTGGGATGGGTACAGTTATATGATCTCCCCCAGGGACTCATTGGGGCATTGCTGAAAGGGGGCAGAATGCCGTGTGGGTGTGCTGATGTAGGAAACGTTGCCTTAATCCTGTATCTCCCAGTTTTGGAGGTTTACGTTTGTTTTACCTTAACTACTTCATGAGGTCATCAGAGTTTTAAATGTAGGTGCACTCAGCTTCTGGAACAGTACATGGCATTGGCGGTCAACCTCTGTTTTAATGACATTTTGGGGCAGTGAATTTCCCTTGTCTTTTGAGGAAGTAGTGGTAGTGTGGGGGACATAACTGAGTGGCATCTGTATGTGGGGGACAGAAGGGAGAAGGTCTTCCTGGGAACACCTCACCACCACTCAGCTATTAGTTCTGTCCTCCTGGCTGTGCCATGTCCCTACTGGAGCTGGAGGGGTCATGTGGAGGGGAGGGAAAGTGGTAACCAAAGGGCTATAGAGCACATCTGCCAGGTGGAGATACCATGGAAGACAGGAGGGTAGCCCCAGATTTCTTAATTTACTTCATGGGCTAGTGTAGGGGGACAGGAGTTTGCACAACCCACTGCAACATAGCTGTGAATTGCCCCATTCATCTCAATACATGCTCGCTTCCCCCATCTTCAAAAATCTACCCCAGCCTCTGGTGTGAAATATAAATTTTAAGACCAGCTCCCTAAGCATGTGGTTTTCAGGGCAATTAGAATATTAACATCAGATCTTTTGAGTGCAGTTGTAGTTGAGGAACTCCTTAATCAATGACACCAAATTTGAATCACATAGCATACCCGTACCCTTGTTGTGGTATTACCAGTGTTCAAGATAATCTCACTGTGTGCGTGGATTTTAGAGTACTTTGAAAATCAAAAGAAGTCCATTCTGTGGAGGCTTTGTCTTGGGAACCTTTTGATCAAATAACCCCAAATTTGTATTGCAAGTTCTCTTCCAGCCTCGATTTTAGCATGCCAATTTTAAGGCAATATACCTCTGCATGTAGATTTTAGAGCACTTTGCAAATTATGTAGCGCTCATGGGATGGGGGAGTGAAGAGGAAGCAAATGGCTGCATTTCTGGAACCCTTGATCAAGTGACTCTCAATTTGCACTACAATAGCTACATTAATTCCTGTTGCTACATACGAGTTTTCAAGACAATCTCTGTACGTATGGAAATTTTAGAGCAATTTAAATATTAAAATCAGCTCATTATGGGAGGGGGCTGTGTCTCAGGTACCACTTGATTAAATGACCTCAAAGATGCACCACTAACTCTAACCCTGGCCCAGTGGAGGTACCATAATTATCAAAAGAACGTTACTATGCATGTGGATTTCAGAACACTCTAAAATATTGACTCTTAAAGAGAAAGCGCTGTTCTTGGGGCAAAACTTCCAAAGAAGCTCTTTAGCAGCTACTAACTAACCCAAAGCAAAATTCAGGCAAAAAGTCGTAATGTGTCCAGCAGACATTCTCAGAAATTTGCCAAGGGCAGGACTCAAATACATATTCCTTGGGGTCTGCGACTACAGCCTGTTGCCTTCAGCTACCAAGTGACTCCGACATGAGGGCCCCTGTACACACATTTGTCCACCTTGGAGCAGCAGTCCTGCAGAGTCTTCACAGATCATTCGGTGTAGCACATCGCCCAGGCTCGTGTCAGTTTCTAGAGCTATCTTCAACACCTAGTAACTTCTAAAAAGTTGCTTCCTCGATGTGGCACTTGATGCTAGCTGAGATCAGACCTAATAGGGTGGTATCAGGTGATGTGGACCAGTACAGTAGTTTGAACCACAGGTGTGAGCAAAAAAAAGAAAAAGTTAACTGGAAATTATACTGTCATATTTTTTTTTAGGGGCACTGTATCTCAGGATCCCTTTGCTCAAATTACCCCAAATTTGTACTACTAACCCTAACCTGGCCCCAATGAGAAGCAGCTATTTTCAAGGAAACCTCAATACATATATGGATGTTAGAGCAGTTAGAGAAATCTGCTGTTAAATGGCAAGCTCATTTCAACCTTAACTATAGTGGTGCTGCCAGCACACTTAAATGAGACCTGAACATATTTGCACACTCAGACCTTCCTTCCTTCACCTTGGGTGGTCTGTTGTTGTGGCTTGGTGACCTTTCCCTTCCCCACCAACATGCCTTTAGGTGTAAGCAGCTGGTCTGCTCCCCTCAGTCAACTGCTTCAGGATGTGGGTGCAACGTTGGAGGAGTGGGGAAGGAGAAGGGCAATGAATGCAGACCGGCTTTCCTTCCCCCATTCTTCATCAGTAGGCCCCAAAAGGCTCAACCTGTATCCCTCATGTCTGTTCATAAAGTGCGCTTATAGAAGAAATCATCTGTTCCACCCCAGCTTGCAGTGGATTGTTTGTGTAGACAAGCCCTTAATGTAATATGCTCTAATATGTAACAATGTAATGAGGCTGCTCCATCTCAGTACTTCCTGGTATTGTGAGAGCATATAGGTTCTGGCAACAGGATTTGGAGTACCAGAAAATATTCTGTAGCAGCATATTAGATGCATATTAGATGCTATAGCAATGAAGGAAAGAGAATAGAGAGTGAATGAGTTATAGATGTCCAAAAGCAAAGGAAAGGACTTTATCCCAGGGACAGAGGCCACAAATTGAAATATGTGCTAATGCCTAATATTATATGATATATTTTGCTATGTCTAATGAAGCTGAGCCATAATTACGAATTGTCTATTATTTTCATTTGAAGTGGCAAGATTAAGAATTACATTTAAGCTGTGTCATTTTTGTTAACTGTTTCTAAATAAAACCTTGAAGATATTTCAGGGTACAGATACTGTTATTAATTCAATGCTGTTTTTAGCACCTTGATTGACTCGTTTTTCAGGACCTTGTTTTTACCATGATTTGGTGAGGTTCCCAACTTTTGAAGCACAAAATGAATTTACAGGGGTGAGAACCAAGCTGCTTTAATGGGTAGCAGGAAAATAATCACATACATTTATCAGGGGACTTATACTATGATGGCTGGAATGTCCAGAAGTGATGGAAACATTTTCAACTGTAAATTACCAAAATCGGGATTTTAAACTTCCCTTACAGAGATGGCTCTTTAGTTTGGCAAACTGCGCTAAGATAGAGCCAATTACTATCAATATACTGTGACATGCGTCAGGTTTGTAAAAGACTTGTGTTCAAAATACAAAGTGGTGATATAGTGCTTATAAGTTACTACCTTTTATTTTAATGGGTTTTTTTTTACATAGGAGCAACAGCTGCAGCTCGAAAGGAGGTTATTAGGAACAAGATCCGAGCAATAGGAAAAATGGCCAGAGTGTTCTCTGTCCTAAGGTAGGACTTCTTTTTTTAAGTTGCCAGAACGCTGTGTCGTTGCCCAGTTAGTAACTTTTTGATGCTTCAGCATGCCAATCAAACAAGATGCATTGAGCCCTTTTGCAAAGCGCTATCCCGCGTTATCTGTGAACAGTCAATTGCTAATATTCTGAAATACCAAGTTCCTTCTGCAGCACTTCTGTTAAACTTCCTTTAAAATTCTCAACATCCAGAGTTTTTTATTAAGAACCTTTCTCTACAAGTGTACAGTTCACTCTGTTAGCCACTCGGCTATGAGAGTTCAATGCGGAGAGAGTATGCGAGGCATAACACATGTCTCATTAAAGAGGAAGCCTCCTGTCACACATTGTCACCCATTTCAGTTGCTGCTACTGTGAATATGTTTAAAGATGAAAGCATCAGGTTCATTTAACTAAAACTCCAGGAAATGAGCACAAACAATAGCAACTTGTTACCCTTGATCTCCACTGCTCCAATAACACATGAGCAGGAGGAACTAATTGCTGCCTAATGTTTAGAACTTTCTAGCTGACGTTTCTAAGTAGAATAGAAAACATACAGTACAGTGCTATTCTTACAGCTCTTTCTGGAAAACTCATTTTCTTCCTCTCAGCAGAAGGAATTTTTCCTCGTGCAATTCTGCAATTCTTTTATAGCTATTGCAATTAATGCAAAATGTTTGTTTTTTCAAGTGTGTTTCTTAATGTCATTTGATGTGATATTTTTTTTCAAGTAAGGGGTATGATTGGCAAAAAAACAAATATTTGAAGGCTACGCTCAAGATTACAGATGAAGTTAACTGGAATCACTTGATTGTGTCCTGCAATTTACAATGAGTGGGCAGTGTGGGCACAGCTGGTGGCCCACATGTTGCAGACTTCAGAATCAGGGTCTTAAATAGCATATTGAGACAGAGGACTTTGTACCATAACCTCCAAGAGTAGACTCTGTGGCACCCAGCTTATGTTTCTGAGCATCTTTTATCGTGGAAAAGGCTTAATAAAAGTCTAGACTAAAACCTACAAAAGAGTTTGATATTGGATGCTCATCTGATTTATTTGGTGTTTAATAATACACTAACAATTTATACTACATGGTACAGACTTCAAGAGTAACTAATGGTGCTTAGTTGGAGGTGGTTCAATTCTTGTGCACCTAGTCTGACCCCTTAAAGACGTCTGATTTTCACAGTTTCAATGCTTTCTGAAAAACAGCCTCCTTTTAAATACTGTATTTCAATTAGGGCAAAATTTGAAGCATGCTTGAAAATCCTGGCCTTACGTGTACAACATCTTTCATCACAAAGATTCCAAATTACTTTAAAAGAAGTATATCCACAAGAGATTTCATAGAATCATAGAAGATTAGGGTTGGAAGAGACGTCAGGAGGTCATCTGTTCCAACCCCCTGTTCAAAGCAAGACCAACCTTCATTTCTATTGCCTTCTGCATCAGAGATAGTTGCATTTCTGTATCTCTGGAAGATCACAGCACACTGCATAATGGTACAGAAGGATGGGGAATTGTGGTACCTGATTCTTCAAGCTGTTGAGCATGCTGAAGTTAGTGAATATTGATGGCACTCAGCTCCTTGCAGGAGCAATTCAGTGCTTTTCAGGTCTGGACCTTTAATATCCATAAAGAGCAGACACAACTTTGGTATTGAGGACTATGCCTTTAAGGGCTGAGCTTCCTAGACAGAGAATCTGGGTGGGGCACTATGAAGCTCTTGTTATCCACAGCCAATTAGAACCAGAGTCATAATAAAGCAGATCTGTTGTTAAGCACCTTAAGCACTGAGGGCTAGGTTATCAGCTAACATTTTTAGGCATGTAGAAAACCACTGTAATCCACAAAACCTGAGTTAGGTGCTTAGGCTCCCTATACAATGGTTAGCGAGAGGTAGGTCTTTCAGAATATCACAAAAACCAGTATGCTGGGCAGCTCTCTGTCTCAGCTGGCATGGGCGATGCCAAGAAGAACAATGTGTCCTAAGCCCTGCCCTTCTCAGGGAGATGAGTACCTAAGTCTGAGCTGCAGGAGGTGCCTCCTTCTGCTTGGGATTCTTGGCGGAGAGGGAAGAGGAGGAGGACAAAGACGATTTCCCTCATAACCTTTAGCCCTGAGGTTAGGGTACTCACTTGGGATATGGGAGACCGCCCAGTTCAAGCTCCCCCCTCCAGGTGAGGGGGTAAAGATTTTGGAGCAGCCCAAACCACTGGGCTTTAGGGTATTCTGATTTGGGGCTTCCTCAGACTCTCCTGTTGAAGCTGTTCCACTGCGGATAAATAATTTTAAAAGTCATTGGAGCGAGGGGGACTGGATCCTGGTCTCCCACCTCCCAGGTGAGTTCTCCAGCCCCCAGGCTACAGAGTCATTCTCATGCTTGCACATACGTGTGCTCTCTCTCTCCCCCAAACACTCTTTCATTATTTACAGTGGAGCAGTTAGAGATATCAGAATACCCTATAGAGCAGTGATTAGGGCACTCCACCTGAGAGGTGGCAGATCCCCGTTCAACTACCTTCTCCCCTTCATTCAGAGAAAGGACTTGAACCGAAGGTCTCCTGCATCCCAGGTGAGTACCCTAACCACTGGGCTAAAAAGTTATGAGGAATGTCCTCTTAATCCCCCTGGCACCACTTCCTTCTACCAGCCATTTTTGAGTGAGCTCACCTGCAGGGGCCCGATCCAGTAAGCAAACTCAGAGCACACTTACTGGATCAGGCCCCACAGGCAAGTTAGGCAGAGGAATGCCCCTATTTCCCCAATCCATGAATCGCACTGGGGTTTAGGCATCTGGATGCCTAAAGTGAGGCTGCAGCATGCCTGGCATAGGCACCTAGGGATCTTATACTAGAAAAATGTAGGCAGCCAGTGGGTTTAGGTGCCTACAGAGTTCCGTAGTAGCTGAGAAGGCTTGTGTGAATATCAGTAGGGCTTGATTCTGGGATTTAGGCACCTAAAGTGGCAGTTAAGCACCTAGATCCTTCTGTGAATCTAGCCCTGGGTGATCACTGAACATTACAACAACCTTGTGTTTTAAGGTCTTGTTAGGATAACCCAATCACAATAAACGGCATATGGAAGCCAATTTGTCTGTATGAATAGAATCCTAGAAATGTAGGGCTGGAAGGGGTCTGAAAACATCATCTAAACCAGGGGTCGGCAACCTGCGGCAGGCATGCCAAAGGCAGCACGCGAGCCGATTTTTACTGGCACGCTGCTGCAGGCCAGAGTCCCGGCCGCCGGCCCCGCTCAGCCCACTGCCCACCTGGGTGAACAGAACCCCCAGCCGGCAGCAGGCTGAGCCGGGCCGCCGGCCAGGACCCCGGCTGGCAGAGAATGGCGGCGGGCTGAGTGGTCTGGGTTCCAGCTGCCAGCCCCTTGCCAGCCGGGGTCCCGGCCATCGGCCCCGCTCAGCCTGCTGCCAGCCTGGGATACCAGCTGCTGGCCCCGCTCACCTCGCTGCTGGTCTGGGGTTCCAGCCACCCGACCCCCTGCCAGCCGGGATCCGGGCCTTTGGCCCTGCTCAGCCCTCCTGCCGGCCTGGGGTACCAGCAGCCAGCCCAGGGCTCTGCTCCTGGCCTGGTCCCAGCGCTCTGCAGCCCTTATCAAAAATTACACTACAATTAGCTTAAAAACTTGAAAACTTAAAAACTTAAAAACTTTGTATATTACAGTAATCGTTAAAACATGTATAATGTTAATAAATATATAGGTTTGATGAAACAAAGTAGTTGTACTTACGTGCCTGTGCTTAATTTGTGTTTTCGATGATTTACCTTCTAAAAAAATCTGGCATGTCTCGCACCCCCAGAAAGGGCATCTTGCATCCCAGGTTAAGAACCACTGCACTAAACTAATCAGATCTGCATTTTAATTTAATTTTAAATGAAGCTTCTTAAACACTTTAAAAACCTTGTTTTCTTTACATACAACAATAGTTTAGTTATATAATATAGACTTAGAGAGAGAGACCTTCTAAAAACGTCAAAATGTATTACTGGCACGCGAAACCTTAAATTAGAGTGAATAAATGAAGACTTGACACACCACTTCTGAAAGGTTGCCGACCCCTGATCTAAACCTTCCCTCCATGCTGAGGCAGGGCCATCCTTGACAGGTGTTTGTCTAACCTTTTTCTTAAAAACCTTCAATGGTGGGTATTCCACAACCTCCCTTGGTAACCTATTACAATACTTAACTATCTTTATAGTTAGAAAGTTTTTCCTAATATCTAATCTAAATCTCAGTTGCTGCAGATTAAGCTGATTACTTGTTGTCCTACTGTCAATGGACATGGAGAACAATTGGAGATCATCATCCTCTTTATAACAACCCTTTACACATTTGAAGTCTGTTATGAGGTCCCCCCTCAGTCTTCTTTTCCCAAGACTGAATGTACCCGTTCTTTTATATTTTCTTCATAGATTGTTTTTTGAACCTTTTATAATTTTTGTTGCTCTCGTTTGGACTCTCTCCAGTTTGTCCCCGTCTTTCCTAAAGTTTGGCACCAAGAAGTGGACAGAGCACTCCACCTGAGGCCTCACTAGTGCCGAGAAGTGTGGAATAATTACTTCCCACATCCTACGTATGACACTGCAGTTAACACACCTCACAATGATATTAACCTTTTTTTGCAACTGCATCACATTGTTGACTCATATTCAATTTGTGATCCACTATAAACCCCAAGATCATTTTCTGTAGTACTACCACCTAGCCAGTTATTTCCCATTTTGTAGTTACACATTTGATTTTTTTTTCCTTCCGAAGTGTACTACTTTGCACTTGGCTTTATTTAATTTAATCTTGTTGTTTTCAGACCAATTCTCCAAATTGTCCAGGTCATTTTGAATTCTAATTCTGTCCTCTAAAGTGCTTGCAATCCCTCCCAGCTTGATGTCATCCACAGATTTTTATAAGCATACTCTTCACTCCATTAGCCAAGTCATTAATGAAAAATATTGAATTGTACTGGACCCAGGACAGTCCCCTGTGGAACTCCACTAGATGTGTTGTCCTGGTTAGATGGCAAACCATTGATAACTACTCTTTGAATATGGTTTTTTAACCAATTGTGTACTCACTTTATAGTAATTTCTTCTAGATTTCCCTAGTTGCCTCAGATCTGCCACTCTTTTGTGGACATGGGTTGGATAGAGGTCACACTAGGACCTGGGACCACCCCCAATTTCTGGTGTCTTTTGCCCAGGGATCTTCACTTCTACTTATTTAAGTCTCTGCTGCCTCTTAAAACTATTTTTAGCTAGTTCCAAAAAAGCCTTTTTTAGTCATCCAGAAAATCATATACTGCTGCACTTCACACACAGTATGAACACATCCGGATCATCAGCTTCTGAGCCAGAATAGCCATAACCTCCTTAGCTATACACCGTGAAGGTGAGTTGACACATTGCCATTTTGACATAACTTGGATAGACAGCTGCTTTCCACATATGTGAAGCTCATAAAGTATAAGATCCACCTCAAAATCAGGGGATAAAATGGCATTTCACTCTTTTGCTAATTTCCCTAAGAAAAAGTCGTCATACAAAGGTAGGTTTAGGATACATCACATAATGCCACAAGTGCCACCATTTCTACATGACATCAGTGCTTCATGATAAGACCACATAAATAATTTCAAGTGAATTATATTTTTGTGATCATATTTTTATGGTGGAAATAAAATACCTGAACAGCAAAAGAAAAGGGAAAAGAAGGCTATGCTGCAATTCAGGGTTAGCAAAAAATACTGTGTTACAGTAGGTGCTTGAGAAATACCCAATATATTCTTAATTCATCAAAACAGAAATGGCAGGAAAATACTGTTTACAAACACCCTGTAAAGGTAAATCCATAAGAAATATTGGAATCCTTTTCCAAGATCAATCACAAATGAGGCGAAGTGACAATTCAAAACGCAGGTTATGAATTTTCTCTCAGAAATAGATTATCAACTGAGGGCTCTCAACCTTGCTTGGTGTTTAATACCCTTTAATGTGATACAAATGCAGTGTTAATTCTGCTTGACATTCAAACCTTTGCTTGTGCCCTGATTGGAGTATAGAGGAAGAGAGAATCTGACTTGGGTTCTTAAATCATGAAAACAATCTGCATAATCTTCAGGCTGTAAATAGAATCTAAAATGGATATGCTGCAGGGGAAAGAGACAAGCTCTTAAATAGAGAAATCTATGGGCCCTGCATTATTACTAAACAAAAACAATACTTACTTGACAGCTCTTGGTGTTAGTGGAGAAAAATACATTACCATCTCGTTCACTTGGGGCCAAATTCTGCATTTGTGTGTGTGCATTTTGGCTTCCATCAGATTAACATAATTTCACATTTCAAAGAAAAATACATCAAAATTTGCTTCTCTTAAAGAAATTGGGGCAGTTTTCAGTTTTTGCTCTAAGCAAGTATCAATTCAAACAACATTATACTTCTTTAAAGCAATATTGAGATGCTTTTCAAGCTGTTCAGTCATTGTGATGAGGAGTTCTTCCTTATGCTGTTCCTCGTGCATTCAAAATGATACACTTTACACTTCTATATTTGGAAACCTGCAAAACTCACTCCTCAAATTTCCTAAAATGATTTTCCTTGAGTGCATGAACTAAGCTAATTTACTGTCATTGTCACAGTAGCAGTGGTGAAGTTAAGACTAAAACTTCCCATCAACTTAATGCTTTTGCTTATTGCTGGGTACCTTATAATGACTGACAATCAACTAATTACGTCCCTGGCTATTAGTCTAGCTGATGGTTAAAAAAAGCCCTGATTTGGGAGAGTGTAGCATAGGAAGGGGTTAAATGTGTTGCTAACAAGTGCTATTACTCCTATCGTCCCACTGTTCCCATGTTGATGGCTTAGAGAAGGGGTGGCCAAACTTACTGACCCTCCGAGCCACATACGACAATCTTCAGAAGTTTGAGAGCCGGGGCTTGCCTGCTGAGGCTTGGGGCTTCTGCCCTGCAGGAGGCACCTACCAGGGCTCAGCTTCAGCCTTGCACCTGGTGAAGCCCTGAGCCCCGGCAGGCGCGCCCCACGGTGCTAAGGCCCTGAAACCCACCTCCCCGCCGGGCAGAAGCCCCTACCCCACCACCCTGCTGTAAGGCAGAGTTCCTGAGTTCTCTTCCCTCCCCCACAGTCAGGTAGGTGGAGAATGGGGGCGGGCACTCCACGAGCTGCACTTTTAACTGTAAAAGAGCCGCGTGTGGGTCGCAAGCCAGTTTGGCCACCCCTGGTTTACAGCAACATTACAGTGTCTCTATATATTTGCATACTTACTTCTACAGGGCCAAGTTACATTATTAGCTGAATAACAGCCCACATCCAGTACTGTGCAGAGGACCTGGGCAAGACCTATACACCACTTGAAATCTCAAGTAGGGCATAAGTGAGACTTCAGTGGTGCCTCATGCAGGCCCTTTGCACAAGGGTGAATTTTGCCCCCTGGAAAGACAGCCTAAACATTAAAATGGCACTAAGATGAGGATGCAACTTGTATTGTTGAATGTATTTTCCTCAGTCCAACCGCTTGTGTTCCAATCCTAGAAAAGAAAAAATACTGATTTTCTTTTTCCTCTCTACAGAGAAGAGAGTGAGAGTGTGCTGACACTGAAAGGTTTGACTCCAACAGGAATGCTGCCCAGTGGTGTACTCTCTGGAGGGAAGCAAACTCTGCAAAGCGGTAAGCATGTTTGTCTTTGTGTGCCATTACATGTATGAAACGATAGACTGAACTGCAGATGCCAAGGAAAAATAATCACAATCTTTCAAAGGAAAAAATTAAAGTACAAAATAAAACAGATGGTTTGTAGTACTTGCTCCTTTGTGAGTAGTTCTTATAAGGCCACTTTTCAAGACTTATTATGTCCCACTGATTTTCAGAGAGAGAAATCAGAAAATAAACTTTACAAACATGATAAATCAGCATTACCTATAAAGGTACTTTTGATTACACACAGTTCATAGAAGAAAAAAAAATAGAGACTATAAAAACTCTTTTGCTATTTGCAGTACTGCAGATTCAGCATAAATAATGACAATCAAACTGTATTCTGTCTATCTTCTCCTTCCTCATTGAGAATCACCAACAAAAATAGTTCTAGAATTGGAATTTATCTTCTGACGATTCTAAATGATGATGGAAGAGGTACATAAAAGAAAGCAATTTCACAATCTGCATGAATCTGAAGTAAGGGATTTATTAATACTCTGGTCACTATGTATGCAAGCCCAATACACTTTTTCTTTCCAATTTTATAGCAAGGCATGTTACAGGGATATTGTAAGTATGTAGCAGGGATACATTTGATGTAATATTCCTCTTGGAATTTGGAGTTGCAAAAGAGTGTTTAACATTACTATATGCTCTTTTTTTTTGTTGATTATCATTCAATATATGCCAGGCACCCAAGAATGTTTTATATTTCTATAATATAGTTCTGTTGTCAATACATGTGAGAAATGGAAATTCGCTTTATATTTTTAACACAATCTCAGCCTCTTATTTTCCTGTTTCCTTCCTGGAGTATTCTTTCTCTTTGTATTTTTCCCTTTACTGTCTCTTTTCTCTTACCTAGAAGATTCAGGTATTCTGTGGTGTGGTTTTTTTGTTTGTTTGTTTGTTTTTGGGCGGGAGGAGGGGAGAAGGTTGTGACTTGTGTGTTACACAGAGAGTAATGTTCTGCTTTGAAAATGCTGCAATATGATTCACCAGAATGCCCATTTCAGTAGAATTATGGTCTTTATCCAGGCTCTTCTCATTATCGTTTCTTTAGACTTGTCAGAGAATTTGGTCCAAGGAAAATGTTGTTGTCATCCAGTGAAAAAATTAGGAACCGAACTAACTTAGAATGTTGCCAAAAAATTCTAGTTAAAATGGCTAAAAGGAAAATCCCCTCATACTGCAGCATTCTGGCTTAGTAAAACATTCCTATACACAAACCATTACATTACTTAACACAGAGTACACCATTCACCAACTATTCTGATACCTACATAGTATGTTAGCACATTTTCATAGTACTATATGTATTAACAGAAAATTTGACGAATAAGTTCTGTGGAAGTACACATTTTAGTAGTTATTATTTATTTCTAATGTGTCGGTGCTACTTTGGATCCAGTTACTCATCTTAATTTCTAACCACAGTCATTCTATTTCTTTTAGTTGTTGTTTCATTTTTGTTTCTATTTTTCAAGTCCTTTGATTTACCATCCTCTTACTTTTTAGCCTGCAAGATATAGGCTCACTGTGGTGTGTGTGGATTCCCATGGGTGACTTCTCCATGCAACAGGATGACAATATACATCTCTTAGCATTGATCTCAAGCTATATTTAACATAATTACAAAAAAAATTACTTTTATTTAAAAAAATCGTCTCAAGTTGAAGAAAAGGGGAAAAGCTAAAAGCTTTGACTCTTAATCTGTTTTCTAAAGTAGTAGTCTTTTTATCAACATTTCTTAATAAATATCTTGGCTGTGCCATCAATATGTTAGATTGCATTTCCTGCCCACTTCAGCCTCTGACTCTCTGACTCTCTGGCTGTAAGAACAAATTCAAACTGACTGGTTATTTTTAATAGGGATATTTTTTTTAAAAATTGATCAACAACGGTGTACATTACAGAGCAGCGACCTCCTAACCATAAAAGTTTTTCTTTTTCTGACCAAACGATTATTTTTTTGCTACCAGCAGCCTTACATTTCATATTTATCCCTACAGTGTGTTAAATACCATCTGATTTACAATGTTAAAAATGCTTGGATTTCAAAGATGATGGTATAATGAGGGAGGTATGCAGATAGAGCTGGGACATGCATTGATACTGAGCTAACTTGCAAGTAAAAGAGACACAGTTTGTTTTAACCCTCTGTCTTATTGTTTTGGTTTTTTAAGTCAGGAAAGAAAACAAATGTTTATATTACAAGTTGTAAATTTTGCCCTTTTCTCTTAAATGACATTTCACTCCTGCGCAGTACTAACAGCAACTAGTTTTCTCCAAACTGAGATAATAAATGGTGTGAATTTCTTCTGCTGGCTTTATGCCACTTCCCTCCCGCCCTTTTTGACACATTTTTTGGTAAATGCTGCAGTAGTTTTACAGCACACTGTGTAGGTCAGATGCACAATATGGAAAATATTTTTGTCAGCTTCTTTGAGTTAAAAGAAAATTTGTCAAATTTGTTTTTTCTTAAAGTTTAATTTGTGAATCCTTCAGCTTCCCAAAACATTTTCTACAGCTCAAACCAGCCTGCAAACTAGACTTTTTCTGTTCCTTGTGTAGCATTTCTGTGTTGTCTTCTGTGCCGAAATCCAGCACTTACAGTAACATTAGTTATTAGCTCCTTTGCTATTCACTGACTTGTTCTTAGAGTTAAAATCCTCTGCTCATTTTTCTCATTCGTTTTGCTACCCCCTTTCTTCCCTTCAGCGACTGTTGAGGCTATTGAGGCTGATGAAGGTAAATTGGCCAGTCCCCTTTCTGTTGTTGCTGCAACAGATAAGGGCTCTGCTGGGTGTATTCATTTTGCTGTAGCTTGTACAGAGTGTGTGGGTGTGGGCTAACAATTGTGGCTCGGTATTAACCAAAGTATACTTGCTTTAAAGGGGAAAGTCTTTTGTTGTGGTTTTTTTCTTAAAGGTACAATGTTGTTCTAATTTGTGTACATTAAACTAAGTACTGAGTAGCGTCACAAGGGGACGAGGGGACTTTTAGCTGAAAGAGACGGGGACACGGCAGCTGTTAGTAAATGCTCTTTGACACATAGCGCATAAGCTGTATTCTTAGGGCTGAATCATTTCTCTGCCTCAAATCATTTTCTGCTATCATTGATAAAGAAGAAAACACGCAACTTTATAAACATGGTTGGGGGTGGCGGGGCTGAAGTCACTAGTAAAAAAATAATTTTGAATGGTTCTTTGTTACAGTTCAACATGTTTTTTATGTCTCTCTAAAAAGTAAAACAACATGAGACATTTGTCTGCAAGATGTCCGTTTCTTCTGGTAGTGTCAGTTAATGTACTGGGTATTTATATTAGAGCAACCATTAGCACCAGCACCATCTAAGCTACAGATCTAAAAAGACTGGCTGCCTCAGAAGATTTATGAATGCTCAGTATTGCAAACTTTGGTGCTTTATTGATGATCCTTTTAATTTAATCCACATGTGATTTTATTAACCATACTGTTAATATCTAACTTTATATTTAAATATGTATATACAGTATGCAATCAGTAATAAAAGTTTTGGAAGAAGAATTTCAAAGTTCCCCTTTAAAACAAAATTCTTTTCAGTTGTATTTTGTTCTTGCCCCCCTAAAAAATAGTTGACTTTTTAGCAAAAAACAAAATCTCATTGTCATGGTCTTTTGGTATGATGTTAAAAGTGCCTTTTTTGGCCATTTGAATTTGTTTTTGATCTGTATAAAGCAGGGAACATAATTGTAGAACAAAATAAGTAAGAGAAAATACAACTGCTTTCTAAATAGCAGTGAGTGAGCTGCTATTTATGTTGGAATTATCTATTCCTATTGGCAAATTCTAATCTGCAGTGTGCATTCTCGTTGACAGTTTGGCTGTTTTCTGTGATTTCTGTGACTATGTGTCGTGTTTAGTATACTCTCAGTGTCAAGTGCTAATACTCGTTGTCTGACCAGCAACTACAGCAGAGCACATTCTTCAGCACTAAGGTTTATAATATGTCTGCTTGAAATAAAACTGATTGAATGCAAGCCCCATTCCAGGAATATTCATTCTTCAAGTTATTCCTTCATTTGCCATTATCACTGGGTAGCCACTCTAGCCATACATATTTTTACTAAATAAAGCAAACAAATGCCAGATAAAAGGTTATTTCCCCATATAAGCTAAAAATAGCGTCACTGTAGTTGTTCACCAGGGCCTGATCCTGTGAGATGATCAGCACCCACAACTCCCAGTAGGCTGAGCACCTTGAAGGGTCAGGCTGCAGAAGAGGAGACAAGATTTCCAGCTTAACACAGTTTAACCCATCCATTAAACTTTTCTTAAGGGTTTGGCATTGGTGTTCATTAGACATATTTATTTTGGGGGTGGAATTAAAGAAGTTTGCTGTGGGCCTTGCCCTCTTTCCACTTCTCCTCCCCCTTCAATTGAGTAATCACCATTATGTTAAAATAGTATATGCAAAAAAAACCATGCACATCAAAGTTTACTTGAAATATGAAACATCCATTAAATTGGTTAAAGAAATTAATCCTGAGGAACAAATTAGTGCACACACTTGCACAGGAATGGTTGGCAAAATTTCAGCATGACAGCTGCTTTCCACGCTCCCCACAAAATTCAGTGAGTGGTATGTTGGTACCAGGGACTTATTTGTAAGAGGTACTAAGAAGAAAAGTGCTAGCCGCTTCAGAGTTGGGAGAGGATGCTGAATTTACAGAAACTTTTCTTTTTGGTAGGGTGTGGTTCTGTTGGGTCAGATTGGGAGGGGAAATGTTTATCTCTCAAACTGCTTTACCTTGTTGTCCCGGCAAGTTTGCAGGTTCCTGGTACTAACACACCATCTCTGCTATATGGCATGTTAAGGCAGAAGTATAACAAAAACGCAACCAACGTTCTGGAAATACGGTAAATTGATTTGATTTTGAATAGACGAGAAAAAGGCACGGAAGGCTACAATAAGTTATATTAATGGCTGTCAACAACTCTTTGTCTACATTGCCTTTTTCTCTTCTGTTTTAAATAGATGTATCTTCAAAAATAAGTCCTGTAATACAATAGTTGTATCAGATTCTAAAGATACTTTTGCCTAATCTGTGGACACCTGCTGAGATCAATGAAAATGTACTTGCTGAAGGACAGATTCATTGACTTTTTAAATTCAGTTATTGGGTCCTATGCTGATATATTTTCAACATTAAGAGGAACAAATATGCCAGAAGAATATTTTTAGTCCATGTCATACTGAATTACTCCAGTTTAACCAAATTACTTTCTAGGACCCAGGTGATGACAGGGAAAGTTACTGCTCTTGAGTAACACATGAGCAGTTCATCCGTGATTAATAAATTGTAAGGCATTCCAAAAGGATTATAGAACTATCCCTGTTTGGTATCTTTAATGTGTATCCATCAAATTGATCACTCTGTGCCATACATAATTTCTGATTGGCACAGTATGCAAGTCTTTATTCAGTCCTTACTCCAAAAATAAGTCCTTGAAAGTCCATGTTTGGACTTGAAAGTCTGGGATGTTTGCCAGAGTAAGGATGCTAAGGTTGGACACAATGTTTGTAAGGCTTTAATTTATTACAACAAAGTATAGATAAATAGTCGTTTTGCCTTGAGCAATGCTCATAATTACAAATTGTAGCTTCATGTCAGCTTCATAATATTTTAAACCAAACTCAAGTGGACAAAAAAAATATTGGAATTTAATCTTGTTGAAAGACATTTGGTTTGCGAGAGACATTGGTTGTTAATTTTTCAGTTTTTTCTAAATACAGTAAGAAGTCTATTGTGCTGTCAGATTTTTGTCATTTTATTCATCACAATGGGGGAATTTCTCAGCTATTGACTGTTGATAAATTGATAAAATACCAACAGTTTGACTTTGCTAACTTCCTTCTTTTTTTTTAATAATCCTTTATTTAGCTATCAAAGGATTCTCACCACAGCATAAGATCACTAGTTTTGAAGAAGCCAAAGGCTTAGATCGAATTAATGAGAGGATGCCTCCACGCAGAGATGCCATGCCATCTGATGCCAACCTTAACTCCATCAACAAGGCAATCTCCTCAGAGACTAATGGCACTGACAGCAATGGCAGTAATAGCAGTAATATTCAGTGACCACTTCCTGTTTTTTTTAGCTGCAGGGCATGATGGGATTGCTGCACATCAACAGTTGGATGTTCTTGCCTCTGATAATAGCTTACTTGCTCTGGGAGCCAGGTGTTGGAGTCAGTTTACAATATCATCTAAGAGGAGATCGTAAACTTTATTTTGGTGGGTGGGGGGTGGGGGCCAAACACCTCCTTTGGATATGCCTTTAAAATGCTTATAGAAATATGAAAGCTAATGCTGGTATATATTGCAAAGTTAGGGGAATTGAACATGTTTTCCTACTGCACTGGGAACTTCTAGATATGTTACTGAAAGGCCTTTTATTATGTTACTGGACATGAAAACTTTGTCTAATTTCTTACTAACTATTGTACGTTTACAGTTGCAGCACTAAATATGGATGACATCAAAACATTTTTAACAAAATGATGTACAAACTAAATAAGGACTATTTATTGATAATGTTTTGCTACTCTTGTCAGACAATGGCTATAAAATAAATTAGGCAGTCTTTAAAAGTATAAAAACAGAATGTTGCAAATTTGTTAAAAATGCCAAAAAAGGAAAAAAAAAAAAAAAAAAAAGAGAGAGAGACAGTTTAATTTTGTACAGATTATGCTTACCTCAGGTTTCTTTAGTGTGCTTCAATGCCCTTCTTTAAATATAACACTTATCTTACTAATTTGGCAGCAAATATCTTTTTCTTCAACTTTAAAAAAAAAAAACTGGAATAATGCTAACATTTATCTTTTTTTTTTTTTTTTTTTTTGCTGTTTATATTTAGGGTTTTTTTGTTTTTTGGGGGGCAGTTTTTCGTAAATCAAGTCTTGGTTGTGGCTTGCTGAATTTAAATATTTATGAGTGGTGCATTTTTAAGTATAGTGAACAAGACACCATATTAAGTGCAGTGAAAAGCATCTATATTCTGTAAAAATCTGCCTATGCATGTTTTTTAAGAAAAAAAATTGGCTGTATAGGCCTGTATGGGACTGTAATGCGCTTAGTGGTCTGACTTATACTGGAAATGTATGTATACTGGCGTACTTTATATTCTCTAAAAAAAATGCTTAATGCCTTTGAAATTTTGTAATCAAAAAGAGCTTTGAAAAATCTAAGGGGGAGAGTATTCTTAAAAAGTTTTTAACATAAGCTTGTCAGTGCACATATAGATGGTTAGCATGTTTAGCAAACCTTGTGAAATTTAAATAAGTTTGTAGTTACATGTGAAACTCTAAATGCATGATAACTGTTAATGTCATAATGGTTTAGTCATTTTGTTATGTTCTGTCATGTGCCACAAAATGTGTAATTTTTTCACTTTTTTCCCTTTGTATATCAGTTACGGGTTACAAATGGTTCATTCTAAAAAAGAAAAACAAAACAGTCCATTGATATTTTTTAACAATTGTATAAGTGCCCAAGTAATTCACTACAGCCTACAGCCTTGCCTTTGTAATTTGACTTCTGAAATGTTGGCAATCAAAGCATGCACTTGTAACAATGAAAAAAGCATTTTATATTACTACTCAATAAAAATGTGCATGAATTTAAGGTGCTTTTCTCTCTCTGGCTGAATCTCTCAAGTATGCAAGCATCCATGCTCCTACACACACCATATTCTCATTGTTTCCTTTTTTTTTTTTTTTTAATACAGGAGAAAAGACATCCATTTAGGAGAAAAAAGCCACAGGATGGTTTGAAACTTCTAGTGAAAGGTCATCCTTTTACTAAAGACAAAATAATTTATTACCAAGTCGTTTCAGAGTTATCGGACATTTCAACTGTAATAAAGAGCTGAAAACTGCCATTATTTCTGTTTTTTCCCCAAAATTCCAAGCCAAGTTGTTTTTCTCCTACACTGTGTATTGTGTACTGCAACTATTCTGACAAACAACGTGAAAAATTTACTGTGTGCCCTATGTCACTGCTCTTTCTAGTGTCTTATATTTCCAGTACACTTTCTTCTTTCCAGCTAACATCATTGCAGATTTAGCATGCGGCAGCAGATAGTATATTTCTGCGCTGTATTCAGGCTGCATGTTCTGATTACCCTCTGTTGACATAGGCCTCCAAAGCCTTCTATGTTGAAGCAAAGCAACACTTCTTTTTTAGATTTCTGAATAGAAATTCACATCGACAGAAAGTTTATGGAATTAACCCTGAAGTAGAACATGAAGATACTCTTCTTCTATTCTGATCATTTAAAAAAAATCCAGTTGAAATCCTAAATTATTCTTTCTTTTTTCTTTTTTTGTTTTGTTTTGTTCTGGCTTGTAAATTGTGAAGATATAATTGCAGTTGGTGAAGACCTCTCTCTCATTAAAAATGAACAAGTGGAACAGACAAATCTTAGACACGTTCCTAGTTAGTTCTATTCTGCACTTAGAAAGCTGAAATAGTGTAATTTCTAATGACACTTAAGAACTCTTCAAGATGCTGAGATTTAAAACCTTCATTTTGTTCAAACATATGAAATTTAAAACCTTCTGTCTGGCTTCTTACTCATTTTTGTGTCCTTCGTCTTTCCTCTACTTCCAAGTCTCTTGTGCTCTTATTCGAGCAGGAAATGCCCACAACAGCAATGGTCATCAATATTGCATCGGTTCTCCTTTGAGGTGTCATTATTAACCATTGATTTGGTGTCTCACTTAACACTAAAAGGTCTGTGTTAATATGAGTCTCTTTTCCCCATTCTCCACGTTTCCTATTGATTTGGCAGAATAAAACATAGGATGAAATCACAGCTGTTCCATGATATCCAGGACTCCGTGATAAGAAGGTAAAAAGAATAATATAAATCTATAATTGGTTTTCGCAGATCACAATAAGAAAAAATAAGTCCTTCAAAGAAGAGGTGAAAAGAGGATAGTTATCCATCTGTTCTAAGGAATAATATTATCAAATGGTCTTTACAAAAAAATTATATGAAAGTTTGTATGAAATTGCAATATAGCTCTTAGCCTGACCAGCCATGCTTATTTACCAGATTATGGACCTTACCAGTGAGCTCAGTCTCAACAGCCAATGCCCCTGATCAGTCAGTGAGTTTACAAGTCTTATCTAACTGGAAATGAAAGTACAGGGAAACAAAGAACTGTAGAGTAGTGAAGGTTCATTTAAAAAACCCTGCACTTTCCCCTGTTGGTAGGTGTTTCATGGATGTGGCATAAAGCAAAGCGTAGAGTGTAGTCTCAGGGTGTGTGCAGGCTCACACAAAGATGGCTTCTGCTCTATGCAGGATTGATTCCCTCCGCACTAGATTAGAGCAGTCTGAGGGTTATTCTAATATATGCCACCTGCAAACATGTCCAAGGGGTTAAAAAAGCCATTCAAAGGTCAGCATGGTACATATCCGCCTGACAACCCCCTTCCCTCCAGCTATGGTTTTTTCTCCCTGCTGCACCAGCTGCCAGAGAGGAGTGCCTGGAGTAAGAGGTCTGTGCCACTAAAGGATTCCCTTAGAATGAGTTGATTCTCCACGGGCTGTTTACACTGGCTTTAGGACCGAATTATGCTGGTGTGGCAGAAAACAGCTGCATTATACCCACGATATGGCCCTGTGTCGTTTCATCTCTACTGCATAAGCCATAATAAAACAAATGGCTGATGCCAACAGCAAGATTTAAAATCTGATTTTTTTCCAACCACTATGTGTCTTCTATAGGGAAAAGGGTTTGTTTCTCCTAATGCTCTTTATGTACATGTTGTGAACAACATAGTAATATTCCTTGTAAATTATTCAGCATTTTGAGAGGTCACTACTAGGTGTTAACTGTTTCTAAACCCTGTCCAGTGGCCCCACAGAACTGTGCTTGCTACAGTCATATTTGTTCGGCCAGAGTTGCAAACATCTCATCCAATTTTTCCAGAATTTGGAGTGTTCTGGCTCAGGCCCACTTTTGTTTGCTAGCAAGGACCCAGTGTGAGTTCCCCAAACAGTGTGAATACAGTTTCTGAGAACTGTGCTAGTCAAATCACGGTCAGGAAAGCTGCATTAGTACAGTAGTGTTTGTTAAAATAGGTCTGTTCCTGATGTGGTGAGAGCCTAACTTTGCTGCTTGGGAAGCAAACTGAAGAGGAAGTTCAAACCCAGAAACTATCCTGTTAGGGATGATTTCTAGATTTTTTTTTATTATTATTATTTAAAATTACAATAGAACCTCAAAGTTCTGAGCACTTTGGGAATGGAGGTTGGTTATAATCCTGAAATGTTCATAACTCTGAACAAAACGTTATGGTTGTTCTTTCAAAAGTTTACAACTGAACTTTGACTGAATACAGCTTTGAAACTTTACTATGCAGAAGAAAAATGCTGCTTTCCTTTTATTATTTTAGTGTTTATGTTTAACACAGGATGGTACTGTTTACACTTTTTTTTTTTTTTTTTTGGTCTCTGCTGCTGCCTGATTGTGTATTTCCAGTTCCAAATGAGGTGTGTTGGATAACTGGTCAGTTCGTAACTCTGGTGTTTGTCACTCTGAGGTTCTACTGTAGCTTGGAGATTTCTTAAAAATCTGCATCCTTCCTTCCTCTCCAAGATCCTATGGCTCAGCTTCCAGTCAAAACTGCCAAATCTTATCACTTCCTGTAAAGAGAAGGATGTGAGTGTCTCAGTTTCAGGATAGCTGCACCTTTAATCCCCCTCCATTGTCTACTCAAGGAATGCCCCCTCCAGTATCAGGCCTTTAGCTGTCACCTCTCTCTGGGCAGGGACCTGGATCCCACTATTTCCTGACCAGGGATTTAGGCTTGCAGCTCCTTGCATTTCACTGCAATTAAGTCCAGTCCCTGCTTTTTGCTTTCTTTCCTAGGATAATGACAGTGTCTTACAACTCTTTCAAAGCAGAGTTACGTTTCTTTACAAACAGAAGAATACAGAGAAAACATACAACAATAACAGGATCTAAACACTTTATCAGTAGCTCCCCATCAGTCCTATGGAGATACTGGCAGGTTTGTCTTTCCAACCCTTCAGCAGGGCTGGGTCCACCGTTGGACAAAAAATGATGTGCATTTGCTGAATCAAAATTCCCTTGTATCTGATTAAACTCAGCTTCTTATACTAGAAATCCTTTCTTTGTCTCCTGGGGCTTCTGGTACCTTTTTGGACCAGTATGTGCAAACCACCACAGGGAGTGGTACTTCCCAGGAACTGCAGTAATCACCATCCACTGATTTTAGTTCCTGGAGGAGCTCCATGGATTGAAATATAATCTCTAACCCACAGAGATACATAGAACATTCATAAACTTAATGTAATGCAGTCCCTAAAGATACTACATGTGCTGCAATAGTTGTCACAGAGAGTACCTGCAACTTCAAATTTTAAAAAACAAGCAGAAAACTTTTTTTTTAAATAGTTTGCAGCTCTCTTGGATAAAGTAAATTTTATGGAGGTTTTTTTAATTTTTCTTCACAGTTCATTTTTAACAATTGAAGACCATTAGTTTCACATGTTCAAACTTACTGGAAAACAATATGAAATACACAATTACTAGTAGAACAGATACAGCTGGGATAATGTGTATTTTGTTAAACATTTTTTTAAAAGTACATTGAAGTGTCCAGTTACTGTAGTATAGAAAACTAGAGACTGGGAAATTTTTTGCAATTAGACTTTTTCAATATTCTTGGCATCAACTAATTTTGGAATCACAAAACTAGTGTGAGTTCACAAACCATTTCTCCTGTAATTTAAACCTGTGGGATTTTCCCCAGGGCTGCTTTGATTTCAGAAAAGATAACATGGCAGCTGTGTATTAGGGTTAGAAGTGCCAGCCTAGCATTAGAGGGATACAAGTGTGTGGTCAATGTTTAATGAAACATATAATGTATGCATTATTTTCTTCCTCTCTCCTCCTCGTTTTCCCCCTCTCTCTTTCCCTCTGCCCATGGTCATCTTCATCTTTTCCACTATTTTTTCTTTTGGTTTTTCTTATTGGCTCAAATGTCCTAATATAGCAGAACAAAACCAGTGTGTCTTATGGCCTTCACACAATAATAGTATGAAGCAACCACGCAGGCATGACGGTGTCCAAATAATCATGATTATTAAATATATACAATATGCGAGGCCCAGTTACATATACGTACTGCTGCTCTTGCTGGCTTCTAAGGACTTGTCTACGCAGTCCTTTAGTTTACATCAGAAGGGTGTAAATTATAGGCTGCACTGACAAGTAGTGCACTCCCTGGGCCATGTGATCTCTGCTGGCATGCACTAAAAGTTCCCTAGGGCGATCTGATGTCCCATTTTTAAAGGGACAGTCCCATTTTGGGGACTTTTTCTTATATAGTGCACCCCATCCCGTTTTTTCACAGTTGCTATCTGGTCACCCTACCTAGGGTTCGTTACTGTAGTCCTGTCTCAACCAGTACTATGTTAACGCACATGAGGAAACTTTTAGTTTTTAGTGTATGTCAACAGGATCCACACAGGTCAGTTAGCATGTAACACACTGGAACCGATTAAAATTTACACACCTCTGGTGCTGACTAAAGCATTGTAGACAAGCCCTCAAACACAGAACACTGAGTGCCACTAGAGGGGGCTCAGAAACTATTTAAAGAGGTTTTACTCAATTCCTGTATGCTGCAACTCTTTCCCTTTAATGTAAAAGTAAATGTTATACAATCATTACTATAATTAAATATAAAAGATGCTACAGATTAGGTCTGGGAGGGGGATTATAACTTGACTCTGGTTGATGACTTGTGGATATAATAACAATAGCATCTGGAAGAGTATCTGTACTTTCTGGTGTAGCAGTATCAGCAACATCTTCCAGCTTGTAGTCTTAGGGTCACTTGTAGTACAAACAGGAGCATCACAATTCTGCAACTACATTGTAGGGTCAGTATTTTATTCAGTAGGTGTTCTTAGGGTAGAACATCCTGAGGAACTTGTGCTTAAAAATGGGGCTATGTGCTTTCTCCATGACAATTTTGTTGCCACTTCTATCAGCTTACACCAGTGACATAATCACTCCAGGTTTCCACAAATTATCTCAGCAATTTCTTACTCAATTTTTTCTCCCAGTTCATTTTGACTATTGGTAGCCATTTGATCAAACTGTTTCTTAAAGTCCCTCTGTAGATGAGGTTTTTAACAAGTCCGAGCAAGACCTTAAGTTGCAGCCCATAAACTATAGCTCTGGCATCTGATATGTAGTAGCATGTACTACATTTCTATAGACCAAGAGAAAATTCACAATCTTGGTTTGCAAGCTACCTTTCTCTGGACCCATCGCATGAATCAACTGTTTGATTGTCTGGATAAAATTTTTTCCATTAATCTATTTGTGGCAGGATTGTAAAGAGCTGATTTGATGTGTACAGTATCATTTCTTTTGACACTTTTTTTTTAATGTGAATAGTTCAATTGTGACAATATTTTCAGGAACCCCAGTTCTTGAAAACAATAGTCTGAACATTTCCACTCTTTGTGCTGAATTAGCTGAATTCACACAGAATACTTCAGACCATATAGAATGGGAGTATACTGAAGTAAAAAACATAATTGTCGTATAAATGGCCCAGTGTGCATTCACTGACAGAGTTAGTTGGCCATTCCTAAAGAAGCAAAGGAGCATGTTTAGGCTTGTGTTGTATATGCTGACAACCTGAAGATTGTTTTGCCATTTCCTCTATTTATTATATATCCCTGGCTGTCACACACCACTCAGCCAAGGCCTTCATTTTTACAGTTCCCATGTGACCTTTATGTAATTCTTGGAGTACAGGTGACCTGAGCTTCATAGGAATCACCAGTTTGGTGCAACCCATCAGGCAATATTAATATACATTTCACCATTGCTTTAGAATAAAGAAATCTGGAAACAGTTTACATGTATAAGACCATCAACTACTCATAAAGTCATATTTAGCCAGAACTGGTTCATTTTAGTTTTGTACTGTACCATGGCATTTGTCATTGGCAAGGGTTCATTTGTACCATGCAGAATACAGTGACAGTCTTCAGTTCCCCTTCAGTAATGTTACATCCTACTTCCAATGGCAAAGCAATCTGCATTCACATGTTGGTTGGTACTTGTGGTATCTTAATACTGAGCACCCAAGAATATCCCCCATCTTTGTAACCATGCTACAGCCATTGTCAGAGCTTCTTTTTTTGGGTTAAAAATTGAAACTGGTGGTTGATGACCTATAACTAGAGTAAATCATTTTCCATACAGATATTGGTGAAACTTTGTAACTCCCCAGACTAAACTCAGTGCTTCCCAATCAATTTGAGCAAAGTTTTGTTTTCCAGGGGTAAGAGATCTAGAAGCAAAGGCAATAGGCCTTTCAATATGATCTTCCATCCATCTGCTCCTAGTCCAGATGGGGGCACATCACAAACTAACTTTAAAAGCAAAGATGCATTGTATTGTGTAAGAGATGCTATAACCTTTTGACCTCAACAAAAGCAACGGTATGCTTTGTGAACCAACACTACTTCTGTCCATTGTGTTCATAGCTGTCACGATGTTAGAACATAGGCTAACAGGCCATCCCCAGAAAGCAACATAATTGTGACATGTTTTGTGCTTGGGATGCCTTGAGGCTAGTGTCAGCTTTGCCTTGTGACTTATGCAACCTCTTTATCAATGGTGTTCTCACAATACGTAACTGAATCTTGGAGCAAGCATGGAAAAATGTGAATGTGTCAAAGTCCAAGCTTAGCCAGCTTCCCAAGTAAAGAGGCACTCAGTGTGATCTTCCTCACTAGCTCCCGTGTCCAAGAAACACTAGGTGCTAGAAATACCCAAAAACACCTGGTAATAGTGGGCTCATGGCTTGCTTCCAAACAGCGAGTGTGGATGCTATTCCAAACACTAGCCTGTTATAGTGAAATATGCCTTAATATGTGTTAATCATTAGGTACTTCCTGTCACTCTCTTCAGTCTCCATTTGTAGGTAGGCTTGAGCGAGGCTGATCTTGGAGAAATGCTGACCATCAGGTAATCCAACAAATATTCTAGGCAAAGGATACTATCCGGTGCCATACTGAGTTAAAGGTACCCTTGAACTTACCACAGATATGGACAGCCCTGTTACTTTGCATTACTGGCGCTATAGAGGTGCTCCAATTCCTCCAGGTAACCCTGAATAAAAGTTGAGTCCTATTGTGATGAAGTTCTGCCTTAACTTTTGTCTGCATTACACAAGGTACTGGGCAAGCTTTAAAAAATTTCAAAACTGCTCTCCCTGCAAGCACAATTTTTGCTTTCATTTGCTTTAAGGTTCCTGTGTCATCTTGAAAAACAGCACTCGCCTTGTCCAAAAGTTAATCTAATTTTTATTTTGGGCTGGAGTTGATATATATAAAAACCTGTAGACATTCTATGCTTCCCCAGTCCAGCTGAATTTCTCTCAGCCGTTCAGTACCAAATAATGCAGGATGCCCTTGCTTCAAAAAATAGAGGTTTAACATATGCCGTGTACAGTTATGTTACCTTCACTATAATAACACCCAAGGAAATGATTCTTTCCTCCATCTATGCTTTTAAAGGCTCTGAGGTTTGCTACATCACATCTTTAAGTAGCCTCTGTGAAAGTACAGAAACAGATGGCCCAGTGTGAAGTTCCTCTTTAAGTTTTACTCCTCCTGCTAGTAAAGAAATCCAAACAACACTTGTATTGCCTTCTAAATTAAACCTTTGCAGAGATTCTACAACATTCTCAGTTGCCCCATGTCATCTGTAAGCTGATGAATCTGAAGTCCTCTGATATTGCCCTCAGGGTTGTGCATTTTTACTCGTTTTAATATTTTATGTGCATGTCCCAAGTTGTTGCAGTTTCTACAGAGTTTGCCCTTCAACAAACAAACATTTGCATTGTAAGATTGTTTCTCATAGTGAAAGCACACAGGCTTTGAGTTTTGTCTACTGTGCTTTCTGCTTGACTCCCAGTTTATATGTTGCAGCCAGTCCTGACATCTTTAATAGCAGTCTCAATTGGTACAGGAATTTCTAGTGTATGCTTTAGGGTTATATCAGCCTTAGTTAATAACTGGTTTTGGGTTGCTTCACTTTGCAAATTCACAAACTAACCAGTCCCTTGCAGGGCGGCCCAGAGGATTCAGGGGGCCTGGGCACTTCGGCGGTTGGTCCCGGAGCGGAAGGACCCCCTGCCGCCGAATTGCCGCTGAAGACCCGGAGTGGAAGAAGCTCTGGGGGCCCAGGCCCCACGAGAGTTTTCCGGGGCCCCCGGAGCAAGTGAAGGACCCCACTCCAGGGGCCCCGAAAAACTCTCGTGGGGGCCCCTGCCTTTCATGCCAAGCAGCTTTGGCACAATGTCGGGCATCACTCAGCAGGTGATAAAAGACATGGCAGGTTAGAAATTTTAGCTCCCATTACTTCCAGCAAAATCACCACCTTTGCCTCCTCGTTCTTACCATTTGCTCTTATGTTCTCTTCTAGTCTCGCGATACTGGTGAGATATCAAACAAGTCCATTTTTCCCCAAACAGTGAGACATTTTTTAACCTTGCCCCCTTCACCCCCACCCCACAGAAATGAGCAGTTGAGTCCCAGTCCCAGTGATGCCGGGACGCCCTTTCCTTTTTGGTTTCACTTTCACTAGGTTCTTGCAGTCACTCTGTTTCACTGTATTCCTGACATAAGAGCCCATCCTCGTTGCCGATTATTGTGTTTGCTTTTCTACAAAAAATCACATAATGAAACGAAAAGGACAACAGTGGGGTCCAAATGACCATGTTTACTAAATACACAACATGCAAGGTCTAGTTTCACTGCTGCTTTGGCTGGTTTCTAAAACCACGGAAGCCAATGGCACTATACGGCTCACAAATTATTTAATGGGAAACTACCCAATCCTGTACATAACAAGAATAAAATAATTTTTTAAAAAATAGAACATTGCGGTACCATTAAATAGATTTTTGTCATCTTGGTGAGTGAAGATTTGCGTGCTCAAGTCCTCTTGTATCAAAATTTAGAATATAGCCTAAAGATTCCTTCATAACACTTAGAAGCAAGGAAATTTGAGTTGAGGGCACAGAGACATAGCAATGGCGTTTCAACTTATACTCTGAATGGTCTTGTTTCTGGTGTATTACTGTTTAGTAACTAAAGGCCAGATTCTGCACTATGGAAGTCAGTGTAAGTTTTGTCATTGCTTTAATGGTTTCAGGCATTTAGTGCCAAATTCAGCTATGGTAAAAGCAAGCACAATATTCCTGAAGTTAGCGAAGCATAATTCACTTACCCCAAAGCTAAAATTCAACCCTAATGTTGGAAGAAAGGCGGGGCATGAACTGGTTTCAATACACAACAATCTGAATGATGCAATACACAACTCAGACTAATGTTAACCTCAGAGGGATTACAATGAGATGAAAGCAACAATGACAGTGTACAAGATGACAGAGGAGAAAGAGGAAACTAAGATCCATAGTTATGGAAAGCTATGGGAGCTGATAAATGGAGCAAGACATCATGTGTGAAATTGAGAAGGCCAAAAGGTATGTTACAAGAGATACTTAGAATAGGGCAAAAGAAATGGTGATCCAACAGCACAGGTTTGACAATAGATGAGTGTGACGTTGCACTGTATATGATTTTATAATGAGTGTGAATATAATGTAACTAAAATATGCTTCATGCAAAAGGTCTCTTGTAAGGTATCATTACAAAGCTTATAATCTACTGAGTGTGGTCAAACTATTTGTATAAATGTATCACTCTTATATCTGAAACTAGAAATATGAAATATAACTGAGGGCCTATTGTAATTATGCAAAGTGTGGGCCATTAATGGTGGTTTGGAATCTTGATGGCTCCCATTAACCAGGACAATTGACTGTAGATGGCTGTGTTTTACTTGCAAGTCTTCCTGTATGTGTGTGCTGGCAAGTGGGTAATGAAGTCTTACAGTGACATGTGATCATGTCACCTGAACTGGAATCCATCTTTAACCCGGTGCTTTTCCATTGAGAAGGAGGGGATGGGAACCCAGAGAGAACAAAGGATTCCCGCCTTATGCAAAAGATGTATAAGTGGGTGGAACAGAACAAAGAGGAGCCATCATGAGAAATCCCCTAGCTACCACCTGAACTGGAATAAGGGCTGTACCAGGGGAAAGGATTGTGCCCAGACTAGGAAGGCGTCCAGTCTGTGAAACTTATTGAAACATCTCTGAGGGTGAGATTTTATCTGTATTCAGTTTTCTTAGACATAGACTTGCGTGTTCTATTTTAGTTTGCTTGGTAATTCACTTTGTTCTGTCTGTTACTACTTGGAACCACTTAAATCCTATTTTCTGTATTTAATAAAATCACTTTTTACTTATTAATTAACCCAGAGTATGTATTAATACCTGGGGTGGAGGGGCAAACAGCTGTGCATACCTCTCTATCAGTGTTATAGAGGATGAACAATTTATGAGTTTACCCTGTATAAGCTTTATACAGGGTAAAACGGATTTATTTGGGGTTTGGACCCCAATAGGAGTTGGGCATCTGAGTGTTACAGACAGGAACACTTCTGTAAGTTGCTTTCAGTTAAGTCTGCAGCTTTGGGGCACATGGTTCAGACCCTGAGTCTGTGTTGGAGCAGACTGATGTGTCTGGCTCAACAAGACAGGGTGCTGGAGTCCCAGGCCGGCAGGGAAAGCAGGGGCAGAAGTAGTCTTGGCACATAAGTTGGCAGCCCCAAGGGGTTTTTTGTGATCCAACCTGTCACAGAGAGCAGGGAGAGTAGAGGAAGCAGGAGGGCAGGGAAAGACAACAAAGAGTAAGGAAAGCAAAAGAAGGGAGATGCAGCAAAATGCTTTTTAAATGGCGGTGGTCTACTTAGCTCTGCCATCAATCCCAAAGTAGCAGAATGTTTCTGTGGAATGATCAGTGAAATTTATTATGTTGACATTTAAACTGTAATCATTAGGCTTCAGCTTTAGTCAAATGGAAGCAGTTCATGCCCTTTTCAAATCTATTGCTTCAAATCTTTCTGCAGGCTCCCTAAGGCAGTGTGGACATTTTGAGAAAGGCTATCCACTCTAAGTGACGCTCGAACTATGAATACACCCTTCTATTCCCAAACTGCCACCAATCCTTCCCTCAAAAATCCCTACCCAAGCAGAGTTTTGATCCTGAAAAGCAAGAGACTCTGAAGTCCGCTAGGGTCTTTGTTATTGATTTTATGTAGAAGGCGCTCAGATACTACTGTGATGGACAGCAGTATAAAAACCTGAGTGAGAAATAGAAAGGGCAGTTGTTGTTGTTGTTGGGTTTTTTTAATATGGGCAAAAAGTATGTTTTCCCAGAAGTGGCCAAAGCCGTTCTAACTCACAAAAAAAGAAATTACTTGGAGTTTGTCTACAGAGGAAAGTTGCACTGGTTTTCCCTACAGAGTGAATTTAAACCAATTTAGTTAAACCAGCACAAACCAATGTGTGGACATTCTTATTTCATATAATTTTTTTTTAAATTTAGCATGAATCAATTGGCATCACGTTTAAGGTAAGTTATAAAAAGCTACTCCTAAATCAATACAAGAGTCTATAAAGGGATTTGCAATAGTTTTTCTAAATGGGTTCCAAACACTAATATGTTACACCTGTGCAACTCTCCAATATAGGCAAGGCCTTACTCTGCATGATGATTTTGTCTCTCTGGGTTTTGCTGAGACTGTCTTGTTTCTAGCAGAGCTGAGACTCTGGAAAGGTAAGAATTTGTACTTTTTTTTTATTAAGATTATGTGAGAGTCTCTCTTATGAACTTAGACTGAAACAGGGCAATATTGCTTTGGATATTGATTTCTTAGATTCTGTTTTACCTAATTTTTGCACTTTTGGTTAAAGCTGTAGGATTCTTTTACATTCTGAGTAAAATAATAGAACTATGATTAGGGCCCTACCAAATTCATGCTCCATTTTAGTCAATTTCACGGTCATAGAATTTTAAATATCATAAATTCCATGATTTCAGATATTTAAATCTGAAATTTCATGGTGTTGTAACTGTAGGGGTCCTGACTCTACTCTGAAGGCAGCAGCGCAGAAGTTAAGGGTAGCATGGTATGATATTGCCATCCTTACTTCTGCACTGCTGCTGGTGGGGCACTGCCTTCAGAGCTGGGCATCTGGCCAACAGCCACCACTCTCCAGCCACCCAGCTCTGCAGGCAGTGCAGAAGTAAGGGTGGAAATACCGTGACCCCCCCCTTACAATAATCTTGCGGAACCCCCCCCCCCCCCAACCTTCTTTTGGGTTGGATCCCCGAGTTTGAGAAACGCCAGACTCCCCCGTGAAATCTGTATAGTATAGGGTAAAAGTATACAAAAGACCAAAATTCACGGGGGAGTCCAGATTTCACCGTCCGTGACACATTTTTCACGGCTGTGAATTTGGTAAGGCCCTAATGATGATTCTGGATGCCATGTTGAAGATTAAAGTTGGTTTCTACTATTTTATTAGAAGCTCAACTTGGGTGGTTTTTGTTTTTTTGCAGGAGAAGGGGAATAATTATTTTTGAGGATGTATGACAGCTGCTGTGTAAGACTGGAATATTGGCTGTCGAGTGGAGGAGTATGAAAATATATAGGATAAGGTAATGGCCATGCCCAGTGGCACCTTCCCAATCCCAAATCTCATCAGATGACATCAGAGTCCACTCACCAAAACTGGCCAATCAATGGACTTTCTGACCTGTATACCTGACATCCTCACATCTGCTGTCTGGACAGCAGTATAGACACTCAGAATTCTCAAGGCTCCGCTGGCATCCAGTTCCATAAGGAGCAGAGACCCCCAAGATAAAGGAAGGGGCCCATCATCTGAGGGAGTTGTGGGGATAGTCTATATGATACTTTATTTTACAAAGGCACTAATAATGTTAAATGAGAGGGCGGTTGTGGGGAGTCTCATTTGCTTAGTTAAGGAAAACATTTTGCAAAGATGATTTCATTCAACTCCAACAGCTAGCATAATCGCTACTATACTGTCTATAAAGACAGAGCTGGCTTCTGCAGGTTTGTGCTTACAAAATTCCTTAATCTGGGGGACTTAGAAATGTACAGTAAATTCTCATTTAAAAAACAAAATTTCTATCTCTTTTGCTAGCAAAAATAGCCTTGTAACTATAAATCAATGTAAGATGATCACCAGGGTTGAAAACTGATTATTTTTCCTAAACATCACAGGCTACTCAGTGTCCTAACAGCCACTGGGCTTTAGGGTCTGTAAAACCACAGTGATAAGGTCCCTTGATTTTTGAGAGGACAGCTACCCCGCTCCATGTGGACTACTCTTGATGGCACTCATGTTCCCGCACGTTCCGTGTCAGCTGGCTGTCTGCAGTTGAACAGTCAGCATGAACTCTGGCCACAAGGCGAGCAGCTCAGAAGCATGGCTGACAGAATCGTATAGTGAGTTAAGCAAGGGGCTAATCCTAACTCTGACACTGACCCACTCTGTGACGTTGGTAAAGTCGCAAAGGCCAAAACTTTCTAACTTGACTGTGAAAAGTAAATCCGGAGCACTTGCCTCTTCCATTGACTTAAAAACAATCATTAAAGCCCCTTTGAAACTTTCAGCTGCAAATGTTTAAAATATTTAATAGATTGAAATAGTGTTGGTTTAAAAAGTGAAAATATTTATATATATGAGAGAGACAGAGAGAGAGAGGGGGAACAGATTTTCACAGTGAAAAGCTGGGAGTCTTCTCCTGAAGGAGGACACGTTCATAGGAGATGGTTTCAGTGAGGGGCATGAAGATGCACACAGGAAAGTTTGCCAGCTGGGGGCCCTTTCCTCCTCTATATTTTCAGAACTTTTGTTTTCAATTTTTCTGTCTCCTAACTTTCTCCTGTGTTCCGTACTCCTTCCTTCTACCCTTTGTTTCAGTCTTGTCCCTTTTTCCTCTTCCTGCTGTCACATCCACTCGGTCCTTTGTCTTCCCTCGTGCTCCCCTTTATTGCCTGTTCCCCCTGGCCTGGGGTAGGTGAGCAGAAGCATGGATGCTGGTTCCTAGTGTAAGTCAAGATCTGCCAACTGGTGATGGTGCAGGGGAGCTCTGTTCAGGCTCCCCACATGTAGCTATGCCCAGAGTCTCAGAAACTACAGAGATCTGATCGTGTGAGGGGGAGGGACAATTTCAAGGGGAGTCCTCACTGGGAGGCTTCGTGGAGGGCAGGGTAGGAACATTATTGTAGGATAGACCGGTGAGCAGTCCCTATATTGCATATGAACTCCCCTAGCCGGCTGTGATGTCAGCCACTCAGGTGACCAGTGGTTCCTCCAGGAAATCAGTCCATGGGGGTTTTACAACAACTGGAACAAAACTGTTTCCTATTAACTCCACTGAGACAGGTCCTGAAAACAGTGACATAGCCAGTTTTCAGGAACACATGGTCAGATTGTACTGTTTGGTCACAATAATGCCAAATGGGTGTGTACTTGGGGGACAAGGTGTATGGGGAAAGGTTGGACAAGGCAATCATAATTGTTTGTTTGTTGGCAGGGAAGGAAGGTGCATTGGTAACAACATATTTTTGCATGGCTGGCAAGAAATGTTAAGGTCAGCCTAGCTGGAAGCTACCATTAATAAATCATAGCATTGATTTAGTGGAGAGGATCAAACTCCTAAATAATTGTAACTAACGCCTACATAATGATTTCAGTTACTAGGGGGGACAAATAAATTGGGTTAATTTCCCCTTCCTCCTCCTCCAGCCTCCACACACTCCAACCCTTTAACCTCTGTAGCTTTGCTTTACAAAGAGTGAGTCATGCATGTGCTTTCAAATGGAGATAGATAGATTTGCAGCATTTGCCAAACAATGCAAGTTGCATGGTGTGTCTGGGAGTGAATCTCCCAGCCTGAGTCCACAGACTTGTGCTAAAAATAGCTGTTTAGACCAGTGGTTTTCAAACTTTTTTTCTGGTGACCCAGTTGAAGAAAATTGTTGATGCCGTGACCCAACGGAGCTGGGGATTAGGGTTTTGGGGTGTGGGGGGGGCTCAGGGCTGGGGCAGAGGGTTGGGGTGAGGGCTGCGGGGTGGGGCCGGGAATGAGGGCTTCAGGGTGTGGGAGGGGCTCCCCCCAGCTCCTATTGGCCGGGAGTGCAGAGCTGGTGCTCGGGGTGGGGGCAGCGTGCGGAGCCCCGTGGCCCCCCCTGCCTAGGAGCTGGACCTGCTGCTGGCTGCTTCCAGGGCACAGCGCGGTGTCAGAACAGGTAGGGACTAGCCGGGCAGCACCGCCGATGGGACTTTGAATGGTCCGGTCAGCGGTGCTGACCAGAGCCTCCGCGACCCAGTACTGGGTCGTGACCCGCAGTTTGAAAACCAGTGCTTTGAGTTTGCACCTTGGGCACCACAGCTAGAGGGGGCGGGGATGTCACGGCGTCTGAGCTCCAGCCTGAGCCACAACATCTACACAGCTATTTTTACTATGCCAGTTTGAGCCCCTCTACTACAAGTCTGTGGACTTGGGCTAGAAAGCTTGCTCCCAGGTGCAGTGTAGATCTCCTCTGTCTTAAGAGTACACCCAGACGCTGATATAACACTATTCCCTTTCTTCCAGAAAACTAAGTCCAGAAATAACCTCTAGTTTCTAAGTTTCTGTGAAAGGAGGGAGTAAGAGAGAACGTGAACTGTGGTAAGCACACAGTTTGGAGGATGACTCTCTTGGACACACTATATTTTTAGCATGTAACTAGTACATGACTGAACAACAGGGTTATACTAAGGAGTGTGCTCTCTGCAAGTCTTTGAGTCTCCTCCATTCCCTCTCTTTCACGCAGTGTGTGTTGGTGGTGGGAGAGGAGACTTGCTGGTTTGAATTTGTGTTGGCAATGGGGAAAGAGCAGAGGGGAGATGCATGAGGGTCTTGGGCATGTGGTTAGCTGAAGAAGCCTATTGAATTATTTCCCCCATAATACCAGCCAAAACCAAGATAAGAGGTATTAAGAGTGACAGCACATTAGGCCAGCTCACATTATTAATGAGCAGAATGTACTATACAGTATTATGCTCTGAATAGTACATTGTTAATAATGGTCACCAATGAGCGTGCTGTTTTTGTAGCTGTTGAACAGGTGAAGGCATAAGACTGTGCAATTAATATGGAGAAACTCTCTTGAGGACTGAGCTTTTACTGGCCATTAGAAAACGTTTCTGCAGTTAGCAGGTGACCATTCTAAAGGGCTTCATCATTTAAAGCAGTGTGAAGCTTGCAGTTAATCCCACTTATATCTGGCAATACAAAGCAGCACTTGAGTGCCAGCAAATTTAGACTTCAGCCGAAGCTAAGGGTAGGCCGTGGATAACAACATTTCCTTGTTCTACAAGCTTACCTGGCTATGATGATTGATGAGTGTTATAGATGCATGTGGCAAATTAAAACCTCCAGTTCAAGGTTGCATGTAATGGCATTGAAAGCACAGTGAAAACAAAGTCATTTCTACATTAGACTGGTCTGATGATAAACACACACAGTCAGCTCTGCCACATGCCTGTTGCTCTTCAGACAGCTTTTGTACTGTCCTGCTGTCAGAAGTATTAGCACACATGAGCTCTTGAACTGCTCAGACTTGCGTGTTATGGAGATGCAGTGGGTGCCAGACCATTAACTGTGTAAAGCAGGGTTGTGGTTGCTCAGCTTTCTTCCTCTTCTGATCATCTCACAGCAGGACGGTCTTTGTGACGGGATGTGCACCAGTCTGAAGGATTTTTCTCATTTATAGTTTTTCAATGGTGTATTTTGCATTAAGCCAAACCGCCTGGGCTTGGCTCCCATGCACTGTACTGCAGTTTATATCCCGTTTGGGAATGAGCGGGATGATTTGCCTTAGTGCTCCACAAAGTGGGAGGCAACAGTTTCTTACCAGAGCCACTTGGGCAGGTCAAGGGAAAATGAAAAGAAATGGGTTTTTTTTCTTCTCTCCTACTTACTCGGTTTCCCTTAGGGGATCAAAAGCTGAAGAGTCTTTTGTGTATAGAAAATCCAGTCGACGTGTCGCTGTTTTTGCAAACTTCTAAAAGGGAACAAAGCAGCAGAAGGAACAGATTGTTGCCTCTGCCCTTATGGTTATGATATTAAACCTCCTTCCCTCCTGCCCCCCAGAAAAAATAATCCCAGTGCACCCCCTCGCCCCCAATAGAATGCTTCGGTAGAGAGAAAGTGAGGAATGGGGACAGCCTGAGCAGTTTCCTGGGCCTTAATGGAAGCGTTGTGAGTCAAAGGTTGAAAAGCCCTGTCCTAGATGCAATGGGCAAGAACCAAAGAGAAGCTGCACTTCCCAGGATTTTAAAAAAAGACGACAGCTATTTCAGTATTTCAAGAGCTATATTTTTCCAGCTTTTTGGCAGGAAGAAAGTGGGTGGGAGAAGGGGAATATTTATAGAAAGCGCCTTGGTTTGGTAAATATTTCCAACCCATAAAACTCCTAGTTGAGAATTCTGTATAGACACAAGTTGATGATAATTGTGTGTTGCGTTACACTATGCCTTTGTTTTCGGTGTGTTGCACTCATAAGTTCCCAAAATCGTTGCTGCCTGCAAAGATGGTGTGATGTTCCCCTGGTGTTATCTGGACCGGTGATCTGCTAGGTCACTCCAATCCTTGACTCTGGGAGCCAGCCTTACCCTGCTCTGCTGTGAGAACCCCCACTCCTGGGCTGTTCACGCACAGCCTCTGGCATGTAACTGCTCGTTGGACTGTGCAACCAAATGACACTAGACAATATCTCCGATCCCAGACACAACCCTAGGAACCTCCATCTTGCAGTGTCCAGTTATGCCCGCTGGATGCTGCAAGCTTATATGAGTTCATCAATTTAACAAATAAATTGATATGCACCAGGCTTGTTACCCCAAGGGGAGTCTCCGACATGCTTCAAACCAAACACAATGCTTCAGGTAGAATAAACAAATTTATTAACTACAAAATATAGATTTTAAGTGATTATAAGTCAAAGCACAAGAAGTCAGATTTGGTCAAATGAAATAAAAGCGAAACGCATTCTAAGCTGATCTTAACACTTTCAGTGCCTTATAAACTTAGATGCTTCTCACCAGGCTGGCTGGTTGCCCTTCAGCCAGGCTCTCCCCTTTGATCAGCGCTTCAGTCGCTTGGTGGTGGTGTCTGTAGATGGAGGTGGAAGAGAGAGGAAGAGCATGGCAAATGTCTCTCCCTTTTATCATGTTCTTTCTTCCCCCTTGGCTTTGCCTCCCCCCCCTTCATGGTCAGGTGAGCATTACCTCATCATAGACCCTGACTGACCCAGGGAAGGGGGGTGACTCACTGGAGAGTCCAACAGCTCCTTTGTTCCTGCCTAGGCCAGTGTCCATTGTTCCTGTGAGGCTGGGCTGTGTTTGTCCCATACCCTGATGAGGTATGAACTGCCCCTCTGTTTCTGGAGAGTTTTGCCTGGGCTTGTTTTAAGCCATGAGGACACATTTTCAGCCTCATAACTATATACATATAATTACAACCTATAACATAACATTACTATAACAACAATGCTCAGTGCATCATGAGCCTTCCGAAGACACCCAACATGAAAACTTTGCATTGGATACCACACAATCATATTATGAGGATGAACATGGGGGTGCAGGGTGTTTCCCCAAGATACAGAGTGTCACAGATGGCCAGCCTTTTTTGTGTTTAGTTCACTGCCAAAGGATATAGTTCTATACTGTGGTTGCACAGGGCATGTAATATTATGAACTGACAATAAATTACTAGAGAACACATCTGAAAATCTAATAATGTCTTTTTTAGTTTTAAATGCTACTAATTTAGACTTTTCTAGTCACTTAACCAAAAACGAGTAAGAGGTTAAGTAGTAAGAGGGCAAGAGTCTGAGCTGGAGTAAATCAATGCGACTCCATCAGTGTAACTAAGAATCTGGCCCAAAGTATCCAATTTCTATATGGTTCTTGCCATTGTTTCTTCAATTTCCTGCATACATTTCCCAAGGACCTCTAGACTTTTCTTGGAATCTGCACCTAATTCCCATTAATTTGAAGGGGAATTACTGGGCACGGGCTACATTGAAGGGAAAGCAGACCCCAACACTTAAAAACAAACAAAAAAGTAAATGTATCTGTTTGCATGTTGTATGTGTGGTATTTAAATGAAATAACAGGCCTGATTCAATGGAGTTACCCACCAGCCTAAAAATGGTGGAATGGAGTAGATTAGGCTCTGTACCTCAAATCTTCATAATGTATCACGACCCCACAATGCAGTCTCGTTCTTCACTTTCTTCAACTACCTGAAGGGGGGTTCCAAATGGATGGAGCTAGGCTGTTTTCAGTGGTGGCAGATGACAGAACAAGAAACAATGGTCTCAAGTTGCAGTGGGGGAAGTCTAGGTTGGATATTAGGGAACACTATTTCACTAGGAGGGCAGTGAAGCACTGGAATGGGTTACCTAGGGAGGTGGTTGAATCTCCATTCTTAGAGGTTTTTAAGGCCCGGCTTGACAAAGCCCTGGCTGGGATGATTTAGTTGGTGTTGGTCCTGCTTTGAGCAGGGGATTGGACTAGGTGATCTCCTGAGGTCTCTTCCAACCCTAATATTCTATGATATTCTATGATTCATTCAAATTCTTCCTTAAAAGTCAGTACTTCAAGTTATCCTTCCATCCCTGACCTAGCCCCTTAATGAACTATAAAATAAAAAACTAACAAGGGGTGGATCTCCCCCTTCAGGCCCCCTTATGCCATGCAGAAGTTCCAGAGCAGCGTTGAGAGGCCCTAGAAGCCATCCATCCAGCAGGGGGAGGACTCCCCTGGTGCAGGCAGCAATCCTGCTGCAGGTTTCCCCCTGGTGCCCTCCCAAGGCCTGGTAGAGGAGGCATGCTTGGACCGGCAGACACATGCAGTATTGCAAACTTCAAATGTCCAAAAATGATGAGTCAGACCCCCCAAAACCATGAGGTTATTTCAAAATATTATCCTGTATTGCCAACTCTACCAGATTTATACAGTCAGGTGATTTTAGGCTGCTGCTGTAACAGTTCTTGCTAGCCTCCTCTTGGTGTCAAGTTTCCAGTTTCTCCACAAATTATAATTCATTCATTCATTCATTGTGTCCCGCCAAGCCCCACATCTCCCTGTTCCCCTGCCCAGCACAGAATGGGTATGCATCTCCCACACCAATTCTTCCCCTCTCCCCAGACCTAAATGTGTCCCTTCTCCTCAGTGGCTCCTCTTGCAGCTCCAGGGTTCTGCACCTGCCCCTTCCCTTTCCTGTGACTGGTGTTGAAGAGATGGAATAGAGAACAGAGAGGAGTGGTTTGATGTTTGGCTGCATGCGTGTGTGTGTTCTCACTGTGTGCTGCCCCAGCTCTGCGCAGACAGACAGCACAGCAGACCTCAAGCGAACCACCCAATGATCACAAGATCCATTAAGGGACGAAGGCACCAGTCCAGGTTTATTGTCGACAAAGCATGGTAATAGTACCTGGCAGACTCTACAAAAATACTAAAACGTGTGCCCGTGACAATGGATGCAGCTCAGTGAATGATGGGACTTTCCATTCCTCCCTTGTCTGGACAAAAATATTCCCTCTGAAATACATCTTTAAAGCCCAGTACAAACAAGTTAGTACTGCCCCTCTGATATAATTAGTTACTGCCCCCTAACGTGGCTAGTTATCACCCATTACCTTGTACATGTTGATTTGATCAAAACATCTCTATTATGTACTGTCATCCTGACCTTATCTTTTAGAAGGGGTCAGTGTGTGCCTGTTATCCTTGGGAAATGTTTTTGTGCCATCCTTGATATTGGGATGTTCTGGTACCACTTGATATCAGGATATGTTTGCGTGAGTACTCTGTGCTTAGTACTTCTTAGGAATGTGTATTTCTGCAGTATCAGCCCTGATCTTGCCAGATTCTGTGAACAGATCCTGCCTCACGCCAGGCTTCTAATACAAGGGCTTATGTCTTCAGGCTCTCTTCCTATTACAAGGAGCAGACCCATTTTTCACAGGAGGGAGCTGATCTGCCCTGACTTGCCTTGGGCAATTTTTTGTGTTCCTGCTCCTTGTGAGAATGGTGTTGGCTGCTTTCCTACCCCAAAAACTCCACTTGGATCCTTGGGGGGGGGGGTCACCTGCTTCCTATGGCAGCTCTGATTGGCTGCTCTTCCCCAGGCGGTGGGCACAAGGGGAGGCAGCCAATCAGAGGGGGCTTTCCCATGGACGGAGCTAGAAACTCTTTGTGGGCTGGAGATACAGTACTTCTCTCATCTAGAAACTGGCTCCAACAGAGGCCAAAATTGCATTGCTCACTGAAATTGGGAGAATTGCCAACACGGGCTGTGCCAAGTGTGGGGCTGCAGGATGCAGCACTGTGGAGATTCTAGGCGGCACTGCAGCCCATAAGGCAGCTCAGGGAGGCTCCCGTAACTTAGACAGGAGTTGGACTCAGCATTTTCTAAATTACTCCCGGGCCCCTCCATCCCCCAGAACAGCTGAGGATGGGGAAGGCACAAAGGTGGCTTCACAGTTGCCACTGGGCTGCGAGTTCTGTGCTGCTCCTCTTAGACGCACAGTGTAGAATCTCAGTCAAGGTGTCTCTGCGGCAATAAGCATAACTCAAGATCTTTCACTGCTACCACCTTCTTCCCCTACTCTGTTAGCGGTCATCCTTGCTGTACTGGGTCTCATAGGTGTTACGGTCCCAAGCATCAGAGCCTCATGAAAACCAGAAGCTATTGCAGTGAGCAAAATTTCAGTAACAAGACTAACTGATGGTAGCATTCCTCCAGCAACAGTGCTGCTGGGCCCTGTTCACTTTTTGCTTGCTGTTCCTCCTTTGCACGTTAGGCTGCCATCCCCTATTAACATTCCACTGAACTCAACTGAAGTGGTAAGCTATAATTTGTCCAGTATATTTAGCAGCACTGTTGGGTGCGTTCTGTAGGAGAAGTACCACAGCTAAGAGCTGCGACTGTTACATCACCCGAGAAAAACAGGTTAGTGTGTGCATATTTCAAAACACCCCTTCTTCAGGTCACGCTGAAGTCTGGTTGCACTCTACGTTCTGTTGAAGTGACAGTCAGAATGTGTGTAGCAGCATACCTGTCACCTATATTTTACAAGACCTCAGCTGAAACTGAGCCACCTCTGGAGGAGAATTTAAACAGTACACAGTAGCACTACACAACATGTCATGAGAAGAGCTGAATAATATTTCAGCCAACTGGAACTATGTGGGGGATTTTAGGGAATATAATTACAGTATCTGATTTGGATTTTAGCCATAACACTGAGTCTATCACCTCAAGTTATTCCTGGGAAATATAATGCCAATGTGATTTGTAATAAGCAAGAGAGCACAGGAGATACCTTTTACATAGAATCCAAAAGATTTTTCCATTATTCTTGCTTTATTTAAACTCATTTGTCTGTTCATCTTCCCTTTTGTATAGTCTCTGAAGTCAGGCCTAACTATGCTCATATGACACTTGGGGGAGTTGATTAAACTGTGTCTGAACCAGTGTTTTAAATCTATTGTGTTTGTTCCAGTAATATTTTTGCCCTTACCCTATGGAGCCAAACAATATACCTGACCTTGATACCAGGTGTAAGCTAGCCCTGTAAAAACTGAGTGAGATGAGTCATTATCCTAAAGTTTACAACAGGCAACTTTTAAGGTTTAAAATGAGAAGGCCAGAGATTTAGTAGCAGTGCTCGCTGAAGGATACGGTTCATAATGTATGTCTTAAAAATGTTTAAAGCAACAAAAAGTCCTGTGGCACCTTATAGACTAACAGATGTATTGGAACATAAGCTTTCGTGGGTGAATACCCACTTCGTCAGACGCAAAATGTTTGTTTACTCTGATAACAGGAAAAAAGTGAGGCAAAATTTTTCAAAACTGGGTGACTAAAATTAGGCTATTAATTATGCCTAGTTACATTTAGTCATAGAAATAAGTGGTCTGATTTTGCAAACTGCTGAGCACCCGATAATTCTATTGGGTCAGCTGGGTGTTAAGCAGTTTGTAAAATTAGACCATTTATTTAGATGCCTAAACAGCAACATAAAAGACTTTAACCACCCACATCTGAAAATCTTGGATTCTCCTTTTTTGGGGAGCTCCTTTCATATTCCCATTAGTTCTCTTTTACCTTCTCTGAGACCTGATCCTAAACCTGAGCCTTCTCTTGGGCTGCAAGGAGTAGGACATAGCTCCAGTCCGTGTATAGGCAGCTCCTAGATGTAAATGTATATCTAATTGGATAATTGTAATTATTATCAGGAGCAGAATGGATTCTAGGCTTCTATAATTACTGTCACAAGTGTTAGAGCGTCTGTGCAGTCCTTCTAGTTTCCAAGTTCAGTGAAAGACCAAAGCTACGGGGATGGGGAGAGGGGGGTGAATGTGATTTCAATAGATGGTAGAAATCATTTTTTCCAAAGCCACATTCCCATTTTTCTTACCATCACCAAGATCAACTAAGACTTAAATCCCTGAAATATGGATTATTTGAAAGAAATCAAATGGAAATGAAACTTTAATAAAATTGTCAAAAGCCTCAATACATAATTTATCTCCATGCTGCAGCTAAAGAACAGAGAAAAGTATATTGTACAGACGGCTAAAAATTTAATTAGGCTATGCCCATATGGACACTTTATGTTGTTAGAGTAAAACCCAAAAGCTAAAGGATATGCTTGGATATTTAACCCTTTAGGAAAAGAACCAGGGGTGGACTGGCTTGGTCACATACCAGGATGCTATTCCAAAAACTTAGGCCACAAAGGGAGGAAGGAATGGGACAGAGGATATGGCACTCAACTGGGAATTGAGACCTGGGTTTTATTGTTGATTGCTAGTGACCATGGGTATGTCACTTCACCTGTCTGCCTCAGTTTCCCCATCTACAAAATGAGGCTAATGACACCCTTTTTTTCTAAAGTGCTTTGAGCTCTACAGATGAAAAGAACTACAAAGAGCCAGCCAAGTATTATTGTTGGACATGGGTCCTTCCTACTGCAGCCAACATACATTCCTTCACGTCCTCATCATAGGCTGATAATCTTGTCCATCCCAGTTTATACATTAGTGTGAGGAGACAACCTCCCCAAGGACTGGTCTTAGGTACAGATGGCTAAGATACTGGGTGGGGGAGGTAGTGAGTGGGGGTGGGAAAATGGCACTAATGGGACTCAGGTATCAACAAATGTTCCATCTGAGTACTGGCTCCGTTCCTATGCTTAGAAAAGTTTATTGGTCCTGAAAGCATCTGTACTACTCCTCCAAAGTGGTTCTCTTCTCTTTCAAATGCCCAGGGTGCTGAATTTTAAAGGTATTTAAGGGTTACTCAGCTCAGTGTTCCAAGCCCTAGGTGACTTTGGAGCCCGTCTCCCTTTCAAAAGTTGATTTGGGCACTTGGGAGCCTGCAGCTTTGTCTATATTAGAAAGGTTTGCTGGAAGAGTAGACTGGCTAAACTAGCAGGGGAGAGAGTTTATACCAGTTCCTCAAATGGAGTAAGTTATACTGGCAAAAGAACTGACCAATAATCCGCTCCAATCCCCCGACTTTTAAGTACGGATCAGGCCTGAGTCTCAGTGAAAGTCAATGCGTGAGTCACATCCGAAAATGAGACAGACTTCAAAGTCACTTAGGCCTTTCAGCACTGAGCAGAGCTATGCCAAATACCAATCTAAGCACCAGGACCTTGACGGGTGGGTGTCACTCTCCTCAGTAGCTCATTCAAATTTTAAATCCTGTTAGTATTTGTACTTCTGCTGTGATTTGTGCCTCCTAGCCAAGCCTGAGAGCCTGTTTGAGTCCCTCGCTGCTGACATCACAAGCGATTTCATGTCTAGGGGAGTCAATTGGAGAAAATATTACACTTCATTAACATTTTCTCCCCTGAGCTGTTGTTTTCTCCTCCTAACTTCATTGGGCAGTTTTAGCCCCTCTTGGATGTGAAAACGGGAAATGCTTTTAATGTCAGCACTTCTCAGCTTGTGCTGAGACCAGGAACCACACAGCCAAGGGGGAAAATACTGATGTCTTTACGTATGGTGAAACGACTGAATAAATGTCACCTATGGAGTTAACATGCAGTGACATTGAAAATACTGGAAATATTCATTTAATAACTATATGGAGCTTTAAACTTAGCAGTGATCCTTCTGCCCTGCTTCCTTCTGCTCATTATAATTCCAGTATCATGAAACCAAACTCTCTGAAGCTGAGGTGAATGGTTTTTACTGTTTGAAAGCTTCTGTAAGCCACATTAACACAGTGTTGATCACTGGCCTCTACGGGTAGCAGGATCATGTAAGAGCTTAATGGGTCTGCTGCTGCCTCTAAGTTTCTAGTCCTTTAGTCCAAGGAAGCAGTAGATGTTCATGTGTTTGTCTCAACTAAGGACACCACTATATTGAGATTACAAGGTTTCTGATGATATAAAGCATTGGGTCTTTGTCTACCAGTTCTTGAGAATAACAGCCACATGTCCCTTGGTTTGTTGGACGAGTTGGTTTTGCAGCCTTGGAGGTTTGGGATCACTGGTTCCTCCTCTTCCTAAAAAGAGCCAGAATAAAGAAAGGGCATAAGAAAAGGCAATCAAGTACTCCGCCTCCCACACACAGGATTTTGTTGTTGTTTTATTTACTCTCCTGGACCTGTGTTTGCCAAGCCCACGAATACTGTCCTTGGCAGTATACCCAATAATTTAGAGGTAGTTGCCTCCCTCTCATGTTTAGCATTTAAAGACAGTTGACGGGCATATGGAAGCATTTTGTTGCTTTTTATGAAGAATCCATATCCCATAATAAGCAGAACAGATGGAAAACCTGAGATTGCCCTGAAAAGCTGAGGAACAATTGTTCTAAATGGAAACAAGATCAAGGTAGATCTGATCTGTTCTAATCTGCCTGTCGTCCTATCTGGTATTTTAGCACCATATTGTTTATGGAAACCATAATCAGACTTTTATTTACTGTATGAATACGTGAGTGGTAACTATACTGGGGAAAGCCTGGATATGTACATGCTATCAGTGCCAATGTGGAGACGTTATATAAAGAAAACTCAGTAAAATTTAAACATGATTTGAGTGGTATTGGAGACTAAATCATAGACACATGGGGCTGGAAGGGACTTCGAGAGGTCATCGAGTCCATTCCCTCCCCCCACCCAACACACACACACTTTATAATACTTTCAGGGAAAGTATTCCAGGCCTTGGCAAACATTGTGAGAGTAAATGCTTGAGTCACAAAAGCATGTGAAATCTTGGTAGTTACATTTCTCTGTTTCTGCTGGCTTTATTTTTTTCCGAATTTGCTCAGTGCCAGAGCCAATCATGATCATAGATTATCCTAGAATTTCTTTGTAGCTGGGCATGATTTACAGCACTTCTTCAGTATGCTATCAGGAAATGGGCTCAGGCACAGGGGGCCTGTTAAAAGTGCTGTTTTTATTTGGATATAATTTAAGGGCTTGTCTACACTTAAAGCGCTGCGTTGGTGCAGCTGCACCACTATAGCTCTTAGTGAAGACGCTACCTATGCCAACAGGAAAGCTTCTCCCATCGCTGTGGGTACTCCACCTCCCCGAGAGGCAGTGGCAGTAGCTATGTCAATGGGAGAAATCTACACCAGGAGTTAGGTTGGTATAACTGTGATGCTCAGGGGGGTGGATTTTCCACCCCCCCTGAGCGACGTAGTTATACAAACACATAAGTTTGTAGTGTAGACCAAGGCTGAGTTACAGGGTATGTGGTGTTATTGCTACAGTTTGGGCTGGGTCTATATAAGGTACGGGTCTGTGTTTATCCCCATGTTTCTGGATAAATTCTTCCAAATTAATTTAACCCATCCTTAGTTAGGAAATACAATTGCAACATGGGATAAACCTTCTAAGTGACTCTCAATCTGTAGATTAGTTGAATGAGTGATCCAAGATGCACTAGAAGAATTTATCCTTCTAAGGGTAAGATAGTTCCAGTGTCAAGCTGCACAGTGTATGTACAAAGAAATGCATTGTTAAACTATGTGCACACCCACACACATTTTATTAATGATTCCAGTTGTTTTTCTGTTATATTAATCGGTGGCTTATGATGACAGGACAACAGGTCAAAAAGTCCAGGAAATTATTTTTGAAAAGAACTAAATGTTTAAATATGCACACTTGAAATCTCATTGTATGGTAAACAGTAATTGCAATCTTTCTGTGAGCTCTCAGTATTGCCTCTCTTTTCTTCAGCTAATTTAGACCATACTTACATACACTGCTATGTTTAAGCAAAACCCGTTACCATGGTGACACTACAGCATGCTAAATATGGTTTATGGTGTCCAAAATTGCATTTGTATGAACTGTTAAAGTGAAAAATGGGGGAGAAAACACTTCATATAGTGTTTTATAAGCTAAAACAGCTATTTCTATTCTAATGTTTTTGTTCTGTTAATTTCTCCACATATAGGAAGGTGTGAGCCTGTGATCCCTTTGTTGTTGTTATTTGTTTATGGTATTACCCTCAATGCACTAGGCAAGAGTACATGATCCCTGTGCCTCTGACCTCACAATCTGAAGTGAGATATATAAACTAAGGCTCCATCTCAGCAATCATGTAGGCATGTTCGTATCCTTAAGCACATGAAGTCATTGGGACTACTCTGGTGCTTAAAGTTACACCTGTGTTTAAGTGCCTTGCTGTTTTGGGCTGATCAGAGATAGGGAAAGGGTAGAACTATTATCTTTATGAATATTACTTATTTTTATTAAAATGGCACCTGTGGGCTCCATCTAAGATCAGGACCTCTTTGTGACAGGAACTGTACAAACACATAATAAGACACAGATATATGAATCATATGTTTAAATTTAAAAAAATCTGTAATTACCAAGCCTTTTCATTTACCTTTCAGTGAGAGCTGTAACCTGAAAATGTAATAATATGTTTAAAATACATGAATAGTGAAAGCTTTCATTTTGTTCATTTTTCAGTTACAATCTGCTTTTGATTAGTATCGGTAACTGTTCTGTTGTCAAGTGTTGATAAGGTGCAAGAAATTACCTTGCAAAGTAATCATGCTGCCTGCATGCTGCCTGCACTCAACAGCTTGTCAAGTGATAGAACCATGCCTGCAGGGTATAATAAATAGTTATATCATCTGACATTTATATAAGATTATTAAGCCTAACGGATCCCAAGTCCAATTTCAAGCCATGATTCCAGTTCTGCAAACACTTATGCACATGCATTTGCTTAAAATGTGCTGTTGTTGAACATGCCATGGGATCTGATTGTTATTTGTTGTATGGGATATGTTGTTGTTTATTATTTATATTGCAGTAGTGCTTTTAGGAGCTGCAGTTGGGAACCAGGGCCCTGTTGTGCTAGGCACTGTCCAAACACAGAACAAAAAGATCATTTCTGTCCCACAGACCTTACAACCTGTGTCACACCTGAAAGACAACACTTCTAGCAGCACAGCATTGAAGCACTGCTTTGATGCTGCTGAGAGGGAAGAGTGACACCTACTGAATTGTCAGCCTTTCTGCAGCACCCTGGATTTCTTCTTGGGGCTCTCCTATCCCATGCTAACAGGCCCAACCTTGCTTAACATGTGATATAGAATAAGAAGCTTAGGACCTGATTCTCTATTACATTAGGATCCATTTACACCCACTTCAGACTGCCCGAATACTGTAAAGGAGGCTTAGCTTAAACGAGACTAAAGGTCATAACGTTTACATTTCTTTAGCATTTCAATAAGCATTTTATTCCTGGCTCAGTAAATCAGAGACACTGCTAAAATGATTATGATGAGCCAGATTCTGCTGTAAGTAGGACCTTATTCTGGGTTGTCCCAGTGGCACTAATTGCAATACAAGATCCTCCTGGTAAGAAGAGAGATCAGAATCTGGACCTGAATGAGAAAAAAGCAATTGAATTTAAGTGGCCATGACACAGTTCATGCAAGTATTTTCCATTGCATTTTGGAAGTTCTTGTAAGGTGAGCGGGAGAGCTGTTGATCATGGGAATTGAATGTACTTGAAATTATAATGAGATAATATAGGGGGATATATGTTTTCTCACATGGTGGAGTAACTGTACTCCTTGGAAACTGCTAACTGTAACAGCTCCTAGTTTATACATGTCAGAGAGCATCCAGGCTTCCTGGAGTGGCTTAGGGCTTCCTGATTTTAACTTTCCTGAAAAAGGACAAAAAGCTCATGTTTGAGGAATGAGGCATGGAAAAAGGCAAAGAGGGAGAAATATTACTCCAAAGATATTCCATAAAACTTTACAGCTAATAAATAATGAACAAAAAAGCAAAGTAAGAGGAAAAGGAATTGCGATGATATAGCAGTGTAAGAATTGATGCCAGGTATTCTTTGGGAAAAAATGAGAGCGCGAGAGAAATAAGAAAGAAGCCAGCAACAGGAATTTGCGGATGAAATAAGGACATCAGGGAAATCATCCCTGACCGGGTCTTTGGCAGGTGTCTCTGTAGTACTGCCAGATTCAGCACTGGATTCATTGTCAGAACACTGGGCTGACATATACAGCCAAATGAAGAGGATTGCAGAGATTATGCTGGCTGAGTGTTAGACTTGATATATGCTTGTTTATGAAAACTGGTGACATCTGAAAGGGACACATGGCCAAAGCCTCCATGTTCTCATAACCGGCTAGATTCCAGCAGCAAGTTTCCTGGATTCAGCAGCACTATCGTGTGGCAGACAAAGTTCTGTGGCAGGTTCATTTACATTTTAAAATTTAGGTTTTTAATACATTAAATCTGCAGATGAATATTACTATCTGCCCTGTAGCAGATTTATTATTATTTATTTGGATATTTAATTCAATTTATTTTATGTTGCTTCTTCCTGCCATTCTCAGTTTTCATTATGCTTTTACATACTTTCGTAAAGACAATGCACAGCTGCATCATAGCTATTACAGCTGGAGGACAGTTGGAAAGTGAAGCTGTTATAAAATGTGATTCCTTGCTTGTTAAGTGGAATTCCATGCTGGGAGAAAATTACACCTGGCCCCTGGTCTCTGCAATGGCTGCCAGTAAATTGCCAGGTGGATTTCAAGTTATTGATGTTAACCTATAAAGTCCTGAATGGTTTGGTATCTGCTTATCTACGGGGTTGTCCCTTCCAGTGCCAGACAGTTCCAGATGGGAGCGCTTGAGTTGGAGTTCCTCACTATAAAGGGGAGTCAGCAGTATGTTCTATGTGAGGGGTCCTCAGCTTTGGACCTCCTTTGTCCCATTGGTCAGCCGGAGGCCAGATTTGTTAACCATTCAGGTATGTTGTGTGTCTGTATTTCCCCCAGACTTTTGGGAAGGATGTGGACTGAAGATTATAGGGAGTAGGTGGCTATTTATTAATGACATGAGAAGAAATCTTTCTATTGTATTTTGTACATTAATTTATGGGATGGGTACCCAGTGCATAGGATGGGTGACTAGAAAGATATTCATAAATCTAAATAAATAGAACATCATGGAAGTGGCCAGGATAGTTAGACCTTTTGGTACCTTGAAAGGCAGTCAGGGAATGCGGCATATGCACATTAGCTTGGAGATTCTGCTAAAATGATCAGCAGTGAAATGGTCGGCAATGTTGGCATTTAAACTGTCAAATTTAACCCCCAATTGAGGTGAATGGGGCCATGTCTCTCAGGGTATGCCTTCACTGCAGAGTTTACCCAGGTCTGGGCACTCAGATATGGGTGACTTGGGGTATGTCTACACTACGTGATTACTCCAATTTTACAGAATTCGATTTTTGGAAACAGATTGTATAAAGTCGAATGCATGCGGCCACACTAAGCACATTAATTCGGCTGTGCGCGTCCATGTACCGAGGCTAGCGTCGACTTCCGGAATGTTGCATTGTGGGTAGCTATCCCATAGCTATCTCATAGTTCCTGCAGTCTCCCCCACCCATTGGAATTCTGGGTTGAGATCCCAATGCCTGATGGGGCCAAAAACATTGTCGCGGGTGGTTCTGGGTACATCCTCCTCCTCCCTCTGTGAAAGCAACGGCAGACAACCGTTTCGCGCCTTTTTTCCTAGGTGAACTGTGCAGACGCCATACCACGGCAAGCATGGAGCCCGCTCAGCTCAAGACAGCAGTCATGAACATTGTAAACACCTTGCGCATTATCGTGCAGTCTATGCTGAACCAGAACCTGAAAAACCAGGCAAGGAGGAGGTGGTGACGGCAGCGTGGTGACGAGAGTGATGAGGACATGGACACAGAATTCTGTCAAACTGCGGGCCCCGGCACTTTGGAGATCATGGTGTTAATGGGGCAGGTTATAGCCTTGGAACGCCGATTCTGGGCCCGGGAAACAAGCACAGACTGGTGGGACCGCATAGTGTTGCAGGTCTGGGACGATTCCCAGTGGCTGCGTAACTTTCACATGCATAAGGGCACTTTCATGGAACTTTGTGACTTGCTTTCCCCTGCCCTGAAGCGCCAGAATACCAAGAGGAGAGCAGCCCTCACAGTTGAGAAGCGAGTGGCGATAGCCCTGTGGAAGCTTGCAACACCAGACAGCTACCGGTCAGCTGGGAATCAATTTGGAGTGGGCAAATCTACTGTGGGGGCTGCTGTGATGCAAGTAGCCAAAGCAATCACTGAGCTGCTGCTACCAAAGGTAGTGACTCTGGGAAATGTGCAGGTCATAGTGGATGGCTTTGCTGCAATGGGATTCCCTAACTGTGGTGGGGCAATAGATGGAACCCATATCCCTATCTTGGACCGGAGCACCAGGGCAGCCAATACATAAACCGCAAGGGGTACTTTTCAATGGTGCTGCAAGCACTGGTGGATCACAAGGGACGTTTCACCAACATCAACGTGGGCTGGCCGGGAAGGGTTCATGACGCTCGCATCTTCAGGAACACTACTCTGTTTAAATGGCTGCAGCAAGGGATTTACTTCCCAGACCAGAAAATAACCATTGGGGATGTTGACATGCCTATAGTTATCCTTGGGGACCCAGCCTACCCCTTAATGAAATGGCTCATGAAGCCATACACAGGCAGCCTGGACAGTAGTCAGGAGCTGTTCAACTACAGGCTGAGCTAGTGCAGAATGGTGGTAGAATGTGCATTTGGATGTTTAAAGGGTCGCTGACGCACTTTACTGACTCGCTCAGACCTCAGCCAAACCAATATTCCCATTGTTATTGCTGCTTGCTGTGTGCTCCACAATCTCTGTGAGAGTAAGGGGGAGACCTTTATGGTGAGGTGGGAGGTTGAGGCAAATCGCCTGGCCGCTGATTACACACAGCCAGATACCAGGGCGATTAGATGAGCACACCAGGAAGCGCTGCGCATCAGAGAAGCTTTGAAAACCAGTTTCATGACTGGCCAGGCTACGGTGTGAAAGTTCTGTTTGTTTCTCCTTGATGAAAACCCTCCCCCTTGATTGACTCATTCCCTGTAAGCACCATCCCCCCTTCGATCACAGCTTGCTTTCCAAGGAAATAAAGTCACTATTGTTTAAAAATCATGTATTCTTTATTAATTGATTATAAACATAGGAAGAGAACTGACAAGGTAGCCCGGGTGGGGTAGGGGAGGAGGGAAGGAAAAGGCCACTTCAAAAGTTCAAAATAATGACAGCCTTTTGCTTGGGCTGTCCACTGGGGTGGAGTGGCAGGGTGCACGGAGCCTCGCCCCCCCCCCCACCGCGTTCTTACACATCTGGGTGAGGAGGCTATGGAACTTGGGGATGGGGATGGGGAGGGCAGTTATACAGGGGCTGCAGCAACACTCTGTGACCCTGCTGCAGTTCCTGAAGCTCCACCAGATGCCGGAGCATGTCCGTTTAATCACGCAGCAACCTCAGCATTGCATCCTGCCTCCTCTGATCTTCCTGCCGCCACCTCTCTTCACGTTCATCCCTCCTGTCCTCACGTTCATTGGCAGCTTTCCTGTACTTTGATACCATGTCCTTCCACTCATTCAGATGAGCTCTTTCATTGCAGGTCGATTCCATGATCTCTGAGAACATTTCGTCTTGTGTGCGTTTTTTTCGCCGCCTTATCTGAGAGAGCCTTCGGGACGGAGGCATGAAAAATTTGCAGCTGCGGGAGAGAAAAAAGGGAGAGAAGTATTTAAAAAGATACATTTTACAGAACAATGCTTATACCCTTTCACAGTGAACAACACTATTCACATTACATAGCACATGTGACCTTGTACCGAAATCACATTTTGCATCTTAATATTGAGTGCCTGCGGCTTTGGTGTTAGAGATCACAGATGCAGGGCCGGGCAACAGAATTCGGCTTGCATGCAGCCATGGTAAGCCATTGTCTTTCGGCTTCTGCAACCTTCCTAAAAGCAGCACCCTCCTTTCCCATATCAAGCAAAGCCCATTGAGTGCTGTGGTTTTCATGTTAACTTGCAGCAGCAGAAACCAAACTACACCCCCCCCCCAATTCTCTGGGATGATTGCTTTACACCTCCCCCCACCACGTGGCTGGTATCAGGGAAGATCCCTGCTAGCCAAACGCGAAAAGCTCAGCGCCAATGCCCCCCCCCCCACTGGAAGGATTTATTTTCAGCCACAGGCAAACAGCCCAGTAGGAACGGCCACCTCTGTCCCCTTAATTAAAGTCCCGTATTTCAACCAGGTTACCATGAATGATATCACTCTCCTGAGGATAACACAGCGAGATAAAGAACGGATGTTGCTTGAATGCCAGCAAACACCGGGACCATACGCTGCCAGGCTTTGTCATGCAATGATACCAGATTACGTGCTACTAACATGGTGTGGTAAAGTGTCCTACCATGGAGGACGGAATAAGGCTACACTGCCCAGAAACCTTCTGCAAAGGCTTTTGGAGTGCCTCCAGGAGAGCTTCATGGAGATGTCCCTGAAGGATTTCCACTCCATCCCCAGACACGTTAACAGACTTTTCCAATAGCTGTACTGGCTGCGAATGCATCCCAAGTCCTCAAGGCAAATAAATCATTAAAAAACGCTTGCTTTTAAACCATGTTTTATATTTACAAAGGTACACTCACCAGAGGTCCCTTCCATGGCTTCATTGTCTGGGATACCGCCTTGGGAGGGTTGGGAGGGTACTTCAGTCAGGCTGAGAAAAAGATCCTGCCTGTTGCGGAGAACGGAGTGCTGTGTGCTCTCCAGAAGCTCGTCCTCCTCCTCCTCCTCCTCATCTTCCCCATCCGCAAAACCCTCAGGCATGGCTGAGAGTACCCCCTCCTCGGAATCCACGGTCAGGAGTGGGGTAGTGGTGGCGCCCCCACCCCCCAGAATTGCATGCAGCTCAGCGTAGAAGCGGCATGTCTGTGGCTCTATCCCGGACCTTCCGTTTGCTTCTTTGGTTTTCTGGTATGCTTGTCTGAGCTCCTTAACTTTCACGCGGCACTGATATGAGTCCCTATTGTGGCCTCTCTCCATCATGCCCTTGGAGATTTTTTCAAATGTTTTGGCATTTCATCTTTTGGAACGTAGTTCTGCTAGCATGGAATCCTCTCCCCATACAGCGATCAGATCCAGTACCTCCCGTACGGTCCATGCTCTTTTTCGATTCTTGGACTGCATGGTTACCTATGCTGATGAGCTATGGGTGGTCACCTTTGCTCTCCATGCTGGGCAAACAGGAAATGAAATTCAAAAGTTTGCGGGGCTTTTCCTGTCTACCTGGCCAGTGCATCCGAGTTCATACTGCTGTCCAGAGCAGTCACAATGGTGCACTGTGGGATAGCTCCCGGAGGTCAATACTGTCGAATTGCGCCCACACTAACCCTAATTCGAACTGGCAATGTCGATTTCGGGGAGGAGTACAGAAATCGATTTTAAGAGCCCTTTATGTCGAAGTAAATGGCTTCATTGTGTGGACAGGTGCAGGGTTAATTCAATTTAACGCTGCTAAATTCGACCTAAACTCATAGTGTAGACCAGGTCTGTGTTAGCCATGCACACTTGCAAGTGTCCACGCTCTTAAGACATTTCTCATACCCAGGTAGCCACATCCACACTGATGCTGCCGTAGCTTGAGTTAGGCACTGGGATTTCTGGGTGCATAGGCATGGTTCTTAGAACTGCATTAAGTTGAGCTGCTCTAGGAATTGTTTTGTGGTGTATAGTGGGAGAACTTGTCTGTTCTTCCTGGGCAAGTGTGTGGAAGTGTTCTTAGCCTGTCAATAGAGTCAACTAAAGCTCTTTCGGCTCTTGCTTGCTCCTCACTTCTGTCTGCAACTTCCACTGGCGATGAAGCAGGTGCTGGTGCTGGGCTTGGCTGTTCGCTGGCCATCAGGCTAAATAGCTGCTCAAAGAGTTCCTTTGCTTCCTACTGTTGGTCACACTGCCTCATTGTCCTGTCATGCACAAAGTAGTCTGACACTAGACTGGCATCTCTTTCCTGTCCCTCACCTCCCTCTTCCTGTCCTGCTCCAACAGCTGCCTCTGGAGTTCTAGCTGCAGATCTGACCTGTGGCCAAAGTCATTGAACATGTCCTGCAGCAGGTCATCCCTGACCCTTTTTCCTTTTTTCCTCTGGTTCAGGCACCTCTTTCCAAAAGGCCTGGGGTGGCTGGCTTGGTCCAAAAGCAGTAGAAGGTGCTGCAAAGGCAACAAAAGAGCACTTTTTTTTTTGTCCAGGGAAAAAAAAACAAAAGTTTCTCCCATTTAACACTGAGTCACAGTAAGACCACAAATTGGTACTTTGATCCCCTTGGAATGTTTTTATTTCATCCCTCAACTTTTGTCTGCTCCATGGTAGCTGAATCAGAGGTCACTAGCTCACCAAGAATATGGTAAATATTTTGTCTCTCTCTTGGAAAAATATCAAGAAATGATTTTTTTTCTTTTACTGGTGTGTGGGTGGATGGATGTTGGGATCCACCGGCAAGGGAACTTTTACCAGGATGATCTTAACAGTAGTTGGTGCAGTGGTGACATTGGAGATAGATCTACTGGAGATTGGAAGGGGAAATAAATTTTCCAGGCTTCTGGTAGAAGACCTTCTGTCTATGAGAAGGTGGTATTTTGTTGCCTGAAGAATGATCAACAACTCAGTGACTGAAGTGGGTTAGTGAAATTCAGGTGAATGTAAACAGGATGCGGACTACAGATGCAGAAACTTACTTACCACAGATGTGCCTTTTCAACCTCCACCTCCCCTCCCCAAGACATTTCAGTGTCTCCCCCTTCTCCAGCTTGGAATCCATTGTGGATCACACATGGTCAGGAGGGGAAGGAAGGTGGACAGGGAAATGCCATAGCTTCTGCCCTCAATTGAAGCAAAAGCCGCTCCATAGCACATAATATCCTCCCTAACAATAATTCCATTGGTCATAAACCAGTGAAACCCTCCCACTCATGCTGCAATTCCCCCCAACAGTAACAAAGATACCAATGTCCTCTTACCTGGCTGTGGCTCTGATATTGCTTCCTCTCTGGTCTGTTCCCTGGCCCCTTCCCTGAAAAGGTCCTTGGACTCCAGGCTGAGGACATCTTGCAGCCCCCGTGCCTGCAGGGTCTGCTGTAGCTTCAGGATCTGTTATAGCTTCGCTGGTTCCTCTGCTGCCAGGGTCTCTTCCAGCTCTGCTAATTCCTCCCTCTGTCCAAAAATAAGACCATTTAGTCTCAAAAGCCCATCATGCATGACACTGGGCTCTGTGTTCGAGGCAGTGTCCAGCACTTGATCAAATTCCTTGTAGTAGGGGTGGGTTAAAAGTTAGGGCTTGTGTATATATATAGTGAGTGAGTTTGTGGCAAGCTGGGGTGTAAATCTACAGTGTTCTAGCATGCCACGGACTAAATGTCCTTATGGACCCTGTTGCCGTGCATAAAAGTATTTGAAACAGCGGTAAGCAAAGTGCAGGAGAGTGCTATAGATTTACACTCCAGCTTGCCACATACTCACGGTAGAGACATGCCCTTCATTTCGAGACCTGCTGTTGCTGTTTGTTGCCTTGCAACACGCACCCTTCAGGTTTTTAACGCTCTTCCTTCACTTAATCCCCTTCTCTGCCAGTCTCTTGGAGATGTTCTTGTACAGGTGACAATTTGGAATACATGGCTCAAATGTGGGTGCTTGCTGAACTCGGACCAGAGGTAGAGCTGCTTGCAGAAACATGTCAGGTTAAAAGAACTTTCCCCAGGCCACAGGCCAACAGGGAGCCAAGAGAGAGCATATAAGCCCTGGAAGTCCTGTCTCCACAGCAAGGAGCCTGGAAGGCCTGAGTGCCCTAGGGGGGCACTCTCAGGGAGGCTTTTGGGTCTTCCAGGCTCCTGCCATAGACCCTGGAGCCTGGAAGTCCTGGGACAGGCTTCCAGGGTCTGTGGCTTCAGGGTAGTCCTGCCATGAGGACTGCCTCAGAGTTGGGGATCCCAGGGCTTCCAGACTCCTGGACTAGCCACTTCCCTGGGCTGTCTGACTCCTGCAGCCTGGTAAACCAGCTGACTTGAGAGCTGGGCAGCCTGGGAAGCCAGCTGGATAGGGAATGTGGAAGCCACGAGGTCCCTAGCTGCAAGGCTGTCTGCACTGTGGACTTCCCTGAAGCTACAGACCCTGGAATCCCCTGAGTGAAATAGACGTGATTCTTGTCAGTTTGATGGCTGTCCACAACTGAATAGCAGTGGTGAAACTGACAGCCATGTCATGTCATGTCATGTCAATTTCAGTCAGCAGCTGTCAGGCCCGAGGAGCTTATTTCATTGTGGAAAAACCATATGATGGTGTTTCCTAAATGATTTTTTTTTTAATTTAGAGTTCATGGGAGATTTCCAAAAGTCTAAATTTTTCATGAACCAAAATTTCTGAGTTTTGTCCTGCTCTAACTACAGGTCCACCAGAACCTTGGTGTGCACCTCTGTCCAACTAATAGCATATGGTGATAAGGCATTATTGTTCTAGCACTGTTTGAGTGAGCTGTGCAGAAATGCAGCAGGCTGCACAGAAGAATATAATACCTAGCTCTTATATAGCACTTTTCATCTTTAGACCTCAAAGCACTTTACAAGGGAAGCCAGTATCGTTATCCCCGTTTTACAGATGGGTAAACTGAGCCACAGAACAAGACATGATTGCCCAGCATCACCTAGTTGTAGACCGGTGCCAGAGTCAGAAATTGAACCCAGGACTCTTGAGACCCAGTCCACTACACGATCTTGAACACTGCCCAGTTGCATATAAATTGGTGGGTGACTTCTGGTGCAAAGAAAATGAGTGAGGTAGAAGAGCAGGAAAATACAGCCTGCAGGGAATTGTGGGAAGGCATTGGAGGACTATCAGAACTGGATGAAACCTGGGCTTCATCCTGCATCCACACTGCAAGGTGGGGTGGATTAGAGCCCATGTTGAAACAAAACCCTAGCTCCAACCCAGCATTTCTCAAATGTGGCCACTAGAGGCTTTTCTTGCTGCCACAGCTTCCTGCATCGTGATTGGGAGAGGGGGGCAAAGCAGCAGCCCCTCCTCTGGGGCTGCCAGGAGGAGTTGGGCCCTGCCCCCTTCTGGAGCCACAAACACCGGAGGAGCAGCCAGCCAGTGTGATTTTCCCCACCTTCTCGGGGGTTGTGGGGCTCAGGCTTCTAGCTTCAGCCCTGGACCCTGGTGGGCGGCAGTGGGCTCCGGCCATGGGCTCTGACCGTGGGGCTTTGGGCTCCGGGCTTTGGCTGTGCAGCAGCGGGCTCCATCCCTCGGCCACAGGACTCCATCCCCAGGCTCACCACCCCACTCATCACCACTGCACCTGCTGCCTCCCCCAGGCTCACTACTCCTCTCATCGCCCCTGCTGCCTCCCTACCCACCTCCCCATCCAAGGCTTCATTTGCCCCCAGCTTGCCAGGGCTGAGTAAGTCTGCTGTGAAAAGTGATATTTGTCTGGGTAGAGACCGTCGAATCGTGGAAGTCAATGAATGGCTACGCAGGTGGTGTCAGAGAGAAGGCTTTGGATTCTTCGACCATGGGATGGTGTTCCAAGAAGGAGGAGTGCTAGGCAGAGACGGGCTCCACCTAACGAAGAGAGGGAAGAGCATCTTCGCCAGCAGGCTGGCTAACCTAGTGAGGAGGGCTTTAAACTAGGTTCACCGGGGGAAGGAGACCTAAGCCCTGAGGTAAGTGGGGAAATGGGATCCTGGGAGGAAGCACAAGCAGGAGAGCGCAAGAGGGGAGGACTCCTGTCTCATGCTGAGAAAGAGGGACGATCGATGAGTTATCTTAAGTGCCTATACACAAATGCAAGAAGCCTGGGAAACAAGCAGGGAGAACTGGAAGTCCTGGCACAATCAGGGAACTATGATGCGATTGGAATAACAGAGACTTGGTGGGATAACTCACATGACTGGAGTACTGTCATGGATGGATATAAACTGTTCAGGAAGGACAGGCAGGGCAGAAAAGGTGGGGGAGTTGCGTTGTATGTAAGAGAGGAGTATGACTGCTCAGAGCTCCGGTATGAAACTGCAGAAAAACCTGAGAGTCTCTGGATAAAGTTGAGAAGTGTGAGCAACAAGGGTGATGTCGTGGTTGGAGTCTGCTATAGACCACCAGACCAGGGGGATGAGGTGGATGAGGCTTTCTTCTGGCAACTAGCAGAAGTTGCTAGATCGCAGGCCCTGGTTCTCATGGGAGACTTTAATCACCCTGATATCTGCTGGGAGAGCAATACAGCGGTGCACAGACAATCCAGGAAGTTTTTGGAAAGTGTAGGGGACAATTTCCTGGTGCAAGTGCTGGAGGAACCAACTAGGGGCAGAGCTTTTCTTGACCTGCTGCTCACAAACAGGGAAGAATTAGTAGGGGAAGCAAAAGTGGATGGGAACCTGGGAGGCAGTGACCATGAGATGGTCAAGTTCAGGATCCTGACACAAGGAAGAAAGGAGAGCAGCAGAATACGGACCCTGGACTTCAGAAAAGCAGACTTTGACTCCCTCAGGGAACTGATGGGCAGGATCCCCTGGGAGAATAACATGAAGGGCAAAGGGGTCCAGGAGAGCTGGCTGTATTTTAAAGAGTCCTTATTGCGGTTGCAGGAACAAACCATCCCAATGTGTAGAAAGAATAGTAAATATGGCAGGCGACCAGCTTGGCTAAACAGTGAAATCCTTGCTGATCTTAAACGCAAAAAAGAAGCTTACAAGAAGTGGAAGATTGGACAAATGACCAGGGAGGAGTATAAAACTATTGCTCAGGCATGCAGGAATGAAATCAGGAAGGCCAAATCACACTTGGAGTTGCAGCTAGCAAGAGATGTTAAGAGTAACAAGAAAGGTTTCTTCAGGTATGTTAGCAAGAAGAAGAAAGTCAAGGAAAGTGTGGGCCCCTTACTGAATGAGGGAGGCAACCTAGTGACCGAGGATGTGGAAAAAGCTAATGTACTCAATGCTTTTTTTGCCTCTGTCTTCACGAACAAGGTCAGCTCCCAGACTGCTGCACTGGGCAGCACAATATGGGGAGAAGGTGACCAGCCCTATGTGGAGAAAGAAGTGGTTCGGGACTATTTAGAAAAACTGGACGTGCACAAGTCCATGGGGCCGGATGCGCTGCATCCGAGGGTGCTAAAGGAGTTGGCGGATGAGATTGCAGAGCCATTAGCCATTATTTTTGAAAACTCATGGCGATCGGGGGAGGTCCCGGATGACTGGAAAAAGGCTAATGTAGTGCCCATCTTTAAAAAAGGGAAGAAGGAGGATCCGGGGAACTACAGGCCAGTCAGCCTCACCTCAGTCCCTGGAAAAATCATGGAACAGGTCCTCAAGGAATCAATTATGAAACACTTAGAGGAGAGGAAAGTGATCAGGAACAGTCAGCAAGGATTCACCAAGGGGAAGTCGTGCCTGACTAACCTAATTGCCTTCTATGATGAGATAACTGGCTCTGTGGATGAGGGGAAAGCAGTGAATGTGTTATTCCTTGACTTTAGCAAAGCTTTTGATACAGTCTCCCACAGTATTCTTGCCGCCAAGTTAAAGAAGTATGGGCTGGATGAATGGACTGTAAGGTGGATAGAAAGCTGGCTAGATCGTCGGGCTCAACGGGTAGTGATCAATGGCTCCATGTCTAGTTGGCAGCCGGTTTCAAGCGGAGTGCCCCAAGGGTCGGTCCTGGGGCCGGTTTTGTTTAATATCTTTATTAATGATCTGGAGGATGGTGTGGACTGCACTCTCAGCAAGTTTGCAGATGACACTAAACTAGGAGGCGTGGTAGATACACTAGAGGGTAGGGATCGGATACAGAGGGACCTAGACAAATTAGAGGATTGGGCCAAAAAAAACCTGATGAGGTTCAACAAGGATAAGTGCAGAGTCCTGCACTTAGGACGGAAGAATCCCATGCACTGCTACAGACTAGGGACCGAATGGCTAGGTAGCAGTTCTGCAGAAAAGGACCTAGGGGTCACAGTGGACGAGAAGCTGGATATGAGTCAACAGTGTGCTCTTGTTGCCAAGAAGGCTAACGGCATTTTGGGCTGTATAAGTAGGGGCATTGCCAGCAGATCGAGGAACGTGATCGTTCCCCTTTATTCGACATTGGTGAGGCCTCATCTGGAATACTGTGTCCAATTTTGGGCCCCACACTACAAGAAGGATGTGGAAAAATTGGAAAGAGTCCAGCGGAGGGCAACAAAAATGATTAGGGGTCTGGAGCACATGACTTATGAGGAGAGGCTGAGGGAACTGGGATTGTTTAGTCTCCAGAAGAGAAGAATGAGGGGGGATTTGATAGCAGCCTTCAACTACCTGAAGGGGGGTTCCAAAGAGGATGGAGCTCGGCTGTTTTCAGTGGTGGCAGATGACAGAACAAGGAGCAATGGTCTCAAGTTGCAGTGGGGGAGGTCCAGGTTGGATATTAGGAAACACTATTTCACTAGGAGGGTGGTGAAGCACTGGAATGCGTTACCTAGGGAGGTGGTGGAGTCTCCTTCCTTGGAGGTTTTTAAGGCCCGGCTTGACAAAGCCCTGGCTGGGATGATTTAGTTGGGAATTGGTCCTGCTTTGAGCAGGGGGTTGGACTAGATGACCTCTTGAGGTCCCTTCCAACCCTGATATTCTATGATTCTATGATTCTATGTTTGTAAATATCACTTTTCACTGCCTTCCAGCTAGCTAACAAGTCTGGTGCTGTGAAAAGTGATATTAACAAACATACAAATATCACTTTTCACAGAAGCAGACTTACTAGCTAGCAAGTCTAAAAAAATGTAACCAAAAAAGCAAAAGAAACAACAATAAAAAAAAGACAAGAACATGCAAAGCACCTTATTTTTGTTTCTATTCTGTTTAGATCCAGTAAAGAATAGAGACAATTGTATGTTATTTTTATTATGGAGTCTGCAAAAAAAACCCAAATCCTATATAAATAAATTACTGATTTGGATACGTATATGTGCATATTTATTTGTTTTTCCTTAAGTTAATTAAGTATTTTAGGAAAAATTGTCTGGGCAGCCACCAGCAAGAGTTAGAAAACTAAAATGGCTGCACTCTGAGGCCACCAAAAAAATGGTGCGAACCCCTAACCTATTTCCCCAGCTGTGTAAGCAAGCCTGGATTCAAAGCATGTATAAACATGGGTGAAAGATTTTTGTATGTGGATGATAGGAGGTTTTGGATTAAAACCCAGGTAAGAGCCTGGGTTAATGCTGCCATGAACTCTGCACCCTCAGAACTATTTTTGCAGGGTGGTTACAGGATTTTACATAGTGTCTACAGATTCAACCACACCATCAGTTACTCTCTGTTCACCCTTTTCAGGGTATTCCACACAGCCACAAGGGCTAGAAACATTCTTTTCTAATGAAAACTGAGATTCTGGAAAATGATTGTGTAGCAAGGGATAGATTCTGTGGCAAACATTGCAGCTACAGAACAGCACTGTACTTTGGGGGCATGTATATAAGGTATGCTCAGAGCTAGTTTACAGCAGTGATGCATAAAAATAAAACATGCTTTCTCCGACTCAAACCTACCCTCAGGAACCTCCACTGTATAAAACAGGCATATTTTTATCCATGGCACGGAGGTAATGATCCTAGTCAACATTTTTCTGTGTAACTCGTCATGTGTGAGGGGGGACTGGAGGCATGAGGGATTGTGTTCTTAGCCATTCCCTCTGCAAACCATGCTTCCCTGTCTCAGCACTTTATTGGACTCTATGTTCCTGGAACAGAACTTATTTCATTTAGCCATTAAGCAACTAGCCCACACATTGGTGAAATTAATGAATTATTAATAGAAAGCAGAGCTTGATTAGGAGGCCTGCAGTTCCAGCATTCCCAGCTGTGCTTAATTTCTTTAACAATTTATGATGGGTTTTCCAGCTCTTTGGCTTTGATTGTGCTGAACTCATTTCTCCTTAGTCCTCCCTTCCAAATGTCCTGAAAAACTAGCCAGAGAAGCACCTACAGATGAATTCCTTCAGCCTGGCCCCTGAGAAATATAAGCTAGCTGCAGTGTCTGCAAAAATTGCAAGTGCACGAGTGCAGCATAAATGCTCCTAACTAGTATTCTGTAGGGTGGTGGTCTACTCTCTGGCAGTCTAAAGGGCACAGATCAAAACTCTGGCATGATTCAATTGGCATAATGGAATTTTTTATGAGCTTAATAGATCTAAATGGGATACACTGTGCCTTCAGCAAGCTGTACCCAGGGCCGGCGTTTCCATTTAGGCGACCTAGGCAGTCGCCTAGGGTGCCAGGATTTGGGGGAGCGGCAATTAGGCGGCGGGGGGTCCTTCCGCGCTCCGGGTCTTTGGCGGCAATTCTGCGGCGGGTCCTTCACTCGCTCCAGGACCTGCCACCGAAGTGCCCCGAAGACCGGGAGCGTGGAAGGACCCCCCCCGCCGCAGAATTGCCGACGACGACTGGGAGCACGGAAGGACCCCCGCCTAGGGCACCAAAAACCCTGGCGCCGCTCCTGGCTGTACCACCCCAGAGATCGCTTTGGGAGGCATTGTGCCTTAGAGACTCACCTGTGGGGCCCAATTCCCTCTCTGCTCCAGAGGGTGCCTGGGTGTTGGGTGCCCCAGTGCACTTTGTGCCTTTGAAAAATCTTTGGCATTTTTAAACTGTAACATCTGTGAATTTCTGGTAGATTATCAATAGTGGCCTTGTGTACTCAGTCTGCAAAGGGGGGAGTGCACCTAAAATAGGTGGCTGCAGTTATAAATATCCCTTCAGGTTTTCCTGTTCACCAAGAATATTACCCCTCCCAACATATGGCTGTGCATTTGTGAACAAAAAGGATGCCATTTTTATATATTTGAAATTTCCCCTATGGGTTGTGTCCTGTGTAGTTTGGAAGAAAATACTTAGTTTTGCAAATTGCCCACTTGTTATCTGTGTGCATCTCCAGAAATAGCACACATCCTGTTTATTTTTGAAAAGGGAAACTGGTGGGCTGCTCTCCGTTAATATATATGTTTGGTTTGTGAAAGCAACATTTGCAGGTTTGATAAGTGGTCTCCTTCCAACCTTTCTTCCTTGTCTATGACTTCTGTAATCAATAAGGTTACAACTGTGTACTTTGTGGGAAAAGTTGCTACAAGTTCAAGGGACTTAGTCTAGTCATACACAGTGCCTAAGAAATCTCTGCCTTAGAAATCGCTATAACCTCCTTGATGGGGCCAGGTGGAAGATTCAGAAAACTGTGTAGTATGTGGGTGTTTTCAAACTGTTAAGTATTAAGACAAGAAAGATCAATTTTTGGTTGAAAATCAGGTTTTCTTATTTTTGAAACTTTTTTTATTTTTATAAATAATCTAGAATAGTTAAAGCTTCCTTTTGAAATCAAACTTCTTTTTCATTAGAAAATACTTTCTTTAGAATGGGAAATGAACCTCAATGCTGGGATTTTCAAACGGGACTAAGAGTTTTAGAAACTTAAATCCCAGTGAATTACAATGGAATGTGGGTGCCTAATTGCCCTTTCTGCCTTTTAAAATCTCAGAAGATTAAAAGTTAACATCTATTCATTTTCCATTAGATTTTAAATAAAGTCTTTGGGCTTCACCCTATGCAGTGAAGGAGGCATATACACCAAGAAAAATATTTCACTTTTCCTTTTCCATTACTCCTCTCTCTTTCCTGGTTTTGATGCAATGTACAAAGATCAGAATAGTCAGTAGACTGCAACAGCACTGGGCCACGTTTTGGGCTTTGAATCAGAACTTTTAGAGAAGGTGTGTCCATGGCTGAAGGTGGTGGACTGCTGGGGTTACTCCACATTACGCCAGTTTAACTGAGAGTAGAATTTGGTCCATTGATTGTGATACAGTACTTAGAACTGTTTCAAACAATTTTAAGGTTTTGGGAAATATCTATCCCACTAAGAAGCAAAAAAGTCCATACATAGCATCTTCAGTTTTAGGGTTTTTTTAATTGTTTGTAAAACTGCAACTACAAGTACCTGGGGGGTATGTAGTTATGTGAATATTTAATTGCAATATGGATAGTTATTTATTCATTTTGAGCCAGATCTTCAGCTGGGGTAAATTGGCATAGCTCTATTGACTTAATGGAACTTCTTTATTTATACCAGCTGAGGATCTTGCTCTTATATTTAGTATGAGCTATATTCTTAGCTGATGTAAATTGGCATGGCTAAGGAGCTGGTGCTTTTTTTTGCTCTGATGATTGAGAAGTAAATTTGCTACACTCAGGTCACATGTTCAAAGATTTCTTCACAACCGTGAGAGCAGAAATGAAATCTTTCACTGCAAAATTGCATTGAAAAATCCATTATCCCTTGGAGAGTTTTTGTATCAGATTTGGCAATTGAATTCAAGCACACCCCCTTTACCAATGGGTTTCCAAGATATTTGCTGACAGCAGAGGAATGATGAGTCTCAGAAATCTTGGTGTGCATTCCAGGTTCTGGAGAGGACTGTGTTCTAGTGCTCACAGACCCTTCTGTCCCTGTTCCCCTTAGCCTGATCCTTTCTGCCCTGTCCCCTCCGGTCTGTCCCTGTTCCACCATCGGCTCCCCGCCCCAATCTACCGACCCTCCAGGCTCCTCATCCAAGTTCCCGTTTCCTTGCCCAATGAGTCTCATTTGGAACAGACATGAGCATGCACATGGATATCAATCCATTTATCTACACATACATAGTCACACACACACTTCCTGGACACCAAAAAAGATGTGGAAGAGAGAGCCGAGATATTGGGCCATATTTTCAACCTGTTCTGTACCTGCCTAATGCTATCTTAGGAAACACAAAGAAGGCAGAAAACTCTCCTAAAGGGGAAGCTGAGCCTTTTACTCCACACTTTCCTGCCCTCCAGTCACCATAGGGAGCATATCAGGGGTACAGAGCTGACTTTCCCCTCTGCTCTTCTCAGCTGTGCCAATGTAAATTCGGTGCAGTTGTGCATCTAACCCATAAATGGTTGAAATGTGATATAGCAAACGGACACACTGCTCAGTGCACTCTGTAAATTCCAACTAGTTAAATATTTCCGAGTTAAGCTATAGAGAGACTTAATATAATTATAAAGAAAACAGATTTGCCTTGAGACCCGCTGATTTATATTCTAGGGCATATTAAGAAACTCAAGGATTTAGGTAACTCACAGTCAAAGAAAAATCCTGCTATAAGCAACATTAGCTGCCAAAAGCAAAATCCTACAAAACTAGAAGTCCCTTGCTCAGCTGAACCTAGCACATTGGTACAACAGTGTAAGTGAATTAGCTGGCCTCAGAAGGATAACATGTCTAATAATTAATAAACTAAACTTTGTTAAGATGTGTAGGCAGCTTTCTTGGAAATCTGAGTGCAACGCCTTTGTTAGTTTATCATATTACCTGGACCATAGTTACCATTTTGTGCTGGACAGTGACAAAAGGTAAATATTTAATAAATAGTAGAGTTTGTATAGAAGATAAAACTCTATCTAGAACAGAATAGATCACCGGAGTACGCAGCCCCGCCCCCCCGGAGCACTGCTTTACCGGGTTATATCCAAATTCGTATTATATCGGGTCACGTTATATCTTGGCAGAGGTGTACTAAGTGGCAGCATTTTTGACCCAAAAAAGTAAACAAAACAAATCGGATGATACATGATGGCAAACACTCAGGATTTTGATCATCAGCTCACCATGGTGGCCAGGGTGGTGTTTTCAGGAAGATCACCAATGCACTGTAGTTTCCTCAGGAAGTCGGTGGTGTCTCGAAGACAGCTAGGAGTGCTGGTAGTTTAGGATCTGAGGAGAGAGTCCAAATAGCCAGATAATCCTGCTGTAAGAGTGCCAATGCCTGATATGATGGGGCGTCCAGGATTTCCAGGTTTATGGATCTTGGGTAGCAGATAGAATACCCCTGGTCGGGGCTCTAGGAGTGTGTCTGTGTAGATTTGTTCCCGTGCTGCAGCAGGGAGTTTCTTGAGCAGATGGTGTAGTTTCTTTTGGTACGCCTCAGTGGGATCGGAGGGTAGTGGCGTGTAGAATGTGGTGTTGGAGAGTTGTCTAGCAGCCTCCTGTTCATAATCCAACCTGTTCATGATGACTACAGCACCTCCTTTGTCAGCCCTTTTGTTTATAATGTCAGAGTTGTTTCTGAGGCTGTGGATGGTGTTGTGTTCTGTACAGCTGAGGTTATGGGGCAAGTGATGCTGTTTGTTCACAATTTCAGCCTGTGCACGTCTGCAGAAGCACTCTATGTAGAAGTCCAGTCTGTCATCATATGGACCCACAGGAAGGAGGCCCTTGAAGAATTCTACCTGGATTTCAACAATGTCCATCCCACCCTCAACCTCAGCCTGGACCAGTCCACACAAGAGATCCACTTCCTGGGCACTACAGTGCAAACAAGCAATGGTCACATAAACACCATCCTATACCGGAAACCTACTGACTGCTATACTTACCTACATGCCTCCAGCTTCCATCCAGGACACATCACGTGATCCATTGTCTACAGCCAAACCCTAAGATACAATCGCATTTGTTCCAATCCCTCAGACAGAGACAACACCTACAAGATCTCTATCAAGCATTCTGAAAACTACAATACCCACCTGGGGAAGTGAGGAAACAGATTGACAGAGCGAGATGGGTACCCAGAAGTCACCTACTACAGGACAGGCCCAACAAGGAAAATAACAGAACACCACTGGCCATCACGTACAGCCCCCAGCTAAAACCTCTCCAGCGCATCATCAGTGATCTACAACCTGTCCAGGAAAACGATCCCCCACTCTCACAGGCCTGGGGAGGCAGGCCAATCCTCGCTTACAGACAGCCTCCAAACCTGAAGCAAATATTCACCAGCAACTACACACCACACCACAGAAACACTAACCCAGGAACCAATCCCTCTAACAAACGCCGTTGCCTTCTCTGTCCCCATATCTACTCTAGTGACACCATCACAGGACCCAACCACACTATCAGAGGCTCATTCACCTGCATATCTACTAATGTGATATATGCTATCCTGTGCCAGCAATGCCCCTCTGCCATGTACATTGGCGGAACCAGACAGTCTCTGTGTAAAAGGATAAATGGACACAATTCAGACATCAGGAATGGTAACATACAAAAGCCAGTAGGAGAACACTTCAATCTCCCTGGACATTCAATAACAGATTTAAAAGTAGCCATCCTTTAACAAAAAAACTTCAAAAACAGATTTCAAAGAGAAACTGCAGAGCTACAATTCATTTGCAAACATAATACCATCAATTTGGGCTTGAATAGGGACTGGGAGTGGCTGGCCCACTACAAAAGCAAATTTCCCTCTCTTGGTATTGACATCTCCTAATCAATTACTGGGACTGGACCACATCCACCCTGACTAAATTGGCCTTCAACATTCGTTCTCCATTTGTAAGGTAACTCCCTTCTCTTTATGCCTGTAACTCCCTTCTATTTATGCTTGTATCTGTAATTTTCATTGCATGCATCTGAAGAAGTGTTTTTTTACCCACAAAAGCTTATGCCCAAATACATCTGTTAGTCTTTAAGGTGCCACCAGACTCCTTTTTGTTTTTGTGAAAACCTGGAGGCTGCTGTGGACAATTAAAAAATAATATTGTATCGGGCAAAACTGCAGCGTCATGAGGCTGCGAGTGCCCCGGCAAACATTGTGAAGAAGTAAGATTCACAGCGCACAGTTCACAAATGAGAAAATTCTTCGGTGTTCAGGGGGCTTTCCGAGCACAGATGACGATGATGATGAGCAGGTTTGCCATCACACCAACCAGAAAAAGTAGAACCAGCACTGGTAAGATAATGTGAGTTTCTCTTTCTGCATGACTAAACCCACATAAAAGGATACTGGTGATGGTGCCATTTTGAGAGATTCTGGAAGGATTCCGTTTATTGTTGTCACTTTTTACCATTCTTGTCCTGTTTTCTTTCAGATATTTAATATTCACTAGAGAAACAAGGGAGAAGAAGAAGAATCACAGAATTATAGGACTGGAAGGGACCTTAAGAGGACCTTAAGAGGTCATCTAGTCCAGTCCCCTGCACTCATGGCTACTAAAAGGTTAGTAGCGATTGGACATCTAACATTGTGAATGCCAAAGAAAATGAGGTAGGATCAGAGGCTAAAATAGGGAAAAAACAAGTTGAGGTTGTGCTTCTGGCTGAAGCTCAGCCTCTGAAGCCCAGGGAGGGGGGCTGCAACTTCACACAGCTATTTTTAGAGCACTAATGCGAGCCCCGCTAACCCCAGTCTGTCAACCCAGTCTGCACAGATCTGTGGGCTGTATAGACATGTCCTTGTGGGCCTGATCCCAGGGCGACTAAAGTCAATAGAACCCACTTCCCGCTGAATTCAGTGGGCTTTGGGTGAGGCCCTGAAAATAATAATAGTGAATTACACTTTACAGGAGCCCTGTGAAGTAGGTAAATATTGTTATCCCTATTTTACACTTAGTGAAACTGATGCCAGAGCGGACTCATGATTTACCTGAGGTCTCACAAAGCAAACTGGGAATAGAATGCAAAACATCTGATTCTCTGTCCCATGCCTTAACCACAAGACCCCTCTTTCTTTGTAATGAGAAAAGAAAATAAAGGGGTGGAAAAACTACACAGTTAGATCTCTGACTGGTGTAAATTAGTGATTCTCTACTGCAATCAATGAGGGTAAACCAGTTAACACCAGCTGAGGACCTGCCCAACTTCTCCTTTCTGCTCTCTGTCTTCAGTGTCCCTCAGATATACTCCGTTTTCTCTTATTAGCGCCTCTCTTCTTTCAGATTCTTTTTTTTCTTCTGAAACAAAAGTGCATATCGGATAAGCCTGTAAAGCAACACAGCGGATTAACTCAGTGGTTTCCCCAAGCATTCTTAAATCCTGATTCAATCAGACAGTTGTTGCTGTTTCTGTTAGAAGTACCATAGCTCAAAGTGCATGTTTTCTCTTATCGCGGATGGGATTATTTTTATGCTGACAACCTCTTGAAAAGGAATATAATGGAATTAATATCTGATGGATGATTTACCTATGGGGAACACTCATCATCAATGAACTGATAGGTTGGCATATAAACACTATGGGCTAATTTGCTGTTAGTGATACTCTGGCATTAACAGTGGCAAAAATGCATGGGGGAGGTGGCAGGTAGTAGCTGTGCAAAGAGGGCTGCAGCTTTCCTGACGGGCAGTACTAGAAGTTAGTGATGCTCCCAAAAAGAGAATATGACCTGGGAAGTCAGGATTCATTAATGTAGCAGCTCCTCTGAGTCATCCACCAGCTTAGCTCCAGTCGTGGTGGTGGGCCGCCGTTAGCTATCAGCTCTGTGTTCTTGGGGAACCAGGGCGCAGTACCCAGCCTGTCTGACTCACGAAAGACCTTCCCCCGCCCCCAGCCTGTGCTTGAACCAAAGCCAATCAGAAGAAAGACCGACAAAAAGCAACAAAAAGGCAGTGGAAGACACACCTAAACCCCTCCAGACAAGGGTGACAGGATTAAGGAAACTCCCCTAGCCTCATTTGCATCAAAGATGGGACAGGGAGGCATCTCCATTAGCATACCGAATGGAGAACAGAGATTCCAAGGCAAGAACCGCACTGAACTCTGGGACCAGGAAAGCACTGCATGATGGTGGATCTCTGCTCCAGATGTTAATGAACCCACGTCTGCACACCCCCAGCTCAGTAGTTATCAGACCAATTCTAGTAATAAATCCTTTATTGGTATCCAAACTACTGAAGCCCCTTAATTGCATTGTGAGCTCCCTCGAAGGAACACCTCCCATAGCCAGGAATGATCAATTCCTATTGTCTAGCCTGAACAAAACAACTTTGGTATATTCCCTTGAGCCATCAGTTTACCCACAAACAAATCTAGTGTTCTCCCTTGAACCATGTTCTTTCCCTACAGAAACCCCTACCCACGCTCAAGTAAGTGCTCTGATGCCTGGATCCAAAATCTGCATCAGTTCCATTGGGACTTCATCTTCTCCTGACTGGTCATGCTGGGGGCTCTGCCTGTCTCCAGCACTCTGAACCCTCAGCTACCACCACCACCTGGGACCCTGCTTGATTCAAGCTTCACGGAGTGGTGAGAACCCAGCTCTCTTTCTCTCTTTTTTCTCTCTCTCTAGGTATAGCCTTCTGACCCTGACTTGTGTGATTAGTTATAGTTTTCTAAACCCGACTTATATAATCAAATTTAAGTTAGATTTAATATTATAACTGTTTTGTTTGTTTGGCTCCCCTTATATGGTTATTACCTGGCAATAAATAACTTTCATGGCTAAGCTGGTTGCTTCTCTCTCACTCATGGGTGTTTTTTGGCTTCCCCATTCGCTCTGCAGCATCGCTCTTTGTACCTAAGCTAAAGATCCCTGCAGCGCCCAAAAATCCTGTGGTGTTTGCTCATCCAAGTGGGTTACTACTAGAACAATTGTAACGTGAATGTGGGGATAGGGACGTGCTGAACCAGGGGCATATGAGGGTGACAGCTTCGAAGTGCTGCTTGACCCAGCCTACTGAGTCCAGGGACATATAAGGGGTCAGTTTGGGAGTGCTGATTAACCCAGTTCTCACAGACGCGCTCTGTTAATGTGTGTGTGTTTGTCTAATTCTGGGGCTGCAAGAGCCCAGCCCTGGGGAACCTAAGCCCTGCAGGATAGCTCCACTGGGAGGGAACTTGCAGAAGGGAGAAGTAGAGCTCCGCATGAGAACACAAGCGACACAAGCAGTACATTGATAGAATTACAGAACCCCTCCCCCCAGAAGAGTAACCCGAATAAATGAGCATACCCCCAAAGTAACAGGCAAATCTGGTAACACCTCTTAAAAATTGAACCTACGCACATAGCCCAATCACTGGTGGAGTCCAGTTGAACGACAGAGGCAGAAATATAACACATTCTTTGCTGACATGAACCTGGGAGTCAGTGATTTGAATGCTCTTTCTGGCTCTGCTATTGCCCTGCCCTATGACAGTGGGCAAGTCACTGCTCCTCTTGGTGCCTCAATTTCTCCATTGGTAAGATGGGAACAATGATACTTACCTTCTTTTATAAAGTACTTTGAGATCTACACATGAATAGAAGGAAGATGTCCCAATGGTTAGGGCACTAGTATGGGATTTGGGAGACCTGAGTTCAAATCACTGCTTCCCCCAAAGACATGCTCTGTGACCTTGGGCAAATTGCTTAGCCTCTCTGTGCTTCTGTTCCTCATCCATAAAATGGAGATACCTTTGCCTCAGGAGGCTGTTGTGAGGCTATAGACATTCAAGACTGTAAAATGCTCAGTTACTAAGGTAGTGGGGACAATAGATCTACGAGCTATGTCTCACTACCGTTCTTATTAGTTGGTTCAGGAGAATACCCTTCCTGTGAAGCTTTGGATGGAATTTACCCTAGACATACCTCTGAACTAAATAAGGAACAATGATCCGACAGCGGCAAAACAAAAATAATCATTTGAGATTTGAAATGTTGTGTGAGATTAAATTATTAAGCACTTGTCATATTTTCTATAACCTCAGTTTCCCAATTCTGTAATTGTGATGTAGGTAATTTAAGATGGGGAGTGGGGGAGAGTCACACAAGGTCTGGGAGAAGGTAAATTCAGGTCTGAAATGAGGGACTCTATCTTGTATTATAAAAGCAGCCCTCAGCTGGAGCTGTGGGAAATAGCCCCACTTGTTACGGAACTGTGCATATGTAAATGCTTATCAGGGAAGAAGTAATGAAGAGGATAAATATGATAATGATTTTAGATTTGCCTATGAATCAAAAGATCTTTGTCCTTGAAGATTTAAATTTCACATTAAATATTAACAAAAGAACAAAAGGAATTTCTGCTGAGAGTTAATGTAACTGCAAAACAGTTAATCCTCCAGCAATGAAAATATGCAGAAGAACTTACAGTGGCAGAATGATATCCACAGTGGGTGAAATCCTGGTGCCATTGAAGTCTGTAGGAGCTTTGCCATTGACTTCAAGATTTTACCCAGTGGGCCTACATGTCCGAGGCAATATGGAACTAAAAAATGAGTCAAAAATTCCAAGAAATTTTGCCTTCCTTCTTAGAGATGTATATTTAAAGTAAAATATGACAGATACATAAATTTATTTATTTATTTTATTATTTATACAGTCATTTTGATTGATTGTCAATTAAAAAAACCCCTCTGTGCTTTCAAGTTGTGTATACAACTAGGCTCTTTAAAAACAAGTCGATATCACTGTTGCGCAGACTTCTTGTCTTCCTGCTATCTGTTTCACTCACTACTTGTGTCATGTCTTAAATTGAGATTGTAAACACTTTGGAGCATGGTCTATTTTTTTTTTTTTTTTTTTTACTATGTCTGTACATCCCCTAGCACAGAGTGTGCTGCTGTCATACAAATGCTCATTTAAGATACCAGAGAGCATGTGACATGTATTATTATTTATTGTTTAGATTTGTCCTGATAAGGCCCACAATTTGCTAGGTGCCGAACAAGTGTAAAAAGAGGCAGTCTCTACCCCACTTAGTAATCTATATAATAAGATTTCAGGATTGTCATCTATCTGTGTGTGTTCCCCTGACACCTAGAGAGCCTGGTGAGTAGGTGTGATGAGATAGAAACAGCTACAAACATGGCTGAACACTCTTTTTGTTTAGAATATCACCAGGTTCAATCATCACTGGCATTCACTCTCTGTTACTATCAAATTTTTAAGTTCTCAGCCATTTTCTCCCTTATTTTATAAATATGATTTTACGAATTACACCCACGCAACAGTATGGGCTTTTAGCAACTAGTATGTTCTTATGAGTTCTGCCCTCTATTCTATTATAGTCTAGGTTAGATAGATTTTGGCCCTAATTATATGTATATATTTTAGCCATAATTTTTTTATCCCCTCTTTGGGCGTGTCCATACAAATGGTTAAACATTTCAATTGGAAAATAATTAAATATAATGAAATAGGTGCATTGTAACAAGGGATAGCTGAGAAAAATATTAAAGCATATAATATAGATTACTCATAAACTAAAACACCAGCTCCAACACTTACGAATCATGGGAAAAGCCAGTCTTGAAATTTGTGAGTTGGAGCCACCTTTAGTTCAGACATCAGTTTTCATTTTTTTAAAACAACCCTGGGTAGAGTCGAGGGAATATCTTGAGTTTGGGGGGTGGAGGGGAGGGGCGTTTAAATTAAAGATAGAAAACTATACAGGCCAATGCAGTTGAGAATATACCGAAGATAAAAATCTTTCCTTGGGCCTCAATCCAGGAAAGCACTTACATTTAGGCATGCGCTTACGTGCTTTCCAGAATCAGGATGCTTTCCTTGGTAGGAGAAATGAACAATATGTTCTAGGTCCTTTCCATCTTCATCTCTAATTGCTATAAGCCTATGAAATATTGCCCATGTTAGTGTATACTTGCAAACTGCTTACAGAAACTGAAATGATGTTGCCCATCTTTTCAAGCACAGTTGCCAGTTTATTTTCCAGTTAAACCTGGATCTATCCGAAAAGGGTGTTTTGCCAAGTATGTCTGCCCCAACTGCTTTTTCTCCACACTTTGCTGCATGCCCAACTGTCACAGCTGTAACTCTTCTACTATCTTGCTTGCAAGCACATGTTAATCTATACAAATCCCCTCATGCAGCTGAAATGGAAATAAAATCTCGATTGCTTTGAGATGTTATACAATAAAAGAATCAAAGCAAAAAACAAAAACAACCAACGCCCCCTCCCCCCCAACTCTGGCTCACCATCTGCCTAATGCCTGTAGCAGAATGGTGTTCTCCAGTATTTAGATCAAGAAGTTCAGGGAGGAATTTGTTTATTTACTGACATAGAAACAAGCTTGTGTTCCACTGACTCACTACTGGTTTCCAAATAGGATTTTAATGTGCTTTTATAGCATATAGACCCAGACAAAATGTTATTCACCATACATTTATTGCTCTAACTTGGCACTTCTTTGCTTCCAAGTGGTTTTCACACAAACTATTCCTTACAAAGCCAATGTGAATCATGTATTATCATCCTCATTTTATGGGAGAAAACAAGGCTGAGAATTGAAAACATGATTTCCTCACAACTGCAGAGGGATGTCAACAAATATGTGAACAACAATGATCCAGTGAATATAATGTACTTGGAGTTTCAGAAAGCCTTTGACAAGGTCCTCACCAAAGGCTCTCAAGCAAAGTAAGCAGCTATGGGATAAGAGGGAAGGTCCTCTCATGGATCAAAGATACGAAACAAAGGGTAGAAATAAATGGTCACTTTTCACTGTGGAGAGCAGTAAATAGTGGGGCTGTAGTGGGGCGGCTGCCCCACTCCTGGTGAATTTAGGCTGCAGCAGGCCAGTGGGCCTGCGCAGATGGGCAGCCAATCAGAAAAGGGCTTATTGGGAGCCAATCGGGGCCCAGATTGGAGGCAGCCAATCAGGGCCCAACTCAGCCCTATAAAAAGGCTGCTCAGGGAGAGGAGAGTCAGTCTCTCCCAGACCTTCAGAGGGGAAGGTCTGTCTCCTGAGCGGGGAGACCAGCACCCAGGACAGCGCAGTGCTGGGCAGGCTCAGGGAAGCAGAGTGGAGCTTCAGCCTGATACCTGCCAGACTGCCAGCCCTGAATAGAAGGGCCTAGCAGGTGCAATGGGGTCAGAGGGGAAGTGTCCCAGGAAAGGCTGAAGGCAAGGGGAGAGAAGGAGGGCCGAGAGGCTGCCGTTAGAGGGTCCCTGGGTCGGGACCCAGAGTAGTGGGCAGGCCTGGGTCCCCCCCTTTCCCCCTTGTGCTGCACCGGGCCATGGAGCAGTGGCCAAGTCAGGCTGCAACCTGCCCCCTGACGTAAGAGGGGCTAGACTTGGGGGTTGTGGCAGGCCGCTGAGGCTGGTGCAAAGACTTCTGTTAAACCCCTACCCCCCCGGAAGGGGGTGTGGATGGACTGAGGGGCACTGCCGGAGGGCAGTGGTCCTGTAGAGGTCGCCGCGAGCTGGAGAGCGGCGCGGGCTCAGACGCCAACCAAGGGCGAGACAGCGGGCGGGACACCACCAGAAGAGGGCGCTCCACTGGACTGAGCTAATTCCCGAGATGACCAGTAGGAGGCGCTGCGGTGGTGAGTCCCAACCCTGTTACAGGGGCCTATAAGAATCTATACTGTAACCAGTGCTGTTCAACATATTCATAAATGATCTGGAAAAAGGAGTAAACAGTTAGGTGGCAAAGTTTGCAGACAATACAAAATTACTCAAGAGAGTTAAGTCCAAAGCTGACTGAAAACTGACAAAGGGATCTCATTAAACTAAATGGCAGATGAAATTCACTGTTGATAAATACAAAGTAGTGCACATTGGAAAACATAATCCCGACTATATGTACAAAATGATGGGGTCTAAATTAGCTGTTACCGCTCAAGAAAACATCCACTCAATGTGCAGTGGCAGTCCAAAAAGCTAACAGAATGTTAGCAAACCATTAGGAAAGGGATAAATAATAAGACAGAAAATAGCATAATACCACTATATGAATCTATGGTTCACCCACACCTTGAACACTGCATGCAGTTCCGGTTGCCTCATCTCAAAAAAGCTATATTTGAATTGGAAAAAAATACAGAGAATGTCAATGGGGTATGTGTGACGGGTTGGATCACAGAAACCCCCTTGGGAGCTGCCACCTGATGTGCAAAGACTACCCCTGCTCCTGTTTTCCCTGCCAGCTCAGGACTCCAGCACCCTGTCTTGCTGAGCCAGACACTCCCGTCTGCTCCAACACAGACCCAGGGTCTGAACTACTTGCCCCAAAGCTGCAGGTTTACCTGAAAACAGCTTACAGAAGTGTGCTTGTCTTTAGCACTCAGATGTCCAACTCCCAATGGGGCCTAACCCAAATAAATCCGTTTTACCCTGTATAAAGCTTATGCAGGGTAAACTCATAAATTGTTCGCCCTCTATAACACAGATAGAGAGATATGCACAGTTGTTTGCTCCCCCAGGTATTAATACATACTCTGAGTTAATTAATAAGTAAAAAGTGATTTTATTAAATACAGAAAGTAGGATTTAAGTGGTTCCAAGTAGTAACAGACAGAACAAAGTAAGTCACCAAGCAAAACAAAATAAAATGCGCAAATCTATGTCTAATCAAACTGAATACAGATAATCTCACCCTCAGAGATGCTTCAGTAAGTTTTTTCTTAGACTGGACACCTTCCAGGCCTGGGCACAATTCTTTCCCCTGGTACAGCTCTTGTTCCAGCTTAGGTGGTAGCTAGGGGATTCTTTATGATGGCTCTCCTCTCTCTCCTTTGTTCTGTTCCACCCACTTATATATCTTTCGCATAAGGCAGGAACCCTTTGTCCCTCTGGGTTTCCACCCCCCCTCACTGGAAAAGCACCAGGTTAAAGATGGAATCCAGTTCAGGTGACATGATCACATGTCACTGCAAGACTTCATTACCCACTTGCCAGCACACACATATACAGGAAGACGCACAGGTAAAACACAGCCATCTGCAGACAATGGTCCTGGTTAATGGGAGTCATCAAGATTCCAAACCACCATTAGTGGCCCACACTTTGCATAATTACAATAGGCCCTCAGAGTTATATTATACATTTCTAGTTTTAGATACAAGAGTGGTACATTTATACAAGTAGGATGATCACACTCAGTAGATTATAAACTTTGTAATGATACCTTACAAGAGACCTTTTGCATGAAGCATATTCCAGTTACATTATATTCACTTATGTTTTTATAAAACTATTCCAGTTACATTATATTCACTTATTATCATGTTTTTATAAAGCCATATAGACTGCACAACGTCACAAATGGGGTACACATGAGGAAAGATTAAAAAGACAGAGACTGTTCAGCTTGGAAAAGAGACAACTAAGGGGGGATATGATAGAGGTCTATCAAATCATGTATGGTGTGGAGAAGGTGAATAAGGAAGTGTTATTTACCCCTTCACATAACATAACAGCCAGGAGGTCACCCAATGAAATTAATAGGCAGCAGGTTTAAAACAAACATAAAGAAATACTTCTTCGCACAATGCACAGACATCCTGTGGAACTCATTGCCAGGGGATGTTGTGAAGGGTAAAAGTATAATTGGGTTCAAAAGAGAATTAGATAAGTTCATGGAGAATAGGTCCATCAATGGATATTAGCCAAGATGGCCAGGGCTGCAATCCCTTGCTCCAGGTTCCCCATAGCCTCTGACCACTAGAAGCTGGGACTGGATAACAGGAGATGGATCACTTGCTAATTGCCCTATTCTGTTCATTCCTCTGATGCATCTGGTCACTGTAGAAAAACAGGATAGGGGGCTAGATAGACCAATGGTCTGACCAAGTTTGGCCGTTCTTATGTTCTTAGGTGTCAGTATCAAAACTTGGATTAGAAACCATCTTTTCTAGTTCCCACTCCTGTGTGCTGACTGCTAGATCTACACCTCTCTTTACTTACTAAAACAACTATACAAATAATACCTTAGTCAATTTCTTAGAGAGAGTTGCCTTAAATATTTGTAGGAATAGTTCGAAATATCCAGATAAATATTTTTCCTACCTAAATGGAGTTAGTTACTTTCCATGGAAAATTTATGATGAGTTTTGCTGTTTTGCATTTGATTAACTTTTATCAACCAGAACAAAAACTGTTTTTCCCAGGCCATCATTTATAAATGAACCACTCTTGTATTGCTGGCATAATTCACCATAATAAAGCCATGTAAAGAGCCTCAGAGGAATAAGCAATTAACACAAGATATTTTTGTGTGATATTTCCCCAACAATTTACATATTAACACCAGGATTATTACTGAGTGCTCCAAGGCTTCTGGGATTTCAAATGATGTTTGGAAGCGCTCAGGAGTCACATGAAAGGAACTAGACTTTTTTTCCTACTTAGCTCTCCATTAGTAAACCAAATCATAGGCTGAATTTGGCATTTTGTTGACTGCAAGACAAACTGATCAAAAGATCAAATTTAGACAGCAGGTTTCAGTGCTTTTGGTTAAATTTCTAATAAAAATCTGAAAGTGACATTTTTAGCTGAATGGCAAAAGTAAAAAAAATTGCACTGAGTTCTTGCTCTTGACATGTGGAATTGATTTTTCTTTCCTCTGAGAAGGCCTCTGTATAAATTAACGAGTCTTTAGTGGCAAATCTGAAAGTTGTTGACTCCCGCAGGAATATATTTATGCACTTGGTCCTGTTGTGTTTGTTTTAGTAAATTTTTTTTTTAATTCTTTCCTATTGTAAAGACCTTTTGCAGAAGAGGAGAGAGAGAGTGAGAGATCAATGAAAATGTACATTCAAAGACTTGAAAGCAAAAGAGAGCTTGAAAAGTCATTAAAAAGTAAAGTGCACAAATAAAATTTGTATGCCTTTGTTATTTTTACTGAGTGTTCCCAAGCATGCATACATACACTGCAATTTGCCTTTCACACTGAATTTCAGCATAACAACCAATACTTTAAAAAAGGTAATATAACAAAGACAGAATTTTTTTTCTCTGCAGCTCAGAACTTCTGCCTCTCCTTTGGCGCCTTCCTTTCAAAGTACAAATATACCCTGGATTCCCCAATAGTCAAAAACATCACTCTTGTCCTTACTGTCTTTCCAGCTACTCCCTCAACTCCATTAGTCCTTTCACCTCTCAGGCCTTGGCTACACTTGCAGATGTACAGCGCTGTGAGTTAAACCTGACTTTGTACAGCTGAGTAGGGAAAGCGCTGCAGTCTGTCCACACTGACAGCTGCCCAGCGCACTGTTGTGGCCACATTTTCAGCATTTGCTGCGCCATTGGGAGCGGTGCATTATGGCCAGCTATCCCACAAAGCACCTCTTCCCATTCTGGCGCCGTGGGTTGTGGAAAGGGCGTGGGTGCGGGGCATTCTGGGTCCTGTCCCAACGCCCCGTGCTGCATCGCTTCGCATCCCAGAAATCCCTTTGTTTCCGTCCACCTTTGGCGCCATCTTTCAACGGTTTCTGTGCAGCGCGATCTGTTGTCTGCGGGAAATGGAGCCCGAACTGCTGAGGCGTATGCTGACTTATCTCGCCAGCACGTCACGTTTGGCTGTCGAACTATTCCTTAAGATCCAAAGTGACAGTGAGAGTGAGGAGTCCGATGATGCTATCGAGCTGCGTAACGCGTACGACACAAAATTTCTTGTGGCATTCACGGACATGCTCAGCACCGTGGAACGCCGCTTTTGGGCTCGGGAAACAAGCACCGAGTGGTGGGATCACATCGTCATGGAAGTCTGGGATGACGAGCAGTGACTGCAGAACTTTCGGATGAGAAAAGCCACTTTCATGGGACTGTGTGAGGAGCTCTCCCCCACCCTGCGGCGCAAGGACACGAGATTGAGAGCTGCCCTGCCAGTGGAGAAGCGGGTGGCTATTGCAATCTGGAAGCTGGCAACTCCAGGCAGCTACCGGTCGGTTGCAAACCAGTTTGGAGTGGGAAAGTCGACCGTTGGAATTGTGTTGATGCAAGTTTGCAGGGCCATTAATCGCATCCAACTCAGAAGAACCGTGACTCTGGGTAACGTGCAGGAAATAGTGGATGGCTTTGCACAAATGGGGTTCCCTAACTGTGGAGGGGCGATAGATGGGACGCACATTCCTATTCTGGCACCACCCCACCTAGGATCCGAGTACATTAATCGGAAGGGGTATTTCTCTATGGTTCTCCAGGTGCTTGTGGATCATCATGGGCGTTTCATTGACATTAACACAGGCTGGCCCAGAAAGGTGCATGACGCACGCACCTTTCGGAACACTTGGCTGTTCAGGAAGATGCAGGCCGGGACTTTTTTCCCAGAGCGGAAGATCACGGTAGGGGAAGTCGAAATGCCCATTGTGATCCTTGGAGATCCCGCTTACCCGTTAATGCCGTGGCTCATGAAACCCTACACAGGGAGCCTTGACAGCAGCAACTACAGGCTGAGCCAGTGCCGAATGACTGTGGAGTGTGCCTTTGGCCGTTTAAAGGGCCGCTGGTGATCTCTGTATGGGAAGCTGGACTTGGCCGAAAACAGCATCCCGCGGTTATATCCGCGTGCTGTGCCCTCCATAATATTTGTGAAGGGAAGGGTGAAAGCTTCACTCAGGCATGGACCTCTGAGGTTCAACACCTGGAGGCTGAATTTGCACAGGCAGAGAGCAGGGCTATTACAGGGGCCCAGCGCGGGGCTGCAAGGATTAGGGATGCCTTGAGGGAGCAATTTGAGGCTGAAAACCAGCAGTGATATCTGGTGCCCTGCACGGGAGTGAAGTGCAGTAGTTCCAATCTTTAGGAATCAGTGTTTGCTAAGCAAACAAGCAGACTTGCAGTGCCTGTTTATTTCCTGGGCTAAGGAGTCTTTTACTTTATGCAATAATAAAGAATGTTTTCAAAGCCAAAAAATCCATTTATTGAAAAGAAAAAAAATTTATTTATTGAAAAGAAACAAGGGGGTGGAGTGGGGAACGGTACAATCACAGATTCGCGTATGTCCTGTCTGGTGTGCTGTGCAGTGAGTGCTGCACTTCAGGACAGCTATACTGCATGGTGATTGGGGTTGAGTGCAGAGGGTAAGGGTCATGGTTTTCAGGGCTGGGTGGTGAAGATACTGGTGTTGGAGGCAGCTGGTGGTGTGAAGAACACGGAAGTTGGGGAAAGTGGGTTGGAGGTGACAGTGGGGGCACAACGGAAAGAGTTTTGGGACAAGGGCTGTGGGGGGAGGTGGCGTTTGCGCTTGCGGTACTGCTCCTTCTGCATGGCTACCAGCTCCTGGATAGTGTCTGCTTGGCGCTCCAGGATGCTTATGAGCCGATCCGTGCTTTGCTGCCAGTGCTCTGTGCTTTGCCGCCGGTGCGCTGCGTTTTCCTGGCGGACCCTGCTTTCTCTCTTCCTCCAGTTATGTGCTTTCTCATTCTCTTTAATAGATTGCCACATCACTTCTTGCAGCATGTCTTCTTTGCTTTTTCACGGTCTCTTCCTGAGTCTTTGCAGTCTCTGAGCAGGCGATAAGAGGGACGGCTGAGGTCTCGAGGTTGATGCAGCTGTATAGGCAAAATGCAACATTTAATAGAGGCAGCATTGTTTATACCAGACAGAGTAATGATTCCCCCCGCACTTAAGGAGTAGAAAACACACAGGGTCTACACAATAGCATAATTTTCCCTTCCGAAACAGAGCACACATATCCCACGGGAGCCTCAAAATGGTGAGTAAGGGGGACTGATTGTTTCAGGGCTGCACTGTCCTCTGGGTTTCTGTGCCTTGGGGAGAGCCAACAGCTTCAGGGGGCACCTACACTGAACACTGTCCCAACATTTTCCACAGGAGTTCGTCCTGGACGATATCTCGCTGCTGAGGGTGACCTGGGAAGCAAGGGAGGGTCTTCTACTGCAATGCGGCTTCCGCCCTGGCCCATATGCAGCTTGCCTGTGTGCAGCAATGCCCCCCCCCCCGCCCCTCACGGCACAGTGGTGCGGACACGTTAGCCTGTCTGGGACAAGGACCACGGTGGCTCTCCTGATAAACCTGCGCAAGCGCATTGCACACGTTCTGGATGAGACATTCGAGGAGATTACCGAGGCCGATTACCGCGATGTGATAAACCACATCAATGCACTATTCCGCATCTAGGCATGCATGCCTAACCCTCCTCTCCCAAAGAGCCCGCACCGAAAAAATTCCTTCCCGAAAAAAACCCCGCTTACTGGGAACCTGCTCTTCTGTTTGTCCTCCACCAAGTACCAGCCGCTGCAACTGGCTACCTTCCTCCTGGCTCGAGAAGAGCTCCTGGCTGCATGGCTCCAGGGATTCCGGGGTGTCTCCATCCAGCCCACCACCCTCACTCCCGTTTTCCTCATCATCATCCCCCCCCCCACCGGCTCTGAAGTGTCCATGGTGGTGCTCGGAGTGGAGGTGGGGTTAACCCCAAGTATCGCATCCAGCTCTTTGTAGAATCGGCAGGTCGCGGGGGGAGCACCCGAGCGGCTGTTTCCGTCGCGGGCTTTGCAGTAGGCACTCCGCAGCTCCTTCACTTTAATCCTGCACTGCAGGGTGTTCCGGTCATGGCCCCTTTCCATCATGTCCTTTGATACCTTCCCGAAGGTATCGTAATTCCTACGGCTGGAGCACAGCTGGGACTGGACAGCTTCCTCCCCCCAAACACTGATGAGGTCCAGCAACTCGCCATTGCTCCATGCTGGGGCTCGCTTGGCGCGTGGAGGCATGGTCACCTGGAAAGATTCGCTGATAGTACTCCACGCCACGCCGGGCTGAGCAAACAGGAAGGGGATTTTTAAAATTCCCGGGGAATGTAAAGGGTGGGTCACATGGTTGGTTACCTGAGGCCAGGGCAGTAGAGTTTGAACTGATGACCAGAGTGGCTAGAACAGGCATTGTGGGATACTGCCGAATAATTCTGGAGGCCATTCACAGCGCATTGGGCGGCCACACTGGCGCCGCAGCGCTGCAGCAGCAGCGCAATACTCACTATTCCTTTTGGGGACGTGGAGTACATGCAGCGCTGCAACCATGGAGATACAGCGCTGCAAATGCCTTGCCAGTGTGGATGGGGAGTGAGTTACAGCGCTGGGGGCGGCTTTACAGCGCTGCAACTCGCAAATGTAGCCAAGGCCTCAGTTCAGCAAATCAGCCCTTTACAGTTGTTGCCTTCACTTTCTTATCTCCAGTGACATCCTGGATCTTTTCCAACAATCTTTTAACCCTCCATTGTTCTCACCAAGGTGATTAGTTACTTTTTCCTGACCAATTCTGAGAGCTATCGTCCATCTGCTTCCTCTGCCATCTGTCCACTACTTGGTATCATCAGCTTTGCATTCTCCTTGGTCTTTCATGAGTCTCATGCCCCTGATTGATCCTTCATATTTGATGCATCCTTTTCTTACCCTCACTGTGCAGGAGAACTTGGTTCTTGAGCAACTCCTTTTCCTTCCTCGCCCCCAATCTGATCTCTAGAGATCCTCATCCACTCTCCTAGTTTCACCTATCATCTCTGTGCTGATAGCTTACAAATTTATGATGCTTGTTCACTCCTCATTTGTTTCTCCTGTCCAATCCCTCATTTCAGCCTGTGTTTCTTACATTTCTTCCTGGTTGTTTAAGCACCAGTTTAAGCACAAAATGGCTAACTTAAATATTTAGGCATCTAAATCCCAGTTTTAGGTACCACTGCAATTTACACAGCCCCCACTTGACTGCTGCCTAATACTGAAAGCATCTAAACTCATTCAGCACCTAAATTTTTGCTGTAAAAGTCCCCTAGCTGCCTACGTTCTGCCTTAGGGCATACACACTGCTGCCTCACTCTAGGCATTGGGATGCTTATTCCTCCCTAAGCCCCAGTGTGATCCACGAATTGGGGGAAGATAGACAGAAGTGCACCTGTCTCACCTGCAGAGCCAGATCTGGAAGGTGTGCTCAGAGGCTGCCTACTGGATCAGGTCCCATTCAAAATCCAGTGGTGGTGTCCACCGTATAGCTTTTATCCCATGGTTAGAGCACTGGCCCGAGATATACAAGACCCATGTTCAATGTCCCCTCTGCCTGAGGGTGAAAAAGGATTTGAACAGGGCTTTCCCATCTTTCAGGAGAGTGCGCTAGCGATTGAACTGTGGGATATGCTGATGTGGGGCTCCCTCAGTTTCTCCTGTTGGAGCTGCTGCACTTTGAATACCTACTTAGTCTTTAGGCCAGAAAGAGAGTGACTCTATAGCCTGGGTTTAGGACCCAGACTCCCTGCAGCTATGACTCTAATTATTTATGCGCAGTGGAATAGCTTCAATAGGAGAGATTGAGGAAGCCTCACACCAGAGTATCTCATAGGACGGGCAGAGAAGGGAATTGAACATGGGTCTCTGACCATCCAAGGTGAGTGCACTAACCACTGACCTAGAAGTTATAGGGTGAGCGTCACCCTCTGCTTCCTTTCCTCCCCACCCTGCCCATTTGTGTGGCGTGAGGCAGGTGCCTAACTCATTCTCATAAGAAACAACTTAGGTGCCTAAGCCACCTGACTCCAGGAGCGGTGTTCCTGGTTATGGATCACTAGCAGAAATATGTGCTTCCCTGGAGATGGAAATAGGCACCTGATTCCATAAGAGTGGCAGGGTTTAGGCTACACCTCTCTTATTTGCATCTCCCATTGGCTATCTTAGGCATCTTTACACCTGGCACGCTGACTTTTGTTGATCCCATTCTTAGGTGCCTATCTCACCTCATTCATTGTATAGAGAGCCTACGTACCTAACTCAGGCTTTGTGGATCACATTGATTGTCTAGGCACCTAAAAATTAGGCATTGCAGCACTCAGTATCACAAAACCTAAGTCCCTCTGTGGATTCAGGCCTAAAGTACTACTCAATTTAATGGTATCACAATCCGGGCTTTATTCGGTCGAGGGAACTGATATACCTGAAAGTGGGACCGGCACATTCCATCCTATAGAATCAGTTGTATGCGCGTGTACACACACACACACACACACACCACACAGTCGTGCAGTCAGCAGTTTCTCAGTAACTTAATACAATAGAAACCATAAATTGAACTGGAGTAAATGTTAGGAATATTGTACACAATACAGTAATTTCATGATACCTTGATATTATTACAAAAAGTCTTAGAAAACAAAGTCATACAAGCTAAAGATCTCTTAATGTTGGCACATTACTGGGCATTTCATCATCATCATCATCATCAAAGAATTCATAAGATTTAGATCCATACTGCTTTGCACTCACACTCTGCAGAATTTCTACAGTCAGGAATACAGTCTAGCAATAAGCATGCCCAAAGTCCCTCATTTGGGCAGCCAGCAGAGATTTTGCCTGGCTGACTTAAAGTGCTCTGACAACTGGAGGAGGTTTTCAAGACGTTTTAGAGCCTACGTGTTGGAAAATCTGCTCACATTTTGGCATGTGCTGCGTGTCTGGGTACTCAGCTCTCAGCTGGGTGAAAAGCCAGTGGAATTTTCAAAACCACATAACATCCATTTTGCTTTACCAATGCTGTTCTCCCTGCCAGGGAAGATGTAAGTGCAAGTGAACAATGTAATAAGTTATATATAATAGTACTGGACCAGAACTTTTAGGCATTTACAAACGTCACAAGAAGAATGGCTTGGTTACTTTCTTGAAATGGAGCTGTAGTTATGAACTGTGCAGATTCCAAACCTGTAGGATTCAATTGTTTTCTGTAAGGTCCCTGGATGGGGAGCAAAGGATACAGGGAGCTCTCAGCCAGGGTTTGCACCAGCAATGCAAGGAACCCATCTGGGTGGGGTTCCTTTGCCTGGCCATGCACATAGACTGTCCAATGGACAATCTGGGCAGAGGCAGGACCAAAGGAACTGCTGTTGGGAGAAGGTGGGGGTATGTAAATTGTAAAGACAATGAGGAATGCTCATCTGCAAGATGACAGTGGTGACACCATCCTCCCATTATGCTTGTACTGGGAAAGGGAGACTTTAAATCCAGTTGGGGTGCCATAGACAGAAGTTTCGCTGGCAGCTCCTAGCTAATCTCTCATTCGGGTTGTGTTCGTGGGCTGGAACAGGAGTGGCAGGCTGCTTGCACTGGCATGTTGATGTTCTATATGCATTTCCACCCACAGTCTAGTATGAAACAAGCAGTTGGACAGCTTTTTTCTGCTGTACTGAATGAGGCAAAGCCTTCTGTGGTACATTAGTGCTGCTTCAGGTGAACTGGTAGCAGGTGAAAACTAAACAGGTTCAGGAGCTCTGGGGACAGCAGTTTTACTGCAGGCAGGGAGGCAGATAATGGAAAACAGGCACAACAAAGCAAAAGGGAAAAGATTATTTACTTTTGTGCCTTTAAGCTGGGCTCTGTGGGATGAGGCTATTGCCCGGCTTTCCACTTGCAAATGACATTCTTGTTTTTCTTCATTTTGTCTTCAAAATGGACAACCTCAAGAGAATACTATACAGGAAACATTTTTAAAACACTCCTGCCTGCAGGGCTGGCACTGTGCTAAATTGGCCCTCTGGGAATCAATGCTTCCTCTCTGTGCTGACAAAAGGTGTTATGTCAGCCAGCAGACCAGTGGAGGTGGAGTAGGAGGTTTGCAGAACTTTTGAAAGTAAAATTTTCCTGAGTTTTCTTTCATGTATAAATTTAAACCACTGGCTGATTATGTTTTTCTCATGTAGCCGGCCAAATGAAGTCAGCTGGAGGACAGCTCAGGATGTTTGTGGGAACATGTGGGCTATTAAGTTAGGCTGGTTATTATTTATTATGTTTTTATTATTACTTGTGAATTCACTGCTTTGAATCTGAATATCTCAAAGGAAATTAACAAGGTGGATCAGTATTTTTATCCCGTTTTAGAGATGGTGAAACTGAGTTATTAAAGTCCCTTAATTGGGCAGCAGGCAGAGATTTTGCTTGGCTGGCTTAAGATGCTCAGAAAATAGGGGAAGTTTTCCATGTTGTCTGAAAATCCGCTCACATTTTGGAGTGTGCAGGGGTCTGGATACTCAACCTCGGCTGGGAGCACATCCAGTGGAATTTTCAAACCCCCATTGGTATATGCATCCATGCTGATTTTCCAGTGCTGTTCTCCCTGCCAGGGGAAGATGTGAGTGCAAGTGAATCATGTAATAAGAATTTATATATCGATATATTGGAACAGATCCTCAGTTGCTGAAAATCTGCATTGCTCCACTGATGTCAATGAAGTCAGGGTGGGATTAAGGTATAAATACTAAAGGCCAATGCCTAGGATCCCAGCTCCTGGAGTCACGTGTTGACAAATTCCAGATTTCATTTATTTATTTGAAATGAGGAGACTGCATAATAGAGGCTACTAGGACAGAGCACGACATGTAGATTCAAGTAGCATACATGACATTGGTCTAAATGTCATTTCATATTTCTTCAGGAACATCAGAGGACCAGTATGGAACACCATCATCACAGAATTCATCTGGAGCCATTTGTACCTACTGGAGGTAAGATCTTTCTCTCTTAACACCCAGATGCACTGTTGTTCCTTTATCTCTCTTAGCACTACACAGTTTGAAACATGGACATTTTGTAAAAAAACCCAGCTGAGTTACAACAAAGATCCAAGGTTCAATGTTTTATCTTTTGAAGTCTACTTTCAAAATAGTAAACCAGGAAACAAATACAAATTAAGAATCTGATTCTGCAAACAATTACTCCCCTATGCAGTCCCCTTGAATCAGAAGGACTCTTCCTGGGAAGTAACTGCAGGATCAAACCCTAACCATCATACTACACAAAGAACCAATGGTGAGGACTTGGATGATATATAAAGGAAATCCTGAACAAAAAGGTTTCTTGTGGTAAAGATCATGGATTTGTTAAGTAAAACAATTGGGTTGTCTTTAGAAATAATGGTCCAAATTCTTAGCAGAAGTAACACCTCCAGTGAAGTGAATGGAACTGTGCCAGTTTACGCCAGCAGAGAATTTAACCCCCTATATTTGAAAGTGCTATATATAGCCTACATTTGCAGGGAGATGGGCTGGATAGTACGTCTCTTCCATCTCTAAAATCTGTAAGAATGGTGCTGAGCATACAAGTCCTCATATCCCAGTTGTATTCCACTCCTCTCCGACAGCACTGCTTTGGATAGTTGCCCCAATTATGTTCAGGAAAGCATGACCCCATGTTCCTACAAGCAACCAGAATGTTTTTTTTTAAAAAGACCATGTTATAAATAATGCATTGAAATACAAAACCATTTTGTCTCTATATAAAGAAACAGATGAAATAACGATTTGACTTTACCTGGGTCAAAGAGTAGACAGCTGGAATTAAAATAAAAACAGTTGGAGCTATACAAAGATCATGAAAATCAGAATTCAAGAGAGCTCTGTAGTAAACACTAATGAATGACAATGACTGTAAATTGGATAGGATTGATTAATTAGCAAAAATATGTTGCTTAGATTATTTGTTTAAAATTCTAGATACATGCATTTAAATCTAACTATGTATGTTGCCATAACAACAATAAACCACTATTATATCGTTTTCATCACATCATTTTGGATATCATTGCATTATTTTACAACTTTGGTTGCTAGGAGAACACAGTACCTTTTATATGTGTCTCACTTTGTAGAGTGGCTAGCTACTTGTTCCTGCCCTCTGAAATAGTTAATGTAATGATTAGCACAACAAGAAACTAATTATACATGCTGGAGTAAATTACGCTGGAAAAACATACCTGTAACAGGATAGCCAGACCCTTCTATTGACCCACCCTGTTCACAGGTGTTAGAAGCATGCAAAAAGCTGCTGAAGTTCTGCTGTCTGACTGTGACAACTTTTGATCATTATCTTCACCCTGAAGATAATGGAGGTGGGAAAGCTTCTTTAAAAAGAAGCAACTAGGGAGCTAGCACAAAGAAGGTCCTGTGGAAAAATAAAGAGAGAGCCAAGCTCAGGGAGGAATCTTACACTGAACCTTGTGTTGTACTCTTGTTGTGAATTACCAATAAGGCCAAACCCCAAGAAAGGGGTGACTGTCAGCTCTAACCCAGGGCTTGTGTTCTGTTTAGGGGCCAGGACTCTGCCCATGCACAGTAACTTTATTAAAAATACAAATTGCACTCCAAAGGCCAGATCCATTTGCTGGAAATGTTGCTAAATGTTGACAGAACGCTATGAAATCTTCTAGGGTAATAACAGCGAAATAGGGGTACAACTGATCCCTACACACTGCATTCAGGTGATGGACACACTATAAGTGTACACGATAGTAGCGCTGGTCTGAAATAGTCTGACAGAAAATGCCAATTTGTCAAAAGTGGGAATGTGCCTATTTTGACGAATCTTTAGAAGAAAACCACTTGGTGGTCTGGGAAGGTGGAAAACACCAGAACGTTCACAAGATGGAATGTTTCATTTTTTTTTAAAAATAAAATATTGTGGAATTTCACTTCCACAAAATGTTTTGAGATTCTTGCTGTTGGGCCCAATTCAGGACAATTTATTTTCTCCAAACCCTGAATTTTTTTGCAGAAGTGAAATTCACGTTCCCGACCAGCTGTATAGATTAGCTAATTTGTGGGATATGACATTACAGCAGAGGAGAACCAGCTGTTTTTGCAGTAATGATGGATTGCGAGGTGATTCCTGGGGTTTATTGACCAGCAGAGAAGTGATGGCAGCATAAGCTGTGTGTCATACATGGTCTATGGTCTGCAGACAAAACTGTATTAGGAGCAGGAGGTGCTGGGTAAGAATCTGGCCAGGGAGTGGGTTTGAGCATTGCATTGGAAGTGAGGATGTCAACTCCAGAAAGGGACAATAGTGGCAGGGCAACCTCTTGGAGGGTGTCATTGATGTACTCATCGTAGAGATTGTATCAGTGAAGAATGCAGTTAGGGAAAAGGGGACAACAGCTCCAGCTCTGTTTTCTCAATTTCAGGCGTCAGGATCGATGCCAATGCACCCCCAAGTGTGGACAGAACATACATACACCCCCATTAAGGGATGCTTTTCAGGGATGCTGTGTGTGTGTGTGTGTGTGTGTGTGTGTGTGTGTGTGTGTGTGTGTGTGTGAGTGTTTGTGTCTCCCCTAATTTTTGTAGTTAGTACTTTTTTTATATATTATACTGCAGATTGATCCCCACAATACCATCTTTTCCCTCCTCCAATAATACACAGAAATATTGTTTTAGCTTTGCATTATCTTGGAGTCGTGTGTGTCTGTTCAGAGAAATGCGTGCACTTGGGTCAGCCCTGCACGCAGGTAAATGGCAGTGGACAGATAGGTGTTTACTTGCTCCTGCTGAGTTAATCGTCCCTTAGGCTGAGAGAATCACAGAGACACCTCCCTGCTTGAGTGTGGAGGACCCTGGACACATTTGAAAATTCCGTAAGAGAACCTATCTCAGAACTGCCTCTTTATCCAGCTCCTCTCCCCACATGCTTCTCCAGTGGCTGCACAGAGCCATTGTCCCAGGTACCAGATGTGTGGTGAGAGGAACCAAAAAACCCTTTTAGACGCTCAAACTGCATATTTCTCCCCCCACTAGCTTTGGAAAATCCTGGCCTTAATCTCTGTGCTGCAGTTTCCCCATGTGGAAAAGGAGAATAACAAGAGTTACCTCTTTGTGAAGTGCTTTAATATTAACAAATGAAAAACTGCCATGTACTGGCAAGTGCTAAGAGGGGTTGTGCTTATTATGGGAAGTGTGGGCTTCATAGCTTCTAGGAGAACCAAGAGAGAAAAATAAATATTGAAACATTTATGAAAGTTTGTTAAAAGCCAGTGCTGTGTGTAGGTGCAGCTCCCCTCACTCCCCCCGGTTTATTTATGGCTGCAGTATCTGTTGGAAAGATTTTGTTCTGATACCTCACCCAACAGTGTGAAATGGAAGAAATATGTTTTTTCCTCAATTTCCTCCCCTCCCTTGCCTTAGATTGAGACTGCAATTAAAAATTACCCAGGAGACCAGAGAACAAAAAGAAAACTCATGGGGCACCTTAAATATCAGTCATTTTGGGTTTTTTCTTTATTTTGGCTTTGCCTTTGAGAATTAAACTGATTGGACAATAAAAACAGCAGTGCCAGGCAGTGAATTTGAGTAACAATGTGCACCTCTCAAAATAAAAACAGAGAACACATTTCTTCCATATTTTCATGAATACTGTGTGTCTTTCAAGTGGTGTGGATGGATCAAGATTATTGAAACAGACCCACAGGAAAAGAGATTTGATTTCACAGATCATGTTCTACTTGAGAAAATTATAGAGCTACTTTTTTCAGTGGTATAGACCAACCTCCCTCCACTACAGAATGTCAGGCTTCAGCATCTGCAGAGTTCCTCCTTGTTTCTTTTAAATGACAGCCTGACTCTCCAAAGTGTCACTAATAATCCAGGCTTCAATTAGCGGTGTAGGTATGTAGGTTTTTGACACTATTCTCAAAGCTTCCGTGGGCTGCTACAGCCTACAAGCCAGGGATCATTTCTGCTTTGCAAGATTCAAAGGAGAGAGACTGGGAAGGAAAAGCTACAGTTTTTATTATTCTGTGCTAGCAGAATAACGAATACACTTCTTTTAATACCAAAAGCTGTCATTTGAGAAAAATCCTATTGCCTGATCAAGCCCTCCATTACTTATTTCTGCAAGTGCATGCACAAATCTAGTAGCTAAGCCCACGATGCTGGTACCCAAAAAAAATACAGCAGGGTATTCTAAAGAATAACAATTTAGAGGTTGTGGGTGGTTGTGGGTGTAATAAAAAAGACTGCATACTGAGGAATTAGAATTAAGCTTCTCTTTGGCTGCTTACATTCTGTGTTAAATTGTTAAGGGCCTGATTCTGCAACCCTTATTCTCCCTGAGTAGTAGTTGCTTGTGTGAATAGTCCCAGTGAAGTGCTAGCGGTGTAAGCAAAGGTTGCAGAATTGGGCCCTAAAGCAGAAGCTGAGCAGTAACTTAGCTGGATGCCAGTGGAAAGGGTTCGGTTTACTTTAGGCTCTTTACACATGGAGGGGCATTTTTATTTTAGCTATTAACTAAAGGGTTAGATTGTGCTGAGCCTTATCATCCCGAGGGAACACCAGGGAACACCACCCTGCCTCATGGAAGCAGAGTGACTCCTGGGCATGGAAAGGCTGCTTGCTTCACTGTGCTGGAGAGTGGAGGAGGGGAGCCAGGGCCCTCCCTCATCCCACTTCAGAATGCCATACACTCTTAGGGCACCCAAGTCCCTAGGCTCCCCTGAACATAGGGACTGGAATTCTGCCTGGCAGGTATAAGGGCTGCACAGGGTGGTGCTAGGTCAGGAAAAGAATACCATATGCCCTCCCTTACCATGTGTAGCAGCATGAGGACCAGACAGAGTATAGCCCAAAGGCAGGAGAGACATACAGAAGCCATGTTGTTATTTTAACAGCACACATAGCAAGTACCCTAAGTTCTTTATAGGTATTATTTTGCTAATGGAAAGTTAATCATTGGCTTTAAACCTGTGCAAAAATGTTAAGGGAATGGATCACAAGATCGCAGGAGGAACTCTGATACATGTCTCTCATTTGCATCTGTGGATTGCAACTGCAGGAACAGCAGGGTGAAAGGTGTCTGAACATTTCCGTGCCTAGTAAATATTAACTACTTTGGAATAGATTAGAACAACAAACAGTTTGTAGGGTAACTAGACAGACTGAAAGTTTGGGACTCCTGAAATTTTCTTTTTTAACTTGAACCTTAATTTTACAATACTGGGAATTATTATTATTCATATTAATAATAATAATAATAATAAATAACTATTATAACACTTTGCAAATATTCTTTGATTAAGCCTTTGAATAATTATGGTATTACTATCCCCATGTTATAGACCGAAATACTAAGGATTACTACCAAAAAAACCCACCCCAAACCTGAGTTGGAGACCTGTTTACAACAGTTCTAATCTGTAGTGTAGATGGGAGCCCTAACTGGGCTGAAATGAAGGTCCTGTCTACAGCGAAGTCTGGAACTATGTTGTATTTGGAGGGGATAAATGTTGTGTCAGGGAGTAAAAATATTGTAACTGGTCTGTTGGCTTATTTGAATTTTAGTGTGGCTTGGCCATAAGGCATAGGAAAATCAGTTGACTTCTCTAAGGTTATGTAGCTAGTCAGAACCAGATTGTAACTTGGGCCTCCTGACTGTTAGTCCAATGGATTAAACACTAGATCCATATTTATTCCTATTAGAGATGCATACTAGTTCACTGCATCACTAAAGAGAGTTCTGGTTAGGAACCACCTATGTTTCAGGAATGACAGGCACACATCAGTATTTATTTATTCTATATACCTTTGTCATGGAGTCACAGTCTTGGTGCTCTGGAACCGCTCTGACTGAAGCTCAGCCAGGACTCCGGTGCAGCATGTCTCCCCTCAGGACACATTTTCACCAGAGCAAGAAGCCTGCTTGGCTTTGGCGCTTCCTGGGTCTGACCTCGGAGCATTCAGCATCTCTGTTCAGTGCTGGATTTAGGGGCAGGCGACAGTAGTCTGGTGTGCCGGGCTTGGGGTGCTGTTTTTGGTGTTAGCAACAAAAGGGAAAATGGAATGTTTCAGGTATTCTGTATGTGGATTCATTTTTCACTAACCTCCTAGAATGTTCTGGACCTTTGTAGAATCTTGTGGAACCTTCCAGACTTTCTGAGAACTACATTTTCCTCAAACCTCCTAGAATGTTGTCAGCCATGCCTAGGGTTGCCAATTTTGGTTGCACGTATTCCTGGAGATTTCATCACATGACATAATCTTTAATTAAAGATTAACCTGTAATTCCTGGAGACTCTAGTACAATCCTGGAGGGTTGGCAACCCTAGCCATGCCCGCACAGGTATATGAGGGGTGGGGCATCACTATATAAGAACAAACTGAAGTGATGTGAGAGCTCAGCTGCAATATTGTGAACCTTGTTTTATTGTGTAATTGTGAAAGTGTACTTGTGTTTTAAGACTTGAAGAGTATAAGTAGTGACTAATAAAGGACATATTTAATGAGCCGCCAAAGATACCTGTCGAACCCCTATCTACGCAACAATATAAAAGAAATACTATTATTTCTTTTGCCATGCTTAACATGTAATGTTTGATGACATTCTAAGACTGCGGAAGGTGGGTGGGAGGTGCCGAAGACACTCCTCGCCTGGGACACCATTTGATGTAGGGCCAGCCCTGCTCCTGTTCACTCCATGAGCTCCCTGCAGTGATTCCACCTGGATGGGACACCTGGAGAAGCCTTACATGCCCCCAAAGGGACCATGCACCCCAACTCTGCAGTCAGAAGTGACTCTTGGCTTGCATTGTAAAACACAAGGGTTTATTAGCCATCAGGAATACAGTGTAGAACAGATCTTTTTAGCACAGGAATTAGGAACATTCAGTAAAGTCCATCTTGTGGGGAGGGAATCCAAAGCCCAGGGCCCTGGCTCTCCCCCCGAGTCCCAAACCAGGAGCCTGATCAGGTTCCTGCAGCCCTGCCTCAGACATGCCTGTTGCCCCTCTCCATCCTTTGTCTCATTTCCCGGGCAAAGGGGTCAGTTGGTGTCCATCCCTTTCCTTGCTCTAATTTGTTGGGGTGGGAGGCCCCCGGCCATCAGTTGCCAGGTTATGGAGTGTTTCAGCCTTTATCTACATGCAGGCAGCTAGAGGTAGCCACCCCTGCCCACTAGGGTCTCAGCAAAAATCACATACCCTTGTCCCACCACTTAGGTATTTGTGTAACACACAGGGGAAACCGAGGCGCACACAGTATTCATGCAAAAAATTAAGAAAAAAACTCCCACTTTGTCACAACCTTTGTAATAATAATGGTTTGTAGTGATCTAATGTCTTCCAACTGAGGGTTTCACTTAGCCATACGTAGATATTGAAAAGTACCTTGGGCCAGACTTTTAAAGGTATTTAGGCACATAAAGATGCAGATACGCACTTAGGTGTTTTGAAAATCCCTCTAGGTGCCTACCTTCATCTACAATTAGGCTCCTAAATCCATATTTAGGCACCTAAATAAATGGCCTGATTTTCAGAGCTGCTGAACACACCCAACAGTTCCCAGTAAAGTCAACAGGAGCTGCTGGGTGCTCAATACTTTTCCCCGATCAAAATGTTACTTCCTAAAGCTGGAGGGATACGTAACTGGTTGGAAAAATTTTATAACAAATTGAAAACGCCCCAAACCCAAACTTTTTGAATGTCCATGCAAAATCATTGAGTATGGCATGTGTAAGCACTGCATCCCTGTTCATCACTTATCCTAGAGATTTAAAAAAAAAATCTAATCTGTCCACCTACACAGAAGAAGCTTGAATCTTGGTGGGTGGGATGGTTTGACTTGTATAATGTAGCTGCATTCTTCCCAGAGCAGCATCCTATAGGAATAATCCTACAAAACAGCACAGGGTGGCCTTTTTCTTTTCTCATTTTTGGACTGTTAGACCAAGTAAAACTCAACAAACAAAAAATACCTGTAAAGAAGAAAACATGCTAAGGGCTAATTCTGGATCGCTCTGCAAAGTCTGGATACATGGACATGTGCAGAGGAGTTCTGTGCGTGTCATTGGTGGGACAGAATATTTCTCACAGTGCCAGTCTCAACCATTACTGCACCACCCTTGCAGCCATCACTACAACCCATAAGCTGTGGTAGCACCCAGGCCTGCTGCTCCCCCCTACAGATACACACACTGCGATTAATGCTAGTAGAACTAGACAGACACAGACCAACTGGAATCACTCTACCCCACTTAGGACCTGGGCTTAAGTGTATAGTGGCACAAGCCTTCTGAAGTAAGAGTGGCTTAAATACATGTACACTTGAGTTTGCTTTCTTTATTTGCTTTCTTTATTGTTTTAGTTTAAATAATATTGATGTCCAATATTCAAGCATGCATACAGAATTAATGAGCCATGAGACACAAGCTGTACACAAATGGCAGGGAGCAGAAAATACTCCCACTATTTATAGTGTTGTTTTATTGCATTATGAAAGCTCCCATCAATGCACAAACTTGTACATGATGCAGACCCACTGGACTCTGGGAGTCCACCAAAAGTATTCCATAATCCCACGGGAAAACTTTTTGTCCTCTGGCAGTCAAGTTTTTCTACTCTGTACCATGACCAAAAAGTTAGAGTGGCCACATTGTGGGAGGGCACTAGGAAGTGTGGGATATGGGTGGTTGGATTTGGGCCCACATAATGCAGTGTAGATGCTGGACTATCCAGGTTGAGACCCGGGGTTCAACACTTCCTAACCTGAGGTTATTAATGAGTATAAGTTCAAGCTGTAGGTTAACAAGCCCAGGGTCTGCTAACTTGTTCTACTTAGTGTGGGCTTCCATTGTAGGGTTGACATACCTATGTCTTCTATGTTTCAGAAGCCACCGCAGCCCTGTAAGAGCAGCAGTATGTACACATGCGGCTAGATCTTACATGTTAACCATGTTTAGTAAACATATATATGTGGACCCCACACCTGTGCTTCCTTCATATTATGTATGTTGTGTAAAGAGCAAAAGAGACAACAATACCTTCATTTAAAGTAGATATTGATGTCTACTTAAGGATCTCTATGGCTGTCGAGCAACTGAACTGCTGTCAGACAGTCTTGAGAGCTCTCTCCCTGGTATCAATATAAGTAGAAGACTTCATACACTACCTCAGCAGAGTCCAATTAACAACATCAGTGTTGGCCATCCAAATGATTTAGGCTGGGAGCAAATTGGAAGAGATGGAATTCCATTGCATGGAGGCATTTTGGTCTCCTGAATCATTGCTCTGCCTCTTGGTCCTAAGCTATGGAATTGCCCCAAAGCTCAGCTGGCATCCATGGTGTTGGAATTTTTTAATTGAAGGGGTTGGTCATAACTGGGGCTTTCCTCTGCATTTTGCTTGTAAGGTGCCAAAAAGACTCTTGGAACAATTAAGGCTGAAATGCATCACTGATCTGAGACCAAATTCTGACACGATTAGCCTAATGTTTATTTACATTCTCATAATTCTGACTGTGAATAGGCTTTTATCTTTTGTTTTGTTGTAGAATGCCAGTTTCAAGATGCAGGTGATACATTTACACTGGAGCTCAGGATAGTTCTAACCTCATAATTGTATCTGAGAGGATACAAACAGAAACATTTAGCTTATTAAAAGGCAAATACCAGCTTCTGAACAATAATTCTTCCAGGTGCTTTGTAAGCTTCATGGTAAAAAAGACAGCATGAATCCCTCCCATGAACAAACAAGAACTACAGTCAAAATTATTAATTATGCCTTCTACCTAGCTGCCTCAATATTATGATCTATCTATATCTTATTCCAGAGTGGCTAGTACCACAGCATCCAAGTGCTGGACACACAGGGCTAAATTATGAATTAGACTACACACTCTTGCAGGGGAGGAAGTGAGAAGTAAGAAACTATCCCTACATACACACATTCATAGGTGGGCTAATTGTACCTTGTGTCTGCACATGCAAGAACAAGCAAATGTATCCCCAGAGAGAGGGATTGTGAGGGTTGAAAAGGGGTGGAACTTTGGCTTTGTTCTTCCCCTCACAATCTACTGGCTGATGCAACTGAGCAGGCATGGCATGTCATAATTTGCAGTTGGAATGCCCAGCAGCAAACAACTGTCCTCTTCAGACTCAGAGCAAGGAGAGAGTGGGGAATGATTTGTGCCACAAATACAGGTCTCCGGGGGCTATTCCTGGGTTGGTGCAGCTTATGCATCACTCCTTGCTCAGGGCTGTACCTAAGGGGACAATTTAGCCCTTAGATAGAAGGGCTTAGAAAGCCCAATTTGATTAGGTATAGGAGCTGGACAAATTTTATGTGAATATTTCCTTCAAAATTTCTGGGCCTGATTCTGCCATCTTTACTCAGTTAGGTAGCGGTTCTATTCAGTGTGACTAAGGGTGGCAGAGTCAGGCCTGTTACAGAGTGAGTTAAATCTACAAGTCTCGCCTCTGATCTAGGGCTGTGTTTCCTCCTAAATTAGGCAAGTTGGAGGACAGGGTCATATGACCTAGGGCTATGTGATAGCAGGACTATATAAGGCTCCCGGTGTTTCAGTTGAGAAGAATACTCTTGGGGAGCAGGATGAGTTTGGAAGTTTCTCTATGGTGCCCCAGAGAAGAGGCCTGGGAAGGGAGTTGTGTTAAGGATGTAGCAACAGAAAGGCCAGCAGCTGAAAGTTAGAAGGGCCTGAGCAGGAAGGCCTTTCATAAGTGAGGGGTCTGGAGCAAGACCTGTGACGATTTCCTGGCTGAAAGGACACAAGGAAGGATAGAGTTTGGCAGAGGTCTGTTTAAAGAGGCCAGGGAGAAAGCCTCCATAGTGATACCTGAAGTAGGGAATAACCCTGGGAAATAGCAGAGCACGGTAATCTTGGGCTTGGGACAGACTGCTGCTCATAGGGTGACCAGATGTCTGGTCAAAAGGGTACCCTGGCGGCTCCAGTCAGCACCACCAACCGGGCCATTAAAAGCCCAGGCGGCGGTGCTGCAGTGCTAAGGCAGGCTAGTCCCTACTTGTCTTGGGGCACTGTGTTGTGCCCCGGAAGTGGCCAGCAGGCCTGGCTCCTAGGCAAGAGGGCCACGGGGCTCAGCGTGCTGCTCCCGCCCCGAGCACCGGCTCCGCGCTCCCATTGGCCGGGAACTTATACTTGCACTTGTGTTATGCACTTATGATTGGCAACTAGTAACAAATCAAAACTAACTAACCTAGCAGAAATAGCCAATAGCAGCAAACTGTTTGCAAATAATTGATAGTTAACAAAATTGTAAAATACAAATAACAAAAAATGGCTACATTAATCGGATAGGCTATTCATTTTATTGCCTCCATCTAACAGGGTTATATTATATAGCTATACAGAAAGGAACCCCTATATAAAGTTATGGCTCTGAACTTCCTTTGACATACTAGACTGTACTGTAATCTGTGCTACTCTTCAGAAATAGAAACATTAAAATATATTAACATATATGTACGTATGTGCTTAATATGCTTGCACTCATAATTACCTGCTAATGTTCATATTCAACTTTAATATTTAAAAGTGCGCGTGTGTGTGTGTGTGTGTGTGTGTGTGTGTGTGTGTGTGTGTGTGTGTAAGAGAGAGAACCCAGCCACCCAGACCCTTAATTCTGTAATGTGTCTCTGCAGCACAGTATCCTATCTCCTCTACATACAGTTCTAGTATGTGTGAATGCAAATTAATGGTCTGATGCTGAGAAATGCTGAGTGCCCTCAATTCCTGTTGAACCAATTCACTATTTTACAGGAAAAGGTCTTTAAAAATAGATTAAGCAAATTCTAGTAAACCTTTGAAAAAGCTATGGGCCCAAACCAAAACCAATGCCAAATATTCCCAAATTTGCCCTTCTGTTCACTTCCCCACCCTTTTTAAATTATTATTCTTTTTCAAGTCTCCACGTTTTTCTTTGAAAAGCAATCCTCCTCTCATGTCTGTCATTCTCATATCACTCCCTGTTCTCTTCATCTTCTCTGCTTACTGCATTCTCATCGCTGGCCTCCTCTGCGCTATCTGCTCTTCCCTCTATTCCACTGCCTCACCTCTCTCCTTCCCAGTGAGGCTCCCTGTCTCTTCATGGTGCCTGCTGTATCTCTCACCTACTTTCACTTGAGCGGCTTCTATTGTTGGGATTAGAAAGGTTCCCCTTGATGAGCTCTTTGCACCTGTGGCACTGCTGTCACTAGTCAGGGAGGGTAGGTCCTCTCTCCTCTGGCCCCCGCAAATACCTCTCAAACTGCTGGGGGACTGCTGCTGCTTGTATTTTGGGGGAAGGGTGCAGAAGACACCAGGCATCCTTTTACTCCCAATCCTGCCTTCTCTGTTTCCTTCCTGCAGCTGAGCCAACCTCTCCCCTGGGATGCCCACCCTTGTCACAGGAGATTGTGTTGTCATCTCGATGGATCAAACAGCCTAGCTGCAGGCTGGCAGCTAGGGAGGAGTGCACAGCTCTAGCACAATGGCAGTGGATGCCTGATGTGCTCCACCACCCCATGCATGAATGGTTCCAGTGCCCTCTAATAACTGGCAGATCCATGCTCATGGGTTTCAAGTCCCAAAGCCCAACTCTGGTCAGCTGTGACAGCCTTCAGTACTCAGAGTCCTCAACTTAAGAACCAGAAGGGCTAGCAACTAATTATTTTTTTTAATGAAAGCTGAGTTTAGCCTTGCTATGCAAAGGTTCCCAATAATCACAGTGCCGGCTTTCATGAGTTGTGTGGGCCCCAAAGGCCAGCCCTTCTGGGCTGGTGGTATCTGTGCAGTTGTTAATTTCTAGGCAGGTGCTGGCTCCAGAATACGAGCACCAATTCTACTATAGCACTTGGGGTCAGACCACTAAGCACTGCCACCAGATGTGACAGCCCCACACCACATTTTCCTTTCCAATATCTCTCCAAAACAAAAATGAATGGCACATCTTTGAAGTGTTCACTTGGTCTAATGGTTGATTAATCCTGAACAGGCAGAAGTGTGTGTGTGTGTGGGGGGGGGGGGGGGGAATCGTTGAAATTATATGAGCATCATATAGCTACATCCTTGATACCTCCAGGTACTCTAATTCAATGTAGATAGAGCTGGCAGTCTGTGCTAATCCTCAACTAAGTGCATGAAAACTGATTAACAACAAAGCTACAAGCTCCAGCAGTTCCTGCAGTCAGGTCATTGACCCAATCTTAAGTAACAGGCTTTTGTACAGATACAAGGCTCCCATTCAAACGGTGGGGGAGGCAGGAATGAGAGATACAATCTTTTCTGTTCAGTTGGATGAAGATTCACAAGGTTTTTTTTTTTGTTTTTTTTTTTCCCAGAGAGAAAAATATTGCCGTTACATAAATTTTCTACCAGGTCCACTTATGTTCTATTAAATGCTTCCTGATGTGTTGTGCTAATGTTCTCATTATTTAGAAGGACAAAAGAATACAATTTGTTTCCAGGACAGCAAAAGGCCTTAATTTTCTTAACATGTTTATCTCACTTGGGAGCTATTCTTGATGCAGTGCTATTAGAACTGAATAAATTTAGACCAGAAGTGGTATATGACAAGCTTAAAGTGTGTACTGAATTTGTTTATCTTGGTAAATAATGCTGATCTGCCAGTAGGTAACAATCATGTTGAAACAGCACTGGCTATGGTATATGTATACAACTACCCTCTTCTGGGTGGAATTAGAGTGGCTACCTGTGGGTAAGTTTTCACTGCACAGTTAACCTGGGCGCTTATCTAGGTTTTAGCCTAAATTTCCCTGCAACTCACATGGGAGCCAGTGTTGGAGGTGCTTTAAGCCTGGTCTAGCCTACCGGCTGGGGAGTGGGTAAGAACCTGGGCTCCAGTTGCATTTAGGCTGGAACCTGACTACTTTGCAGTGTGGATGTAGGCAAAAATCACTTCAGTTCTCAAAGTCCTCCAATACCCTTCCCAGAATTCCCCCCGCAATTGACTGGGAAACGAATCCTAACACGTCTCAGCCCAAAGAAACACGGGATATGCCCCCAGACATACATGGGTGAATGAAGAAATAGTGAGGACATGGTAATATGGACAGGGCTTTGTTGTGGGAACACTTGCACCTGGACTAGGCTAAATTGGGTGCCCAGATGGCAGCTGATCACCTGGGCTAACTTTGCAGTGAAGATGTACCCTGTTTGCCATAGCCTCATCCTGCTAAAGCTAATGGAATATTGTAGCTCAAGGGTAGAGGCCTCTGTTTTTAAGGCCTGTTTCAAAACCCATTGAAGGCAATGGGAGTGTTTCCATTAACTTTTGTGGGCTTTGGAACAGACCTTAAAGAAGAAGGATCAGGATTGTATCCCTGCCGCTGCAAATATGTTCTGAGTGGGCCTAGCACACAGCATAGTGTAGCCATGAAATAATAGACAGCTATAAATTTGTTACAATCATAGAATCATAGAATATCAGGGTTGGAAGGGACCTCAGGAGGTCATCTAGTCCAACCCCCTGCTCAAAGCAGGACCAATTCCCAACTAAATCATCCCAGCCAGGGCTTTGTCAATCCGGGCCTTAAAAACCTCCAAGGAAGGAGATTCCACCACCTCCCTAGGTAAAGCATTCCAGTGCTTCACCACCCTCCTAGTGAAATAGTGTTTCCTAATATCCAACCTAGACCTCCCCCACTGCAAGTTGAGACCATTGCTCCTTGTTCTGTCATCTGCCACCACTGAGAACAGCCGAGCTCCATCCTCTCTGGAACCCCCCCTCAGGTAGTTGAAGCAGCTATCAAATCCCCCCTCATTCTTCTCTTCTGGAGACTAAACAATCCCAGTTCCCTCAGCCTCTCCTCATAAGTCATGTGCTCCAGACCCCTAATCATTTTTGTTGCCCTCCGCTGGACTCTTTCCAATATTTCCACATCCTTCTTGTAGTGTGGGGCCCAAAACTGGACACAGTACTCCAGATGAGGCCTCACCAATGTCGCATAAAGGGGAATGATCACGTCCCTCGATCTGCTGGCAATGCCCCTACTTATACAGCCCAAAATGCCATTAGCCTTCTTGGCAACAAGAGCACACTGTTGACTCATATCCAGCTTCTCGTCCACTGTGACCCCTAGGTCCTTTTCTGCAGAACTGCTACCTAGCCATTCGGTCCCTAGTCTGTAGCAGTGCATAGGATTCTTCCGTCCTAAGTGCAGGACTCTGCACTTGTCCTTGTTGAACCTCATTAGGTTTCTTATAAGGGCAGTCAGCAGCGAACCAGCTGAGCCGTAGAACCAGCTGTGGCCGTAGAAGCATCTCCTGACGTCTGTCCAGGAAATCTTCATTTTCCCTTATGCAATGCAGAGTCGAAACTCGTTTCTCCAGACCTCGAACCTTCTCTTCCAATATGGAGACCAGCTTGCACTTTGTACAGACAAAGTCGCTTCTGTCCTGTGGAAGAAAGACAAACATAGCACAACCTGTGCAGGTTACAACAGCTGATGGCTCACCTTCCATATCACCTTCCTCTTAAGAGCTTCCTCAGCTGTTGCAGGAACTACTCAGAGAAACCTGCAGATGAAAGCCTCAGTGAGCTCTTCCCAGGCAAACTCCCTCTGTTAGCCTCTGCTGTTCGCCGCTCAGCTGGTTCGCTGCTGACTGCCCTTATATACCAGTCAGGCCCACTCAAGGCCCACCTGGAACAAAGCACTCCCAATTCACACTTTTCAAACAAACAAGCAAGCAATCAAGCACACGGTCAAACTGACAAACTGTCCCAACAACAGACACTCAGATACTCACCAACACAGCCCCCCTAATGCAGCACTTAGCGTACCTCCTCTCGGACAGCTCCCAGGCAAACTCCCTCTGTTCGCCGCTCAGCTGGTTCGCTGCTGACTGCCCTTATATACCAGTCAGGCCCACTCAAGGCCCACCTGGAACAAAGCACTCCCAATTCACACTTTTCAAACAAACAAACAAGCAAGCAATCAAGCACACGGTCAAACTGACAAACTGTCCCAGCAGCAGACACTCAGATACTCACCAACACAGCCCCCCTAATGCAGCACTTAGCGTACCTCCTCTCGGACAATATACATCTCAAGCCATTCTTTAGAAACTGTCCTGATGGTTCATAATTTTATTGGGCTGTAACTGCCATCTGTTCAGATGCTGGGTCCTGGGTGCCCTCCACTTCCACTGATTTCAGCCGCTTTAGGAGACTATTACTATGATTTCTGCCAGGTCAAATTTGTGCTAGTTACTAATTATGTTAGTTGCTTTTCCTTTTCAAACAATGCAAATTTCTAACCCATTTATCTATATTTCCCCAGTCAGCCTCTTACCAAGTCTATCTCCCAGCAATGTGTTCATGAGTAGGTTGAGCATAAGGCATCACACCAATGGCTAATGGTCACTAGGGTTGCAGACTGAAAGGTATGTTTGCAAGTAACAAAGGAACAAGAAGCATTCATTGTTGACAGCCATTTCTATGTAGGTTAATAGATGGCTCTTAGCATCCTGAGCTCTGGCTTCCAAGCACATTCCTGTTTCAGAGCAAAACCTGCAGTAGAAAACTGGATTTCATTGACGTATGAGGTGTTCAAAATTCTCATTGTTTCTGTCTCACTTGAAAAACAGCTCCCTCACAACCTCAAGATGTATTAATATCTTTCCCCCGTCACTTCCTCGGAGTTCAGCTATAACAGGAATGAAATTCAGTAGAAATACAAGTACCAGAGCCTCTTTGTCATGAGGTTACAACAAATCACTATGGAGCAACTTATTTAATCAGCATTTTTCGGACTGTTACACTTCATTGTTTTTTCTTTCTTAAGTAAAAATGTATTTTGGAACTGTATTAACCTTCTGTATTTGCCTTGTCTACTTCTAACAAGAAAACCTGAGATAAAAATGACTGTATGATCTGCTGAAATCCTGAACTTGGGCCAAAACACACCCAAATGATGTCAGAGCTGAGTGGGGAGTGCACAGTCATTCCCAACCTCTGCACTATTTCCACATTTTTATGATTAGTGAACCTTCTATTTGGAGAAACAAGGCATGGGTTTTTTTTGTTTTGTTCTTGTCGGATTGGAGTTGGGCCTCTTTAGGAAACCCTCTTGTAGTATTGTGGAGCTGATCTTTGTGTTGCTGCATATATAGCAGCATCACTTGATCAAGTCTTCAATAAACACAAATTGAGGAGGGAAACCAAGAGATACTCCACCTCTTACGTAACAATCCTATACAGAAGCTCCCTGACGTACGCAAGCGTTCCATTCTGAATCGAATTTTGCGTAAGTTCAGAACGTATCTCCGACCATTATGCAAAAAAAAAAAAAAATCTTACGGAACTTTTTCCGTAAATCCGGATTTTCGTAAGTCGGGTTTGCGTAACCCGGGGAGCGTCTGTATCATTTATGTGTGTGTGGCAATACACAGCTGTTCTGCCCCAGGAGCAGACAGTGATTCAGTCACAATCTACCACCTGGTTTCCCTCTGCTCCTTGGAAAGGGAAAGAGGAAGGGAATATACCAGGCACTAGACCTGTACCTAGTATGTTGACTGGGGTGTTTGTCAGGGGACAGGTGATTCAAAATTCTGCCTGCATGCACAGCTGAGGCATAGTAGCCCCATGGAGTCTCCTCTTCCCTCAGCACTTCTATCCACACTATGGATACCCAGTGCAGGGGAGTAATATAGTCTTACCTCCCCCTTGCTGCCTTGCCTGGGCACACAACATAGACCACAATCTGCCGCTCAATAGGAACATAACCGGTAGGGTTCTATAGAATAGTATTAGGATTCTCTATAAATTATTCTAAAACCAATGCAATAGGAGAGGGAATGATAATCTTCCTTTAGCTTTTCTGAATCATCCTATAGAATCCTACAGCAGGGATAAAATTATCCGGGATGGCTCCGGGATGGGATGCTTTCCCCATTCAGGTGAACAAAGAGATAACAGGAATTTGAGAGCTCAGTTGGCCCACCTGGCTGCAGCTGGAGGGTGTGTCAGACTTAATTTATTATCAGAACCAGCTGGGGATAAGCAGGGTCTTCACTGTAAAAGAAGGAAGGGGAAACTACAGGGAAGGCCCAGGAGCGGGGCAAGACAGAGAAACCTAGGAAGGAGGCAGGATGTTTTCTCTCTTTTTCTGGGAAGGCAGACTGAAGAAGGCCACAAAGACAGAATTAAGCCCTATAGTGGGCCCTGGAAAAGAGGCAAGGCCCAAAAAAGCGGTCCTCAGGGAGGGTTCCAGCAGAGAAAGGAGGAGCTGGAAGGACCTATGGAGAAACCAGAGCAGAGGCTATGCTAAGCACAGGCTGCAGGGAAGCAGCCCAAGGAGCTCAGAGACAGGAAGTGGCTTGGGAAAACAGCAGCTCATCTGAAGGAGCAGATCTAGCTGCTTAATACAGAGTCCCGGGGCTGGAACCCAGAACAGAGGGTGAACCCAAGTTCCCTTACCGGGCCTGAGGAAGGGGTGCATGAGCCTGATGAAAGAGCTATTGAATCCAAGGCAGAGCTGAAGACACCGCCTTGAGGACGGGCTGAAGAATAGCACAAAACGGGGGAGAAGACAGTCATGGGCCTGGAATGAGTGTTGGCAGGGGGTGCTCAAGAGGAGAGAGCCTGCTATGCCACACCCTTTCACAAGTGGGCACTCCAATGGTGAGTCTGCTCTTTCACAGGCTCCAGAAACCTACAGGAAAGTTATCATTCTGTGTTTAAATGCTATAGAACTTTTTTTCCCATAATGGTGTAAGAAAGAGGGAGAGCGATAAAATAGGAGTGGCTAATGTGTAAATAAAAACACTTTCTCCAAGAGTGAAATTCTCCCCTGCACAGTGGGCCAGCACAAGGCCTATGCAGTTCTTAAGCCCAAAAGAACTTAATAAATGGGAACTAAGTGCTGCGCAGGGGTGAATTTCACCCTAGTGGAATTGAAACTTAAATAAAGTTAGAGAGAGAGAAAATAAGGAAAACACACAGAATGCTTTGAGAAAACCATAATAGGGCTGGGGGAAGGTGGGCAAAGGGGGAATCTAATTGAAATGCAATTTTAATTAACATTCATTAAAACATGCTCATCTGTTTTGATGTATTTTAGATTGTATCACCAGTTCAAGATATGGCCTGTTTTATCAGGCACCTTTTTTTAAATAATGCCAGCAATCATACTGCTTTGCTAAGTTTAATTATAGCTATAAAACTTTCCCAAAGTGTGAAGTAATGAGGCATGTTATTAGGTCCGGTGAAGACTCTCTTTTTCACAGATGATGACTGCTTAGACAGAGATGCAGAATGGCCTCTGCTCCTCAACTGGTTCATCATGTCCTTTTTGTCTGCATACACGTCTTCATTTTCAGACAACTAGGCACATCTGTCCATGGCTCAAACTACTGTAGTAGGCTACTCAAAATGTACAGAACTGTTTTTTGTTTTTTTTCCTCTCCCAGCCCTAGAACCTTGTTCCACTTTGAATTTGCCCCATGCAAATGTTCATAATCCTCCTACCACATGGATAGTGAAACTGAGATTTTCAAGGATGCCTCTCCAGCGCATAATCAAGGATCTACAACCTATCCTGAAGGATGATTCCTCACTCTCACAGACCTCTGGAGACAGGCCAGTCCTCGCCTACAGACAGCCCCCAAACCTGAAGCAAATACTCACCAGCAACTACATACCACACAACAAAAACACCAACCCAGGAACCAAACTCTGCTACAAACCCCGGTGCCAACTCTGTCCACGTATCTATTCAAGGGACGCCATCATAGGACCTAACCACATCAGCCACACCATCCGGGGCTTGTTCACCTGCACATCTACCAATGTGATATATGCCATCATGTGCCAGCAATGCCCCTCTGCCATGTATATTGGCCAAACTGGACAGTCTCTACGCAAAAGAATAAATGGACACACATCTGACATCGGGAATCATAACGTTCAAAAATCAGTAGGAGAACACTTCAGTCTCTCTGGTCACTCAATAATAGACCTAAAAGTGGTAATTCTTCAACAAAAATCTTCAAAAACAGACTCCAACGTGAAGCTGCAGAACTGTAATTAATTTGCAAACTGGATACCATCAGATTAGGCCTGAATAAAGACTGGAAGTGGTTGGGTCATTACAAAACCTAAGCTTAATTTCCCCAATACTAATTTCTCCCTACTGTTACACACAGCTTCTTGTCAACTGTCTGTAATGGGCCACTCTCTTACCACTTCAAAAGTTATTTTTCCTCCTTTGCTATCCTGCTGTTAATTGATTTATCTCGTTAGACTGACCTCACAGTTGGTAAAGCAACCCCCATCCTTTCATGTATTTATACCTGCTCCTGTATTTTTCACTTCATGCATCTGATGAAGTGGGTTCTAGCCCATGAAAGCTTATGCCCAAATAAATTTGTTAGACTCTAAGGTGCCACAAGGACTCCTTGTTATTTTTTTTATAATTTTCAGTTGTTGTTCAACCTATGGTCATGGCAAAAAGTGCTAATGTCATGCATGTTATGAGCCAAGGAGTTTAAAAAGAAAGAGGTAACAGGACCCTGGGCAGTAACAGCACCTATTAGATGGCTGCTAAGGGATTTGTTTGGGTTGAAACACTCTCCATTGTCTGGACAGGCAGTCAGACTTTTCTGAGAGCTCTCTTTCTTGCAGAGCAGCCAGACAAAAGGAAGTTAATTCCCAGGCTCATTTATCGAGATCATGTGTTCACAGCCAGCAATTTGACTAGAATTTTCTCAGGTGAATGAAACATTTTGACATTTCATTTCAAATCAACATTTCCAAAATGATTTTTTTCAGTGTTTTTTTGTTTCTGCAAGAAAAAAAAATTCATTTCCATTCAAAATTAACCATTTCTCTCCTCCTGCCCCCACAAAGATTTTTTGGTTTGGCCACTGACTTGAAAAATCCTGCTATTCACTCCGCTCTAGTAGGGAGGCTATAAAATGCATTCGTGTTAGCATAGTGAAATACCACAGCATAACAAAAGAGTTAAATGAAAATCCGAAAGGATAGATTTTGTCATAAGTTTATCTTCTGATTCATCCAGACAGTCCAGACCATCTCTTCCTGCCCTTCATTGATATTTTTCAGATATGAAGTTATAAAAAACGGTTGTCTGTCTTTTTGTACTTTGATGACGCTTTCTTCTAATCTACCATCAAGTTGAGCTTTGCAGGAAAATGTAGTGGTACAGTTCAAGTGATATCTACTTGGATGCAAGTATCAATGATTCCTTTATGAGCTTCTGTGTAGCAGTAGCGACATCAGGAAAAAAATAATGTTTTTTTACTTAAATATAACAAATTTCCCTTAGACCAATATTCTAGCATTACACACGTTTAATATTATTGTCACAAAGCTCAGTTTTTATGAAGAGCTACATTATCTTTAATAAAAACACCTACAGGGGTCTTAGTGCTGTCAGATAATACTTTTCACTCACTATTTTTCTCCTGCAGTTTTCCAAATGTTCCCTTCTGAAGAGTTAGTTTTAGAGACTAGCAAATCTACCCTAGATTCAAATTGATTGTAGTGCTTGAATGGCAGAGACAATTGTATCAGTGATATATTAGAAGATGAAGGAGGCAATAGGAAAGATAAAGGACAATTAATTGCAGCTTCAACAACATTTAAAGCTGCCATGAACAAAGGGGATTGCTACCATGGTGAAAGAAAAACTCATCACTCCATCTTTCTCCACTACTTTTGGGTGTTGCGAAATCTGTGGGTACCCATTTGTCTGTACATACAGGATCTTCTTTTCTTTTGGCTGTCTCTTGGAGGAATCACTCAATGAAGAGAAGAGTAAGGGGGAAAAAATTGAGAACTAGGTATGCCTGAGTATAATCTCCAAGGTAGTCTCTGTTGGAACTTAAATAGTGTAAGATATTTTAAAGAGTAACAAATTGATGTCCAGAGTACTTAAACTTGACTCCAGAAAACAAAAACATGCTCCTAGATGTCAGAAGAAGGATTTTTATGCCTCCTTCTCTCTGATGTCCATATTTTGGGTGGGTCCATGAACAACCAAGGACCAGACAGCAACTTTTTTTATTTTAATGGGGGAGAGGGAAGGTATTTCATGGTTACGCTTACCTACCGAGAGACTACCCTCTCTCCGTGATAAATCACATACAAGCCTGCACAGTCAGGACTAGAACCTGATTCTACAGTTTCAAAAACACAAGTGTCTACCATTGAGATAAAGGAAAAACTTGGTTAGCTATTGAAGGCCCACTTTCGTTTCTTGAAAATTGCACCCTGTCAATTTAGGGCACCACACTCTCATATAAATAGTATCTGATCCTGCTCCGACTGAAGTCAGTGGCAAAAAACTTCTTCCCATTGACATCAGGGAGAGGAAGATCGGGCCCAGAATTATTATCAATAAAGAATAAAATAATAACGTTGTTTAATTAGAAAGTATTTTCTTCGAGGAGCAGGCCCTTGAATTTTCAGAGATGTAAATATATGGAAAGCTTGTGGGGGTAGTAACAAGCTATTTTTAAGATGGAAGGAGACAAATTTATGTTAGAAAAAACTGTAGACTTAAATCAGGATAATTTTTCTAATGATCCATAATCAATTCTTCTGACTTCGTGGAAACACTTTCTTTGGCTTTCAGAGAATCTGGCAATTTTCAGGCTAAATCAATTTTTCAAGCCGAAATTATAGTGGAGCAATAATTTTCCTTTTTAATGGATGCTGGTTGTCACCCTAGCTATAGAAGAGCTATCACCTCTGCATAGTAACCAGCTTGTCTGTCTTTTTATTTTTAGTCCCTCTTCACATTTTTCCACTGTATGATTCTGATCCTGTGCCCAAGGAAATAAATGAGAGAATTGTTATTGACTTCAGTGGCAGCAGATTTGGGTCCATAATATCGGTAGAGAGATTGGCAGTTCAGTCATTGAAGCTTCTGAAAGTGTTACCAACAATTTTGCTTATATACAAAATTATATGTATTCAGTTTTAATTTTTTCCATGGTCCTTGATGTGGGTGTATAACCCAAGTAATAGCTTTCACATGCACAATCCCCATTGGCATATACAAGTATGGTTGTATGTATAAATACTATTGCTTGTGTGCACTTTGTAGTAGAGCACGAATATTGGATATGCGAATAATTTCACCTGCAAAACCTGTAACTGAGAGGCCACGTTAAGGTCATTTTGCAAAATTGGACCACAATGCTTTAAAGAAGCTGGAAGTCATGTCTGTTTTGAGAAATGCAATGATGAGACAAAGTGTTTTTGAGACTGCTACAGTCAATTGGGACTTATGAAAGTGGAATGGCCTTTTCCCTTCCAAGGAAACATTAAATCACCCAGTGTTTGTCACACCTCTTTGATCTTGTGGGGATAACAGAGCACTGACCAATTGCAAGTGTTATGCTCAGTTAAAGGTGTGAGAGAACACCATTATCCCTCTTATTAGAATCTTCAAAGCACCCAAAAACAAATATGCGTAAACATCCCACTGAGACAGACTAGACTGACAGCTATTTCTGAAAGTCAGTGACACATTCTGTAGGGAAAGTTGTTTTTCTGATTAACTGGAATTGCCCACAATGACAGCAGTGGGAAGCCCAGAGTGATGATGTACAGAGTGAGTTATGCAATGATTCTCTGAAGCATTAAAGTGCCTATCACTTTATTGGATTTGAGAGCAGTCCTTTCTTTTGTTTACTAATTCATTTTGATTTACTTGGTAAATAGCTAGAATTGAATAAAGCTTTCCCTACCAGTGCAGAAGACTAAACATATTATGCTACCAGTATTTATTTTAGTTTATGTTGGGGGGTAGCACACTGATTAGACACATTGGGGCTACATCTAAAAAAATAAAACTTTTTTTTTCTTTGTGATTTCATCTTCGTTTTGATTAGTTGAAGAGATCAGGGAGGTGGAACAAGAAGTTACGGTGTTAGCCTTTAATCTCTGGGGTTATGATTTTCTAAGATGTCGCCTATGTGCACTTTGGCAAGTGGAAAAACATAGCTTCAGAATCCAGTGTGTGGCCTACTATTCATCAGGTAATGAGAAATTTAAGATGTTGTTACTTAGCATCTGTGCTCTGACCATGATACCCTCTGCAGGGATGATCTATGCAGTAAAAGGTGTGGTCCTGGGGAGAGAGAATGAGAGCAGTGGAGAAGTCAGGGAGTCAGAGAGGGTTTGCTGAAGAGGCAGGTTGCTGAGCACTAAGAGCCTTGAGTGGATGATGAGGAGAGGGGTAAGACTGGCTGGCAGGGAGGGAGGCAAGGGCACAGCATCCCTATTTCAAAAGGGAGATGACTGGTGTCAGGGTGGTGAGAGCGTGTGTGAGAGAGAGTGAGTGAGGGGTGCTTAGGGTTGCCAGTTTTGGATGGACGTATTCCTGGAGGGTTCATCACGTGACATAATCTTTAATCTGTAATTCCTGGAGACTCCAGGCCAATCCTGGAGGGTCAGCAACTCTAGGGGGCCTTGACTCTGAAACTCACTCACCACCTTGGTCTGAGAGGGGCTGTTTGTTAATCTAGTCACACTTAATATAAAAGTTCCATTTGTAAAGAGATGATAAATGATTACTAGATGTTATATTAAATGGCTAATCCAATTGTTATACATTAATTTACTTATAACAAGAGCTGGTGAAGAATTTTCTGTCAAAAAATGTAGTTTTCACAAACTTGAAATTTTCCAGGGAAAATTTTTGAGTTTGCCAAAAAATTTCCTCTCCTCCCCCACATAGGGAAAATTGAAATGTAATGTCATTTTCCATTGGTTTGACCCAATTCAAAACATTTTGTTTTGAGTCAGTTCAACATTAAACTACATCTTTCTGTGCTGCTGTATTGCCTCATGGGTATTGTAATTCAGGTAGAAATGACTCTAGAAATCCCTGTGGACTGGACTCTGTCTGAACTATATCTCCCATGATGCATCATATTCTCACCTTTGACTGAGCTATGAAGTGCATCTTGGGAGATGTAGTCTGGCTATGCATGACACTTTCAGGGGACCAGAATTATCCGTAGAAACATTTCTTAGCACAGAGTTGTGATTGGTTAAAGTTAATTTTCTTTCCTTTATTAATGATTCATAGAGCAGGATATATAAGTATATTTAGAATGTAATGCTAGTGTGCATTACATTTGAACAATTTCAAGGAATGCTATATTTGCTGGATAAAAGCTGATGCTGATACTGTGTAATTATTTTGTTCCAGTGACTTTAAAGCTGATGTGCTCAATAGAATTAAAATACACATTTAGATTCCTAACTTTTAATAATTCTACTGTATTTTTACAGATACACCTCAGCATGCCAAGGGTGGAATATCTTTTAAGTCTAACCTGCTGCTGTTACAAGAATAGAAAGGTATGTAGCATATGAACCCTGTATAAACATTCAACTATATGAACACTACTACATACGACACACACTGCTTTCAGTGTAGTATATAATTGAGAGCAACTTCCATTTGTAGGGTAGGCAGCTGTCAATGACACCTGTGATTCACTAGCTCACCTTCTGTGAGCTATTAATTGCTGTAATGTGATTTAGTTTTATTATTTTTACTGAAGAGAGAAGTCTGGTATTAATATACCTCTGACTTGAAACTGTCTAGCTCTGCATATCTGAGGCCTATTTTATGTTCTTATTTCTGTTTGGTTCATCCTCCCTCTCTGTTTCTTCTGACTGCTACACCCACTTCTTGTATTTTGTCTTAGTAAAACTGTAAGTTTTTGGGGGCAAGGACTTCCTTTTACACACTTACACACCTCCTAGCATGATGGGGCTCTGATCTTAATTGAGGCCTCAAGTTGCTATCATACTACAGATAAAAAGTGCATCGTAATCAGTCCGTCGTTCATGCAGATACATTTTTTCAGCCTTTTGAGTATGGATTTTCAATTATATAAAAATACACTAATTTCACGATAGCTTAAAATGCTGTGAAACTAATAAGACAGGTTATATTCATATCCCAAGAACATATCATGGCCTGTTCCTCTGAAAATTGTGAAACTGCTCTACCTACAGTGTATGTGGGGGAAAGTCCTACAGAAAATGTTAACTTTTCAGTAAATTGGGGATGGGATTGTGTAAGGGTCTTTTATGGGGAGGGGAAGGGAAGGACCATCCTATAGCATTATATAGGAGAGAGAGAATTTTCACTGAATTGTTCAAAAGAACCTATGGGAAAGTTGTCTTTCTTTAAAGAGTCCTACACTCTGTAGGATTTCAGAATAATTTCTGTGGAATCCTAATGGATTCAAGGAAAACTTGCCTCGGTTAACAATGCAGAATTGGATGCAGTATAACTAAGAGCACGAGTTGACCATTGAATGCACCCACCGCTGCAGTTCTACATGGTCTAAACTAGGCTGTTGTTTACACTGGAGTTCTGTATGACTGTCATCTTAGGGCTTGTCTAAACTAGCACTTTACAGTGCTGCAACTTTCTCACTCGGGTGTGGAAAAAACACCCCTCTGAGCGCAGCAAGTTTCAGCGCTGTAAAGGGCCAGTGTAAATAGTGCATCAGCTCTGGGAGCCATGCTCCCAGCGCTGGTAGCTATGCCCCTCGTGGAGGTGGTTTTTGCTCTGCCGTGACTACACAAGGCACATTAAAGCACTGCCACAGAAGCGCTTTAGCATTGCCAGTGTAGACTAGCCCTTAGCTCACGTGATGTAGGAAGCAATTATGTGTGCTATGGTCAGATCACAAGACACCATTGTTTCCATCTAACACAACTATCAATCAAAGTAACAAGTGGCACTCAATTCACAGAAATGCGATCACGTTACTTGCCAAAAGCATGCACGGTCCTCTGTAATTGCTTCCACTGGTGCTGCAAACCCAGAGGCAATCCAAAACAAAAACCAATGGCAGTTACACCAATCAATGCAAATAACTATAGTGATTTTTTTACCCTTTGTTATAGTGCAGTGAAAACAAGTAATTGAACGCCACTGAAAGCTGCCTGATCCAAGTTCTGCACCTGTCTTCCTGCTTTTTATTTTAAGAAGACAGCAATTAGTCCTTTCCTTTGTTTTGATTTTTTGTCTTAAATATTTATTGAATAGCTTCAGTGTGAGGCACAGAATATATTACATTATGGCGAGATTGCTTTTCTGGGGATCCTACTGTTAAGTTTTATGGGTACATCATTGAAAAGTGCTGTGTGAACACTATTCTCACCAACACTCTTGTGAGGTAGGTAAATAAATAGTATCCCCACTTTACAGGTGAGGAAAGGACATAAAGTGACTTGTCTAAGGCCACTGAGGGAGCTAGGAGTAGATCTCCAGGGTTATCTCTAATTTCCCAGAAATAATGATGACATTGAGAGGAATTAATAAACTACGTGATGCTCCCAGTTCCAAGGGGATTTGTTTAATTTTCCTAGTGATACCTCCTCCACTCTCACACAATACAGGGCAAAATTGAAAGTTGCCTACATTGAGTCTTCACTCAACATGACCATTGAAAACTTAGATAAGGGGAAAAGTCCTAAAGACTCCCAAGTTGGTACAATGATTGGTTGAGCTGTCAGTCCAACAGGCTAATTAACAGCTGATTTAATTGCAACAAGGCCTTTTTTTGTTGCCTCAAGAATCAGACAATCCAAAGGCCTGGACTACAGTGCATTGCAACAGAAGTTGGCCAGTCACGTTACTGAATTTTGAATGAGAGCTGGAACTGGGACACCAGAAGCAGTTATCTTGCTCCTATCCAAAGAGCTATGAAGGCGTCTTTACTACCGAAGATAGAATTACAAGTAGGAGTAGGAGTTTAAAATTAGAAATGAAGATACTGTCATCTTTAAATAGATTATTTAAGGCTAAATCAAGAGACACTAAAGTAAGTGTAGGTTGGACATAAGCCTGTTCAAAACATTAAAGTTTTCAAAGTGATTAGAAATCATTAGAGCACAACTTCTGGGAAAGAAACATGTTGCAAAGAACAAAAACATGAAGCTAAAGGAGTGGAGTGGTATCGATATCTCATGATATGTGTGTGGAGAGGGGTCATGTCATGGGATAAAAACATTTGCTTTTTATATGTCATTATGTCAGACTGTATTTCCCACAGAAACAAGGGACTTTTCCTCGAGCTTTCAAGTAGATGGGAAGGACCATGCACAGTTCTGGATAAGTTACCTGAAGTTGTCTACAGAATACAACTACACAGAGGACATCAGTTGGTGGTTCTACAACAGGACAAGTTAGTTCCTTATCCAAATGAGCTTCTGAACTATAGCGTGGGAGATCGCAAGCCAGAATCAATGGTCACAATTATTCAGTAACACCACCAGCATCTGGGGGATCACGTTGTTTGTCCAACCTGCTACAGCCAGCATCAGTGCAGACCCTCTAATTTTTTTCAGAAAATCACAGCTCTTATTTGGGGGTTGTAGAGTAAATTTATCAGTAGGTGGCATTGCTGGAGCCAAATCCTAGATTATACTGCGGCATATGGCAACATGGTCTAGTGCACAGGAAAATGGACTGTGAGTCAGGAGACCAAGATTCTGTGCCTGGCTCTGCCACTGATCTATGGTGTGACTTGGATGCCATGGAGGTCAAGCCAGTGCACCACCTTTTGGTCAGGTGGTGCCACGGGTGAGCCCTGTCTCATTTCCTTTCACTCGGGCTATAAACATGTTCAAACACGCCTTTTTATCAAAGAGTACCTCCCTTCCCAAGGGTTTTATTTATTAATGAGAGTCATAAGCATAAATAGGACCTTGCTCAGATACGCCTAGGGTGTCTGTCCTTTCTGGCTCTTTTCTTCTTCCCTGTGCCAGGAAACAGTCTCTGTTTCTGGAACCCTTTCTGGTTCCTTCGCTAGATTACTCCTTTTCAGATCTTCCTTAAGCAGGCGTCTCCAGCTTTCCTCTTTGGAGAACTGGTTTGTATTTATTAGTTCTTCACTCCCTCCAGCTCTCCTCTCTTGAGCTGGGTTCTGTTAATCAGATTCTTTAGTCCATCTTAGGCAGTAGCCCTCAGCTCTCCTCTCTGGAGCTGTTGTTATGGGTAGCCAGCTTTAGGGCTTTACCAGCTTCTCCCTCAGCTTGCCCCTTTTCCTTAACCAAGCTCCAGGCTGCTGAGCAGGTTAGTTTTTCCCTACTTGGATCTCTGCCCTGCTATGAGGGAGGAGTCAGCATTTATGTTGGTCCCTTTCTTCCAGCTCAGCCCAATTGGTAGTGGGGAGAGGGGAACCTTGCCCTGCTCTCTCTGCAAGACTCCTGGTCCCAGTAACAGTAACGGGATTTTCCCCCCGAGCACTTCTTACTTCTAGGACTGCTTCCTCTCTCTCTGATATCTTCCAGATATAATTGGACCTTTCAGCTTTTTCCCAGACCTCCACACCCTCAGTTTACCTAGCTACTTTAGTGAAGTCCCCTCTGTTCAAAATCTGAGGTTTTTGTAGGGCAACACCTCTCCACATGTCCATTTTCCTCACATTTGAAATAAACTACCCCAGGGCATTTCTCTTCCTAGCCCCAAATGGGTTTCTCATGGTCATTTCTCTCATTTTAGCCATTATCTGGGCCTTACCACCCCATGGCAGAGTGCCAAAACAGTCTGGAACTCCCCTGGGAAACTGGGCCAGTCTTACCCTCTGGAATCCCATGGGGGCACCTTAACTCCCACTGGCTGCTTTTCAGAATTCTACTAGGCACCTATTTGTGTCTTTGGATGCCTAAATACCTTTCAAAATCTGGCCCTAGTAGAATATAATGAATAATATGTGCAAATTCAACTTTGGGAGGTCTGTGCTATCTATTTTATACTGCTGCCCACCACTATAGTATCTGAGCACATTCCATATAAAATCAATAACAGCAAAGTCTCTAATGGACTTCATGGAGTCTCTGGCTGTTACCCCTTTTTGGGGTAAAACTGTGCTTCAGATATGACCGGGGTGAAAGTGAGCCGGTACCGGCCGGTTCTCCGTACCAGTAAGAACCTGCACCGGCCCATGCCCATGCTGCGGCAGCGCTTTAATGTCCCTGCCCCTTTTGCCTCCCCTGTCGGCAGCTCTGCCGATACGGACCCTACTGGCAGGGCCACCGACGGGGGTGGGGGAAGGGGCAGCAATGTTATGCGCTGCTGCGGCAGCGCTTTAAGGATGGTTCTTTGCCACGGCAGTGCTTTAATGTTGCTGCCCTCCCCCCATTGGCAGGGCTGCCGACGGGGGGAGGGGAGGGGTGGGCGCAGCAACATTAAAGTGCTGCCGTGGCAAAGGACCCTGCAGCGCTTTAACATCCCTGCCCCTTTTGCCCCCCCAGCTCATGGGCGGGGGGGGGCCAAAGGGAGCAGCTGCCCTGGGGCCAGTGTTTTTAAAGGGTTCGGGGCTCTGGACACTGCTGTCGCTACCACAACAGCGGCGTCTGGAACTCCAGGCCCTTTAAATCAACACGGGAGCCCCGGGCGGCGCGGGCAAAGGTCTGGCTGGGGGATGCTGACCCCCAACCCTGCCCCTTCCAGGGGACAGAGCCACCCCCTCGTACCGCTAAGTGTCCTCAGTTACTTTCACCCCTGGATATGACTGTTTTTGGTGTGTGTGTGGGAGGGGGGTTGTTTTTATTTTTGCTGACTGGTTTATTTTCTTCAGGAGTTTTTAGGGAAGAGGGGGAATAGGCACAGTGTTGTGAGTTTCATTCTAGCTATGGTGGAAAGGCTTTTTTTGAAGAAGGGGGTTTTGCATCATTTCCTAAAGACAGACTCTGGATTCGCATAATCTCCTCTGGAAGCTTATTCCATGGTTGGATCCTCCAAAATGAGTATGCTTTATTCCTAGTTCTCTCCCACTGCATCTTTGGTTTTGTGAGCTGCATTGTCCCAGACGAGAGCAGCTGTTGCAGTGGTTCATGGATTGAAATTCAGTTTTCAATGTAGCTGGGACTTGATCCGTTAATTGCTTTGAAGATTAGGACCAAAGCCTTAAACTGGCAGCTGAAACTGACAGGGAGCCAGTGGAGGGATTTAAGCCTGGGCCTGATGTGCTCACGGTGGCCTAGATTAGGGAGGAGTTGGGCAGCCATATTCTGTACCCCTACCAGCAGCATCTTCACATTATGCTTCAGATACAGTGGATTAGAATAATCCAGTCTGGAGGTGACAAATTCATAAATCATTGTGGCCAACCTCTCATCTGAGAGGAAGGGATGACATTTCCTAGCAGTTGAACTTTTACCTAAAGGTGAAAGAAGACAGTTTTAGAAGCTGACACTACCTGATCATTCCAGTTTAGTGAGGAGTCAAATAGAACCCTGAGGCTTTGCACCACTTTGACATATGGAGGCTGTGTGTCTTCACTGGAAGATGGGGACAGCACAGCATCTCAGCTAGTTCTTCAAAGCATTTCCCCTGTCTGGCCAGACCCACTCTGGTCTTGCTTGGACTAGCTGATCTCTTGAATGAATTCTGACATCTTGGTAGTGGGACTTCAACTATTCGTTTAGAGAGTTGTGTGTGTTTATTATGAAATATCACTTACTTTGTGTTCTATAGAGCAGTGGTTCCCAAACTTCAACAACCTGTGAACCCCTTTCACTAAAATGTCAAGTCTCGCGAACCCCCTCCTAAAAATGAATATTTCCAGGGATTTTCTCCTTTATCTGAGTATAAATTATAAAAGCAGTGATCTGGGAGATATAAAATTTGTTTTTATGACATGCATATTACACACTATTTATTATTAATTATTATTTATCATAACAGTATTTTTATTACATTATGAAAATGGCAACACTCTTCCAAGATCTCACTTTCGTAGCTTGTATCACTTTGAATAAGCCTGTTATAAGACAAGGCTCCTATGTTTCATCAAGGAGTATCAGATGCGAAACATCATGAAGGTATTTTAGAAGCCAACTCAAAGAGTTCCTCCTACACAAGCATTCAGGTCTTGAGCAGTCCAGGCAAACAATGCACATTACAACAAAGCTTAAACTTGTTCTTCATAATAATTTAAAAAAAACAATACTAGCTGCCTATTTAATTTTAAAAACAGCAAAAAATATCCACCTCCCTTTCCATTTCTTATAAGGAGTCTTGAAGTTTAAATCTCCTCAGTGTGATAGATATGCTTGCTTTGATCTGCTTAGCTCTTGGAAGTCCAGGGGCTCCTGGCTGCTGGCCAGCTCTGTCCGCCATTATGGAATTTTTTCCTGAGAACCCCCTGTAACATTTCGCGAACCCCCAGGGGTTCACAAACCCCAGATTGGGAACCACTGCTATAGAGTAATTTCAGGGAGAGAACCCTCAAACTGGGGCGGGGCGGCGGGGGAAACAGTAGCACTAACTATAAATGACCAAGCATCCTACTTTTAGAGAAGGTTTGGCTATAGAAGCACTATTATCCTAAGCTCTTTATTGTCTGTTAAGGAGAGGGGTGTATACAAAAGACTTTATAAAAGCTACAGTAAAGTTAACTATTTTATTGCAGTTGACTGAGTCTGCAGAGTCATTTTCCTACTGGATACTACAGTGTCAGTTGATACAACAAATGAAGCTGAGCCGTATTCTGTACAGTATTTACATGGAAAACATCAGCTCCAAACTCAACAGCATTTGTGGTCACTGAATGAGGCAACTCACAGCATTTTATAGTAAAACAAACATGGGACATCACTCTTTTTAGAGCAACACTGACAATTTTCCACATTCAAACTACCACTATCATTCACTGAAGTTTTGCTTGACACTGGTTCATGGCAACTATTTCAGTTCTGTTTGATTTGCAGCTGCAGGTTATATTTTAGGAACAGGACGATACTTCATTTCAGCAAAGAACTCTGACTATTTGAAATGGAAACTTCTCTTGAAACCAACATATAGGTAGTTGGTTATGAGAGGTCCCCACTGAAGCAACACAAACCTTTTCTTTAGATTTTCTCTTTCCTCACCATTCTCATCCACACATCTACCCACAGAAGTAAGTCCTTTGTTTACCAGTTAGTGAACAGGAGGTTGAGAAACACTGGCCTAGATAATGTGTAAATATTCAGGGCCAGATTGGGTGGAAGGGCAGAGGACAACAGCAGTCCCCATTCCTGCTGGAGAGCAAAGCACTGCAGCTACCCGTACTCAGGGGTTTATGCAAACTGCCCAATCTACCCCTTATAAGTCACTTTTCCTACTGTTACTAAGGGATAGATTGTGCAACCATTACTTTGCTGAGCACTTGTGCATGTAGCTCCTCTGAAGTCAATGAAATTGATAATGTAAATAAGTGCATACCAACCAGGGCTGGCTCTAGCGTTTTTGCCGCCCCAAGCACGCACACACACACACACACAAAAAACCGCGATCGCGATCGGTGGCAATTCGGAGGCAGGTCCTTCACTCCGAGAAGGAGTGACAGCCCCGCCGCCAAATTGCTGCCCAACAACTGGACCTGCCGCCCCCCTCTTCATAGGCCGCCCCAGGAACCTGCTTGCTACGCTGGTGCCTGGAGCCGGCCCTGATACCAACATAAGTAAGGGTTGCCCAAATGCCCTGATCCAAAGCCCATTGACTTCAGTGGAAAGACTCCTGTTGACTTCAATGGGCTTTGGCTCATACCCTTGATTATCAAAACAAATTTCCATCAGAGCTGATACCCTTGCTCACTGGTAATAAAAACATGATTCAAATCATCAATCACTCACTGAATTTTCTAATGCTGCCACCTATTGCAATACAGCTGGTCCCTTTAAAAAATTATAAATAAGATGCATTGTAGCTGTGAGAAACCATTGATTACAGGGTACATTAGCAATAATACCACAGTTCACGTCTGGTGGTTTGTTAGAACAGTGAACACCCTCAGCTTTGCTTTGAGCTATTAATTAACCACCCAGTCATTAACTGCTGCTAACAATTGATTTACAGGGAATTATTGCTTAAATAGCGGGAGGTATTTAAGAGGAAAATAAATTAAAACAAAGACTTGCTGGATCCTTGGGCACAAAAAAGGACTCCGAATAGAGAGAATAGCTGCTACTGCACTGTAATTACAGAGTGATAAACAGTCATTGGAAAGTACATTTCTTTCCAGCAACAATGACATTATGTCTCATTGAAAGAACCCCCTCTGTCTGCGCTAATTAAATAATCTGAAATGAATGATGTTATCAGAAACCTAACCGAGACAGCAAATTTTATATTTATGGGGTTATCAAAAATGTTTAATCTTTCGAAGATGTGTCATGGATGCTGCAGCATCCAAAGATATGACTGCGTCCTGGCGTAATACATTATCTTAATTATAACATGGAATTACTAGTTCCTCCATCAGTGCTGCTTTCCTCTCTGCCTGCAGAACAAATGAGACCTATTAACCTTAGTGTAAAGAAACACTGCCTCCTAATGACATTTCTTTTTTAATGTGTGTAGGGAGTAGATGTGGGGTGGGGGGGAGAGAGCACAATTGTTTGCTAATAAGTAATTACAGTAGTTGATTTGCAGTTCATAGCTTAATTTACTCATCAAAACACAGACTCGTAATTCCCCCTGCTAACTCTGCAGGTGTTGATGCCTAAGTTTCTATTTTTCAATAAGCCACCATAGCTATATATCTAGAGACCAGTCCTGTCACCCCATTCCACTGCCTGACTGAACTTTTTTGCTGCACTGATGCACTACAGTGAGCAAATGGAGCACAGACACTTGTTGTCTAGAAGGAGGTCTTGTCAGAAAGGGGAACTGCCTGCTAATATGGCTTTGAGTTTTGCTAGACCAATGTTAAATATTGGCCAATAGTGTTTACTCTAGTGAGAAAATTGGGGATATTTGGCATTTGTGTTACTAGGAAATATTCCTGCATCAACATTTTCTTTAAGATGTACCCACTGGTAGCTGGATAATTTATAGTAGTGACTGCAGAATTCTGCCTAATCAGAAGGGACTAGCCAGAAGAAATCAAACATTTTTTTCCTTTCCACTGCAGGAAAGGATTGTGAATAGTTGCAGGGAGGTGTATTTAAAATAGCAGGAAGCATGGTGATGGGGAATTGAGTGGTGAGTCACACTGGTAGTTTATCCTAAGTGTAACTGAACTCAATCTTTTAATCTGTATTTGTTTCATTGCTAAGCATACAGGATGCTTTTGTAGGAAAGTGCTTTATAAACAAAATATATTGTAATTCTTATGCATTAGTTGTGGGCACAAAAAACACAGCACCAAACAGAAGGTCAAGATTTAAGGATCTGGATCCAGACTTCATAATTTTGTATTAGATTGAACCAAAATCCTAGATTCAAAAAGTTTGGAGGTGAGTGGTGAAATTTCAGAATAAAACTTGAAGCTCCCCAAATGCTGAGGTGTGCAACTTGGGCCAATTTATAGGAAGTGGTTTGATCTTCAAACTCTGATTCAAGTGCACATCTATTTCCAGAATTTTGTTTTGGGCTCATTTTAATAATACGCATCCTGAAAGAGAAGAGAGTGCAATAAAATCTTGATTTTTATTTATTTGTTTGTTTATTTATTTTGCCTTTCCCCCTATCCATTCCTCTGCAATGGTTACAATTACATTTACCCTTTCTTTTTAAATAGATGCTATTCAAAAAGGTTCTAGTAAAAAAAATGTACCTTTCAGACATTCCTATAAATGTGGATGTTTATTCTGAATATAGGATGAACAAGCTTTGGCATGTCCAGGTTTGAATATTTTTGTACCAGTAGGTGGCATTCATAAACACTGTGTACAGCAGCAAAATTGAATAGAAGGTTGCTTGATAAGAACTCCTTGTTGATATTAACCATGACTACAGCTGTGTGAGTCTTTTCATATAACACCTGGCAAGAACCTGTGCCCCAGAAGATTGAAAGACCGTATCACTATAACCAAAATTTTCAATTCCATGTCAACTAAGGCAGCCCGATAGAAATGTTTTAGCTGAGGTGGTCTGATCAGAATAATGCAGTGCTAAGGAGAAAATGCTCAATAGCCTGCCCCTTCCCCCCTCGAAACATGTGTAATCTTCAAGAACACAGTCAGACTGTTACCAGGTCAATGTTTTTCCATCTTTCTATTAACAAAACAAATTCCTGAGGAAAAAGTCAGAATGTTTCCAAAAAAGAATACAGAATACCTATTCTGTACACCTATTGTTAGCTCTGTTTTATTAGAGTTTTGTATGTCTTCATCTCTGGCAACATTTTCAGTAGTGGCCACCTAAACTGTATAAAGAACTTGGACTATTACTGCATGTGCCAAATCTGCATGTCAACATGCACATGGACACAAGCACTTTTATTGCACAAGTGCCAAATTGATATGTGTATGCAAGCATGTGTGTTGCATGAGTAACGGTGGTAAACCACAGGTGCATTTTAGCTGAGTATTCCTAAAAATTTGGCCGAACACTCCAGTTCAGAACTAGTGTAAATAAGTGCAACTCACAAGGAAGTTTCTTGGTCCAAATTCATTGGTGACTTAGATGATGGTGACAGAAAATCAGTGTAGCTGGTAAGTAGAGTAACCTGACCTGAAATTCTACAGGCTGTAGGTGCACAAAATTCATGTAACTTGCATGCTTAGGGTGGGGGGGGGGGCAAAACTATTAGATATGGTCACAAATCATAACCAGACTCAGATATGACCAACTTGGTGGGATTTGAAATCCAGGTCCTAATTTTGTAAATGGCCCCTTTCTTTACAGAGGGCCTAACCAAACTCTGGATGTGAGCTTCCTTGAGATGAACAAAAACTGCATCAAGAGCTCAATTTTATAGTCTGAGCCAGTCTCTAGGGTAAAAACAAAATAAAAAACAAGTCACTTTGATTGGTGAAGCCTAGCTCTGATTGTAGCAGCAGCTTTTCTCACAACTGTTACCATGGTAATGAAATAACTGTAGGTTTTAGAGATTTTAAAGACAATGAATACACAGTTCGGAACAAGATGTAACCAAGAGGGGGGCTGGAGAGGAGGAGGCAATATTACATTATTTCTCCCCACCCACACTGGGACCTACTATTACCCCCAATTCATTCTTAAATCCACCCCTGCCAAGAATCAATAGTGATTGTCTTTTGAACATATTTGCTTTTTTTTTTTAAAGTAGGTTTTGTTAACCTGTAAAGAAAATGCTTCCTCCAGACCCCCGGTGCAATTTACTTTTTATGCAGTAGAAATTGACCTGGCATTTATTTAATGTCATATTCTTCCAAATATCTAATCAATATTAATTTGCATTTTATTGTTCTTAATATGACTGAGATATTGCACACTGGAACAATTATCTGGTCAGTGGATAATTATAAAGCATTCTCAGTTGCCCTTTAATTACTGCAGGATTTTTTTTTTTCATTTTGCAAATGCTAACTTAAGGGACTGGTATTAGTGCTATGGGGGGAAATGATTAAATCACCACCATGTTTAACTCAAACATTGGGAAACTCAACCTAGCAAAAAACAAACAGAGAGCTAGTGTTTGGATTTGAGCTGAGCTTATGTGACATTCTCCCCATCAGGTGAATATTGCACTAGATGCTGGGGAATTTAGTTTGAGCTTGAATAAGAGAGGCTCTGAAGAGAAATTGTCAGTAATTTGGAAAACCTGATTAACTTGGGGGTCCCTGACTAAGGTCCTGATCCTACAGTGAGCTCTGTGTGGGTGGTCTCCTGAAACTCTGTGAAATTCATTACAGCACTGGGACCTAAGGTAGTTATTTTACAGCCTCTTTCCTCATCTCTTATTTACCACATGAAGCACATTTATTTCCCAAAGTGTCATTTTTCTGAAAAATTGACACCTCCTTAAATAACTTTGTGTCACTGTTTTAAAGCTGACCAAAACTAAAAATAAACACTTTGGGGGCTGGTCTGCCAAGAATAGATCATGATCAGGGCTGAGAGCAATTGAGGAGAAATTCTGAAAATGTGTGTCGGGATTTCCCTCACCCTATATTATTGTGAATTTTCTGTGTGTTGGGAGGCTTTAGTGTTTGGAGTAATATTCATTAAGGGCTAAGGGGCTTTGAGGGTGGAGGTCAGGGACAAAAAAATGCACAAGGAAAAAGTGAAACTAAGGTCAATTTAAGTGCTGTTTATTTATTTGGTTGGAACACCAGGACTAACACTCTACTTGTCCAGGAGTACCATAATTACTGAGAGAAGAGTTGAGCTGGAAAAATATTTTTACCTTGGATTTTTACCCCGGAAGCTCTGATAGATGCTGTTCCATTTTGGCAGATGATCCAGGAATAATTTCCTTTTTTGAGCTTGTCTGACTAGAATGATCTAGAAGCTTCTTGGCTGCTGAACAGTGGCAGGGGGTGCTCAAAATAAATAATGGAACTGGGCTTGGCAATTAGATACCTTCCTCCACACTATCCCATACCAAAATGTTTTTCTCTCCCCCACCCCTCAACTATTTCTGATGTCCCAAATAAAATCAATTTAAAGAACAAGATTTATTGTTTTAACTGTAGAAGAAAAAAATCTTTATTCTTTATAAATTTGTTCTAATGTTCTGCTGACTACATTCAGACTGCAATAAACTTCTACATAAATTTAGATCTTCATTGAAAATGAAATATTCTTAAGGAGAAAAAAGTACCATTTTGTGATATTTCAGTTATTTCATTAATAGTATCCAGGATCACTGGGGAATGATAGGAAACCCTCCCTCTCAGCCCCCCCCCCCCCCACCCCTTGGTCCAAGGAGCATGTGACATCCATCAAGATAGAACATTCCTCAGAAGAGAGAAGCACTTGCTGCTGATTTGTAGATGAGTGAGACCTTTTGAATACAGACTTCATAATCTTAGTACACAAATTCCTTTCCCACGATTAAGATCTTGTGGCCTCGGGTGCAGGAAGCTGCCCAGATCACTTAACTAGCCAGATATACAATGTGCATGTGTGCAAACATACTCCAGTAGTGAAAGAAATTAAAGAGGTTGGGCCCTGATCAAGAAACACTTAAGCATATGCCTGAGTGTTTTTCTGATGTGAGGCTTTTTTGAGGTGAAAGAGACAGATGCAGATGGCTGGATGGTTACATTTAAATACCTGGGAGGAATTGTTTGAAAGTGTTGCAGTCTTTTCCTGCCATAAATCTTGGTAGGAAATCAAGCAAGGAAACTGGGCAACCGTGCTGTTCACTCATAAGGAAATACACAATGAGCATAATGAAGCCAACAGCTGCAGGACAATGGGAACAGAGTGTGCTATTTTTGTTAGATATGAACAATCAGTTGAATTTATAAGGCCTTATTTTATTCCCTAACCACCACCTCCTTCCTCCCCTTCTTCAAAACCTGAAACTTTCCAAAGGAGAAACAACATCCCTTTAATCAAACTTCCTGTTACCAAGAGTAAAATAATAATTTTCTCTTTTATCTCAGAGATTTGGCTTGAAGTCTTAGATGGCTTCTTTTTAGTCAGATATTGTCTTCCTGTGACTTATTGATTTGCAGCTGGTCATATTAATTTTCTTGAAACTTGGAACAGTATTTGCCACCGGGGCTGTAATTGCTACTTGTCAGCAGATAGGGTTCTCTGTGTGGTGGAAGCCTGACCTCCAACTTGCTGAAAAGCAATGTTGGAAGCATTTCTGAGCTCGCTTTGTCCTTACGGCCAGAATCTAAATTTTAACTGTGGGAAGTGTTTCACTCATGAAAAATGAACAATTAGTCTTGCATCTCATCTGAGTTAATGAGGAGGATTATATATTTGTAAATATGTCAGAGTTGGTTGCTTTACTTATTTATTAATTCTTCCTTGGTCCTCTTCACTCTAGTATCTGAACACTTCACAAACACTGATGGATTTAGCCTGACAATACTCCCTATTAGATAAAGCAGTAGTATTATCCCATTTCACATATGGGAAAATTGAGGGACAGGCTTGCCCAATGTCACCCAGGAAGATTCTTGCAGGGGCAGGAATCTGGATCTCCTGACTCCCACTACAGTTCTTTTACCACTTTTGATTTGAATGTTGATAAGTGAATTTAATGCTGGTGTAAATTAGTGGCTTGACAGCCCTGAATAATGAAGACCTTTATTTCTCCACAAGACAAGTACAGTAGAGGCAACTGCAGTGCAAGATTCCCCACACTCCTTGCCTGTGTGCCTGGAGTTAGCATCTTTGGGATGAGAGTGCAGTTCATTCTCCATGGATCGTTTAGATCTCAGTCTTTCCATTTTGATGGCTGAAAAGAGTGCCACTTGCGGTGGCAGCTTTTGTGATGTGGATACCTGTCTACTGGGAACTGGACTGTGGCCCTCTCCTCCTCATCTTCCCCCCATACATACCATACAAGCACTGCATCTTACTCTTGGGATGTATCTATGACCACAATGGGGAGTATGTGGGAATTTGTGCACTGGGAGTGGGGCAAGAGAGAAGCTAAAAAACTCAGCTTGATCATAAAGTTCACCTGGGTGAGTAAGGGGCTTGTGTGGGATGCGTGCAATTATGGCCTTCAGGAGTCTTCTGCGTGGAACCCCAGATTCCAGCTGTCTTGTCAGTTATTGCTTGATTAGCTCATGTGGAAAGGGAACAAATAGGCTCGGCTGCTAGTCTCTTCTTTCTTTTTTTAATGATGTAATTGTAATAGATTTTGTTTAGAGAACTGTTGGCATCGTTAGGGTAGCAGAGCCTACAAACCTCTCTCCCTGTTCACCACCCTGGAGTTGGTTGTATTTCCATCACGCTGCAAAATAATAAGTGCTGGTTGTGCCATACAAGCCATGTAAAGCATGGGGGATGCATGGAGATCTCTGGACATAGTGGTAAGGTGGTTGCTGCGCCATCCCATAGCATGTGTAGCATGGCGCCCCCAGAATTTTGCCAACATGCAGATAACAACTGATAGGGGGAAAATGATAAACAGCAATCATGGTTGCCTTGCACAGGTTCTGTTTATCTGATGATGCGTGTGTTATTCGATTAAGGACAATTCTTTGAACAGTAAAAGGAGAGCAATATCAAAGAGCTCACCCTTCAAATGCAAACATACATGCTTAACTTGACACATGAGTAGACTTACAGAAGTTCTTTGGGATAGTCATATATGTAAAGTTAAGCACACATTTATGGGTTGATAGGCACATGGCCTATATTACAAAATGTGGGTTATGGAATGGAAGGAGAAGAATAGAAAACATTTTGTTCCCCCTGTCTCTGCATACATACACACACACTTTCTTCTGCACGCAATATAAATGTATGAAAAATCAAATACACTGAATTTAAATTGTACTCAATACTAAAAAAGCTTCAGTGATAGTCCTCGAAGCCAGTAAAAGGTGCACTACTTTAATTGATCATATTGCATATTTAAGAATTGTAAAATTGTAGGACTGGAAGGGACCTTGAGAGAGGTCCTCTAGTCCAGTCCTCTGCACTCATGGCAGGACTAAGTATTATCTAGACTATCCCTGACAGGTATTTGTCTAACCTACTCTTAAAAATCTCCAATGATGGAAATTCCACAACCTCCCTGGGCAATTTATTCCAGTGCTTAACTATCCTGACAGTTAGGAAGTTTTTCCTAATGTTCAACCTAAACCTCCCTTGCTGCAATTTAAGCCCATTGCTTCTTGTTCTATCCTCAGAGGTTAAGGAGAACAATTTTTCTCCCTCCTACATGTAACAACCTTTTTATGTACTTGGAAACTGTTATGTTCTCTCAGTCTTCTCTTATCCAGACTAAACAATCCCATTTTTTCCCAGTCTTCCCACATAGGTCATGTTTTCTAGGCCTTTAACCATTTTTGTTGCTCTTCTCTGGACTTTCTCCAATTTGTCCACATCTTTCCTGAAATGTGGCACCCAGAACTGGACACAATACTCCAGGTGAGGCCTAATCAGAGTGGAGTAAAGTGGAAGAATTACTTCTCGTGTCTTGCTCCTTATAATATATCCCAGAATGATGTTTGCTTTATTTATTTATTTATTTATTTTTGCAACAGTGTGACACTGTTGACTCATATTTAGCCTGTGATCCACTATGATCCCCAGATCCCTTTCTGCAGCATTCCTTCCTAGGCAGTCATTTCCCATTTTGTATATGTGCAACTGATTGTTCCTTCCTAAGTGGTGTTCTTTGCATTTGTCCTTATTGAATTTCATCCTATTTACATGAGACCATTTTTTCAGTTTGTCCAGATCATTTTGAATTTTAATCCTATCCTCCAAAGCACTTGCAACTCCTCCCAGCTTGGTATCATCCGCAAACTTTATAAGTGTACTCTGTATGACATATCTAAATCATTGATGAAGATATTGAACAGAACTGGACACAGAACTGATCCCTGTGGGACCCACTTGATACACCCTTCCAGCTTGACTGTGAACCACTGATAACTACTCTCTGGGAATGGTTTTCCAACCAGTTATGCACCACCTTAGAGTAGCTCCACCTATATCTAGGTTGTATTGTCTTAGTTTGTTTATGAAAAGGTCAAGTGAGATTGTATCAAAAACCTTACTAAAGTCAAGATATATCACATCTACCACTTTTCCCCCATCCACAAAACTTGTTACCCTGTAAAAGAAAGCTATTAGGTTGGTTTGACAGGATTTGTTCTTGACAAATCCATGCTGACTGTTACCTATCACCTTATTATATTCTAGATGTTTGCAAATTGATTGCTTAATTATTTGCTCCATTATCTTTCCGGGTACTGAAGTTAATCTGACTGGTTTGTAAAGCTTTGTCTACACCGGCACTTTCGTCGCTAAAACTTTTGTCGCTCAGGGGTGAGAAAAACACACCCCGAATGTCAAAACTTTTAGCTATGAAAAGCGGTGGTGTGGACAGCACTACGTCTGCGGGAGTCGCATTCCCATCGACGAAGTTAGCACCCCTGGTTGGGGGCAGTAGAACGGCCATACAGCGCACCTTACAACGGGCTGGCTGCAGCAGCACAGCCGCACCCTTGTAAGGTGTGCAGTCTAGACATAGCCTAATTCCCTGGGTTGTCCTTATTTCCTTTTTTATAGGTTGGCATTATATCTGCCCTTTTCCAGTCCTCTGGAATGTACCTTTGTAATCTCTTGTGAAGTATTAACTGTGCACTGAACCAGCAATTAGGTTCACTATTAATATTTCTGTTCTTCTATTTGCAACTCCTCTCCCCTTTTGTTAAACAGTCTATTAATCTTTTTCTCATCCCAAAGCATCTTTACAGACACGGGGAGCAGTACAGCAGCGCCATTCGTTCCTGTCCCTGGCTTGTTCATCCATTAAGCCCAGCCTGGTCATGTCCCTGCGTACATTGTCCCGCTATTAATCACTTAAGATCAATATTTTCTTCAATTTTAGCTATTATCTTAATGTCAGTGAGATCCATCTAGACCTGTCACACACTGCTGGTATTTTAATTTCATTATGACGACATGTTTACTGTGTTAATGTCTTAATCAAAACTGGATATGTTTATAATAGTTAATGTAGTTTAGATTAACTGCTTAATTCTACATTGCAGTGAGGAAGCCACCTAACTGACCATAATTCTTAATCAATAGGGCTATAATTCTTAATATCCAATTTAGTTCTAAAATGGTCTTGGCCAAGTTGGTAAAGGTTACATGGCTGTACTATAAATTGTCTCATCTACCTAATGCGGAATCCATTTCCATACAGTCCAAGGGAACAATTGCTTCATATGTACAGTTATCTAAAGCAGATACTCTTTCACATCTTCTGCTGCTATTTCCTTGCTCCCCCGGATTGGTATAATATATGATGAACTTCCATCCCTCCTCAGTGAAAACAAATTTCTAAAACTCTACTGCTTGAGCCCTTTGTTATTACATATACATAGATGTAAAATGAAAGGGAAGTCAGAGATTACAGCCTCTTTGTTCTTTCTTTACTTCTGACCATTCCTTCTGTATCTTCTTTAGCAGCCCCTCCTCTCCCAACTGTGCTTTTTTCTGGATACCCTCCACGACTCTGTTCTCTCTCTACATCTTACCTTTGGGTGACTTCATCCACTTGCATGGGTATAACTACCGCTTCTACTCTGACTTTCAACTCCAGACCTGTCTCTCACAGTTCAGCCTCACTTTTTCTCATTTTTTGATCTCTTTATGAATCGCTTCCTGTCGCCTCAAATTCTACATGGCCAAAATTGAGCTCATAATTTCCCCTTCCATTAACACTCATTATTGCTCTTGATAACACTAACCTCCCTGCAATCCAAGCCTGTGACCTGAGACTCATTTTGACTTCTCCTTTTCCTGCTTCCCCCACATCCTGTCTTTTTTCTTCATAGCAACTCAAAATTTTTATATCCCTCCTGTTAAGCTGCTTTATCTACCTAATAATCTCCTGATGCCACTGCTGCAATCTCCTCCTCTTTGGGCATTCACATTGAGCCTCTATAGTCTGTCTAAATCATCTTCTTCTTCCTTGCTACTTCCTGTTCAGGGCTGGTGACTTTTATAGCCTTCTTTCAATACTCATGATAGTGTGCCTGGCTCTTGTGCAGATTGGTCTCTTGAAGGTCCACTGCTATCCTTACCATGTACTGAGTCTTTGGCTTCTCCCTTTGTTGCCTTCCATCCATGATCATTATAGGGTCATCCTATTAATATAAGTCTTGGGTCTCTAATGAACATATCCATACCAGCGTAGTCCAGCCTCCCTCAATATGTTGTAAATTGGAGCAACCTGCATTAGGCCCCTCATAACCTCATTTTGTTTCCTCTCTCAGAGTGATGAACAATTTGACCATCTCAACATCTTCATCTCCGTGGTGGAGAGCTTTCTATGTGCCCAGCCAAGTCTCTGTTTCATCCATTAGAATGGGTCAAATTACAGTTTTTAGAATGGGTCAAATTACGGCATATTTTTATCACGGAGAACTGGGGTCAGCTCCTGCCATTTGCACCAAGCAGCATTGGCATGATGCCAGCCATCACTTGGGAGGGCACTATTCTCAGCCAACATTTAAATTATTTCATTTGTATAAATTCTCTGCTTGTAATATCCTTTATGGTGGACACTCTTCTCTGTTTTCATAGCCTCAGTCTTATCAACATTCATTTTAAGTCTCACCTGCTGAAAACTGTGTTGTCACTGTTGAGAGTTGGTGGGCAGGGTCTCTCAGTCTTTTGTACATATCACTAAATCATCAATGAACAGCATATTCCAAGGTGGCTCCCTTCATATATTCTCACTTATCACATTCAAGACAACCACAAACCAAAAATGCAGGCCAATCTTGACTGGAAATTCTCTGTTGTAGCCCCATTTGGATTAGACTACAGTAAGCACTTGATCATAACTATCTTGGATAAGATAGACATAGCCTTCCGGCACACACCTCTGTCATAAACACCACCAAACGAATTCTCTTGGTACACAGTTGTACATCTTCTCCAAGCCCACAAAGACCAGGCCCAGTTGCAATCTCACTTCTCTCAACTTCACCATGAGGATTCATAGAGCAAATATACCATCAATTGTACTTATTCACAGATAAATCCAAACTGACCCTGCCAAATTTCAACACGTCCATGCAGATACTTTTCAATCATTTTCTCCCATGTTTTCATAGCATGTGATGTCGTCTTAACTGAGTGATAATTAGTACAGTGTAATATCTCCTGCATGTTTAAAAATGGGCACCACAAAGCTTTTACGCTGTTTGCCCAGCATTTTCTGCTTTCTTAAGAATATCATTAACATATACTTGAGTCTGTCTAAAATACTCCTGCAAAAATCATCTTGTTTTGTTCATGACAACATGTTCTTCAAAGCCATGCACCATTTTTTTATAATGTTTTTCAGTTTAGGAAATATACTAATCAGCCCTATTGAGCTTGGAATATAATACAGTACTACAAATCACCAGTGTTTTAAGTATTAATACAGTGATCTGTAAAATAACTGATTGGGCTGTTCAAGATACTAGATCAAATCCTATTTGCCTTATTCTCGCAAAGATCCCCCTGACTTAAGGCTCCTAAAGATGCAGATAGGAACCTAGCGGGGTTTACAAAGCCCCAAGTGAATTAGGCACCTCACTTCATTTCTGTGTCATTCCTCCCCCCCCCCTTCCCTGCATCTCCAGGGCGAGGGTTCCCCTTTTAAGGAGGTCATAGGGGCACACACGGCTATGTGGACTGTGATCCTCTCTGCCAAGATTGCTACCCTCAGACTTTGACTGTGAATTGAATAATGAAAGATCTATGCACTGGATCCCTGTTGTTGGCACTGCTGAATTCTGTATGTTTAATAGTCATTTAATCACAGAAAGATGACTTTTTCTACACTCAACTTTAAAAAAATGAGGAAAAAGTGTGGAAGAGATGACCTGCTCTTGCTTCTGGTGAAATTAACAGCAGATCTGCCATTGATTTCAATGGAAACAGCCTTCATACTATATTTTGTAGACAGCTGGGATTTTTTTAAAATCAATTTCTAACAAATAAATTAATATGAGCTCCATTCCCAAGTCTACAAACTGACTAATCAAAAATTGATCTACTGTACATGTACAAGGGAAGAGATAAAGGACCATATAGACTCCAGATTTACAAAGTTATCATTCATATAAAACAATGAGAACTATTAATCATCTTTACAGGAGCCTTCATTTCTAATGATGGAGTCAAGCTAATAGCTCATGTTATCATGAAGACCTATTTGCCTTAAACTGTAGTCTTGAGTCCTTTTCCCAGTCAGAAAACTTGATGGGTTAGCAATGACAGGTTATTAATACTTACGATGACTTCAAGTACAATATCAGATTTGTTGCTTGGCTTGGGGTTTGTCTAGACAGGTTGTTTTATTAGGTAGCAGATGGTTTGGAAATTGTTTGCTGTGATAGAGCTAACTGACTGGAATTTGAATTCTCTGTTCCCAAATTAAAGAGGAGTGGGGTGGGTAATGGAGGAGAGAAACTCCCACATTCTCTACTCAAATTGAAAATTCATGTATGTGTGTATATATATTTTAATCCCGGGAAATGAGTTTGACTGTGGAGATGGGAGATTCTTAATCAACTCCAGTCAATTACAGAATGAATTTCCCTAACATAGCATTAATGCCACTATTAGGAAAGAGGATTTACAGTCTTTCAGAGTTGAATTTTTTTTAATTATGCCCTAGAAAAATGAGATAATCAAACAGAAGGGCTTATTAACATAGCACACAGATTTCATTGATTAAGATTCTGAATCAGGTAATTGCATCTAGTCAGTTTATTCAGTGTTGGATAGGCATGAGTTATTTAGACAGCTTGAAATTATGAGTCTCTTGGTCTGAGCCCAGGTAAAAGTCTTCATGGGGGTGAGAGAGTAAAGGTTGCTCTGCAGTGATTCTGGATTTCTATTTGGCAATTTTTTGTTATAGGCCAAACTTCTCAAACTTAAGTGACCTATTTTCAAGGGAGACAGTACCTCTCATCACCATCACTAGGATCTGCAGGTGGTCAACATGGACCTAAGTTTGAATATAGCTTGTTAATGTTCCCCTTCTGTGTTTCTGATATAAATGTCTCCCACGGATGCCCTAGTAAATGAAACACTAAACAATTAAAATTAATGAAATGATGCATGTTCTCTAAAGAGACATTGAGCTTTTGTTCTTATTTGTACAGTGTTTCTGAGAAGAAGCTGGACCCATCTGCACCTTGAAGTATTTCAGAGTTTATCACATGAGCCAAAGCATGTGCTAATAAAAAAAAAAAAACCAACAGCAACCTTTTAACATTGACAGGCCAGATTTCCAGCTGGTACACACTGGCATAGCTTGGCTCAGTATTTTTAAATACAGCTTTAGGACTAGATGATGCCCCTGGCTATCCATATAATCATGAGTAGCAGTATGGGGATGAGAGAAGAGCAGAGTATGGGGATGAGATGAGTGAGGAGTGGGTGGGCAAAGCTTGGAAGCCTTGGCTTTGCTCCACCCCACCTCCATGTGCTGGCAAACTGAGTTTAAGAGGAGGGGTAGCAAGTTGCACTAGGAAAGGTGCCTGTATTGATCCCCCTCTTGAGAAAGGGAGGAAGAGGGACCAGATTGTGACTCAGTCACAGTGTGAGCCCTGCTCTGCTTTTGGGACAGCATAACTACATACTGCCCCTTACTCAGAATATGTTGTAAGGAGACAGCCTAGCCCTTTAGGAGCAGCACATGCAGTTGTGGTCATCCCCAAGCATATTCAATGTAGTGTTATATAACCTATTATTATACAATGCCTTTTGGCTCTCAAATGTCAAATTCAGTCCCTCTCCACGTTTGCCTCACAAATGGGCAAAATCTAGTAGCTTTTACAGCCTTATTTTACACCTGTGTTTTGGCCAGCCAGCCACTGGCTCCCACATAGGTACCCTCACAGATTACTTCTGCTAGCACCTCAGTTTAGAGTATTCTAGGTTTCAAGTGAATGAGGTGAGGCCGCCTCCCTGATCCTTAAATTCCAGGACAGGGTACCTCAGTGAGGAGGACCCATGGACCAAACCCTCAGCTCGTGTAAGTTGGTGTAGTTTCATTGACTAAGTCAGGACAGCTCCCTTGCAGCAGATGAAGACCTAGCATGGGTTTTGGAGGAGTCAGGATTGGGGCACATCACATATACTGTTTTTTCTCTTCCTCTTGACTTCTTTTCTGGCATAAATTCCAGCTAGAACTTAGCCTTATAGTCTGAGGACTGAACCATTCTACCTGCTTTTAGGTGAGAAGGGGATAAATTGTACGCAATTTCCGACCACAACCGGCTGGTAGGTGCATAAGGATTATGGGCGGGGGGAAGAGGGGAAGAAGTCTAAGTTCCATCATTCACCCTGTGATGTTACACTCCATATTCTTTATGAAAATATGCTTATGATATGGATATAACATAACTGAGATATACTTTATGCTAGATGGCTCATGTAAGATATCACTGGAAAGGTTATGATTTACTGAATGTGATTATCCAATTTGTATGCGTGACTGGTTGGATCACAGAACCCCCCTTGGGAGCTGCCACCTGATGTGCCAAGACTACCTCTGCCCTGTCAGCTTAGGACTTCAGTGCCCTGCCTGGTTTGAGCCAGACTCGCTAGCCTGCTTCAAACCCACACCCAGGTCTGAACCACCTCCCCTAACAGCTGTAGCCTTACCTGAAAGCAGCTAACAGAAGTGTTCTCATCTTTAACACTCAGATGCCCAACTCCCAATGGGGTCTAAACCCAAATAAATCCGTTTTACCCTGTATAAAGCTTATACAGGGTAAACTCATAAATTGTTCGCCCTCTATAACACTGATAGAGAGAGAGATGCACAGCTGTTTGCCCACCCAGGTATTAACACATACTCTGAGTTAATTAATAAGTAAAAAGTGATTTTATTAAATACAGAAAGTAGGATTTAAGTGGTTCCAAGTAGTGACAGACAGAACAAAGTGAATTACCAAGTAAAATAAAATAAAACACGCAAATCTAAACCTAATACAGTAATACAACTGAATACAGGTAAAATCTCACCCTTAGAGATGTTTCAATAAGTTTCTTTTCTCAGATTGGACACCTTCCAGGACTGGGCACAATCCTTTCCCCTGGTACAGCTCTTGTTCCAGCTCAGATGGTAGCTAGGGGATTCTTCATGATGGCTCCCCTTTGTTCTGTATCACCCACTTATATATCTTTTGCATAAGGCAGGAATCCTTTGTCCCTCTGGGTTCCCACCCCTCCTCACTGGAAAAGCACCGGGTTAAAGATGGATTCCAGTTCAGGTGACATGATCACATGTCACTGTAAGACCCCAAACCTTCATTCCTCCCAGCCTGACTCACAGGAAGGCTTGCCTGCAAACACAGCCATCCACAGTCAATTGTCCTGGTTGATGGGAGCCATCGAGATTCCAAACCACCATTACTTGCCCACACTTTGCATAATTACAATAGGCCCTCAGAGCTATATTTCATATTTCTAGTTTTAGATACAAGAGTGATACATTTATAGAAATAGGATAAACACAATCAGTGGATTATAAGCTTTGTAATAATACCTTATAAAAGACCTTTTGCATGAAGCATATTCCAGTTACATTATATTCACTCATTAGCATATTTTTATAAAATCATATAGACTGCAACGTCACAGTATGCTTGTATCATTTCTGTATCTGAAATTAGGAAATTTGACCATGTATCTATATTTCAAATGTGCTACCATGGGTGTCACCCACAACCTGCCCTTCAGGTACAGCAATGAAAAAGCCAGACAGTGCGGATGGCCCATTAGGAAGGGCAATGGACTGTAAAAGAACTTAGTCTTCCTGTGGACGCTCCAGACTGCCTGCGAGTAATGGGTGCTGTAGCCCTGCAGAGACATGGATCTGAGTCACCCGATACTGGACCCACCCCTGGGAATGCCAGTGTTTTTCCACTGGAAGACAAAGGGTTCCCGCCATACCCAAAAGCTATATAAGGCAGGAGAGAAATCATCGTGGTTCTCCTCTGGCTCCCCACCCAAAGAGACACTGAAAAAAACACCTGGAAGCAAGAACTGAACTGGGGGGAGAAGAGTTGAACCCAGGCTGGAAGGGCGTCTAGCCTGAGTAATAATACTGGAAGTCTCAAGCTGCAGGCCAGTGCAGCTGACTTTCCAGACTCTCTCTAATCTGCCTGTGACAATATTTAGGGTGAGAAATTACTATTTGTAGCCAATTTCTTTAGTGAATCCAGCTTAGTTTGCGTGTTTGTTTTATTTGCTTAGTAATCTGCTTTGTTCTGTTTGCTATCCCTTTAACCACTTAAAATCTGCCTTTTATAGTTAATAAAATTTGTTTTGTTTACTATTAAACCCAGTTTATGTAATTTCTAACTGGAGGCAAGAAGTGGTGGATATCTCTCTTCACATTGAGGAAGAGGGCGAATTTTTATGAGCTTGCGCTGTGCAGAACTTTCTATACAGTGAAAGACAATATTATTTTGGGTTTATCTCCCAAAAGGGGTGTGCATGTGAGTGCTGGGGGAGCCCTCTCACACAGAGCTGACTTCAGTCTGTGTCTGCAGTGGGGTGTGGCCCTACGTGTGTGTGTGTGTGTGTGCGCGCTGCAAGAAGCCGGAGAGCCTAATTCGGCAAAACAGGGAGAGGGAATCCAGGCTGGTGGAGCAGGAGAGGCTCAGTGAAACCCTAGTACATCAGGTGGCATCCCAGATAGGGGGATCAAACCAGTCACACAACCCCCTCAGGCTCTCCATCTGAACAGCATCTTTTGGGGGGTCTACATTTGTCCAGGTAGAGGTGGGAACAGAGAGTAATTGTCTCCACACAATATAATCTCCCTGATAACCTTGGTCAGTTCTTGTAGAATTTCTCATGAACATTAATGTTGATTCTGTCAATATTCCTTTCTGAGAAAACCTCCTCAACATCTTTTAGCTGCCTCTAAGGGGATATGGCAAAGCTTCTGGCAAGGGCCAATGGGAGCATGACTACTGAGCCTGTCTGACATGGAGGACAGAAGGACAGGGAGCAGTAGAGATGAACCCCCCGCACAGGTGATCTCTTATCCACTGGATTCCCCCCCCCAAAAAAGGGGAGCTTTAGGGCCCCGCTCTCTCTTTATTGCGTGGTAAATGAATACCCCTTTTCCCCAACATCCATTGTAGTGGGTCATGCAACTTATGCCATCCCTTATTTTTTTCCATAGAGTGTCATGATTTGCCCATTTCTTTGGTGACTGACTCCCTGCCAATAGTTTGTTATACAATGGTTGCCCTTCCCCCATCCCTCCACTTAACTTTAATCCCTTTTACCATAAAATTAGTAATTGGGTAACAAATTCATGAAGCGCTGCATCAAACAGATCATGAAGTTCATCCCCTCTGTTCACTTAAAAGAAATAAAGTTTCCTTTATGTTCAAGACATATGCTGGTCATAGTAGTTGTATTGGGAGCTAGTACAGGTGGTTAATTTGAATGTATAGGACTTAGATCTTGGGCGAAAAACCCTGTTATCAGCTGAAGTTTTTTAGGTATGTGTTGCCAGAAAAGTTAGTTCCTTGCCTGAATCTATCTCATTTACTGAGAATCATTCTTATGGCATCACAAATGTTATAATGTCCGCAAAAATAGATATAGACATGTGATAGGGCAGCAATACTCAGACCTTAGTGGTCCAGGAGCCAAATTATGGATCAACATTACCCAAAAGAGCCACAGTGAATTCATTGGTTCATTTACTATTTTATTTATAATTCTCACAGCAAAAATGACTAAGTATTCTACAATTGGTTAATAAAACAGTAAAGTGTTTTAATATCATGTGGTGCTAAGAGCTGCAGAGACACATTAAAGAGCCACTTGCGGCTCCCAAGGCTCAGTCTGAGCATCACTGTGATAGGATCAGGTTCTGCTGTCCTGTCTCAGGTGGAGTGACATTTACTCTACAAGAATTAGCAGTGATAGCAGTTGTTCTGCTTCCCAAAGATACTAGTCAGCGGGTGTAAAGGTACGGCCTGTGCTGCAGTCGTCATTGTCGTCTTCTGATTATTTATATCACCATAGCACCGAGGAGCCCAAGTGCAGGCCCTGGATCCCGCTGTTCTAGGTGTAGTACAAACACAGCCTCTTTGTATCATTCTTTTTAACGCTGACCCCAAATAAATGCTATTCTTTAATCAATAATCTCAAACCGTATATTGAACAAATCCCTTCTCTAAAAAAAATGAGGATTAATAAGCACATCATGTCACACGTTGATCAACTTCCAATGCAAATCTGCTACATACATCCTTGTACCATAAATCAATAGTTATTTCTCAAACTGTGTATTAATACATAATTAACTTATTTCCTCACCCATCTTGTCTCTCTTACTGATCTACTGTCTGTTTGTAAATGTTAACGGATTCTTGCCATTAAACAGTATTCCTTACAGGACAATATTGTGATACACAAAAATAAACAAATTCATGGGCAAGAGTTAAGGTGGTGATTTTTGTAAAGAAATGTACCTTTCTCTATAATAAGAAAGTAACCTAAGGGAGATGGGTACCAAACTCCCATAGACTCCTTTGGAACTCTCGGCAATATATTTATCATGTGGGCAATGTAAAATTTAGAATGTCATTAATTATTCATTTCCTTGCTTGTAAGTGCTTGGATTTTGTACGTAAGTGGTGTGCTACATTGCTGTGGGGGTTTGTTTTTTTTTGTAACTAAGGGTACGTCTACCCTTACCTCCGGGTCCGACGGCAGGCAATCGATGTTCTGGGATCGACCCCGGAAGTGCTCGCCGTCGACGCCGGTACTCCAGCTCAGCGAGAGGAGTACGTGGCATCGACGGGGGAGCCTGCCTGCCGCGTCTGGACCCGCGGTAAGTTCGGACTAAGGTACTTCGAATTCAGCTACGTTATTAACGTAGCTGAATTTGCGTACCTTAGTCCGAAGTGGGGGGGTAGTGTGGACCAGGCCTTAGCAACCTTAAGTAGGTTATTAAATTAAGCTGCTTATTTTTTAAAAAATTAATATAAAGTAACAGGTGACTGTCACCTTAAGGAAGTAAGGACTAGGGATCAGTCAACAGCTGTTCTATGGTGTCCCTTTAAGATTCCTGGGACTTCTAGCATAGATGAAGATCTGTGAAAGGGCAAAGGCAGGTGTTGGGGAAGAGGAAGATGATCTCAGGGGAATAGTTAATGTCGGGGGGAAGCCCAGGTTGTTGTTGCTTTGAGGGCTTGGGACCAGGAGCCTTGGAAAGTGAGCAGAGCAAAGCTCCCCTCTCTCCCAGCCAGCTGAGATATACTCTGGGCAAGACAACGATATCTAGTCTGTCTCCTCCCTCAGAACAGGATAAACACCAGCAGGGAATGGCCAGCTACCCTCTCCCAGCCCCCAGGAGGAGATCTGTGGGACTTGCGAGCAGAGGAGAAGGCTCTGTGAACCAATGCAGACACCAGAAGGGGGGGGGGGCACATGGGACTCCTGAATGAAGAAGGATGGGTCCAAAGGCCTTAAAAGACTGTATTTGAAAAAAGACTAAATTCCCCCCCGATTAACGGGGGAATACTCTGGCCTGAGAGTAAGTCATTACCAAGGAGGGAACTGAGCCTAGGGGGCACCTTGTGATGGCATCCATTCACTAAAATCATAAAAAAATTGTGTGTGTGCATACAGGAATGTGTCAGTAACACACATGCTGACTAGAGATGTTTGAATATTATTCACTGAATAATGTATATCCAATTTTTCAGCAATTAGACAACTAGATCTTTTGCTAACTTTAGGTGAAATTCACACCTATATTGAGGGCACAAGATTCATATACTAATCAAGTCTTCAAAATAGGACTTAAGTAGGACTTAGGTAGGGTATGGGGCTGCACTGGTCCTCTAGACAGACAGGAGGTCATTTAATTTTATTTGCAGAGTTCAGCCAGTTCTGTGGCTGGGTGACTACTGCTCATCAAATAACTTATTCAATGTCTAACAGCAAATAAATTACTTTTCAAATGACTTTCATGTCAGAGCTAAAGCTGGTCAAACAATGCAGGAAGTATGCAGCTGATGAAGGAGTTTAAGGTTTATCGCTCAATAATACAGTGGTATCAGGATGTCTGGAATTAATACTGGTAACTTATTTAGTGCAATTCCCCAGTTACAGTAAATCCTCTTTTCTGTACACTAGAAGCTAATGCCTGGTGATAGTTACACATTGCCATAGAAACTAGGACAGGTTCATCTGTAAATCAAAGGTTATAAAACAAAATTTGTCATTATAGATTGAAGTTGCCCCAAACCCATTTCCTTACAAAACATCCCATTATTTTGACTCAAGCACATCTTTGTGTGTGTCAACATGGTTTCTGTTGGTTTAAGGAGGATTCACCTTAAAGTTTTGTACAAGATAATGCACTGGTTTTGTGTGTTTGCAGTTTGCAAATGCTAGAGTGACAGCACAAGCTCTCTGGGGGATAGTTGTAAGCCAGCGCATTGATGACTCATTGTATATGATGTTGTTTCACACTATAGTTGTTTGCTCTACATACTGTACATATGTGCAAGTCAATAAAATAAAATTCAAACGTGAATACAGCATGGGAACAGCTATATTTATGCAGTATATTTCACATCCAAATTCACAGGGATTTGGACAATTTTTTGTCAGAGGGTGAAGTTCACCCTTCTTCAGAGGACAAAAAATTTCACGTAACATAGGGCTTATGTGGAACCGAAGGGTACATCTACACTGCATTTTGAAAGCTGCTGCAGCAAGTCTCAGACTTGAGCTCGTGGTATTCATGCTATGACACTAAAAACAACTGCATGAATGTTTGGGCTTGGCTCTGAAGCCTAGATGGAGGCTGGGCTGAGTCTAAACATTTACCCTGCTGTTTGTAGCACGAGCCCAAGTCTGTAGACCTAGTCCTTGAGACTCACTGCAGAGGGTTTTTAAAATGCAGTGTAGACATACAGAGTGGTGCATAGGCTGTGTGTTGACCTTCTGAAGGAGGCAAAGTTCATGCAGAGTGTGGAGCAAGTGTTCTGAAGGTTTCTGATGTTGTAAGCTTTTTGGGGGCATGGACTGTCTCTTTGTTCTGGGTTTGTATAGCACCTAGCACAATGGGGTGCTGGTTCATGACTGGGGGCTCCTAAGTGTTAACACAATACAAGCAAATATATAATAAAATAATAATAATTAGGGTGACCTTAGGTGCTTCCCATCAGCAGGAAAGCGGAGAAATTTGCTGCTGGCGGGCAGCGCTACTTTTAGAGCTGATCCCCTGGGCGGTGCAGAGCTCAGAGGGTCAGCCCCAGCCAGAGGCGGAGTGCAGCTCTGGCAAGTCCTGTGCACGGGGGGCAGCATGGCTCGGGCGAGCCCCAGGCAGTCCTGTTTTTACTTTCAGAAATATGGCCACCTTCATAATGCACTTTGCTTTTATTTTGAAAGGATTGAGAGTCTGCCAAAGGGTAGCTTGCTTCTCCCCCTCTTCCCCCCTTTTCTGCAGAGCTCAACCCAAACTTGAATCACTGCATTTTGCAGTGGGAGGGATTAATTTGTTATGTTGCCACATTTAAAAAAAAACAACTGTGATTCTGTAAATATAATTTAAAAACATATCTAGATTTGATTATACTCTGAAAGCTTCTCCTGGGAATAATTCGAGTCTGAGGCCAGTTCAGTAATGGCTGTGTGACCCTCTCAGAAAGTTTGTCTCTTCCCAAAAGAAATAATAAGGATCTGAGATAACTATTATGTTATTTCTGTCCCTCTGATGTTCTTAACTGTTCCCTTAGGCCTCATCTCCTCTCACTAGGAAAAAAAAATCCAATATTTTATTGATAGATTTCAAACCCTTAGGGACATTTTACTGAACATATAAAAGCAACTCCAACTATTGTTGCATACCCTCAGTGAACACAGGAGGGAAAAGGCATGGTCTGTCCAGGAAATATTTTCTCAAAATAACTGATTCTTTTTCAGCTAAACTAGGAAAAAAATCTGCACTCTTAAATCAAAAACAAAAACCCCCTTAGTCAATGAATTTATATTAAACATATGGCCTGATCCAAAGCCACTGAAGTCAATGGACTTGAAGTCTTTCCATTGACTTCAGTGGGCTTTGGATCAGGCGCATATAAATTCCCCTTTGTGTGAAGTACCAGACCATTTCAGACAATGCTGTCAACCCTTTGCCAGCGAGAGTCCTCACCAAGACTTAAATAATAATAAAAACAATAAATTAATGGAGATATCCTATCTCTTAGAACTGGAAGGAACCTTAAAAGACCCCTGCCTTCACTAGCAGGACCAAGTACTGATTTTGCCCCAGATCCCTAAGTGGCCCCCTTGAGAATTGAACTCACAACCCTGGGTTTAGCAGGCCAATGCTCAAACCACTGAGCTATCCCTCCCCCCCTTGGTTGTGCTCCTGTGCCCTGTAATGTGGACTGCAAGTACGTTCATGTTAACCGAGTGTTCTGTAATGATCATTTGAACATCTTGGGGAACTAGGATGTCTGCTACAGCATCATGGCCTTGTTGGCCATGATCCACATCCTTTTGTTCAACTGAAAATCCCAATCCACTGTTCCTTAAGATCCCTAAACTAGTATGCTCATATCAGTTAGACAGATTTAAATTTTTTATTACAGTTAATGTTTAAAATTAAATAGACACAAGTTAAGAGGGAAGGTACGTACATCTGGGGTCAGGCTTGAGTTATGAGGGATTACAGGTATCGGTTGCAAGGGTGAAGAGATACATACATATCACATAACCGGCATAGACCCAGATTGGGGTGCAAGAGTTTTTAAAGTGTCAGTGGATAAGTGGGCTCGGGTACGCCACCCATGGAATGTATAAGGAGTCCAAGTCAGTATTGGTGTAGTGAATAAGTAGATGAGTGGGATGCGTCCCTTGGTTTGTCAGGGAAGGAAGTGGGTTATTTCCCTGGTCGGCGGTCTCAATTACTCAGTGTGGTATTGACGATGTCCTGTGATGTGTTCCGTATAAATGTCTCTGGACCACCTGATGGTGTCGGACACCATGAGCTATCTCATGAGCCAGGCGTAGCGCCGACCGACTCCACATGCTCTCAGAACCGGCTCATTGTGGGGGTCCCACGAGCCCAGGGCTCCCACAATCAGGGCATGTATCTGGACCTCGTAGCCCTGGGCTCTCAGGGTTTCGGCCAGTGGGGTGTACTTCGACGCCTTCTGGGCTCGGGCCTCGTGGAAGGCCGGTGACCTGTTTTCTAATGGCAACGTGACGTCTACCATGAGGACCTTCTTCTTTTCTGCGTCCATCATAACGATGTTGGGTCGCAGTCTGCTGCCTGTACCGGGGATGGCCGAGTCGAGGGTGATCTTCCCCAGGGATGGCGGGATGGCTTTCACCAGCCGGTTCTAGATGGTGTTGTGCGGTGCCGCCAGGCTCCGGAGTGCTGTTTGCATCCACACAGGACATGGGGCAGGGTCTCGTTTGCGTAGCCGCACTTCCTGCAGCGCTTGTCCCGGTTGCCGTGGCGGATGGCTCTGTTGAGGGGAACGCAGTTGAGTCTGGCCCTGTGGATGAACCACCAGTTGGCGAACCTGGTGAAGCTGTCACCGGGGAGGAAGTGGTTGCTGGCGTCCCGGTTGCTGGCGTCCCACTTGCTGGACACCTTGAACACCTTGCCCTGGTCCGGCTTCTGCTTGAGGTTCTCGGCCTAGTGGTAGCGGATGGCGTCTTTCAGGGTCCTTTCCAGCATAGCTCTGGCGGTCGGGGGGATGATGGTGTGGTCCGGGGTCTTTATGCATGGCACCAGTATTCCTAGCTCCCGGCGCTCCTCACACCACTTCCAGCGGCAGCTGATCCTCTTTCCGAGGTGTCTCAAGGTGTTGCGGGTGCGGGACCAGAAAGAAGACAGGTATCCCCCCTCTCTCCCGAACTCAGCCTCCAGGGAGCCGCTGAGGTAAGTGGTGATGTCCTGCTCGGAGGGGGCCCTGGCGATGCGTTTCCTGACCACGTCCCGTACGGCTTCCTGTGTGATGCTCCTCACCATCGGGTCCGGGCACGTCAGGAGGCAGAAGGCGTGGGTCATGACTGCCACGTCACACAGGTCACTCATCCGAGGTACGTTGGCGCCGCCCTGCCTGTGGGAAATGTAGATGATCCCCCAATCCCTTTTGTCTCTGAAGTCCGGCTCCAGCTGTCGAGGCATAGGAATTTGGATCAGATGATAGAAGGATGGTGGCACTCAAAACCTTGCACTCCAAATGTGAATGACTCTAGGTTTGGTGGAACCACTCAGGCAGGGAGCTAAGCAGGAGTTAGGGAAAAGGAATTCATACAGGTAGGCCAGAGGATTACAGCACAGCCCCTCTATCGGCTCTTTCAGACTCTGGGTTGGAAAGGTGGCTGCTTCCTCTCTCTGTCACCTCCATGCCACTTTCTAACCATGGAGAACAAATTCAGTCTTGATAATAAACAGGTATAATGTGGCAAAGGGGTAATAGACAGCAGAGCTGAATGGGATCCTTCTTGTTTTTCAAAAAGCATTTCAGTTCACTTGTAATTTCCCTAAAGTGGACCATAGTGTTGTGTTGTAGTGAAAAACTAATGAGGATTTTGAAAAGGCCTTGAAAAGAATGAGTACCTCCTACAAACCTTTCTTAAGTCTTTTTTACTCAATAGTTGTGTTCTGCATATTTTTTAACTGTAATGTATCAGATCTCTAGTTCTGAGCATGTTATTTCTGAATTTCCTGGATTCTGTGGATTTAAACTTCAAACTTATTTAAAATGTAGGATTAATGCTCCTATTTTGCAATTAAGTAAACATATATTACACACACCCTCATAAATGAATACATGTTCACACATTTCAGTGAAGACTTTAAACAAAATGAACATGCTACAGGTATCCATCCCACTTTGCAGTTAAATTCAATGCCTCTGATGGATTTCCCTAAACTGTTGCTAGGAGACCAAGATACTGCCTAACAAAGGACATATTGATAGATTCTTTTTGTAAAATTTTTCAATCTTGTTATGGTAAATGCTGTTTCATTTAAAATGGATGTCATAGGATCTATTAATACAGCTGTTGCAGTGGAGAAATTGTACATGTCGAGAGAAGGATGAAATTTTTCCATCATGAATGCTGTTTTTTTTAAACGATGATTTTCAGCGTGTTTAGTGCAGGGCTAGTATAATGAATGCATTACTCATTGGTATTTTTCCTCCTTCCTTGCCTCCATTATTTCTCTTTCTGGGAACACATTTAGCTTATTATTAAGGTTTCCATTACTCTTATGGGAAGCATTGATTCTTTCATTTACTTTAAAACAGAACAAATTATTCATGACTCCTGACATCATAGGATTTTGGCATGTGGGTAGCTGAATGCAATGGCAAATTAGGACAAACTGTTCCTTTAGAACCTGGAGTACCTCTAAATTAAACCCTAGACTGCATGGGAATCTAGTTATGAGGGGAAACAACAACACTGCAGAGATACAAAGGTCCAGAGCTGTGAATTCTCATTGAAAGAGTTGATTTCTTCAGGGTGATGAGTTTCTCCCTTTTGGGGGGTAACAACAAACCAAAAACCACCCCCAATAAAATAAAACACTTCTCTGGAGAGTAAGGTGAGCTAAAGCCTAGCAACTATGTTCAGATCTGTTCACTGTCACCCCAGTAGTTTATTATTCAATAGCACAATGAGCGTACTTGGCACCTTGCTTGTTTCCAGGGACCCTGGCTCCAGGGCAGACCCTCTGTGCAGACTGCCCTAAGCCAAGCACCCCAGAGCTTCCAGGGTCTGCAGCTCTGGGGTATCCCCCATGCCAGGGCTTCCAGGTTCCCTGTCATGTAGCCAACTTCTCAGTCTAGCTCTTAGCTACACGTGAGGGAGTCTGGAAGCACTGAGCCTCAGCTTGAACTGGGCTCTCAGGAGTTCCAGGGTCCTTGAGGTGGAGCTGGGAGCCTGGAAACCCTGGGAGTCTTAGCTCTTACTGGGATCTGGCTCCTGGTTCCTCAGCTGGGAACCTGGAAGCCAAGAGAATCCCAGCTTGGGCCAGGGGCTCAGGGCTTCCAGACTCCCTGCGGTGGAGCCAGGAGGGTCCTGGGAGACCTAGCAGCTGCTGTCTGAAGTTGATCTTCAGTTTCACTCAACAGTTTCAATGATCCCTGGAAACGTATTGTGTCTTGAAACACTAGGTGTTGGTATTTCCAAAATGATTTTCTGGCGACTTCTGGTTTGTGAGAAATTTTAACAAAATTGGTTTTATTCTGATTCAACACAAAACCAAAATTTGAAATAGCAACATTTCTCATGGGCTGGAGATTGCAAGTTTCAGCCAGCTCTATGTGCGTAGCCACAATGGTACTTGCTCCCCCTCCCAGTTAGATAATGCATATATCTCGCATGGGTGTTCAAAGCCAATGAATTCATGTATTGGAGAGAACACTGTTTGGGTGCCAGTCTGTAATAAGAACCTATGTCTGCAAATGACAGCCACGGTTACTATATAAATCTCTCTCACACTTGTGTGCACACAACTGCACTAGAACCCCGGTTCTTCAAAACACAGGCATCCCCCACTTGCACTAAAGAAAAACTCCCATTGCTGCTAAACAGCAGGTCCCTTATCTTCTCAGTATTGTGGGTCACCCCAAAGAGGACAGTTTTATTTGCTCATAAATGGAAAGTCAATTTGTCACAACGAGGATGTATGGGGGAGCGGTTTGGGTCTTCTGTAAGGGAGAAGGGGAAGGGGAAAAGGTGGCCACTGTGGGACAGAGAGTTTGGGGAGAGGGGGGGGGAATAAAAGATTTTAAAAAACAGATTGTGAAGAAGAGGGGGCTTAGAAGGAAACAAATCAAATAAGATATGGAAAAAGGACTGACACATGGACAGCAAGTGTGGGGAAGAGGAAAAACAACAGAGGAAATTAATGGAAGAGAAAAGGGAAAGAAAACATGGAAGAGGGAGGTTTCTTTTTTCCTTGTAACTGACTTTGTGTAAAGCGTGTGTGTGTGTTTGTTTAAAAAAATGTGAAGCTACAATCAAATGGTGATTTGGGCTTGTTGTTAAAAACCATCAGAAAGCCATCTAGAACTCTTCCCAGCTGAGAGCAATGCCTTTTTTCTGCACCCCTTCTCTTTGGGCATTCTACTTGACCCATGTTTTCTTTTTTGAAAACTGTAACAGGTATTTGCTACCCCAAGTGCTCCCAACCTCTAGCATTCATGTGCTTCACAGCTCCCACTGAGCTCCATGCTCTCTCCACCCCTGAACTTCAGACAGCTTCAAATGTTGTGATGGGCAGTCCTCCAGAGCCACACCATGGGCCTGTACTCCCTGCAGATTACTTGCCCACTGTTGCTCTTGGGCTTGATCCAAAGCCCATTGAAGCCAATGTGAATCTCTCTATTAATTGGAATGGAATGTGGGTCAGGCACCTCTGTGTGGAGGCCACACACACATAGTGGAATGCATGTCTATTAGGTGATTGTGTTGTTTTGATTTGTAATGGAAAAGTTCTGCTCACCAAAGAATTAATTTCAAAGAGGCCTGCATAAACAGCAGCAGTGAATCTGGATCTCTATCCCTTGGAAGGCATTTATAGCTGTTCAGTGAATTTCCTTCACCAAACTTGACTTAGAGCACTTTAAGTCACTCAAATGTAGCTGAACTTGGTCTCTACTTCCTCAGGTTCAGCTGTTAAACAATTTAATTTTTTTTTTGTCCTTTGAAAATTTCTGTGCCACTGATCAAACAACGTTTCCACCTTCTTGATCGCTTTAGCATAGGGACAACTGTTAGCCATGTATTTCTTGAGCTTATGTGTTGGAAAGTCAAAGTCGGAAAGGCCATTTGATTGAAGTGGGTGCACAGAAGAAACCTGCAGCTGCAAGCACAAGGTACTGTCTCCTCTGATTGCCTTTGCAGTTGCAAGGAAAAGCCTCACTTCTCTAGTTCCCATTATCTGTCAACCACAGGCACTCACTTTCCCCAGCTGCACCAAATTTAATATTTTAAGCACCCGAATATAACTTTCAGCTGTCAGAAATAGCTTCAGACTTGCAAAGAGTGTGAGGGAGAGGGAGGAGTCTTCACTGAGTCTAGCAGAATTAGCCACTGAATGAGCCTTCCACTAGCTTCTCAGGCTAGCTACTGCTGATATATCTAGAACTCCTCAGCTCATATAGTGCTATACTCTTTCTTCCTCTCTGTTCCCCACTCTCTACACTTCACGCTACTAGGTACCATAATTCTCCAAAGACACAATATAGCCAGGAGTAGCCAGAGAACCAAAGGATGTAATCAGAGACCTCACAGGTATTTTTATGTTTATCTTCTGTGAAATCCAACCACACTGAATATGAATTTAGCTAAATAGTCCTGCTAAAATGATCAGCAATTAAAATAGTAATAGTTTAAATGATGATCAATAACCTGCAGAGTTAGCATCCTACTGAGATGAATATTTAAAAATAAACGGTACAAAAGATTTGAAGAGTCAGTTGTCGATCATTGGGGGAACATACAGAGTATGGGGGGGATGTTGTTATGTCAGGGTTGGCAGCACATATAATACATACAGACTGTGATGTCTCCAATGGAGGGGTAAGCGGTGGGCGAGATCAAGACACAGTTGGTAAGCGGTGAGGGTCAATCATCCGCATAGGGGGTAAAAATAGTCATGGGTACGAGTAGGTGGGCTGGGTAATGGTGATGGGGCGACCCTCACGTGGTGGGATTCGGTTAGGTTGGGTAGGTTCGGGGTTCAGCGAAAGAGGCCCAGCGGGGGGGAGGGGTTAATAGGTCCCTTCCCCCTAGTGGGTGGGTGAGGTCTCCCCGGCTCACTCTTGGCATTGGCGGTGGCCGGTGAGGTTGGGTGGGTTCAGGGCTCAAGGGATAAGGCCCATCGGGGGGGGGGGGTATACAGGCCCCTTTCCCCTTGCGGGTGGGCGAGGTCCCACCGGCTCACTCTCGTTATCGGCGGTGGCCGGTGGGGTTGTACACTCCCATTTATCCTAATTCCCTTTTTTTCAAAAATCCTAGTTATCTGAATCCACAGTGTGTCCCCCAAGTAGCCCTATGTTAGTTAATCATCCACTAATAGCTTTTTGATTAGCCTCTTGGCACCTGGTGAGTGTTAATCAACAGCTTTGTATTTGTATAGTAGGTCTGAACGGTTACCTGCTGTTACGGAGACCTCATTTTTTCTTCAGTAAGTTTCTGTATCAGTGAAACTGCAGCTCAAATTAGCATACCTGTTTATCCAAATACTTCATTATCCAAACATTTCTGATGTTCCCTAGGCCACTTGAATAAATGGGAGTATACTGTAGTCAGGGCCGGCTCCAGGCACCAGCTTACCAAGCAGGTGCTTGGGGCGGCCACTTCGGAGAGGGGCGGCACGTCCAGCTGTTCGGCGACAATTCGGCAGACGGTCGCTCACTCCTGCTCGGAGCGAAGGACCTCCCACCGAATTGCCGCTGCAGATCGCGATCGCGGCTTTTTTGTTTGTTTGTTTTTGTTTTTGTTTGGCTGCTTGGGGTGGCCAAAACCCTGGAGCCGGCCCTGACTGTAGTAGCCATTTATAATACAGCTATCAGTGATGGCTTTCTACAAACTGAAGGAGAAATCACTGCATCAAATAACCATGTGAGACCACAACTTTCAGTTTTTAAATAACAGCTTAAATTCTTCAGAAATCCCCAGTGAGTTGCAAATATCACCTTGTCAGGCCAACTGCTGTATAGAGGTAGAGAGTAACTTTATTGTAATCTCTGCTAAGTACTAGCACCATCTAGTGCACACTGTGTGAAATATGAAACATGGTCAGAACTGCATTACTTTATCCGCTTTAAAATACTGTTTGAGGGAGTTAGTTAACTGAGAAGAGAAATAACATACATTTGGGTTGTCATAGCTTACCCTGGTTTATAAATTGTATATGCAGAATGGCAAGCGGTGAGCTCCTCAATGAAATCCATAAAATCCCCAAACCAGTAGCTGGCTTGCCGAGTCATCATCTAGTGGTTAGAACATACCATTATCAGATCCAGTATACTCCCCTCCCATTAAACCATTCAGCTAGCTCTGTTGGGTGGCACGTGGGTTCTGCCTCCTCTCATTCCCTCTCTGCCTCCTTACTCCTGCAGGGCAATACAGGTGCAGAATCCCTGATCTTGATCCTATGCCTGTGTCCAAGACTCAAATATTTTAAACTCACATTTCATACTAAGGCTCCCTGGCAGCGGGAGGTGCAGTGGCAATAGGAATCAGTATAGGATCGGTCTTTAGAAAATCAGAGGGAATTAACATTATAATCTATTGTTTTCTTCAGAGTAGGATCTTGCAGAAAATAATAATACATTTATCAGCAGTCACTGCTGTAGCCATAAGACAATGACTTCTAAACAATAACTGCAAATGGCACTTATTCCTGAGAGACATCCTATATTGTATCTTGGTGACCTCTGTGTAACCTATACTATTGTTCTCAGCTTCTGCTGTTGTTTTTCCCTGCTGCTGAGCTATCTACTAAGTGCTAAAGCGTCAAACCTGCATGTGTATATTCAGATATCTAAAGTTTCCTGTGCTCCCCTGTCTGTATCTATCCATTGTCTCTTGTGTTATACTTAGCCCCATCCCAAAGAGCTTAAAATCTGTCTTTTTGTTCTGTTTGTACAGCACCCAGCACAATGGGGACCTGGTCCACAAGTGAGGCTTCTAGGCACTATGGCAATATAAATATTAAATGATATATGTAAATGTGGGTAATACACACAGGAAATTTTGTAATTTCATAAATGTTTCTGCATGAGAACACTTTTTTTTTTAAATGGGGCAATGTGCAAGTACTTACACTCATGGAGTGCCCCTTCCCTTTTCTGTAATCTGCTGCAATGATATGCTTTGATCAGGCAGACATACACCAGATCTTCAGCTGGTATGAATGGATGAAGCTCTGGAGCATCATTAATGTGACATGTGTTTCCCCTGCTACTCTGAAAAGTTTGACTATAATGTAATGCCAATTTTTAGAAAGAGCTCCATAGGTGATCCTGGCACTTACAGATCAGTGCATCTAACTTCAGTACTGGGCAAACTGGTAGAAACTATAGTAAAGAACAGAATTATCATAGACTCACACTTTAAGGCCAGAAACTCACCCACGTCCTTCTATAATAGAACTATAACCTCTGGCTGAATTACTGAAGTCTTCAAATCATGATTTAAAGACTTCAAATTACAGAGATTCCACCATTTACTCTAGCTTAAACCAGCAAGTGACCCATGCCATGCTGCAGAGAAGTAAATAACCCCAATGGTCTCTGTCAATCTGAGCTGGGGGGAAATTCCTTCCTGACCCCAAATATGACAATCAGTTGAACCCTGAGCATGTCCACAAGACCCACCCCTAGACACCTGGGAAAGAATTCTCTAAACTCAGAGCCCTCAGAGCTTGGAGTTACTGTGGGTAGTTCTCTGAAAACTTCAGCTCAATGTGCAGTGGCAGTCAAAAAGATAACAATGTTAGGAACGGGAAAGGGATAGAAAACAAGACAAAAAATATGTCGCTATGTAAATCCATGGTGTTCCCACACTTTGAATACTGTGTCTTAATTGCCCGGTCTCAAAAAAGATATAGTGGAATTGTAAAAGATTCAGAGAAGGGCAACAAAGATGACCAAGGGTAAGGAATGGCTTTCAGGGCTGTTCAGCTTGGAAAAGAGATGACTAAGGGGGATATGATAGAGGTCTATAACATCATGAATGTGTGGGGAAAGCAAATAGAGAAGTGCTGTTCACCATTTCCTAACAATACAAAAACCAGGGGTCACCTGATGAAATTAATAGACAGCAGGTTGAATACAAACAAGAGGAAGTCCTGTTTCCATATAACACACAATTAACCTGTGGAACTCATTGCCATGGAACATTGTGAAGACCAAAAGTATAATTGGGTTAAAAAAGAACTAGATGACTGCTTAGAGGATAGGTCCATCAGTGGCTATTAGCAAAGATGGCCAGGGCTGAAACCCAATGCTTGGGGCGGGGCCCTAAATCTCTGACAGCCAGAAGCTAGGAGAGGATGACAGGGGTGGATCACTCCAACTGCCCTGTTATGTACACTCCTCCTGAAACTCTGGTACTGGTCACTGTTGGAGACAGGATATTGGGCTAGATGGACATGCTGGTCTGACCCAGCATGGCAGTTCTTAGTTCCTATAAAATACTGGCTAGTAAATGAGAAAATCCCGCACGTTGCTCTTCTGGCTCTAAAGAGGTCATCCATGGCAGTGTTTGTAAAGCCCTGGCACCAGCTCACTGGAACAGATGGGTCCATACTAGACTGAGACTGAAGCCAGAACCCTATATCTGAACAAGCCTGAAACTTGAGTGACTTCAGAGCAGGATCCAAACTTAATGGCTCAGTCCTAATCCAGACACAATGTGAAAGAAAAATATCCTGTGACACAGAACCTCATGGAGATGATCAGCAAATGAAGGAACTTGCTTACATTCAAAGGATCTTAAACATTTCATGTACACTAGGGCCAGGAAAATATATTTTCACCTCAATTGTAATTGTTCAAAAAGTTATTCCAAGTGAAAGCCTTACATGATGTGCAAAATGGGAACAGTCAGCTATAGAAGGTAATCATTGCATCTTTTCCCTTCTCTGTGTGGTATGAGTTATAGCAGCAGGACTTTTTGTTCTACAATATACATGCACTGTTCTGGTCTCTGCATGCTTCTGGCCTACATCAGGCACAGGGATTATTTGGTCCCATTTTGCAATGTGTGTAAGGTAGATTTTTGTATGAGTCCATAGTGGATCCTGCAGTTGGTGTGTTCAGGGTTGACGTGGAGCAAGTTGATCTCTAGGCTCTTACCAATATTAGGATACAGTACAGAATAGGTAGTGCAGGGTATCCAGACTATCATGGGGAGGTGGATGAAAGATGGTTCTCATGTCAGATGTATGTGTTGTTAGAAAGAGGTTGGTTTTTGGGGGGTGGCTCTGATTTGGGGAGAGGAGGGCAGAATTTATCAGACTGGGAGAGCTATTTAGGGCAGGAAGGCCATGCCAGGGATGATTCGTTGCTTTCTTATATTGCAGGCCACAGGAAGGGAACCCACTGTAAGATTTCTTTCCTTTCTTCCCTCCATGAGAAGAAGATCAAGAACTAAGGAATGAAGGTAGGTGAGCCTTCTGAAGGAGGGTAGTCCGCCTAGTGGCTCAGAGGGCTAGAAGATGTCTGAAGGAGAGAAGTGGAGGCGTGACTTGGGGTCTGCCTATGCTGAAACTGGACCAGAAAAGATAAGTAAAGCCAGACTGATGTTCCCACACAGGCAGCACTGGCTCTGGATCACATGCCAAGCATTGTCCAACTGGGCAAATGTGCAGCTGCTTGGCAGGGCATTCTGATCCCTGTAAAAATGTGGTTGTCAAATGCCTCATGATTTTTATGATGACTAGAAGAGATACAGTATATGGAATTTTGGAACTATCTGCTCTGAGAGGTGCTGAGATTCTAAGGGAAATTACTTGGGTATGTAGGAGTAATATTCAGAGTACATACGGTAATAAATATAAACATGGGCGATTTATCTTTTTGCTTATACCCACAGGACTGAACTCCACACAAAATTAGTGGTACGGAAGAAATGTTTTCCTATTGCAGATTTTCAGACTTTGGGGGGGAGGGATTTTTTTTATTTTTTTGGTGGGGGAAGTGGGGGCGTGGTGGTCTAATGAATAGGGCACTGGACTGTGGCTCAACAGACATAGGTTTGATTTCTGTCTCAACCACAGAGACCCTGTGTGACCTTGGCCAAGTCGTTTACTCTGTCTGTGTGCCTCAGTTCCTCACTGGGGTGTGATAAGGATAAATTAATTTATCCATGACTGCATGACATTCAGATACTTTGGTGACGAGGGCCATATTGGCATCTAGATAGATTCCTCTGGAACATAGTCATATGTGGTCATATTCCATGATTGATTTTCTTCAGCAGCAATGGATGGGCTCAATCTTTCCTGACTTCAGTGTCTATGTTTCCTTGCAATTTACTGGCATGTTTTTTGATTGTTTGTTTAGCTGGCTACTAAGAATAATTGCTGCATTCTGGGGTCTACCGATGAGCCACTGGTGTTGCTTTTATTTTGGGGACGTGAATCAAGATGGGTAGTGGCAGCAGAACTTACATCCACTGAATAGAGACACTAATAATATAAGGGTGACATAACTTTCAGATTAGACAATCAAAGGCAGTTGTTTTTATCTGATCTGCCATGAGAAAAAAAAATGACTTCCTTCAAAAACAAATTAAAATGATAGCTTTCCCAAGGAAGTTGCACACATTTGTTTGTGTAAGCTAGAGAGATGTTTTTGTGACTGAAAGTTCTTCTTAAATTTATATTAAGTGAATAGATTAAAATAAGGCAGTGGCATTTCTTAATGAAACAGTAGGTGTTATAGTACATAAGCAAGAGATCTTCAGGTTCCTGCATATCTGGATAATGTTGCCACAGGATTGTCATTTATTTGCTTCTTAATCCACTGGACAATGTGACTATTTATGTCACATAATAAGCTAATTCTGCAGATGGCTATAAATATTTTGTGCCCAATTCATGCAGTGATTATTGCTATTTGTCTGTAAAGAGAACTTCCCAGGGTAAAAGGACTTAGACACGGGACATATAGGGAGAGAATCAATGCCAGTGTGGCTGAGTTAAAGGTGCTGTCACTGTTCTGGCAACCGTATCTCACAACTTCTTTGGTTTTGTGTCTGAGTCTTAACTCTATCGTATAGTCATATGGACGTAGCAGTAGTATTTTAATACTGCAGACCTTTTATATGTTGTGCTCAAGCCATGCCATGACTTTCACTGGGGAATCTGCATTAACTGCCAGATTGCATGCTGATATCAGGAAATGAGTCTTCAGCTACTGGAAACGTGCTGCCAAATATAACATTCTTAAGTAAACATGGAAGCAGAGATGGTTGTTTACAGTCCACCTATTCACCGATCAGAATTGCTGTGCCATGTAGCTCCAGAACAACCGGGGAGTTCTGAGGTTAGAAGTACAAAGGAGATCAGCTAACTAAGGGTCTGAGGACTTGTCTACATTTACTGGGGGGTTGCTGCATCAGTGGTCGATTTAGCGGGTCTAGTGAAGACCCACTAAATCGCCCGCAGATTGCTCTCCCATCGACTCCTGTACTCCACTGGATCGAGAAGAGTAGGGGGAGTCGATGCGAGTCCTGTTGACATCGTGTAGTGTGGACCCCGTGGTAAGTAGGTCTAAGCTATGTCGATTTGAGTTATGCTATTCACATAATTCAAATTGCATAGCTTAGATCGAATTTCCCCTATAGTGTAGACCAGGCCTAACTGTGCTCCCATTGAAATCAGTGGGTGTAGGATCAGCCCCTCTGTGGCAGATGTTCCACTTCTGGAGGTTTCCTTTCTAACTTGGAACTGTGGTGCAATTTAAACTTAGGGACATACCCTAAGAGTTTTAGGATCATTTAGTTATGTCTACACTGGAATTAAAAACCCATGGCTGGCCCATGCCAGCTAATTTAGGCTTGCAGTGTAGCCCAGTGGGCCAGCTTACCTCTATTATATTCACTGCTTTGCCTTTAGTCCACTTTATTATATTCAGCAGTAATGCAAGGAACCTACAGTCTTGTGTCCTGTAAGTCATTGGCTTCAGCAGTTAGCATGAGGCTTGAGGCCTAAGAACTTTGGCATAGATAAATTTAGGTAACTCATAAGTTTTGGGTAAATGACATCAGCCAACCACAGAACATGAATTGATACCAGCTTCTGGAAGGTTTTGGATGGAACATCCGACTGCAAGAGTGGCATGGCAATGGATTGACGTATAGGATAATGGGGTAAAATAATAAATACACTAACCTATAGAACAGGGGTCGGCAACCTTTCAGAAGTCGTGTGCCGAGTCTTCATTTATTCACTCTAATTTAAGGTTTCGCGTGCCAGTAATACATTTTAACGTTTTTAGAAGGTCTCTTTCTATAAGTCTATAATATATAACTAAACTATTGTTGTATGTAAAGTAAATAAGATTTTTAAAATGTTTAAGAAGCTTCATTTAAAATTAAATTAAAATGCAGAGCCCCCCGGACCGGTGGCCAGGACCCGGGCAGTGTGAGTGCCACTGAAAATCAGCTCGCGTGCCGCCTTCGGCACGCGTGCCGTAGGTTGCCTACCCCTGCTATAGAAGAAGGACACCTTAACATTGATAAGAGGAGGAAATACAAATAAGGAAGAGAGGAGAAATCCCTATTGAATATGCATTAGACATGGTAACGTCAGTGTAACGTGTTACAAAAGTGGCATCCCAGGGCAGTAGGGGAGAGAGATGTAGCCCTTGGGAGGGGCCAGAATGGTGGCCACTGGGGAAGATGAAGAACGTGGTGGTGATGAGGAAGGTAAAGGCTAACATTTCAGGCTGTTCTGCAGGGGATGGTGAGAGTATGGATGTTCTGATGTACTTTCTGTATTCTCTCTATCTACCTTACTGAGTTAGTGTGTGTGTGACTTTGCTAAATGTATTAATAAATTATTTGTAAATATAAAACAGTTCCTATAGTGTGAGTGTACCCCTGTGCACATTGGGGTTCCCAACTACATACTAATTTTAATAATACTGGGCCTGATCTTGGGACAAGAAACTGTCAACCCTCAAAGTGATGACTGGGAATTTTTATTCATAATCTATAGATCAGACTACAGCAGGGCTCAGGGTGTGGGGCTGTTTAATTGCAATGTAGATGCCCGGCCTCTAGGACACTGTGAGGTGGAATGGTCCCAGGGCTCGAGCTGGAGCCCGAGGTGGAACGTCTACACTGCAATTAAACAACCCCGCAGCCAGAGCCCTGTGAGTCTGAGTTAGCCGGCATGGGCCAGCTGCGGGCGTCTAATTGCAGTGTAAGCACACCCTGAGTGTGAGGCTTTCAAAAGTGCTCAGCCTTGGCCTCATTCTGCTCCCATTGACTTGACTTAATATTTTCCTTTAAAGTGAATCTGAGTGCTTATGAAAGGTGCTGGATAGATAGAAATGGAGACTGAAGGATTCAATACAGAGACCACAGATAACACAAGCAGTGGTAGTGTATGGCCTTCCCCTATTCTACCCAGCCAACCTTTACAAAATATCTCAAACACCATTCTTTTTAAAAGTCTGTGCTTCAGTAAAGACTACTTGGGCCAAACTGGAGGGGTTTACTCAGTGTTTAACCGAGTTCTTACTCTGGGAAAACTCCCAGTCAAGTCCATGGAAGCTTGTCTGAGGAATGATTGAATAAAAACTAAGTAAATACCTCAGTATTTAGAATAATGGTAGCACAGAAACTGCATCAACAGTTCTCTGGAGGTATGCCTTCTAGGCAAGAGATGGTGATTCAGTTCCAGGGCCATTCAGTCCTTGGTCTGTCTGCTGAGACTGACAACAATGCTGTGCACTCAATGCTGTGCGCTCGCTCTCTCTCTCTCTCTCTCTCTCTATATATATATATATACACACACACACACACACACACATATATCTAATATTAAATCATTTTTACTGGCACGTAGCACTACTCACAGTGTACACGGGGGCAGATAGTTGGCTTGGTTGAGACTGATTTGTGCAGTTTCACTAATTCAAAACAGACCTAAATCTGACTGTTATGGCCATTCTGGGGATTCCTCCAGTGGCGAGGGGTATGACTTAGGGCAGAGGAAGTGGCTTGGACACTGCTGCATCCAGCTGATCCCTAGCTGCTCAACTGGCCTATTGAGACTATTGGCAACTAGTATAAGATTGAGCAGCCATTAGGTTACTCTGAGAACTGGGGCAGTGCCAGCCAGCCCTGATACCAAGGAGCTGGTTCAGTGCTACCTTTAGTTCCCCTCTAACCTGACATTCACCAAGCACAGGGCAGATGATATGGAGGATATGTATCATCACCTCATTTCACAACAGTCTGTGTCACATTTATTAACTATTGATTGTATTCGAGGTTGAATATTTCATGTAATCACAATTGTTTATCCTATTTTGGGGTATTGCAAAATGTCCATCAAACAAATTCCTTTTGACCTTTTATTTTAAAGTTCTGGCCTAAAATTGTTTCTGTTTACATCCTCTTCCCCATTCTTGTATGTACCTCTTCTGCCTTCTTAATATCATGTTTTCATGTGTTGTTTTTAAAATCGAGTATGTAAAATATGAAAAATTATTTTGGGGGCTAATGTCCCCCCTTTTTTTTTAATATAGTCATGATTTTAAAAAAAGCCTGTAACCAATCTCCAACACCGCTGCCCCCCCCCCCAAAAAACAACAACTTTAAAATAGGCTCTGTTTCACTTTCTGGGCCATGTCCTCTGAAGTTGTTGTTATATTTATGTAGCGTGTTAAGGGTCGATGGGCACAGTGTGAACCAAGAGGCTGCTGCTTGGGTTTTTTTTTTTTTTTTTTTATAGGATCTGATTTTTGTATGGAATTTGCATATAGAGATCCTTAAACCCTCAGTACTATATGACCTATACCACTGCTGTATCAGCTTTCGCTTAACATGTTGCTGAATTCTCCTATATCTGTTTAATGTCATGATAAAACATGATGCTTTTCTTTGTCTTTATTATCATGCATAGCCTGTTAGCTTAGTAATTATTAGTTGTTTTTTTAATATTCGTATGAATTGAAAGTAATACAATTAAATTGGCCAGTGCACAGCACTAGGATAGTAATATGTAGATAGATCCCATCAGTACTTCTGGGACAGCAATTTGGATGGCCCCAATACTCTTTGGAATCCTATTTGTGTTTGGAGCACACAACTTTTGGGAAAATTCCTTTCAGGATAAAACTTGGCAACCTTGGCTTCAATCTGAAAAAACTTTTGTTTCCAAAACTCTGGAAGGCTTTTTGATCTAGGATTGGAAAATAAATATGTTGTTTAACAGGTATTTTGTCGTCATACAACTCAAAAATGTTTTTTAGAAACTAAAAAATTACTAAATGCCTGTACTTACCAACGAATCATTTGCCTAATTAAAAGTATATAAATGAACCAACATAGCCCTGCTTTAAAAATGACATTGTTTTATGTGTAACACAATACCATAACACCTATGGAGCCAAAGCTTGCAGCCAAGGAAGTCAGTAAGAATTTTGACGGAGTTAGGACTGAAGTGTTTCAGCTGTAATGATCAATAGAGTTTCTACCTGTACCCTGGACAAGAGTTTGGAAAGGTGATATGAAGCTCTCTAAGTCAAGACTTAAATGAACAATAACCTTATTGGACTTCACAATACCCTATAAGCATCAGATTTTTTTCAGCTAAAACAGTAAGGTGATGGAATTGTAGCAGATAATGGTGTCTTTGATCCATGTTCCATGGGATTTACAGCGATATTATATCTTAAATATTCAGATTTTTAAAGTATTTCTTAAAGCCAGATCTGCAAAAACTTAAGTACACATTTAACTTTATGTGAGTAGGTCCATTGAAGTCAATGGGCCCAATCACATGCTTAAATATAAAAAAGTACGTAAGTCTTTGCAGAATTGGCATCTGTTTGGTAATACTCTAAGCATAGATATTTGCAAAATGGTCCGTGAAAATTAGATGTGATTGATAACGTGGCTCCTGCAATTATACAGTACTAGATGTACCACTATGCTGATTTAATAATATATATAATTTGATATATAGAGATATACCTCCATATCTCATAGAACTGGAAGGGAACCCGAAAGGTCATTGAGTCCAGCCCCCTGCCTTCACTAGCAGGACCAAGTACTGATTTTTTTGCCCCAGATCCCTAAGTGACCCCCTCAAGGATTGAACTCACAGCCCTGAGTTTAGCAGGTCGATGCTCAAACCACTGAGCTATCCATCCGCCCCGCATTCCTATCTTATCTGGATAGGTTCTCTTATGTCCACCCTATCACTTATATTCCTAATTCCTATTGAACATTAAACAAGCTGGTGCTCTTCTCACTCATTGTTTGGTTACTAAGGTCAAAGGAACATGAAGGGCTGCAGCAAAGCCAAATAATTTTGTCCATTTTGTTTTCAAAGCTTTGGAAGAACAAGCTGATGGAGTTCCTGGTGCCGCTATAGGAGATCAGGGGGTACAAATCTAAAGAATGGAGAAGAAGTTGGAGAAAATGAGCTCACAAGTTGTTGCTATGGGGCCTGACTCCATGATCTCAGTGGGTTTTCAATGAGTATTGAGCCTTACAACTGTCCACTGTATAAAGTAGTAATGTGCTATTGGAAATAACAAGATGGATTGCCTAAACTGAATGATTAAATATACTCAGTTCTAGATGTGGGGTTTTGGTTTCTTTCACCGTATAATCAATTGACAGAAAATATGGACAGGAAATTACGTCTGAAAGTGTGTGAGAAATGTTAGGATATTGTCTTACCTTAAGGATAGGGACTTACCTCATTCTTAAATTACCGTTAGCAAATGACAAGAAATTTAGGGTGAAATCCTAGTCCCACTGAAGTCAGTGTGAATTTTGCCATTAATTTCAATGAGGCCAAGATTTTACCTTTATTTGAGTCTAGATCATATTACCACTGAAGTTAACGGCAACACTCCCATTGACTTAAGGCAGGGAGGAGGAATCGGGGCTATAATTTTGAAATACATAAATATTATTAAATCTTGTTTAAAATAAAAGCAGCTTTAAAAAAAAAGCCAAATAGGAAGAACAGTGAGTTGAAAAAGCAGCTCAATGAGGCTGTGCAGCCTCTTCTGAATGTATAAAAATTTTAACTTTCTCTTGAAATAGTGTAGCTTAGCAACAGATTGTTTCAAGATGGTAAAAACCTAAAGAGTGAAATTTTCAACAGTGTGCAGCATTGGCCTAACCTGCTCTCACTGAAGTCAATGGGATTTTTTACCATGAATGAAGCAGTCAGGATAGTGCTGTCAGAGATTAGGACCTAATCCATTGCCCACTGAAGTCAGCCTGTTGGGATTCCCCCCTCGCTCCCCCATTGACTTCAGTTGGCTGTGCATCACAACCTTATTGATGGCCCCCATTTTTATAATTTTCTAAGTATGACAAGTGGCACTTCCCAGTGTCCTATGGCTATGTAATAAAACAGTCCTGAGTCTTTATCGTCATGCTAATACACAAGAAAATAAGAGATGTTCACCCATCACCTATTTGGGTGGATTCCTTGAACTTAATATATATGGTCTGTGCAAGCTGGTCTTGTAAAGACTCTGGCTGGTCCTCAGGAGAGCTGAGTTTGGTGCCCAGCTCTACTGCAGGCTCCCTGCATGACTGTAGGCTAATCACTTAGGCCCTAATTTTGCAAATTACAATGTTTGGGCTGACCTCTGCACTTGTGCAGGGCCCAAATGACAAGGTCTGCTCATATGTTGCATCTTGCAGGATCAGGGCCTAAATCTCTTGTGCCTCAGTTCCAAATCTATAAAATGGGTATAATAGATTCTTTCTCTATTAGATTGTAAGCTCTTTGGGTAGGGACTGTTTGTACAACACCTAACACAGTGGGGCCTGATCTCAATGGGGATCCCTAGGCACTACTGTAATAGAAATTATAAATAATAATAATTATCCATTTCAAAATAGGCTATCTCCATTGATATTTTTTCCCTATCTCTGTCTGTGTATTTATTTGCTTACTTGCCAAGCAAAGGGAATTGACTGGAGGTTTTGTCCTATATTCAGGTTTTAAAAGAGTACAGTATTCATGTTACTACCCAAACCAGAATCCACCTAACAATATTTTAAGCAGTGATCAGCAGGATGAAAGGGGGGAAAAAATCAGTGATTCACTGAAGTTTCACTGCCCGCAGCCTTCCCATCTGTCTTCATAGTTGTTTCCCTGACTTCTCTGCCTAGTAAGTGATATGCAGTTCTAGAAGCTCAGAAAAGCTGCCAGCAATTATTGCAGGAGCAAAAGCTCCATGTATAATGTCTTCTGGACAGTGGCTTCGTGGTTTTATAATGTCTTCCCATGCAAACCTGTTCAAGTTTTCCTTGCTGCAATGTTGAATTGCTCTTTAAGATGAGCTGTTTCAAAGCCATACATCCTTACACTATTGTGACATTCCCCAGGGTACAATCTGGACAGATGAACAGCTGTGTCCTCTCAATCCTCCAACTTGGGGTGCCTTTCACACTTCTTTGCTGTGAGAACACCCACTCCTGGCCTGTTCACACACTGCCTCTAGCATCAAAATCACTCCCAACTGAATTATATGAGTGCTTCTAGACAGCCACTTTTGAATTATATTGCAGAGTGACACCAGCAAATTCCAGTTCCAGACTTGTCCCCAGAAATATGTGTCTTGTACTGCCCAGCTCTTTTCTTCTGTGCAGTACAAGCTCATAGAAAGTTTCATAGAATCATAGAATATCAGGGTTGGAAGGGACCTCAGGAGGTCATTTAGTCCAAACCCCTGTTCAAAGCAGGACCAATCCCCAACTAAATCATCCCAGCCAGGGCTTTGTCAAACCTGACCTTAAAAACCTCTAAGGAAGGAGATTCCATCACCTCCCTAGGTAACCCATTCCAGTGCTTCACCACCCTCCTAGTGAAAAAGTTTTTCCTAATATCCAACCTAACCTCCCACACTGCAACTTGAGACCATTACTCCTTGTTCTGTCATTTGCTACCACTGAGAACAGTCTAGATCCATCCTCATTGGAACCCCCTTTCAGGTAGTTGAAAGCAGCTATCAAATCCCCCCTCATTCTTCTCTTCTGCAGACTAAACAATCCCAGTTCCCCCAGCCTCTCCTCATAAGTCATGTGCTCCAGCCCATTAATCATTTTTGTTGCCCTCCGCTGGATTCTTTCCAATTTTTCCATATCCTTCTTGTAGTGTGGGGCCCAAAACTGGACACAGTACTCCAGATGAGGCCTTACCAATGTCGAATAGAGGGGAATGATCACGTCCCTTGATCTGCTGGCAATGCCCCTACTTATACAGCCTAAAATGCCGTTAGCCTTCTTGGCAACAAGGGCACACTGTCGACTCATATCCAGCTTCTCATCCACTGTAACCCCTAGATCCTTTTCTGCAGAACTGCTGACTAGCCATTCGGTCCCTAGTCTGTAGCCGTGCATGGGATTCTTCCGTCCTAAGTGCAGGACTCTGCACTTGTCCTTGTTGAACCTCAACAGATTTCTTTTGGCCCAATCCTCTAATTTGTCTAGGTCCCTCTATATCCTATCCCTACCCTCCAGCATATCTACCACTCCTCCCAGTTTAGTGTCATCTGCAAACTTGCAAAGTTTGTCACTTCATTAATAGAAAATGATATGCACAAACCCTGTTATCTCAAATGGAGATTTCAAACACTTCAATCCAAACACACTGGTTTAGATAAAAACAATAAAACAAGTTTATTAACTACAGAAAGATAGATTGCTTGTAATCACTTAAAATGAGGCATAAAAGTCAGAATTGGTTACAAAGAAATAAAAGGTAAACTAATACCTAACTTATCAAGCTAAATTAATTCAAAGCAAAGGTTTTTCTCACCACCTGCTTTCACTAGCTGAACTCCTTCAGTCAGGATCCCTCCCCCAGTTCAGTGTTCCTTCAGGTGTCGGTGACGTAAGCAGAAAGAAAGGGAGGAGGGTTTTGGGGCTCCTCATTTCTTATAGTTCTCTTCATGGGCGGCGAATTCTATGGGCCCGTGGTGCCTGGGCACCAGGAATATTCCTGGTGCCCAGGCATAATGGGCCCGGCTCCAGCACTGGTCTCTCCCTCGGCCCCACCGTCTGCCCCCGGGTGCCCTCCCCCCACATCCCCCGGGCCATTTAAAACAGCCCAGGCCCCCCACTCACCATGGCAGCGCAGCGCAGCGGAGCTGAGCGGCTTCCTGCCTGCTCACTCCACGTGGCTGCCAGCCCCTCCCTGCAGCCCCTGTCCTGCCCCAAGCACCCCTGAAGCCAATAGGAAGCTGTGGGGGCAGTGCCTGGGGGTAGCAGCACATGGAGACACCCCAGCCCGCCCTGCCTAGGAGTCCCAGGTAAATGCAGCACCCCCAATCCCCTCCCAGAGCCAGCAACCCCCTTTTCCCACATGCCCCCTCCAGCCCCCAAACTCCCTCCCAGAGCCTACACTCCTCACCCCCTCCTGCACTCCCACCCCCTGCCCCAGCCCAGAGCCTGCACCCCAGACTCCTCCCCCACCCAAACTCCCTCCCAGAGCCCAACCCTCTCACCCATCCTGCACCCCAATCCCCTGCCCCAGCCCAGGGCCTGCATCCCAGACCTCCTGCCCCCACCCAAACTCCCTCCCCGAGCCTTAGGCAGGTGTGGGGCGGAGTATTAGGCGCGGGCTCTGGGAGTTCTGGGCACCACCAAAATTTCTACAAACCTGCCGCCCCGGTTCTCTTTTCCCTTTGAAGATCCTCTCCAGCTGGGGTTCAGGCAACAGCAAGTCTGTTTGCTAAGATGTAAATTTCTCACTCTCACACCAATCTTCCCAGTCAAAGAATGGCCGCTTACCCAGGTGTTTATTCAATTGATTTTGTTGACACCTGGCTGAGGTGTCAGTTTGCCTTTTGTCTTTGAGGGACTGGTTTGGGCTGCTTTTCTAAACTTGGAGCATGACTCAGCAATGTCATACTGTAAAATCTTAACTTTACATACAATGTTGCTACATGCATTTTACCAGGACAATAATGTTCAGTAGATTGAATTTTCAAATGATACCTCACAAGGCACATTTTGTACAAAATGTATCATAGTCTTGTAATAGTGGTGAACATAGGGCCACAACTGTTACTCTGTAACAAGAACAAAAAATCTTGCATTTCAGCATAGTTCACTTTTCTTAGCTTCCACTTGGTTTGTCTCCTATCATTGATTGGTACTTGATGGTAGTTACCTTTTAGGGATAAGCAAACCCAACCCAAACCAAACCTCTGATATTACCAGCCCAGAACTTAGGAGCATTCTAGGTCTAAACTTTGCAGCAAATGTCTATTACGTTTTAAATATGTAGACTGGAGTGGGACTAGGAGTTTGTGCATTGTCTCTACACCAGCTCCTTGGGCAAGCCACTGAACATATAATTCTGCAATTATCTTTCTGCTTCGTGTGTGAGCGTATGTGTGTGCTTGGAGGTCTTGAGAGCAGTGGTGGATTGAGGAAGTGCAACTCCAGTACAGCACTATATCAGAGAATGAAAGGGAATCCCTGGAGCAGCAGGAAGACAGTGTCTTTGTCTTCTGCACAGGTAGCCCTTTGCTGCACTGGATCCCAAGGGATTGGGAGATTATGGGAGACGAACCTGCCTATTCATCCCATAAGGAATTAATTACGCACCCTCCCTCCCTCCAGTGGAATGATCTAATGGTGAAATCCTAGTCCCATTGAAGTTTTGCCGTTGACTTAAATGGAATTAGGATTTCACCCTAAGAGAATAACCTCATTGACTTTTCATCCCCATTTGCCTCTTCCCTTGGGTCTTTCCGCAGAAAGTGGCAATCTGGCCCACTCTAAGAATTGCAAAGAGATGGGAGTGCAGAAAGAGGAAAACTATCTTTGGGTACAATAAATAGATAAAATCCAAAATATATCAAATAGTTTCAGTCACAATTACTAAATTTCAGGGGTAGGCCTCACTTAAAAATTTGTAAATGCTCCTGTTACACGTCAGGGCAAGATGTACCTTTTACCTCTGTCTCCCCACGGGCACCTTTCCAAATGAAAGGCCTAAACCCATACTATTTAGATTAAAATCCCACAATTCACCTTTACTCTTAGACTGGGTGACCAGGACACTGTACCCCTGTTTTATTAACTGTGTCCTCAGGTCCAGCTGGGTTTTGGCTCCTGTTATATACTTCACTCCAGGAGCCGGTGGCCAGTATGAAAGTGCAGTGATAGGGAACAGCTTTTTCAAAACAAAGAATTATTTATCCATAGGAACATAGCACAAAGAGAAGAAAGAAAAGTTAAAACAAAAGGCCTATATGAATACTATTTTACCTAAACCTTAGACTTTCTTTGCAAGGTGAAGTAGGCCCCCAGCACTGGGGCTCAGTGAGACAGACTGCACCCCTCCAGCTTTTGCCTCTTAGTCTGATCCCCAATGAGTGTCTCTTCCTTGAGTTCTCAGGCAGTCTTTTATTCATTTCAAAAGCCCTTTGTTTGTCCTGGGACCCCTGAACCTAGTCCATCTTGTTTATGCACCTTTGCAGTTGGGTTGGAGGAAGACTTTCAGCGACGGGTTCACTGAATAGTCCATCTGCGCACCATTAATTTGATTACTCATTGAATGGTTCCTGGTACAACTGGAGAGCTCCAGCTGGAATTAACCATATTTGACCGGGGATACATACAATAGTCATAAAAAATAATACAGATATCTCCCACATTCTTCACAGATCATCAACATTTCAGTCAATAAAGTGTCAACAACTACAAGTTATTAGTATTGAGTAAACTGCTAGCATCTGATAAATTCCATTTTATCTTTTGTAATTTTCACAGTTCAACCTTTGATCCTGCAGACACTTAAGCACCTGAATACCTTTATGCATCTGAGTATTGCCATTGAAGTCAAAGGGACTACTCACATTTGTAAAGTTACTCACTTATCGTCATTGCATGCACATAGCTGTCAGAATTTTTGCCAGTTCATCTTGCACTGAGCACTGCTCTGCATACAACAGTTGAATCATCAGTAAGGAATCAACTTAAACTAAACCAGCATAAGGCATTCTTGCAACAATTGAAGTGTCTGCACAAGGGGACTGCACCGATTAAACTAAATCAGTTTCTAAAGCAGATTTGTTAAATTGCTGCAACTTTTATATGTGGACAAGGCCTGAGATGACAAAAGATGAAATTTTAATTTTACTTGAAAAGATTAGTTTCTAGGAATAGGATTATACATTTGGATTTGATTTGTAGTTAGGATTTTGGCTTAGTTTATGTCTAAATATGGAATAGGTTTGAGATTTGGCTTTGATTTTTGTTTAAAGTATAGTTATATCCTGTAATTATATTTCCTAGATTGTGAAGGCTCCCGGCAAGGTCAATAAGGCAATTTTAACAACCAATCACTTAAGTATCTTATTTTTGTTTATCTTCAGCTTCCCCAGGGGCCCTCCAATAGTTATGTAGGCGAGAGGGATCCACTGTTTTATTAATTTTGATGGAATATATGGGCCAAATGTATTAATATAACCCAGTTATTGTTGCATTAGAGTTCAGGGTTTGGTATACAGAGACTTCCTCCTGATTAGTACCATGGCAAACACACCATTAGAAGTCTTTTAACCTTTTATTAAAGATACAGGAAAGAAGGAGGAAAAAGCTAAAACATTTCAAATGTAAAGTATAAATAAGGCTTTCATTTTAATAACATCCCTTTTTACCTTTCCCTTTATCTGGAAAGAGTTTTTAGAAAGAGCCCCCCCCCCCCCTTTGTCCGACAGTTTTTAGATATTATTAAAGATGCTACTAACTGTTCATTTAGGGGGAAAGTGTTAATAGAGATGGACTGGAGCTGTCATTGGTGGTGGTGTTAGTCTGATCCAATTTTCTAAAAGACAAAACAAGATGAACACACAAAAGAATGAGAGAAAAGAACAGCAAAGATAGAAAATGCAACTTCTTTCTTTGATGTTGACTCTGACTTGCAAACTCCCAGCTAGAAAAACACAGGCAGAACCCACATTAGCCATTCCGAGACCTAGCAAACTTACACCAGCATCGGGCTGTTTAGGGCATTGCATTTAGCTGTCTAGTTTTGGTCACGGGCTCACAGTAATGTTGCAAAATATATTATTTGGGCCAGCTAGGCCAGACTCTCATTAAGCAGAAGGCAAAAGGAGAGAGATAGGAAAGGAAAGACAAGAAATAAGGTGGGGAAGGAAATAGACATACAGGGCAGGGGTGTAAAGACTGAGTGGGATTGACAGTCTCACATCCCAGGCGATGATTGGGATTTAGCTGGAGCCAGTAGAGGTGGTGATTTTATTTGAGTGCCTCTTTCTGTCCCAGTCTGGTCAGGACATCTCTTGGGATTAGGACAAAGAAGGTACCAGGAGACACTGGAGGTGGCAGCCATGACGGTGAAGTTTATTCCAGTAGCCAGTTTTTCTCTCAGTACTGTTTTTTAGAGAAGTGATGGGAAGAATAGTCCATCCTCTCATTGTTTGTCCACCAATTAGGCCTAATGTCCAACACAACAATTTTGGTTCACAGATTTATGGTTCTACATTTTTCTTATTTACCAGGCATGATCTTAACACAGCCATTGAGTTGTATCAGTAGGCCTTTTTATGTGGACTAATTCAGTCTCTGTCTTGCTTTTGCACCTTTTCCCATCAACATTGGTGATTATAGGTTATTGTGATATCTTTTTAACTCAGTACTGTTAAGCTCACAGTTAAGGTAAATTTGTAGGCCCAATTATTACAACCCCACTTCCTTAATCAGAGAGGGGCTCGTGGGGGGATAGTTCAGTTTCTATCTCCTGCCACAGGGATCTAGTCCCATGGGGAAGCTAGTTGGGCCAGGGAAGCTTGCTTTAGGCTATTGTGATGAGCTAGGGGACAATAAGTAGACCACTGGACTGGCAGACCTCTGCTTTGATACGTGAGGCTAAGAGAATAGAAGCAGCTACTGAGCAGGGGCAAAAGATGTGGGAGCAGCACAGATTGGGAGCCACCACAGACTAGTAGTTGGAGGTGGGAATGATGCTGCTGAGTCTGACGAAGTCACGCTGAACACTAGAAAGACCGGTAGCACTGAAGGCCTCTTAATGAGATAGCTGGGAGGGAGGAAGAGGAGTAAGCAGTGGAACCTGATGCAATATCTCTGCTAGGCTTGGGGAGGAGAAGGGAAGCAAAGCTCTGGTGCTGGCATTGCTCTTGCACTTCAGGTTCTTCAGCTTTCTACCATTCTCCAACATGCATGTAGCAGTGAGGATTACTTCATGTGTGTCAGGGAAACTGTCCACAAAAGTCATTTATAACAAAGTACACAGCAAATTGTTCCTACACAAAATACTGCCGAGTAATAGTGAGATTTTGGCTGCATCTGGACTAGAACTGGAAAATTAGATCCCTTCTGCTTCTGGATTTGACCTTGAAACAAAATCCTAATAGCAGGTTGAAATCCAGGTATTCATGTGCTCTTCGGGGAATAGATTTAAGGTTAAGATTTCATACCTGGGTGCCTAAAGTTAGGTTCCTGAAATCCATATTAATCATCTAAATAAGTGAATTGAACTGGAACTGCTGAGTGATTACCAGTTATAAAGATCAGGCCAGTGATCCTGGTGCATCAATAAAGATTTAGGAGCCTAAATGTAGGTACTTATTTTTGAAACTCTTGGAGTCAAATTGTGTGAAGCATTTTTCATTACTGCATCAAATTTTTCACAAAAACACCTTTTATGATGATGGAAGTTTTCATATAGTCGCCAATCATTCTTATTGCTGTAAATATGGCAATAGTGCTTTGTGAAACTGACAAATAAATAAAAGTGCAATATTTTGTGAGTGGATGGAATTTTGCTGTTTGCTGGTAGAAATGGCAAAAAATCACCTTTGATCAAATGAGAAATTGCATTGCGCTAGCTTTATCATGTTCTGTTCCTGCTGCATTTTTCTTTATTCCCTCTTTTCCTTGTTTCAATAATCATGATTAACTTTTGCATTCAATTATATAATTTAGTGACATCTGTCTTCCATTTATTGTTAAACACAAGGAGCTGCAGGTTCTGAGCACCTCTGAAAATCAGGCTCCTAATGTTCTTCTGCATATTGTATTAGTGCCATGCAGTAACTATTTTTGTTATTTTGCTGGCTGGGAAAGATAGATAAATAAAAATTAGAAAACTCATGTGTACATTAGTTTTCTTGCAAAGTGAAATTTTGTAGTTCTGTACAGTTCTAATCATAAGAACGGCCCTACTGGGTCAGACTCATGGTCCATCTAGCCCAGTATTCTGTCTTCTGATAGTGGCCAATGCCAGGTGCTTCAGAGGGAATGAACAGAACATGCAATCGAGTGATCCATCCCCTGTCATCTACTCCCAGCTTCTGGCAAACAGAGGCTAGGGACACTCAGATAATGTTTTTGCATCCCTGTCTATCCTGGCTAATAGCCACTGATGGACATCCTCCATGAACTTATCTAGTTCTTTTTTTGAACCCTGTTATAGTTTTGGCCTTCACAAAATCACCTGGGAAAGAGTTCCAAGGGTTGACTGACAGTGCGTTGTGTGAAGAAGTACTTCCTTTTGTTTGTTTTAAGCCTGCTGACTATTAATTTCATTGGGTGACCCCTAGTTCTTGCTTTATGTGAAGAAGTAAATAACATTTACTTATTCTCTTTCTCCACACTATTCAAGAGTGTATAGACCTCTATCATATCCACCCTTAGTCGTCTCTTTTCCAAGCTGAAAAGTCCCAGTCTTTTTAATCGCGCCTCACATGGAAGCTGTTCCATACTTCTAATTATTTTTGTTGTCCTTCTCTGTACCTTTTCCAATTCCAATATAGCTTTTTTGAGATGGAGCAAGCAGATCTGCATGCAGTATTTAAGATGTGGGCGTACTATGCATTTATATAGAGGCATTATGATATTTTCTGTCTTATCTATGCCTTTCCTAATGATTCCTAAAAGTTAATCATGACCGCTCTAACTGGAATGGTTGGATCTATTTTCTCTGAATGATAACATCTCTAGCTAGTACTCAGGTGGAGCCTTTGTTCAGCACTAATAGATTAATATTAATCTCCTGCAACACCTATTTTTTTTCTCCTGTCGTTTTCCATTCAAGCATAGGATTAGGTTCAAACTTAACTTGTTCATTAGGTTTGCATTGTAATTGATTGCAGTCACATGCTGTAATGGCGACATTGATATCACCATTGTGAAACGAGCATAATAGACATGCAATGTTACTAATGACTAAATCAATTATTCCCTGCTTGCCTTTCTGCTTCAGTAACATGTCTTCCATCATCTTAAACATCCATCCTTTGTTAACTCTTGGGTATGACACACACTATCTATGAGGCTTTTATGGGGGCTTCCACAGCTCTTGTAATAATAGTTGATGGACTTGGGTCTGTAATGCACTCTTATCACAGTTACTTGAATGGATTAAATGATAAATCTTCCAGACCACAAGAATGCCTCATTTCTAAAACCCCAGCAGGAAGAAGTTTAATTTGTGTGGCAACAGTATGCAATAATTTCACTGAGTGATGATTATTCCATCTATCCATGTGATTATGGAACCTATGCCTGAAATCATAAGGTCCTGTGTATTGCAGTATCCCCTCTAAAAACCAGTCTAGAAATAGTGGGTGTCAGCCAGCTACTCATATCATTGGCAGAAATTAAAGCAAACCAACAGTCTTATACCACGTATGTGCTTCACTTTTTCAGCACCATCAATGTATTTTAAAGCTTTGGTTAGGAAAAAAGGGAAGTAGACAAGGTGACCATGCTTTTTCAGGATTGTTGCATTAAATAAGATGAACTCTCAAAAGCAGCATTGGATAGGGACTTTGGATACAATGTGGCAGGTAGCAGTGTAATTAGAGCAGCAAACTAGGATGTCATATGTGAGCAACTAAGAAAAACAATACCTTGGTGGTACGCTAGGAACCAAAAATAGTCCCTTTGAAAACAGACCTCAGTACAGAGACATTTTAGCTCTGTTTTGTAATCGCTTTCTGTTGCATTAGCTATTTCAAATTTCAAAGAATATAACTGTTTAGTATAATCACATTTTTAAAACTAGAATAGTTCTGTGCCTCAACAACAACAACAAAAAGGGGGGAGGGGGATGAATCCTAGAACTCCAGGGCTAGATTGCCTTATTTAGAGACAATGTCTGAGTTTTTCTACTTTTTGCCTTTAGTGTTGCTCAAATACTTTCTTGGGTTGGGCACTCAGAACTGTGCAAGAAGTTCTTGCTTCTGCTTGTTTCACTCAGCCTTTTTGCTAAGTTACTTGCATTGTTCTGTTCTGGCTAAGCTGGGCACAAACTTTGAGTTGTTTTAACAGAAACTTACTCAACTCTTTTGTATTCTAGGTAAGGCAGGTCAGATGGCTATAGGGTCAGTAGCACCAGTTGGCCATTTTTGCCCTGTCCGTATGTGTTCTTGCCCTTCTGTTGTTGTTTAGGAATAACAAAGAGAATGAGCCTGACTGTAGAAGGTCCGGACTCACCCCCGCGGCGCCTCCTGCTGGTCGTCCAGGGAATTAGCTCACCAGCCTCTGGAGCGCCCTCTGCAGGCCGGTGATCTGCCTTTCCTCTTCTCTGGCCCCCATGTCCCTCCCAGGACCCCGGTGCCCCCTGGCAATACCCACACACTAGGTCTCCCCTCCCAGGGGAACCCCACCCACTATCCCCACCTTGCCTCAGCACTAGGCCACTGCCAGTCACCAACTAGCCCCCGCTCCCTGGGGCAGACTGCAGTATCAGCCACTCATCACTGGCAAGGGGGGTTTGGACCTGCTGCCTTGGACTAGCCCTGGGCTGCCCTCTGCAACCCCCAGTACCCCTTGGCCTATTACCAGGCCGCAGCCTGGGGCTATCCAAGCTGGAGCTCCCCAGCTCCTCAGCCTTTCCCCAGCCCTGCTCCACTACAGGTACCCTGTCTAGCTCCCTGCAGCCAGGCCCTTCTCTCTCTGAAGGCAGAGAGAGAGACTCTGAGCTCCTGGCTCCCAGCCTTTTTATACAGGCCAGCTGTGGCTACTTCCCCAATCAGCCCAGTAGCTTTTCCCTTTGCTCCAGCCCTCTGCCAGGGCTGTTTTAAACCCCTCAGGCAGGAGCGGGGTAGCCACCCCGCTACACTGACCAAAATGTATCTTTGCAGAAACAGAAGTCAGATGAGGCCACAGCACTGCTGCTGTGTGTTTGGGTGAAGTGCTGCTTTCTCAGGAGTCTCCAGCTTAATACGCATAAATTACATCAGTGGCTGGTGACCACGCTAGAGCATCCTATATATAGTTCAGCAGGAGAACTGTGTTTTCTTGCCATTTAAACCTTTCCAGAGGTATGTAGAGCAGAACCAGCAGTGTAAATGTAGAGACATGTCAGTCCTGGTTGGAAATGACCCTGGACAACAGCAACTGCAGTAGTAGCCTTTGCAGGATGCTGCTGAGATAACCTGTAGCCGTAGCCATCGCCTCTAGCTGTGAGGCTAGGACAGCTCAGAGATCTATTATCAGGTTTTTTAGTCAGCAGATCACACTGGGTTTGGACAGTGGGATGCAATGTTGCTTGCAAACCTTTATTGCTACCCCTCATTTACATAAACACAAGCACTTTTCAACTTGCACCATAATTTCAGGCTTGTGTAAGAAAACAGGAGAGAGCAAAGGGGTTGATGCTCAGCAAGCCACTCTGAATAATTTACTTGACTTCCTTGAAATTTTAGAGGAAGTTGGTTTATTAAGCCCATAATGTACCTGTAAATAATGGGATGAGCTAGCTCATGGTTGGGACATGTGTTTGTATATCTACAACTATCTAGGGATAGTATCCCATATATCTCTTTTTATATATGTGACATGTGTAGCTTGTAATCTGTGAAAGGGGCCACTTTCAAACTAATTCATATTAAGAATCAATATGTGATCGCCTATGACTTCATAAGCCTGATATGCAAAACATTATTTATATAGTAGTAGATATACTGTAGCTTACACATTTTTGGTCCTTTCCTATGTTTTCCCATGCAAAGTAGTCTTTAGTGTCATTCTTTACTTAGCCCTCCTTTGGATTTGATTCAAGAACATATTTCAGCAGGGGTTGATTTAGCATATAGATTGTTACTGTACAAATCCAAACATCTAAACCCAAATGAAAATACAAATAGAGGCCTGTATGAGGAGTACTCAGTCCCTGTTCATAGAGTCACAAATCTGAATATATTGCAGACTGAATATAGTGCAGTGCTTTTTTAAAAAAAAATGATTTAATGTACAAAGCTGACAAGATTGAGCCCTGTGTTAATGTAATCAATTCCCATTATTACAGAACAATCCTGAATGAAATATTCCTGAAATTCAGGTGTAGTCCCTTTTAAGCAGTTTTTACTCTGTAGGACAGCTTAAAAAAAAGTTCTAGGTATACCCAAGCTGTCTTGACTTAGAATTTGGAATAGCTATAAGTAGAGACGGATATGTACAGGAGCATCCCTAATGAGGAACTGACCAGAGATTTAACAAATCACTAGAAGCATGTGTGTGAAAAATTATGTACACTTTCCAACTATTTGTGGATAATTTGAAATACCCAAGATGCTTTTATTTTCAATTGGACACTTACTGGCTACATTGATAGCAATACATCCGACGGAAAATATTTTATCCCCTTTATATCTGACATAAATTGGAAAGTGGAAACTGAACCGGAAAATATTTGTGATATCTGTAAAGGAGCAGCTATGTGGTTCACTGAGCAGCTGAATTATTTGGGGTATATTTTAGAACACCTCAAGGACCTTGCCCTCTTGTCTTGGATACTCTGTCTCCTCATTATCAGACAAGATTTTGGATCGGACGTGCGTTGTTTGTTGCTGTGCATCAAAAAGTGCCTGTTTGGCAGGGCTCTGTGTGATACTAGCAAGAGGAAGTCTGAAAAACACTAAAGGAATGCAAGAATGGGAAGTCAGACACAGAGGAGAGGCAACAATTGTTGCTCTAGATAAGCGGTTCAAGCCACTAACAGTGCAAGCCTACCAATGTTGAAAGTTGGACTGGAGTAATGGAAAGAGAGCTGGAGGGAATGGGCAAAATGCAAAATATTAGGAAGTGTCAAGGTTCATGAGTGGCCTTTTACAACAAAAACACCATTCAAGGTGGCAATTGGATCAAGAATCAGAATTTGTTAATCTGGAGACCTTATTATTCACTTCAGAAGCAGCCACAAATTATGAATCCTGCCTAACCCATGATAGGGCAGAGCGAAGGAGAGCATTTAAACTAAAGTCTTGGACCATCCAATTCATCACTGCCTTTATCTACTATAGATCTAGCTCCTCCCAGCTGTCAGACCACCTGCAAGCTCTGTCTTGATATAGCCCCATACTCCAGCCTCTGAATCCTCCCATAAACGCCCATAAGTATAAATGTCAAAAGACATGGAGATAGTGAGAAATCTTACCTTCAGGCAAGTTGGAGAAATTCTTTTTCAGTGACTTCTATTATGAGTGTATGAAAACACAGGTTTATAACAGAAGCTGAGTTGCAAACTTCACCATAGTTTTTGTTGATGAGAAAGCTATAATACTATATTATGTTTTCATATTTTGGGCTTTTTACAGTCAAATGTTCTATAATTAAGAGAAAACACTGTTTTGAGGTGCTAGTAGTTTGAACACAAAGTTGACATAGTTAAATATTGTAGCTTATGCAGACCAATATGTTGTATATGCCCTCTCAGGATTGATAAGAAAGCTGATATATTTTTCCAGGGGAAAACAAATGGAAAAAGAGAGCCACAGAAGTTCAGCTCATCACCACCTTAATGTTCTTCAGCATGGTGCCTACGCATATTGAAAATGACAATCAGAACAGAAAGTAAATATGGATACACAGTACTGAGATATGCTTTAGGTACCTGTCTTCCCACACTGCTGTTTATTTTTAACCATGTCAAGAAGAATTAGCTCATTTCAATTTAACACAATGAAGTCAAGATTTGTGTCTGGAAAGATAGTGGTTGGGTTTATTCAATCTTTTTGGAAAATTAAGGCCTGGCCCGAACACATACTTCTGATTTGTTTCCTCTGAGACAGCCAAGATTATAATCATTCCATGAGTTTCAAATCACAAGAGAATCTGAGACTGACTCATTGTTTCCCATTTCATTAGCTCACGACAGGATGCAAAGCTCATTAACAAATTTTGGGAGTCTTTACAAGACATAAAAGCACATGCACAAGTCTGTAAGCTTCCATATTTAATTTTCCTCCTGAATTGTTGTTTATAACTTCTCTTGCAGCTCTCTAGATTCCCCACCCATAAGCATGCAATTTGGCTTGACGCAGCCAGTCACATTCTCTCCATCACCCTCCCTCCACTGCTGCTGTCAGCATGTCTGAGTCTGCGTCTGATCAGTGATGTGGCAATATTAGCACATCAGTATTAATAGTTCTTCGAAAGTGCAGCTTCTCATGTTACCCAAAAGCATCTCCTCCTCCTTTCCTTGTGGTGTTTAGATGGATATTTGTTGTTAACTAACACGTTGCCTCTCCAAGTCAGGAATGTGACTTCTGATCAGAAAGGCAAGAGTCAGCCAAGCAGTGGATGGTTTAGTTGCTAAGTAACAACAAAAAAAGCCAAGTTCTGCTCTCTGTCACACCATATAAGTCTGGAGCAGCTACCAAAGCCAGTGAACCAGATCCTCAATTGGAATAGCTCCATTAAAATAATAGAGCTATGCTGATTTACTCCAGCTGAGGGTCTGGCCCAGCGGAGATAAACTACATTTACACCCATGTACCTTTGAGGAAATTTTGATCCTATTTTCTCATAAATAAAGACGCATACATACAAGTCGGTATCGGCTGAAAGTCTAATTGCTACCTCAGAAGTTTGATCAAATGATATGGGGACCTAGTATTTTACAAACTCTCTATTGGCTTAGGACACAAGCTGGGCAAGGTAATATCTTTTATTGGACCAACTTCCTTTAGTGAGAGAGACAAGTTTTCGAGCCACATGGAGCTCTTCTTCAGGTCTGGGACACGAACTCCCAGAGTCACAGCAAAATGCAAGGTGGAACAGATTGTTTAGCATTGTCCCATATTGTAAGGGACCATTGAAGGTAGAGTGACCTGTTAACACCTCTCCAGGCATCAGACAAAAAGAGGGGATTAGTGGGTTACAGATTGTTGTAATGAGCCATAAATCCAGTGTCTCTGTTCAGTCCATGATGTTAAGGCTATGTCTATACTGTGCAGCTTACAGTGGCACAGCTGTGCCACTACAGCAGTGCTGCTGTAAGTATGCAGTGTAGCTGCTCTTTGTTGGCAGGAGAGAGCTCTCCTGCCAACAAAATAAAACCACCCCCAATAAGGGGCAGTAGCTTTGTTGGTGGGAGAGCATCTCCCGCCAACAAAGCGCTGTCCACACCAGCACTTTTCATCAGTAAAACTTTTGTTGTTCGGGGTGCGTTTTTTCACACCCCCGAGCGACAAAAATTTTACTGATGAAAGAGCAGAGTAGACATAGCTTTAGTGTCTAGCAGAATCATGAATTTAAACTCCCAGGTTCATCTTTTGATAGGTCAGATATAGAGTTAGCACTTTGTGAAAAGTGTTCACCCACTGGTGATATGTTTTTCTCTATCATTTTTCTGTGTGAGTTTGAGAGCGTAGTGACTGTCTGGTTTCATCCACCTAGTTGTTGTTGGGGCATGTAGTGCACTGGATGAGGTATACCACTGTGACGGGGTCCTCAGGGTACAACCTGGACTGTGTGACTGCTGAGCCCCCTGTCCCACCAACCTGGGGTATCCCTCTCTCACTGTGATGCTGTTCTCAAGTTACAATCTTCTGATAGGCACTGCATTTACATAAACACCCAACTGTGTTACATGAATGAACCTGCCACTCACGAACCATCAAGAGGGAGACTCCAGCCAATTTCCCCCAGCTCCCCATTCTTGCACTCCAGAACTCTGCCATCTTGCAGTGGAGAGAAGCCTGGCCAGTGTAAGTTCATTATCCAGTTTGCGCCTCCCTTGTTGTGGAGAGGACACACACTAGCCTTTGTAAACTGAGCTGAGATTTCCCAAGCACTTCAACCAAAACACACTCTTTTAGGTAAAATATAAAACAGGTTTACTAACTACAGAAACATAAATGGTAAGTGATTACAAGTAGCAGGCGTAGAGATCAGAGTTGGTTACTTAAGAAACAAAAAAATAAATTTGCAGACTTAGTTCTACAAACTAAACAGGATTTGAATCAAGCAGTGTCTCACCCTGACAGATGGTATAAGCAGGTTCCAGATCTTCAATACACAGGCTGGGACTCTTTCCCAGCCTGGGACCACACTCCCTCAGTTCAAAGTTTTTGTCTTCCAGACATTCCTACAGGTGTTGAGTTTGGGGAGGGAGAGGCCAAGTAATGATGTCACTTCCCCTCTTTTATATGTTCTTCTAGCTTGCTGGGAAGATCTTTTGCTGTGACATGGGGATCAGGCAGTCTCCATTGTATATGTGCTCCCTCTGAGAAGTCTCTGGGATGGCCCTTGGGAGAGTGGATTCCATTGTTGTTCCTGACAGGCTGGTTGTGGGTGTTTCCAACATCACAACATATTTCAGTGACACATACAGCAATACTTCATAAATTTCCATATAATGATAGCACACACAATCAAACAGGATATTAATGTTCAACAAATCAAGACTTTTCAAATGATACCCCATAGAGCATGCATTGTACCAAACATATCATAATCATATCATAGTGGTGAATATGGGAGTTCCAGGGTGCTATTTTAAGGTACGGAGTGTCACAGCCATGTGTTGGGATAGGCATGTGTAGGATCCATTGATATTGAAAGGTGTGTTGTGGGCGGGGGGCGGTGATCATTGTAGCAGTGGAGATATGTCTGCAGGCTTTGCATCTGTTGTTCTGGTGGGGTCTGGTGCTGCTTTGAGTTGGTGTGTCATGGTCTGTGAGGAGCTTGCTTCTGATAATGAACATGAAGAGGTTGGGGAGGGGGTTTGAAGGCCAGAAGTCAGGGTTCAGGAAATATTTCTTTCAGGTTGGGATCTCCATTGAGTATGGGTTTTAGTTGTTTGATACCCTGTATGGGTTCCAGTGTAGGGTGCTAGGTGACAACTAGGGATGTGCGGTCATAGAAGGTTTTATTTCTGTATTGAAGCAAGTTCTCTTAGGATATTTGGGTATCCCATTTCATGGTATGATCTACTTCTCCAGTGGAGTGTCCTTGTTTGGTGAAGGCAGTTTTAAGTGTGTTAAGGTGTATATCCCGGATTTTCTCCTTGGAGCATATTATGTGGTAAGTGCTTATGTAAGCAGGGGAATGGTCCCGCTATTGTGGGGAACTTTCCTGGCTTCTATACTACCCCGGTGAAATAGGCTAGCAAAAGGATCTGAGTCCTCGTTCCCACTTCCTTTACCCAGTGATACCAGTCAGCTCTGTGTTCTTGGGGAACCAGGGTGCAGTATCCAGCCTGACTCATGAAAGACATGCCTCCCCCCCCAGTCTCTGCTTAAACCAAAACCCATCAGAGAAAAAAACTTGCAGAGAGCAGTGAAGGGCATTGGGAGACACACCTAGACCTCTCCTGACAAGGGTGACAAGATTAAGACATCTCCATTAGCATACAGAATGAAGAACAGAGACAACTCCCCTAGCCTCATCTGCATGAAAGATGAGACAGGGAGACATCTCAATTTGCATACAGAACAGAGAACCGCACTGAACTCTGGGACCAGAAAAAGCAGGGAAGCACTGCATCATGGGAATCTCTGCTCCAGATGCTAATGAACCTATGCCTGCACACACCCAGCTCAGCAGTTATCAGACCAATTCTAGTAATGAATCCTTGATCGATATCCAAAATACTGAAGCAGCCTAGTTGCATTGTGAGCTCCCCGGTAGAAAACACCACCCATAGCCAAGAGTGATCAGCTCCTATTGTTTAGCTTAAAAAAAATGCTTGAGTCATCAGTTTACCCATAAACAAATCTAGTGTTCTCCCTTGAACCATTGTATTTTCTCTACAAAAATCCCTACTCACCCTCCAGTCAGCGTTCTGATGCTTAGATCTAAACTATGCATCAGTTCCACTGGGATTCCATCTTCTCCTGACTGATCGTGCTGGGGGCTCTGCCTGTCTCCATCACTCAGGACCCTGAGCTACCACCATCACCTGGGAACCCCGACCAGTTCAAGCCTCATGGAGTGGGTGAGATCCCCCCCCCCTCTTTCTCTCTCTCTCTCTCTCTCTCTCTGTTGTCCTTTATACCTTAGGTATTAACCTTTAATAACGTATGTTATGTTGGTTTAGCCCTCCTTGTGTAGTTATCACTATTATTCAATAAATAACTTTTATGGTTAAGTTGGTTGCTTCTCTCTCTCTTGCTGAACTTTACTCTTTTGTGTTTTCATCTTCCCCCATTCACTCTACAGCAATGCTTCTTTTACCTAAGCTAAAGATCCCTGCAGCGCCCAAAATACTGTGGGGTTTGCTCATCAAGTAGGTTACTGCCAGTACAATTGTGATGTGAGAGTGGGGATAGAGACGTGCTGAATCTGGGCTGCATAAGGGTAACAGCTTGAAAGTGCTGCTTGACCCAGTCCAGGAAGCCCAGGGGCATATAGGGAGAGGCAGCTTGAAAGTGCTGCTTCATCCAGCCCAGTGAGTCCAGAGACATATAAGGGGTCAGCTTGACAGTGCTGATTGACGGTCCGCTCAGACTTGCTCTGTTAATGTGTGTGTGTGTGTGTGTGTGTGTGTGTGTGTGTGTGTGTGTGTGTTCATCCGGTTCTGGGGCTGGAGGAACCCAGCCCTAGGGAACCTAGGTCCTGCAGGATAGCTCCATTGGGAGGGGACTTGCAGAAGGGAGAAGTAGAGCTCCATATGAACACACAAGTGACACAAGCAGTACATTGATAGAATTACAGAATCCCCTCCCCCAGAAGAGTAACCTGAATAAATAAGCATACCCCAAAGTAACGGGCAAATCTGGTAACACCAGAGGCCTCCCTGCCTGTGAGGACTCCCCTTCCACTCTCCCTCTCTGGCAGAGTCCTCATAACCCTGACAAGGCTGGGCCCAGGATTCCTGGGGGGCTGGACCTCCAACCCTGCTGTGGTCACCTAGGACAGGGGCTAGGGTGTCCCCACTCTGGGGTACTCTCTCTGCACTGGGCACCTCCCTGACCCACTGATCATTACATACAATTTAAAGCAAATGCAAGTTATTTAATTAACAATTAATTTTAAAAAGAATAAGGAAAAATGGGAAAGGTTAAAGGAAAACACATCACCCCGCTCTATGGCAGGGAACATTACAAACAGTGTCTCTGGAACATCAGGGCAGTTCACAGTCTGTTCCTTGTAGGTCCCAGGCCTTCTTCTCAGGCCCTGACTGCGCTGCAGGGATGCTGCGGGTTGGACACTTGCTCTGGTGGTGGACACACACCTCCGGGCTTTCAGTGGTGGGACCCTTCTTCCCAGCATCAGCCCCCTGTCAGGTTAAGATCCCCCTCCCAGTCTGGCCTGCAAGGACCCTTGGCTGGGGGTGTTTCTGCGCTGGACCCTTTGCCCAGGGTCCCCCCTTGGTTGGCCCCAGTTGCTCACTACACCTGGCTCCAGACTGCTCCAGCTCCACTGTTCTAGCTCCAGCTCCACTCTGCCTCAGCACTGATGCTGCTGCTCTGCCTCCAGCCCCGTGGGCTGCTTCTCTGGCCCCTCTGGCTCTGTGGCTGCAGCTCTGCTCCCAGCACAGGATCTGCTCTCCCTGGGCTGTGTCTCTGGCTCTGCTGACTGGCACGGCTCTGCTCCCCAGCTCAGCTTGGCCCCCTGCTTTCTCCTTAGCTCGGCCCTACTCTATCTGACCCAGGCAATTTCAGCTGACATGGAGGACGGGGCCCCCCTGGCCTTCTGATTCCCTGATTAGCCTGCCCACCCTGTCAATCAGGCTGACCTGGAGCATTGGTCTCTCCCCATTGTTCCTGGGGACTGTCAGTCTCAGGGTCAGGGCCAGCTCCCGGCACCAGCATTCCAAGCAGGTGCTTGGGGCGGCAATCTGCAAGGGTCGGCAGTCCGTGTGTTTTTGCCGCTTAAAGCAGCGCGCCGAATTTCCGCCGCGGACGGCGGGGGCAGTCCGTGTGCCATTAGGGCGGCACGTGCGTTTCCGCGGCGCCGGCAATTCGGCGGCAGCTTCTATGTTCAGCTGCCTGCAGCGGCAATTCGGCAGCTTCTGTCTTCCGGCTGAAGACAGAAGCTGCCGCCGAATTGCCGCTGTCTTGGAAACACGCTTGCCGCCCTAACGGCACACGGACAGCCCCCGCCGTCCGGGGCGGCAATTCGGCGCGCTGCTTGGAGCGGCAAAAACAGTAGAGCCGGCCCTGCTCAGGGTCCTGATTTCTCATCGACCCTTCCCCTTTTAGTACTGGGAGCTAGCAACCAAAACACCCCCACGGAATGTTAGTAAGGAGTCCCCTTACACTTAGGAGTGAGGACTGGGAAGGGCACAAAAACAAGATGATCTGTACTGACTCCCAGGACTCCTAAAATAATCTAAAGTTGCAATATGAGCTCTGGAGTATAGTTTTGGTTTTGTAAGAGGTCAGTGAAAAAAGATATGAGCACCAAACATGTATGTGTAGAGCCTCTTTTCCCCCACCCCCTTTTCTTGTTTTACCAGCAACAGGAAAAAATTACCCACATATTACTGTATGCTCTGCTGATTACTGGATCAGGCACTAAATTAGGTCAGTTTTTCCTCATGGTTTTCTCTCAGGACTCTGCCAGTCCTATTTTGCTTTTCAGGTTAACATTAGGTGCACCCCAATTCCCGAACCCGCCTTTGAACAGCATTCCCTTGTACTATCCAGTCCCAGTCACTGGCCACTAACAGGAATAACCCAGTAACAAGACAGTATACACACAGCTGGAAGGTTACGACTCCGGTTTCACACATTTGCTTAATAGCAAAGCACTGAGATGTATTTATCATAAAATGAGAATAAGTTTATTAACAAAGAAAGAGATTTAAGCAGTGCTCAAACGAAAGAAGTGCTGGGGCTCAAGCAATTTTTTTACTTTCATAACTGACGCGACAAACCCAGAGGTGCCAGGGTTATTAACTGTCAAACCTAGAGGTGCCGGAGCTCAGCCCTGGGAAGCCCTGACACAAATTAAGCACTGGATTTAAGTAAGGATAATGGAAACAGAATTGGGTACAAATAAAACAAAAGTATAATACACTTTCTAGAAACTAAATCTTAACAGACCACAATTCTGGTCTAAAGCTGTTTTGTACCCTCACCCTGTCTGCAGAACTTGCTGGTTTTCAGTCAAACCTACAACCAAATGATCAAAAACCCTCCTCCTCCTCCAAGAGTGTTCTTCAGTGAATTGAATAACAGGGTGTTGTCCTTACACCTTCAGTTATAGTTCAGTAAACCTTTGAAATGCATTCCAGTTGGTTTTTCTCCAGTGTGCTGGCACCATGTTGCCCTCTCATCCCCCTGTTAACTTGTTTTTCCTGTTTACTTCACCTGTAAATGTAGCTCCCAGTTTGTTTGGATCACAATGCTTAATTTACATATGGGAGTGATAATTACCTTCCCTCTAGTCTGGAAGAAATATGTTTCTCCCTTGGATATGTATTTGAAAGCCTAATATCAGTAGAAAATATGTAATTCCTCATATAGTGTCAATGCACACATTCCACTATGATATTAATGACCAATGTGTGTCACCGCCTTTCATGTGATACCTTACAAGACACTTGCTGGATAAATACTATAAACGGTGTTAGATGTAGTGAGTTTGTCAGTCCTGTTAGGAGTTGCTGACACAGAGTTTACTGAACCCTTTGCCAGCTGGCACCAATGCCTGTATCACAGAACTCCACCAGGGTCTCTTTTGAGAAGGAGGAGGGGAGGTCAAAGTAGAGGAGGACTCTAGCTCATTAGAAAGCTTGGTGGAGAGTTACACTTTTAAGGATATAGTCTCATCACAAGGTGCAGTGAATTAAGATTAGAAATCACTGTACAGCAGAACAAGAATATATCTCATGGTACTATGAGTCAGACTCTGGATGCAGTGATTAGAGCTGGTTTTGAAATTTTCAATATTTTTAGAGAAAAACTGAAGGTTTTTTTAGCCCATTTGTGACCAGCCCTATCAGTAGTGACTGACCAAGAATCATTTGAATGCTGCTGCACTGAGTACAGAATGGGAGTTAGCCAATCTAAGTTTCTCATAGGCCGTCCAAATGCCTCTCCTTCTGGCTATGGAATGTGGCTGTTAAAATGACTTGCCATTTCATATCAAATGCAGAGTATGACTTACTCAGACTGCATTTCATAATTCGATCTTCCCATCCTGGGACATAACCTCAGGGTAAGGAAAGGGTATTCTGGGTTCATGATGCATTCCCTTCTCTTTGGAGAGTGCAAAAGACCATCAGCAATTACCTGTATGCCAGGCCACCTGGTGCTCACTGTTCATTCTGAGTCATCTCTGGCCATGCAGTTGGGATTCCAAGTTTTCCTGTCTTAAATGTTGACATTTATTCAGTTGCAGACTATATTAAATTGCAGTTTGCTCTGTATTTCCATAACTTGCTATAAAATGGCCCTTGTTTGGACTGTCACTATTAATAAATAATTAATAAATATCCATTTTAAAAATATCCCAAAATATGTTACCAAAAATTGGTCTGATGTACACCATATTCTAAAGAAAGATCTACCTCTGTTTAGAACCTTTCCTGACCTCTGGGCTGAAAAAAACCCAAAATAAAGTATTAACAAAAACACAGTTGACTGCCAAAGGAAATGAGTTCCTGTAAGGACTGAAACAATAAGTCTCCTCTGTACTGAACTCTCAGAGGGAATATGCTGCATTTCCTCCTGTTCTTTATCAGAGTCCCCAAAATAAGCTGGAATGGGCAGTGACTTTGCACAGTCTCTGCACACCTTTTCCACTTACCAGTTAGGGCCTGCCTCACAGAGAGAGAACACACCCTGCCTGGCTCTGCAAGGGAATTCCAGTGCGACAGATTACAAGCATGAAGCTGCTTGGAGCTGCCCTTCTCTCCCTGGCTGTGTTCAGCATCTGCACCGCAAATGGTAAGAGTGCACTGTTCTCTGTCACCCCTTTTGACTTTCTTGGTAAGCAGCTAATTGCCCTTGGGCACAGTTATCTCTTTATGGGTTTCTGCTAGTGAAGACTTCACCTCACTGTACTATAGCAGCTCAGTGGTTCATTCCCACATGTATGGGCTGAGTAACTGCATTTGGAGGAAGAGGCACTGCAAGGAGGGCACTGGTTTTTAATAGAATTAAATGTCTATAGTGAAAATAGTATAGTGACCAATTGGTTTCTGTGACATATCTCTGTCCAGCTGTCATGAGCCTCCCAAACCTGAGGGATTAAAAGCACCCAGCAAGTGGGAAAAGCCACTTACTCAAAAATGTTTTTCCCCTTCTCCTTTGAAAAATATCTTTTGGGGGACCTTTAAAAGGATTTGAAATGTTCGTCAGATTTGAAAATACCATTTAACACATTGGGGAACTTACAGTGGACTCAGCGTGTCCTAGTGTAACCCTGCTGACTTAATTGGAATTACACCAGCAATGAATTTGGGCAAGTCTGCTTATCAGAAGCCAGCGTATGTTGACCACAAATACATGTAGACTTGTAGCATTCCTCCAGTGTAATCCCACAATGCCTAGGGCAGTAATGTCTGAGTTCTGCAATGTGTAAAAGTGACTCCCGCCTCCAAATACTTGATGATATTACTAAGTGACATAATGGCCATTGACCTGCTTTTTCTAATGTTTTTCTGCGTAAAAGTTTGTGTACTTTCAAAGCAGAATAAATTACTTTTCATGAGGGGGGAAGCAACTATAACTTAAACTATCATCTCATCATCTTTATCAAGGATTAATTTGAAAACAAAGCTGATTTTCCTCTCTCTCATTTTGTTGGCCCATTATGCAGAAGATCTGTAGTCATAGCTTTTACAGATATCATTAGAGCAGATGGCTTTCAATGACTGGCTACTAACCAGTGAACAGAAACTCTGTTATTAAAGGATTAAGTAATTGCAGGCACTGTGTCCTCAAACTTTTACTTGGGTTACGTGTTAGAAATTGACGCACAAATAAACAAGTGTGTCTTGTGTGGTGTAACTTGTGTTTTTATTCTGGCTCATTGCTGTTAAAAACGTGATGGACATTGACATGTAATGTTGTTGCTACAGGAAAATATGCTTTTCAAACCCTGCCAGATTAGTATGAACTCTGAAAGTATGTGTTTGGGCTGCTATTTATGCTGTGTCTGCTGGGGTTAGAATGAGCAGCCTTCTTGCCATTGTTAAACCTTGAATTCATTGCAGGTCTTTTGAAAAGCAAGGTGGAATTAGTTCGGTAGGTGCAGGCTCAACAGTGCTGTTTGTAAAAGCCTATTAGAAAGCAACATGCACAGGTTAAAGGGGATGCAAAGGAGAGCTACGATTTCTGAAGAATGCATTTCCTAACACCTCTCCTGCGGCTGAATGGGAATAATTGGGTAGTGCAGTAACAGTTGAGCTCATCACGCTGAATTAGCAAATATCATCAAGTAATGGACATTTGCGTTTAACTATTGTATTCTGTTAAAAAAATCTTAAACTCAAGGCAGACATGCTGAAACTCCATTGGTAAAATAATAAGAAAAAATGAAGACCATGTGTGGAAAAATACAAGTCATATGTCTCCATCTCTACCATACAAATGAAACATGAGTGGAGCTGGAAAACTTCATAAATTGATAATCTGTGGAGGACAGAAAGGAATCCACTCATGTTTGACACAATCTTATTTAAAGGGACACTGTCAACTTGAAATCTGATCAGTTTCAAAAAATGAGATGAGCAAATTCAGGTACTACACTTGCTCCTGAATCCCCCTGCTAGTTTCTGTTATTTTATAATTCCACTTTCCTATTTTTAAAAAATATTTTTCTCTCCTATTGCCGTGTGAAAGACCCACCCAGAGACTATATGGGGAGAGTGAAACTGTTATACACACAAAGTTCTGTCAAATGCTCAAAGTGTACAAATTGAGAAAATTGAGGATTATTTTTCCTTTAATTTCATTTGATTACAATAATCCTAGGTGTTCTTTGTAACAACAGTAGGTAAAAAATGTCAGGCAGTAACTGTGATTTAAGTTGACAGTGTCCCTTTAAGTAAAATGCAGTTAGGGCAACCTCACTTTTTTTTTTTTTTTTTTTAAGTCAGGTGACATATGTTCACTACTTTCCCATCTTAGGAACCTAGTAAGTGGCCCTCTCAAAGCTAACTGGCTGCTCCTCTAGTCTCTGAGAGTATGCTTTCGTTGCAGCTAGCAGTGACCTGGGTGGAAAGACTCATGGTGGTGGAGCTCGTGCTAGAGTGGGAAGTTGCAGCTCTGGCAGAAATTCTGGCTAGCCACTCAAGCTCAGATCCAGGGCCCTGAGTTGCAACCCCCACGCTGCTGTTTTTAGCAAGCTAGCTCCACCTCCGCTATCTTGAGTGTCTGCCAGGGGTAGGAGTGTTGCGTTCAGCTGCACTTTAGACATACCCTGAAGACTTTCAATGGTCTCCCCTTCTCATATCTTCAGATAATGTATGGCCTTTCACAATTGTCTGGGAGCATTATAGGGTGAGCGAGGAGGGCAAAAATCACCCTCTGAAGCATCAGGTATTGACTACCAATGGAGGCAGGAAATGACAGAGCCGCTTTTTGCGTCTCCCTATCCTAATGTGTGTTGGGTGCCTTCAAATGCATCTCAAAACTATATAGTCCCGTGTGCATCCCTTTTTGTGCAATGGAGTGTAAATATTCCCACATTCTGGCAAAAGACTTCGTCCCACTTTGTAGGAGGCACTGTCACAGTCTCTATGCAAAAGAATAAATGGACACAAATCTGACATCAGGAATCATAACATTCAAAAACCAGTAGGAGAACACTTCAATCTCTCTGGTCACTCAGTAACAGACTTAAAGGTGGCAATTTTGCAACAGAAAAGCTTCAAAAACAGACTCCAACGAGAAACTGCTGAACTTGAATTAATATGCAGACTAGATACCATCAATTTAGGCTTAAACAGAGACTGGGAATGGCTGAGCCATTACATACATTGAATCTATATCCCCATGTTAAGTATCCTGTTACCTCTTGTCAAACTGTCTGATATGGGCTATCTTGATTATCACTACAAAAGTTTTTTTTCTCCTGCTGATAATATCTCATCTTAATTAATTAGCCTCTTAGGGTTGGTAGGGCAACTCCCACCTTTTCATGTTCTCTGTATGTGTATATATATATATCCTCACTATATGTTCCATTCTATGCTTCCGATGAAGTGGGCTGTAGCCCACGAAAGCTTATGCTCAAATAAATTTGTTAGTCTCTAAGGTGCCACAAGTACTCCTGTTCTTGGATGGATACAGTGGATACAGTGGATACAGACTAACACGGCTGCTACTCTGAAACCTGTCATATTTTAGAATTATATTTAGTTGAAATTATAGATTCAGCCAAACCATAGCCTAAGAGGTGAACACTCCCATCCCAACACTATGGAGAAGTTTGGAACTGCATCCAAATTGTGCATCTTGGGCCTGACTCTCATTGTAATGTTTGCGATTTGTGGATTTGTCTGGAACCTCTCCACACACATACAAATACAACTATTATGATCTGCAGTGTTTTTGAATGTTCTCCCCAAAAGGACATGCAGTTGTCATATTCCTTAGCCTGCAGGGGTTAACTGCAGCTTGATGAGTACTGAACTCAACCTCCTGCAAGAAACAAATACAAAGAGAGAGAGAGAGAGAGGTTGGCAGCCCCACAGAACTGGAGAATTTTAGGATCTAAATTCAGTCTGTGAGCTAGCAATATTTTCCTAATATTTTTCCAATAGAGTTTTGGATATGAAATTCTTTGGACTCTCATGCATTTTGACAGGCAGACACCCTCCACAAGCGTATTATTGGAGGCTGGATGAATCTAGAGATGTTCAGGATCCATGGATAGCAAAATAATAGCCCCAGAACCTTCCTGACAACTCAACTCTAGTCTAAAGGCTTCTCTTCATCCCTCTGGATCCCAAACTTCACAGTGGACTTGGGAATTCCTTGACTCTAGAATTAAAGGGCTCTGGCCTAACCACATTTCCCACTATCCCAGTCTCCACCAAAATAAACATATACCGTAGCACAGAAATCCTGGGCTGATTCATCATGCTTCCAACTACCTATTACCTGGGGAAAAGATCTGACAGGTAGGTGGGGCAGCTGGGAGAGAAATTGGGCCAAAGAGATAATTGGGATCATAGAATATCAGGGTTGGAAGGGACCTCAGGAGGTCATCTAATCCAACCCCCTGCTCAAAGCGGGACCAACCCCAATTAAATCATCCCAGCCAGGGCTCTTTGTCAAGCCAGGCCTTAAAAACCTCTAAGGATGGAGAATCCACCACCTCCCTACGTAACCTATTCCAGTGCTTCACCAGCTTTCTAGTGAAATAGTTTTTCCTAATATCCAACCTAGACCTCCCCCACTGCAACTTGAGACCATTGCTCCTTGTTCTATCATCTGCCACCACTGAGAACAGCCGAGCTCCATCCTCTTTGGAACCTCCCTTCAGGTAGTTGAAGGCTGCTATCAAAACCCCCCTCACTCTTCTCTTCTGTAGACTAAATAACCCCAGTTCCCTCAGCCTCTCCTCATACGTCATGTGCCCCCTAATCATTTTTGTTGCCCTCCGCTGGACTCTTTCCAATTTGTCCACATCCTTTCTGTAGTGGAGGCCCAAAACTGGACGCAATACTCAGGATGTGGCCTCACCAGTGCTGAATAGAGGGGAATAATCACTTTCCTCGATCTGTTGGCAATGCTCCTACTAATGCAGCCCAATATGTCGTTAGCCTTCTTGGCAACAAGGGGACACTGTTGACTAATATCCAGCTTCTCATCCACTGAAATCCCCAGGTCCTTTTCTGCAGAACTGCCACTTAGCCAGTCAGTCCCCAGCCTGTAGCAGTACATGGGATTCTTCCATCCTAATTGCAGGACTCTGCACTTGTCCTTGTTGATCCTCATCAGATTTCTTTTAGCCCAATCCTCCAATTTGTCTAGGTCGCTCTAGACCTTATCCCTACCCTCCAGCATATCTACCTCTCCCCCCATCTTAGTATCATCTGCAAACTTGCTGAGGGTGCAATTCATCCCATCATCCAGATCATTAATGAAGATGTTGAATAAAACCAACCCCAGGACTGACCCCTGGGGCACTCCGCTTGATACCGGCTGCTAACTAGACATTGAGCTGTTGATCACGCCCGTTGAGCCCGATGATCTAGCCAGCTTTTTATCCACCTTATAGTCCATTCATCCAATCCATACTTTAACTTGCTGGCAAGAATACTGTGGGAGACCGTATCAAAAGCGTTGCTAAAGTCAAGATATACCACATCCACCGCTTTCCCCATATTCACAGAGCCAGTTATCTTGTCATAGAAGGCAATCAGGTTGGTCAGACATGACTTTCCCTTGGTGAATCCATGTTGACTGTTCCTGATCACCTTCCTCTCATCCAACTGCTTCAAAATGGATTCCTTGAGGACCTGTTCCATGATTTTTCCAGGGACTGAGGTGAGGCTGACCGGTCTGTAGTTCCCCGGATTCTCCTTCTTCTCTTTTTTAAAGATGGGCACTATATTTGCCTTTTTCCAATCGTCCAGGACCTCCCCTGATCGCCATGAGTTTTCAAAGATAAAGGCCAATGGCTCTGCAATCATATCAGCCAACTCCCTCAGCACCCTCGGCTGTATTAGATCTGGCCCCATGGACTTGTGCATGTCCAGCTTTTCTAAATAGTCCTTAACCTGTTCTTTCACCACTGAGGGCTGCTCACCTCCTCCCCATACTGTGCTGCCCAGTGCAACAGTCTGGGAGCTGACCTTGTCTGTGAAGACCAAAGCAAAAAAAGCATTGAGTACTTCAGATTTTTCCACATCATCTGTCACTATGTTGCCTCTGCCATTCAGTAAGGGTCCCACACTTTCCCTGACCACCTTCTTCTTGCTAACATACCTGTAGAAACCCTTCTTGTTACCCTTCACATCCCTTGCTAGGAGCAACTCCAATTGTGCTTTGGCCTTCCTGATTACACCGCTGCATGCCCTAGCAATATTTTTATACTCCTCCCTGGTCATCTGTCCAAATTTCCACTTCTTGTAAGCTTGTTTTTGGGTTTAAGCTCACTGAAGATTTCTCTGTTAAGCCAAGCTGGTCGCCTGCCATGTTTGCTATTCTTTCTGCACATCGGGATGGTTTGTTCCTGCGCCCTCAATAAGGCTTCTTTAAAATACAGCCAGCTCTCCTGGACTCCTTTCCCCCTCATGTTAGCCTCCCAGGAGATCCTGCCCATAAATTCCCTAAAGGAGTCTAAGTCTGCTTTTCTGAAGTCCAGGGTCCGTATTCTGCTGCTCTCCTTTCTGCCTTTTGTCAGGATCCTGAACTCGCCATCTCATGGTCACTGCTGCCCAGGTTGCCAACCACTTCTACTTCCCCTACCAATTCTTCCCTGTTTGTGAGCAGCAGGTCAAGAGGAGGATGGGCCCTAGTTGGTTCCTCCAACACTTGCACCAGGAATTTGTCCCCAACACTCTCCAAAAACTTCCTGGATTGTCTGTGCACTGCTGTATTGCTCTCCCAGCAGATGTCAGGGTGATTGAAGTCCCCCATGAGAACCAGGGCTTGTGATCTGGAAACTTCTGTTAGTTGTCCGAAGAAAGCCTCGTCTACCTCATCCTCCTGGTCTGGTGGTCCATAGCAGACGCCCACCATGACATTACCCTTTTGCTCTGACCTCTAAACTTAACCCAAAGACTCTCAAGAGGCTTTTCTCCAGTATCATACTGGAGTTCTGAGCAATCATACTGCTCTCTTACATACAGTGCAACTCCTCCACCTTTTCTCCTCTGCCTGTCCTTCCTGAACAGTTTATACCCATCCATGACAGTGCTCCAGTCATGTGAGTTACCCCACCAAGTCTCTGTTATTCCAATCACATCATAGTTCCTTGACTGTGCCAGGACTTCCAATTCTTCCTGCTTGTTTCCCAGGCTTCTTGTGTTCATGTACATGTGCCTAAGGTAACTAGCCAATTGCCCCACTTTCTCAGTATGAATCAGGAGGCCTCCCCTGTTTGCACCCTCCTCCTTGTGTTTCCTCCTGGTATCCCACTTCCCCACTTACCTCCTGGCCTAGGTCACCATCCCCCAGCGAACCTAGTTTAAAGCCCTCCTCACTAGGTTAGCAAGCCTGCCTGCGAAGATGCTCTTCCCTCTCTTCATTAGGTGGATTCCATCTCTTCCTAGCATTCCTTCTTCCTGGAACAACATCCAAAGCCCTCTCTCTGACACCACCTGCGTAACCACACATTTACCTCCACAATTTGATGGTCCCTACCTTTGATGATCAAATACAGACACTCCTTCTGAGTCAGCACCAAGGTTTATTTTCTTGAAGAAATAAACCATGACTAAAGTGAAGCTTGTTCTCTAATTTTTTTCAGTGGAGTGTAGGCGTTAGCATGTGCTTATAGAATAATACCTAGCACTTCTACAATGCATCTCTTCTTCAAAGCACAGTACATATATTCACTAAGCACCTGATTCTGTGACTTTTCCTGACAGTGAGTAGCACTTTGCCCTCCATGCACTCCTGTCAAAATCAGGCATTGGAAACAAACAGAAGTACTTGCAGAGAAAGGTACTATTAAATTAGTGTGGGTGGGCAGGTGTGTGGGATGGGGGTGGGGCAGAATTGGGCACTACAGGCCTGATCCAAAGGGCACTGAAGTAATTTGAAGTCTTTCCATTTATTTCATTAGCCTTTGTGTCAAACCCTAAATGAGATGGACCTAAACCAAATCCCCCAGATCTGAACACTACTGAGCTTTGTGGGTCACCCCATCTCTATAACCAGACAAACCAAACTGCCAGATTCCAGCTTTGCAGCTTGAGACAAATGATACTAATTAACAGGAGCACTTTCAAGTGATGGTTGTTTGCATTTCTATTTAGATGTGCTTTAAGTTTGTAAGTATCATTAATTGTAGCCAGAAAAGATGGACAAACTGTTCTCCTCTCCTTACCTCACCCATGTCCCCATATACACAAACCTTCATTTGTTTTAGGAACTAGATGCAAAGGGAACCATTTTTTTGAGCTATTGCAACACTTGAATATGTTTTCTTCCCATTTTGTGTTCCTTTCCCCTCCTGTTTTGGTTGAGACCTCAAATGCTGTAACAGGTCATCAGTTCAGTTGTGCAAACTCAAGAAATTGAATAGGCTTTGGGTAATTGGCTGAATTTTGGATGCTTATCTGAACTGAACTGAACTTGAACTTGCACTCTAAACATTTTGGGGTTTGTCGGTTGTTAGTAGGTGGGGACATCTGAAATCAATTTTGCAAGATGGACATTTTCAAACATCAAATTGCAGTAAATGGAATTTACTCTAGCTTTAATTGAGCTTTAGTTCCTGGGCAGGTGGTTTTCTCCCTCCTGACACATTCCTTTGACTCATTACTGCTGTCTCATGTTGGGCCAATAATGGCTTGTGGATTTCAAAGGTAAACTTACGATTTTTGTTCTGTTCCATAGTATGTTTTACTCCCAAACACAAAGTCAGGTTCAACGCAAGTGGATAAGATAAGGAAACACAAGCTGAGAGTAGAAATAGCTCACTTGACTGGTGAGCAGGGCATGATGTGCAGCCAGAACAAATGGAAGCTGGATCCTTAGGGCATATTAAATTCAGCCACCTCTGGCTGCAAACATGACACTATATAATATTAAAAATACCAAACTAGAGGCTGTCTTGCTTTCATACATTTTCTCACTTGAAATGATTTTGGTGTATTTTTTTCTGTCTCCTATATCTGGACCAAATCCAGAGGACTTTATCCAGGCAAAATATCCACTGAAGTCAATGAGCTTTTCCTAATTAAAGAATGAGTAAGAAGCTCAGTGTTTGACCTTCTGTTTACCTACATGCTTATCTCCAACCTCTGCAAAAATCTGTAGATACATAAATGACAAAACTCTTTTGAGACCTACTGTCTCCTACTAGACTAATGAAGGTTCTAACTGGTGACATTCTGCCGTGAAACTGTCATTGTAGCTTAAAGAATGTTCAGACCACAGAGCATCAACCCACAGAGAGATGTTACTGATTTTGTACTGCAGTGAACTTCTGATTTTTCTGCTGAAGCAAATTTAAGACCGATCATCTCCTTTTTATAAATCCCATGTTTAAAAATGTACATGGTCATTGGTTAGTAAAAAGGTCTGTCGGGGTTGGGATGCTATAAAACTATGGCCACTGCTGGAGAAATTCTGCCCTGACTAAAACTCTCGGCAAAACTGTCAAAATTCACTAGGATTGCGAGGGGCGTCATTTAACGCAGAACTCGGCCCAGTGGATATGCAGGAGCTGTTGCTTCCATACAGCAAGTCAGGAATCTAGGCCAGGCTCTAATACAATCCCATAATCTGCTCTTGGCAAGCCCAGGACCAGGCCAGCATGCAAAGAAACAGGTATCCCATTCTTAAACTGGGGGATTGGAATCCCTGGGCCAGATTTTGGCCTGTGAGATAAGCCATTTGAATTGCTCCAGTAGTGCATAAGGCCCCTTAAAGAGGAAATGGGTCCAGTCTCCTGTGACTGGTTAGTTCCTTCCCAACTAGGCCTGAGAGAGAGCACCTGGCCTCTATGAAGACTCAGGCAGCAGTTGTGAAAGGGGAATAGGGAAGGAGCAGTAAGGAGCTGGTGACAGTTGCCTGTCAGGAGCTCTATGAGACTCAAGAGAGCAGTAGTTAAGAGCTGCTGGTGAAGAGACCTAGTGCAGAGAGAGAACTGTTGGGAGAGTGCTATGGATAGGAGTTGCTGGAGAGAAATGGCCAGAGTGAGGGAACCCTGCTGAGTAGAAAACTAGTGCAGAGAATCCTCGATAAAGGGAAAGAACCAGCTCAGTCAGTGCAGGCTGAGCCCAGGAACCAGAGAGTTGATTCTGGAGGGAGGTTCCCATGAGCAGGGGTGGGACTCCAAGCAAAGAGGCCCGAGGAGTGGAATGCTGCAGGGAGCCCTCTTGCAGAACAGCTGGAGTTGAGGGCTGTGAGAGAAGAGCTGCAAGAAGCATGGAAAATTGCCAGAGATGTAGAGGCCCTGGAATAGGGGCATAGTAATTGGAGGAATTGTTGACTCATGGATGTGTGGCTTGGAGATGGGCCCCGGAGTGCAGGGCAGGAGGACCGCTGCATGTTAACTTGCCTTACTTTGGGATCGGAGGGCGGGGGTGAGAATTCTGACTTGGAGGAGCTTGCTGAAGGTGGAATTGTAGTAATTATTCCTGGGTTCAGGTCTAGAATTGGACTCTGAGAGGGACAATGTTCCTTTTCCAGGAGGGGGACATGACCATTAGTCTAATCTGTGGTGAAGAAGATGGGCAGCTTGGTTGGCTGCAGGGACTGTAGGAGAAAACAGACAGGACTCACCTGTATCTCCACAGTCATGCAGGAGGGCAGCCTGGTGGTGGCAGCCCTTTTATACGATACCTTCTTAAACAGTCAACTGGCGATTCACTTTGTCTCAGAGAACTCCTCAGTGGTGTACAGCTGGAAACATAGCAAAGAGTGGACATGCCCAGTAGCAAAAAGGAAACACGTGGGGCTGGGCATGTTTAAATATGACACCATCTCTATATCATCTGTTGCTGATCCCTTTTCCAGTATGTCTGGGAAAGGAGAGGGCATGGCTGGAGAACACTATGATGCCTGGCTGGTATAATGGCCCTTACAGGGCTCACACTGGTTCAGCTTATGGGGCTCAAGCCGAGAGTGCCCTAAATAGTGCCAGGCATGAATCAGCCGTTGACCAGCCACAGGTTTGAGGGGAGAGAAAAAAAAAAAAAAAAAAAAAAAAAAAAAGGGCAAAAGCCAACACTTCCACCCTGAAGTGTACCCCAAATGCTGATCTCATGCATCTGAGGATTCAAGCACCTAACTATATGTACTCTTCAGCTGCCATGCTAGAATATACTAGTGTACTAAGCATTACATATTGAACTAATAAATATGGGTGGGATTTTCAATGAAGTGCCTCAGGGAGTAAGGCACCTAATTCACATTGACTATTGAGCCCCTCCCCCCTCATCCCTCCCATGTGTTGATAAAGTATTTTCAAAACAACATTTAATCTCATTTACACTTGCACTAGGAGTTCTGGGGTGTTTGCTGTAGATTGTAGATAGCAGCACACTGCAGGTGGCTGAGAGCAAGGAGCAAATACCAGAGTGGTATTTTCTCATCACATACATGGACTGTAGCCTTTCTGCCTTGCCTTATCATTCTAATGAAACTGTTCATCTTGCCAGCATGGGAGATGTACTCCAGCATTGCTATCCTACAAGATATTTAATCCTTTTAAAGAGCACATTCAGTTTGTATTAACATCTCAAGTGCACAGAGTTGAAGTTTGTTTGAAGAACACGGGTGCAATTCAAGCATTAGGGTTAAGTTAATTGAATCATTGGTTGTCTTAATGAGTTGTTAATTCTTTCTTCTTATCATTTTTAGCAGAATATTAATATACCAAAGGGATCCATATTTGGGCTTGACATGTATGGCTAGTGAGGCAACACTAACTAACATGCCAAAATCCTTGATTTTTAGCTAGTCCGGGGAAAACAGTGGCAGTAAGGTTAGCATCTGCTGCCTTCCTGGCCAAAGAATCTAGCTCTTTTCTATATAATAATTTATATACAATTTTATAATGTAATTACCCTCCTGGTCTGAGATGTGAATTTTTTGCTTCATAATGACTAGAAATAATCAGTCTGGCATATCCCAGGACTTCCTGGCTGCAGATTTTGCTACGGGTTCCACCCCCCCAGTACAGAATGTAGACTTTTATTTAAAACATAAATAAATCTTAGCCTTTAAGGCTGCGACGATATTCTTTGCAGTGTAAACAAATACAGTGATTATATGTCAATGGCTGTAGATATCTCAGAGAGATGATTTCAGGCTAAGGGCATTACCCATATTCTCAGCGTGATTGAACTCGGACATCAAATAATGTAAACTTGCTAATTGTTTTGCAGCTGGCCATTTAAGTGAAAAGTTGTTGTTAGAAGCAGTGGGAAAGCTAGCTGCTAACAAGGAACTAGAAAGTCAACACCCCCTAATCCCCCAAAATGATCACATCAAACCCTTCAAGAGAAGAAGGGAAAGAGTAGTTTCATCCCTTCAGCTGTGCCTATAGCTTCAACTGTCCTCTGGCCCAATTACTTCCCCAGATGCCAAAAAGCTCCACATATCCCTCTCAGAGCTGACAAAACTTTCAGCTTCCCCCTGACAGCTTCTCCAGTACGGCTGTATTGCTAATACAAAATGCTGCAGCACAATGAAAATTGAACGTTCGCGCAATTGAACTGAATATCGAAGTAAATGACACTGGTGATACTTTAATGATGGTAGTTATTCAGTTTCACGGGGGATTCAATAAAAGTTTCAATTTTAAAATTTGCTTGAGGGCTGCCATGGAAATCCGAGTCCTACAGAATCCAGGGCTCCCTGCTGCAGAATTTAGCTCCAGCTTGTAGTATGGCATGTGAGCCTTGGAAATATATCACTTTAGTGTTGAAAGGATGGCTGCCCAAACACCCTATTATATTAATGCAACTTCAGAGTGTCTTTTTGGGAATGGTGTTCTTTTAACAGCAGGGTGCTATAGTACATTACTGTATTTGCTGTAGATGCTATCGAGGACAGAAAATATATTTGCTGAATTACTGGATTCCGTTTGAAGCTGTTGGTTGATGGGGGTTCCAATGAATATCAAGAGGAAGATCGTTATTAAAATACTTGCAGAATAACACAGTACTAGAGGTATGCTGCCAATAATTGAAACACTACATATAAGTACCCTGATACACCCCTTTTCATAAGCATGCTAATTTAGTGATGTGGTTGCACCTTCTTTGTAATGTCATTGAAATTTAGAGATGAAAGTGACTTAATCTGCTAGTATAATGCTGACAGACCCCGGTTGTAGGTGGGCAGGATTGAACCTGGAACCTCTGAAGCTAAATGCATGAGCTAAAAGCCACATGGCTGTTAGCTAAGGCTGTAGCAGATTCACTAATTTCTAAGTGGTCTCGGTGCCACTACATGGGACAGAGCACCGCACCCAAGAGGTGTGTGGGTTACACTAGGACACCTTATCTAGCTGTATCTCTTTCAGCGGACAGTGGCAGTAGTGCCATGCTCTCTACCTCCTCTGTTTCTTCATTGCCTCTGAACAGCATCCTCTTCTGGATGCTGTGTTGACCTACTGCCTCAACTGTTAGTGACACCCACCTCTCCTCTGCAACATCAAAGCATATGAGAAAGATACTTGTTTAGAATCTGAACCCAACTGTACCCTCTGGCTGGTGCAGATTCAAAAACAATGACTAATTAGTGGACCCAGTTAGTCAATATCCATGGTCAGTTAATTCCCCCAGCCATTTGTCTGCGCCCAGTTACAGAAATGAGATATTTTATCCTCTGCATGCACCAGTAGCTAAAGTGATAACAAATACCTCATTTTTGCTTTCTTTAATATTGGGATGTTCTATACCTTCTAGTCCTCGTGGCTTTATTCTAAGCATTGTGGAAAAAGATGAACAGGGACTTAATTCAGTATGGAGGTAAAGTAATTATGAAAGCAATTTCTAACATTCCCACAGAAGTTCATGTGGGAGTCAGGCTGTATCTGAAGCTCCAAACGCAAATGCTTCCGGAGAAATGTCAGCAGCAGAATGGCAAGTGTGGGTGTGGCTGGAGTGAGTGTATAGCAGATACAGGATATGCTAAAAATACACGCATACTAGGAGCAGCTGCAGTGACCCCTTCCTGCATTATACAGTTAGGCCAAGTTGAATCTTACTCTATTAGGGTATGTCTACACTACGAAATTAGGTCCATTTTATAGAAGTTGATTTTTAGAAATCGATTTTATACATTTGATTGTGTATGTCCACACTAAGTGCATTAAGTCGGCGGAGTGTGTCCTCACTACCGTGGCAAGCATCAACTTACGGAGCGGTGCACTGTGGGTAGCTATCCCACAGTTCCCGCAGTCTCCGCCGCCCATTGGAATTCTGGGTTAAGCTCCCAATGCCTGCAATGGCAGACAGTCTTTTCACGCCTTTTTTCCTGGGTTACCTGTGCAGAGGCATACCACGGCAAGCATGAGCAAGTGCAGAATGGTGGTAGAATGTGCCTTTGGACGTTTAAAAGCTCACTGGCGCTGTTGGTCAGACCTCAGCACAACCAACATTCCCAGTGTTATTGCTGCTGCTGTGTGCTCCATAATATCTGTGAGAGTAAGGGGGAGATGTTTATGGCAGGGTGGGAGGTTGTGGCAAATTGCCTGGCATCCGATTTTGAGCAGCCAGACACCAGGGTGATTAGAAGAGCACAGCAAGGCGTGCTGCGCATCAGAGAGGCTTTGAAAACCAGTTTCATGACTGGCCAGGCTTCGATGTGACAGTTATGTGTGTTCCTCCTTGATGCAAACCCACCCCCTTTGTTGATTTTAATTCCCTGTAAGCCAACCACCCTCCCCCCTTCGAAATAAAGTAACTATTGTTTTCAAACCATGCATTCTTTCTTTATTAATTAAAAAAAATGAGATAACGGACAAGGTAGCCCAGGTGGGGTGGGGGAGGAGGGAAGGACATTGTAGCCACACTAAAAATCAAACTGTTTGAATGACAGTCTTCTGTTGCTTGGGCCATCCTCTGGAGTGGAGCAGCTGGGTTCCCTCCCCTTCTCCCCCCCCCCCCCCGCGTTCTTGGGCGTCTGGGTGAGGAGGCTATGGAACATGGGGAGGAGGGTAGGCAGTTATACAGTGGATGCAGAGGGGGTCTGTGTTCTTGTTGGCTTTTCTGCAGCTCCAACAGACTCTTCATCATGTCCGTTTGCTCCCCCATTAGCCTCAGCATTGTGTCCTGCCTCCACTCTTCGCACTCACTGAATTCTTTCCTGGCCTCTGCCACTGAATGCCTCCATGCATTAAGCTGTGCCCTATCAGTGCGGGAGGACTGCATGAGCTCAGAAAACATGTCATCGCGAGTGCGTTTTTTTCGCCTTCTAATCTGCGATAACCTCAGGGATGGAGATGATAGGGGGAGCGTAGAAACATTCTACGCTCTATGATTCTGGGGGGACTGCATGGTCACTTGTGCTGCTGAGTTCACCACGCTGACCAAACAGGAAATGAAATTCAAAAGTTCCCGGGGCTTTTCCTGTGTACCTGGCTAGTGCATCGGAGTTCAAAGTGCTGTCCAGAGCAGTCAAAATGGAGCACTCTGGGATCGCTCCCAGAGGCCAATACCATCGATTTGCATCCACACTACCCCAAATTCGACCCAGCAAGGTCGACTTTAGCACTACTCCCCTCGCTGTTGATTTTAAGAGCCCTTTAGGTCGACGGAACGGGGTTGCTTGTGTAGACGCAGTCATTATAAAATCGACCTAACCCTGTAGTGTAGACCAGGGCTTAGAGCTAGCCACAAACCCATGATTTTACTGCATGCTACAGCAACAGTGCATGACAGAAGATAACTACCAGTTGACTCATACTCAGGTTCTCCTTTGTCCCTTATTTTCATACACAAAATTTACTGATTTGGGGGAAGCAAAAAAAGTACTGTAATAAATCTATGTAGGACTTCATAGTTGTCACACTGGTGTGCATCTTGACCACCTTGTATTTCCAGGCAATAGAAAGAATAGAATTAAGATCTTTGTGCTCTAAAACAACAGGCCCTCCCCTCTAATGGAGAATCTCAATAAGCTGTTAGCAGTATAGAGCCCATGGCAAACAGCTAAGTGGTTCTGAATCCATCCGATGCAGGGCAGTGGTATTAGCCCATTCTCAGTAATGATTAACTCCTTTCCCTTCACATTCTTAAAATGTTTTAGGGTAAAAACTTTGAAAAGCACCTAAGTAATTTAGAGGTCCAAGTCACATTGACTTTCACTAAGTCACTTAGGTGCTTTTGAAAAATCTTACCCTAGCTATCAAAAGTTGAGCAAGAGATCCCATTTAGTGACTGTATGACAACTGCCTGTAAAACAACGAAGGCAGCTTTATACTTGTCTGTACATTTGGCAAATTGTTTAATTGAATATGATAAGTGCATCAGTATACGAGTCCTATTCCATGTTGTCAACCCTGTACACTACCCCAAAAAAGCAGAATGTACTTAGTCTTAACAGAGTCTGCTTTTTTGGGAAATGTGCAGGGCTGAGTACATTGTGCTAAACAAACTAACTATAATAAAATACCCTGTTTGTTTTAAAATGGCTGTTTCCTTTTATAGGTTAAGATCTTCTAGGACTTCCATTTTATCTCCTTAAAAATATAGTCCAGGATTAAACTTGGCAATTAAGGTCTCAACATAATAGCAATTAAGCATAATTCAGAGTGCTATAGCCTTCTCTCAGCTATTGGGTGGGGTGAGTTGGAAGGGGATCAATATTCCCACGCTTGATTGTTGTGAGGGATAAGGGTTTTCACTTTGTTCTCTCTCTTACTCCTCCATATGGTGCACAGGAGGAGCCTGAGGCCTTGTCTACACACAAACGTGCACCGTTCTTCAAAACCGTATTTTAAAATTGATTTAGTTAAACCAGCCCAAGTTTGTGGGTAGATCATCCCTTAGTGACTCCTGCAATTCCTCCTTCCTCCCTTCCCCTCCCCGCCCAAGGGAGAAGGGAGGGAGATGGTCTGGAGCAGTCACTCTCATCTTTTGCAGACTACTCTACCTCTTTCAGGAGTCTGATTTATCTTGCATTTCCCCAAGTTTCACCTCACTTAAAAACTACTTGCTCACAAAATCAGACATAAAAATACAAAAGTGTCACAGCACACTATTACTGAAAAATTGCTTTCTCATTTTTACCATATAGAAAATAAATCAATTGGAATATAAATATTGTACTTTTTAGTGTATAGTACATAGAGCAGTATAAACAAGTCATTGTATAAATTTGTAGTTTGTACTGACTTTGCTAGTGCTTCTATGTAGGCTGTTGTAAAACTAGGTAAATATCTAGATGAGTTGATGTACTCCCTGGAAGACCTCTGTGTACTTCCAGGGGTACGCATACCCTGGTTGAGATCCACTGTTTTGGAGGTGTAAATACTTCCAGATCTTTCTAGAACTGAGAGCCTAGCTTCCTGGATGATTGTGAAGTGCTGAGTACAGCATTTCATTGCTAGTATATAGCACAGGTAAGGTGTACGGCACTCTGTAATACACAAATAGAGAGTGACCCTGCACCACTCAGCATAGTATGAGAGGACAGGTCTATGCAGGGAACACTTTGTCCATATAGCTATATTATACCAGCAAAGTGTTCGTAGTGTAGATGCAGTTTATACTGGTAAAACTCATGCTTTTGCCAGTATGGCTTATCTCAGCTCAGGGCCGGCTCCAGGGTTTTGGCCGCCCCAAGCAGCCAAAACAAAACAAAACAAAAAAAAAGCCGCGATCGCAATCTGCGGCGGCAATTCGGCGGGAGGTCCTTCGCTCCCAGGCGGAGTGAGGGACCGTCCGCCGAATTGCCGCCGAATACCTGGACGTGCCGCCCCTCTCCGGAGCCGCCGCCCCAAGCACCTGCTTGAGAAGCTGGTGCCTGGAGCCGGCCCTATCTCAGCTCCAGCCCCTGAGTGAAAAAAGCTATACCAGCAAAAGCTCATCTACATTAGGGGCTTTTGCTAACATGGCTATGCTGGCCAGGGACCGCATCTCATCACTCCCCTGACAGCTATGCTGGCTGAAGTTTGTAATGTAGAGCTTCCCATAGGCACACAGAGTTCATTGGAAATGCAGAGGTGGAGATACTGCAGTAGGTATTTTTGATTGGTTTTTGCCTGACTATACAGGGGGGTCAGTGAAACTGACTAGACTTTGTCAGAGCACAAAGTTTGCAAACTGTACAGCTAGTGACAGAAATGCTTTTTCTTTAGTCCATTAGTTATTTTAAGTGCTATTTATGACAATGGGTAAAAATATTTAGGCAAAAGTTTGATTCATAAGCTGACAATATGCCATTAACTATCTTAAGCCACTTTGCCAGTAGTTATTCACTATTATTCTGTTCATTCTGCTCTATAGTATTTTGTGTAGGAACAGTTTTCTGTGCACTTTGCATATAAATAGCTTTTATGGACTGTTTGTCTGGCGCACAGGGAGTGGTACCCATGTGTTCTGGGAAGGGGAAGAAGGAGAAGTATCAACACCAGCGTTTCACTTCCTGCTACTCTTTGTTCTCTTGTAGAGAAATTGCATCAGGTTCCACTGCTTCCACCCCTTTCTTCCTTTGGTCACTCCCAGCTGTCATGGTGAGAGGCCTCCTGTTCTGTGTGGCTTAGATTCCCTCTCAGCAGCACCATTACCCCCTTCTCCTTTCGCATTGCTATAGCTTGGGTTCTGGTTCCTATCTACTCATTGCCCTTCCCTCCTCTTATTCCCAGCTGCTTCTACTCCCTTCGCTTCCCACATCAAAGCAGGGAGCTGCCCTACCCTCAACCGGTCATAATAGGACTGCCCTTCTGCGACACTCTGGCCTTGCTAGCTTCCCTTAAGGCCTGAATGTCCCTCTGCTGTGGGAGTGGATGTCTCCCTTCTTCATGCTTCTGGAAGAGGGGTCTGCAACTCTGTGTGTGTTTAAAAACTGAGGTTTAATTTGCCCTTTATGGGGGATGGTGTTTGAAGGGGAGGGTGTCTGTTTGGCAAACTGAAATGATGGTGGGCCATTGCTTTACGCTGCTCTGCACCTAAGCCTAAAGACACTGGCACATCTCCTTGGCTTACACTTTTTAGCCTAGTCTGTACTAGAAAAATCCCCCTTTGCAACTTGCAATGGGGCAATTAAACCTGACCATTGTGAATCTGTTCAGCCTGTCCATATAACCAGGGGTTCTCAGCCTTTTTCTTGCTGAGACCCACCCCAATATGCTATAAAAACTCCATGGCCCACCTGTGCCACAACAACTCGTTTTCTGCATATAAAAGCCAGAGCCCGTGTTAGGGGGTAGCAAGCAAGCCAATTGCCTGGGGCCCCATGCCACAGGGGCTCCCACGAAGCTACATTGCTCAGGCTTCAGCTTCAGTCCTGTGTGGCAGAGCTCAGGGCCCCAGGCTTCAGCGCCATGTGATGGGGTTTTGGCTTTCTGCCCTGGGCCCCAGTGAATCTAACGCTGGCCCTACTTGGCGGACTCCCTGAAACCTGCTCGCGGCCCCCCAAGGAGCCCCAGACCCCTGGTTGAGAACCACTACATATAACCACTCCCTTCAATCATTGCACTGCAGCTTCCAAAACAGAAAACTTGTATGAATAAAATCACTGAAACTGCAGTAGCTCAAAGCTAGAAACAAACAGGAATACAAGAGACAGTGCACAGAGTAGTCACAGAAAGGGTTGCACGAGCATTAGGGACTGTGCTGAGAAGACCACTTGCAATGGTGCCCCTGCAGCGCCAGCACTTTCTATCCACGCTAGCACTAGAATGACATTGTGTGTGCCAGCGTAAGGTATGCTGGTGATAGGCAAATGCAATTTCAAATTGGCTGGTAATATTTGTTTACCTTTGCAAGCACTTTTGAATGTGATCATGAAGTGTGTTATAACTGCTCCACGAGCTTGTGGTAGAAATATAAACAAACTGGGAGGCAGTTTGTCTTTTGCCCGATAAAATTAACAAATGGCTACATTTAGTGTAATTTTATCACAAGTCTTGCAGTATTTGGTGTTTCTCCTAAAGCTCCTGCCCCTGGCTTCAACACATGAGAACCTCAGCTTTTACGATTTTTAAAAAAATTAGTTTTTAGTCCTCATGGTTACAGAGGAAAGTGAAAGAAAAGGTGAACCCAAAGGGCTCCAAACTCCAGAAGACAACCCCCCCCACCCCAAGCTTATTACTTTTAAAAACTCATGAGTTTTATTCTAATCTCGTGATTTTTGAATGCCTAGGTTGGAAATAGTGACCATACTTGATTTTAAAGAGACACTATTAAAGTTAGGTTTAAACCTCCTGATAGTGCATTCTGTTTGGGATATAAATCCTTTTCCCCAGAATTTCTGTGGTGCCCACTGATCTTTTTGATATGTATGGTATAACAGCATTTACTCAAACACCACTTAACTGACACACCATGGCTACATTTCAGCATTGTCTTGCAGCATATGTAACTTTCAGCTTACTCCTGATTAACTGAACCATCATTTCTCTAACTGTTTTCAATGTCTCAGAAATATTTTGAATAACTAGAATTCTGATCAATGGTATGTTTGTGTGTACTGCACCTAACACAATGGGGCCCTGATGTGGTTGGCCTCTAGGCATTACTGCAATCTAAATGTTAAATAATAATAAATTACTAATGCTGTGCAATCAAGATCGTAATATAAGAGCCTCGTACAGGCAAAATGTGACTTCTCCATGGCTTGTCACCCCTGTTGCTGTTTGACTTTGGCATACAGTGGGGTTAAAGACTTCAGTCTTAATGGTGTACAGTAACTCCTCACTTAAAGTCCTCCCGGTTAACATTGTTTCGTTGTTACGTTGCTGATTAATTAGGGAACATGCTCGTTTAAAGTTGTGTAATGCTCCCTTCTAACGTCGTTTGGCAGCTGCCTGCTTTGTCTACTGCTTGCAGGAAGAGCAGCCCGTTGCAGCTAGCTGGTGGGGGCTTGGAACCAGGGTGGACCGGCAGCCCCCTATCAGCTCCCCCTAAGTTCCCTGTGCAGCAGCTGCCCAGCAGTTCAGCTGTGTCCCTCCCCCCACTGCCATGTGCTTCTCCTGCCCTCTGCCTTGGAGCTGCTCCCTGAGACACCTGCTTGCTGTGTGGGGGGAAGGAAGGAAGAGGGGGGCTAATGTCAGGGTGTCCCCCTCCCTCCTGCTCCTGCACTCCGCTTACCCCATCTTCCATAGAGCAGGGCTCAGGACGGAGGGAGCTTGCAGCAGCTGCCCTCTCAGCAAGCTGATCTAATTAACAAGGCAGTGTACTTAAGGGAAATATGCATATCTCCCTCCATTCCTGCTGCCTTGTGTAGAGAGAGAGTTAACCCTTGAGGGCTCAGCCAATTGCTAGTTCATCATTTAGCAGTAAGGGAAATATCCCACCCTCTGACTCCTCCACCTCAACCAAGCTTCACAATCATCATCACTGTGTACCAGTATTAAATTGTTTGTTTAAAACTTATACTGTGTGTGTGTATGTATATATATATAATATAGTCTTTTGTCTGGTGAAAAAAATTTCCCTGGAACCTAACCCCCTCATTTACATTAATTCTTATGAGGAAATTGGATTCGCTTAACATCGTTTCGCTTAAAGTCGCATTTTTCAGGAACATAACTACGTTAAGTGAGGAGTTACTGTACTTTACAGGAAGCTCAAAAGTATTGTAGGGAGGGTTATACTGAGTTGTTAGTTTTGTACCCAAAGATCAAAACCACTCTGCTCTTAAGAGTATCTGGAACTTTTGACCCTGCTGATTAATGGTAGTGAACTGCTCATGGAACTAGTTGACTCTCTGAATTGCAGTGAGCAACAAAAGTCACATCTGATGGAAATGAACTAGCCATATACAGCGCATTCCCTACTGGAGAGAAGGGGCTAGAAGAATTCCTTTAATGAATTCCACTCCTTGTCATTATCCTGGTTGCCCTTAAAATGTCATTCCTTACATAGCATTGAAAAGGCTGTAGTAAAATGTGATCCATTTCCGCTCCTCCCATTCAAATTCATTTAACACTCGGTGTATGTCAAAACTGCAATGTAAACCCAGGGTTAGTAGGACTTGAGTTAGCAGACCGTGGGTTTGTTAATCTAGGGCTTGAGCATCTACCGTAATTTGTAACCCCAGGTTAGGAACTGTTGAACCCTGGGTCCCAACCTGGAGCTCCGACATCTATACTGCATAAAGTGGGCCCAAGTCCAACCACCCATATCCCAGACTTCCTTTGTTTGTGGTGCATTGTGGGAAAACTTGACTGACCACCAAACTTCACTGTACAGAGGACAAAAAGTCAGCCCGTGGGATTGTGGGATACTTTTGGCAGAGTCCCAGAGCACTGCATCGACACTGCAAAGCAATAGGGCTCAAACCTTGGGTCCCAGCTTGCCTCATGCTCAGACCCTCTATCCCTGCCTGCGTCCAAGCCCTGCATTAGTGTGATTTGTGTGTAGTTGGAAGGAGGATTAGGTTTGAGCCTGAGTTTGAACCCTGGGCTTACATTGCAGTGTAGACGTACCCTCATTGTTAGGAATAATTGTACAGGGAAGATGAGAAATCCAAATAGAGGAGTAATTGAAGAGGCAAATTTCCATCATGGCTCCTCTTCTATCCTATCATCTGAATCACTCCTTAGGCGCACATTTTCTTTCCAACAATGAACTGTCCACAATTATTATTATCTACATTATTCAATTGAACATGAGGTGTACTGAGAGGAAATTACACTGAAAAGATTCTGTGATCGGTACTAGCTCAATGAATACCTTTTGGGTAATATCTTTAGAGATGGCTCTGCTCCAAAAATAAGGCTCCAAACAACTCCAGACTTCCAGAATTGAGATCAGCCTTTCAATACTGATGACCCATGCATCTGAGCTTGGGTGGGTAGCCTGAGCCTCTGCCAGTGCCACAACATCCACGTGGCTATTTTTAGATCATGCCAAGCCTGCATGAGTCTGTCTACTGGGGCTGGGTGGCTCACTGCAGTGTAGACATACATTGATCGGTGAATTTAGAGTAACCTGTGGATATAGAGAACAATTGATCACAGTCCTATTTATAACAGTGCTTAACATATTTGAAGACTTATCAAGTTTCCCTCTTCCCCCATCTTCTTTTCTCAAGATTAAACATACCTAGGTTTTTTTAACCTGTCTTTATAGATCAGGTTTTCCCAAATTTTCATTTTTGTTGCTTTCCTCTGGACTCTCTACAATTTGTCCAATGTGGAACCCAAAACTAGACACACTACTCCAGCTGAGCTCACCAGTGCTGGCAGGACAATTACCTCCTGTGTCTTATATACAATGCTCTTGTTAATACACCCCAGAATATTTGCCTTTTCCACAATTGCATCATATTGTCAGCTCATATTCAAGTTGAGATCCACTATAAACCCCGGATCCTTTTCTGCAGTACTACCACCTCACCAGTTATTCCCCATTTTGTATTTGTGCATTTGATTTTTCCTTCCTAAGTGAAATACTTTGCACTTGTCTTTGTTTAATTTCATCTTGTTGATTTTAGACCAATTCTCAATTTGTCGGGGTCATTTTGAATTCGTATCCTGTTCACCAAAGTGCTTGCAACCCTACCCATCTTAGTGTCATCTGACAATTTTATAAGCATACTCTCCATTTCATTATCCAAGTCATTAATGAAAATGTTGAATAATACTGGACCCAGGACAGAGCCCTGTGGGACCTCACTAGTTACCTCCTCCCAGTGTGACAGTGAACCATTGATAACTGCTTTTTGAGTGTGCTCTTTCAACCAATTGTGCACCCACATTATAGTGATTTAATCCAGCCCACGTATCCCTATAGTTTGCTTATGAGAGTGTGCAAACTAGACTCTGTCAAAAGCTTTACTACAATCAAGGTATATCATGTTTCCCGCTTTCCCCCCATCCACTGGGCCAGTAACACTGTAAACCGAAGAAAGTAGTTTGGTTGTGCATGATTTATTCTTGACAAATCCATGTTGGTGGTTATCCTCTCTGTGCTTACAAATTGATTGTTTAATAATTTGTTCTAGTATCTTTCCAGGTATCAAAGTTAGCCTGACTGGTCTATAATTCTGCAGGGTCTCTTTGTTTCCCTTTTTAGGCCTGGTCTACACTAGGAGGTTATGTCGAATTTAGCAGCGTTAAATCGAATTAACCCTGCACCCGTCCACACAACGAAGCTATTTAGTTCGACATAGAGGTCTCTTTAAATCGATTTCTGTACTCCTCCCCGACGAGGGGAGTAGCGCTAAATTCGACATGGCCAGGTCGAATTTGGGTAGGTGTGGATGGAATTCGACGCTAATAGCTCCGGGAGCTATCCCACAGTGCACCACTCTGTTGACGCTCTGGACAGCAGTCCGAGCTCGGATGCTCTGACCAGCCACACAGGAAATGTCCCAGGAAAATTTGAATTCCTTTTCCTGTCTGGCCAGTTTGAATCTCACTTCCTGTTTGGACATCGTGGCGAGCTCAGCAGCACTGGCAACGATGCAGAGCTCTCCAGCAGAAGTGACCATGCAATCGCAGAATAGAAAGAGGGCCCCAGCATGGACTGATCGGGAAGTCTTGGATCTGATAGCTGTGTGGGGCAATGAGTCCGTGCTTTCGGAGCTGCGATCGAAAAAACGGAATGCGAAGATCTATGAGAAGATCTCAAAAGCCATGACGGAGAGAGGATACAGCCGGGATGCAACGCAGTGCCGCGTGAAAATCAAGGACCTGAGACAAGGCTACCAGAAGACCAAAGCGGCAAACGGACGCTACAGATCCCAGCCCCAGACATCCCGTTTCTACAAGGCACTGCATTCCATTCTAGGTGCGGCCACCACCACTACCCCACCACTGACCGTGGACTCTGATGATGGGGTATTGTCGACGGCCGCTTCCTCGGAGATGTTCGCGGACGGGGAAGATGAGGAAGGAGATGAGGAGGACGAGGCAGTCGACAGCGCTTACAACGCTGATTTCCCCGACAGCCAGGATCTCTTCATCACCCTCACGGAGATCCCCTACCAACCCTCCCAAGGCATTAACCGTGACCCTGAATCAGGGGAAGGATCAGTCGGTAAGTGTTTTAAACATGTAAACATTTATTTTGAGCAGAACAGGAATGGAATATTAACAATGGGTTTTTCATGATTACTTTGCCCTAGGCGCTTAACTTTTTAGTCCTTGCCAGTGCAACTACTGCAAAAGTATCTCAAAATGTCCGGTTTTTCATGATTAGTTTGCCCTAGGCGCTCCACTTTTTAGTCCTTGCCAGTGCAGCTACTGGAAAATTACGTCAATATGTCCAGGGATAGAGCTGAAATCCTCCTGGGACATCTCCACGAAGCTCTCCTGGAGGTAATTTGAAAGCCTTTGCATCAGGTTCCTGGGGAGAGCGGCCTTATTGCGTCCTCCATGGTAGGAAACTTTTCCGCGCCAGGCTATCATCAAGTACTCTGGGATCAGTGCCTCGCACAGCATGGCCGCATACGGCCCTGGTTTTTGTTGGCATTCACGCAGCATGCGGTCTTTCTCAGTGTCCGAAATCCTCATCAGAGTGATATCACTCATGGTGACCTGCTTTAAATTAGGGGAATGTTAGTATTGGGACTGATTGCCTGTTCCTTTACATAACTGTAACCGGCGGTTTATAGCCACACGGTGGAGGCGGGACAGGGGCAGCATACAGGGATCTTTCCCGGGGACAGCCGCGAGGGGGGTGGGACAGGGGCAGAGTTCATGCTGGCTGGATTGCTGGCAGCAGGAACTGGCCAACGCTAGGGGCATTGCTTTCAACGTGAAAGGAGGGCACTGCTATAAATTAAGCTTTCAGCAGCCAAAAGTCTACGGCTTACCATGTCCGCCTGCTACCCGAATTCCGCTGTCCTGCCCCTCTTGTGTGATCTGTACTCCAAGACCCCAGGCACTGAATGGGAAGGCCGAAAATTCGACCTTGTCCTGAGTGCGCATGTGATAGGTGCTGTGCATGTTCATTGTTCACAAAAATGTATCTTTGTGAGGAATTCACTGCCTTTTTCCCATCCCACAGCTGAGAGTGTCTCCCGACCTACCCCGGCATCCCCCTCCCAGAGGCTGGCGCAGATTAGGCGCCGAAAGAGAAGGACATGGGACGAGATGTTCTCCGAACTTATGGGCTGCTCCCGAGCCGAGGCGGCACAGCAGACCCAGTGGAGGGAGAACATGTTGCAATACCAGTGATCACACAGCGAACGGGAGGACAGGTGGCGGCAGGAAGACCAGCAGGCGACTCAAATGCTGCTTGGACTAATGAGGGAGCAAATGGACATGCTCCGGCACCTTGTAGATGTTCTGCAGGACCGGAGGCAGGATGACAGAGCCCCGCTGCAGTCTATCTCTAACCGCCCTCCCCCGCCACAAAGTCCCATCCCCCCCTCACCCAAAGTCCCAAGAAGGAGGGGCGGCAGGGGCCGTGAAAACAGTCACTCCACCCCCGCAGACTGCTCAAGTACCAGACGGCTCTCATTCCCAAAGTTTTGATAAGTCCTTTCCTTCACTCCAAAAGCACCTCACCCAAGCCCCCGTCCCAGTGTCATCCCCTACCTGTGTAGTTGTTAATAAAAAATATGTTTCTTTTAATTACTGTTTCCGTCAGGTTCTTTTAGAGGAGAGTGTGTTTGAAGGGGGGAAAGGAGGTTGGTAATTGGAGAGGACAGTCACCTTTACCAGGGTACAGACACGGGGGCAGGTTCAGCAGCAGGTCACACACACATTGCAGTCACTAGGCACCCTGGTCAGTGTGGGAGGTGGTTTTCATGTTCTGTGTGGGGGGGCTATGTGCGTTTGTGGCGGGGGAGGGCGGTTACAGATCTTATGCAGCGGTCCTTAGCCTGGATGACAGAGCCACGCAGCAGGGGATCTGTAACCGTCCTCCCCCGCCACAAAGTCACATAGCCCCCACACACAGAGTCCCAAACAGGAGGGGTGGCAGGCTCCATTGAAACAACCAGTCCACCAGTGCTGAGCCTGTCATTCCTTGAGTTTAGAAGCGTCCTTTCCATCACTACACCCGCTCCCCACCACAGTCTGTGTCCCAGTTTCAACCCTTTACCACGAAACCCTTAATAAAGAAAACGGTGTTAATGAACAAAGTTCCATTTATTTTATTTTTAAAGGTGTATTGAAAGGGGGGAAACGGGGTGAAGGGGGTATGTAACTGGAGAGGATAGTCAACATTAACTGGGTAAAGAAACGGGGGCAGGTTCAGCTTCTCTTTAAACAAACTTAATAGTCACAGGTTACCCTGCTCACTCTGGAACCTAGCTTTCAAAGCCTCCCGGATGCACAGCACGTCCCGCTGGGCTCTTCTAATCGCCCGGCTGTCTGGCTGGGTGTAATCAGCAGCCAGGCGATGTGCCTCAACCTCCCACCCTGCCATAAACGTCTCCCCCTTGCTCTCACAGAGATTGTGGAGCACACAGCAAGCTGCAATAACAATGGGGATATTGGTTTTGCTGAGATCACAGCGAGTCAGTAAGCTTCTCCATCTCCCCTTGAGAAGGCCAAAAGCACACTCCACCACCATTCTGCACTTGCTCAGCCGGTAGTTGAAGAGTTCTTTTTCACTATCCAGGGCGCCAGTATAGGGCTTCACGAGCCAGGGCATTAGCGGGTAGGCTGGGTCCCCGAGGATCACTATAGGCATCTCCACATCCCCAACAGTTATTTTGTGGTCCGGGAAGTAAATACCTTCCTGCAGCCGTCTAAACAGACTAGAGTTCCTGAAAACACGAGCGTCATGAACCTTGCCCGGCCATCCGACATTGATGTTGGTAAAACGTCCCCTATGGTCCACCAGTGCTTGCAGGACCATTGAAAAGTAGCCCTTTCTGTTAATGCACTGGCTGGCCTGGTGCTCCGGTCCCAGGATAGGGATGTGAGTTCCATCTATAGCCCCACCGCGGTTTGGGAATCCCATCGCGGCGAAGCCATCTATGATGACCTGCACATTTCCCAGGGTCACTACCTTTGAGAGCAGTAGCTCAACGATTGCGTTGGCTACTTGCATCACAGCAACCCCCACGGTAGATTTGCCCACTCCAAAGTGGTTCGCGACTGACCGGTAGCTGTCTGGCATTGCAAGCTTCCAGAGGGCTATGGCCACTTGCTGCTCGCATCCGGGTGTCCTTGCGCTTCAGGGCAGGGGACAGCAACGCACAAAGTTCCAGGAAAGTTCCCTTAGGCATGCGAAAGTGTCGCAGCCACTGTGATTCATCCCAGACCTGCAGCACCATGTGGTCCCACCAGTCCGTGCTTGTTTCCCGGGCCCAGAATCGCCGTTCCACAGCATCAACATGACCCATTGCCACCATGGTATCCACGGCGCAGGGTCCCGTGCTTTGCGAGAGGTCTGTGCCACTCTCAGACTTAATGTCCTCACCGCGCTGCCGTAGCCTCCTCGCCCGATTTCTCAGCATCTGCCTCTGAAAAAGGTGGATGATAAGGTGTGAGGTGTTGACAACGGCCATAACTGCAGCGATGGTCTCAGTGGGCTCCATGCTCGCAGTGCTGTGGCGTCCGCGCTGTCACTCACCAGAAAAGTGCGCGAACTGATTGCCCGCCAGCGCTTTCAGGGAGGGAGGGCGGGAGTGACGGTTGAATGATGGCAGTTACCCAAAACCACCCTCGACGCATTTTTTTCCCCAGCAGGCATTGGGGGCTCGACCCAGAATTCCAATGGGCAGCGGGGACTGCGGGAACTGTGGGATAGCTGCCCACAGTGCACTGCTTCCAATGTCGACGCTTGCCCCGTTAGTGTGGACTCATAAAGTCGAATTACTGTTCTTAGTGTGGATACACACATTCAACTTTTTAATATCGGTTCCACTAATTCGATTTCAGTAAAATCGAACTACTCTCGTAGTGTAGACATACCCTTAAAGATAGGTCCTATGTTTGCCCTTCCCCAGTACCCCATGAGTTCTCAAAGATAATTGCTAATGGTTCTGGGATGGCTTCAGCTAATTCTTTAAATACCGTAGGGTGAATTTTGTCAGGCCCTGCCGACTTGAATACATCTAACTTCTCTAAATACTCTTTAACCTGTTTGTTCCCTACTTTGGCTTGTGTTCATTCCCCTTTGTTGTTAATATTATGTTAAGTATCTGTTCACAATTTATTTTTTTAGTGAAGATTGAAGCAAAATGGAGAGAATATTTTTAAGACAATAGGGCTCCACACCCAGGGGTGGTAGGTTGAACCCCATACTGGAATTTATGTTTACTTTATGCTTGTGAAAGTATTTTACTTTCTTATTTTATAATAAGCACATGAGGAAGAAATCTTGTTGATTTACAACTGTTTATTTCTGCTGAGTTGTTCCACCACTGTATACAATGGTTCCTAACTATTTTTGCAGGAGCTCCTTTGGCTTGTTTTGGCAGATGGGTGTTCCCATTCCCTTCACATCCCTTTGCATCATGTCCCAACACAGTTCCATTGCATCTCCTTTCCTCTGTTCTTTACTCTACCTCTCCTGTCCTTCCTCTGTCCTCTTTTACCATCCTGTTATTTCCCCCTCATTATGTTTTATTTTTAGTCCTTTTGGCTCTTTCATTATTTTTTGGACTCCCCATCATAGTAGCTCTATCTTCTCTATTCTTTACTTGACAGAAGTTACAAGCTGCTCAGGGACCATGCTATGAACATGCTGCCCAGGCTTGAGAATTCCATAGTCATAGGTCACATGGCTGCATTTAGTGGCAGGGGAACACAAACAAGAGAGGTTTCAGGGTAGAGAAGCTTGAGTGAGGAAGTTGCTGCCCTGTAAGCATCAGATGCTCCCACCACTGGCTATATTAGGGATTACTGCTGACATGGGGAGGACAGGTAAGCATTTTCAAAGAGCTGACAGGTGCTTACCTACAGCTGTAGGAGCATGCATGTTTGGGGGTATGATGAATCTGAAGTCAAGCATGAATTCATCCCTAAGGCCAGGTCATTCATTTGCATCTGCTTCTTTTGGGTATATAAAAAGTCCAGCAATGGAGTAGTCCTCTGAGGCAAGGGGCTCCCGGCATCCCCTTGGGTCAGGGTCTCGTGGTCCAGACTCTTCTGTTTTCAAGGCCTTCCCTCAACTAGATTTTCCCAAACCAAGGGTAGACTCTTGTCTTTGGCACTCCCTAGGTAGTGGTACGTGAACCCAGGCCCAGCATCTACACCAGGTTCCATTCAAGGGCCCAGTGGTAAGCAGCTAAATCCTGCACCCCAAAGTGCTATACTTCTGCCTCCCTGGATCACTTCCTACCAGCCCCTCTCTTCCCAATAGATAAAGTCATTTATTAGCTGAACTCAAAGATAAAGTCCTTTGAAGAGGTGTGACTTCCTCCTTCAAGGAGTTGACCAAGTCCCTATAAACAGACCTCAGGAACTCCTGCTGTGCTCCTTCGCAGGAGCTCTGAATATAAATCTCTTAACCTCCACTGTCTGCCTCCTCCAGAGCTGCTCTGCTCCCCTTTTCATGGATTCATAGAATCATAGAATATCAGGGTTGGAAGGGACCTCTGGAGTCATCTAGTCAAATTCCCTGCTCAAAGCAGGACCAATCCCCAACTAAATCATCCCAGCCAGGGCTTTTTCAAGCCTGACCTTAAAAACCTCTAAAGAAGGAGATTCCACCACCTCCCTAGGTAACCCATTACAGTGCTTCACCACCCTCCTAGTGAAAAAGTTTATCCTAATATCCAACCTAAACCTCCTCCACTGCAACTTGAGACCATTGCTCCTTGTTCTGTCATCTGCCACCACTGAGAACAGTCTAGATCCATCCTCTTTGGAACTCCCTTTCAGGTAGTTGAAAGCAGCTATCAAATCCCCCCTCATTCTTCTCTTCTGCAGACTAAATAATCCCAGTTCCCTCAGCCTCTCCTCATAAGTCATGTGCTCCAGACCCCTAATCATTTTTGTTGCCCTCTGCTGGACTCTTTCCAATTTTTCCACATCGTTCTTGTAGTAGGGGGCCCAAAACTGGACACAGTACTCCAGATGAGGCCTCACCAATGCCAAATAGAGGGGAATGATCACATCCCTCAATCTGCTGGCAATGCTCCTACTCATACAGCCCAAAATGTCGTTAACCTTCTTAGCAACAAGGACACACTGTTGACTCATATCCAGCTTCTCGTCCACTGTCACCCGTAGGTCCTTTTCTGCAGAACTGCTGCCTAGCCACTCAGTCCCTAGTCTGTGGCAGTGCATAGGATTCTTCCGTCCTTAGTGCCCTTGTCCTTGTTGAACCTCATCAGATTTCTTTTGGCTCAATCCTCTAATTTGTCTAGGTCCCTCTGTATCCTATCCCTACCCTCCAGCGTATCTACCACTCCTCCCAGTTTAGTGTCATCTGCAAACTTGTCCTCCAGATCATTAATGAAGATATTGAACAAAACCAGCCCCAGGACCGACCTTTGCGGCATTCCGCTTGATACCGGCTGCCAACTAGACATGGAGCCATTGATCACTACCCATTGAGCCCGACGATCTAGCCAGCTCTCTATCCACTTTATAGTCCTGTCTTTCAGCCCATACTTCTTTAACTTACTGGCAAGAATACTGTGGGAGACCGTATCAAAAGCTTTGCTAAAGTCAAGGAATAACACATCCACCGCTTTCCTCTCATCCACAGAGCCAGTTATCTTGTCATAGAAGGCAATTAAGTTAGTCAGGCATGACTTGCCCTTGGTGAATCCATGCTGACTGTTCCTGTTCAATTTCCTCTCCTCTAATTTCTTCAGAATTGATTCCTTGAGGACCTGCTCCATGATTTTTCCAGGGACTGAGGTGAGGCTGACTGGCCTGTAGTTCCCTGGATCCTCCTCCTTTCCTTTTTAAAAGATAGGCACTATATTAGCCCTTTTCCAGTCATCTGGGACCTCCCCCAATCACCATGAGTTTTCCAAGATAATGGCCAATGGCTCTGCAATCACATCCGCCAACTCCTTTAGCACCCTCAGATGCAGTGCATCTGGCCTCATGGACTTGTGCATGTCCAGCTTTTCTAAATAGTCCTGAACCACTTCTTTCTTCACAGAGAACTGGTCACCTCCTCCCCATACTGTGCTGCCCAGTGCAGTAGTCTGGGAGCTGACCTTGTTCGTAAAGACAGAGGCAAAGAAAAGCAATGTGTACATTAGCTTTTTCCACATCCTCTGTCACTAGGTTGCCCCCCTCATTCAGTAAGGGACCCACACTTTCCTTGACCACCTTCTTGTTGCTAACATCCCTGAAGAAACCCTTCCTGTTACTCTTAACATCCATTGCTAGCTGCAATTCCAAGTGTGATTTGGCCTTCCTGATTTCACACCTGTATGCCTGAGCAATATTTTTATACTTCTCCCTGGTCATTTGTCCAATCTTCTACTTCTTGTAAGCTTCTTTTTTGTGTTCAAGATCAGCAGGGATTTCACTGTTAAGCCAGGCTGGTCGCCTGCCATATTTACTATTCTTTCTACACATCGGGATGGTTTGTTTCTGCAACCTCAATAAGGATTCTTTAAAATACAGCCAGCTCTCCTGGACTCCTTTTCCCCTTCATGTTATTCTCCCAGTGGATCCTGCCCATCAGTTCCCTGAGAGAGTCAAGCGCCTTCTCCAGGCTGTGCATAGCTTGCAGGTGTGGTGGGGCCAGAGCAGATTTTTAACCCCTTCCTTTCCAGTGTGGGGTTAGTATGCCCTATCACAGTGAGATATAGGATACTGGGCTAGATAGTCCTTTGTTCTATATCAGTGTGGCCAGGGCCGGCTCTGGCTTTTTTGCCGCCCCAGGCAAAAAAGCCTCCCGCTGCCCCCCGGCAGGGAGCGCAGCAGGGGAGGGCGCCGAGCCCGGCCGCGGCCCAGCTCTCCCCGGCCTGCCGGAGCGCCGGGGGGAGGGCGGTGAGCCCGGCCGGGGCCCCGCTCTCCCCGACCGTCCGGAGTGCCGGGAGGAGGGCGGAGAGCCCGGCCGGGGCCCCGCTCTCCCTGACCGTCCGGAGTGCCGGGAGGAGGGCGGAGAGCCCGGCCGGGGCCCCGGTCTCCCCGACCAGCCGGAGCACCGGGGGAGGGCGGCGAGCCCAGCTGCGGCTCCGCTCTCCCCGGCGGCCGGAGTGCCAGGGGGAGGGCGGCGAGCCCACCGCGGCTCCGCTCTCCCCGACCGGCCGGAGCGCCGGGAGGAGGGTGGCGAGCCCGCCGCGGCTCCGCTCTCCCCGGCGGCCGGAGCACCAGGGCGAGGGCGGCGAGCCTGGCCGGGGCCCCGCTCTCCCCGACCGGCCGGAGTGCCGTGAGGAGGGCGGAGAGCCCAGCTGGGGCCCCGCTCTCCCCGACCGGCCGGAGCGCCGGGGGAGGGCGGGGAGCCCGCTGCGGCTCCGCTCTCCCCGGCGGCCGGAGCGCCGCGGGGAGGGCGGCGAGCCCAGTCGCAGCCCCGCTCTCGGGCCTGAGCGCTGCCCCCCTCCAGGTGCCGCCCCAAGCACATGCTTGGTAGGCTGGTGCCTGGAGCCGGCCGTGAGTGTGGCAATATTTAAATTATATTCTTAAATCAGTTTGTTACCACTGACACTATCAACACATTAGGATTCCTATACTCAAAACATGCGAGCTCAGAAACGTGTATACATCTATCTTTTAGCCTCGTATGTAAAATCAAGCTTCTTAGATCCTATGTCAAGACTGTTCATAAGGACCTAATTCCTCTTTGGCTTTCAGTGAGAAGTACAGTATGCACAAGGCCAAACTACTGTTGTACTAGACAACTCATTTCACTGATGTATTTTTAACGAACAGCAAAATGGTCATCATACATCTCAATGATGCTTCTAATTGTAGGCATAAATCTGGAAACCTGTATTAATAGGGCTAGATACCTATTTTTCTGTTTTATATATTCTTAAACCTGTTTGGATTCTTGTATAATTGTATTCAGTTGTCGTCCTACTCAAATTTTTTAAAATAATGGTGGTGTAGCAAAGTGAAATAAATTTATCTTGCCACAGTTGCATTGCTGACTTCAGCAAGTCTGTTTTATTCACTCATGAGAACATACCACAGCAAGCGACTAGAGAAAGAGATTAGATCCACTGTTGTTAGTTATTCAGTATTTTTAAAAAAACATTGAGGTATGTGATGAACTGTTCTGACCCCACCCAGAAGTTCGGGAGGGAAGGCATTAATCTGTCATTTTAATTAAACAAGATCACAAATATCTGCCTTTAGTGTGGGGACCTGTAAAGTATCAAGGCAGAGCCAACGGTAGGCAAGCAATGAGTCACCCTAGAAAAGGGATGTGCCATGGGAAGTCAGGGGCTGGGCACTGACTAACTATATTTAGTCAGAGAGAAGGTGGGGTGGAGAGGAACGTGGGCAGGATGAGCTGCTCTGTACATTTGGGAGTTGGCTGAAGCAAGCAACCACTTAAATGTTATTTTAACTAAAGAAAGCTGGGATTGCATTTATGTGTAGCGCTTAAAGTGGTGGTACACTTTTAATGCTAGTACTGATCTGCAATAAATTGCACAGTGGTATTGTCTAAACTATATATTGATGTGTAGACTTTCTTTTTTTAAATGGCCTTCCTCTGACTGCCATATCCCCAGAACATTGTTGTAATTTAAGGGTAGTGACTAGACTAAATTTTTATAGTTTTTATAGTGGGTATATTTTAATATGCTGTTTCATCTTTGCATATCTTCTCATTGTAATCCTTTTTTAACAGTGATTATATTGTATCACATAGAGACCCTTTCCTGGAGATGGATCCCAGGGCATTTTACAAATTATAGTTTCTGTATAAATAATTGGACTAATTCTACCCTTAGATACAGACTGACAGACACATGCACACACTCCTATTAAGAAGGGGGGGGGGGGAATTGTTTGATTGTTGATTATTCCTTTGACAGACATCTGTTCAGAACAGTGGTTAACTGACTAATAGTGTTTCTTTTACCAAAATATCAGTACAAGAAAATTCATCTATGACTCCACCATCCAACAACACTCAGTCGACTGAAGGTAAGACTACATCCTTTTATAATCTTATTTATAATCTGCTTAGAACAGACACATTAATCAATGACGTTTCATAGATTCTTGAAGTTTCAGGCAACAAGGGACCATTAGATCTTTTAGTCTGACCTAGTGTATAGTAAAGGCCATTGAATTTCATTCAGCTACCCCTGTATAGAGTCCAATCACTTGTCTTTGGCTAAAGCATATTATCCAGAAGAGCATCTAGTCTTGATCTGAAGACATCAATAGATGCTTCCTTTGGTAGCTTGTTCCAATGATTAATCACCCTTACTGTTTAAAAATGTGTGCCTTATTTCTCATTTGAATTATGTCTGGCTTCAGCACCACACAACCTTCTTTTTAATAAGCTCTTTAAATCTCTCACTTTAAGGCATTTTCTCCAGCCCTCAAACCATTTCTGTGGCTTTGTTATGCACCCTTTCCGATTTTTCAATCTTTTTTACAATGTGGACACCCAAACTATGTATATTATTCCAGTATTTTTCTCACCAATGCAGTATTCATAAGTAAAATCACTTCCCTACTTACTGCTCCCGTGTTTATACATCCAAGGATCGCATTAGCCCTTTTTACCATGGCATCATACTTGGAGCTCATGTTGAGTTGCTTGACCACTATGACCCTTAAACCTTAATAAATCCTTTTCTACTTTATTGCTTTCTAGGATACATACCACCATTCTGTAGACATGGCCTGTATTGCTTGTTCCTAGGTGTATAACTTTTCATTTGGTTATATTAAAATGCACTTTATCCGAATGGACCCAGTTTACCATGTGATCCAAATAGCTCTGTATGACTGCCCTGGCCCCATCATAACACCAATCTTTGTGTCATCCACAAATTGTATCAGCCGTGATGATGAAAATGTTGAATAGTATCAGGTCTCGTACTGATCCATGGGGAACCCCATGATAAACGCCCGATTTGATTATGATTCCCCATTGACAACTAATTTTTTAGATCAGTCGTTTAGCTACTTATCACATGCTTTATTGGTATTCTATAGTGCTAATTTTTTAATCGGAATGTTGTGCCTAACAAAAGTCTAAGGGCTTATCTACACAGGAAAGTTTACTTTGGAAGCAGGCAGAGTATGTATTTAAAGCCAATTAACTATTCCTGACTATTTCCAAGTATGGATGCTTTTATGCCAGAATAAGAGTGCCTTATTTCAATTTAGTTTAATCAATGTGGTAAACTAATTTGAATAAAGCATTCTTATTCTGGAATAAGAGTGTCCCCACTTGGAGTTGATCAGGAATAGTTAATCAGGAATAGCTTTTCCAGATTAACCAAACTTGTAATTTCAGCAAAGAATGAAATCTTTCTCTGTTTTGTGACGCTTTGCTGTGAATTTGGTTTTGCTGTTGCCAAGCAGCCAGAAATCTTTTCTGCAGAAGAACCCCAAAATCAACTGAGTAGATATTTGATGAGTTACTGCTGTAATGTATCAGTGGGAAGGGCAGAACTGTATCACTGAGTGACCAAGAGGAAAATGTCAGGGGAAATCAGAGAATATTGACACAGTGACTGCATCTAACCAATTATAGTTTCTATATAAATTATTAGACTAATTCTACGCTTAGATACAGACTGATGGATACATGCACACACTCCTATTAAGAAGGGTGTGTGTGTGTGTGTGTGTGTGTGTGTGTGTGTGTGTGTGTGTGTGTGTGTGTGTGTGGGCAGAATTTGGCCTTATGTACTGTCATTGAAAGCAGTCAATTTTTTGGTGAAACGTGCTAAATCTTTCCCAAACATATTGTAAAACTACACAACATCTCAATTTTAGGAGAGGAAGAGAAGAATGTGATATTGAATGAAAGAGGGAATTTCAGGTAGGCAGATTATATCCACCTTGGGATTTGGCCAGAATGCTGATGTTAGGTTAATATCCTTGCCCTCCTGAAGAGTGCTGTGAGATTTTTCACTACTTAACATTTTACATCTCATTTGAATGATGATAATTCCAGCAGCATAGTGCCAGTTTGCACCCTACTGGGATGTTGTTCAAAGAGAAGAGTCTGGCAAATAAAGAGTTTCCTTCTGAATGCTTCCTATGTGGCTTTTCCCAAGGACTCTAATTCGATTACTTATCTGGCCATAATACAAGAAGACAAGCTTCTCCACCCAGAAGCCCACTTAGAGCAGATCAAGATATCCCAGGACTACATATTCAACACCCCATAGTTAGTTGCTACAATTTTAGTAGTTTAGTAGCTGCTACACAAATGTAACTATGACATTTTAAAAGAAAAGATATGAGGTCAAAGTTTGAAACAAACTTCTTAATTATGCAAGCAAAATTTACAGAGGCATCTCTTCACAGGTCACTGAATGCACAAAATGGATGCACTTGCAAAATTTGCAGGAGTATTTAAGGAGGCTGTTAGAAAACAAACTTCAAAAGAGATCAAAATGTTTCTTGGAAACACAAAATGCACAAAAAAATTGGCCGTTTTTAAAAGATATGGTTAATCCATAAACCATCAAAGGAAAGTATTACTACCTGCTCAAAGAGAGCTCCTCTCAGAATGACTCCACTTTTCCTCCCTTGTTTGATTGTTGATTATTCCTTTGACAGACATCTGTTCAGAACAGTGGTTAACTGACTAATAGTGTTTCTTTTATCAAAATACCAGCACAAGAAAATTCATCTATGACTCCACCATCCAAGAACATTCAGTCAACTACAGGTAAGACTACATCCTTTTATAATCTTATTTATAATCTGTTTAGAACAGACATATTAATCAATGATGTTTCATAGATTCCTGAAGTTGAAGGCAACAAAGGACCATTAGCTCTTTTAATCTGACCGAGTGTATAGTAAAGGCCATTACATTTCATTCAGCTATCCCTGTATTGAGTCCAATCATTTGTGTTTGGCTAAAGCATATTATCCAGAAAAGCATCCAGTCTTGATCTAAAGACATCAATAGATGCTTCCTTTGGTAGCTTGTTCCAATGATTAGTCACTCTTATCGTTTAAAAATGTGTGCCTTATTTCTCATTTGAATTTTGTCTGGCTTCAGCTTCCAGTCTTTGGTTCTCTTTATGCCTTTCTCTGCTAGATTAAAGAACCCTTTAGTACCTGTAAAAAGCAACAGAGGGTCCTGTGGCACCTTTAAGACTAACAGAAGTATTGGGAGCATAAGCTTTCGTGGGTAAGAACCTCACTTCTTCAGATGCAAGTAATGGAAATCTCCAGAGGCAGGTATATATCAGTATGGAGACAACGAGGTTAGTTCAATCAGGGAGGGTGAGGTGCTCTGCTAGCAGTTGAGGTGTGAACACCAAGGGAGGAGAAACTGCTTCTGTAGTTGGATAGCCATTCACAGTCTTTGTTTAATCCTGATCTGATGGTGTCAAATTTGCAAATGAACTGGAGCTCAGCAGTTTCTCTTTGGAGTCTGGTCCTGAAGTTTTTTTGCTGTAAGATGGCTACCTTTACATCTGCTATTGTGTGGCCAGGGAGGTTGAAGTGTTCTCCTACAGGTTTTTGTATATTGCCATTCCTGATATCTGACTTGTGTCCATTTATCCTCTTGCGTAGTGACTGTCCAGTTTGGCCAATGTACATAGCAGAGGGGCATTGCTGGCATATGATGGCATATATAACATTGGTGGACATGCAGGTGAATGAGCCGGTGATGTTGTAGCTGATCTGGTTAGGTCCTGTGATGGTGTTGCTGGTGTAGATATGTGGGCAGAGTTGGCATCGAGGTTTGTTGCATGGGTTGGTTCCTGAGTTAGAGTTGTTATGATGCGGTGCGTGGTTGCTGGTGAGAATATGCTTAAGGTTGGCGGGTTGTCTGTGGGCGAGGACTGGCCTGCCTCCCAAGGTCTGTGAAAGTGAGGGATCATTGTCCAGGATGGGTTGTAGATCACTGATGATGCATTGGAGAGGTTTAAGCTGAGGACTGTAGGTGATGGCCAGTGGAGTTCTGTTGGTTTCTTTTTGGGGCCTGTCTTGTAGCAGGAGGCTTCTGGGTACACATCTGGCTCTGTTGATTTGTTTCTTTATTTCCTTGTGTGGGTATCGTAGTTTTGAGAATGCTTGGTGAAGATCTTGTAGGTGTTGGTCTCTGTCAGAGGGGTTGGAGCAGATGCGATTGTACCTCAGTGCTTGGCTGTAGACGATGGATCGTGTGGTGTGTCTGGGGTGGAAGCTGGAGGCATGAAGGTAGGCGTAGCGGTCGGTGGGTTTTCGGTATAGGGTGGTGTTAACGTGGCCATCGCTTATTTGTACGGTGGTGTCTAGGAAGTGGACCTCCCGTGTAGATTCCACCATGATTTCAACAGCTTCCACCCCACCATCAACCTCAGCCTGGACCAATCTACACGGTCTATATAAAAAATATATAAATTTGGGGTTCTTTAAATTTGTCTTCTAATTTCTGAGCCTTTAGTGTGCACTTGGGTCATGTTCTCAGAACTTTTCTCCACAACCATGAAGGCTAGAAACTTTTTGTGATGAAAGCTAAGATTTTCACAAAATTTTAAAAAAGCACCATTTATTGTGATAATCTCCCAAGAGTTGGCTTTGCACTGGTGTAGATGATGACACAAGATACCTTGAACATGCTGCACGCCCATGCATTGTTGTTTCTCCCATTCCTTTGACCGTGCTCTAAACAACAAATCATGGACTGTTTATGAGACTAAGGCTGGCCTATACCTAAAATTTCTGCTAGTGTAATTATATGGGTTAGGAGTTTGACTAGTGTAACAACAGTTACCTTTACCATTAGAGCTTATTTTGGTTGGGGAACTGGTATAAATCGTACCAGCAAGAGAACACTTTTGCCAGTCTAAACTGTGTCTTCACTAGGTCTTTCAAACATAGACAAGGCCTACAGTTGGTGTAGCTCTCACTCCATTGTGAGTTAGAGCATGAACGATTGAATAAGAAGTGGTGGACTATCTTCAGGAGAAATTAGCAAAACAGTGGTTCACCAGATAAATTCTCTCTATACCACCAAGGATTACAACAGAAACCCCTATGCTTTCCATGTGATTTAGCCATGCAGCTCCCACTAATTTCAGTTTGGTGTGAATGCAAGTGGTATAGCTAAATCCTGCACATCTTTGAAAACATAAGGGAAAGCATTAGGATCCTAAATGTTACAAATGCTTTGTATGTACATTATTAACTTTCATATTTTAGCACCAAACAGACCTGGATGATGTCTGCATTAACACAATCCTTTATATTACTTTTCAGTTTCCAGTGATTCAACCATTACTATAAGCAGTAGTACAAATGTCTCAGGTAAGCGCTCAATGTTTTCACTTTGCCTGGGATTCACAGGTCTCTGTCACCTGCTGTGCATGTAAGACAATGAGAGAGATTCTCTACACCACAAACTTGGGCATGCATAGGAATATAAATGTCAGTAGAAAATTGTGCTGAACTCCTCCGAGCTGCCTGTGCAACCTTAATTCATAGAATCATAGACTTTAAGGTCAGAAGGGACCATTATGTCTGACTTCCTGCACAACGCAGGCCACAGAAGCTCACCCAGCCACTCCTGTATCAAATCCCTAACGTATGTCTGAGTTATTGAAGTCCTCAAATCGTGGTTTAAAGACTTCAAGGTGCAGAGAATCCTCCAGAAGTGACCCGTGCCCCACGCTGCAGAGGAAGGCGAAAAAACCCCAGGGCCTCTGCCAATCTGCCCTGGAGGAAAATTCCTTCCTGACCCCAAATATGGCGATCAGCTAAACCTTGAGCATGTGGGCAAGACTCACCAACCAGACACCCAGGAAAGAATTCACTGTAGTAACTCAGATCCCACCCCATCTAACATCCCATCACAGGCCACTGGGCATATTTACCACTAATAGTCAAAGATCAATTAATTGCCAAAATTAGGCTATCCCGTCATACCATCCCCTCCATAAACTTATCAAGCTTAGTCTTGAAGCCAGATATGTCTCTTGTCCCCACTGCTCCCCTTGGAAGGCTGTTCCAGAACTTCACTCCTCTGATGGTTAGAAACCTTCGTCTAATTTCAAGTCTAAACTTCCTGATGGCCAGTTTATATCCATTTGTTCTTGTGTCCACATTGGTACTGAGCTTAAATAATTCCTCTCCCTCCCTGGTATTTATTCCTCTGATATATTTATAGAGAGCAATCATATCTCCCCTGAGCCTTCTTTTGGTTAGGCTAAACAAGCCAAGCTCTTTGAGTCTCCTTTCATAAGGCAGGTTTTCCATTCCTCAGATCATCCTAGTAGCCCTCCTCTGTACCTGTTCCAGTTTGAATTCATCCTTTTTAAACATGGGAGACCAGAACTGCACACAGTAGTCCAGATGAGGTCTCACCAGTGCCTTGTGTAATGGCCTCCCTATCTCTACTGGATATACCTCACCTGATGCATCCCAAGACCTCATTAGCTTTTTTCACGGCCATATCACATTGGCGGCTCATAGTCATCCTGTGATCAACCAATACGCCGAGGTCCTTCTCCTCCTCTGTTACTTCCAACTGATGCGTCCCCAGCTTATAACAAAAATTCTTGTTATTAATCCCTAAATGCATGACCTTGCATTTTTCACTATTAAATTTCATCCTATTACTTTCACCCATGAAAGCTCATGCTCCAATACGTCTGTTAGTCTATAAGGTGCCACAGGACTCTTTGCTGCTTTTACATGTAAGGGGACTGTTGCCCCCTTACTAACATTCAGTGGGGTTGTTTTGGTTGGCTAGCTCCCAGCACTAAAAGGGGAAGGGTCGATGGCAAATCAGGAGCCTGAGACTGACAGTCCCCAGGAACAATGGGGAGAGGCCAATGCTCCAGATCAGCCTGATTGACAGGTTAATCAGAGGGTCAGGAGGCCAGGGAGGTCCCGTCCTCCGTGTGAGTTGGAATTGCCTGGGTCAGACTGAGTGGGGCCGAGCTAAGGAGAAAGCAGGGGCCCAAGCTGAGCTGGAGAGCAGAACCGTGCCAGATCCAGAGGGGCCAGAGGCGCAGCCACAGCGCCAGAGACACAGCCCAGGGAGAGCAGATCCTGTGCTGGGAGCAGAGCTGCAGCCACAGAGCCAGAGACGCAGCCCAGGGAGAGCAGATCCTGTGCTGGGAACAGAGCTGCAGCCACAGAGCCAGAAACGCAGCCCAGGGAGAGCAGATCGTGTGCTGGGAGCAGAGCCGCAGCCACAGAGCCAGAGACGCAGCCCAGGGAGAGCAGATCGTGTGCTGGGAGCAGAGCCGCAGCCACAGAGCCAGAGACACAGCCCAGGGAGAGCAGATCCTGTGCTGGGAGCAGAGCTGCAGCCACAGAGCCAGGTGTGGTGAGCAAGTGGGGCCAGCCAAGAGGGGACCTTGGGCAAAGGGCCCAGCACAGAAAGACACCCCCAGACAAGGGCCCTTGCAGGCCAGACCGGGAGGGGGACCTTAACCTGACGGGGGGCTGACGCTGGGAAGAAGGTTCCCACCACTCAAAGCCCGGAGCTGTGTGGCCACCACCATTGCAAGTGTCCAACCCGCAGCATACCTGCAGCACAGCCAGGGCCTGAGACGGAAATCTGGGACCTACAAGGAACAGACTGCGAAGTGCCCTGATGTCCAGAGACACTGTTTGTGATGTTCCCTGCCACAAAGCAGGGTGATGTGTTTTCCTTTAACCTTTCCCATTTTTCCTTATTCTTTTCTTTAGATTAATTGTTAATTAAACAACTTGTATTTGTTTTAAATTGTATGGAATAATCAGTGGGTCAGGGAGGTGCCCAGTGCAGAGAGAGTACCCCGGAGTGGGGACACCCTAGCCCCTGTCCTAGGTGACCACAGCAGGGTTGGGGGTTGAGCCCCCCCAGGAATCCTGGGCCCAGCCTTGTTGGGGTTACGAGGACTCTGCCAGACAGGAGAGTGGAAGGGGAGCCCTCAAGGGCAGGGAGGCCTCTGGGTAAAGGGAGTGGGAGCGAGGACTCAGATCCTTTCGCTAGCCCACTTCACCGGGGTAGTGCAGAAGTCAGGAAAGTTCCCCACAATAGTGGGGCCATTCCCCCGCTTACATAATTGGCGTCACGAACAGGATCCTATCCACAGGGTCCACCCCACTGGTTTACTGATTGAGTTCTAGTAGCACTGTCCGGGCCTGGTTGAGCACCCTACCATGGCTGGAATTGAAGAACTACGAACCCAGTTTGCTGAACTTCAGCGCAGATTATCAGACCAAGCGGAGGCTTTACAACAAGCTAGAACTGAACAGAGAGAAGCCTTATCGCTGGCCAAGGCAGTAATAGACCAACAGACAGCAGAAGCTAAGAAACCCCCTACTATTTATGTCCCACGGGAGCGGAAGGTCACGGAGTTTGGTGGCTTCCCGACTAGACCAGGAGACATTACAGTAGAGGAGTGGGTCAAGTCTGTGAAGGCGGCTCTGCGTGTGCTAAGAGTACCTGAAGAAGATCATGTGGATTTCATAGAGGAGCACCTCAAGGGCCAGGCCAAGGCCACAGTAAAGTTCATGGCAGTGGCAGACAAGAAAGATGTGAAAAAGGTATTTGAACTCCTCCTAGAAGTGTATGGAGACAAGGTACCTGTTGGAACCCGACTAAAGGAGTTTTTTGAGAGAAAGCAGGAGCCTGGTGAAACTGTCCGGGCATACGCATATGACCTCCAGGAGAGAATGAGCAAAGTGGAGCGGCGAGACCTTCAGCGAGTTCCAGACCCAGATACGGTTCTGAAAGAGCAGTTGGTGCTGGGGCTCCGTGACAACTCCCTCCGACGTGAAATGAAAAGGAGGTTTAAAGAAGAGCCCAGTAAGAAGTTCCATGAACTCATGCAGGCTGCCATTATGTGGTCAGAAGAAGAGGAAGTTCCTGTGGCAGAGACGGCCAAGCCTAGCCCTCATACACGAAGTGGGGGCCTAGTGAATGCAGCTGCTGGGGAAAAGGCCCTGCCTCAAACAGAGCTAACATTGGAAAGCTTAAGTGAAGCTGTCCAAAAACTGGCGGTCCAACAGGGGGAGATGCTGAAAGTGATGACCGAGTTGATGAAAGAAAAAAATCCCATTAGTATGCCAAAGTATCCAAGGGCACCGGGATCCCGAAGAGCCCCACTGAAGGATGAGCTGGGAAGATAAATTTGTTACACTTGTGAAAGGCCAGGACATACTAGCCGAGAATGTCCACTGAGAAGGAGAACAGAGTCCCAGGCACTCGAAACCAATGGGGCACCAGGAGCAAGTGGTCCATCTACAGTAGAAGGCCAAGCAGTGGCAGAAGGATTCCTAGGCCTGTCCTTGGTAGAAAATCCCTCTGCATACAGTGTTGAGAGGAACGTGGGCAGTGCCAGCATATCTAGCGACTTCTGTAAGCGAGCATTTGGAGACTGTCTAACTGCTGAAGTATGTATAGCAGGGGTGAAGACCAGATGTTTGTTAGATACTGGCTCAGAAGTCACCACCATTACTGAGTCGCATTTTCAAAAATATCTGAAGGACAAGGACCTGACCATGCACAGCACACGGTTTGTACGTCTAACAGCTGTTAATGGACTGGCAATCCCAGTGGTGGGGTGCCTTGAAGCAGACATAGAGTATATGGGCCAGACACTGCCAGGAAAATGCATCTTCATCCTGAAAGACAAAGCCTCAAAAGGGAGCCATATAGGAGAAGGAGTCCCAGGGATTCTAGGGATGAACATCATTAGTGAGCTGAAGGAGCTACTCTTACCAGGAAAAGGGACCAGGAGGATGAACTGTCACGAGCACTCTACGAAGAATGCTGTGCTGAGTAAAGTACTGGCTCGAGCGGAGAGGCAGAGTCTTTCTCTGGGCCCCACAAGGCATATGGGAAATGTTAAAGTGGGCAGAAAACGGAAGACCATTATTCCTCCTTGGAGAGGGAAGATCCTTGACGAACACAGCTGTGTACCAGGAAATGAGCTGCAGGTGACGAGGGAGAAGGGAGGACGAGTTACCTTTCTTCAAGAAAGATGTGATGGGAGACTGCCAGTTCCAGTTCAAGCGGCATGCCCAACGGCTGATTCCTGCACATGTGGCTAACATAAGGGTGTTGCCAGAGAAGCATCAAGAAGTCTTTTCTAAGGATGAGGTGACCAATTATGATGACCAGGTCAAAGGTCACCATGACAGGCTGAAGACAGCCTGGAAAGTTGCTCTCAGTACAACTAAAGACACAGCCCAAAGTAGGAAAAGGACTTATGTTAGCAAGTCCAGTGGGGCTCTCATCAGATCTGGTGACTGTGTACCAGTTCGTAGCCATAGACGCCGGAGATGTAATAAAATACAGGACAAATGGAAGCCAAATCCCCACACTGTGGTCACCCACAACAATCCCGAACTGCCAGTGTACGCTAACCAGCCTGAACGAGGAGGTCCTGAGAGAGTAGTACATAGGGACCAGTTGAAACATTGCACTCTTAGTCCAGACAGGGACCATAGGAGGCGTAGATCAGTACACCCCGAGGAGGCTGAAACCAATTGGGAAATGGTTCTAGTCCCACAAACTGAATACAGAGGGGGACAGAGTGGGGCAAACCCAAACCCTAACGAGAATGGCCAGATCCTTCAAACTGACCCAGTATTACCCGAGGATAGGAAAATAGAAATATGGGTAACAAACCGCCAGTCTTAAGAAGGTCCCAGAGGGCTAATAAGGGTGTACTTCCTGTTAGACTTAGAGATAAGTATGTTATTGGTTCTATGTAGTGTTTTAATGAATATTGTTATGTATGGTATTAAGAAGTAGATGTGGAATGTTAAATATGTTAAATGTTATTTTGATAATTGTTAATGGGTTGTTGATATAAAATGATGTGGGTATATGTTGTTACTATGGGGCCCGGATGTACTGGTGTGAATATTGTGGATGTGGCAGTATTTTAGCAAGGGGGAATGTAAGGGGACTGTTGCCCCCTTACTAACATTCAGTGGGGGTGTTTTGGTTGGCTAGCTCCCAGCACTAAAAGGGGAAGGGTCGATGGCAAATCAGGAGCCTGAGACTGACAGTCCCCAGGAACAATGGGGAGAGGCCAATGCTCCAGATCAGCCTGATTGACAGGCTAATCAGAGGGTCAGGAGGCCAGGGAGGTCCCGTCCTCCGTGTGAGTTGGAATTGCCTGGGTCAGACTGAGTAGGGCCGAGCTAAGGAGAAAGCAGGGGCCCAAGCTGAGCTGGAGAGCAGAACCGTGCCAGATCCAGAGGGGCCAGAGGCGCAGCCACAGCGCCAGAGACACAGCCCAGGGAGAGCAGATCCTGTGCTGGGAGCAGAGCTGCAGCCACAGAGCCAGAGACGCAGCCCAGGGAGAGCAGATCCTGTGCTGGGAACAGAGCTGCAGCCACAGAGCCAGAGACGCAGCCCAGGGAGAGCAGATCCTGTGCTGGGAGCAGAGCCGCAGCCACAGAGCCAGAGACGCAGCCCAGGGAGAGCAGATCGTGTGCTGGGAGCAGAGACGCAGCCACAGAGCCAGAGACGCAGCCCAGGGAGAGCAGATCCTGTGCTGGGAGCAGAGCCGCAGCCACAGAGCCAGAGACGCAGCCCAGGGAGAGCAGATCCTGTGCTGGGAGCAGAGCCGCAGCCACAGAGCCAGAGACGCAGCCCAGGGAGAGCAGATCCTGTGCTAGGAGCAGAGCTGCAGCCACAGAGCCAGGTGTGGTGAGCAAGTGGGGCCAGCCAAGGGGAGACCTTCGGCAAAGGGCCCAGCACAGAAAGACACCCCCAGACAAGGGCCCTTGCAGGCCAGACCGGGAGGGGGACCTTAACCTGACAGGGGGGCTGACGTTGGGAAGAAGGGTCCCACCACTCAAAGCCCGGAGGTGTGTGGCCACCACCATTGCAAGTGTCCAACCCGCAGCATACCTGCAGCACAGCCAGGGCCTGAGACGGAAATCTGGGACCTACAAGGAACAGACTGCGAAGTGCCCTGATGTCCAGAGACACTGTTTGTGATGTTCCCTGCCACAAAGCAGGGTGATGTGTTTTCCTTTAACCTTTCCCATTTTTCCTTATTCTTTTCTTTAGATTAATTGTTAATTAAACAACTTGTATTTGTTTTAAATTGTATGGAATAATCAGTGGGTCAGGGAGGTGCCCAGTGCAGAGAGAGTACTGCGGAGTGGGGACACCCTAGCCCCTGTCCTAGGTGACCACAGCAGGGTTGGGGGTTGAGCCCCCCAGGAATCCTGGGCCCAGCCTTGTTGGGGTTACGAGGACTCTGCCAGACAGGAGAGTGGAAGGGGAGCCCTCAAGGGCAGGGAGTCCTCTGGGTAAAGGGAGTGGGAGCGAGGACTCAGATCCTTTCGCTAGCCCACTTCACCGGGGTAGTGCAGAAGCCAGGAAAGTTCCCCACAATAGCCGGGACCATTCCCCCGCTTACATACAGATCCAGGCTAACACGGCTACCCCTCTGATACTTGACATCCTATTACTATTACTCCAGTTTACAAGGTCATCCAGATCTTCCTATATGATATCCCGGTCCTTCTCTGTATTGGCAATACCTCCCAGCTTTGTGTCATCGCAAACTTTATTAGCACATTCCCACTTTTTTGCCAAGGTCAGTAATAAAAAGATTAAATAAGATTGGTCCCAAAACCGATCCCTGAGGAACTCCACTAATAACCTCCCTCCAGCCTGACAGTTCATCTTTCAGTATGACCTGTTGTCGTCTCCCCTTTAACCAGTTCCTTATCCACCTTTCAGTTTTCATATTGATCCCTATCTTTTCCAATTTAGCTAATAATTCCCCATGTGGAACTGTAACAAATGCCTTACTGAAATTGAGGTAAATTAGATCCACTGCGTTTCCTTTGTCTAAAAAATCTGTTACCTTCTCAAAGAAGGAGATCAGGTTGGTTTGGCACGATCTACCTTTTGTAAAACCATGTTGTATTTTGTCCCAATTACCATTGACCTCAGTGTCCTTAACTACTTTCTCCTTCAAATTTTTTTCCAAACCTTGCATACTGCACATGTCAAACTAACAGGCCTGTAGTTACCCGGATCACTTTTTTTTCCTTTCTTAAAAATAGGAACTATGTTAGCAATTCTCCAGTCATATGGTACAACCCCTGAGTTTACACATTCATTAAAAATTCTTGCTAATGGGCTTGCAATTTCATGTGCCAGTTCCTTTAATATTCTTGTATGAAGATTATCTGGGCCCCCCTATTTAGTTCCATTAAGCTGTTTGAGTTTGGCTTCTACCTCGGATGTGGTAATATCTACCTCCATATTCTCATTCTCATTTGTCATCCTACCATTATCCCTAAGCTCCTCATTATCCTCATTAAAGACTGAGGCAAAGTATTTTTTTAGATATTGGGCCATGCCTAGATTATCCTTAACCTCCACTCCATCCTCAGTGTTTAGCAGTCCCACTTCTTCTTTCTTTGTGTTCTTATTTATATGGCTATAGAACCTTTTACTATTGGTTTTAATTCCCTTTGCAAGGTCCAACTCTACATGGCTTTTGGCCTTTCTCACTTTATCCCTACATGTTCTCTGACCTCAATAAGGTAGCTTTTCTTGCTGATCACTCTCATCTTCCACTCCTTGTAGGCTTTCTGCTTTTTCTTAATCACCTCTCTAAGATGCTTGCTAATCCAGCTTGATCTACAATTCCTGCCTATTAATTTTTTCCCCTTTCTTGGGATGCAGGCTTCTGATAGTTTCTGCAACTTTGACTTGAAGTAATTCCAGGTCTTTAGATCCACAAGTTCTTCAGTCCAATCCACTTCCCTAACTAATTTCCTTAAATTTTTTAAGTTAGCCCTTCATTAACACAATCCTTTATATTATTCATAGATTCATAGATTCTAGGACTGGAAGGGACCTCGAGAGGTCATCGAGTCCAGTCCCCTGCCCGCATGGCAGGACCAAATACTGTCTAGACCATCCCTGATAGACATTTATCTAACCTACTCTTAAATATCTCCAGAGATGGAGATTCCACAACCTCCCTAGGCAATTTATTCCAGTGTTTAACCACCCTGACAGTTAGGAACTTTTTCCTAATGTCCAACCTAGACCTCCCTTGCTGCAGTTTAAGCCCATTGCTTCTTGTTCTATCCTTAGAGGCTAAGGTGAACAAGTTTTCTCCCTCCTCCTTATGACACCCTTTTAGATACCTGAAAACTGCTATCATGTCCCCTCTTAGTCTTCTCTTTTCCAAACTAAACAAACCCAATTCTTTCAGCCTTCCTTCATAGGTCATGTTCTCAAGACCTTTAATCATTCTTGTTGCTCTTCTCTGGACCCTTTCCAATTTCTCCACATTTTTCTTGAAATGCGGTGCCCAGAACTGGACACAATACTCCAGCTGAGGCCTAACCAGAGCAGAGTAGAACGGAAGAATGACTTCTCGTGTCTTGCTCACAACACACCTGTTAATACATCCCAGAATCATGTTTGCTTTTTTTGCAACAGCATCACACTGTTGACTCATATTTAGCTTGTGGTCCACTATAACCCCTAGATCCCTTTCTGCCGTACTCCTTCCTAGACAGTCTCTTCCCATTCTGTATGTGTGAAACTGATTTTTTCTTCCTAAGTGGAGCACTTTGCATTTGTCTTTGTTAAACTTCATCCTGTTTAACTCAGACCATTTCTCCAATTTGTCCAGATCATTTTGAATTATGACCCTGTCCTCCAAAGCAGTTGCAATCCCTCCCAGTTTGGTATCATCCGCAAACTTAATAAGCGTACTTTCTATGCCAATATCTAAGTCGTTAATGAAGATATTGAACAGAGCCGGTCCCAAAACAGACCCCTGCGGAACCCCACTCGTTATGCCTTTCCAGCAGGATTGGGAACCATTAATAACAACTCTTTGAGTATGGTTATCCAGCCAGTTATGCACCCACCTTATAGTAGCCCCATCTAAATTGTATGTGCCTAGTTTATCGATAAGAATATCATGCGAGACCGTATCAAATGCCTTACTAAAGTCTAGGTATACCACATCCACAGCTTCTCCCTTATCCACAAGACTCGTTATCCTATCGAAGAAAGCTATCAGATTGGTTTGACACGATTTGTTCTTTACAAATCCATGCTGGCTGTTCCCTATCACCTTACCACCTTCCAAGTGTTTGCAGATGATTTCCTTAATTACTTGCTCCATTATCTTCCCTGGCACAGAAGTTAAACTTTTCAGTTTCCAGTGATTCAACTATTACTATAAGCAGTAGTACGAGTGTCTCAGGTAAGCTCTCAAGGTTTTCACTGTGCAACCTTAATTCAGCCCCATTGTGCGTATGTGTTATGATATAGTCTTTAATTACATGACTGCATACTGTTTTTTCCACTGGATCCCTGCCTCGTTTGTTGCACAGGTTGGATATTGCTCAATTTATGAGCTGTTATTCAATATTTTCTTTTATCCTCATTGATCAATGTATGGCCCCATGCACACTGTTGAAATCATGCTCTGAAGACAGAATTATTAATTTCCTTATGGGCTTTTCTCTGGCAATCTGAGAGCTTATAGTATCTGAGGTCTTCGCAATCATTTATTCATCTCTCTTTACAACTGTTATGTGAGATGAGGGGGTGTTATTATTCGTATTTTACTGATGGGGAACTGAGGCACAGAGAGATTAAGATCAAAATATCCACTAATTTTGGGTACCCAATTTGAGCTGTCTAGGACATGACCTTTCAGAGTTCTTAATATTATGTAGCACTTCATATGTCTGAGCACAGCTCCCACTGAATTCAGTTGCAGCTGTGAGCACTCAGCACTTCTGCAAATTGGACTACAGGGTCTTGATTTGGGCAGCCAGTAAATGAGAAACACACAATTAGTGACCACCTGTAAAAAGTTTAGTTTAAGTGATTTGCCTGCCGTCACACAAGAACTCTGGCAGAGATGGGGATAGAATCAAGTTTCCAGAGCACTATTCAGCTGTCTTAACCATGGGACCATCCTTTCTCTTCCTGCAAATGCTTGCTTCATCCACTACACACTTTCCAACTTCTGCAACAAATGAAGCAGGGGTCCCACGGACAACAGTTTCCTTCACTACACAACTCTGATTTGTCCCTAGCACAAGTCCAGCATATGCACTGAATGACGCAGGAGTTCTGTGGAAAAAATACTATGTGATCATGCAGTTAAAGACTGTGTCGTAATGCATATGCACAAGGGGGGCTGAATTAAGGTTGTATTGGCAACCTTAATTTTGGCATTTCCTAACTTTTGAGGGCTTAATTTTGCAATCCTAATAACGTTCTTTTAATGTAGGGGTTTTTAAGGCAATTTCCTAGGTTTTTAAAAAAAGCAAACTGAAAAAACAAATTCTGTCATCCCTAGAAGCTGTGAGGGGATGGAGTATCTAGTGAGGATGGAATTTTCAGAGATTTTAGCTGCTAAAACTGAAGACGTCTCTATTAAGAATGTGTGAACTGTGATTTTTTTCAAAGGCCAAGTTTTGGTGAATTTTCATGAGGATGGAAAAACGCACATCCTTGAGAAAACAGCCATTCCCTGCTAAATTTCAAGTCCTTGCTCTGAAGATTAAGGGTGCTACAGCTGATTAAAGAAAAGATTACCAGAATTTTTTAACATGAGCAAAACAACATATATTTCCCTAGCCTTGTTCTTGGAAACGGCTGAACATTTTCACTAAACTTTCCCTCCTCCGCTCAGAAAAATTCAGCCTGCAGAAGACATCCAACACTACTGGTCAGCAGTCAGACTGACCAATGCAACCTACTGAGTTCATTTTACTAATTAGCTCTGACTATTTATGTTGCCAAATTGAGCATCCTGTCAATCAGTCCTGTGGATTTCAAATAGGACAAAGGACTATTGACTTGCTCATCTGATCCTACCACCCACTTGACCAGAGCTATTTTTAATTCCAAAGTTGGTTTTGTTTTGTTTTTCTCTAGGGAAAGAAATCCCAGAATCTCCAAAGAATAAAAATTAACCACTCCTCCAGATAAAGTCTTATCTATTAACATGGGTGCAAACACTGGGTCTAATTCTGCCCTCCCACCAATGTAAATCAAAATCATATCTCCATTGAAGCAAATAGTTACTTCTAATTTACACCAGTGTGTTGAGTTGCTTGACCACTATGACCCATGAATCCTTTTCTGTTATTGCTTTCTAGGATACAGACCCCCATTCTGTAGACATGGCCTGTAGTTTTTGTTCCTAGGTGTATAACTTTTCATTTGGTTATCTTATAACGCATTTTATCCGAATGGACCCAGTTTATCATGTGATCAAATAGCTCTGTATGATTGCTCTGGCCCCATCATAACACCAATCTTTGTGTAGTCCACAAATTGTAGCAGCTGTGATGATATATATGCTTTCGGATCATTCATGAAAATGTTGAATAGTATCAGGACTCGTACTAATCCATGTGGAACCCCACGATAAATACATCATTTGATGATGATTCCCCATTGAGAACTAATTTTTTAGACCAGTCATTTAGCTACTTATCACAGGCTTTATTGGTATTCTATAGTGCTAATTTTTTAATTGGAATGTTGTGCAGTACTAAGTCAAATGCCTTACAAAAGTCTAAGGGCTTATCTACACAGGAAAGTTTACTTTGGAAGCAGGCAGAGTATGTATTTAAAGCCAATTAACTATTCCTGACTATTTCCAAGTGTGGACGTTTTTATGCCAGAATAAGAGTGCCTTATTTCAATTTAGTTTAATGCATGTGGTAAACTAATTTGAATAAAGCATTCTTATTCTGGAATAAGAGTGTCCACACTTGGGGTACGTCTATACTTACCTCCGGGTCCGGCGGTAAACAATCGATCTTCTGGGATCGATTTATCGCGTCTTGTCTAGACGCGATAAATCAATCCCGGATCGATCCCGGAAGTGCTCGCCGTCGACGCCGGTAGTACGCGGAGTCGACGGGGGAGCCTGCCTGCCGTGTGTGGACCCGCGGTAAGTTCGAACTAAGATACTTCGACTTCAGCTACGTTATTCACGTAGCTAAAGTTGCGTATCTTAGTTCGAAGTGGGGGGTTAGTGTGGACCAGCCCTTGGAATAGATCAGGAATAGTTAATCAGGAATAGCTTTTACAGATAAACCAAACTTGTAATTTCAGCAAAGAATGAAATCAGGTTTGTTTGACATTGTTCTGTACAGCAGCCTCTTTCTCTGTTTTGTGATGCTTTCTTGTGAATTCGGTTCTGCTGTTGCCAATCAGACACATATCTTTTCTGCAGAAGAATCCCAAAGTCAACTGACTGAGTAGATACTTGATGAATTACTGCAGTAATGTATCAGTGGGAAGGGCTGAACTGTATCACTGAGTGACCAAGAGGAAAATGTCAGGGGAAATCAGAGAATATTGACACAGTGACTGCATCTAACCAATTATAGTTTCTATATAAATTATTGGACTAATTCTAACCTTAGATACTGAAGGACACATGCTAACACTCCTATTAAAAAGAGGTGTAGGGGTGTGTGTGTGTGTGTGTGTGTCTGAGGCCTTATGTCCTGTCATTGAAAGGCAGTCATTTTTTTTGGTGAAACATGCTAAATGTTTCCTAAGCATATCGTAAAACTTCACAATATCTCAATTTTAAGAGAGGAAGAGGAGAATGTGATATTGAATGAAAGAGGGAATTTCAGGTAGGCAGATTATATCCACCTTGGGATTTGGACAAAATGCTGAAGTTAGGTTAATAGATGCATTTGCAAAATTTGCAAGAGTATTTAAGGAGGCTGTTAGAAAACAAACTTCAAAAGAGATCAAACTGTTTCTTGGAATCACAAAATGCACAAAACAATTGGCCTTTTTTAAAAGATAAGGTTAATCCATAAACCATCAAAGGAAAGTTTTACCAGCTGCTCAAAGAGAGCTGCTCTGCAGAATGACTCCACTTTTCCTCCCTTGTTTGATTGCTGATTATTCCTTTGACAGACATCTGTTCAGAACAGTGGTTAACTGACTAATAGTGTTTCTTTTATCAAAATACCAGCACAAGAAAATTCATCTATGACTCCACCATCCAAGAACATTCAGTCAACTACAGGTAAGACTACATCCTTTTATAATCTTATTTATAATCTGTTTAGAACAGACACATTAATCAATGATGTTTCATAGATTCCTGAAGTTTAAGGCAACAAAGGACCATTAGCTCTTTTAATCTGACCGAGTGTATAGTAAAGGCCATTACATTTCATTCAGCTATCCCTGTATTGAGTCCAATCATTTGTGTTTGGCTAAAGCATATTATCCAGAAAAGCATCCAGTCTTGATCTAAAGACATCAATAGATGCTTCCTTTGGTAGCTTGTTCCAATGATTAATCACCCTTATCATTTAAAAATGTGTGCCTTATTTCTCATTTGAATTTTGTCTGGTTTCACCTTCCAGGCTTTGATTCTCTTTATGCCTTTCTCTGCTAGATTAAACAACCCTTTAGTACCTGGTATTTTCTTCCCATGAAGGTGTTTACACACTATAATCAAGTCACCACACAACCTTCTTTTTAATAAGCTCTTTAAATCTCTCACTTTAAGGCATTTCCTCCAGCCCTCGAACCATTTCTGTGGCTTTGTAATGCACACTTTCCAATTTATTAATAACTTTTTTACAATGTAGACACCCAAACTAGATATACTATTCCAGTATTGGTTTCACCAATGCTGTATTCAGAAGAAAAATCACTTCCCTACTTACTACTCCCCTGTTTATACATTCAAGGATCACATTAGCCCTTTTTACCATGGCATCACACTTGGAGCTCATGTGGAATTGCTTGACCACTATGACCCTTAAATCCTTCATAAATCCTTCTCTAAGTTATTGCTTTCTAGGATACAGACCCCCATTCTGTAGACATGGCCTGTAGTTTTTGTTCCTAGGTGTATAACTTTTCATTTGGTTATCTTATAATGCATTTTATCTGAATGGACCCAGCTTATCATGTGATCAAATAGCTCTGTATGATTGCTCTGGCCCTTTCATAACACCAATCTTTGTGTCATCCACAAATTCTATCAGCTGTGGTGATGTATCTGCTTTCAGATCATTCATGAAAATGTTGAATAGTATCAGGTCTCGTACTAATCCAGGTGGAACCCCATGATAAACACATCATTTGATGATGATTCACCATTGAGAACTAATTTTTAGACCAATCATTTAGATACTTACCACATGCTTTATTGGTATTCTATAATGCTAATTTTTTAATCGGAATGTTGTGCAGTACTAAGTCAAATGCCATACAAAAGTCTAAGGGCTTATCTACGCATGAACATTTACTTTGGAAGATGGCGGGGTATGTATTTAAAGCCAATTAACTATTCCTGACTATTTCCAAATGTGGATGCTTTTATACCAGAATAAAAGTGCCTTATTTCAATTTAGTTTAATCCACGTACTAAACTAATTTGAATAAAGCACTCTTCTTCTGGAATTAGAGTGTCCACACTTGGAGTTGATCAGGAATAGTTAATCAAGAATAGATTTTTCAGGGTATGTCTACACTACGACATTAGATCGAATTAATAGAAGCCGGTTTTATAGAAATCGGTTGTATACAGCCGATTGTGTGTGTCCCCACATAAAATGCTCTAAGTGCATTACGTCGGCGGACCGCGTCTACAGTACCGAGGCTAGCGTCGACTTCCGGCGCATTGCACTATGGGTAGCTATCCCACAGTTCCCGCAGTATCCGGCGCCCATTGGAATTATGGGTTGAGATCCCAATGCCCGAATGATGCAAAACAGTGCCGCAGGGGGTTCTGGGTACATGTCGTCAGGCCCCTCCCCCTCCGTCACAGCAACGGCAGACAATAGATTTGCGCCTTTTTACCTGGGTTACCTGTGCAGACAGCATACCACGGCAAGCATGGAGCCCGCTCAGCTCAGCTCACCGTCACCATATGTCATCCGGGTGCCGGCAGACGTGGGACTGCATTGCTACACAGCAGCAGCAGCTAACTGCCTTTTGGCGGTAGACGGTGCAGCATGACTGGTAGCCTTCATCGGCGATCTGGGTGCTGGTAGCTGTGGGGCTGGCAGCCGTAGGGCTGCATTGCACCAGCCCCTTACCTGTTGCCTTTTGGCAGTAGATGGTTTATTACGACTGGTAACCGTCCTCGTCATACAGCAGTGGCTGTCAATCATGGGCACCTGGGCAGACATGCTCTGTCCTATCGAACTGTCTTGACAATGATGGCTATCAGTCGTAGTATGCTATTTTCTGCCAAGCACCCAGTATTTTCTGCTAAGCACCCAGAAGAGGCCGAGGGCGATCTGGGTGCTGGCAGACATGGCGCTGGCAGACGTGGGGCTACATTGCTACACAGCAGCAACCCCTTGCCTTTTGGCAGTAGATAGTATATTATGACTGGTATCCATCATCATCATACTGCAGTGGGTTCGTGCAATAGGCCTGAAGGCTAAGTGCCAAGTGCCCAGTATTTGCTGCCAAGCACCCAGAAAATGCCGAGGGCTATCAGTCATGCTGCACTGTCGTCTTAAGATGTAAAAAATAGATTTGTTCTGTATTCATTTCCTTCCCCCCTCCCTCCGTCAAATCAACGGCCTGCTAAACCCAGGCTTAGGAGTTCAATCTCGGGGGGGGGGGGCATTCTGTGTGACAGTTGTTTGTGTTTCTCCCTGATGCACAGCCACCTTGCTTGATTTTAATTCCCTGTACCTGTACGCCATGTCGTCACTCGCCCCTCCCTCCCTCCCTCCTTCCCTCCTTCCCCTGGTCCTTCAGATACTAGTTTCGCGCCTTTTTTCAGACCAGACGCCATAGCTAGCACTGGGATCATGGAGCCCGCTCAGATCACCGCGGCAATTATGAGCACTATGAACACCACGCACATTGTCCTGGAGTATATGCAGAGCCAGGACATGCCAAAGCAAAACCAGGACCAGCCGAGGAGGAGGCGATTGCAGCGCGGCGACGAGAGTGATGAGGAAATGGACATGGACCTAGACCTCTCACAAGGCACAGGCCCCAGCAATGTGGAAATCATGGTGTTCCTGGGGCAGGTTGATGCCGTGGAACGCCGATTCTGGGCCCGGGAAACAAGCACAAACTGGTGGGACCGCATCGTGCTGCAGGTGTGGGACGATTCCCAGTGACTGCGAAACTTTCGCATGCGTAAGGGCACTTTCATGGAACTTTGTGACTTGCTTTCCCCTGCCCTGAAGCGCCAGAATACCAGGATGAGAGCAGCCCTCACAGTTGAAAAGCGAGTGGCGATAGCCCTGTGGAAGCTTGCAACGCCAGACAGCTACCGGTCAGTCGGGAATCAATTTGGAGTGGGCAAATCGACTGTGGGGGCTGCTGTGATCCAAGTTGCCAGGGCAATGAGAGACCTGGTGATATCAAGGGTAGTGACTCTGGGAAACGTGCAGGACATAGTGGATGGCTTTGCTGCAATTGGATTCCCAAACTGTGGTGGGGCGATAGATGGAACCCATATCCCTATCTTGGCACCGGAGCTCCAAGCCACCGAGTACATAAACCGCAAGGGGTACTTTTCAATGCTGCTGCAAGCCCTGGTGGATCACAAGGGACGTTTCACCGACATCAACGTGGGCTGGCCGGGAAGGGTACATGATGCTCGCGTCTTCAGGCACTCTGTTCTGTTTCGAAAGCTGGAGGAAGGGACTTTCTTCCCGGACCAGAAAATAACAGTTGGGGATGTTGAAATGCCTATCGTGATCCTTGGGGACCCAGCCTACCCCTTAATGCCATGGCTCTTGAAGCCGTACACAGGCAGCCTGGACAGGAGTCAGGACCTGTTCAACTACAGGCTGAGCAAGTGCCGAATGGTGGTGGAATGTGCATTTGGGCGTTTAAAAGCGCGCTGGCGCAGCTTACTGACTCGCTCAGACCTTAGCGAAAAGAATATTCCCATTGTTATTGCTGCTTGCTGTGCGCTCCACAATATCTGTGAGAGTAAGGGGGAGACATTTATGGCAGGGTGGGAGGTAGAGGCAAATCGCCTGGCCGCTGATTACGCGCAGCCAGACACCAGGGCGGTTTGAGGAGCACAGCAGGGTGCGGTGCGCATCAGAGAAGCTTTGAAAACGAGTTTTGTGACTGGCCAGGCTACGGTGTGAAACTTCTGTTTGTTTCTCCTTGATGAAATCTCCGCCCCCCCACCCACCCGGTTAACTCTACTTCCTTGTAAACCAACCACCCCACCCTACCCTACCCTCCCCCCTTCAAGCACCACTTGCAGAGGCAATAAAGTCATTGTTACTTCACATTCATGCATTCTTTATTAATTCATCACACAACTAGGGGGATAATTGCAAAGGTAGCCCGGGATGGGTGGGGGAGGAGGGAAGGAAAAGGACACACTGCAGTTTAAAACTTTAAAACTTTAACACTTATTGCTCGGGAAATCATCTAGGGTGGAGTGACTGGGTGGCCGGAGGCCCCCCCACCGTGTTCTTGGGCGTCTGTGTGAGGAGGCAATGGGACTTGGGGAGGAGGGCTGTTGGTTACACAGGGGCTGTAGCGGCGGTCTGTGCTCCTGCTGCCTTTCCTGCAGCTCAACCATACACTGGAGCATATCAGTTTGATGCTCCAGCAGCCGGCGCATCGACTCTTGCCTTCTGTGTGCAAGCTGACGCCACCTCTCATCTTCAGCCCGCGATTCAGCACGCCACCTCTCCTCTTCAGCCCGCGATTCAGCACGCCACCTCTCCTCTCGCTCATATTGGGCTTTTCTATAATCAGTCATTGACTGCCTCCACGCATTCTGCTGTGCTCTGTCAGCGTGGGAGGCAGTCTGTAGTTCTGTAAACATTTCATCACGCGTCCTTCGCTTCCGCTTTCGAATATTCACTAGCCTCTGTGGAGGAGAAACATTTGCAGCTGGTGGAGGAGAAGGGAGAGGTGGTTAAAAAAGATATATTTTAGAGAACAATGGGTACACTCTTTCACGTTAAATTTTGCTGTTCACATCACACAGCACATGTGCTTTCGTTACAAGGTCGCATTTTTCCTCTTATATTGAGGGCCTGCCGGTTTGGTGTGAGAGATCACTCACGCAGTGCCAGGCAACAGATTTCAGCTTGCAGGCAGCCATGGTAAGACACATTCTTTTGGCTTTTTTAACCTTCTTAACATGTGGGGATGGTTTCAAACAGTACTGCTCTCATTAACCATACCAAGCACCCGTTGGGTTGGCCATTTAAAATGGGTTTGCAATGTAAAAGGAGGGGCTGCGGTTTCAGGGTTAACGTGCAGCACAAACCCAACTAATTCCCCTCCCCCACACACCCAATTCTCTGGGATGATCACTTCACCCCTCCCCCCCACCGCGTGGCTAACAGCGGGGAATATTTCTGTTCAGCAGAGCAGGAACGGGCACCTCTGAATGTCCCCTTAATAAAATTGCCCCATTTCAACCAGGTGACCGTGAATGATATCACTCTCCTGAGGATAACAAAGAGCGATAAGGAATGGATGTTGTCTGCATGCCAGGAAACACCGGGACCATACGCTGCCATGCTTTGTTATGCAATGATTCCAGACTACGTGCTACTGGCCTGGCGTGGTAAAGTGTCCTACCATGGCGGACGGGATAAGGCAGCCCTCCCCAGAAACCTTTTGCAAAGGCTTTGGGAGTACATGAAGGAGAGCTTTCTGGAGATGTCCCTGGAGGATTTCCTCTCCATCCCCATACACGTTAACAGACTTTTCCAGTAGCTGTACTGGCCGCGATTGCCAGGGCAAATTAATCATTAATCATTAAACACGCTTGCTTTTAAACCATGTGTAATATTTACAAAGGTACACTCACCAGAGGTCCCCTGTGTGCCCACAGGGTCTTGGGTGAGTTCGGGGGTTACTGGTTCCAGGTCCAGGGTGATAAACATATCCTGGCTGTTGGGGAAACCGGTTTCTCCGCTTCCTTGCTGCTGTGAGCTATTTACATTATCTTCATCCTCATCTTCCTCGTACCCCGAACCCGCTTCCCTGTGTGTTTCTCCAGTGAGGGACTCATAGCACACGGTTGGGGTAGTGGTGGCTGCACCCCCTAGAATGGCATGCAGCTCCGCGTAGAAGCGGCATGTTTGCGGCTCAGCCCCGGACCTTCCGTTTGCTTCTCTGGCTTTGTGGTAGGCTTGCCTTAGCTCCTTAATTTTCACGCGGCACTGCTGTGCGTCCCTGTTATGGCCTCTGTCCTTCATGGCCTTGGAGACCTTTTCTAATATTTTGCCATTTCGTTTACTGCTTCGGAGTTCAGCCAGCACTGATTCATCTCCCCATATGGCGAGCAGATCCCGTACCTCCCGTTCTGTCCATGCTGGAGCTCTTTTGCGATCCTGGGACTCCATCATGGTTACCTGTGCTGATGAGCTCTGCGTGGTCACCTGTGCTCTCCACGCTCAGCAAACAGGAAATGAAATTCAAACGTTCGCGGGGCTTTTCCTGTCTACCTGGCCAGTGCATCTGAGTTGAGAGTGCTGTCCAGAGCGGTCACAATGAAGCACTGTGGGATAGCTCCCGGAGGCCAATAACGTCGAATTCCGTCCACACTAACCCAATTCCGACCCCCTAAGGCCGATTTGATCGCTAATCCCCTCGTCGGAGGTGGAGTAAAGAAACCGGTTTAAAGGGCCCTTTAAGTCGAAAGAAAGGGCTTCGTCGTGTGAACGTGTCCAGGCTAAATTCGATTTAACGCGGCTAAAGTCGACCTAAACTCGTAGTGTAGACCAGGCCTCAGATTAACCAAACTTGTAATTTCAGCAAAGAATAAAATCAGGTTTGTTTGACATTGTTCTGTACAGCAGCCTCTTTCTCTGTTTTGTGATGCTTTGCTGTAAATTCAGTTCTGCTGTTGCCAATCAGCTAGAAATCTTTTCTGCAGAAGAACCCCAAAGTCAACTGACTGAGTAGATACTTGATGAATTACTGCAGTAATGTATCAGTGGGAAGGGCAGAACTTTATCACTGAGTGACCAAGAGGAAAATGTCAGGGGAAATCAGAGAATATTGACACAGTGACTGCATCTAACCAATTATAGTTTCTATATAAATTATTGGACTAATTCTACTCTTCGATACATACAGATGGACACATGCACACACTCGTATTAAAAGGGTGTGTGTGTGTGTTTGTGTGTATCTGAGGACAGAATTTGGCCTTATGTACTGTCATTGAAAGGCAATCAATTTTTTGGTGAAACGTGCTAAATGTTTCCCAAGCGTATTGTAAAACTACACAACATCTCAATTTTAGGAGAGGAAGAGAAGAATGTGATTTTGAATGAAAGAGGGAATTTCAGGTAGGCAGATTATATCCACCTTGGGAATCGGCCAGAATGCTGACGTTAGGTTAATATCCTTGCCCTCCTGAAGAGTGCCGTGAGATTTTTCACTACTTAACATTTTAAATCTTATTTGAATGATGATAATTCCAGCAGCATAGTGCCAGTGTGCACCGTACTGGGATGTTGTTCAAAGAGAAAAGTCCAGCAAATAGAGAGTTTCCTTCTGAATGCTTCCTACGTGGCTTTTCCCAAGGACTCTAATTCGATTACTTATCTGACTCCACCCAGAAGTCCACTTAGAGCAGATCAAGATATGCCCAGGATATCATCACAAAAAGAAAATCTGCCACCAAAAAGTGTAGCAAAAGCTATGAAGGTAACTTTTCAAACTCCTATGCGGGATCCTCAGACTCACAGAATCTTGAGTCCTAGTATGGAAAACAAACTTGAGACTACTTTCACACTAGATGATTGTACTGAAGTAACCCCATAGTTAGTTGCTATAATTTTAGTAGTTTAATAGCTGTTACACAAATGTAACTATGACATTTTAAAAGAAAAGATATGTGGTCAATTTTGAAATACACTTCTTAATTATGCAAGCAAAATTTGCAGTGGTACCTCTTCACAGGTTCCTGAATGCACAAAATAGATGCACTTGCAAAATTTGCAGGAGTATTTAAGGAGTCTGTTAGAAAACACACTACAAAAGAGATCAAACTGTTTCTTGGAATCACAAAATGCACAAAAAAATTGGCCGTTTTTAAAAAGATAAGGTTAATCCATAAACTATCAAAGGAAAGTTTTACCAGCTGCTCAAAGAGAGCTCCTCTGCAGAATGACCACTTTTCCTCCCTTGTTTGATTGCTGATTATTCCTTTGACAGACATCTGTTCAGAACAGTGGTTAACTGACTAATAGTGTTTCTTTTATCAAAATATCAGCACAAGAAAATTCATCTATGACTCCACCATCCAAGAACATTCAGTCAACTACAGGTAAAACTACATCCTTTTATAATCTTATTTATAGTCTGTTTAGAACAGACACATTAATCGATGATGTTTCATAGATTCTTGAAGTTTAAGGCAAAAAAGGACCATTAGATCTTTTTATCTGACCGAGTGTATAGCAAAGGCCATTACATTTCATTCAGCTATCCCTGTATTGAGTCCAATCATTTGTATTTGGCTAAAGCATATTATCCAGAAAAGCATCCAGTCTTGATCTGAAGACATCAATAGATGCTTGCTTTGGTAGCTTGTTCCAATAATTAATCACTCTTACTGTTTAAAAATGTGTGCCTTATTTCTCATTTGAATTTTGTCTGGCTTCAGCTTCCAGCCTTTGGTTCTCTTTATGCCTTTCACTGCTAGATTAAAGAACCCTTTAGTACCTGGTATTTTCTTCCCATGAAGGCGTTTACACACTATAATCAAGTCACCACATAACCTTCTTTTTAATAAGCTCTTTAAATCTCTCACTTTAAGGCATTTTCTCCAGCCCTCAAACCATTTCTGTGGCTTTGAAATGCACCCTTTCCGATTTTTCAATATATATTTTTTACATTGTGGACACAAGAACTATATATACTGTTCCAGTATTGGTCTCACCAATGCTGTATTCATAAGTAAAATCACTTCCCTACTTACTACTCCCCTGTTTATACATCCAAGGATTGCAATAGCCCTTTTTACCATGGCATCACACTTGGAGCTCATGTGGAATTGCTTGACCACTATGACCCTTAAATCCTTCATAAATCCTTCTCTAAGTTATTGCTTTCTAGGATACAGACCCCCATTCTGTAGACATGGCCTGTAGTTTTTGTTCCTAGGTGTATAACTTTTCATTTGGTTATCTTATAATGCATTTTATCCGAATGGACCCAGTTTATCATGTGATCAAATAGCTCTGTATGATTGCCCTGGCCCCATCATAACACCAATCTTTGTGTAGTCCACAAATTGGAGCAGCTGTGATGATATATATGCTTTCGGATCATTCATGAAAATGTTGAATAGTATCAGGACTCGTACTAATCCAGGTGGAACCCCACGATAAACACATCATTTGATGATGATTCCCCATTGAGAACTGATTTTTTAGACCAGTCATTTAGCTACTTATCACAGGCTTTATTGGTATTCTATAGTGCTAATTTTTTAATCGGAATGTTGTGCAGTACTAAGTCAAATGCCATACAAAAGTCTAAGGGCTTATCTACGCATGAACATTTACTTTGGAAGATGGCGGGGTATGTATTTAAAGCCAATTAACTATTCCTGACTATATCCAAATGTGGATGCTTTTATACCAGAATAAAAGTGCCTTATTTCAATTTAGTTTAATCCATGTAGTAAACTAATTTGAATAAAGCACTCTTCTTCTGGAATAAGAGTGTCCACACTTGGAATAGATCAGGAATAGTTAATCAGGAATAGATTTTTCCCAATTAACCAAACTTGTAATTTCAGCAAAGAATGAAATCAGGTTTGTTTGACATTGTTCTGTACAGCAGCCTCTTTCTCTATTTTGTGATGCTTTGCTGTAAATTCAGTTCTGCTGTTGCCAAGCAGACAGAAATCTTTTCTGCAGAAGAACCCCAAAGTCAACTGACTGAGTAGCTATTTGGTGAATTACTGCAGTAATATATCAGTGGGAAGGGCTGAACTGTATCACTGAGTGACCAAGAGGAAAATGTCAGGGGAAATCAGAGAATATTGACACAGTGACTGCATCTAACAAATTATAGTTTCTATATGAATTATTAGACTAATTCTATCCTTAGGTACAGACTGACAGACACAAGCACACACTACTATTAAGAAAGTGGTGTGTCTCGGGGGAGAGAAGGCAGAATTTGGCCTTATGTACTGTCATTGAAAGGCAATCATTTTTTTGGTGAAACGTGCTAAATGTTTCCCAAGCATATTGTAAAACTACACAATGTGTTAATTTTAGGAGAGGAAGAGAAGAATGTGATATTGAATGAAAGAGGGAATTTTAGGTAGGCAGATTATATCCACCTTGGGATTTGGCCAGAATGCTGATGTTAGGTTAATATCCTTGCCCTCCTGAAGAGTGCTGTGAGATTTTTCACTACTTAACGTTTTACATCTCATTTGAATGATGATAATTCCAGCAGGATAGTGCCAGTTTGCACCCTACTGGGATGCTGTTCAAAGAGAAGAGTCCAGCAAATAGAGTTTCCTTCTGAATGCTTCCTACGTGGCTTTTCCCAAGGACTCTAATTCAATTACTTATCTGGCCATAATACAAGAAACCAAGCTTCTCCACCCAGAATGGAATCCAGGAATATAGCCCACTTAGAGCAGATCAAGATATGCCCAGGACTACATATATTCAACACCCCGTAGTTAGTTGCTATAATTTTAATAGTTTAGTAGCTGTTACACAAATGAAAACAATCTTTACACAAACCTTTTAAAAGATAAGATATGAGGTCAAAGTTTGAAACAAACTCCTTAATTATGCAAGCAAAATTTGCAGAGGTATCTCTTCACAGGTCACTGAATGCACAAAATAGATGCACTTGCAAAATTTGCAAGAGTATTTAAGGAGGCTGTTAGAAAACACACTACAAAAGAGATCAAACTGTTTCTTGGAATCACAAAATGCACAAAACAATTGGCAGTTTTTAAAAGATAAGGTTAATCCATAAACCATCAAAGGAAAGCATTACCAACTGCTCAAAGAGAGCTGCTCTGCAGAATGACTCCACTTTTCCTCCCTTGTTTGATTGTTGATTATTCCTTTGATAGACATCTGTTCAGAACAGTGGTTAACTGACTAATAGTGTTTCTTTTATCAAAATATCAGCACAAGAAAATTCATCTATGACTCCACCATCCAAGAACATTCAGTCAACTACAGGTAAGACTACATCCTTTTATAATCTTATTTATAGTCTGTTTAGAACAGACACATTAATCGATGATGTTTCATAGATTCTTGAAGTTTATGGCAACAAGGGACCATTAGATGTTTTAATCTGACCTCATGTGTAGTACAGGCCATTGCATTTCATTTAGCTCCCCCTGTATTGAGTCCAATCCCTTGTGTTTGGCTAAAGCATATTATCCTGAAAAGCATCCAGTCTTGATCTGAAGACATCAATAGATGTTTCCTTTGATAGCTTGTTCCAATGATTAATCACCCTTACTGTTTAAAAATGCATGGCTTATTTCTCATTTTAATTTTGTCTGGCTTCAGCTTCCATAGAATAATAGAATCATAGAATATCAGGGTTGGAAGGGACCTCTGGAGTCCTCTAGTCCAACTCCCTGCTCAAAGCAGGACCAATCCCCAACTAAATCATCCGAGCCAGGGCTTTGTCAAGCCTGACCTTAAAAACCTCTAAGGAAGGAGATTGCACCACCTCCCTAGGTAACCCATTCAAGTGCTTCACCACCATCCTAGTGAAAAAGTTTTTCCTAATATCCAACCTAAACCTCCTTTACTGCAACTTGAGACCATTACTCCTTGTTCTGTCATCTGCTACCACTGAGAACAGTCTAGATCCATCCTCTTTGCAACCCCTTTCAGGTAGTTGAAAGCAGCTATCAAATCCCCCGAGTCTTCTCTTCTGCTGACTAAACAATCCCAGTTCCCTCAGCCGCTCCTCATAAGTCATGTGCTCCAACCCCCTAATCATTTTTGTTGCCCTCCGCTTGACTCTTTCCAATTTTTCCACATCCTTCTTGTAGTGTGGGGCCCAAAACTGGATACCGTACTGCAGATGAGGCCTCACCAATGCCAAATAGAGGCGAACGATCTGCTGGCAATGCTCCTACTTATACAGCCCAAAATGCTGTTAGCCTTCCTGGCAACAAGGGCACACTGTTGACTCATATCCAGCTTCTAGTCCACTGTAACCCCTGGGCCCTTTTCTACAGAACTGCTGCCTAGTCTGTAGCAGTGAATGGGATTCTTCCATCCCAAGTGCAGGACTCTGCACTTGTCCTTGTTGAACCTCATCAGATTTCTTTTGGCCCAATCCTCTAATTTGTCTAGGTCCCTCTGTTTCCTATCCCTACCCTCCAGCGTATCTACCACTCCTCCCAGTTTAGTGTCATCTGCAAACTTGCTGAGGGTGCAGTTCACGCCATCCTCCAGATCATTAATGAAGATATTGAACAAAACCGGCCCCAGGACCAACCCTTGTGGCACTCTGCTTGATACCGGCTGCCAACTAGACATGGAGCCATTGATCACTACGCGTTGAGCCCGATGATCTAGCTAGCTTTCTGTCCACCTTATAGTCCATTTTTTCAGCCCATACTTCTTTAACTTGTTGGCAAGAATACTGTGGGAGACCGTATCAAAAGCTTTGCTAAAGTCAAGGAATAACACGTCCACCGCTTTCCCCTCATCCAGCGAACCAGTATCTCGTCATAGAAGGCAATTAGGTTAGTCAGGCATGACTTGCCCTTGGTGAATCCATGCTGACTGTTCCTGTTCACTTTCCTCTCCTCTAATTTCTTCAGAATTGATTCCTTGAGGACCTGCTCCATGATTTTTCCAGGGACTGAGGTGAGGCTAACTGGCCTGTAGTTCCCCAGATCCTCCTTCTTCCCTTTTTTAAAGATCGGCACTATATTAGCCTTTTTCCAGTCATCCAGGACATCCCCCAATCACCATGAGTTTTCAAAGATAATGGCCAATGGCTCCGCAATCACATCCGCCAACTCCTTTAGCATCCTCGGCTGCAGTGCATCTGGCCCCATGGACTTGTGCTCATCCAGCTTTTCTAAATAGTCCTGAACCACTTCTTTCTCCACAGAGGGCTGGTCACCTCCTCCCCATACTGTGCTGCCCAGTGCTGTAGTCTGGGAGCTGACCTTGTTCGTGAAGACAGAGGCAAAAAAAGCAATGAGTACATTAGCTTTTTCCACATCCTCTGTCACTAGGTTGCCTCCCTCATTCAGTAAGGGACCCACACTTTCCTTGACTTTCTTCTTGTTGCTAACATACCTGAAGAAACCCTTCTTGTTACTCTTACATCTCTTGCTATTTAATCTGAGGCGACTGCGTGCCATCACCAAGGTGAAGGAAACTGTACTTTGAGACTTTCTCTTTGCCGATGATTGTGCTCTGAATGCTAGTACAGAGCCAGAAATGCAAGCCAGTATGGACAAGTTTTCAACTGCATGCAACAACTTCGGTCTCACCATTAACATCAAGAAGACTGAGGTCATGCACCAGCCAGCTCCCCACGCTTCGTACTCAGAACCGTCCATCACTGTAAATGGACAGAGACTTCAGACAGTGGACCACTTCACATACCTGGGCAGTACCCTTTCCCGAGCAGTGTCAATCGATGATGAAGTAAACTGCAGAATTGCTAAAGCCAGCTCTGCATTTGGCCGATTGCGCTCCAATGTTTGGGAACGTCGAGGGATCAGCCTACCAATGAAGCTGAAGGTCTACCGAGTGAGCAGTGGTGCTTCCAACTCTGCTGTACGCCTGCGAGACGTGGACTGTCTATCGGAGTCATGCACGAAGGCTCAATCACTTCCACATTTCCTGTCTGCGAAAGCTTCTAAAAATCAGATGGCAGGACAAAGTGCCCGATACTGATGTCCTTACTAGAGCCAGTCTGCCGTCAGTTTACACATTGCTGATGAGAGCCCAGACCAGGTGGGCCGGACATGTTGTGAGAATGTCAGATGAACGCATTCCTAAACAGCTCTTCTACGGAGAACTCACTCAGGGAAAGTGTTCCCATGGAGGACAAAAGAAGCGGTTCAAGGACACGCTGAAGACCTCTTTGAAGTCCTTTGAGATCAACACCGCCACATGGGAAACCTTCGCACTGAACCGTTCAGCATGGCACAGCCTCATTCACACAAGCAGTAATACCTCTGAGGTGAGGCGTATTGCTGAGGCTGAGAAAAAGCGTGAGCTGCGCAAGTCCAGAGCTGCTCGTACACCATTGACAGTGCCATTATATGTTTGCCCGACGTGTGACAGGACGTTCCACGCCCGAATCGGACTGATCCGTCATCTCCGGACGCACAGAGCCCGGTCATCGAAAGAATGAGTTGTTGAGGTCTTCATCGATAAGGATGGACGAACATCATCACATCTCTTGCTAGCTGCAACTCTAAGTGTGATTTGGCCTTCCTGATTTCACTCCTGCATGCCTGAAAAATATTTTTATACTCCTCCCTGGTCATTTGTCCAATCTTCCACTTCTTGTAAGCTTCTTTTTTGTGTTTAAGATCAGCAAGGATTTCACTGTTAAGCCAGGCTGGTCACCTGCTATATTTACTATTCTTTCTACACATCGGGATGGTTTGTTCCAGCCTTTGGTTCTCTTTATGCCTTTCTCTGCTAGATTAAAGAACCCTTTAGTACCTGGTATTTTCTTCCCATGAAGGCGTTTACACACTATAATCAAGTCACCGCATAACCTTCTTTTTAATAAGCTCTTTAAATCTCTCACTTTAAGGCATTTTCTCCAGCCCTCAAACCATTTCTGTGGCTTTGTAATGCACCCTTTCCAATTTTTCAATATATTTTTTACATTGTGGACAGAAGAACTATATATACTGTCCAGTATTGGTCTCACCAATGCTGTATTCAGAAGTAAAATCACTTCCCTACTTACTACTCCCCTGTTTATACATCCAAGAATCTCATTAGCCCTTTTTACCATGGCATCGCACTGGGAGCTCATGTGGAGTTGCTTGACCACTATGACCCATACATAAATAAATCCTTCATAAATCCTTTTCTAAGTTATTGCTAGGATACAGACCCCCATTCTGTAGACCTGGCCTGTATTGCTTGTTCGTAGGTGTAAAACTTTTCATTTGGTTATATTAAAATGCATTTTATCCCAATGGACCCAGTTTATCATGTGATCAAATAGCTCTGTATGATTGCCCTGGCCCCATCATAACACCAATCTTTGTGTCATCCACAAATTGTATCAGCTGTGATGATATATCTGCCTATGGATCATTCATGAAAATGTTGAATAGTATCAGTCCTAGTACTGATCCATGTGGAACCCCATGATAAACACACCATTTGATGATGATTCCCCATCAAGAACTAATTTTTTAGATTACTAATGTATCAGTGGGAAGGGCAGAACTGTTTCACTTAGTGACCAAGAGGAAAATGTCAAGGGAAATCAGAGAATATTGACACAGTGACTGCATATAACATAGAGTGCTTTGCCTTGCACTTTCAAAGAGGCATGCAGATATTATGCTATTTTTTCCTGTTAACATCAAGCCTAGTTGCTAGGCTACAAAGCCTGTGCACTATGTTGAAAGTTTAGTGGTTAGACTTCACTTATTGCCTTGCAGCTCAGATGAAAGAATTTGTGCATAGCAAGGTAATGCAATGAGCTAGCACCATATGCTGCAGCTTGAACCTAGTCACTAAATGGTAAGCACATGGAGGTGCAGGAGAGGACTGTGAGGCTCAAGGGTTTGTAGAATACAGAGTTTTTTATTTCTAGCCCACCAATTCAGATATGGCCAGATATCACTAATAGTAGGGGGGAGGGGGAAGAGAGAAGGAACCACCTCTTAAGACCACACAATGAGCTGGATTCCCCTCTGCCTTGTGTCACCATTTACAGCTGTGCCAAGTAGGCATGAAATATTACTAAATCATACTTTATCATTTTGCATGCATTTGGCACAAAGTAAATGATAAAATAAGGTGAAAAATTAAGCTCTCCTATATTTTTAAAAGCCCCATATCTGACCTCCCTCCCTCCAAGATCTCTGAGGCTGTTTCCATACTCCAGCTTGCTTGATAGTTGTCTCCATAAAGTGAAAGGATGCACTTCTGGCTATGAAAAAATTGGGGGAGTCATTGATTGGATACCTTCCCCATGGAAAAGAAAAACCGAGATTAGCATCTTCCAGAAATGTGAATTGGTGACCATGGCTTTCTTCAAGCAGAGTGTCTTAGCAAATTATCAATATACTTCATGCCATATACTGCATATTTTACAAAGCAAAGACTAGATTAATAGAAAAGGGGGTGTCAAAACAGAGCTATGTTGCCCTAGTACAGGGTTTCTCAAACAGGGGTCGCCGCTTGTTTAGGGAAAGCCTCTGGCGGGCCCGGCAGGTTTGTTTATCTGCCCCGTCCGCAGATCCAGCCGATTGCAGCTCCCACTGGCCGCCGATCACTGCTCCGAGCCAATGGGAGCTGCTGGAAGCGGCACGGGCCGAGGGACTTACTGGCTGCCGCTTACTCCCATTGGCAGCTCCCATTGGCCCGGAGCAGCGATCCGCGGCCAGTGGGAGCCACGACTGGCCGGACCTGTGGACGGGGCAGGTAAGCAAACCTGCCTGGCCCGCCAGGGGCTTTCCCTACACAAGTGGCGACCCCTGTTTGAGAAACCCTGCCCTAGTATGAAATATGGGCAAGGAAAGAATGACTCTGCCATTTTAGGCCAGCTTTGTTAATGTACCTTTCTCAGATCTATAGTATGATATAGAGCACACAGATTCCTCTGGTTTCTAATCAACTAATACTTTACAGGTCATATCTCAGCTCTCTCACTTTGGCTGATCTCAGAAATGCTAATGCGAGTGCAGTGTGCTGAGCAAAAGGAACAAAGCTGACTGCTCTACCCAGCAGCCAATACAGGGGGACGACATGAGAGTACTATGAATGGAGTCACATCATAATAGCAGTGTGCTGCTCTGTGTCTACACCATAGAGTGTTAATACATCACGACAATATGTCATGATACAAAGCCAAACATCAGGATGTCACACTATATGATGATTTTGTGCCTCTCTGCTGATTCTGTTCACTAATGAAGCCGATCTCTTCCTCCTCAGACTTGATTATCATGGCCCTGATTGTCTGCTGCCCTGCACCTTACGCAGTCATTGGCAGCAGTATGGGGTGGGTGTAAAAAAGTAGTGTTTTACACCCACTGTGCTGTCACATTGCCAGCCCCAGCATGCAAAAATCATGACACAAGCAAAAAAAAAAAAAGGATTTAAAAATCAGAAGTTTTTAAAAAATATATAAATTTGGTGGTTCTTTAAATTTGTCTTCTAATTTCTGAGCCTTTAGTGTGCACTTGGGTCATGTTCTCAGAACTTTTCTCCACTTTTTGTGATGAAATCTGAGATTTTCACAAAATTACCTGCTTTCAGCCATTGGTGCTTTAAAAAAAGCACCATTTATTGTGATAATCTCCCAAGAGTTGGCTTTGCACTGGTGTAGATGATGACACAAGATACCTTGAACATGCTGCACGCCCATGCATTGTTGTTTCTCCCATTCCTTTGACCGTGCTCTAAACAACAAATCATGGACTGTTTATGAGACTAAGGCTGGCCTATACCTAAAATTTCTGCTAGTGTAATTATATGGGTTAGGAGTTTGACTAGTGTAACAACAGTTACCTTTACCATTAGAGCTTATTTTGGTTGGGGAGCTGGTATAAATCGTACCAGCAAGAGAACACTTTTGCCAGTCTAAACTGTGTCTTCACTAGGTCTTTCAAACATAGACAAGGCCTACAGTTGGTGTAGCTCTCACTCCATTGTGAGTTAGAGCATGAACAATTGAATAAGAAGTGATGGGCCAAGGTCATACTCTGGTAAAACTGCAGTAGTCTGAAAAATTTGGGCACCTCTGTTCTAATCCATACAGTTTATATTCATCTTTTTTATACATCTTCAGGAGAAATTAGCAAATCATTGGTTCACCAGATAAATTCTCTCTATACCACCAAGGAATACAACAGAAACCCCTATGCTTTCCATGTGATTTAGCCATGCAGCTCCCACTAATTTCAGTTTGGTGTGAATGCAAGTGGTATAGCTAAATCCTGCACATCTTTGGAAACATAAGGGAAAGCATTAGGATCCTAAATGTTACAAATGCTTTGTATGCACATTATTAACTTTCATATTTTAGCACCAAACAGACCTGGCAGATGTCTGCACTAACACAATCCTTTATATTACTTTTCAGTTTCCAGTGATTCAACCATTACTATAAGCAGTAGTACAAATGTCTCAGGTAAGCGCTCAATGTTTTCACTTTGCCTGGGATTCACAGGTCTCTGTCACCTGCTGTGCATATAAGACAATGAGAGTGATTCTCTACACCACAAACTTGGGCATGCATTTAAAGAAGACTTTTTTTGGTTTTGGAATATAAATGTCAGTAGAAAATTGTGCTGAACTCCTCCGAGCTGCCTGTGCAACCTTAATTGTACGTATGCGTTATTATAGTCTTTAATTACATGATTGCATACTATTTTTTCCACTGGATCCCTGCCTCGTTTGTTGCACAGGATGGATATTGCTCAATTGATGAGTAGTTATTCAATATTTTCTTTTATCCTCATTGATCAACGTATGGCCCCATGCACACTGTTGAAATCATGCTCTGAAGACAGAATTATTAATTTCCTTATGGGCTTTTCTCTGGCAATCTGAGGGTTTATAGTATCTGAGGGCTTCACAATCATTTATTCATCTCTCTTTACAACTGTTATGTGAGATGAAGGAGTGTTGTTACTAGTATTTTACAGATGGGGAGCTGAGGCACAGAGAGATTAAGATCAAAATATCCACTAATTTTGGGTACCCAATTTGAGCTGTCTAGGACATGACCTTTCAGAGTTCTTAATATTATGTAGCACTTCATATATCTGAGCACAGCTCCCACTGAATTCAGTTGCAGCTGTGAGCACTCAGCACTTCTGCAAATTGGACTACAGGGTCTCGAGTTGGGCAGCCAGTAAACGAGAAACACACAATTAGTGACCACCTGTAAAAAGTTTAGTTTAAGTGATTTGCCTGCCGTCACACAAGAACTCTGGCAGAGACGGGGATAGAATCAAGTTTCTAGAACAACATTCAGCTGTCTTAACCATGGGACCATCCTTTCTCTTCCTGCAAATCTTGCCTCATCCACTACACAACTTCCAGCTTCTGCAACAAATGAAGCAGGGGTCCCACGGACAACAGTTTCCTTCACTACACAAGTCTGATTTGTCCCTAGCACAAGTCTAGCATATGCACTGAATGACGCAGGAGTTCTGTGAAAAAAATACTATGTGATCATACAGTTAAAGACTGTGTCATAATGCATATGCACAAGGGGGGATGAATTAAGGTTGTATTGGCAACCTTAATTTTGGCATTTCCTAACTTTTGAGGGCTTAACTTTGCAATCCTAATAACGTTCTTTTAATGTAGGGTCTTTTAATGCAATTTCCTAGGTTTTTAAAAAAAGCAAACTGAAAAAACAAATTCTGTCAGCCTTAGAAGCTGTGAGGGGATGGAGTATCTTCAGTGAGGATGGAATCTTCAGAGATTTTAGCTGCTAAATCTGAAGAAGTCTCTATTAAGCATGTGTGAACTGTGATTTTTTTCAAAGGCCAAGTTTTGGTGAATTTTCATGAGGATGGAAAAAGGCACATCCTTGAGAAAACAGCCATTCCCTGCCAAATTTCAAGTCCTTGCTCCAAAGATTAAGGGTGCTACAGCTGATTAAAGAAAAGATTACCAGAATTTTTTAACATGAGCAAAACAACATATATTTCCCTAGCCTTATTCTTGGAAACGGCTGAACATTTTCACTAATCTTTCCCCCCTCCTCTCAGAAAAATTCAGCCTGCAGAAGACATCCAACATTACTGGTCAGTAGTCAGACTGACCGATGCAACCTACTGAGTTCATTTTACTAATTATCTCTGACTACAGCTCTACCCCGATATAACGCGACCCAATACAACATGAATTCAGATATAACGCAGTAAAGCAGCGCTGCGGGGGGCGGGGCTGTGCACTCTGGCAGATCAAAGCAAGTTCGATATAACGCAGTTTCACCTATAACGCGGTAAGATTTTTTTGGCTCCCGAGGACAGCATTCTATTGGGGTAGAGGTGTATTTATGTTGCCGAATTGAGTATCCTGTCAATCAGTCCTGTGGATTTCAAATAGGACAAAGGACACTTGACTGGCTCATCTGATCAGGGCTGGCTCTAACTTTTTTGCCACCCCACGCAAAGAAAAAGAGCGCCGCCCCGCCGTAACACCCCCCCCTCCAGTGCCGCGCCGCCGAACCCCTCCCCCAAGCGCCACACCACGCCGCCGAAACAAAAACAACCCCCCCCCCCGAGCGCCACCCGGCTGAAACAAAAACAACAACAAAAACCTCAAGCGCTGCCCCGCCAAAACAAAAAAACAAAAAAAAAACCCGAGCACCCACCACCACCCCAAGATTGACCGCCCCTTACAAGGTGCCGCCCCAAGTACGTGCTTGGTCAGCTGGTGCCTGGAGCTGGCCCTGCATCTGATCCTACCACCCACATGACCAGAGCTCTTTTTAATTCCAAAGTTGGGTTTTGTTTTGTTTTTCCCTAGGGTAAGAAATCCCAGAATCTCCAAAGAATAAATATTAACTACTCCTCCAGATGATGTCTTATCTATTAATGTGTGAGCAAACACTGGGTCTAATTCTGCTCTCTCAACAATGTAAATCAAAAGTCATATCTCCACTGAAGCAAATAGTTACTTCTGATTTACACCAGTGTCAGTGAGAGCAGAACTCTTCCCCCCCCCCCCCGAAACATACTGCTTTTCATTTTAACCTATTTTAACATATATCCTTTTTCCTTTTTACTTGGAATCTTTCCAAATGCAGGGTCCACTCCTGAAGTCTCTATTCCCTAGTCAGCTAAAACTATCAATGAGATGCATTCTCATTGAAATTTTGCCTAAGGACTTCAGGATTGGACCCCCTATGAGGAAAATTTCTCAGATCGTAAAATCCAGTACAGTTGGCAGTCTGTGCTCCAGAGAGACCTAAGGTTGAAATAACAGGTGGTAATGTAGCTAGCTGGAGTTGAGTTACATTGGCAGAGTTACAGTCTGAAATATGCCTTGCCCTAGCCAACTGTAAGTCTTTCACTTCAGTAAACATCAAGGGCCTGATTCTAATCATGAGCAGCTGCAATGAATTCTGCGGTGTTGCATTAGGTGTAAAATCAGTGTAAGTGTTGCAGGGTGGGCTCTTCACCCTGGATTTCCCTTTGCAAGCAGTCCTCACACACACTTATGTAAATTCACCATAGTGTACTTCATTTATGTCTTATGCAGCTTCGTGTCCCATCACCTTAAGGCTTTTTCCAAGCTTCAACATACCCTGATGGCACAGGGTGGGGGAATAAGAGGTCTCACCTCTCTGAGATCCTGAGCTTCTTTGCCCTTTTTCCAGCCTCCCTCTCTCCCATTTAACAGTCCCAGCAGCCGATGACCTGAATCCCTTTAACTGATTAATCATCCAGTCCTAATAAATTATCTCCCAATTTGGCCCATGTGAGCCAGTCGTAGGCTACTCCCATTCTGTCATTTACCTTCCCTCCCCCCCCTTTAAAAAATGTGTTTCCTCCCTGGGCCCTTTCTTTCCTCTAGGGGCTGCTGTCCCCTCCCATGTGCAAGATTTCTTTAAACTGGCTCTCTAAAATCTTTATAGGCGCCCTCTCCGTTTTCCATCTGTAAAAGGTACATTCTGAAGGGAGTTAAATTTAGTACAAACTTTTGTCCCTAAAGTAAATAGATGTGACTCTGAGCAGATCTATTGAGTAAGAAGGTGCCATTTTCACCATTACTTTTCAAAGCTAGAATAATACTTTGGCCCCGTTTCAGCAAAACACTGAAGGATGCACTTTTTACATATGCTTAGATGCTTTACCAAATAGGAAAGGACTTCACCATATAGCTTGCTTAAGTGCTTCACTGAATTGGGGCCTTTAAAATATTCGTTTTTTAAGTTATCATAGGACTTAAAGATGGAAATATTTATTTGGTTATGTAGTCCAGCACCCTAATAGTGCGTGATGGCTTCCCAGCATATTTTCCAAAATCTTGTCGAGTCTAGTTTTAAATGGTATAAGTCACCAAGGCTTCTTTTTCTTTCCTTAAATCTGTGTTCTATAATCTAATGGATTTAACTGCTTCAAAGTGAGCATAGGATAATTTAGGCTAGGGAAGAGTAACAATTTTAACAATATTAACAATAGTAACAATATTACTCCCAGTCCCCACCCTTTGGGCCTGAAAATTAGTCCTCTCTTTTACTTGTCAGTTACACCTTCAAATTCAGTACGCATCAAAATTCAGGCTTTGCCTTTGTATTGAACAGTCTAATGTGTTTGGTCCTCCTTTTCCACTGTATTTTGACCAGCATTCAGGTTCTGTTATTGCAGAAAGCATGGGTGAACAACAGGCTAAAATATCCCCAATGCAGAAGCTGTTGAAGTGTGGGAGAAAGTGTCAAAAGCCCTAAGCAAAAATCACTAATGTGGCTCCTTTTGGTTTGATAGAGGTTCCTGACTCAAGGGTATCAGTGCAGCACACCCATCTGGAACTAAAACATACCGACAGGTAGGGCTCCTGGTATGTGAGGAAATGCTGATGAGGAAAAGCATGCCTGTCTGTGCAGCTTAGTTCCAGGTGGTGGTCAGTATTGATACCCTGGAGTAGTCCAGCCTTGGAAACCTCTTTAATATTTTGAAGCAATAGGGAAGAAAGAAAGTGGGGGAAGTCTGGTGAGTGGTATATTCCATAAGCAAAACATACATTAATACATAGAGATGGCCTTGAGCTGGAAAAGGCCCAAAGATATAGGGCCTCAAAATTTGTGGGTATTTGAATTGAAATGGGTGCTGACATTTTAATTCAGGACCATTTCAATTGATATGATTTTCCCTGTCCACCCAACACTCCCTCAGCCTGTCTGCATCTTAATGGGTGGTGCTTATTATGTGATCTTACTTACTTACCTGCCACTTGGAGTAAGAAATTAAAATGTTCAATTTAACCAACTAATTCCCATTTATAGACTACTACCAAAGAAGCAAATTTTCCCTGATTATATTTGCAGTCCTTACCCAACCTTTACTCTCTTTAAATCAATGGGAGCTTTGATTAAGGACTGTGGGATTTAGCCCCGTAATCAAAGTAGGGTAATTTCAATTTTCATTCACTGTTAAGGTTTTGATTGGAAACAACATGAAGGGTGGCCTTTCTTGCATGCCCACTCTAGGGGGAGAAGAAACACAGCAAGCTTTCTTCCATCCATCTCCCCGCCCTCCAACTGCATCTGCAAATTAATAAGACAGTATATAGCTGTCTCTGGAGGGCAAGGGTAGTGTTGGATTTTTAAAAAATCAACAAATTTTTTTCCATCCCAAAATGCAATTTCATCAAAGCCAGAATGTTTTGCAGAAATGTAACAGTTTTGACAAAAAATATTGTTGGGAAGGTTTTTCAAGTCCAGGATGGAATTTCTGATGAAAGCGATACTGCAGAATAGCAAGACTGGTAGGTCGCTTACCTGGGATGGGGGAGGGAGACCCAGTTTAAAATCACTATTCTGCCTGATTAACAGCAGGAATTTGAACCTAGGTTTCCTGCATCCCAAATGTTCAATTGGCTATTCTGGGGTGAGTCACTCTTGTTTTGATGCAGAATGGAAACAAATTTTGAAACCTCATAATTTTTCATGAAAGGTGATCGTGGCTTCATTACCTGCATTCCACCATCTTTATTTGCACACTGGAGGGATGTGGGGGGGAGTTTCCTGTGTCCTCGTTTCCCTCTGTGACAAGTACACAAGACAGACCAGAATTTTCCCCATAAAATGGAGACTAGTCTATTAGAATATTGGCCACTACCTTTCTTTTTCAATTACTCTTCATTCCCTCCCACCACCCCATCTTCAGTGTGTCTCAGAGTACAAATGACAATAATTCAAGATTGCCTAATAAAATTTTAAATTTCACCTTAAAAAAACCACTAGGCTGGATCTATAATAAAAATTAGGACTTTCTGCAAAAGAACATATATATTGCTTTTTAACTGGGGAAATCACTTTCCCCACGCCAACCCCTGGTAAAAGCTCCAGAAGATGATCCCATCCACACAGCAGAGATTTGACAGCTCTCCCCATCTCTGCTACTATTTCTGTTGCTGCTGTCACCTTTCATTATAAATTTGGAAAAAGCCCTCACAAAGTCTGTGTGCTTTGTGAAAGAATGAAATAGCCTCTTTTCTCAGTCTACCATATTTCTTCCTCTCCACAGGCACTCTTTCCCTCTCCCTCTGTTTATTGATATATTAGGCCAAACATATTAGGCCACTCTCCTTTGTCTTTTATTAATATTTGAGGACAACCCCAGTAGCTTTTACTAAATCAAAACTACTGCATCTGCCCTGCAGTCCACAGCCCCAAACAAGAGCTGTGTGTAAGATCCAGAACTTGTTTCTCTCACTAGCAAAAGTTGGTCCAATAAAATATATTACCTCACCCGCTTTGTCTCTCTGGTATTTTTGTTTGTAGTGAACTACAGATGCAAAAGACCAGACACAATCAAGTGTGTATATAAATATTCGAATTCTATAATTAATATAATTTAGACCTCTGACTACCAGGGGCACAATCAAGTAGACATTTACTGTGAGGTTTTCAAAGCTGCCTTGATTATTTGAACAATGATTTACCATTAATTTGAATGGGGATTGGGCATCCCAATCCCTGAGGATTTTGATGTTGCACTATGCCCTAGTGGATAGAGCACTGGACTGGAACTTGGGAGACCTGGTTCTGCCATTGGCCTGCTGGGTAACCTTGGAAAAGTCACTTCCTTGCTCTGTGCCTCAGATTCCCCATCTGTTAAATGGGGATAATGATGCTGACTTCCTTTATAATGTGCTTTTGAGTTGTGCTGATAAGAGCTGGGTTTTATTCACATCTGCAATCAGCTGCATGTGCTGTTGACTATAGGTGCAAAATTAGAGGCCTGAGTGAATCCTCTTATAAAATTTGGTCCTCTGTGTGTGTATGTGTAAGGTATAAGCTCCACAGAAATCACTTCGTTTTCCACTTAAAATCTCTTACGGGAAATAGAAAGATTTTGACTGGAAACGCACACTATTTCTTTTGGCCTGAAAGATGCTTAACCAAAGTAGCCTCAATTTTTGAAGTGTGTCTATGAATTACTAAGTTGGTTGACTATACATCATTTTTTACACACAGATAATTTTGGTTTTGATGTTCTCTGCACTTCACAATCATTTTTGGCTTATTTGATGTGGTTCTAATATCAAAACTAGTTAGCTAGTAGCCTGCGGGGAGGGAAATTAAGAGCACTATGTGGAAAAACTGAAATGTATGTGGATTGTATATAAGATAAGTGGTAATTCACCCTGAGATCAAGAGAGGATATATGTAACATTTCAGTTCATTAAAAGAAAATGAAGGGCTATTGGACACAAGTAGTAGGCAAAACCTGATGCTCAGACAGCAGATTTACAGAACAGCTCCAGTTTTCCCCCCTTGCTTTCCTGCTGATTATTCCTTTGACAAATATGTGTTGAGAACAGTGGTTAACATACTGTCATTTATCCTACCAAAATATCAGCAGGGAAAACTGAATCACTGCCAGGGAGTTCTGTGACGGCAGCATCAGACTCCACTAGGATGACGGCTGGTAAGGCATCCCTTTAAAATCTTATTTATAATCAACTGTTGACAACAGACCCATTAAACAATGATGTGACTGTGTTTTACAGCAGCAACCTGCTTTCTCTGCTGTGATGCTTTGCTGTGAATTCAGCATCCTCCTGTTAAGCATGCAGAAATCTTTTCTGCAGCTGGCGAAATAGGCACATGATGAAATACTGCAGTGATGTGTCAGTGGGAAGGGCAGATCTGGATCACTGAGTGCCCAAGAGGAACCAGCAGGGGATTCTATTACAGAACACTGGCATTGTAATAAGCAGAGAACTCAGATTTACACTGTCTCCTTCTACTTCCTACATCAAATTAAGTCTCTTGTAGATCTGAGTTATGGGTTTTATCAAAACCCAAATCTCTAGCAGGCTCAGTGCAGCTCTTCCATTTATAAGCACTGGCTATATCTGAATGAGTCAGCCTCTTTAGAGAATTGGCACAAGAACTGCTCTATCTACTTAGGAGATCCAAATACTGTGTATTAGACACAAGGCTTAGATACTACTGAAGGCCCCAAATCAGTTGTTGAGATTTAACTGTAAAGGATAGAATTACAGATAGAATTAAGAGAATCTCCTCATTAGGTTGCCTCTTTAGGCTCACATGGAGTCCAGTGCAGAGGGCCTGTGCACAACTTTGTGCCCACTTCAGCCCTCAATATAGGGCTTAAGGGCCTGATCCAAAGCCCATTGAAGTTAATGGGATTCTTTCTAAATAACTGCAATGGGCTTTACATCAGGTTTTAAGTAAGGCATAAGTAGTACTGTTACCCCTTCTGACTAGGGATGTAAATATTGTTTAAATAGCTAACTATTTAAACGATAAAAATTATATCATTTAACTGGATAACCGATTAAAGGGAGAGGGTCTGGAGCTGCTCCAGCCGGCACGCCGGGGTTTAACATTTAGGGTGGGTTAATGGTAAGACTAACACTTACCGGATAACAGTTTAACCATTTGATATTTTACATCCCTACTTCTGACCTGAGCAGCTAGCCAAAAACTCAGGGTCTAATAGGTCTTTCCAGTTCAGAGGAAAAATTGGTGACACTGAGGCCTGATCTACATTAGGAACTTACATCGGCATAGCTACGTCTTTCAGGGGTGTGAAAAATCCATGTCCCTGAAGGATGTAGCTAGACTGACCTAACCCCCGGTGGAGACAGTGCTAGGTCGACAGAGGAATTCTTCCATTGTCCTACCTACCACCTCTCGGGGAGGTGGATTACCGACGCCAATGCGAATACCCCTCCCATCGGCATAAGTACTGTCCATGCTGAAGCGCTACAGTGGCGCAGCTGCAGTGTTTTGAATGTAAACATACCCAACACACGCACACACTTACCCAGACAATGCTCAGCAAAACACCTCTGCCCAAAACTCCTGGGCAGGATGAGAACCACTTTTGTCTTGGGTGGAGGGAGCTTGTGATTAACTTATCCTGACAGTATTGGTAATTGAAGGGTGTGTTCATGCCCAATCTCAAGGAGCTTTTAACTCTGTTTCACCCAGCTCATAACAGTACCTTGGCCATCCCTCTGTACAGGAGGGAATTTCACCCACGCTGAATAAATTGTATCAAAAAAGATAAATGAAGATTATGTTCTCTCACTGATCCTCCACTGTGGAATATACATGTTCCCCAGAACAATCTGTTCTCACAGCAACTAAATATGAGTAGAGTACTTAGACCTGAGTTGCTGCCAGTAGAGAGGTGACTCTTGGAACATGTGATCCCTGTGGGATTACAGCCATATGTGGGCCCTGGAGCCATCCTTAGCTAAATGGGCAAGTGGACTGCATGTCGCTGTAACCCCAAAACAACTGGCTGGTGTGGAGGTTTCATCTTTGAATCATTAGGTACTGGCCATGGCTGAAGGTAGATGACAGACTAGATGGACAGTGGTTTGTTATGGTCTGGTGAGTCCAATGTTTCTGTCTGGTTTACATCTGCTGTCTGTTGAGGAATCACAAACTACCTATTTGGGTTTCTTTTAACGCCTACTGGTCCAAATTTTGCTATCTTTTACACCCTGTACAAGTCCACTAAAGATGATGGTTTTGCTTGCATGTAAATTAAGAGGAAAATTTGGCCCACAAACTTTAACACCAAAGATTAATGAAGAAAAAAATCATACAAGAGTACAAGATCAATCCAGACTGCTGTCTGTAGCAGCTGTCAGCACAGTTCAAAATCAGCTCTCTAAGGCCTGGTCTACACTACGAGTTTAGGTCGAATTTAGCAGCGTTAAATCGAATTAAGCCTGGACATGTCCACAAGACGAAGCCTTTTTTTTCAACTTAAAGGGCCCTTTAAACCAGTTTCTTTACTCCACCTCCGACGAGGGGATGAGCGCTGAAATCGGCCTTTCCGGGTCGGATTTAGGGTAGTGTGGATGGAATTCGACCGTATTGGCCTCCGGGAGCTATCCCAGAGTGCTTCATTGTGACAGCTCTGGACAGCACTCTCAACTCAGATGCACTGACCAGGTAGACAGGAAAAGGCCCGCGAACTTTTGAATTTCATTTCCTGTTTGCCCAGCGTGGAGAGCACAGGTGACCACACAGAGCTCATCAGCACAGGTAACCATGATGGAGTCCCAGGATCGCAAAAGAGCTCCAGCATGGACCGAACAGGAGGTACGGGATCTGCTCACCATATGGGGAGACGAATCAGTGCTAGCTGAACTCCATAGCAGTAAACGAAATGGCAAAATATTAGAAAAAGTCTCAAAGGCCATGAAGGACAGAGGCCATAACAGGGACGCACAGCAGTGCTGCGTGAAAATTAAGGAGCTAAGGCAAGCCTACCACAAAGCCAGAGAGGCAAACGGAAGGTCCGGGGCAGAGCCGCAGACATGCCGCTTCTACGTGGAGCTGCATGCCATGCTAGGGGGTGCAGCCACCACTACCCCAACTGTGTGCTTTGACTCCATCAATGGAGAATCACGCAACAGGGAAGCGGGTTCGGGGTACGAGGAAGATGATGATGAAGACAATGAAGATAGCTCACAGCAAGGAAGCGAAGAAACCGGTTTCCCCAACAGCCAGGATATGTTTATCACCCTGGACCTGGAACAGTAACCCCCGAACTCACCCGAGGCGTGCTCCCAGACCCTGAGGGCGCACAAGGGACCTCTGGTGAGTGTACCTTTGTAAATATTACACATGATTTAAAAGCAAGCGTGTTTAATGATTAATGATTAATTTGCCCTGGCAATCGCGGCCAGTACAGCTACTGGAAAAGTCTGTTAACGTGTATGGGGATGGAGCGGAAATCCTCCTGGGACATCTCCAGAAAGCTCTCCTTGATGTACTCCCAAAGCCTTTGCAAAAGGTTTCTGGGGAGGGCTGCCTTATCCCGTCCGCCATGGTAGGACACTTTACCACGCCAGGCCAGTAGCACGTAGTCTGGAATCATTGCATAACAAAGCATGGCAGCGTATAGTCCCGGTGTTTGCTGGCATGCAGACAACATCCATTCCTTATATCTCTTTGTTATCCTCAGGAGAGTGATATCATTCACGGTCACCTGGTTGAAATGGGGTGATTTTATTAAGGGGACATTCAGAGGTGCCCGTTCCTGCTCGGCTGAACAGAAATATTCCCCGATGTTAGCCACGCGGTGGGGGGGAGGGGTGAAGTGATCATCCCAGAGAATTGGGTGTAGGGGGGGGGGATTAGTTGGGTTTGTGCTGCATGTTAACCCGGAAACCGCAGCCCCTCCTTTTACATTGCAAACCCATTTTAAATGGCCAACCCAACGGGTGCTTGGTATGGGAAATGAGGGCGCTGCTGTTTGAAACCATTCCCACATGTTATGAAGGTTAAAAAAGCCAAAAGACTGTGGCTTACCATGGCTGCCTGCAAGCCGAAATCTGTTGCCTGGCTCTGCGTGAGTGATCTCTCACACCAAACCGGCAGGCCCTCAATATAAGAGGAAAAATGCGACCTTGTAACGAAAGCACATGTGCTGTGTAATGTGAACAGCAAAATTTAACGTGAAAGAGTGTACCCATTGTTCTCTAAAATGTGTCTTTTTTAACCACCTCTCCCTTCTCCTCCACCAGCTGCAAATGTTTCTCCCTTGCAGAGGCTAGTGAAGATTAGAAGGAGAAAACGGCAGACTCGGGATGATATGTTCTTGGAGCTCCAGATGTCCTCCCACGCTGACAGAGCACAGCAGAATGCACGGAGGCAGTCAATGTCAGAGTGCAGAAAAGCACAATATGAATGAGAGGAGAGGTGGTGGGCTGAATCGCGGGCTTAAGAGAGCAAGTAGTGGGCTGAAGAGGATAGGTGGCGTCAGATTGCTGACAGAAGGCAAGAGTCGATGCTCCAGCTGCTGGAGCATCAAACTGATATGCTCCAGCGTATGGTTGAGCTGCAGGAAAGGCAGCAGGAGCAGAGACCGCCGCTACAGCCCCTGTGTAACCAACAGCCCTCCTCCCCAAGTTCCATAGCCTCCTCACCCAGACACCCAAGAACGCGGTCGGGTGGCCTCCGGCCACCCAGCCACTCCACCCCAGATGATTGCCCAAGCATCAGAAGGCTGGCCTTCAATAAGAGTTAAAGTTTTAAAGTTTTAAAGTTTTAAACTGCAGTGTGTCCTTGTCCTTCACTCTTCCCCCACCCCTCCCGGGCTACCTTGGCAGTTATCCCCCTAGTTGTGTGATGAATTAATAAAGAATGCATGAATGTGAAGTAACAATGACTTTATTGCCTCTGCAAGCGGTGCTCGAAGGGGGGAGGGGAGGGTGGTTAGCTTACAGGGAAGTAGAGTGAACCGGGGGGGCGGTTCATCAAGGAGAAACAAACAGAAGTTTCACACCGTAGCCTGGCCAGTCACAAAACTCGTTTTCAAAGCTTCTCTGATGTGCACCGCTGCTGTACTCTTCTAACCGCCCTGGTGTCTGGCTGCGCGTAATCAGTGGCCAGGCGATTTGCCTCAACCTCCCACCCCGCCATAAATGTCTCCCCCTTACTCTCACAGATATTGTGGAGCGCACAGCAAGCAGCAATAACAATGGGGATATTGGTTTCGCTGAGGTCTATCCGAGTCAGTAAACTGCGCCAGCGCGCTTTTAAACATCCAAATGCACATTCTACCACCATTCTGCACTTGCTCAGCCTGTAGTTGAACAGGTCCTGACTCCTGTCCAGGCTGCCTGTGTACGGCTTCATGAGCCATGGCATTAAGAGGTAGGCTGGGTCCCCAAGGATAACTATAGGCATTTCAACATCCCCAACGGTTATTTTCTGGTCCGGGAAGAAAGTCCCTTCCTCCAGCTTTTGAAACAGACCAGAGTTCATGAAGACGCGAGCATCATGTACCTTTCCTGGCCATCCCACGTTGATGTTAGTGAAACGTCCCTTGTGATCCACCAGGGCTTGCAGCAGCATTGAAAAGTACCTTTTTTCGGTTTATGTACTCGGTGGCTTGGTGCTCCGGTGACAAGATAGGGATATGGGTTCCGTCTATCGCCCCACCACAGTTAGGAAATCCCATTGCAGCAAAGCCATCCACTATGACCTGCACGTTTCCAGAGTCACTACCCTTGATATCAGCAGGTCTTTGATTGCGTTGGCTACTTGGATCACAGCAGCCCCCACAGTAGATTTGCCCACTCCAAATTGATTCCTGACTGACCGGTAGCTGTCTGGCATTGCAAGCTTCCACAGGGCTATCGCCACTCACTTCTCAACTGTGAGGGCTGCTCTCATCCTGGTATTCTGGTGCTTCAGGGCAGGGGAAAACAAGACACAAAGTTCCATGAAAGTGCCCTTACGCATGCGAAAGTTTTGCAGCCACTGGGAATCATCCCACACCTGCAACACGATGCAGTCCCACCAGTCTGTGCTTGTTTCCCGGGCCCATGAACCTGCCCCAGTAACACCATGATCTGCACATTGCTGGGGCCCGTACTTTGTGAGAGGTCTAATTCCATGTCAATTTCTTCATCACTCTTGTCGCCGTGCTGCAATCGCCTCCTTGCCTGGTTTTGCTTTGGCATGTTCTGGCTCTGCATATACTCCAGGACAATGCGCGTGGTGTTCATAGTGCTCATAATTGCCGCGGTGATCTGAGCGGGCTCCATGATCCCAGTGCTATGGCGTCTGGGCTGAAAAAAGGCGCGAAACTATTGTCTGACGGAGGGAGGGAGGGAGGGGCGAGTGACGACATGGCTTACAGGGAATTAAAATCAACAAAGGTGGCTGTGCATCAGGGAGAAACACAAACAACTGTCACACAGAATGGCCCCCCCAAAGATTGAATTCAAAACCCTGGGTTTAGCAGGCCGTTGATTTCACGGAGGGAGGGGGAAGCAAATGAAGACAGAACAAATCTGGTCCATCTATCTTTTACATCTTAGGCTGGCAGCAGACGGTGCAGCATGACTGATAGCCATCGGCATCTTCTGGGTGCTTGGCAGAAAATGGTGCATTACGACTGCTAGCCATCATCGTCAAGACTGTGCAATAGGACTGCCAGCAGGACTGAGTCTCCAGGAGACAAAACATGTCTGCCCAGGTGCCTCTGACCGAACTCACTGAGGAGTACGACGATGATGGATACCAATCGTAATACACCGTCTACTGCCAAAAGGCAAGGAGCTGCTGCTGTATAGCAATGCAGTTCCACGTCTGCCGGCACCCAGATGACATATGGTGACGGTGAGCTGAGCTGAGCGGGCTCCATGCTTGCCGTGGTATGTCGTCTGCACAGGTAACCCAGGAAAAAAGGCACAAAACGATTGTCTGCCGTTGCTCTCACGGGGGGGGGGGGGCTGACGACATGTACCCAGAATCCCCCGCAACACTGTTTTTGCCTCATCAGGCATTGGGATCTCAACCCAGAATTCCAATGGGCGGCGGAGACTGCGGGAACTGTGGGATAGCTACCCACAGTGCAACGCTCCAAAAGTAGACGCTAGCCTCGGTACTGTGGACGCGGTCCGCCAACTTAATGCACTTAGAGCATTTTATGTGGACACACCCACAATCGACTGTATAAAAACGATTTCTATAAAACCGGCTTCTATAAATTCAACCTAATTTCGTAGTGTAGACATACCCTTAGAGGCGAGCAGACACTATTACCTAGCCTTATACACTTCCAGCAGAAAATGGTTCTAACTCAGACTAGATTCTCCAAGAAATATAACAGCTGATGTGAGCTCCAGCTTAACACAGATGCATATGTTTCAGATCTCAGCAACCCTTCAGCATCTGTTCAAAGCAGATGGATCACCACATACATGGATGCTAGGAACTGATCTGCTAAAAGTTGTTTAACTGTAGCTTTGGAGATGAGTGCTGCTAGCTTTCCATAGTACCTACTGCAGAGTAAGATGTAAGAGCCACCACTTGCTCTCTTTCCTTGGAAATGGGAAAGTCCTATCCTTTGAGTGGCTGATAAAACTTTATTAAAAATGATGGCAAACTGATAATGAAAACTGGAAAGTGACACTGGATTTTCAAATTGCAACAAAATATGGATGAAATCTTGAACTTTGGCTAGAGATGGAGGAGTGGTAGTATTTGCCAGGAAGAGTAGCTAACACCTTTGAGATCTCCCATAAATGGCTTATTCTCTGGTTGGAACCCTATAAAGTATATCTGTTGAGAGAGATGCATCAGCTGAGCATGAAACTAAGTTATGAGCCCATTGTAGCTCTTTGATGTGATTAGATTAAACACGATGAACTTCATTCACCACTGCATTATTCCTGTCTTATTCCAGTGTGACTCTGCTATACACGGGTATAAAACTGGAGTAAACACACAGTACTTCATCTTGTCCAATGTTTCTATACAATGAAATATTTTCTTGGTCACTAAAAGAAAATGTATAATCATCAACCTTTTAGCAAGGATGTTTTTGGTCATTTTTAAAGGACCTTATCCAAGGTCCATTGAAATCCCTGGGAGTCTTCATTAATTTCAGTGGGTTTCAGTTTACTCCCCATGTAAGTATTCTCACACTTCTTATCAAACTGTCTGTACTGGGCTATCCTGATTATCACTTCAAAAGTTTTTTTTCTCTTACTTAATTGGCCTCTCAGAGTTGGTAAGACAACTCCCACCTTTTCACGCTCTCTGTATGTGTATATATATCTCCTCAATATATATTCCATTCTATGCATCCGAAGAAGTGGGCTGTAGCCCACGAAAGCTTATGCTCAAATAAATTTGTTAGTCTCTAAGGTGCCACAAGTACTCCTATTCTTTTAACAATCATGTGAATTTACAGTTAATAATCTAGTGCCCCTCTAGTGCTAAAACAAATGCTGTTTATCTCATTGAGAAGCTGAGGGTCTCCATTTCCAGTGATATAAGGCTTCAGGCCCCCCTTCTCCAATAGGGGCCAGACTCTCTGGTTGGACTACATCTCCCATAATGTACTGTTGCAGTTCAAGCGAATGGGAGACTGCAATGCATCATGGGCAATGTAGTCCAACCCAGGAGAATGGACAGTTCAGGTGGACAAACATAATATCAAATTGATCCAAAATAAAATATTAAGATTTGGTCTGACCAACCAAAATAGTTTGATTTAGTTTTACTCAACTTGAAACAAAATATTTGTTGTTTTGATTTTTCCCAACAGGAAATGGAACAAATTTCTGCATACTTGAAATTTTCCCATTGAAAGTATTTTTGCAGAAACTACATTTTCTTCATGGCTTCCAGCTAGCTCTCCCAGAAAGCTTAGGCAGTGGGAGGCGCATCTGAGAGAGCTGGAAAGCAGCTGAAATGAGTGGGGGAGCCTATATAAGAACTTCAAGGAATATCAGAGACCAATAATACTGTAATGTAATGACTAAAGTAGATTGAAACAGCCAACCCAGGAGGATGAGGGCTCTGTGATAGTTCTGCTTACCCAAGCCAGCAAGAGGCAGGGGAGCTCCCACCAGCTTTTAGCAAAAGAGAGCAAGCTGCATTCTTGCCCCCACTTGCACACATTCACCTTACTTTAACGCTTCCTCATAATATACATACTAATAGACAAATGGTACATTCTGAGATGGCTCCAGCTGAGCAAATGAGCAAACACTGCTATTTATTCTTCTGTTTTTAAGCAGATGAAGGATATTTATGGGGTGGATTAGAATCCAGTTGAATATGAGCAATACCAGATAGTATTTTATTGCCATTTTATTCTTTGATTTAAACAACAAAGGATGCATGAGATGGTTCATGAAGGATTCATGGACTCCGTAGGTTAAGGCAATATGAGGGTAGATCCACCAAGCAGGATGTTAGGATTAAGTGATCCCTACTATAGGCTGATTTAAGCTATAGTCAAATGAATTGACCCCCTACAACTATGGGTATCTTCATTGTACAGATCAGACCAAATCCCACTCACTTAAATCACAGGAGTAATCTCCCTAAAGCCATGCAAGTGAGGCCACAAGGGTTTGATCCTTCATGTACACAAGCAAACAACTATATAGAAACTCTGACCAGAGTCTTTATCTTAATGCTACTGCAGTGGCTGCAGCTTCTGAGCAACAAGATGCATGTGACAATCAATTGAGGAGATTGGGACATGTCAAATGTGGCAAAGTTTTGTTTTACATAATTATAGATCTAGACAGAAAAGTATGGTCAGTCCAATGAGGAATTTATAAGACTCTCTGTTCTACTCTGATTTATATTGCAATAATCCCCTCTGAGAAATCTGCCAGGTTTGTATTTTAAGCATTTGTTTTGCTTGTGTATCAGTTTCATGTGGCTGCCCTCCAAAATTGAAGAAGTAAACTACAGGCTATTGAGGCTATTTAGGTAGAACCCCTTGGAGAATACAATGGAAGGAGGTTAGTTATTGGTCTCTTTCACCATCTGTCAATCTTCTAACCATCTCTGAATTGATTGAGTCAGGTATTTTCAAACCAAACTGTGGTCAGTTGTGCCAAAAAAATTGTTTTGCTCACCACCCAACAAGGATTTAGCGCAGCCAATGTTGTACACTTCACTTTTCAATGATGAATCTGGAAGTCTTCCCAGATTATTTATACAGAGCATCTGCCCCTCTAATTTACAGCCCCAAAGGATGAGGTTGACTAGGAACAGACAGAACAACTACAGAATCTGTTACTCCTGCCTTTCTGCCCATCTCTCTTTCTGTAAAACAGCTGTGCATGACCCACCTCCAAACACCTATCTGTTGGCTGGATATTTAGAGAATACAAACTGAAAACATTTACTGTGTTGGCCGCCTGAACATGTGGGTTTATATACCACTGCTGAGCCACCTCCAGAACAAACAGGCCAGTTGTTTGACTGGATACTTGAGATGGAAGGAAAAGAGAGAGGGTAGGGATCCCAGATCCCAATCCTTTCCCTCCCCCCCCCCCTTCTCTTCACTATTCTCTATTTTCTTTTTTCTATTTTGGTAGAATGCAGATCACATCTGGAAAAGATACTTCATACTTGTGCAGCTTTAATAATGGTCATGAGTTAGGTGACATTTGTAATCCCCAGATAAGATGGGCTGCTAAAGTGGGTAGTATCCCTTTAAATAGTTTGAGAGTCCTCTAATGGCCTTCACTGTCTGTCTCTAAAGTGACCAGAGATCTGTCAGAACAGCAGTGTGCATTATTCATAGATTCCAAAGCCAGAAGGGACCATTGTGATTATCTAGTCTGACCTCCCACATAGCACAGATCAAAGAACTTCCCCCAAAATAATTCCGAGAGCATATCTTTTAGAAAAACATCTGATCTCGATTTAAAAATTGCCAGTGAAGGAGAATCCACCATGGCCGTTGATAAGTTGTTCCAATGGTTAATTAAGCTCATTAAAAAAAAAAAACGTCTTCCAGTCTGAATTTGTCTAGTTTCAACTTTCAGCCATTAGATCATGTTATACCTTTCTCTGGTAGACTGAAGAGCCCATTGTTAAATATTTGTTTCCCAGGTAGATACTTACCAGACTGTAATCAAGTCAGGGCTGCCCAGAGGGGAGGGCAAGTGGGGCAATTTGCCCCAGGCCACGGACCCTGCAGGGGCCCTGTGAGCCCTAGCCCGGCGGCGATCCGGGTCTTTGGTGGCAAGGGGCCCTTCAGTGCTGCCGAAGACGTGGAGCGAATGAAGGGTCCCTCGCCGCCGAAATGCCACCGAAGACCCAGACTGCCGCCGCCTGAGTACAAGCGCCACAGCTCCCCCGCTTTGCCCCAGGCCCCCTGAATCCTCTGGGCGGCCCTGAATCAAGTCACCCCTTAACCATCTCTGTGTTAAGCTAAATAGATAGAGCCTGGTGCCCAGGCAGCATGCAGCAGAGATCTTTGTGATGGATCTCAAGATTCCAACCCTTCTGCTGAACCCTGTGGGTGTCAATATGAGGCCACATGATGGGATTTCTCTTTTTTTCAAGTTGCTTTTTTAAAAACCTAGGAAATTACACACAAAAACTGCATATGTACAAGGAGGCCAAATTAAGGTTGTATTTCCTGACTCCTGTGTGCTTGGCTTTGCAACTTTAGTAATGTTCTTTTAAAGTAGGGTTTAAAAGATCTGTATGTTTATTTTGATCCCACTCTTCCCATATGATTCCTTCATACTACATTTGTGGTGTAGAGACAAACACACAACAGCAGTCATTCTATGTTTTAGGGAGCATATTCTGGCTACTAATACTAATGTTTATAACCAATAGCACTTAGGTAGTGTTTCAGACATTAGGTAAATAAATCTCACACTGTTTGTATGGTAAGTAATATCTTCATTTTATAGAGGGGCAGTGTAGAACACCAGAGGATGAGTGAACTGTTCAAGATTACTATTGGAGTAATTCACCATTATGCAGAGGGCCAGCACATGGGCAAAAGTGACTTTACACACCTCCAGGATTCTGGTCTGCTCCAGGGGCTGATTTAGCCCCTGGTATCATTTAGAGTAGCCAGAGGGCTGCTCTGAATTATGGCAGCTTTCCTTCAAGCAGCATTTGGGCTGCTTCACCATCCAGAAGAGCTGGAGTGCCGAGCACGTGCCAGTCTCTCTTGCAGAGTTGTAGTCTGCCTCTCTTTACAGATTCCCCCAGGATAAAATCAGAGAACTGCAGTCCCCACTATCATCCTGCAACAAAAGAGCCCTACGAAAATAGACAGGCCTTTCACTAAACACAATATTGGCTGGTTCTGTCAGACAATTGGAGGAAGAGAATTCCAGAGCTCAGAGCTCACCAGAGCCCTGCCTTTGAACCCCAAACAATCCTAGTTAGAAGCTGTTAGCAAAAACATCCTAGCTCCTCTCAACTGGCAGGGTAGCACATGAGGAAAGAGGCAGATTCTAAGGAAGCCAGGCAAACTCATGTAGGACTTTCATGATCAAAATTTAACACCTTGAATTGCACCCAGGTGCAAACTGGAAGATTCTAAAAGCTTTGGAGAACAGCTGCTATCTGGTTGTTAAGGAGTCCTTGTGGCACTTTAGAGACTAACAAATTTATTTGGGCATAAGCTTTCGTGGGCTAAAACCCACTTCATCAGATGCATGGAGTGAAAAATACAGTAAACAATATAAATATTACAGCACATGAAAAGATGAGAGTTGCCTTACCGGGTGGGGGTGGGGGGGGTCAGTGCTAACAAGGTCAATTCAATTAAGGTGGAAGTGGCCCATTCTCAACAGTTGACAAGAAGGGGTGAATATCAAGAGAGGGAAAATTACTTTTGTAGTGCTAACGAGGCCAATGCAATCAAGGTGGACGTTGCCCATTTCCAACAGTTGACAAGAAGGTGTGAGTATCAGCAGAGGGAAAATTACTTTTTGTAGTGACCCATCCACTCCCAGTCTTTATTCAGGCCTACTTTAATGGTGTCCTGTTTGCAAATTAATTCCAGTTCTGCCATTTCTCGTTGAAGTCTGTTTCTGAAGTTTTTTTGTTGAAGAATTGCCACTTTTAAGTCTGTTATTGAGTGTCCAGGGAGATTGAAGTGTTCTCCTACTGGTTTTTGAATGTTACAATTCTTGATGTCTTATTTGTGTCCATTTATTCTTTTGTGTAGAGACTGTCCGGTTTGGCCAATGTACATGGCAGAGGGGCATTGCTGGCACATGATGGCATTTATCACATTGGTAGATGTGCAGGTGAATGAGCCCCTGATGGTGTGGCTGATGTGGTTCGGTCCTATGATGGTGTCCCTTGAATATATGCAGACAGAGTTGGCAACGCGGTTTGTTACAGGGACTGGTTCCTGGGTTAGTGTTTCTGTTGTGTGGTGTGTAGTTGCTGGTGAGGATTTGCTTCAGGTTGGGGGGGGCTGTCTGTAAATGAGGACTGGTTGTTGTTTTTCACACCACTAATTTATCAAGCCTCATGTCCTGCACCAGCTGTAGCTTCTGAATATTTGTTAAAGGTAGCCCCCTTTCAATAAGCCAGTTTGGAGACCACCAAGACAAGGATGATGACAATGAGGTGCACACCAGATAGAAACAGTCACAGTCAGCTAGCCCATGTTGGGGAAGCCTGTGTCACACTAAAGGGTCAGCATTCCACTGCCAGTATATAAAAGGGGAGAGTTTCAAAGAAGAGTTTGGTGCCCAACTCCCATTGACTTGCACAATGCACATGTGAGAGGGTTTAACAGCGTGTCATAAAGACCACGGTTGGGTGTGATGACAATCCGTGGCGCCAAATCTGAAATATTCATTAGCCTTCTTAATTTCCAAAGATGTTCTAGTCTAGACATGGCACAGCAGCGTTCTAACAAGAATAGGAATTACTGTACCGCACAATTACTGGAGTAAATGTTGCATCTGACAGTAATAGGTTAGTAAGCATTATGCATGATGCATTTTAAGGTCCATTTCTTCTTCATTAACGATGCACATTACTCCTGCTGCTCTGCAGACTACTAGCCAAAATCACTAAGATAATTAATGAATATTCATTTTTTAAAGGGTTTGTGACACTTGAGTCTGAAGTAACTTGTTACCTGTCACAATGAGGCACTGAAGACACTTAAGATGTTTGCTAGTTAAATGCCAGCTATCTACTGAAAGGCACGTACTCAGGTGTAGTCTCAGAACTTTTTAGGAATATATTAGTTGCAGCAAATAGGCCCGTGGCTATAGCCAAACGGCACATAGCACCAGTGGCTTTACACTTCTCTGATCCTGCTGATGCTGTGCAAGGTCACTTCCACCCCCACCCAGTCCCATAAGCATAGGAGATCTGTTATTGTCATACCAGCTAGGAGTCAGTTGGCAGTTATGGAGAGGATGGGGCAAGGAAGAACAAGGGTTAAAGCAATATGGTCACATGAGATGGTCAGAGGTGGACAGAAGCTCTTACATCACTGAGAACATAATGATTAAACTCTTACTACTCTTGCTCTTAGGCTAAGATTAAGCAATTAGAACTGTTTTCTTTTTTTTAAAAAACTGCATTGTTCACAGTGCCTAATATTATCTTCTAAAAACAAGTCTGAGGGCTAAATCTTCTGAGGAACAGAGCAGACTGAAAGCCCTCAGCAGCTCCATACCGTGCAGGAGAGATCTCTGTCTGTTCATAACATGGCTAGAAAGCAGTCACTGGGCCCAGGAGGGTCAAGTACTGCTGTTTCTAAAAGTTTCACTGCGCAGATTGTAGGTAGCAGAAACATAGAGGAAGAAGTGGGGGACAAAAGTGAAGGTAGGGGCTATTTGTTTTTTATTTAGATACTAAGAATCATGTGGCAACTTATAGACTAACAGATGTATTGGAGCATAAGCTTTCGTGGGTGAATACCCACTTCGTCAGACGCATGTAATGGCTACCCCTCTGATATTTAGATACTGTTCTTTTTCAAATGTACATGCTTTTATTTTTTGCTTCCCCTTTTTTGCTACCGCTCCAGTGTATTCTGTTGCAATACAGACTTAACCTGAAAGACAGGTTGTAACAGGGTAATTCTACAATAAGTAACCTCCATGTATTCTGAACAACTTTGCGCTAGGGATCTAAACTCTCTTAAAACAAGAGGTTGAAATTCACACCCTGTACTATGGGTGAACCCAAAGCCTATGTACTACTTAAATCCTCAAAATAGGCCTGGTGCTGGCCCTCTGCACAGGGTGAATTTCATCCTTAGGGAAATCTTACCTACCCCCATGTATCTTCGGGGCCCCACATGAATTCTTTATAGAATCCATTGGTCTGACCAGAGCTCCCTTTGCTGAGCCTTGAAAGAAGAGAGAAGCTATCATGTTGAACAGAATCGAAGAGAGTCACAAAGTAGCCAAGCCTTACATCTCAGCACTGCTTTGTGTTACTGCAGTGATGCATGGTGATGTGGACCCATGATGCTGCAAAAATAGCAATGCAATACTGGGAGAGCCTACTCCAATTACTTTGTAGCTCACGCCCATGCCATTCACTGAATAAGTGGCTATCTAGCTCCTCATGGATAAGTCCTACTGATTTAGTATCTTTCCAGTTGTAGCTTTCTAACCATCATGCAAAAAAGCTTTACCACCCTTAGTGAAAAATATTCACTGCAGCTGGGACGGGCATTAAATTTAAAACCTGTTCCTCCATCATATAACAAAGAATTTTTAAATGCAAAACTTTTTCAAACAAAGTAAGTTTCAAATTCTTTAAAGCAACACCAGCTTTTGGGGTTTAATAGTTTCTAAGGCATGCAAGCAGTTTCCTCCAAGTATCCGCACAGTACAGTGCCGCTAATCTTAAAGCAACTGCTAACCATAGTGTTTTTTTTGTCTTTTTTATAGGCTCCCACTGGACATCAACATTAACACCAAGTAAGAGTGAGAAAAGGACCTAGTCCTTACACGTTCATTAAAGGGAATTGAATGCAGGGAGGGGAGAACCGAATGAAAGAGGAAGCATACATATAAAGGACACCAGGAAGCTCCAGGGAGAGAGAATGAGTTCGAAGTATAGCACTAAAATGGAGAGGAGACACATATTTGTTGCTTTAAGAAATAGTTTCTCCTGATAATTCAACTGAACATAATATTACAGCAGGAGACACTGAAAACATACAGGGTACAGGCACAAAATTAAAGCTATCTAAAAAGGCTAAAGAGAGATTAGGTTGCAGTGGAAAATTGATACAAGAATAAAATATTTGCCAAGATATTCTAAGATGCTTATTATAGTCACTGTTAATTCTTGTATCACTTTTCTTTTAATTAGCAAGTACTGGAAGATCTCAGGGGGCAACGGTTTTCTGTGCCAGTTGCTCAGCTGGTATTGTCCTTTCGACCGCTCTTTGGAGTTATCAGAGAGCAGGCTCTTCTGTACTCTGTTCTTTTGTCTCTTCCAGCTCTTTCTAGAACTTCCCCTCCTGCAACCAGGAGGACTAACCCTCTCCCCATACTCCAAGACTTGCATAGATCATTTTCTGTTTGTTAAACATCTTCCAAATTCACATTCAGGATGGGGAGTATAAGTGGGTGGGCCTGGTGTGGGGGAGAATTTTAGCTAATAAAACTGATAACTGAGTACAAGTTTGTATTCCTTTACCCATTTTATCCTTTTAATAGAGATTCCTTTTAACTGTTGGAGTTCTCATTGAGAGTCTCATATATAAAAAATGCCATGTGATTTATCCTACTGGTTCCTGTAAATGGTTTATTCTTCAGTCAGTCAGGCACATAAGTGGGTGTTTCTATGCATTATTTAATGAAGTGAGCTAGAAAAAAACACAAGAATGAATTAAAATCCTTAGCTTCTCACCTGAGAACACGCATGCCGAGTTCTGGGGACCACGTTTATTGTGACAAGTCTTTCTGTTTAATTTGTTTCTGTTACTGGATTTAAACAGTATCCATGATCAGTTGAATTTGTGCTTTCTGTTTGCTTGCCTAATTCTTGCTATAGCAAGTACAGGTAATGTAATGAATGTTTTGATAATATTCCTCTGAGAAATCTGAAGAGATAACTTTCATAATTCTGTGCTATTAGAATTATCTCAGGCTCTTTGTGATGGCTTATGAATTCCATTCCTGCATTTTCACTTCCCAGCAGACAGACACCCCAGAAGAGGTAACTTGTACTTTGCAGAGATAAGGGCCTTGGACGATGATTATCTATATTATATTATATTATATTATATTATATTATATTATATTATATTATATTATATTATATTATATTATATTATATTATATTATAGCATTTAAAGATGCCAATCAAAATCAGGGCCCCGTTGTGCTAAGCACTGTACCAATAATGTAGTGCCCATCTTTAAAAAAGGGAAGGAGGAGGATCCGGGGAACTACAGGCCAGTCAGCCTCACCTCAGTCCCTGGAAAAATCATGGAGCAGATCCTCAAGGAATCAATTCTGAAGCACTTAGAGGAGAGGAAAGTGATCAGGAACAGTCAGCATGGATTCACCAAGGGCAAGTCATGCCTGACTAACCTAATTGCCTTCTATGAGGAGATAACTGACTCTGTGGATGAGGGGAAAGCAGTGCATGTGTTATTCCTTGACTTTAGCAAAGCTTTTGATACGGTCTCCCACAGTATTCTTGCCAGCAAGTTAAAGAAGTATGGGCTGGATGAATGGACTATAAGGTGGATAGAAAGCTGGCTAGATCGTCAGGCTCAACGGGTAGTGATCAACGGCTCCATGTCTAGTTGGCAGCCGGTTTCAAGTGGAGTGCCCCAGGGGTCGGTCCTGGGGCCAGTTTTGTTCAATATCTTCATTAATGATCTGGAGGATGGCGTGGACTGCACTCTCAGCAAGTTTGCAGATGACACTAAACTGGGAGGAGTGATAGATACGATGGAGGGTAGGGATAGGATACAGAGGGACCTAGACAAATTAGAGGATTGGGTCAAAAGAAACCTGATGAGGTTCAACAAGGACAAGTGCAGAGTCCTGCACTTAGGACGGAAGAATCCCATGCACTGTTATAGACTAGGAACCGAATGGCTAGGAAGCAGTTCTGCAGAAAAGGACCTACGGGTTACAGTGGATGAGAAGCTGGATATGAGTCAACAGTGTGCCCTTGTTGCCAAGAAGGCTAACGGCATTTTGGGCTGTATAAGTAGGGGCATTGCCAGCAGATCGAGGGACGTGATCATTCCCCTCTATTCGACATTGGTGAGGCCTCATCTGGAGTACTGTGTCCAGTTTTGGGCCCCACACTACAAGAAGGATGTGGAAAAATTGGAAAGAGTCCAGCAGAGGGCAACAAAAATGATTAGGGGGCTGGAGCACATGACTTATGAGAAGAGGCTGAGGGAACTGAGATTGTTTAGTCTCAGAAGAGAAGAGTGAGGGAGGATTTGATAGCTGCTTTCAACTACCTGAAAGGGGGTTCCAAAGAGGATGGATCTAGACTGTTCTCAGTGGTAGCAGATGACAGAACAAGGAGTCATGGTCTCAAGTTGCAGTTGGGGAGGTTTAGGTTGGATATTAGGAAAAACTTTTTCACTAGGATGGTGGTGAAGCACTGTAATGGGTTACCTAGGGAGGTGGTGGAATCTCCTTCCTTAGAGGTTTTTAAGGTCAGGCTTGACAAAGCCCTGGCTGGGATGATTTAGTTGGAAATTGGTCCTGCTTTGAGCAGGGGGTTGGACTAGATGACCTCCTGAGGTCCCTTCCAACCCTGATATTCTATGATTCTATGATTCTATGAATACATAGTAAGCAATAATCCCTGCCAGAAAGATCTTAAAATCCTAGACAAGGCAAAAATAGGATAGGAAGGGAAACAGCGAGATGAAGTGACTTTTCCAAGGTCACACAGCCAATATGTAGCAGAGCTGGGAATAAAATCCAGATCTCATGACTCCCAGTCTAGTTGCTGCCAACCAGACATGTTGCATGATAAACATTCCTGTGAATACCTGTTGTTTCTAGTTATCTGGAAAATGCAACAAACCTGTAATATCCAGCAAGCTTGTAGAGAAGCAATCCTGCCCCTTCTCCTCCTCTTCAGCTGTAGGCAAGGTATTATTTTATAGTTGAGCAGATCGGTATGTTATAAACACAGGGTTATGGGCAACCTAAGAAGAATAGATTAAAAACTGAAGCTTCCCTCAAGATTGGCCTTGAGTTCGAAATTAGTACAGCAGGGGACAGCCCATGCTCTAAGGCTTAGCTGGGTCTAACGCTCAGTTTGTTACTACAATTATATGCTATCCCTACATGTTTACAGTACCGATATAAGAAAATGATAGTATAGAGTTTAAGGCACTGGACTGGGCCTCAGGAGCTTTGAGTTCAATTTCTGGCTCTGCCACAGATTTCCTCCGACCTTGGGAAAGTGACTTAATCTCTGTGTGTGCCTCAATTTCCATCTGTAAAATGGGGCTTTCCTTTTTCTCACTCTATTTAGATTATAAGCACTTTGGGATGGGGACTGTCGTGTGTGTGTGTGTGTGTTGTGCGTGCACAGTCTGTGGTACAGTGGGATTCCATCTTGAGCCTCTAGGGGCTACCATAACATAAATAAAAAAGTAATAACTATACTATGTACTATACATAACACTACTATATACTCTGCCTGTGGCACATAATAGGCTAGTTTCCTGTGGGCTGTGTAATACCTTGGTCTACTTTTGGTTGTTGGGTTTAGTGTGAGGGTGATGTTGGTGGCCTGTGATATACAGATGAGTCGATCTATTGGTCCTTTCTGGCCTTCAGCTCTATGACTCTATGTGCTATTAGCTCTCTTGAATCCACCTTTCTCTTTTCTTTACTCCATTGTAGGAGAGCTATTTCTTATATTGTATCTGTTTGTAAATACTATGCCTTACTATTGTTTTATTATTGTTAGGCACCTAACACTTTGTTTACACAGGCCATTTGCCCAGTTTGTATGCTCAGTTGCAGTAATTGCACATGCAGTTCTAGGTGCACAATACCACATCTTGTGTGACTCAGACCCCCTTTTTTTTTTTTTTAGTCGTGTGTGCAGTGAAATGTAAGCACGGAAGCACAGGTGTTTGCTTTTTCTTTCAAATTCAGTGATTTTGTTTTTCTTTAACCTTTCTGCAGTGAGGTAATAAACTACTTGGGTAATTGATACCTGACTCAGATTCAGATTAGTGCCCAAAGGTAGAAAACAGTGCTTAGAAAACAGATCCTGGAAAATCCCTAGAGAACTCCTAGTGCTGACTAAACTAACCAACCATTTCTGTCTATAAACACAGCAGAGAGAGCATTCATCTCCGACAAAAACTCTTGACTCGCAAGAAAGTGGTTAAAGTTCTGAAGTTTCAGCCTGTTGTGTTCTTTCATTTATTATTGGTTTCTGCCTGTGGATTCTTTTAGTCAGACTTATCGTCATTGCTCTTTTCGATGCATGTCTAATCTTCACCCACAATTTTATTTATTTATTTTTTTGCATGGCAGGAAATATCTGTACTGAAACACTGAACAGTATTGGAACTTCCTACCATTGAAAACAGTATGGAGTGCACACTCAGAGAGTGTGAGTGTGTGTGTGTGTGTGAGAGAGAGAGAGAGAGAGAGAGAGAGCACGCAGATGGTCCCAGGGCTGGATGCTATGCTACATTCACAGGACTCAGTGCACATTCCTGATGAGTATTTTCTCCTAGCCCACAGCAGATTCCCCTCAGCTAGACTCCTCCCCATTGCAGAGCCCAGGTCACCAAAGCAATTTGTCAGCCCAAATGATACCTTCTCTGTTCTTTAGAACACATATGTCAGTGGTGGCGAGGGAGGGAAGGAGCTGGTTGCATAAAATTAAAGAGGAGGGTGCTATTACAAAACAAGGTCTGAATTAACCTGAGAGATAATTAGTTTCTTTGCCAATAGGTCATGGCAGTCCTGGTAGCAATGACAAACAAGCGGTTAATGACCAGTATTCCAGTGAGTACATACGTATCTTCAATCTCTGTCTTTAGAATTTGCTGGTAGAAACTGTTTGGTTTTAGGTGAGTGAACAGCAATGAAACAAGAAGCCTTATCTTAGTCCTTCCTGGATCATGGACCCCATTACGAAACCGATTGAACTATCTCTGTTATAAGGCTTTACTCATAGAGAAGCAGGGCTTAACGAGCACTGAGCTAACACTGCTCTCAACTCAAAGCAGTGCAATTATTCCCAGGGACTGAGGGCAATGGGACATGAGTGAAAAACTTCAACTCAGTCGCTCCACTGAGTGATGACCTGGGGAAATGCAGGACTAAATTGCTCACCTTTCACAAACCTTTAATTTGGCACTGAGAGAGCCAGTCAAGGCACAGGGTAAATGTGTGCAGTCCTAGGTTCTAGTCTCCAAACTTCTTCAAGCAGTTGGTCTGAGGATGCTACTCCCTTTCTTGTATATGATAAAACACGTGTACATCTTGTGGGGAAGTGTTATTGCAGGTCTGCTTTCTAATACCCTTTCTAATATTTGCTCAGCTATATACACATTCAGTTTTCTCTAAGATCTAAACTTAGCTCCAGTGCAGATATAGCTATATTTTAAATCACCTCAAGAAACTTTTTGGAAAGGATCAACTCCATCCTTGGTGGAGCCATGAAGATGCTACTTCCCCATTTTATCCGCGTACCATGGAGGCCCTTCTAAGTGGCCACCATTTTTTTTTTAACTAGATCAGCTCTTCCTTTGGATCCAAGTAGTATCACTGCTAGTGCTTCGCCTGTCAGAAAGACTGCTATTGAATAATGCAAAGTATCCCCCCACTGCTCTTCCCCAGAGTCTGAACCTATTGCTTCTTCGTCACTCTTAGCCTGGAGAGAGCTGGCGGTGGTCTGGGAAATAAAGCTAGGTTTCCCAGAATCCAGACAATACCACTGTTTAGACAGTGAGAGAAGGTTGCTGTTGAATTGATGCAGTGCTCTATCAGCTTGGGGAGTGCTCGTGTATGTCTGGGAATCTCCCATGTTGCAGGGCAGAGAACCCTCCTTTAGGCCACCAGGCTAGTCTGTTAAACTTGAACCTGAAGGATGGAGCCATGAAAAATTATAATTAGAGAGAAACTAGGCCATTTTCCAGAAAGTGTCTCTTATTACATAAATCTTTCCTTGTACGTGTTCTTACTACTTGGCTGGGAAACACCTGTCAGGAAACAACAGATGGTGGGGAATAATAAAAGGAGACAAACTGCCTCATTTTTAAAAGAAATCTTTCTTTTTGTATCTCTGGTCATAGGTATTGTGCAGAATGTTACTAAATTGTGTAACTCCTACATGCCTTTCTGTGATTACCATATTAAAAAAGAAATAATCACTTTAGTCACTGAATTTCAAATCTGCCTTGTTTTGCAGTACATGATTTTTTTTTTAAATTGTTCCTGGAACATGGGTGCTGAAAATGTATATTGGGGCTATTAACTCTCAAGGTGAACATTTTGTATTTTTATCATGACTAGAGTATTCCCATGTGGGGAGAAATTATAATCTTAATGGCCTAAAGACATGTGCATGAGAACACACTCTGTATTGTTAGGAGTCTGATATTTAAGACAGATATTCCAGAATGATGAGGGATGGGGGAGGAAGCCACTAAATCTTCCTTTGTTGCCTAAAGCCCTGGTTTTCAAAAAGGCTGCAAGCCTGACACCTAGTGAATGCATGAGGAGTAACAAATGTAACAAGCTTCAAGAGAAATTAATAGCTTCAGCTGTACTGATGGTGGAGGGGCTAAGAGAACAGATGAATTTGTTTGATATTTATATATGTTTAAAGTTATGCCAGTGGAATGTGGTTGGTAAAATAATTTTCTCCACTTTTTGCAGGTATTATTTTGCCAGTTGTGATTGCCTTGATAGTAATAACCCTTTCTGTGTTCATTCTGGTGGCTTTGTACAGAATGTGCAGGAGGACAACCACAGGTATTTGTTCAACATTTTTCTGCAGCCAGGAAGGCTTCGATATATTATTCATTATGAAAGGAATACTGCAAATATTTGTATTAAAATCTGACCTAGCATACAAATTTTATTGTATTCGGATAGATAACCGTGCTGATTTTAAAATATTTAGTCAAAAAAGGAATTAACACTTCTTTATTAAGATTACTATGGGGTATATGTAGGGGAGGAAACAACACCTCTTGTAGAGAACACAAATCCAATATGTTTAATGCTCTCTCTTCTTTAGCAGTTACCTAACAAACAGCTGTGCTGACACTGTCAATGACTCTAGTCTGCAGAGAGAAATTGCTTGGAAAAGCAAGGGGCAAAATAAGTTGCATTTGTTGTTAAAATCAGCTGTGTTCATTTTAGCTCTGTTCAAAACACAAGGAAAAAAATCAATTTTTCCTTTTTTGGAGCGATCCCATGTTTATATTTTTCCTTGTCCACATAAAATCCCAGGGAAAGCAGTATTTTCATCAATAAGCAGCGATTTGGACAGAGCAGTCTGCCACCTTTTCCAGTATTGCCCATAAAATATTGAGGCTCACAGGGGGAAATAACTTTACTACATCAATTTTGCCAAACGTATTGGGGATTGAGCTTAGTGGGCTAGAGGCAAATGCAGTGCGTTACTAAGTAGGAGACACAAATTTGAATCCATAATGTGGTCTCTCTGCTTTCAAGCTGGCAAGAGCTGGGAGCTCTGTGCAGCGATTTAGCTGTGAAATTCCTGGGGGCTGGAAATGTGAAGTCATAACAAGGCCTTGAAGCTACAGGCCAAGGTAAATAGCATGTTGTAATAACTTTTGCAAATGACAATGCAAACCGCAAAAACATAGAAGGGAAATGATTCCTTGCCTGGAAAATTACTGAATCTTCATTGCCAAGGAGTGAAGATTTTAAGTGGAGAAAATTTCTCTGGCTTTCCCCCTGCAAATACAAACTCAATCAAAGCAAATTCATTTTAAAATTGTAATGAATATTTGTGGATATCTTTTGAAGTATTTGCCTAGCTCTAGCTCACTAAACATCCACACTCTTAAAACCGGTGCTGTAGAAATATATCTAATCTAACCCTTACCCACCCACCCACCCACAGGACAAGAATAAAGAATGTGGAATACATAGCATGCATAATTCATTATTTGGGGGTGTCCACTGCTTGTCTACAAGGCTAGAGACTGCAACATGGTAACTTTGGAGTGTTACAGATATGTAAAGGAAGGGAAAACTTTTGCGTCTCAAATCACACCACGATGATACTGTCATCACATTGTACTCTGATGTTATGTGTTGATCCAATGCCATGAAATTAGGATCAATGTGAAAACACTGATGCATGAGAAGCCCCAAACAAAAAGTTCAGGCCTCTAACTGTCCTTGGTATGTGGGGACAGTGGGAGTTCCAAACATGGCATGGCTGCAACATTAAGCTTGCAAGATCTGGAACAAACCCATGAAAACTGGGATTATTCTATGATGGGCACTGATTGTAACTTGGACAATCTATACAGGAAAAACCATGCAGCAGTTCCCTTTAGCTTCATGGTCTTGTTGTGTGACCTTTTGTGAGTCATTTAATCCTTGTTCCTGAGTTTCTGTAAAAATTATGATAATTATACTTGTCCACCTTTACAAATCATGTTGACCCTGCATGATAAGTGCAAGTTGTTATTCCTGTTTATTTATTATTTTATTAATATTTGATGCAGAGCTACAAAATCTCAAAATAGGCTTATGCTAGTCATGGCTGTGTTTGAGCCTGTTATTTAGCCCACATCTAGGCAATCAGAATAACATAAATTTGTTTCTTCTTCCAGAGGGACAAGAGAATGGAACTGAACAGTAAGTTAAACTATGCCCCTGCATTCCTTTAAGTCTAGTCACGTGGCTGTTATGAAGACAGCAATTTCTGCATGTTCTTAATTTTCTCCACTGAAAAATAATAAACTGTTAACACCCATAAAAATACCCAAAAGGGGGAAACGCCATTTTGAGAGTATGTATCTCAGGGCACAGCTGTGCCTCTTTGCTTTTTTCTGTCCATTTCCTCTTTCTCTCCTTTTCTTTCCCATCTCCCTTCTTTTTTCTCTGGTTTCTCTTTTATTGATTTTTATTTTTTTATTTCTTTTTTTTTCTTTTGCTCTCCTCCCCATTCCCTAACTCACTAATTCACTTCAATTCAATTAGACTGCATTGGCACGATGAGCTGTGCACGTGTTGCCACAGAGTAAAATTGAGACAGATCCATCAAACTACATGCTTCTCGGGATGGCTGGAGAGTCCGCTGCTGACTCAGTGGGGCCGAGACATGTATCCATGAAGCTGAACTGTGTTTTGAGTGAAGAAACCCAAAGCTTGGCTGGCGAGCTGCTTCTTGAACCTGTAGCCCTGTATGCCTGAGCTGCTTCTGTGGCCAGGTGTAGTAGGAGCAGAAAAGGAAGCTTCTCTCGTCCCACGGCAGCTTCTCCCATTAGCCCTCTCCTCTGCACACCCACTTTGAGAAATGTTGGTTTAGGCCCTACAATCAGAGTGATGCAAGAAGACCTTTGTACCCATGCAAAGCCCTACTGAAGTCAGTGGGGATTCCCAACATGACAGACTCCACCAGGATGGATCCTGTTACAGTATCATACCCTTAGTACTTTCTCCACTGACAAATATGCAGAAGTCTGATGCTAATTGTCTGTTCAAATGTCTCCCAACTAAAACAGAGCCACAACAGATAAAGAGGGTGTCAAACTTCTTTCTGTAAAGACAACTTCTCCTGAGACTGGTAAGTGGATGCTTTTCTTTGACCGAAGAGGCTGGGGAGAAGAAGAGTTTGGATGTCGATTGATTTTTACACTGCCCCCGCCCCCTAAAAAAATCACAACATGATTCCTTAGTAGCAGCCAAATAGTGACTTGAAGTAAATGCAGACTCTGTCTTTAATGAAAGTTGGGGGGAAATTACTCTTGTCTGAGGAGATTAAAGCTATGTTTATAGCCCAAACCTAGAAACAATCATAATGACATTTAGTATTATGAATTTGTTCCATGCTAGGAGCAAGTTCAGTATTCCCCTGGAATAGCCATTTTTCCAAGGTAGAACTCCAACTGACCCAATAGTGTAGACAGAAGTACTTTCACGCTGTCAGGACGCTACATATGGAATAAGGACCTAAAATGCAAGTACTCAAGGACAACGGTTGCAGAGCAGCTGTCCCACTCAATAAACGGTGGTCTGCAATATTTGCAGCCTAAGCATTGCAGCATTGAGAAGCTGACTTCACTGATTCTTATTGTCCCAGCTGAGAGAAATGCCAAATGGATGTAAAAGGTCTGATCTAAAGCCCATTGAAGTCAATGGGAGTCTCTTCAATAGGCTTTAGATCAGACCCAAACGTTATAGTGAAAATAAATGTTTTTTTCAAAATTTGTTCAAATTCAATTTTTAAAACATGATTTTTTACGTTTTTGTTGTCCCTTTAAACACCAGTCATTGATAAGAGCCCAAATCAAGGAAACTTAGTAAGTCTGGATAATTGATTCTTGTGACGTCACAAGAACACTTCTTTATTTTATCTATCTATTTATTTATTTATTTATGTGGGGGACTTGCATTCTTCCGTAGAGCAGGGTGAACTATTAACAACATATTTGACAAATAATCCCGTTCTTCTGTTAGCAAATGATCTGTGAACAGACTTTGTTCATTATTTACAAATTTGTTCATTATTCACAATTCTTCAGCAAATGGTTGCTTGCAAACTACTTGCTAACGTACTTCTAGTATTTGCTGTTTATAATCTACTGTTCAAGTTATGTACAGTCAGCTATGTTTCTATCTTATTGTATGACTCCCATCCCCGCAAAGACCTTGGCTTTTAAGATGACCCAGGAAACGTTTCCAGGAGTGTAATCATGTGTGACCCATTATGCAGATATTTTTGTGAACAAAACTTGCCTGATTATGAGTATTTGCAGAAAGCAAATAAAAGGAGTTGCAAATACTGTCTCCAAAATTCCTGCTTTTGGTTTGAATTAATGTGTGCAATTACTTTTTGCAGTATTCACCCAGCTCTGCTTCTATCACTCAGCAGTCTCTTTTGTTACAAAATACTGCCCTCATTACAGATTTACATTACAATTTACTCTGTCATGCACCAACTTGATGTTGTTTATTGTAAATTATTTACATCATAAAATCTGAAGGAGGAAACAGAGGATATATATAATGTTTGTGAAAGGAATTAAACCTTCCTTGTTTTAAGCATAATAAAATAAAGTCCCTACAGAACTGGAGGTGGAACTAGGAGCTGCAAGAAAATGTTGTGAAATGCAGAAGGACTGAGATAGTGATGTTTAGATCAATACTTAGACCATGCTAATTTGAATCCCAGTTACTGCACCAAAAAAAGCAAAACCTCTAATGAGAACAACTGTCCTCATGATATTTGAGATTTCACTCCCTCCCCATCCCAATACAGGACCCTTCCTGACCTACATAGGCCCTTCCCCACTGCAGCTGTAGGTACTCACAATCACAAATCTGCAGGGAAAGAGTTCCTCAAGTCTCCACCCCTCTTCTTCCTCTTCCTGGAGTCTTTAATGGGTCCTGGCTGGCTGCTTCCCCCCAGTGGCAGTTTCAAGGGGCTGCTACATAGCTGCTGCGCCCTCCCCTCAAAATCCTATGTGATCTTCTGGGGCCTGATAGCTAACCCAAACCACCTCACACATATGGCAGCAAGGAGTGGTACAGTCTGTGGTCTACTGGCTGCATTGCAAATCCCGCCGCTCCCGTTGGCCTGCCTTGGAAGCTGTTGCAGTCAAAAAGATCAGGCTCCAAATGCTTTGCCTGGCTGGAGCAGTACCCATTTATCCTAGGTTGGATGCAGAGCCACATTCCTTCACTCTCTAACTGACCCTGGCCTGGTGTTGCAAGACAAATGGAATCCAGGTCTTGGAAAACACAAAATTGAATTCCGGGGTTTGCTTGGATTTTTAAAAATGTATTACACCTCTACCCCAATATAACACGAATTAGGATATAATGTGGTAAAGCACCGCTCCGGGGGGCAGGGCTGCATGCTCCGGCAGATCAAAGCAAGTTCGATATAACGCAGTTTCACCTATAACGCGGTAAGATTTTTTGGCTCCCGAGGACAGCGTTATATCGGGGTAGAGGTGTATTTGGAAACTGAGATCATAGGTGTATTTTAAGTGGGTTGGAGGAGTGTGTGTGTGTTTGTGTTTGTAAAATTGCAGTATTTCTTTAAAAAGCTGCATAAAGCTTCTGGTAGTTACTAGATTTCTTGGACACCTACAGGACCTGATTCTTCCCTCTCACCAATTTTAACACTGGAGTAACTCCATTGATTTCAGTGGGTTACTCCTGTTTTGAATCAGTTAAATGAGAAGAGAATCAGGTGCCCGTGTTTTACAAGATGGGGCCTGAGGTCTTTTTAATCAGCTTCTAGATCATAGGTTGGCTATCTGAACTCCTTCTGTGGAGAGAATGCTTAATATTCTCTTTTACTGAGGTATACTGTATGTTTGCTATATTTGGAAGATATGAGTCATAACCACTTAGGGAACATGAATTTCCCCCCTGGTTAATGCTATTCATATTTAATACACCTAACTCTTTTACTGATGAAATTCTACATTTTAATAAATGCTGAAATTAAACACATATCCACAGGTATAAAGGCCATTTTTCTTCTAAGTTTCCTAAAATCATTTAATTAAATTAAATTAAATTTTAAAAAAATATGAAAAAGGGTCCATTCATATTAAAAACCTGATGAAAATACTCCTTACTCACACAAGTCCTAATCACCTCAAAGTATCTATTCATGTAAGAAAGATTTACTCACTTGAATATAGGTTGCAGATTTGGGCCCAAAGACAGTCATTTCATAATAGCACAAATACACAGAAACATATAGAGTGTCAGACTAATTTAGTGAGTATACTAAAAACAATTACATTGTGAAAAAGTTATTCTGGAGCAATGTAAACTGTCGCAGTGCACCTGCATTCCCCCTCCATGATCCAGCAGTGGCACCCATGTTTATGCTCCCAGCTCCTCAGCCATCAACTGTCTTGGGAAGAGACCCACATCTTTCTCCCTGGTGATGGAGTGTTTTACCAGACTGCCTAAATGGCCTGCATCTGCATTTTGCTTTCTCCTCAGAGGCTATAAACAGTGTAATTGTCCACAGTTATAGGTTACCACACAGTTCTTTCTAAGCATGTAAATTCATGTGAGAGCATCACAGAGAAAACATATTAAAACACAATAAAAGAACTTACACACATGCTAATAGGTTTACCAGAGATCACCCCTCAACTCCAAAAAGGGTTTTGGCAAGTGATCCGTCTTTTGAATTCCACCAAGGGGTTTTCCTGTGGTTAAAAGTTCATAACAGCTGCTGGCTCAGAACAATCACCTCCATGAATCTGAGAGTCACCCCTTTGTATAGCTTGGGCCTTTGATCTTTAGATACCAGGAACAGGTAATCAGCAGACAAAGGTGCCCTCCTCGGGGTGTAGTTTCCAAAGGCTGAATTTTTGCATAATCGAAGGTGATACCTTTGTGCACATCTCCCCCTAGAGATTTCCTGGGAAACGCACTTAACTTTGTCCCAAAATTCATTCTTGCCTGGCACATCGTTTCAAATAGTCCTTTGAAGCTCATAATCCTTCCCAGTGTTTACATTGGCCACATCTCCCCCCTAGAGACATACAAACCCACATAGCACATCAACTTTGCATCTATAATACAATGGACTGCAAAGCTATTTAAGCTTAATTCAATAAGATCTCTCAAAGATATTGCAGGAAATTGCCATATCTGTCATATAAACTTTTATATGCATTCCTTTTTTTAAACTAGATTCAGGAAAAGCAATTCAATTAAAGAGGAAATCATAGTATAAGCAGCTTCATTTTCACAAACAGCATTGAAAGGACTTCACTTTGTCTGCCATTGACTCTATTATTATTTTTATTGTGGTGCATATGTAATCTGCAAAAAATTGAGGGTCTTAATCCAGGAAAGCAGCTAAGAACGTACATGTGTGAGTAGTTCTAGCAAAGTCAATGGAGCTATTCAGTTTGTTAGTTAAACACATGCTTAAATGTTTTCCTGTATCTTAATCATCTCTCAATGGTTTTAGATGTGTCTTGCCCTCAAGGTGTATATTCAACCAATGGTAATGCTTCTGTTGTTTCACTGATTGGGTATGTTGTCACTCAATATTCCATGGAGGTGGAGTGCTTTGGGAAGTTTACATGAATGGCTAATCTTGATCTTGTATTTTAAGTAAGCTTTGTCAATAAGCACAGTTGGTGTTTTTGGATTTATCCACAGCAATTTGGTGATGAGGAAGGAACAATGACTTTTTAGAAAGCAATGAAACTACCAGGAAACATTCTGCCCTGACATGCAACCCTGGAAACTCACTGTCTTCAATGAGGTTGCATGGATGGGATGTGTGTCAAGGCAGAATTTTGCATCTGGTCTCTGGCAATAGAGAACAAAGGAGACTAGCCTATTTCAGCAGTGCATTTGGATCATACTTTAAAGAAGTAACGAAGAATTTTAGAACATACGGAGGGATATCTACAAATAATATTGAAGAAGTGCAGAAAATGTCTTCCAATCAAAGAGTTGGCCCAAATACATTTGTTCTGCTGATGGACCTTATGACATTAGGAAAACCATGTAAAACTAAGTTTAATGTTCTCATCGATTTAGAAACAAATAAGAAAAATGTGTGTGCTGAAGGATATATGTCTATAAGGTTTGGATTTCATGTGAGAGTTTAGTAGTACATTAGAACACCTGAGAAGTGAGATTAAAGCATAAGTGCAGCCTGTGGTGAAAATTTGACTTGGACAAGAACTTTGGATACTGTGTATAATTTGGAAAGCCTTACATGGAGCATGCAGAGATATAACTTTGCCACTCCAGACTGACTATGTGGCATGTGAAGGGCTCTGCTTGCTAGCAACAAGAAGTCATCACACACTGTAGCGTGCATCACAACAGTCAGCCAGGAAAATGGGTGAATATATGAGCTTATGTTGGGTTTTCCTGTTCTAGGACAGAGCATTCACCACAGAGTTCTATATATGACATTTCAACTTTAGGCATGTTTCCAAAGAATGCATAATAATGCAGGATTTTCTATGACAAGTGAGAGACAAGTACAGTCATCACCCAGATATAGTTGTCTAACATCTTAAAAACCCCAACATGACATCCTAGCTACCTCCTTTTGTAGTGGGAGCTGGGTTCTCATATACTTCGTTGTAGACTGTGTATTTATTAACCTCCCTAAAAGGCAATTGAAAGAAGTGGATCACAGATCTGTAGAAAGCACTGAGGCATAGTATTTGGAGTGAGGATGTCCCATAAATCTGAACTGCACATGGTAGAATTGTACTGATACATAGATAATGGATCATAAATCATCACTTTGGAACCAAGACTGGAGTAGCTGCACTAGCAGCTGTCTGACTGTAGCAATGGTCCTTGATATTGATATCACACCAGTATGATATTTAATATAAAGTCTCCTGAGAATGTGGCAATGTAGAAGTTATTGCAAAGATGCCTAGAGAAATCCAGACACCTGAATGTACTCTGATACACCAGGTGTCATTCCTTCCAAAATAACCTGTGGTGCAGAGAGAGAGAGAGAGTACGGGGTAGGATGTATGACAGACATTGGAATATGTGCGCATTGTGGCACTTACACAGCTCTCAGAGCAAATGCCTATGCAACTGTATTTTGAATCGATGATTTTCCATCGTTTCACAATTAGGGCATGCCCCCATCTTCACTCCCCTGGAGAGTCAATGTTTTGTTTAAGCAATTTGTTCTGTCGCGCACATTTAACCACAAATATGTCCTGAGACATGATGCCCTCATGCTGTTGTTGGAACCATGTCGGAGGAAGACAAGGAATTATCCCTCCATCTACAGGCCCAGAGACGGGGCGTCTTAAGTGATGAGCACATGCACATCTGGGTGATGGGGCTTAAGGAGGTAAGGCACCTTTTTGTTTTTTGAGGTTTTCAATGTCTGTTTGACCTAGCGGGGGCTAAATCCTGGGGGCCCTGCTCATGCCAAAGGGAGTTTGGCTATGGGGAATGGTTCCACATTAGACCCCATTTTTCAATTTGCACTAGAGGTTTCATTCTCTCTCATTTCCTTCATTTCTTCTAGGATCTACAGGGAGGAATCCAGGGTCACCTGAAAGTGCAAGCCCCTCTGATGTAGGAAGTGCTTTCTATTCCCTCTTTCTCTTATGAGGAGACCTCCAATGCAGGTCAGCAGGCAGCAGACCACTGGCATACTCAATTCCTGGAAAGGGTAAAGGCATTCCTATGTACTTGAGGTGGTGACTTTGGCTACTTAGTAAATCTTTGCTTCTGTTATTGTGAACTGTGCTTTCAATGCCTTTTTTTTTGTTTTTCTCCTTGAAGGTGGATAGTATTGGAGCTGCTTCATGGAAAGTCGTCCCCCTGGGAGGAATCATAGAATATTAGGGTTGGAAGAGACCTCAGGAGCTCATCTAGTCCAATCCCCTGCTCAACGCAGGACCGACACCAACTAAATCATCTCTGCCAGGGCTTTGTCAAGCCAGGCCTTAAGTACTCCTTTTCTTTCTGTCTGATTTTTCTCTCACCCTGTCTTGGTTTGTCTCTTATTTTATAATGACCTGTCACTGTTGTTTCCTCATAGAAATTGAAAAATAAACTCCCCACATGGTCTTCCAGGCAGCGACTGTCTTTTATTTTGTCTGTACAGCACCCACCACACAATTCTGACTGAGGCCTCTGAGTGCTACTATCTAGTACAATTACACATTTTTCTGCACATCTCTGTGGCTGTGTTTTTAATGAGTGTTATTTTGTTGTTTGTTATTTCTGTGTCCTGTATGTGTTTCCAAGAGTTTTTAAAGCAAAGTCTACCCCAGCCACTGAGGAGAACTCTTGAGACTGCTAAGGGATCACAGCACTGGGGAACGATGTATGCACCTGAATTTTCGGGATACTTGGTTTGCCAGCTGTACCCTGAGACCTCCTCCTCTCAGGGGAATTGCCTCTTTCTGCATCTTTCCCTGGTTGGCTACTGAGCAGTGGATAGCTACTTATCCCTTATCTTTCTATTCCATTGTGCCCCATAACTGACATTGTTGTCTGGATAGGTACCTCTGTCCTGCTGCTTGTGAGAAGGAACTATTTGTTGGTTAGGCCCAGTGTGGCCAGATCAGCATTGAGTTGGGTTCAAGTGAGAGCTACCTGTGCCCTGATTTTCCCCTACTATTACCTGCCTCAAACTGTCTCCTATTTCCTAGTGTATTACTGTGAATGTTACTAGCTGAACAGGGCATAATCAACTGTGTAGTCATCACTGAATTTATTTTTGCGCTCCCTCGTTTTGCTGTGGCTGCATTTTCAGTCCAGCACAGTTCTATTTTCAAGCATTATTTACACTCCCTCCCTTTTTAATTTTAGATTTATAGAGATAAACATACAGCTTCTGGTCTCCACAGATGCCTTTTGCACTTTTATGAAAAATTAGCCTCTATTTTTACATTTTTGTCAGAGCAAGAGACACTTACACTGCAATTGCTTTATACCAAAATGATTGTTATATATGCCGGGTTTTTTGCTGATAGATGTTGTGGTGGAGTGACGACGGAGCACACTTGGTCTCATTAATAACATGCCCATAGAAATCTAACACAAAATACAGTTTCTTATTTTTGATGGCCTACATTGCTTACTTGGGCAGCACTCCTATTAAATTCAAAGAGCTCCTTGTGCTTGTCTCTGCAGTATAAAGGCCTCTGGACGACCTATCCTTAGGACAGCTGCTGTTACTCCTCATGCTTCTCTGGTTATGTCCTGCATGTGTGTTGTGCTTGGGATTATCACTGTTCAAGGCAACTGCACATGTATTCCCCTTCTGTGGCCCAGAAAGGCCACCCACTCTGGGTTTCCATCTCCCCAGACATTGTCTGTCTGGGGTGGAGACACACAGCTCTCTCCCTTCTGAGGAGGGTATTTCCAGACGTCATGATCCCCTGACTATGCTGTGGCATCCCCAGCAAAAGACAGGCTGCCAAAGCAGGCTTCTTTTGCCTTCTCTTCAGAGACTGATAACAGAATAATTGCCAACAGTTATAAATTACCACACAGTTCCTTCTAAGCAAGCATATTTATTTTAAGATATAAAGCATTGCACATAAAAAATTAAAAACAATAAAAGAACCTGCATGCAGACTAATAAGCTTACCAAAGATTACCCCAACACCAACATGGGCTTTGGCAGGTGAGCAGTGCTTCAAACCCCACACAGGGTTTCAAGTTCATAACACCCTTTGCTCAGAACAAGAACCTTCATGCCTCCTGTGAGTCACTCATTTAGCCAGGTTTCAGAGTAGCAGCCATGTTAGTCTGTATCAGCAAAAAGAACGAGGAGTACTTGTGGCACCTTAGAGACTAACAAATTTATTTGAGCATAAGCTTTCGTGGGCTAAAACCCACTTCATCGGATGCATGCAGTGGAAAATACAGTAGGAATATATATATACACAGAGAACATGAAAAAATGGGTGTTGCCATACCAACTCTAACGAGAGTAATTAAGGCGGGCTATTATCAGCAGGAGAAAAAAACTTTTGTAGTTATAATCATTTTTTCATGTTCTCTGTGTATATATATCTTCCTACTGTATTTTCCACTGCATGCATCCGATGAAGTGGGTTTTAGCCCATGAAAGCTTATGCTCAAATAAATTTGTTAGTCTCTAAGGTGCCATAAGTACTCCTCGTTCTTTTCATTTAGCCAGTTTGCTTTGAAGAGAGCGTGAATAGCTCATCAGCTTGACAATGGCTTTCTGCTCAAGGAGAAGCATTAAAAAAATGCAATCCTCTGTGGGTCATTTGCATTCACTTCCCTGCAAGTGTTTCCTAGGAAATGCACATCACATGTAGTGTCCCAAAAATTCCTTTGAAGTTCCTAACACTTCCCAGAGATTGCATTAATCCTGTCTTCCTCCTGAAGAAATTCTGTACAATACCACAATAGTACATGAAAGTTTGCCTTTTTAATACAATGGACTCCTAAAATACTTAATTCAATAAGGTTTAACTTAATTCTATAAATTTTGTCCAGGATATTGTTATATCTGTCCCCAGGGTAACAACATTAGCATCCTGAGTCAAATTGGAAACCTAACATCTCTATTATAAATTTCAAGTACCTGAATAAATATAGAACAGAGAAATGTCTATTTCAGACCCCAAAATTCCCCTGTAGAGCAAAGAGTCACAGTACACTCAACCAAGTCAGCAGCATAACAGTGTCAGAATAAATGTTCAAGCGCTGATCTGTTAGGACACTGTGTATGGCAGCAACTTGCAAGAACTAATTAACATGTTCGTGGGTGTTACGTATGCCATATGTTCCCCACCCAAGTGAAAGTTTCATTCAACAAATAAAAACTGCTTCACTGAATACAATATTTTCCCCTTCATATCATCAATTTATTTAGTACTGTGTACTTTTTAGTACATTAGGTGTAATAGCTGGAGACTCCTGGCTTGCTGCAGGTTAATGGTTTTATTCAATAACAACACTTAAGTTTTCAGCTGTGCTATTACTGAAAAGATGTCAACCTGACACTGTCACTCTGGACTCTGCGGAATCTTTTTTGCAATTAGCTAGCGTCTGAGCTACATTTCCCATTTATTTCAAGTAAATACATTATTGAATCAAGAACTGTATTTACCTTCACATGATAACCAAGTTCTGCTCTTTATCTCCTCCATCCCCATTCTGATTAAGGATGACAACTGGCTGCACAAGGAAGGAAACTGCATATCAGATTATAGTCTGGTGCCTGAATTTCACTTGATGACTTTGATAAGAGTATCTGAATTGCTAGGCTGCAAAAAACAATTTTTCATAAGTGCCATAATAACTTGCTGACCATATCAAAGACCAATGCTGAATTACAGTAGCTCCTTGTGAAGCTATCCTAGTTTTAACATTATTGTTGTTTGTGTGTATTTGTATTACAGCAATGCTTAGAGGCACAAACCAGGATCAGGGCCCCACTGTGCTAGGCCCTGTACATGTTACATTACCCTTGCTTTGAGAAGTTTACAATCCATTTTAAGACAAAACACAGCAAGTGAGTGTAACAACTAATACAAGAGAATGAGAGAGAGGGAGGATGCAAGTAATAGGAATAAGATCTTAAGATTTCAGTAAGGCTTTATGGTTAGTTGTCAAATAAAATTTCCGGGCTAGTATCTGTGTAATTCCATTATCCTAATACTGTACCTCAGGCCTCTTTCTTAATCTGTGCATCATTTCTTTCAGTTTTTGTAGCTGTGCATGATTTATGTGCAGTTGGCTTCTCACTGCCCTCTGCCAATCTATATGAGATAATTCCTACTCCAACTGGAGAGGTGTCGCAAGTCAAGATCACAGGTAAAGTGGGGTCCCATTGCACTTACACCTGTGCAACTGACAACATGTGTTTAACTGCATCAATTTTTTTCTGTCAATACCTCCTAATTCCCACATTTTCACCTTTTTATAACAATTCCATCAGTGATTTTAACAGAGTAGACAATCATGAAATGAATTTTCCACAGTAATTAACTGGCACCGGGAAAATTCATTAGTATTATTACACTATTACGTATATGTTCCAATTGAGACTGGGGCCCCATTGTGCTAGGTGCTGTACAAACATACAGTGAGAGGCAGCTCTGTGTCAATTGTCACCGATGATCTCACACTCTTTTATATAGTCCTTCAGTATGTTCCATCTACTATGCCAATGGTGGAATTTCTTAAATATGCTGCTTAGCTTTGACTAGAGTACACAATCTTGAATCAGCTAAAGGAAACAAAAACCAGTTTCTCACTGATTTTGAAGGCTAGCTATTTTGGTGTTTCTGGTGATTCGTGTATCATGTCCTTTCTCTGAACAACAGTCCCCCAAGGTGCCTATATAATCTATTTAGACTGCTTGAGAACAGCAATATTTTTGCATTCTTTGTCCAGTACTTTCAAAATGATTCACCATATTCAGAGATTTTGGCCAAGACAACTTTCCCCCGTAAGCCACACTTAGCAACGTGCTGCACAGTTTAGTGCTAAATAATTCTGCAAGTAAATTGAAATCTCAGCTGTTCTAACATGCACATGGAAACCAAACCTTTCAACTTGCTATAAAATACACGGGTCAAAACTTGTTTTTTTACAGTCTTGGGAACAATATCTTTCAGTTAAGACTTTTTTTGGATTAATAAAAATCTCTTCACACTTAAATAAGAACATTCAAATTAGTTTCTTCTGTTTTAGTTTTTGTTTTGTTTTTTTTCTGGTGCCTCAAGATATTCAGCAGAGTAAACATCTTGGATCCAACAATTGTGATACTGCTCCCTTTCCTGCTTTCCAATATCCCATTTGTAGGCTTGTCCAGGTGCTCCACGTATATGCTAAAATTCTCTATAGCTTCTTTGAGGCATAATCCAATCTTATTTCTGAAACAGTCCATTTATTGCCTTAGTTTCTTTTGTTCAGAGACTTCCTGTGTTCCCTTTCCTATTCTGAAATTCTATTCTGTTCTGTCCTCCTCACTAAATTGTTGGTTTGGAGTAGTAGATATAGACTGTAATACTGTGTTTATTAAGGATATGTAATCCAAATATGTGAGCAAAGATGGAGCAGGCATTGTTATGGTTTATTCTAGAATTCTACCCACAAAGCTCCCCACCAGGTGATATGTTAATACAGACAACCAATTAAAAAAAACCATAGAGGCATTGCACTGTCAGATCAAATTCTCAGTGGCTGCTCATTGATCTTGCCAAGAGGACATTGACACCTAGCAATTTTTGAGTGGATCAGTCCTTCTATGGGTGTCACATACATCACACTGGACTCTCTAGCTAGATCATGTGTTAGGCAGGGTGCCTGGCCTAAATGTCTCTGCCATCTAGGGAGAGACTAATGTAGTCCTGTGTTCCCTGGACCTTAAAGTAAATTCACTACTCCTGGAGGGATGAGTCTGGATACTCAGCTTTCTGAAGCAGTCATTATTGCTAGCTCTAAGAAACACACTTCATTTTAGATCCTGAACCAAAGATCATTCGCATCAAGGGGAGCCTTTACACTGACATCAACAGCTTTGGATCAAGGCTTTAGAACTGTCCTGTTTCAGTGGGGGCATTGTGATTCTTTTATAAAGTCTTCATGGTGGGTAACAGGGATGGGGAAAATACCTTTGGCAGAAGAGCTGATCAGAAAATCTTGAAAAATTTGAAATTCTACAAAAAAAAATCTTGGCAAATTTTTTTGTGGAATTCCTCCCCTTTCCCATTTTTTCAACCAGTTCTATTTGTTGTCTTCCCCTCTACCCCCCATCTTTCCCCAGTCCCTCTATTTCTTAATGCTGTACAGATGACCGAAAGTGGAGCAAGGTTAAAACATGCAGGTGAAGAAAAAATGAGTTGGGGGGGGGGGGGACTGTTATCACCCATAAAGATGTCAGGGAGGGTCCTTAAAAATCTGTGCAGTTGGTTGGGACAAAACTGTATTGCATCTAGAGTTGGTTGACATTTCTGGCATTTGTCTGAAAACAAAAATTGTTGCAAAATATTTTGATATTATTGAACTGCTCCATTTTTCACCAAAACACCCTGGACCTTTTTTTCCTAATATTTCCTCTTCCCCTTCCCTTCCCTCCCCCCTCCCCCAAATCTGTATAGTAAAAAGCTACTGAACTGGTTCCTGATATTTTTTGCTTAGTAAAAACTGGGGTGGGGGACTGGTAAGCAAACATTTGTTGATAACCATTTCAATAACTTTTTTGATGTTTTTGATAGACATTTTGAACTTTTTAAAAATATCCAAATAAACACACACAAAAAATGGTTCCATTTTAAACACTTTGAAATCAAAACAAATTCAATTTTTATTGTAAAATTACTTTTGGATTTTTCAACTAGTTCTAATAGAATCCCAGTGAATACCAAGGTCTCTCTCTGCTGAACTCTGAAGAATACACTGTATTGTAGGGCATATATCACTGCCCATGTAAGGTCACTTGAGACCATTAGTTATTCATTTAAAATAAATAGCTACAATTTAGTTTTCAGTTGAATAGAACATAGTGGATTCGTTGCACCTCTGATTTGTATTGACTTGTATGTTTATACAGTATGTAATCATGATAAATATGATACATTTTTACCAGGATGTTTCAAACTTTATTGTCATTTAACTATATATACCTCTTAATTTAGTCTCATACATGTACAGTATTAGTGAGAAATGCCCTTTGAGAAGTGGACAGAAAGGCACTCAGTTTATGTTTCTGTGTTTCACAAGACCAGTTTTGGGTTATTTTCAGCCCCACACAGATCTTGACTCCAATATTCTGCTCCACCTACATGCATAGAACTCCCATTGATATTAACAGAAATAACATGGGAAATAGGGTGTTCTGGAAAAACAGATATATATGGAACTTATGAGCACTTAGGCCACAGTTCAGGAAAGCCTTAAGTGCATGCTTAAGTCCATCCCTGTTTTTCTAAATTGAAGCTACAGAGAATACAGAAGAGCCAAGTCAAGATCCACTGTGTGGAGTGGAATGGAGAATGTTGCATGCAATGTAATTCTGACAGGGAAACTGGGCTAATGTTGCAAAGCAGCCTGTGATGTATTCTTGCTGCACTTGTTTCTCATTATGTTTCTATGCCTAATTAATCAAAATGTACCTTCTCTTCGTTAGGTGAGCACTCCTCTCAGGGAAAGAATAGAACTCACCAACATGATGAATCCTCCTCACACCTGGGCAATAAATATGTATGTTTACTCTTTTATTCTGTTTTCTGTAACTTTCATTAATATCTGTTATCATTAGCGTGGTTCAGTTAAGCTAAAACAAAAAGCAAAGAACCGTAAGCAGAAAAAACTAATGACTTCTGTCAGTAAGAACCTTAAGGCCATTTTGCTTAAACTTTCATGAACTAGAATCACAAATTAGCTGGGGTTTTTTCCCATGTTGCAAAAGCAATATTAGAATTTTGCTCCATTGCTATGGCCTGATATTTTGCCACTCATGTACTCAAAAAGTTAAGATTTCTATATGGGCTACAGCTGATATCATGCGGTAGCATTCTACTAAAATAAGAGTCAATCCTGCACTATGCTGAAATAATTCTAAGAGGTGCTATTTTCTCAATATCTATTGAAGTCAATAAAAATGGAGGTACCCTGTACCTTGCAGGATGGGGCCTAACGTGTGCATTTCCTTGCTTTGACTATTATTTCCTATTGGGTGGAGCTTTACATTTTTGTATGTGAACCCGAACTAAACATATGTTTACCCTCTGAGTCCAGTGTCTGAAGTCATGTGCCTAAATAAAAGCAGCCAGATTTACAGGAGTGCTAAGCCCTCAACCCCATTGGCTTCACAGGAAGTTGTGTACACTTCAGACCTCTGCATATTAGGCCATTTTTATTTAGGTGCTTCCATGTGGATTAAGGTGCTTGATTTCAGTCACCTTAAATTTGAAAATGTTGTCCCACATTTTTGAATATAGGAAGGCAGGGGTCTCTAGAGAATCCATCCAGGTCAAAACTTGAAAACCCATCAAGGTCTCTGTGTTGTTCTTCAAATATAAAGTGTTTTCAGGCAGTCATGTCTTTTCATCTTTTCCCCCTATGGTTGCACCCTTGCCCCTCTTTTCACAGTAGCCACTTGTCATAGCTTTTATTATTATTTTATTATATTATTTTATTTTATTTACTTTTTATTAAGGCAAAGTTATAATAAAATGTTAACATACTACTCCATACATTACTTGTTACTCAGGATCCAGTTAATATTCAAAGAACCTTGCTAAAGATTCTGGCTGGCTGGCTAGGAAGATATCCTACTCTGGGTACACTACAAAGGGTACCCAAATTTCTAAAAATCTATCCTCTTTTTGGCATTTCTCTTGTGTATAAACTTGGTGTGAAAGCTTTGCCATGACAAGGACAGTCCATATTTTACTATACCAAAATTCCATAGGATGAGGAGTCACCTTTTACCACTAATGTGCAAAACAAAGTTTAGCTGCTTGCAAGAAAAAATAAATGTATTTGTCATGCTGTTTAAATACAGATCCTTTACTAGAGCACTAAGTCAGCAGTCAGTGGATCTCTTAATAATTTCCTCCCCAAACTCTCCAGTTCCTGGACATAGCCACCAGATGTGCAAGTATGTTCCTCTTTCACCACAACCCCGCCAACAGAGCACCTCTCTATTAGCAAAAATATAATGGAGTCAAATGCCATCTATATAGTAATTTATAAAAAAATTCTTTATGAGCTACACAATTTGGAGATGTATAACCCCTTTCCTACATGGACACCCAGTCATCCAGATCAGTTTCTTTGTCCAAATTCCTCCCCATTTTTTCATCTGGGTTGTTTTCTTAACAACATTTTTTTTCCAGTCAAAATTGTATACATCTTAGAAATTAAATCTTTTATTTGTTGATTTTATTTGCTCCTGGGCCAACTCTTCAAATGTGGTTCAAGGTCTAGATAGAGCTGCCTTGTGTCCAGTTTTCACAATAAAACATTTGAGTTGTAAATATTGAAAATATGGGATCTTCATATTGGTATGATTTCAAATCAGGCCCCAGGAACAGTTGTGAGAATTGAGTAATCTCAGCTCATACCCACACTGAATAGTCACTTTACTTCCTAGGGATAAATTCCTGATTATTAATGAAAGTAGATAAAGGAGAGGGCCTAAGCAACAGGAGTTTACTAAATTTCTCCAAAGCTGCTAAGGATGTCTGTTTGAATGGGTGATTTAATTTATTTTATTTTTTGGTGACCTACATTTCTTTTTAACCCAACAATTACTGGGAATATCTATATTTGGGCTTCTGTTTTGTTTGAGTTTTACCCACTGTTTGGGTGCTCTATTGTTAACTTGAATCGTGTCTTTTAAAGGTGATGCATAATAATCATAAGCTAAATTTGGGAAAGCGAGTTCATCCCACATTGTAGGCCTTAGAAGTTTAGAACTCACCTTTTGTTTTTTATGTTTCCATACAAATTTTAATAGTCCAAAATCTGTCTGAGGTACTCCCACTCCAGCCAGTCAAAGGCTTTCTCAGTGTCCAAAAAAAGCAGTGCTTGGGAAGAATTGTTCGAATGCCCATTACAGATCAAATTCAGAGTTCTGAATCTATTATCAGACAGATGCCTGTCAACAACAAACCAACACTGGTCAGGGTGCATATATTTGTACAGGATAACACCCAATCTGTTTGCTAGCACCTTGGCATAAATTTTAGCATCCACTTTAATTAAAGAAATAGGTCTGAATGAATTGCACTTGGTAAGGTCTTTTCTTTCTTTAGGAATGACCACAATATTTGCCTCTTTTTCAGTGAATCTGAAATATCATTCCCCTGCAATATTATTAAACTATTAAACAGTTCAGTTAAAATAAGGACCAACAATTGCATTAGAACTCTATAATACTCCCCAGAAAATCCATTGGGACCTGCAGCTTTATTGGATTTTAAATTCTTAATTACAACTTCAACTTCCTCTGCAGCAATTTGCCTATCAAGAGCTGCCCCATCATCCTCTGAGAGCTGAGGCATTTTCATACTTCTCAAATATCTACTTATAAATTCAGGATTTGGATGTTCTGAAGTATACCAAGTATGGAAAAGGTTAGCAAACATTTCTGAGATCTGTTTGATGCCAGTTACTAATCTCCCTTTTTATTTCTAATCAGAGGGATGGATGATTTATTCTGTTTCTTTGTTAAATTTCTGGCTAAAACCCTATCAGCTTTATTGCCCTTTTCATAATATTTTTGTTTAATATATGTGTTTGCTCAGCTTTTCGTCTTTGTAACAGATTAATCTTTCCTCTTATCTCATTTATTTTCTTATACACTCTTTTTTAGATCCTGTAGAGTTATGTTTACTTTCCAAAACAGAAAGTTCTTTAACCAATCTCTCTTCAAGAGTTCTCATCTTTTTGAGGTATGATGCTATATTTGTAAGTATCCCTCTCATTACTGCCTTTCCAGCATCCCAAAAACACTTATTGATCCTTTCCTTATAATTTTTTTCTATATATTGCTGAAAATTTTAAGGGGGTCATACAACAGAGTTCTATTGTACTGTCAGGCCCTTTGTTTTTCCACTGAGTCCCAATCTTTTAAATTAATATATGCAGGGAGCATGATCAGACCAAGTTATAATTTCTGGGTTAGAATTTTTGACCAAATTAGCCAAGGTCCTAGAACATTTAAATCATATAAATCCTAGAATCCATGAGTAGTAGACATTCAGTTTCTTTTCCCACCAGACATACACCCAGGTCCTCATTTTCTCAATGATGCAACAAATTTGCACTTGCTGCTCCCACATGCCCTCTGTGTACATTTCATTGATCTAAAGTGGGATTAAGTACTTTGTTAAAATCCCCCTAGAATAATATCCCCTTCCCTAAACCTTCTGAAATCCCTACAAAAACGGATCATAAAAAGAAGCTTGCCCTTGATTGGGAGTTTACTTTTGAAGGAGCCCTTAATTTAAATTATATCTGCTCTCTGTGTCTATTATAATTTCATTTTTTAAATATCTCTAGCAAACTTAGAACTCTTCCCTCATCAACTTTATTCATCTTTCTGATTTCTAAACATTGGGTCTTTCAAGTCAGCCTCAGTGACTGGGGCTTCTCCACCCACATCTATAGTTTGTTTACTGGAGGGGGAGTTACTTTCTTTTGTGGCCATGTCTTTGTTTTCTGGCGGATAGATCTTTGTACCGGAGAATTTCTTTCCTTTCAAGACATCTAGATCTTCTTATCTTAAAGCCTTGTTTGTTGCACCTCTCCCAAGATGGCTGCTGCTGCCACACTTTCCCTTTGTTTGTCTGACCTTTCCGAAAGGGCCACTGCCACATTTCCTCCCCCACAGCCACAAGCGCACAATTTTAATTAACTGGTTGGTTGTTGGCTTTTAATATCTCTTTATACCTTTCTGCAGGATGCAGACTGGCCTTTTGAAGTGGGAGGGGGAAGATAAGGGCATGAGTACACACAGCTATTTGCCATTTAAGACTCTGCTACCTTAACTAGAAGCAGTAATGAGCAGCAGTTCTGTAGCACTGAAAAGAAACCTGGTTGCCGTGAATGAATGAAGCTGCTAAGTTAAAAGTAATATTAATATTTTCAGAGGCATTTAAGTGGGTTTTGTAGTGTACAGAGAGCTTGATCACTATTACCACGCAAAAAAGTTACATTTTCTTTCTATAATTCATGTATATAATGCAAACATATTTGATATTCATACAGCACGTTTTACTACACTGAGCTTTATATAGCAGGACCATAATCCTGCAAGTTGATCCACATGAGTGATTCACTGGTGCTCCAAATATGCGCAGAGGTTTAACTGCATGGGTCTGATCGCAGGAATAGGACTCAAACAATCGACAGCACTGAAACGCAGCCATTCCGGGGCTCAGGCCAGCAGCCAATCAACGAGCAGCATGCTGCACAACATTAGGATAGATGGGAATTAGCACTATAGGCACAGAGAGCTAAAGTCAAATAAAATTTAAAAATATACTTCCCAAATGGGCAATATACAATTCTGGGGAATATAGGATGCATAGACTACCAAGCAATACGTGCCAAAGCAAAGGCACCAAAGCCTGCATGAAGATATGGATAGCAAGCAGACAGAATCAGACAAAATGAACCTTTAAATAGAATTAGAAAGACTATGTACATTTAGATAAAAAGTGTTCAGATCAAAATGCATAAACCTTTTTCTTACATAAGAAGCAGTTTCTATCTCTAGTAGATAAAAAGAAAGCATTTAAATTACAGTACCTACTGGTGAAGAATATATTAATGAGGCACCATTTCTGGGGAAGAACTCATGGTCCTGCAAAGTTCCTCATGGGAGGAGGTAGGGTTCTCAACTTCTTTTGAAGCCAGTGTGAGTTGGTGCTCAGCACATCACAGGATAGGGCCCAGAGTGAGTATGGCTAAGAAACAACAAATGAGAAATGCACAGAAGGCTCTATCCTGCTTGCACTGAAGGAAGTGGCAAAACTCCCATTGGCTTCCATGAGTGCAGCAGGAGCAGCTCCTAAACAATGCATTTACTCAATGTTTTTACCGGTCATTTTGGGGGGTGGGGGGTGGAAATCTGATTGTACAAATGGCCAAACTTGCCCCTGTCCTTCATTCTAAGGCCTTTTGGAGAATAATAGTAAATTCATAGGGTCAGTCTTTGTATGGGCATAGTGGGAAATTTGGTCACTGTGCTCTTATAAGCTGGGGCTCTGCTTGGTGCTCTGTTCGACTTCACCAATGTGCCCCTGATGTAGGCAAATGATTTAAAGGATCAAGTTTTCTTTCATGAATTTGCACATTCAGGGACCAGACAGATTTGGTGAGAAATTACTGCTCAATTGAAATCAATTAATATTTTATAAACTGAGGCAAGTCCTTGTTCTTTCATCAAATATTGCCCTGGGAGAACAAATAATGTGAATTCCTACAGATGTAAGCAATTGAGAATAAACATTACATCTATAATTCCAATAGTTTTATTTTGATTTTGGCATCATAATAACAAGCTTGTTTGTATGCAATAGTTGATACTGACTAATCTGAATAGGGATGATAATCTTGAGATTTTTATTGTCATTTCAGATGTGAAGCTGCCTCTTTTGCCACATTATAAAGGAACTGCCCTCTGAAGTTACAGTTCCACAGGGGACATGTGGATCAGCTGCAGCTTCCTACACACAGGCAGGACATTTGTGTTAATTGTTCTATGATTAGCTCTTAATTTCCATACTTTAAATGCCTCGTGTTTTCTGCTGGAAAGACTCTTGTTTTCTTAATGGCTACATAACTGATGTAGTGTACATATTTATTATTTCTACATATATTAAAGCAGAGAAACTTTCAGGAATGATAAAGGTATTGTAAAAATCTGGTGGTGTGTGCTAATAATGTTGTCTTTCTTGTATATAGAAATGTTTTCTTCCCATACAGGAAGGAATATGTTAATATATTTTCTTATATGCTCAATAAATAGTCTTCTGAAATCATATGTAGTAGATTGCAAACTTGGGGCCTGATCTTTCAAACACTAGTATGCAAAATTATCATTACCACAAGTACGTCCATTGACTTCTGCGGGGCTACTCATAGTAGTAAACACTTCACCAGGATGGGGGACTTGGAGATAATATCAAAGTGGTTTTGTTTTTGTTTGTTTCCATGAAGGAGGCGATTTTACCAATTACATTTTACATTAGATTTTTTTAAAACACTGTAAATTGCTGCACATGGTCCTTAAAATGCAAACTAATTACAAACAAATATTATAGGGTTGTTTTTTTTTACTGTTCCTTGGGTAGTCACTTTTTGTTATATCTGCTGTAAGAATATTTCTCCAGATTTAATCTGCATTATACAGTGAGGACTCAAAAGGCATTTACAATACTACAGGCTGCATTTGTCAAAGGAATAACAACAGTGATAGACTTTGTTTCTCAAATTTTGAGTAATGCATGGAATTCCTATTCATTATTTATCAACTTAGGAAATTTAATGATTCCTTCCAGTGATAATTACAAAATATCTCAATTTATAAAGCACTTATGTAAATATCTAAATAGTGCTGCTATCTCCATGTGTTCTGCTTTTCTAGATATATAAACCTTTGGAAATTATAATAATTTGATCAATCTCAATCTGTTGATTCAAGTTTCATTTATTTGCTGAAATATGAAAATGAGACACAGGAGTCTCATTAGTGGTCTAAACACAGGATTGAGAACCAAGAATTCTAATCCTAGTTCTTTCCACTATGCGTTTGGGCAAGTCACTTAGCTCCTCTTTCTAGTTTTGCTGCTCTGCAAAGTGGCAACAATAACACCTACCTACCAGTCTCACAGGGCTATTGTGCAGATTAATTAGTTAATGTTTGTACAGTACTTTGAAGATGAAAAGTGCTCTTCCGGTGGTAGGCATTATCAGCTCTCTTTTTTTCTGTTTGATGGGTCTTATCCTGTATCTAAGGCCTTGGCTACACTGGCGGTGTACAGCGCTGCAACTTGCTGCGCTCAGGGGTGTGAAAAAACACCCCCCTGAGCGCAGCGAGTATAGCGCTGTAAGGCGCCAGTGTAAGCAGAGCCTGCAGCGCTGCAAGCTATTCCCCTCGGAGAGGTGGAGTACATACAGCCGCGGCAGTGCTGTGAAGTCCCGAGTGTAGCCAAGGCCTAAGAGACTCAAAGGAAAACTTTTCTATGAAGCGCTGTGAAAGCTGGGCACCAAGTCCACAACCAGTGTGCTACAGACTGCAGCTGAACTTCTATGCTTAGATAAAGCATTCTTTGTGCTAGATCATCTGAGTGACTCGGGGGAGTTTGGTTGAGCAAAAGCATCATGATGTCTGTACTTTCAAAAGGTGAGGCCATCTAAAACGCGCAATTTAAGAGTTTATATAAAATATTATACCCACTTCAGCTTCCTGACTGCTGAGGATTCCCAATGGAAAGAAGAATCTATGCCCAAGTTTTCATGTAAATGTAAAATAGGTGTTTCGTCACACATTCTTTATAGGGCAGTTTGAAAGAGCTGAGAAATGTGAATGTGGAAGATTAATATCAGTGATTATGCAAGATTTGTGCAGAAAGTGTCATTAAGTGTCCAGATAATGTTAATCTTACAATAAAACTTTGTATCTGTATTAAGAGCCTCTCTTCTCTCTCTCTGCAAATACACAATATATAATCCACACCAAATACAAATACTGGACCTGATCCTGTTTTCCTGTTGCACATTGCATGAAGCAGGCCTCAGGTCCAAATGTTACCCTGTTTCTGCAGCGAAGCATTCTTGGCATTGTGGCTCCAAGGGACACCAGCGAGTTTTAGGCCTTGCGGCAAAGCATGCTGGGGATATAAAGAGCTCTCTTCCTCAGTGTAGGAGAGAGGGGGCAGGAGCTGGGCTCAGCAGCACGAGAGAGACTAGGAAAGGAGAAGGCGCTCTGTCTCTCTCCTGTCAAAAGGCCTGGGAAGAGGCTTCAGAAGACAGCCAGGCTAATTTCACAGGCTAAGTTACCCCAAGAAGTGAATGTTTGTAGCAGAACAAAGGAAATATTCTCAGTGGGACAAGCTAGTGGTCAGACCTGCCCCTGCTTCATTTTTGAGGGGCCAAGGCTTTCTCTCTGGATGACCAGTAAGGGGTACTTGAGTTGTACGATGGAGAAGATTGACAGATGCTTAAGGAAGTGCTGTGACCCAGGGAAAGAGATTAGAAGAGTCCCTTTTGGGACTCTGTTACCCCAAAAGGGTGACATTTAATGGTCTAGCTGGAGGACAAACTACCCACCAAGGAGAGAAACTAGGCCTTTAGCTTAACAGAAAGGTAAACAGTTACACACATAAAACACTCATGGGATCTCTAGGTGAGATGCAAAATCAAGCCCAGTGAGATGTGTCCCAGTGGATCCAGTTTGATACCTGTCAGTAAAACATGACTGAAATAGAAACTAGGCCCGAAGGGACCATTAGGTCATCTAGTCTGACCTTCTGTGTAACCAAGAGCTAGATCCAAGGCATGAATCTTGCCTGTATTTGTTCTGTGTGGCAATATGAACCGAATTCAAAAATTTCAACAGTCTGAACATAATCAGAAGGTAATTAATGTGCATTGTTGCAATTCAGGAATAAAGGACATTTTTGGCCGGCAAACAATTTATGTTCAGCTCCTTCAAAGATGTATTGGGTCTTGAGTCATGATTAATAAAGCAGTTGGGAGTCAAGTTTGTCTGGGAGAAGAATGCTCGGTGTTTGTATTAGGCAGCATTCAGCTTGGGTCCAAGTGCTTATCCATATAGTGTCTACATTTCATATGGTGTCTGCATTTCTTTGGGTTTGTTCCTGCCCAGACTTACAAAAGATTTGGCAGCCTTGTAAGAAGTATTTTTTCTAATGTTGACTTGAAAGTTCTGGCTAATCCTGCCTTTTAGAGTTTATGCTCATTTTTAGAAACTCTTTGGTTAACACATTTGAAGAGATCCCGCTTTAGAATGTTGATTTATTAGTGTGCTGTGCCGGCTTACTGGAAGGATGGGCCATAACTTAGTAGTGTTAAACAGTTGTATGTGGTTTACCAGATATAGGCACTGCCCTGGGTTGGAGATGGTGCAGAGATACACAGCCCCAGCAGGAGCTCTGGGAGACATTATGGACCAGATTTTCAAAGGTATTTAGTAAACTAACTTGCATTGAAATCAACTGGAGTTAGGCACCTATATATATTTTTGAGGATCTGGCCCTGTGCTACAATGAATGCAGGGAGAAAGCCACCCTGCAAAACGTACTCCGTTCAAGGCAAGTGATAGCTCAGCCACCTCTCTGTCCTTCCTAGTCTGTGTCCACACTTACACTTGCCTGAATGCCAAACTGGGATTGTGTTCAGCCCCTGCATGGGGAAGGTTCCTTGCACACTCTCTCCCCCCCATTTGCACACTGATGCCAGGACACAAATCAGTCTTTAAACCTCTCATTTCATTCAGTCCATATGTGAGCACAGATCACACCTGCACCTCTGTGTAATGCCCCCTTCTTTACATAAACATACCCCTCTCATTCCCCTTAATCCTACCCTCCTCTCTTTATGCTTACTACTAGTAGCATCTCTCCCTATAAGAGACTTTCTTCCTCATCTATGATCTTGTTGCTATGGAAAGAAAACAAACCAAGAATTCTCAAACTCTCTCTCTCCCTCCCTCTCTCTCTCCTTAGTAGTTTTAATTTGTGCTGTATAGTCATGTCTGTGCTGGAGAATAACACTCTGTATTCCAGTTTCATTCAAGACCTGCCGTACAGTTATCTTTACAACAGCCTTTTTGTACCTATTGAAAACATAAAGGGCCAGACGTCAGGCTGTGCTAGTGCCAGCCTGTCAATGCAAAATTTATTTGTCCCCTGGAAAATGCCCCCCCCCCTCTGTGAGAGGGAGGATTCCTCAAATAACATAGAGCTACCATAGCAATGCCAGTACAATGGGCCTGGTTGGCGTGTGTCTGTCCACCAAAGATCCCCAGCTGCTGTTATGAGTCCTTGGGGCCATAGGCAGCTGGTACAAGTTAGAGCCGCACTCGGGACTGGCACTGCACAGAGCAGTCTCAGAACTGAGGGAATACAAAGGGAGCTCAAAGTTTCTTTTACAGCAGAGGATCTGACTCAAAATTCTTCTAAAAAGAAAAAAAGTAAACCTACTGTAGAGAACAATTCTATGCTGGCAGGCATGGGGGCTAGATGATTTTTTTCATTTCTAATTTCAATTATTCTTTACAATTTTTCCAGATGTGGCTCTATTCGATAGAGAAATGACTATGCTAATACTGTTGTTGCTGTTATTAACATCTTGTAGCTCTCTGATTAGATCAGTGGGACATTTCTCTGTTCACTACTGTGTTCTTTAACTGATGTGATTTGTCATTTGTCTTCCCTCCCCACTTTCTTTTATTACTTAGCCAAATCCACCACCCCTGCTTGCAGTTCTTGGGGAGCTAAACACACAACTAAAATACAATGCCATTATAACACACCACAAAAAGAAGAGCATAAAATAGCAACAAGCCAACTGAGCAGAACATGATGTGGATTGACTACATCTGGATCAAAGGCTGACTCTCAACCTTCTGATGTAGGCAAATCTGTGATTTTGTTTTTCTGTTTTGTTTTTAAAGAAAAGTAATAATTGAAGCCATTTTGCATGCAGGGTAAAACCTGGTTGTAAATTACTCAAAAGCAGCTTCAAAGCACATTGCAATAGAATTAAGAACTGGAGATGAAAGTGGTTCTGAGAAATTAAAACAAATGTATGTGACCCATCACATGTTGATGTATAATAGCTGCTGCTCTTCAGGGGCTCCGTAAGCTTTACAGTTAAGGCCTTTTCTAGTACCTCTGTTTCTGAACTCTCTTTTGCAGGCTCTTGTGCAAGGGGTGGAGCCCTTGAATTCAGCTGTTAAAATTGAAACAGTGAGGATTAGGGCTGGGGACCTTAGGGAAGTTACAATCAGGCTCTGACCTCTGCAGCTCAGACCCATCTCTAGGATGGACAGTTGTGCGGCAAAGTAGAATGTTACCCTGTCCCTTGGGGCTATGAAAAGTGATACGTACTCTTCCTGAGTTAACAATTAAACACCGTGACACCCAGCCACCTCTGAGAGCGCTACACCTAAATAAGGACTGGGGGAGTTGATCTTGCTGGATTTTGATCATCCTCATCAGCCTTTGTCATATTTTCCAGTGATCTTCTTCTAAGTCTTACTTAAAGGAAAGGAACACTGTGAACACATTAGTGTAATCCCTAGAGCTTTATCTTTCAAAAGACTTAGTACTTGGGCTTCAGCTAATTTTGTTTTTCAGTGGAAGTAGTATTCTGCCAAGAATCCAAAATTTGGAAGGATTCCCCAAGCCAAGCCTTGTATTTAATGGATTATTTTAGTGAAACCAAGCCCTGTTTAAGAGGCTATCTCAAAGAAGAAAATCAGCCAGACGAAGTAATAACAAAATTAATTAACTACTTAGTTTCCGTCAGTCAATATGTCAATTTCTGGCACCAGGTGCTTGAACTTTCAGGTCAAATAAGCAGGGCTATGTGGAGTAAATTCACTTCCAAATTCAAAACCTGATTATGTACCTTCTTAGGCATGCCCTCGTACAGACGCCAGTGCTCTTGTCGGGTACAGGTGGGAAACAAGGCTGGGTGAGGTGGTGAGTGTTGGATATCCCAGCCCAGAAAAGATGGTTTGGCCGCTGCTACACATATAATACGCATCTGTCTCATGCCTCACCTGTAGCAATGGGATGAGACAGCTAACAATAGCAGCTTCCCTGATGTGCAAGTGGTAGCATGCTATGGAATGGTGATATTTTCTAGCATGTACGGGTCATTGCACAGGACAGGCTTAAGACTAATGCCCATAAGAGGATGAAAACAGGTGTTCCCTGCCCATTCACCCCCATTCTCTGTCAGGATTGTCGTTTGTGGGTGTACACACTCATGCAGAATAGACAGTGAGTTGGCAGGCCCATACTGCCAGGTTGAGATGGAGGTGGACTGATGATTTGTATGAAGTACAACTTGGCTTCTAATACATCGGTGCATGTGCCACAAACTTACGGACAAGACCTCTGTGGAGACATTTTGGCAAGCTGCAATTGGAGATTGGCTGCCAGGCAACACACTGCCACTGGACCACGTGCCAGGGAGATGCATCATCAGGCAGGCATCATCACCAGCAACAGGCATCATCCCTCTGACTTCCCAAGTTGCTGTCTGCATGGGATACATAGCAGAGTACTTTATTGGGATTTTTATAGTGAATGCAAAAGGCAATGACTTAATCTTACTGCATAACTGAGGTTTTGCTGAGCACTCTGGGCAAAAGTACTGAATTAGGCCCATTGGGCATTCGGATAAAATGGGACCCAGATGTGAACCACCCCTAATGCTAGCTTTGCAAAACCACCCTGAGCTTTAACTATCTCTAGCAATATCCTGTTTTACTGAGTGAATTAAAATATAGCAGTTAGTCCAAGAAGATATTAGAGAAGAAAGTTATGGTTGAAGAAAACTGGGCTTCCATTATCCCTTTTCTAGTCTATTCAGGTTCTTATATTGCTTCCGTCACCATGGTTACTGAACACCTTCTGGACAATGCATTAAGCAAAGTGACTAGTATCTGTCCCATGTGGTTTTTCTCCATTCCTCTTCCCAAGTGGAAAATTGTGGGTGGGTTTGTGCTTTTATTTTTTGTCCCTTTGGTTTGTTTTTGTTTTTTCCCTGGGGCTAAGTGCTCTTATTTATGAAGGCCAGGTTAAAGAAGTGCATCATGCACTGGTCTGGAAGATGGCAAGCTTTGAGCCAGTTCCCACTTCCTGCAGGAGTCCCCAAGAATACTCTGTCTCCTGCACAGGTGAGCTTCATCCTTGCAGTAGTACATATAATGTACAGAGATGTGAAATAGACACTAGTCCTGACTTGCACTGCTGGGAGAACAGAATTAGGCTTCTAATGTTTGCTTTCTTCTCCCTCATTCAGATTCTCAGTCTTTCTCTAGGGAAAACACACAGTAATGCCTGCAATACTTACTGAACATTATTTGATTGGGATATGGAAAAATAAATGACAGCTAAAATCCATGTTAAAGCACTTTATTTTATTTTTTTTAAAAGAAAATGCCAAGTCTTTGCTTATACAAACTTAGTTTGCTGCATATTTACATCACATCTCAGCATACCATTTCCCAAAATACATCATATTTCATGGCTATGTTGGATCTGCATGGTAAATAGTATCATGCAACAAATAAGAGTGGCAAAGCAGTATTTTTAAGGCACTGCAGTAGTGTTATGTGACAAGATTAATTGCTGTCAGTGAAACTGGTTGTTGTGGTAGGGCTACAGGCTTTCACTTTCTCTGCTATAGCAATATTAGCCTTGGAGCCTTGATGCAAAACTAAAATAGAATGTACAGTATATTTATTGCTACCTCTATTCCCTTCCATTATTTCCTCTGTCTAGTTCACCATGCTCCCAATCCAAACCTGCTGAAGAACCACAGACCCAGCTTATATATCTTCCTCATACATTCCACTCCCAATCAACTCAGCTAAAAAAGCCTATTTTCAATTTCAATAATGAATCAATTAGTAGTTTGCTATATCCACTGAGTTATTGTCAAGCAAAGCAGTTTGTAGTGGCTTAAGCATGTTTTCTGGTTAGTTATTCCCCCCACCCCACCCCACCCCTGCCTTGGCTTCTCAATTTATGGAACTCAGATTTGTACCAGACAATCTGTATTCATCTGAGAACACCAATGTTCAGTTAATGTTTATATCAGATGATCAACAGACTTTCTGAACATCCTCTGAGAAGCCCTTTCACACCAATAGGTCTCATGTAACATTTGTTGTTGACCACTAGATGGGGCTATTTAAAGTTTTTTTGCCCCATATCATGTAGAAATGTTTCAGAGGAGTAGCCGTGTTAGTCTATATCAGCAAAAACAATGAGGAATCCTTGTGGCACCTTAGAGACTAACAAATTTATTTGGGCATAAGCTTTTGTGGGCTAGAACCCACTTCATCAGATGCATGGAGTGAAAAAGACAGTAGGTAGGTATAAATATACAGCACGTGAAAAGATGGTAACATAGAAATGGTAACTCAGTTCGGTTTGAGAAGGGTATTACTGTTTCTAGCCTCTATTGTAGTTTCCTTTAACACACATTCCTTCTGTCACATGAGCTGAAAAGCAGCCACACACACCCCTATACACCCTTTAGGACAGTGAAGTGTGCAGTTATGCATAATGATTATACATTCACTGTGAAAGTGATGCTGCTAAATAAAGAGAAACTTAGGTTTGGGGCCTGATTCTCCACTCTCTTTATCCCCGTTTTCCATCAATATAATAGAGGTGTGATGGAGTTGAGGATAAGCCTCATTCTTTTAAAGTGTTTTCTCAAAATTGAACATGAATAGAAATGTTTATGATTTTTAAACCTTTCAAAGAGAGGATTTTTAAAATATTCCTCTGTAGTTTCGCAAGCTCAGCTCAGCAGCATTGTGCATGAACACAAGAAGGTGAACTTGACTGGCTGATTTTTATTATCCAAGCTGAGTGCAATGCAAAAAGTAAGCAAACAGAAGAAATAAGTACAAGTAAACTTGATTTTCTTTTTTAATTCTGATGCTTCAAACACTCTACATTGGTAACTAAGATAAGGAATATGCTTGTTAAATAAGAGTCTTACTTCAACTGTGTCCCTATTGTCAGATCTTCTTAATTTATTGAACTGCTATTTTAATATTAGTAACAAGTTCAAACTGATCCAAATAGAAGCTGGGAGAAAACGTCCTCGTCCTCAGCAAATATGCACCATAATACCAATGAGGCCCTCTGCATCAATCATATTTTACCAAGGGTTGTATTTCAGTTCAGCTATTTTAGTTCTTGTAATTTTTATAACAGTTATGGAAAGAATTTCCCCATGACTATAGCCAATCGATTAGACGAGCTGTCTTAGGGCAAGCTCTTGATCAGGTATCTGCCATATACCCTTGCAGAGATCCATTTCATAGAGCTTCTATTGCAGCAATCTCAGTAACATCTGTCGCGAAGTTGATGACAATTTGCTTTGCCTGGTCATCCTCATGAGGATTTCTAAGGATCCATGGTTTGTTCCTGCTTTGACTGCAACATAGTTTGTCGGGTTTTTTTGTTTTGTTTTGGTATTGCAAACTGAATAAAAAGCTTAAAAGAAAATGCAGTGACCTGTGATGTCTTTGTGGTGTTGGCATTGATTTGTTTATGAAGAATGCAAAGGAGGTGTTTATTCACAAGCATTTTTTTCTTAGAAAGGTCCTGCTGTGTTTCTCTTCAAAGGGAATTGTTATGATGAGGTGATCATAAGCAAATACCTTATGAACTACCTAGTATAGACATAGTTAATAATACTCACCTAATAGGCATGTCTTAATAAATCTTGTTAGTCCCATGACTTTGGAAGAAGGATAATTGATTGAACTTTCTCTGGTTTTAAAGGCACCCACGCAGGTCACACTGCATTCTAAGTATGCAAAAATGAAAAGCTTTCAGGCAACATTCGGATTGAAAAATGAAGCACTCAGATGTCAAGCAATGTAAAATGAAAATTGAAAACTCAATCAAATCTGTGTTTCTTGTGGATATGTTATAAAATATAAATAAACTTTTATAAGGAGAGACAATTACAGTATAAAGTATACATATACTCTACGTACTATGCTGCAGTATTGGGTAAAACAGACTCTATACCTTTATGACAACTTAGATGAGCAATAGTTAAATTTTATTTTTTTAAAAATTCATTCTTCATCTTAATTGTTGTTTTGTTGCTGTTTCATGATAGTCACCTGTTCTGAGGCAGTCAAGGATATTAGCATAATTATAGGTAAAATTGTGCTTGAGTTAATTAGCCTGTTCATTCTCCCTTCAAATGGCAAAACTGCCACTGGCTTCAACACAACATGATTGAAGATGGTGTGTGGAAAAATCTCAACCAAGCTCCTTTTGGCTGAAAGAGTTAAGTTACTCACTCTTTTTCAGTTGCTTTTAATAGTATTTAACCCATTCCTGCTGGGGTTTGTCTGTCTCTCTACAACACAAACATGGAGGACCTTGTTTTCAAAAAGACTTAGCAACTCTGTCCACTTGCTTAGCTGCCTTCTTGAGCTGAACCTTCCAAGATCTCAATCCTTGCAAGAAGCCAAGACACCTTGTACAGAATGGAAGAGAATGCAAAACCCCCACTGACTTCAGTAGGACCAGAATTTCATCCTGTGGGTGTATAATAAATAGGTAATTGGATCCAAAATAGCTGACGCCCTAAAAGCTACAGTGAAATGCTCATAATCATAACAAGTTATCGAAATAAGCAATTTGATAGTGTTCCACCTGGGTTTGGCGGGGGGGCAGATTCAAAATCTTTTTAGCCCCATAAATACAGCTGAGCTCAAGCCATAAAATTCAGATCTGAATTTCAAGGATCTCAAAGCTCAGGGTTGGTGTGGTAGATTCAAAGCCACAGTTTTAAGACCAGCCCAAAAGAGAGATCTGGACTTTAATATTCAGATCCAATTCCACCCTCAGTGCTCAGAATTGCACAGTCGTAGTGGAGTTGGGTCCAAACCAAAATCCTGGAGCAGAACACTGCTGAAATTTGAGGAAGTGCAGATCTGAATTAGGATCCAATGTTAACTGCTTGCCTCTGTCTTTCTATGGTCTCTACCAGAAGCCTCAATCCAAATGGCTTATCTCCATTTTTAATTTACTTATTGCTAGATCATTTAAATTGTTCAAGACCAAAATTGAAACCAGCTTGAGTATTGGCTTTTCTGCCTCACACCTTTCCATGTGCCATTCTCTCTCCATTGAAAACAAACAAACAAAAAACCAAAACCCACTATTCTTGCTGGCTCGGGGTTCTCAAACTTCATTGCTCCGTGACCCCCTTCTGACAACAAACATTACTGCATGACCCCAAGAGAGGTGACTGAAGCCCGAGCCCGTCCGAGCCCTGCTGAGGCGCTGTCCCAGGTGGGGGGCTAAAGCCGAAGCCCCGCTGCTCAGGGCTGAAACCGAAGCCTGAGCCCGTCCCAGGGCTGATGCCCTTGGGCTTTGGCCCCAGGCCCCAGCAAGTCTAGTGCCAGCCCTGATGACCGCATTAAAATGGGGTCCCAACCCACTTTGGGATCCCGACCCACAGATTGAGAACCGCTGTGGCTTGTTCCATATGTGTAGAAATTCACAGTATTCAAAGCAAGGGTAGCTCTCTTGCAAGCCTAAATGACAACTGGCTATTAGCAAATTTAAATCCAAAAGGAGGCAGCTATCCCCATAGTGTGGAAATATGAGTGTGGTCAGAGAAACAGCCTCAGAAAGATAAACAGGCTCCACAAGTGGGATTGTGATATATAAGCTATTCCTGTTGCAATATTGGTGTTGAGCTCAACCACCACAAAGGTTTGTTACTTGCTTTTCATGATACACTCCAATGGGCTGGAGGAGAAAGGTGTTACACCTACTTATATTTGCTTTCCAAACAATGGAGATACACCAGTGATGAAAATGGCCTGGAAGATGCCCCTTACCTAAGTGTAACCTAAAGTCTCTGAATTTGGCTCTTACGCCTTTTTCATAAAACGTGAATGTTTTACAATTTATTGCTACTGCTATACTGCTCCCAGAATAACAAAGCAGCATAGTACTATTGCACAGCTGTCATAAGAATTCTAACGGCCTGTGGTCACGTGGCTTTAGTTGATGAGAACCTGGGGATCAGTTCTCTTCTGGGCATCACTGCTCAGCTCAAGCTGGCCTTCAGAACAACTGGTGTAGGCCCCTGTCAGAGACAAAATGCCAGAGTAGCTAGAGCAGTTTGGCAATGCCAATGTTCTCATATTAAGGGCTACTCTGTTTAGGGGCATTAATAATTTGGGACACTTTTTAGGATCAGCATGTGGAGCACTTACTTCTCCTTTCAAGCTGCAAATACTGACAACGTTCAGGCCTCACCAACTATTAAATGTCGAGCTGGCACATGCAGAAGGGAGAGAATGTAGGATATGAGCTCATTCGAAGGAGGATTTACAATAAGCCCTTTTCCACAATTGCAAAACTAAACAGATTTAAAACTCAACCCAAAAGGCACTAGTAGGCACTAACTTGTTTGATGAAAGACAAGATAAAACAGGACATACGTTTTCATGCAAAGGGAGGGAAAGGAAACTTTTTTTAAAAAGCAAAACTTGAAAAAGAAAAGAATTGACAGCCCAGAAAAAGCTACTGTAACTGAGGGCTTGAATGAGCAGGTCTCTATTCACATGAGCAGGGGCTTGCAGGATATGGTCCTTGAGGTCCTTTTTTTCCAGTACAGGTTGTTGATTTCATTCTCTCCTATAGAATATTTCATAGTAGGGCATCCTTTGCAAACAAACCTACCTAACTTTCCCATTTTGGTGGTGGTGGTATAAATAGGACATGTGCTTAAAAAGCACACACATTTATTTGGATATGCAGAACATCTTGTGAAATGAGGACTGATAGTAGTAGGCCATTGGACAAAGCTGCACTGGGGAGCAGTGTGTAGATCTAAGAAAATGCTATAAGCCCTCCTGGTGTATTCAGGCCATGTAGAGCTTTACAAGCAGAACAACAACTGAATCAAAACGCTCACTTCCTGGAGTTCCTAAGTTATTTGAATTACACTTCATAGGCCCTCAGAAAATAAAGGAAACCAAATACTAAAGGGTCAGATTATGCTTGGGGTGGGTGTGCTGAGACAGGGGTGGAGGACAGGGCACAAGGAACTCCCTCATGATTCCTCCTCCAGTCTTCTCCAGTGCACAGACAGTTTGACTTCTGCATTCTAGTGCCCTCAAAGCAGCCAGGCCTGGGTAGAGAAAAGGTTGGGGCCTCTGGCCTGGCCCCTGGGCCAGAGCCATAAGTAGGCATTTTAGCGCCCCAGGCAAGCAAGCATATTTGAGCCCTCTATGGTTTTTGCCCATCATTTTTCTACCCAGAGGTGACATGTGGGGGGTGGGGGAGAGCATGCAGGGTCAGTTTCCCCCCCCCCCCCCCCCAGATATTTTGGTTACACTCCTACAACCCAGACAGGCTGGGTGGGTGAGCTGCTGAGGTGAGTTAAGGGTGGAAGAGGCGTGCCCTCCCAGAGCCCTGCCATGTAGGGCTGGCCTGACCAACCCCTGTCACATGGGGTTTTACATGACACCTTTGTTTCCACCCCATTTTTCTGCCGTCCCCCACGGTTTTGCATCCTGGGTGGCTGCCGCCCTCGCCCTGCCCTGGTTATGGCCCTGCCGAGGGCACAAGGATAGCTATGCTGAGTGCAGAGCTATACCTTTTAAAATTTGTCTCCTGTGCAGCCTCTCACTGCATTCCTCCAGCAGCTCAGGTGGCATTAAATCTTACATAGGCACTCCGGGTCTGGTTCTCCCTTGTACTGCGCCATGTGTGGTCATTTACACCTCTGCAAAGTGAGTGTAAAACACTGCCAGATAATAGTGGTAGCACGCTACACTCCCTTTGCACAGATACAGAGATGACATGAGTTGCAGAGGAGGGAAGAATCAGGCCCAATGACTCATTCAGATGTTACACTTCCTCTACATCCCAGTACAGAGGCATAATTTAACCCTAAAATCATATGGGGTAAAATCCTGGCACTACTGAAGTCAATGGGAATGTTGACATCAGTGGGGCCTAGATTGTACCCATGGTTCTCTACATCTCAGTACAAAAATGGGAGCACTTTGAAACTGACAGATGCAAAGAGTTGTTAGTAAGAACAGGCATCCAGATGGAGCCAAACTATTGCATTTGGCCCTTGTTATGGGGTGACTACCCCCTCTCCCACCTCAGGACTGAAAGGGGTTAAGGTGGCCAGGCAGGCCAGTTAACTCCACAGGGTGCACCTGGAGGAGGAGCAGAACATGCCACTAATTAGAAGTAGGCTCAGCTGGGCAGGAACAGGTGGGGGCCAATATAAAGCCCAGTAGTGGTAACCAGCAAGGGGTTGCTAGGCTAGGCTGTAGAAAAGCAGGTAGTAGTTGCTCTCTAGAATGAGGGTTTTGGAGCTGATACACCTGGAGAGCGAGAGGGGGAACTGGTGTGGTAGGAAACAGTCCAGGGAAAGAGCTGTGAGGACTAAGAGAAGAAGGCCCAGAAGTGCTGAGTTGAGGGTCCCTGGACTGGAACCCAGAGGGCTCCTGTAGCAGTCGCTGAGAGAGTGGAAAGGAGGATTACCTAGAACTGCTAGGGAGTAGGGACTCTGCTGAGTGACCTGGCTGGAGGGCTGAGTCACAAAGAGGATGCTGTGGTTCCTGGGTTGATTGAGGAGCTGCAGACCTGTGAGAGATGGAATAACAGTGTGCAAGCTGCATAAGGGGGTGTTGACCAGGGCCGCCCCAAGCAGCCAAAAAAAACAAAAAACACCGCGATCATGATCTGCGGCGGCAATTCGGCGGGAGGTCCTTCGCTCCGAGCGGGAGGGAGGGACCGTCTGCCGAATTGCTGCCGAATAGCTGGACGTGCTGCCCCCCTCCGGAGTGGCCACCCCAAGCACCTGCTTGCCAGACTGGTGCCTGGAGCCGGCCCTGGTGTTGACTGAGCTCAATAGTTCCTCCTCAGAGTGACCAGGAGGAAATGCCAGACCAGTGGTGAGTGCTGTACCCCATGACAGCTCTCTCTATTTTTTTTAGAAGTCATATTAGTCAGTTTGGGGATTGTAGAACTTAGGAGGGGTAAGAGCAAGGACAGCAATGTGATGACCAGGAGAGAGAAAAAAGCAGAAATATGGGACATTGCTGTACCCAAATAAGAGTTGTCTAAAGAAATCTAGGATAGTAGAGATTTGTTGTGGATTTCAATATAGGGATGATCTCTGGAGATATAAATGCTTCATTAATCATGTTCAGGACCTCTTACATTATGCTAAACTAGGGCTCCTGACTAAGCCTGTTTACTGAAACAATTTCAGGAGCATGATAATTAGTTTGATATTGTTATGTGAAGGATACATTTTAAGTTTAACTGAGCAAAAGCCATTATGCAAATATGTTCCTCCTTTGCTTAGGCTGGTCTGATATGTAAAACCTGCCATCTTACCAGCATGTTTCTGAAGCAATAGGAATTATTATAGAATACATACAAAAACCACATATCTGACTGATGAAATAAGGAAAAGTTAATGGATGGTGTTAGGGGACTGAACATGCTGGATGCTGAAATCTATCTTCTCCTAAGATTAATGTGGGAAGAAGAATTGGGAGCTTTAATTATACTAGATAAAAGAATTTCCCCACATGCAGGGATCCATCTCAAATAGAGAATAACACTTAGAATTTGAATAGTAAGTTTCATCCATAGAAATCAAAGTGCTTTCTAAAGACGAGAGACTCCTATTATCTCCAATTTCCTGACAGGGAAAACTGGAAACCAGAAATGCAGTGACTTGCCCCAACCACACAATGTATCTGTGACAGAGTCTAAAATAGAATCTAAGGCCTGACCTACACTAGGAAAGTAAGGCAGTATAACTACATTGCTCAGGAGCATGAAAAATCCATACCCCTGAGTGACACAGTTAAACGGACCTAACTCCTGATGAAGGACTCTGGGTCAACAGGGAAACTTTCCTGTCAGCCTGCCTCTCAGGGAGGTGGAGTGCCTAGGCTGACAGGAGAACCCCTCCCAGCTGCATAGGTAGTGTCTTCACTACAGTGACACAATTGCGCTGCTGTAGTGTTTTAAGTGTAGACAAGCCCTAAATCTCCTTACAATTCTGTGCCCTATCCACTTAGACCATGCTGCCTCCTCGCTGTACCTACATGAACAATTAGGTCTTGACCCTGCACTCTTAGCATATGCTAAATGCCCATTCGTGTTTTTCAGAGGGTCTGTGCACCTACAACTGTAACTGAAATCAATGGGAGTTGTGGGTACTAATCACCTTTTTTTTTTTTTTTTTTTTTTTTTTTTTAAGAATCAGGCCACTTATGACTCTCACTGTCAGCATTAGGTTTTAGAGTTTAAAATCACACTAATTATTTAACTGTCAGTGATTTTTAGCAGAAATATCCAGCAATGATTGTCACCCTACAATCCCAACTGCATCCTTTAGTATCAAAACACCCAGATATCTCAGACCAAACTGCCAAGCCTTCCAACTTCACTCACTCCTCGGAACAGCCCTCGCATGTGGAATGAACTGAATTGGTATGAAATTAAATTTAATATCAGTATTTCTTCTATTATTCATTTCATATTTGATTTAAATCCAGCTTTTGGAAAATAAATTAAATGAAGCAGCCACAAAATTTCCAGTCTGCTAAATAAGAGTGCCACAGAAACCAGAGACCTTTCTGTAGACTTTAGGTCCAGATGCTTATAGATATTAACATTTGATGTCCTGTGTTCAATCCTCATCAGCTCTAAAGCAAAAATGACTCTATCAAACTTCTCCCTGTGACAGAGTGGTGAGCCAGCCTTAAGCTACTCTCAGGCTGTCACCACTCTGGAAACTGGGTAAGCATCCCCACATGCACCAGAATAGGGAAATAATTGATTAAAAAGTGAACGGTTAACCAATTACCAGGGTGGCTCAGATCATCAGCTGAGGACCGCTAACAGAGGTAGGGAATAGGCAAGGCTGGAAGGAAGGGCTAGAGAAGCCCAAGATCTCAGGGAGCTGAGATCTCTGTTCACCCACCCTGTGCCTAGGGGGAGAGAAGGTAAGAACCTTGAGCTGTGGGGAACTGATGTTCCCACTGTAAATAGAGCAGTAGGTGTTGAACCTCCCACAAGTGCTGTGTGAGCACCGTTTGCAATAAAGGAATCCAGGGTTTGGGAGCCCAGTCTAATGACGTTGCTTATCTTGTTAGGAAAATAGTAGGGTTAGCAGAAGCTCAGGTTTTGATAAAATTGAATGTTACCTTTATTTTTGTATTATGGTGCCCTATAAATACTAAAAAGTAACTGGACAATTACCATAATGAAAGATGAATAGTGGGCTTATTCATCTTTACAACAACTGCAAGCCTTTTGGTTCGCAGTACTATTGATCTTTGTGAAAGTAGTTTTCAGTTAAATTTAAAACTCCAGGCTTGGATGCTGATTGAAAAGAAAATTTCTGGAGTCTGATGGTGCAGATATTTTTTTCAGACAGTTTTATGCTTTTTGACTTATGGCCAAGGTTTATCCAAAGGCTGATCGCTGGTCTGTGGTAGAAGCACCCTCCAGACAACTCTTTCCCAATCAGGCTTCAAAACTGTCCTCGGTAACTAGTTCTTTCAGGAATCCATAGGGAGTTACGAATGTATGTTGACAGGAATCCTTTAGCACTACCTTTTGTTACTTGATTTTTTTTTCAACAGCATCTATCCTGGGGTCCTGCTTAATAGAAAAGAATAAATTAACAAAAATGAAGTCAATATATTATGTGCCAATGCTCCATTAAAGTGTTAATTCTTAATATTAAAAAAAGCAAGCAACTTGTTTTATGGTGGTATTTCCTAGTCCTATCCTTGTCAGCAGAGTTAATGAGAGGTCATGACAGAGTATTGTGCATGTGTGACAAAAAGGGGCTGCCACATCAGCAGCTCAATGGCACAGTATCCTAGCAGATGTGATCACTGGAACTTTCTTTAATGTGAGTAGCCCAGCTTTAATTGCAGCAGTTCTGGATGAATGTGTGCATGTATCAAACGACATCACCTATGTATAGGGCCCTACCAAATTCACGGTCCTTTTTGGTCAGTTTCACAATCATAGGATTTAAAAAATCATAAATTTCATGATTTCATCTATTTAAACCTGAAATTTCATGGTGTTGTGATTGTAGGGGGTCCTGACCCAAAACGGAGTTTTGTGTGTGTGGGGGGGGGGGGGGGGGATTGCAAGGTGGTTGTAGGGGGGGGGGGTTGTGGTACTGCTACCCTTACTTCTGCACTGCTGCTGGCAGTAGTTTTGCCTTCAGAGCTGGGCAGCTGGAGAGCAGCAACTGCTTGCTGGTATCCCAGCTCTGAAGGCAGAGCCGCTGCCAGTAGCAGCACAGACGTAAGGATGGCATGGTATGGTATTACCACCCTGAGTTCTGCGCTGCTGCCTGCAGAACTGGGCCCTCAGTCAGCAGCCCCCACTCTCTAGCCACCTAGCTCTGAAGGCAGCAGTGCAGAAGTAAGGGTGACTTGGTATGCTATTGCCACTCTAACTGCTGCTGGTGGGGCACTGCCTTCAGAGCTGGGTGCCCGGCCAACAGCTGCTGCTCTCCAGCCGCCCAACTGTGAGAGCAGCACAGAAGTAAGGGTGGTAATACTGCAACCTCCCCTAAAATAACCTTGTGACCCCCTGCAACTCCCTTTTGGGTCAGGACCCCCAATTTGAGAAACGCTGGTCTCTCCCATGAAATCTGTATAGCATAGGGTAAAAGCGCACACATGACCAGATTTCATGATCCATGATGTTTTTCATGGCTGTGAATTTGGTAGGGCCCTATGTATGTATATTGCCATATCAAGAGTGTCCTTGTGTGTATGTGGGGGACTTTAGGGGAAGAGCATCAGAGGAGATCCTGTTGGTTTGCCAAGAGATATAGCGCTGTGATTATTTCTATCAGCCATTCAATTGTTTAATGCATAAAATTACTTGCTGTCAAAATTAAGCCAAGTAATATAAAAAAAATCTTCATGGAGTAGATGCTTCACGACTAGTGTTTTTTTTTTTTTTTTTTTTAAAGGTACTTCGCATGAGTACAGCAAAAACCTGATTTGTTGATCTGTTAGAATGACTTCTAATTGTATAAGCTCCATGGCACTGGATTGTTCTCCTCCATATAAAGAGTATTATAGACCCAATTTTGCAAAAACTATCCATGCAGAACTGTCACTGAAATAGATGGAAGTCTTGTGGGCTCAGGACTCTATAACAGGGTCAGGGCTTATATTTGTCATATCCTTTTGGTTTATGTTCTGTTTTTTGCTTGGCATTGTCTCAGTTCTGTGTTATGGTGCAGTGGTTGTGTTGAGAATGTGTCTTGCATAGAAGTCAATGAGAACTTTCCACGAGCAAGTTCTAACATACAAAATAAGAGAGGACCTGTAGAAGTGACTTGGGATTGGAATTCCAGAGCTGCTGATTACAGCCATATTATATGTCTGCAGGTGGAGGTGATCTATTGGTATTTCTGATACTGTAGCTACATTTCTGATTCATGAAGCTTCATTGCTTTTGTTTTTAGCTTTCTTATTATTTTAGTTTTTTGGAACTGAGAGTCCTTTAGGCATATCACCACAGAATTAAATGCAAGTTTTGTTTATTATGAATGACTGTCTAATAGGCGGAAACTTATAAGAACAGACCATAAAATGAACTACAGAGAAAATGTTGGATTTTTGTTCATGTAGGGAACAGAGGGTGCATTGGTAGACAATGTTAAATTTTAAAAGTGATCAGAGAAGCAACATCAGCTGTCCAGAGTTCCACCCGTGGCAAGATCAGTTTGTGAGCAAACTGAGTCCTATCCATGATTCCAAATTGTGCAGACCAGAGATAAGAACTTCAGATGGTAAAAACCCTAGAGGCCTAATTCTGATCTTGCTTACATTCATGAAATGATAGCTGATTGATACTGAAGTCAATAGAGTAATACTTTTTTAAAAGTTCAGAACTGTGCCCTAAGTGTCCAGGGAACGGTACAGCAGATTTATCTAAAGGAGTGAACATCTAGCTGAGCAGCTACCTAATGAAATACAATGCAATGTAATAGCAAGAAGTCATTTTAGGGGGTCAGGTTAGAATGTGAATCTAGCAACACTCAAAAGCAATCACAACTTGGCAAATATATATTAAACATAGGAATAAAACATAGGTAGAGATTGGTTATGAAGAACACGGCATCTGAATATTACTGTCTCCCCTGTTTTGAACTTCCCTAGACTGGGTTTATAAAGAGTCTACATACCAACAATTTTCTTGCCTGTCTTTCACTATCCTTCAGGGATTAAAGGGCATTCTGGCTTTCAATAGCATCATCCTTCTTGAATTTGCCATAAGTTCTGTGGATTTCTGAGAGGCATTAATGATAGCTGAGCTACTTAAAAAAATCTGATGCACTTTCCATCCAAGGTCTTAAAACTAATTTGATACATTTTGGTACAAAGCACAAATGACCCCTTGCCCCCAGTGCAGAGATTTGTCCTTCAAGCCAGAGACCAGTGCGAGGCTAACAATAATCGCCTGTCAATTTGCTGTAAGGTTGTGGAGTACTATAAAAATAGCACAGTTAAATTTGGCAAAAAGACCCACGTGTTGCATCAGGTGGGTTCAGGTTCCCCACCCCACCCCCAGGCTTCCCACAGGGGGTGAAAAGGTCTGTGGAGAAGTGCCCTAACACATTAACTTTAGAGAATCTAAGTCTTTTACAGGAAGCCAGGAAACCTCAATAGAATTAATAGAGAAATTTATATGATTAGAACCAAATTTAAAATATGGGGCCATATTCTCCTCTGTTACTACTGCAACCTCATTTATATCACAGACTTCATGCATACAGACTGGGCTGAGTTTGACTAGAAGCACCACCACTATCTGTTTTTACCTAGAAGATGGCTGGTTTCCCTGAGGTGATTGGAAAAAGATGCCACTGTTGCTTCATTTTGAGAATGTCCTCTGCTCATTTGGGAGTTTTTGTTGACAATACATTTATCTTGTGCCTCCCTACTGCAAGACAAGATCTTAAAGTTTCAGCCAAGAATTACACATAAAAGGTACATCCAGCTCTGGTCTTAGCAGGTGTAACTCAGCTGGTTAGGAGAGCTACTTGCAGTAATGCTAAGGCTGAGCTTGGCCAGGGTCTTTACTCTCAAATATACTCCTGAAGTGCATATCTAGCTCTGCTTATAAGAAACAAGTGAGGCCAACAGCCTTCTGTGGGAAGTGTTCTTCATCCTCTGACCTTAACTCATGTGCACTAGCAGGCTGTGAGCAATTCACAGACTAGTGGAGAAGTATACAGCTATGTGTATAGTTGCATCGGCTGACATTGCCTCCCTGAATTTCTTTATGCCTGTGGTCACAACCTCATTCTACCTTCAGAGAAGTAGACACCCAGGTGGTGACCCTTGCTGACCATTTTTACAAGGTTTTTTTGCTTCTACCACTGCCTAGCACAAAAATTAATTTTAATCTGAGCACCTTGAAGCTGGATAGTTAGGACTGAACTGCATATTGTATTGCGTGATGTGAGGTAGGATGTTTTCATTGTGGCCACATGGAGAAGCACTGATTAACAGGAGACCTAGGGCTTGCAGAGAATTTTGCCTGGGCAGTACTAGCTTCAGACAAACTGGTTTGTTGCTAACGATAGATATAACTGCAAAGAATTTCTGATCCTCCTTATATCTGAAATGCATATTAATATTGACTGATATTCTGATTGCAAGTATGGACCCCAACCAAGATCAAGGCTCCTTTGTGTTAGGCACTGTACAGAGTAGTAGATGGTCAGTCACTGTAATGAAGAATGTACACTCCTCTAAATAGACAAGATAGACACAGGGTTGGGAAAACACACCATTAACAATCTTTTTTTTAAAACTCTTCATTAAAGATAAAGAAAAGGAAAAACAGTTAAAACATTAGAAATGTTAAGTATTAAATAGTTTTCATTTTAATATTTTTTTTTGGTTCCCTTTCCCTGTAGCTGGAGAGAATTTTAGAAGGAAACCCCCCCCCTTGTTTGACAGCGTCTTACAGTATCAAAGAACGTAATAGCTGTCGTCCTAGGTGGTGGTTGGGATTCAGCTGGCACTGGTTGGGCTGGTGATGTCATCTGGACCAGAATGATGAAGGCGTGGGGTGTGAGGAAATGGTGGCAGTGGCACCATGAAGGAAAGTGACCTGTATGTTCTTTGTCTTCTCTCTCGTTTTCCATTTCTTTTTAAGGATCCCAAAATGGAGTGATAGGTAGAATAGCCCATCCCCTCATTTTGTCCACCAATTAGGCCTAATAGCTGACATACCCATTTTGGCTCATTAACTTCCAGCTACACATCTTCTGTTTTTAACAAGCATCATTTCAGCACAGTCCTTGAATCATATCAACTTGACCTTTGTTTAGATTAATTCAGTGAGTCTGTCTCCTTTTGTACCTTTTCCCACCCATGTTTGTTATAGGTTATTGTAACACTTTAAGAACTTTTTACAGTTAAGCTCACAATTCAGGTGAATCTGTAGGCCCAATGGTCACAACATGTGGGACCTTTAAGACTGTGGATCAGTATCCAGAATTATATTGTCTGTTCCGGAGATTTTCCTGCAAAGTCAGACCCCATAGACACAGGAAACAACCAATGAGAGAAGTGGTGGTCCTGGGGTGGCAGTTGGCAGTCACAGAAAATCCAGAATGCAACTGTCTAGGGCAGGGGTAGGCAACCTAAGGCACACGTGCCTAGGGTGACCAGATTAGTAATATAAAATATCGGGGGAGCCGGAGCAAAAAAAAAGGGGGGGCGGAGCAAAAAAAAAAGAGTTTTAAAGGGGCCTGGGGCATTAGCAGGCCCCGGCCCCGCGCTGCCCTCCGAGCGGAGCCTCCAGCCCCCCGGCCCGCCACAGGCATATGCGGGGCGCGGTGGGTCCGGGCGGGGACAGCGCGGAGCGGGCAGGAGCTGGGTGGGCGGCAGGGGCTGAATCCCCACTGCTGCCAGGGAGCCCCGCGCCTCTCCCTCCCGCTCGCGGCTGTGGCTCCTTCCCGGCGGGACGCGCCTCCCGCTGCCCCGGCCACATGCGGCGCGCGTCCCCCGCGCCTAGTCTCCCTCCCGCCGGGAAGGAGCAGCTGGACGCACGCCGCATGTGCACGGGGCAGGCCGGGGGGCGCGTCCCGCCGGGAAGGAGCCACAGCCGCGAGCGGGAGGGAGAGGCGCGGGGCTCCCTGGCAGCAGCAGGGATTCGGCCCGCGCCGCCCACCTGGCCCCTGCCCGCTCCGCGCTGCCCCTGACCGGACCCACCGCGCTGCCCCGCGGGCTGCAGGGCTGGAGCAGCCTCCAGGCTGCGCTCCCGGCCCCGGGTGCAGCAGCCCGGGCAGAAGCCCTCTGGCACGGCGGGGGGGTTCACAGCTGAGCCCCCCGTCTCCCTCCCTTGCCTGCCCGCCCGGTGCCCGGGTGCGGGAGCTGACTCACCAGCTCCAGGATCCAGGCACCGCCGCCACCCCCTCCCTCCAGGCTTTCGCCGCCATGCTGCAAGCCTGGGAGGGAGAAGGAATGCTGCGTGGTTGGGGAAGAGGCGGGGCCAGGACGGGGATTTGGGGAGGGAGCCAATGGGGGAAGGAGGGGGCGGAGCCGGGGGGGGGCGCGAGCGCCAGAGCCAAGGGCAAAATTTCTTTTTTGTCCAGTGTCCCGACCAAACACTGGTTGGGACGCGGGACAAAGAAGCAAATATCGGGACGTCTGGTCACCCTACACGTGCCGAAGGCGGCACACAAGCTGATTTTCAGTGACACTCACACTGCCCAGGTCCTGACCACTGGTCCGGGGGGCTCTGCATTTTAATTTAATTTTAAATGAAGCTCCTTAAACATTTTTAAAACCTTATTTACTTTACATACAAAAATAGTTTAGTTATATATTGTAGACTTAGAGAAAGAGACCTTCTAAAAATGTTAAAATGTATTACTGGCATGCGAAACCTTAAATTAGAGTGAATAAATGAAGATTCAGCACACCACTTCTGAAAGGTTGCCAACCCCTGGTCTAGGGTGTGGAACCAGAGCCCTAAGAATTGGATGGGTCCAGGCTCCTCCTCTTCTGTCAGCCAGAAGGAATCCTGCAAAGCTGTTCTTGGGACTCAGGGAATTTGTGGGCCTCCACATCACGGCATGTTAAGAAGGGGGTAGACCATAAGCCACTTCCTCCCTTAGAACAGAGAGACAGTGGACGGAGCTGGAGTAATTGGCCATCTCTCTCAGCAAGATTTACCTGTCTGGTTTGCGCTTCGACTGCCAGATGGGAGAGATTAAAAACTACAAGATGGTAATTCATGTTTTCTAGACTACAAATCAATGAGGGTTAGGCTCACTCCCGGTGGCAGTGTAGACATTCTGCACCGGTCGACAGACTCACGCTAGCAGGACTTGAGCTAGTGCATTAAAATAGCAGTGTGGCTTGTCTGTCAGAACTGCAATATCAACACTGCCATTTTTAGATGGCTTACTCCCAGCTGTAGTATAGGCATAGCCTAAGACTAGTGGAGCTCCATCTATACACTTCATTGGAGAGCAGTTGAAGAGGCTATTGAATAGTGGTGTACAGAAGTACCTACGCAGAAAGATATCAGAGACTCTTTAGTCATATGACAGAGCTAAAACAATAACTGGAAGCTGAAGGCAGCCAAGTAACTGGAATGAGATGCAAATTTTTAATGGTGACAGTAATTGGAACAGATAGACAATTTACTATATTCCTTGGCAATCTCTGGGGGTCTTTAATCAAGGCCAATGTCTTTTTAAAAGATAAACTCAAGTTTAGCCATATGTTGTGCTTAATGCAAGAATTAGTGGGTGAAATTCTACACACTGTGCTATGCAGAAAGTTAGACTAGAGGCCATAAAAGTCTTTACTGGCCTTGATTTCCCCCCCTTGTTCCAGAGGGCAAGGAAGTAATCTGCTCCAGCCCTATATCTAGCACAGATTACTTCTTCCATGATGACTCAGCTGCATTGACTGGTCCATTCAATAGCAGAGCCAAAGATCTGTCCCCTCCCCATCCCTGCTTGCTGTTTTCCCTCCCGTGTATAGCAACCTGCAATATGAATAGGCTGTGCAGGGACATGAGAGGTGCTTTATGCTTTTTATTCCCTATGTGGGTCACACTTGTGCCCCGAATTACTTAAATGCAAGTATTTCAGTGCTGAGTTACTTGGTAGGACCTCACCTGATCCCATCCCCCTTTAAATATTTTAAATTATTTTTAGCTACTAGGTTGTCAACTGTGTATTCTGAGATACTTATCAATATAGCAATGGCTCTCAAACTGTGGGTCAGGACCCCAGGGATGGTTAAGACTTGCTGGGATCTGGGGCTGAAGCCCAAGCCCCACTGCCTGGGGCCAAAGCCCGAGGGCTTCAGCTTTGGGGCCCAGGGCGGTGGGGCTCGGGCTTTGGCCCCTTCACCTAGGCCAGCAAGGCTCAGGTTTCGGTTCCTCCTCCTGGGGTCATGTAGTAACTTTCTTTATCAGAAGGGGGTCACAGTGCAGTGAAGTTTGAGAACCCCTGCTTTGAATAGAGTACATAGACTCTGGGCTTGGATAACAGGCACAGGCCTACAAGAGCAACTGAGGGTGCAAATGCAGCTTGTGGGCAGTGAGTAAGATCAGTTCATATTCAAGAATAAGAAACACATTGTGCAAAAGCTCACATGTAAATCAGTTTTTTAATGGTCTTTAATACTGAGCTTGTAAAAGTAGAGTACAGTGAAAAGCCTACACAATGATAATTGGATTTAACTACAATGCTAAAATGATAGATTTACAGTAATTACTTTGCAACACAAACATGAAATGAACTAGTGAAGGATTAGTCATGTTTATAGGGTGAGCTGCTGGTGATATCTTTGTCATTTGTTATCCCTGCATTAACTGGTTCATTGCTCACAGGACAGTGGGAGTGTGGGGGGAGGGGAACTTCCCGGCAGGACAGTCTGTGGAGTGGCTTCTCACCACATTGCCTAATGTAGTTATCTCATATTAAATGGAGTAATGACATCAAGAGGATCCTCTGCACAGTGTCCCAGATAGGGTGATGGGAGTGCCTTTGCTAGACAAATGACTTGCTGTATGTCTGGCTAAAATGGAAGTTGCTTCCCTCTTGCATTGCTAGCTTTTGTGTGTGTGTGTGTGTGTGTGTGTGTGTGTGTGTGTGTGTGTGTGTGTGTGTGTGGTTTTTGGAGAAGTTTAGCAGAGTTGAAGGTTGGATTTGAGGTGCAGAAGCCTTTAAAGTGGAAAGCAATCGTTTTGTTTCTCTTCACGCAACTATTTTTGCTAGTGTGGATTGTTGCCCGGCCCTTCTCGTGATCAGCTTCAAATGCTGCCAAAGTGACAGATATAGAAGGGATCTAAAGTGCATCTAGCAACTTGCTGTCTCTCAGATAGTGTTACAGTTGTAGAAATAGCTGCGGAATTTAGCAGGTACTTTTTTGGCGCCCTTGCCCAGCCATAAGGAATATGGATTGTTAGATCTTAATTTTGCATAATACAGCAACAAAGTCAAATCTTGGCCCAGTTAAAGCCAATAGGTGTCTTGTCATTGACACTCATAGAATCAGGATTTAGGCTGCAGTTCATAATCAAGTTAATTGGTTTGGAACATTGCACAGACCATCAGAGCCACAGGTCACTGACCAAGGAAAACAGCATCCAGGAGGAAGAACATAATAAGGTCCAGTCAATCGGGGTATGCAGAGCTTGGCAAGCTTGATGCCAATGATTGACTTTGGCTTTATGTTGGTGGAACTCCACTGAAGTCCATGGGGATTCCCTGATTTAAAACAGCAAAAGTGGATCAGAATCAATTACACCGTTTTCAGCTGCTGCATATATGTAAAATGATGCCAATTAAACTTTTGCAAATACACATGGAAATCCAATATGGCGAGATCCTGTGTGCGCATCCTTCACTGCAGCAGAATTATGTAATAGCTACTTGACAGCACAGAGGCTGAGAACTTTAGTGCCCAGCACTGCAAAGCAAGAAAACCTGATGCATAATTACATGCCAAGAGCTTGGTTAATCTAAATCCAGTCCCCCATTTTGGTACTCCAAACAGGCTCAAGATGTCCATCGACAGAATTAAAATTCAGCAGTGCTCTGCTCCTGAGAGTACTTTGCACAAGTGCCGTCACTCTTTCCTCTCATTCATTCATTCAGCACCTACCACCTGCTCTGTGCTCAAACATAAAGTTGGTCTTTGCCCAGGGAGCTTGCATTCTAAAGGCACTATGGGTATTGTACAGTCGTTCCCATGTACATGATGTATTATGGAGGGATGGTAACTGCTCCATAGGAATGATTATGACCAGCTTACTGTTCTTAACACCCTACACTAACTTTGTATTAATGTATTAAACTGGCTGAGGTTATTGCAGAGGCAAAGATTTCCATCTTATGAGTGCTTCTCAAGAGTAAGAACAGTGGCAATCTCTCTCCCTCCCTTCCCTACTGGTATCAGGCAAGATCAGGGTTCGTTTTGACTTTGATTTCTGTTGCATAGAGGGGATTGAGAGTCAGGGTATTGTAGGAAAGCTTGAGTTAAGAGTTGTTTTGCATATTCCGAACACTGAGACTTCTGTGAAATTTCTTAAGTGTCAGAATATAACTTTTTTTTTTTTTTTTTAGGAGGACTCCAGGAGAATCAGACCAGAAATTTATAAGCAGTCGGACACTTTGGAAAAATCAGATGCTCTCTGAAAACTGTTCAGTTTTTTATAGTTTCAGTCTCCTTTCAGAAATGGCTTGGGCTGGAAACTCCAAGTGTGATTTTTTTTGTGTGTCCTCAGTGAGGACTAGTGACATCAAAATACTGGAGCAATTAGGGAGTTAATTTAAGTTATGGGATCCATTTTTTGGCAACACAGGCAGCTCTGAGGTCTCATACATGTGGCTTTATTCTAGTGGAGGCTGGGCCTTTCTATTTTCTAAAGTACAACTTGCAGAAATTTTTAATCGCCATGAATCCAAATAGCTGAAGTCTGGAACTCTGGCACAAGACAGGAAGGAGGAGATGCAGGGAGGACTTTAAGCATGGGAAGGATATTCCATTCACTGCACCTGATGCAGGCATTCTGATTTACATTAGGTTTAAGATGTAATTTCCGTGAGGTCTGACATGTAGCAGAGGTTGCACATTTGGACACTGTAATGCTTATGAGCTTGGCTAAGAGTAGTCTGGGAAGCCTCAAAATGGGAGCAGGAAACAAACAAAAGACTCCAAACAGCAGGAAAGAATGGACACCTCAATGCACACATGATCTGTGTGGTTTGGTGCTCATACTGCAGTGATACAGGCATAACAGCAGATGCAGGATAGTATAAATCTGAATCTATTACAAGATGCTCACCACATTGTGCATTTTCCATGACAGGTCTATAGTGATTGATTACTTTTCAATTTGTGGTCACTTCCATCTCTATCCTCTCTGCAATAGGTAGCTAAAACCTGCCTCTTAGAACTGGGCAAATGAACCTATTTGTTCAAATTGGAAAATGAGTTAACTCTGGCATATAGCTGTCTAGTGCAATTAGGGGTGCTTGTGATCTAATGCCTTCCTTGTTTGCAATGTGGATAGGGAATTATGTCAAAACTTGTGTTACAGCTTAGGTCATGGGCTCTTAGTGTCAGTTTCAAAGGATCTTTTACATTATCAATGCAGTATCCAATGTAAGAGTAATACCACTATCTTTAAAAAAACAAACAAACAAAAAACACACTAAACAAACCTAGATTTTTGTAAGCAATGCTACAGTAGTGTAAAGGATTAATTTAAGACCACAATAGCATAATTAAGACTACATTTTAATATTCCATTTACTCAATTGTATTTAATTACTTTGTTTGTAAAATTCAGTCCCTCTGTGAATGTCAGACCCCAAATGTAGTAGCATTACCCTCAAATTGTTACCTTTTCATTTTATAGGAGTTTGATAGCAGTACAAGTTGTGCTTTGTTCCTCTATCAACTACTGTATGTCTCTCCTATACTAATAACCTTACAGACCAATTAAGGTAGTATTGAGAGGGAAGAGCTATTTACAGCTATGTAGGATAGTGAACTGCTGAATTATGATTTTGGGCTTTATGTTGGGAACTCATTGAGGATTGGTTGGCTTATTTTGTAGTTAAGAACTCTGTGAACTTAATCTGATATTAAAAAAGCCCCAGAAAGGGGTGTTGTGAGCCTTAAGAGTGCTTAAGGGGCCTGGAAGAGGGAGCTAAGCTAACCAGGGCAGGGTGCCTTAATTGTAAGGATCCCACTACTTCCGTGAAATGCAGCTACCTCTGGGAAAAAACAGCACAGAATAGCAAAAAAGGCAACTAAAATTTCAGCCAAGTAGACTAGGGCAAACTCCTACAAAACGTGCTCTGTGATCTTTAAAGTCCTCAGGTAAGAGACAGGAACTTGGTTTTAAGGCCTCATTAAAACAATTGTTTGTTATTTGAGAGAAGCTCCAACACATGTGAGGTTTGAATGGGGCCAAGCAGAGAGCTGGACATTTGCTATGCCCCCAATGGGATCAAAGGTAAAGCAATAAAGTGGGCTTTTATGGGTGTAGGGGAGAATTCATGGGAGAATAGTGGAGGCTACAGGGTGGATTCCTTGAAGGGCAGTGGGTTATAGTAGTGACTAGCAAGTCTCCAAATTACCAGAAGTGTAGTTCAGACAAGCAACCCAAGATGAGTTAAGTTCTTGAAGGCTCTTTGTCATGACTTACCCTTCCCTCCACTCCAATGTTTGTTGTGAGGAGCCTTCTACCCTGACTGCAACTGCTTTAAAGGAAAGCCAGGTATCCCTTTTCCCCCATGAAAGGGGAAACTTTTAGCAGGAGGTTCCGAAACTCTTCCCCTGATCCCAGTCAGCTTTGTTGGGCCTTCTGATGCCGATCTTTAATGCTTCCCTGTCCATGAGTACCAAAAGTGCACAGCAGTGCTAGAGCCATTCTACTGGAAGCCTCAGACAAGAGCAGCAGCAGGCTGAGATCCTACCTATAATAGGATAAAAGGAGAGGCTCATTGAACGTCAAAACTTGAGACCAAGGCTAGTTGTTCTGGAGAATCCATTCATCCCTAGTTATGAGCCCATCTTTATTAAAAGTTTCCATGGGATTCTACAATAATAACTTCAAAACTCTGTAGTCAGACTCCTGTAAACGAAGTCTGGATCGTTGCCATGGAAGGAACACTGCGGTATGTTGAGTAAGGTATTGACATCTCTCAATGGAGAGCAAGTATTAAATGAGCATTGAGAGTGTGAACCATACCTAGTGGAAATTCCTCCTAAGGACTGTGACACGTTGGCCTTGATGCTGCACTGACTGAAGTCAATTGCTTCTATAGTGCAGGATCAGACTCACTGGCCGGTGCTGGGTGTAGGGTTGCCAACCCTCCAGGATTGTCCTGGCGTATCCAGGAATTAAATATTATGTTGTGATGAAATCTCCAGGAATACATCCAAGTAAAATGGGCAACCCAGAGCTGCTGCATGTATTGTAATAATACTGGGGTTCAGAGGAATTCTGATCTAGATCCTCAATGGTATTTGGGCACCTAACTCCCATTGATTTAGGCACCTAAATACCTTAGACTCTAGGATCTGGGCCTCTGTCCCCAAGCTGTCAATTTGGTACCTTTTTTAACAAACACTAACCTCGCTTTAAACCATGTAATGGGTACAGAAAGAGAACAGAGAGAAATGTTATGATGCTTAGTATAGTTAACTGTGATGTGCCAAAATTTGATACTCTCTGATAAAGATTTAAAAGTGCTTGTAATTATTATTTTTCACTCGGTTTTGGGAGTTCATTTCAAACTCCGGTGATCAATTGGTAGTGAATGGGTATCTGAACACTGCAGCATTTACTCAGCCTCTAACCTGACTGCCTCAAGATATCCTTTGAAGTCTTTCCAAATGAGAGCTTCAGCCCCCTCACACAAACTGTACAGTAATTATGCTCCACTTTCAGTGCTGAGAAAGGCACTTTGTTTGACAGGGTCTCATCTGTGATGCTTTTATATATTAATGAAAAAAATGTTGTCCAAATCTCCAAAGCACATGCCTGCAAGTAGCCTGAAGGTAGCATCTTTGATGGTAAATTTTTTGGAGGGGGTGTATAGAATTTTTAATGTCTCATCACCCTTCTTCCAGTTACATAGTGGCACAGATTAACTGCAAAACATATTGCTGACAAAAATGTTTAAAGAGGCCTTGGAACAAATGTCTTGTGGCTGTCACACAGGCCTATGCTATGAAGCAGGCTATGGATTAAAAGCTGGCGAAGTGAAATAAGTACAATTAAATCAAAGGGAAATTAAATTCAATTTACTTTACATTGCCCTCAAACTTTCATTGGGCCACAGATATTTTTTTTAATGGAACTCGTAAGTACATGTTAGAAGTTCCCAAGGGACAAATTGGAAGCTTTGGCTGCTGGATAGAAACCACAGTTGTGGTTTCTGGTACTCAGGTTGCTATGGGAGGCACATTTGGGTTTTGGTACTGAGGAAGAAATTGAGACTTTTGGCATTGGAGAGCGGCATCTTTCCGTTCCCCTTTTAGGCATGAAGGCACTGCCTTTACATTTATAGAGTTGAATTCCTTATTCCCTGCCCCAGTAACCCTTAACAAAAATAAATGGCCCTGTCCCTGGTATCTGCCAGTACATCCACCAAGGATGGATAACCACATGAGCTTGATGTTTCTGCTAGAACGATCAGCAGTGAAATAGCTAGCAATATTAGCATTAAATTATTGTAATTAGGCTTTAATACTCCATTGAGATGAATGGGGCTGTTGAGACTATTGTTTTAGGCTCTCTGAAGAAGAGGGTGCTCAGTATATCCTAACCAGGGCCTGATGGCATCTGTGGGTGCTCACCAACTCTCCGCATTTGGGCTAGTCTACACAGGCTTGCCTGATCTAGCTCTGTCAACAGCGCCCTCTAGTGTTACAGAACATATGCCCACAGAAGTTTTCCTGCCAGCACTGTCACCACTTCCCTGAACAGCTTTAGTTATGCTGACACAAGCACTCTGGATGGCACCCCAGTGTCTATACTGGCGGTGTTGCCAAGATAGCTATGGCAGCTAGGGGATGTCGGTTTTTTCCCACCTCGATTGACATAGCTATGCCAACAAAACTTTGTAGCATAGATCTGGCCTTAGCCTCTGTGTATTTTATATCCCTGTTTCACCATGTCTTTCTTCAGGAGCCATTGGCTCGATCCCTGTAGACCTTGTAAGGTGCAAAGGGGTTCAGGAGTGTACTGCTTTGCTGCTCCAAACTTTTTCCTGTGCATCTCCAAAGGCACAGTAGACTGAGAGTTTAAATTTATATGTGCTATTGCAGGTTGGTGCTTTTTTTGGCAGGTTAGCAGTGCTTCAAGTCTTGGAAAGAATAAAGGTCCTTCTGTGCAGGCGGAGGGCTCTAAACTAAGCCCTTGATTAATTGAATATATCTAAATTATCTAAATATTCTTTAACCTGTTCTTTCCCTATTTTGGTTTATGTTCCTTCCTCCTTGTTGATATTGTGTTGAGTATCTAGTCACCATTAAACTCTCTAGTGAAGACTGAAGCAAAATAGGAATTAAACACCTCAGCCTTCTTGCTGTCATCTGTTACTAGCTCTCAGTAATGATACTGATCTCTTTTGTAAACCACTTTGAGATCTGAAGATGAAAAGCTCTAAAGAGCAACTTAATTATTATAGGTGGAATAAGAGATGCCAAATTACTCAACACATGCTGCAAGAGGAGTCAAGGTTGATGGCGCTGGATACTGTAAGAAGATCTCTACACTGCGTCAGGAAGCATACAATACAATCCTCCCAGTACATTTAGCCACCATCTGCACTGAAATTCAAGCTTGTTTTTAGCTGAAGTGTCATGACCTGAGTAGTCAGCATTTAAAGACATTCATCATTGCTTAGGCTCCATAATGATCCTACCGAAGTCATTGGGAGCTTGACCACTGACTTTGAATGGAAGGAGAATTGAGCCCCAAACTATATTTTCTTCACTTACAATCCAGTGTTCTCTCCGGTTTAGCATTCATATGTTAAAACCACTATAAAGTTTGTTTTAATGGAATTATTAAATTCAGTTTCCCAGAAATAGGATGTACAGACCCTTTTATTGTGTTACCTGTAAGGAAAGTAATAAGTAAACAAAATGTTAGACAGCAGAAAAAAAGACCAGGGGTGAAACCCTGGCCCTGACTCCTATAAGTCAATGGGAGTTTTTCATTGACTTTGGTCAGGATTTCACACCAGATTATGATCTCAGTTAAAACAAAGTAACTGAGATCAGAAACTAGGCCCCCAAACAGGCTCATTTCCAGCTAAGAACTATGAAGGTGCCCAGTTAGTATGCCCTAAATTTAGGACCTGCTATGCTCAGTGTGCTAGAGTTTTGTATCTGACCTGTGTGGATTTAGACACTAATGGATGATATGAAAGATCAAAACAAACATAAGAATATTTAGGGGCATGTCTACATGAACACTTACTGTGTGTCAAGCTGGGTGTCGGAAAGAGTGATGGGGATGGTCAGGCCTAATGGTTGGAGCCCAGGGAGCAGAGCCAGAATGGAGAATCCACACTGAGGTTGGAGTGAGCAAGGCTGGAGCCAGGTGAGGCTCGGGGAGCTGGTTGCCACCATCAGGCAGGAGAGAATTCCAAACTCTGGAGTGATATTGAGCAGACTAAGCTACTGTTACTCCTGTGGGACTTACACCTGCCCTGGGAGTAGAGACCAGTTCCTGGCTTGCAGATTGGCTGGAGCCCAGCACATGAGTGACTCATCACCTTGTATTACTACCCAGGGCCGGTGCTACCATTAAGGCGAACTAGGCGGTTGCCTAGGGCGCCAAGATTTGGGGGCGCCAAAAAGCGGTGCCCCCAATTTTTTTTTTTACAGCATTCCTCCCTGAGCGCGCGGTCGCCGCTCCACTTCTCCCGCCTCCCAGGCTTGCGGCGCCAATCAGCTGTTTGGCATCGCAAGCCTGGGAGGAGAATTAGAGCGGGGGTGGCGTGCTCGGGGAGGAGGCGGAGCAGAGGTGAGATGGGGTGGGGAGCTGCTGCACGGCTCCCCGGGGGGGGGGAGCTGCTGCGGGGGCGGCGCCTCAGGGCAGAGGGGGGGGTCGGGAAGCTGCCGCAGGGCTGGGGGGGGAGCAAGGTGGACGTTTTGCCAAGGGTGCGAAACTTCCTTGCACCGGCCCTGTTACTACCACCACCACCACCACCCCCAAGCATGCCTTTTCAATGTCTTTGGACCCTGCTTGTCAGGGTCTGAGTGATGAAATTCACAAAGGAGGTCGGGTGCATGATGTTACCAGCTGGTTCCCACGAACAGTCAGCTGGGCCATACTCTTCCCAGTCCACAAGGTACATCAGTTGTCCTCGGAGCGTAGAGTTTAGAACAGACGTGGGCCAACTACGGCCCACGGGACCATCCTGTTCGGATCCTGAGCTCCCGGCCAGGGAGCCTAGTCCCTGGCACCTCCCCCGCAGCCACACGGCCCCGCTCTGGCCCACCGGGCAGCGTGGGGAGCGCAGCTGCGAGCTCCTGCTGCTGGTAAGGGGGCAGGAGGTCCTGGGGAGCAGTCAGGGAGGAGGGGGTGGTTGGATGGGGCGGAGGTTCTGGGGCAGGCGGTCAGGGGATGGGGAACAGGGAGGGTTGGGAGTGGGAGTCCCGGGGCGCCTGTCGGGGGGTCTGTTGGGGTGGGGATGTGGAGAGGTGTTGGAAGGGCAGTCAGGGGACAGGGAGCAGGGGGGGTGGATAAGGGGGTGGGATCCCAGGGGGCAGTTAGGGGCGGGGGGTCCCGGGAGGGGGTGGTCAGGGGACGAGGAGCAGAGGTTGGATAGGGGGTGGGAGTCCCGGGGGGGCGGTCAGGGGATGAGGAGCAGAGGTTGGATAGGGGGTGGGAGTCCCGGGGGGGCAGTCAGGGGACAGGGAGAAGGGGGGCTGGATGGGGGCGGGGGTCCCGGGAGGGGGCGGTCAGGGGACAAGGAACGGGGGGTTGGATGGGTTGGGAGTTCTGAGGGGGGCAGTCGGGGCAGGAAGTGGGAGGGGGTGGATAGGGGGTGGGGGCCAGGCTGTTTGGGGAGGCACAGCCTTCCCTACCCGGCCCTCCATACAGTTGCGCAACCAATGTGACCCTCGGGCCAAAAAGTTTGCCCACCCCTGGTTTAGAATCTGTCTTGCCACATTCTTTCTGCCATACCCTGTTGGAGAATTTGGTTTACCTGTTCTGTTTGTTCATCTTGGGATGGTAGGTAGTGGAAATAAGCAGGTGACTTCCAGGAGTATGAACACTTTGCTCCAAAAGTGGGTGATAAATTGTGGTCCAAGATCAGATGTAATATAACCCATGGAGCTCGAAGGTCAAGTTTAAAAAAAAAAAAAAAAAAAAGTGAGCTGTTGCTTCTGCAGTGGGGATCTTCTGACAAGGCACAAAGTCCTCCATTTTCATAAGGAGGTCAATGATGACCAGTACACCTATGCAGCCCTGAGACATGGGGAGGTCTGTGATGAAGTCAATCCATATAAAGGCCCAGGTTTGGGATAGGGTTAGAAGCGGGATCAGGACACCTAGAGGTCTGGAATGGGGGTCTTTGTCTGGCCACACACCTAATGGGAAGCAATTTAAGATTTGATGAAGAAAATAGTTTTGGCCAGCAAAAGTTTTGAGAGAGCAGCTTTGTTGTCTTCCAGTACCTGAAATAGCCTGCCGGAGGGGAATCCTGGCATAGCTGGAGTACAGCTAGATGGAGTGGTCCATTGGGAACATAAAGTAACTCATTTGTGACTGAGAAGTTTGGATCAGAATTGGCTGACACCCATGTCACTGAAAGCAGATCGTTGGCCAGTGAGGACTTTACAAGGGCCAAAAGATCACTATTGGCCAGTGCATTTTACAAAATGGCAGGACATCAACACAGTGGTAGGTTCGGGAGGGTTATCCCCCTTATCTAATTAGTTCTCCTTGTGGGATGACACGTTAGGTTTGCCATTTCGAGTTCCAGGCCAGTAAGTCAGGATGAAGTTAAATCTAGAAAAGATGGACCAACATATGATGTTGGTTGAGGGCTGTGGCCATTAGGAGATGTTCCAGGTTTTTATGGTCAGTGAACACTTAGACTGGAAAGTGCACCTTCTGGATGATGGTGCCAATCCTGAAATGTAGCCTTGATGACCAAAAACTTATTGTAGATTTTGTAACTTTGTTCCTCAGGTGTCTATTTCCTAGAATAAAAGACACAAGGGTGAAGGTCATTCGAAGGCCCATGTTGTTGAGCTAATACTGCCCCAATTGCATAATTGGAAGCATCTGTTTTGACAGCAAAGGGTTTAGATGGATCTGTGTACTAGGATGGGGGCAGAAGTAAATGCTTTCTTCAGTCTATTAGAAGCCAGTTGGACTTCTGGTGTCCAGTTGAAAGTGGAGTTCTTCCATAGAAGCTGGGCAATTGGCAATGCCACTTGTGGGAACCCCTGCATGAATTGCTTGTAGAAGTTGGCAAACCCTCAAACACTGGGTATCCCAGATGCTTTTGGGGGTTGCCCAGGTCAAAATCAGAGACCTTTGGGGGATTCATACTTAATCCACTGGGAGAGATGGTATAATGCAAGAAGTCCACAGAAATGAGTGATCAAATTCACACGTCTCAGGTTTCCTATAAAGACCATTCTCTTGAAGATGTTCAAGTACCAATCGGATGTGCTGGTGATGCAAGGTTTGGTTCTCTGAAAAAATTAGAATGTCATGAAGGAAGATTATGATAAACTGGTCCAGAACATCCCTGAAGATATCATTAACCAAGTGCTGGAATGGGGTAGGGGCATTACAGAAACCAAAAGGCAGGACAAGGTACTCAAAATGTCCATATAGAATATAAAAGGCTGTTTTCCATTCATCACCCTTTTGGATGTGGACCAGTGAATAGATGTCACATAGGTTGAGCTTAGTGAAAATTTTAGCTGAGCTGACCCTCTCCAGTAGTTCACTGATAAATGGCAAAGGATATAGATTTTTAATGGTGATACTGTTCAGCACTCAATAATCTATACAGAGGCACAAGGTGCTTTTTTGGGAGGAGGGGGACAAAACAGGATTGGGGCCCCAGTGGGGCTCTAGATGGACAGATAAAATTCTTTGCCAGATTTTCATTGAGATACTCCTGAAAGGCCCTGAATTCAGGTTCTGACAAAAGGTAAATTTGCCTGAAGGGAATTTTGCCCCTGGCGGGAGGTCTATGGGGCAGTCATAGGGCTTATGTGGAGGCAAAGCATCAGTATTTCTTTTATTGAGTACATCTGCTAAGTCCTCGCATTTCACAGAAATTGGTGAGTTATTCTCGCTCCGAGCCTGCTGTGTGCAGAAAATGGTGGCCTTGCCCCAAGTACATCTAGGGTCCTCAACACCAAGCTGCACTAAGCACTGATGTAGACAATCCAATTAGAACTGAACTTCTAGTTCTCTCTAAGAAATGCTCGGATTGTGGAAGGACAGCCAGGGGATGCCAAGCACGATTAGGAAGCAGAGTGAGTCAATCAAGCTAAATTACAGGGTTTTCTGGTGGTCTTGAATTACAACTTGGAGGGGTGCAGTCTCATAGACGACTGGGCTGGAGGACAGCAAGCTGCCTAGGGTGACCAGATGTCCCGATTTTATAGGGACAGTCCCGATATTTGGTGCTTTGTCTTATATAAGCGCCTATTACCCCCCACCCCCGTCCCGATTTTTCACACTTGCTATCTGGTCAGCCTAAAGCTGCCATCAATTGCCTCTGCCAAGTCAGGTGCAAACTTTGTTTGCACCAGCAGGTGGCTTGTCTTTTAGTAGATCCAGTGTCCATGAAATTGCCAGAGGTTCCACAGTCTATCAGTGCAAGCTGGGTGCAGGTGTAGACAGGGCCCAAAGTCAGAGCTTCATTTGAAGGTAGAATTGGCCATTGTATCCTAACCACCACAGACATGCAGGTAGCAGAGGGGGTTTATTTGGGAAACCTGATCCTGTTGTTCTGTCTGGTGGGGTTCTGCCTAGTGTTGCTGAACCTGCCAATTTTCCCAGACCAGCCATAGAACAGGAGTTGAGGGGATACCTGGTGGCAAAGTGGCCTTATACCCCATGGTACAGTTGGAGGCCATTCAGACAATATTCCTTCTCTCAGATCAAGAGGAGTCATCGTGTCGTGTCTACCCGCCTTAGTTCTTGTTCAGTGTTTGTCTGGGAGAAATGTTGGGAACAGACTAAGACTAGATGGGGCACAGCATGTACTTTTCTTCTTTCCTGGAATTGCTTAAACAGTTAGTTGTCAATTTGGATGCACAACTTGATGTAGGGGAGCAAGGCTGTGGGGGGATCCATGCAGACCAGTTCATTTTTTACTTCATCATTCAGGCCTTGATAGAAATGGTAAATCTGTGCTGGTTCATTCTAAGTAGTGTCTGCGACCAGGCCATGGAAGTGAGTGGCATAGGCCACAATGGCATGGGGGCCTTGTTTGAGTGACTGACTGCAGCGTGACTTTGGTGGAGCAGTCATGATGTGGGTCATCAAACATGTGTGAAAAGAGACTGACAAATTCAACAGAGTCATGGAGAATCAGGACTCCCTTCTCCAGGAGTGGTGATGCCCAATCCAGTGCTTTGCCTCTCAATAGGCTGACCCCTACCTTGGCCTGGTCATTCAGATACATCGCGGGGTGCAACAGGAAGAGTACACACTTGGAGAACCCCCTGAAATTTCTGATGGCTCCCATCAAATCTGATAGGGGGATCTAGGGGCCTAGATCTTGTAATGTCATGGATGATGGTGCAAAGGGGCCTGGGAACACTGGGACCTGTGAGCATAGGAAGAAATCTTCCTGCTTTATCTGGGCCACTTGGAACTAGCTCGAGGTCTCCAGAACCGTCATCTGTGGTGGGGGTGCCTGGAGATTTCATTTTGATTGTGGGCATATGAGATCCATCTTGCTCACTGAGCCTGACTGGGGGTCAGTCTGCTCAAACTGGTGGTGGTGATGGTCCGGTCTAATGGTTGGAGCCATGGCAGTCAGGCCTAGTAGTTGGAGCCAAGGGTCGCAGCTGGCATCAGGAGGCCAGACGGGTTGGAATGAGAGTAAGATTTGAGCAAAGCTGGAACAGGGCTGGAGCAAGAGCAGGGTTGAAGTAGGACTAGGAACAGGGCTGGAGCACGTTAAGGCTCAGGGAGTTTGCAAACTTCAGGCGGGGAGAGTTCCAAACCCTGGAATGATATTGAGCAGACTGAGCTTCTGTGGGCACTTATACCTGCTCTGGGTGTCATCAGACCAGTTCCTGGCTTATGGATTGGCTGGAGCCCAGCATAGGAGTGACCAGCGGCGGCTCCAGGCACCAGCACTCCAAGCAGGGCTGGCTCTAGGATTTTTGCCGCCCAAAGCAAAAACATTTTTTTTTTTTTGCTGTCCTGATTTTTCACATTTGCTGTCTGGTCACCCTAGTGGGGGCTGGGGTTTGGATCATGGACTTTGGTCCAATCTCTTCTTGGGAATGCAGATTTTTATGAAGAGGACTCCAATGATTACCACTCCAGCTGACTTGTAGCTTCACTTTTCTTGCATCTACAGCAAGATTATGCAATATGGAGAACACCATTCTCCTTGTGCACTTTGCATAGCTGCATCTCTCTGCTGCTATGTTCCTTAATGAACAGATAGCATCTATGCTGTCATTCTGTCTTTGTCTCCCATCATTTTAAAGGAGTTCATATATAGATATAGTAGCCATACTAACCTGTGTTTCATAGATTCTAAGGCCAGACAGAACCACTGTGATCATCTAGTCTGACCTTCAGTATAGCACAGGACATAGAACTTCCCCAAAATAATTCCTAGAGTAGATCTTTTAGAAACTTCCAATCTTGATTTAAGTGTCAGTGATGGGGAATCCATCACAACCCTTTGTAAATTGTTCTAATGATTGAGTACTCTTGCCTTATTTCCAGTCTGAATTTCTCTAGCTTCAACTTCCAGCCATTGGATCTTGGTATACCTTTTTGTTAGATTGAAGAGCCCATTATTAAGTATTTGTTCTCCAGGTAGATACTTACACACTGTAATCAAGTCACCCCTTAACCGTCTCTTTCTTAAATTTAATAGATTGAGCTCCTTCAGTCTATCACTATAAGGCACGTTTTCTAATCCTTTAGTCATTCTCATAGCTCTTCTCTGAACCCTCTCCAATTTATCAATATCCTTCTTGCGTTGTGATCCTTTTAGCTCTTGCCAGTTAAGCAGGCTCAAGCTAAGTCAATATTTGGATGGAGTAGTATACACAGAGTACACCTAGACAGGACTGGCACTGTTCCATTAGAGCCTGTATAGAACCAGAGTCTAAAATGGGCCTACTGGCAATATTTTTAGAGGTCATCCTAACCACTTACAAGAGCAGAGGTGTTAATCCCAGTGTTTTTACCAAAGTTGTAATTTGGCCAATGCATTCTGCCTACTTAAAATTCCCATTGCTGTTTCAATTGGAGATAGTATTTCTCTTCACTTCTCAACCTGAAATGTTATGTAGTGTTGCTGTGCATTGCTAAACAGCTGCTACATTTCATAGGTGGGTGAAATGAAGCCCTATATATAGCTTGCATACCAGTTTAAGTTTGTGAATCATTTTGAGATCCCTTGAGATAAGGCGCTATACAATATGATGATTTCTGAGGGGTGGTTGTGGTGTAAGGAGGGTGCCATTCGAAGACCTTTGATGGGCAAGACTACTGTGCTTTCACAGACAAGCTGACTTGGTTTCTCTCCTCCCAATTTTATCACACTGTTTTTCCAAAGTTGAATTATTTTCCTGCTGTTTCTTCATACAACAAAAGTCAACGTTTCAACAGTAAATGTTCTATTTATTCCAATCATGGGGGTTTGGGGGAAAGGAGGGGGTACAGGAAAACTGATGCAACAGAGGGGATGGTACGGTAAGGCACAACGCAGATAACACTGGTCTACAATTTTTGAGAAGTCGTCTGCTTCAGAGATAAAATGTGCTATTTATTATGTATTTTGATGTGCTGAATTCAAATATGACAATTAAAACAACTGATTGGCTACTGTTTCTAAGATATTTAAGTTTTTACATTTGATGTCTATGTATATTGTGTAGATAGTAGAGTTTTAATCATAAATTGTAAACCTAGGTCTTTTCATGTGTTTATGGTTGCTTTACATGATAATATTTCACCTGTCCTGTTTATGTAACACTTTAAAAATCAGCAAAAGGGTTATATAAATACAATTTATTATGAAACAAAAGGCAAAAAACTATTATGTACATAGTTTAGTCCTATTCAGTGTCTACTCGGCGCTTCTTGGCTTGTCTCTTGTATTCATTAAATGGAGCATCTCTTGTCACTGTCCAGCAATAGTCTGCAAGCATTGATGGGCTCCATTTGCCCTGATAGCGTTTCTCCATTGTTGCAATGTCCTGGTGAAATCGCTCGCCGTGCTCGTCGCTCACTGCTCCGCAGTTCGGTGGAAAAAAATCTAGATGAGAGTGCAAAAAATGTATCTTTAGTGACATGTTGCAACCAAGGCTTTTGTATGCCTTGAGGAGGTTTTCCACCAACAACCTGTAGTTGTCTGCCTTGTTGTTTCCAAGAAAATTTATTGCCACTAACTGGAAGGCTTTCCATGCCGACTTTTCCTTGTGTGGAAGCAGAGAAAGAACTAACAGGAAGGGGATGCAATGCATGACACTTCCTTAGCAAGAGTCAGGCTAACTGTAACCCTAATAACGCGAGATTTGTAGAAGCGAGGAATGTGTGAGGCGAGTGGGAAAGAACTGTGTGAGAAGTTGTTGTGACCTTGTGTAGATAATATGGACTGTAGACTAAGAGTCTACATTAGTGAGCAAAACAAGATATCAGAATGACCTATGTATAAACAAAATGCAGCTGTTGCTCATTATCGTCTGTAACAAAAGGTATAAATGCTTGCTGTAATTGTTTACCTGTTGAGAGACCTGTTTAGCTCTCTCCCTCTATGCAATTGATAGAGAGAAAATAAAGCATCTGACTTGCTGTACCCAAACAAAAAGTGAGAACTGTGTTTTTCTCCGACACTTGCCACGCAGTGCATGGTCAAATGCATCATCTCGAAGAAGTTCACGAATCTGAGGACCAACAAAGACACCTTCCTTTATCTTAGCTTCACTTAACCTTGGAAATTTTCCACGGAGGTACTTGAAAGCTGCTTGTGTTTTGTCAATGACCTTGACAAAGTTCTTCATCAGACCCAGCTTGATGTGTAAGGGTGGTAACAAAATCTTCCTTGATTCAACAAGTGGTGGATGCTGAACACTTTTCCTCCCAGGCTCCAATGACTGTCGGAGTGGCCAATCTTTCCTGATGTAGTGGGAATGTCTTGCATGACTATCCCATTCGCAGAGAAAACAGCAGTACTTTGTGTATCCAGTCTGCAGACCAAGCAAGAGAGCAACAACCTTCAAATCGCCACAAAGCTGCCACTGATGTTGGTCATAGTTTATGCACCTCAAAAGTTGTTTCATGTTGTCATAGGTTTCCTTCATATGGACTGCATGACCAACTGGAATTGATGGCAAAACATTGCCATTATGCAGTAAAACAGCTTTAAGACTCGTCTTCGATGAATCAATGAACAGTCTCCACTCATCTGGATCGTGAACGATGTTGAGGGCTGCCTTCACACCATCGATGTTGTTGCAGGCTACAAGATCACCTTCCATGAAGAAGAATGGGACAAGATCCTTTTGATGGTCACGGAACATGGAAACCCTAACATCACCTGCCAGGAGATTCCACTGCTGTAGTCTGGAGCCCAACAGCTCTGCCTTACTCTTGGGTAGTTCCAAATCCCTGACAAGGTCATTCAGTTCACCTTGTGTTATGAGGTGTGGTTCAGAGGAGGAGGATGGGAGAAAATGTGGGTCCTGTGTCATTGATGGTTCAGGACCAGAAGTTTCATCCTCTTCCTCTTCCTCGTCTGACTCAAGTGAGAATGATTCTGGTGCATCAGGAACCGGCAGTCCTTCTCCGTGGGGTACTGGGCGTATAGCTGATGGAATGTTTGGATAATGCACAGTCCACTTTTTCTTCTTTGACACACCTTTCCCAACTGGAGGCACCATGCAGAAGTAACAATTGCTGGTATGATCTGTTGGCTCTCTCCAAATCATTGGCACTGCAAAAGGTATAGATTTCCTTTTCCTGTTCAACCACTGGCGAAGATTTGGTGCACAAGTGTTGCAGCATATCCGTGGGGCCCACCTCTTGTCCTGATCTCCAATTTTGCAGCCAAAATAAAGGTGATAGGCTTTCTTAACCATAGTGGTTATACTGCGCTTTTGTGATGCAAAAGTCACTTCACCACAAACATAGCAGAAGTTATCTGCACTGTTCACACAAGTACGAGGCATCTCTGCTCACTTTGGCTAAACAGAAATGTGTCCCTTTGCAAAATCAAACACTGACAAATAAGAGAGCACGACACTGTATGATTTCTAGAGCTGATATAGGGCAATTTGTTCAGCAGAGTGATGTAAGCTTCGTTATGATTGCATCATCCATGACTTCTAGGAATAACATGATGCAATTCATATCATGTATGACGCAATACCAGCTTCAGATTGCATCATTCATTGTTTTGCCTAAAAAGCAAGTACTGTCCAAACCCAGTCATAGATTTATTCATAGATCCAGTCAAAGATGTATCTTAGTCATTTCTGGTTTAAATTGAGATCCCTTCCCTTTATAACTCACTTATCCTCCGCCATTCCCAAGTCAAGGGACGTATATACTGACCCAATAGCATATCTTGAAAACTAGAGCCAATCAACAATTTTAAGCATCATTTTCGTTCTCAGTGACCCAGAATTAGTAAAGTTTGACTACATTTATTTCAGAAGCATTTTGGCTGTAGAGCAGTGTAAGCAGTGCACGTTACTGTGGCTCATTACTGAAACAGGTTTTCAAAGCCTCACGGAGACAGAGATCCTTACTGGCTCTTCTTATTGCCCTGGTATCTGACTGCTCAGAATTAGCTGCCACTATCCACACCCCACCCCCAGTGGCGAAGCCAGGCTTTAGCAGCAGGGGGAGTGAACAAATAAAAACAGGCACCACCCGCCGCAAAGAAAAAAGGAAAAAAGAAAAAGAAAAACCCCGACTGACCCAGAGCGGCCGAAGACCCGGAGCGCCGCCGGGTGAGTAAAGATTAAAAAGCCGCCACTTTTCTGCTCAGTGGGAGCGGCCACTCCCCCTGCTCCCTCCCTAGCTGTGCTATTGTACAGCCCTGAAGAAACTTCTCTCCCTTTTCCTCACAGATCTTATGGCGCACACAGCATGCAGTGATAACAATAGAGATGTTGCTTTCACTGAGGTCTAACCTATTAAGAAAACTCAGCCAGCAACCCTTTAAAAGACCAAAGGCACATTCCACCCCCATTCTTCACTTGCTCAGCCGACTGTTGAACTTCTCTTTACTGCTGTCCAGATGGCCAGTGTACAGCTTCATGAGCCATAGGAACAAGGGGTAGGCTGGGTCTCCCAGGATCATGATTGGCATTTCAACATCCGTGGTTATTTTGTGATCTGGAAGGCAAGTCTCTGATTGCAACTTTCTGAATAGACCTGTGTTCCTATTATGCACCTTTCTTGACCATCCCAAGTTGTCAGTGAATCATCTCCTGTGATCCACCAGTGCTCACAACACCATTGAAAAGTATCCCTTATTGTTTATGTACTCTTCGGCTAGGTGGCCTGGTGCCATCTATCACCCCATCATGGCAAAACCATCCGCTATGTCCTGCACATTGTCCAGTCCCTACCCTTCATAGAAGTCCATTAATGGCCCTGCACACTTGGATCACAACAGCTCCCACAGTGGATTTACCAAGTCCAAATCGATTCCCTGCTGACTGGTAGCAGTCAGGCATTGCAAGCTTCCACGGAGCGATCACCACTCACTTCTCCACTGTCAGAGCAGGTCTCATTTTAGTGTTGCTGTGCTGCAGGGCTACGGAAAGCTCTGCACAAACTTTCTGGAAAGTGGCCTTCTGCATTCAACTGTTCTGTAGCCACTGCTTGTCATACCATAGCCACATAACAATGCAATCCCCAGTCAGTGCTCATTTCCCGGGATCAGAAATGCAGCTCCACCATGTTCAGCTGCTGCACAAGTGCCAGCAGCAACTGGGAATTGTTTCATTCTATGGCTTGCAGCAGCTCTGCTTGAATTGACATGTTCTGCACGGTGGTTCGTGTCTCAGTTCTGGAAATAGCTCATGTCGTCTTCTGCAGTATCTGTAATGCTCACAAGAGTGCACAGCTGTCAAGGCTGCTTCCCCGCTCTGAACTTTAGGGTACAGACGTGGGGGCCTGCATGAAAACCTCTAAGCTTAACTACCAGCTTAGATCTGGTCCGCTGCCACCACTCCCAATGGGCTAACTCCCTTCCCTGGGTAGCCTTGAGAGACTCTTCCACCAACTCCCTGGTGAACACAGATCCAACCCCTTGGATCTAAAAACAAGGAAAACGAATCAGGTTATTAAAAAGAAGGCTTTTAATTAAAGAAAAAGGTAAAAATCATCTCTGTAAAATCAGGATGGAAAATAACTTTACAGGGTAATCAAACTTAAAGAGCCCAGAGGACCCCCCTCTAGCCTTAGGTTCAAAGTTACAGCAAACAGAGGTAAACACCCTAACAAAAGGTACATTTACAAGTTGAGAAAACAAAGATAAAAACTAACACGCCTTGCCTGGCTGTGTACTTACAAGTTTGAAATATGAGAGACTTGTTCAGAAGATTTGGAGAGCCTGGATTGATGTCTGGTCCCTCTTAGTCCCAAGAGCGAACTCCCCCAAACAAAGAGCACAAACAAAAGCCTTCCCCCCACCAAGATTTGAAAGTATCTTGTCCCCTTATTGGTCCTTTGGGTCAGGTGTCAGCCAGGTTACCTGAGCTTCTTAACCCTTTACAGGTAAAAGGATTTTGGAGTCTCTGGCCAGGAGGGATTTTATAGTATTGTACACAGGAGGGCTGTTACCCTTCCCTTTATAGTTATGACAACAGCTGATTGGGGTTCATGCTTCTCAGGCTATGGGATACACGCAGCTAAGGTAGGCTTTTGAAAAAAGGCATGAGAAAGTATGGGTTGTTTGTTGTTATCAGGAGGGAGGGAGGAAATTGCATCATGGGAGGCTGAAGCCATGTTCCCATTTCCCTCCCCCCACATTCTCCCCGTGACAATGTTTTGGTTCCATGGGGTATTGCAAGCCCTTCCCAAAAACTCCTGCAGCTAGTTGCACTGTGGGAAAGCTACCCACGATGCACTGTTCTGTGCATTGATGCGAGCACCGTTAGGGAGAATGCACTCCACGGCCACAATGAGTGTGGTATGGACATGCACGACCAACTTAATTACTGTGGCAGCTGGATGTTGACGTACATTCTCGTTGTAGCATAGACATGCCCTGAGGATTGGAGTTTGATGTTTAGGATTAAACTTCAGTCATCCCTGAAGGGGCATTAGTTTACTATCAGGCAATCCTTCTGCATGTTTCTTTTTAAAAAAACAAAAACAAAACAGATCCTGTGGTATCTTGGAAAACTATGTAAGGGGTTTCCTGATCCTGCTTGTAGGCTAAGAGGCTCTGTAGCGAAGTGTAATATCTGGGTTTTCTGCCATCAGTCTGTAAAGAGCCAGCCTAGAGCAAGGTGAGGTGAGTTGTCTCTTTGCCTCATGAAGCAGACTGTTTTTATTTATTATTTTGTGTCCCCCATCAGTGTCATTCGTGAGTGAATCCACCAGGTGCTAGATGTCCTAGGGTTTCTGCAGTTGTTACAGCTACCAAAACTCATCCGTTTCTGCATAGCACTACTTACAGGCTTGTGACAGGATCAGCCCTATCGGGGACAAGAGTGGTTTGGATACAGTGTATCTGCACAGCATGAATATTAATAATATAGCTTTATAAATCTCATGTATGGGGACAAATAAGAATTTTTTTCAAAGCAAATACAAACTAAAAATCCAAAAGGAAAACATACCAATTAAATAACTAAAGGGCTGATTGTGACTAGAATCCCATTGACTTCAGTGGAAGTGCAGGCTGCTTAGCACCTTGCAGGAACAGAGGGCTGGGGATAGTACCAAAAGGTTAAAGGACACAAATTCTATACAAGTGAGTATAACCCAAATATTTATAGGGATTTATATCCCAGGAGAACACAGTAAATAAAGAGAACCACCTGATGCAACTGTAGTAGATCATATTTACCATGTTGCAGCAGCAGGCATTCATATGAACCTGATAAGTTCAACGTATGCAGTTCTGAGCGTGTGGTGTGAGGTTGGAAATTAAATCAATATGATTACCACCTTCCTTTTTCTGCAAGTGCTAGGTCACCCAAGTGATACAGTTTCCAGGCATCCCTCACAAGTGTAGTAAATGGTGTTAGTTTCATTCTTAGTAAGAACATGCAGGGAAAATGTATGTCAGAACTATAAATTCATCCCTGGTGTAACTGCAGTGACTTCAGTCCACTTACCATTGGGCCAAACTCATCCCTAATGTGTGCTGTTTTCTAGTTATTTCTTAAAAATAAGCTGTTGTCTTGTCTAAAATCAAGTTTTCCAGATGCCTAACGGACATTAACACTGCTGTGTAACCCTACAACCAAGGTGTTTGAAAAGAAACAATAAGCTTGTCAATGTAACATACTATTCTGAATATGTCAAATATTGATGGGGATCAAAAGGAAATAGCAGTAAAATATTGTGCAAGGATTCAAATGGTTCCGGAGGTAGTGCAATGATACCTTTAGCTGCAGGAAGTGTTTTAATCTGAGCAGCCTTTAATTACTGTTGCCCTTAACACTATGAATCTTTATTTTTAATTCTGGTGGTATGGTTGAAAAGGAGCCCAATTCTGTTCTCACTTGCATCCCAGCAACCCTGGAATAACTCCACGGGGGTCACTAAGTTACCCCATTGTTACACCTGTACTACACCAACACTGAGAGAGGGAGGGTTCAGGCAGCATTAGGGCAGCAAATCTGCATATTTCCTTCAGAGAGTGGAAGTGACCTCCCCACCCCCATCACACCAAAAGAAGCAAGTGTCCTGAGCTCTGTCCCAAACGTGGCTCTTGCGTTTGAAGTGCATTAGCACTGGCAGCAGAGGCATCCAGCTGACAATCTTCACTAATGTTTGAAACAGTTTTGACTCTTTCCTTTCGTGTCTAGAACTTTAACCACTCCCTTCTGCTCACCTCTTAGATGCCCTGCTGTTCCTTGCTAATATTTATGCAGGCTTTATTTGTATCCTTGTGTTTTGAGACCACAGTTCAGAACTTTACAAAATTAATTACTTCCGCAGGGAACATGTACATAAAATAAATAGCATCAGAGGGGTAGCCGTGTTAGTCTGAATCTGTAAAAAGCAACAGAGGGTCCTGTGGCACCTTGAAGACTAACCGAAGTATTGGAGCATAAGCTTTCGTGGGTGAATGCCACGCTTAAATCGCTTGCGTCTGATGAAGTGGGCATTCACCCATGAAAGCTTATGCTCCAATACTTCTATTACTCTTAAAGGTGCCACAGGACCCTCTGTTGCTTTTTATAAAATAAATAGGCTCACTATCCACTCCCGTCCTCTCTCCCCCATCACTAGCTCATCCATCTGCTTGCAATGCAAGGTTTCCCTGGCAACAGGTTCATCCAGACTCACTGGAGAAATGTCTTACTCCAAAAATGCTATTAGGTTTTCAATAACAATAGTGTAGCTCCACTTTTTTCTTACAAAATAAGTGTTTTGTTTTTTGTTTTTGTTTTTTATTTGTTTGTCAAATAAAAACTCTCTTCTAGAGAGATTGGATCCAAGTTGCAAAGTTTGAATTGGAACTTTCTTGGGAGGTGTTTAATTATGAGTTTTTTGGGCACAGCTTTTAAAAATCAACTGGCTAAAGCAAGCTCTCTGAAGCTGGAGATGCAGTATGGTCTAGTGGTGTAGGAGACGGAGAGAGCCTGAGAGATAAGACCTGGTGTAAGGCCTAATGCCCTGTTACAAAGCAGATGCCTGCTTGCAGATTCAGACAATACATGGACTTGGCAAGAACAGGGATTGTAAAAACACAAGCACCTCTAGGTACTAAGTATTCACCTAAACACATTCCAGAAGGGTAATACCAGAACACCTCGATACCAAGCATGGTATAAACACACTCCCCGAAGATAATATCGGACACACTGACCCTCTTAAAGATAAGGTCAGGATGACAGCTTGATGGATAGAGATGTTTTGATTGAACCAACATGCATAGGGTAAAGGGTGGTAACTAACCATGTCAGAGGAGTCATCCGTAACTTGTTTGTATCAGGGTTTAAAAGAGGGGTCACAGGGAGTGTGTCTTTGTCCAGGTGGGAGGGATGGGACAGGATGGAAAGTCCTGCCGTTCACTGAGCTGAGTCCATTGCAACGACTACACATGTTAGTGTGCCTGTAATCATTGAGCCAGGGCACTAGGACCATGCTTTGTAGACAAACAACCTGGCCAAGTGCCTTTGGTGCTGAACAGAGTCTATGGTCTTCTTGGGCAGTTAGGTGCATGCTATACAGGCTATCTGGCCAGAGCCAGTCAGCACCCAGAGAGAGCACGTACACACACAGCCAACAGCTGACAAGCCAGCAAAACTGGGTTCTATTTTTAGTTCTTGTCTGATCATAAGCAAATTGCACAGCCTCACTTTGTCCTGATTTCTCCATCTGTAAAAATGGGGATAAGAACATTTCCCTGTATCGCTTGACTGGGGCTCAGGAACTGTATTCAGGAGAACAAAATGAATGCAGTTGTGGCTGCCGGCCACTGCATGTTTGGGCTCTTTATGGCTGTCCAATGTGCAGCTGTATAAGCGAGGGGACAGTCTGACTTAACACCGGGAGAGCATGTTGTGGTTCTTGGCTGCAAGGTGTGTTAGAATGCAAAGTGTTACTGTGTAATTTATTTCTTCCCTCTGCTGGGTGCACTCAGTCTGTCATATTGAACTTGAAAGTTCTGATACAGAATCATCATCCGAAGGTGTTACAGCCCCAAAAGAGTAGCGTGTTTTTGTTGTAATTCTGCCTGGTGAGCCAGCCTCCTGCAGTACCGCTGTCAGGTGAGCAGGAGTGTATTTAAGTTGGGGGAGTTGTAGGTTTCTTTCCCCACCCTCCTTTTTTTTTCTTTTTTCTTCCCTCTTGGCAGAATTTTATCATCCAGGATTTCTTATGCCTGGAGAGAAGAAAGAATTGACTACTATGCAAAATGTATACTGTCATCTGCTAACTGTAGTCACCTGTCCTCACAGACAATAAAATCTCAATCTTCACAAGAATGCTGTATTGACTGAATGGCCTTGTATACAGCGGCGGCTCCAGGCACCAGCGCTCCAAGCGCGTGCCTGGGGCAGCAAGCCGCGGGGGGCGCCCTGCCAGTCCATGCAAGGGCGGCAGTCAGGCTGCCTTTGGCGGCATGCCTGCAGGAGGTTCGCCGGTCCCGCGGATTCGGCGGCGGGTACGCCGAAGCCACGGGACCGGGGACCTCCCACAGGCAGGCCGCCGAAGGCAGCCTGCCTGCCGTGCTTGGGGCGGCAAAAAAGCTAGAGCAGCCCCTGCTTGTATAGCTACCTTTTACAACAGCCAGAAAAAAAATAGCTGCCCCTGTGGTCACTGCTATTAAGCTGCCACTCTACAAAACCTTAAGCTAGATAAGATATGAGATGCGAGTTCAATTCCTGGCTCTGTGTGGCTGCTTGTTTGACACTGAAAGCAGCCAGACTTTCAGCAGCAGTCACTGACTGGGGGTACCTCAGTCTACTTGGGCCTGATTTTCCAAGGTGCTGAGCATCCAAGGTTAGAGCTGTAAGTGCTCAGAACTTCAAAGTCAGGCCTACGGTGTCTCCCCTTGATGTACGCACCCTAGCACGTTTCCATTTGCAATACACATGACCGAACTGCTCACAGAAGCCCATTGGTTCAACATATGCAAATACCAAAGGTGTCAAACAACAAGAGTCCAGAAATGTGTATAGCATTCCTCTGGTTTCTGATAGTTCAGTAGGCTCTGTTTAGTTTGCTGTCTTAAGACTTTGCTAACATCAGGTAATGTGTTCAAAAAGGCTCTGTAGTACATACCCCCTGAATATGAGTAACCAATGACAATGGACCAGATCTTAAGGTCACTACTCAATTTTAAATCTGGCTAAACTTCCACCAGTGCCGCTGAAAGTTTTTTGCTGGTGTAAGAGCTATGTATGAAATTTAGGGTTTGGCTCCATAAATAGTTCCCTCACCCACCCACCCTTGCCACGTAGTAGGATGGGAGAAATTTCTCTCCTTAGCCTTCTCCCCGCACTGTCACCAATGAACTGCAAGTTTTAAGGTGCTTCCATTTCATTCCCACTGTCAGATTCTGACTTTCACTTAGGTTTTATGCCATAGTTTGTGGTGGGGGCTATGGAAGTGAAGAAAAGTGTAGCATGCACTTCTTGAAAGCTACTCACTAGTAATAGCTAAGGGCTTGTAAATTTGATATCTCGGGCAGTTTCTGGAGTGATGTGTACCAGATGGGAATAAAGCCAAAGCATTTGGTTAGCTTAACTCAGGACAAGAGAGGGTTGACCATCTCTATAATGCATTTGAATCCATTGAGAATATGACTGAGAAGTAGAGAAATACACCCAAGCAGAATAATAATCATAAAACTCACCACCAGTAATTCAATGCTAGAGTGAATGTGAAAACCCCAAAAGGTAGTAACAGTGGAGCAGGAGCACCAGAGCCCAACTTCCTCAGGAAAAATAAAAGATACAGAAGTTATTAAAGTTTCATCTTTGACACTATTGACTTTCTAGTATGGATTGCTGCTCTAAATGTAGAAGCACCTTCTAAGCTACATCTGTTGCTGTTTCCTTGTAATCTTTCTCACTCTGCTGCAGTGCCAATAAACAGACATGCTTTCAGGCCCACTTATCTGCCCACTCAGGGATCTGAGCAATATAAAAAAAAAATACAATGGGTCTTTCTTTTAGTGCTGTAACTACATTGCTGCAAGGGAAATGGTTGTTACTTTCCCAGTGCAGTGGTCTAAATAGTTCAGATTAAACTTTTTATTGTAGATGAATCACTCTTTCCATGTTTGAGTCCTGCTGTTCGTACGTGATTCACCATAAGTTCAACTGGTGCCAGTCACCACAGCCCTTCATCTTCCTTAGGTATATGAATTCAACATCCTGTGTTTTGCTTTGTGTGTCCCTCAGATGGACTTTACAAAATAAGAATTCACAGTTCTGTTCTAATTAACACTACTGTAAATCAACAGTAACTTTACAGAAGTCACTGAAGTTACACTGGTGTAAACCTGTGTAAGCAAAATCTGAATCAGGCCCAAATTCATATGCTCTACATGGACAAGTGGCAGATTCATCCTTGTGAGGCTTGTCTCTCTCCTATTCAGTCGCTGCTGGAAGAGATGTACCCTTGATGTGGTGCTGGCTGACCTTCCCCCAGTGCCCTAGGACAGTTCTGGGGAGGTGGAGGGGCTGAGAGAGCCATGGCCCCATAACCCATCCCCTTTGGGGTGATTTGCACCCCAGGGGTGCATAGAGGGATGGCCATGATGCTTCTGCAAATGCAGGGACTTGGATTGTCCCTAGCCTGTGTGTATCATTCGTGGATGGGGAGCGACACTCTGCAGCCTCCTTCTGTCCCTGCACTCTAGCACACGGGCAAAAGATAACAGCCACTTTTCTTGGGGCAGATGATGTACCCTGTTTCCTGACACTCTGAAAGAGAAGGGAATCCCTCTGCCCCACTTTGACATGTGCCAGGCATTGCTGAGAGCTCAGATATGTATTATGAATGTGATAAATATCTCAGTAGCTAAGGCTGTGTATGTGTGTGCGGGGGGGACCTGTCTAAAAATAGAGGCAGATGCACAGCACCAGTCAAATACTGGCCCAAAAAAAGCCCCCCCATGTGAAACTAAACTACTAATTTACTGTGAATTACCATTCCTTTGGGTATATTCGCTGTTTGGCATTAATAGGAAAATAATTTACTTTGTAGTACATTTAATGGGTTGTGGGAGAGCATCTAAAAACTTCATTTGTTTCTCCGTACTTTTGTCCTGATTATATGCTTGAATCTGTTAAACATTTCAAAGACTTGTGGAAAATATCATCCCAGTGGAAATAAACTGTCTCCATGGAAATATTTCCTTGGAATTTGCTAAATTAAATAGTGATTTTTATGTAAAATGGAAACAGTAAATCTTTTGTTAAGATTTAATTTCCGTACCATGAAATTAATTGTAATCTCTTAAATTGCCAATATGCTAGAATGCCAAGTACTACATTTATGTGATTGCATCTTACATTGTGGAGGAGAAGGAAGACCTTATATATCTTATATGATACATACTGGGAGAATTGTCTCTACTATAATTATGTTATCAAGGAAGCGGATTCATTAGCCATAGCAGTAGACAAGAGAATGTATTTAAAACCTGCCCCTCTCGGAATTTGAACGAAAGTTTTCAGTTCTAAATTGCTATGAACAGTGTACGGGTGATCACACTCACACGCCATCTTTCACTCAATGGTGCTGTATCTTTACACCCTAGCACTATTCTCAGCGTTAGCTGGCTGGTATACCTCACTGCCCATTTGATTTATTTTCTGAAGGAGCCTTGCCTTCTCTTTCTTTTTTGTGTCTCGGAGTTGGACTTCATTTCACCCTTGATCTTAAGCTTTATCTAGAGCGTAGTCAGCTCCTTCTGTAGCAACAAACACTGCTGTTCCCAGTGTCCTTTTCAACTTTGAGACAAGTCAGCTCCTGTTTTCAATGTATGGCTTGGGTAAAGACCCAGTCTCTTGAGGAGCATCTCTCTCCTAGCCCCTGCTTCACATCACATCGAAGTGCTCAAGTTGTGAAAGTTAATTTCTAGCTCAAATTTTGCCCATATTTAAATTTTGAGTTCTATATTTGACAGACAGACATAATTTGGTCCCATCATCACTGGGGCTGACAGATGCAAATTGAAGTTTTTTTTTGTTTTTTGTTTTTTTGCAATTACTGCTATGCAGTTAGCCAGCTGTAAGCAACATAGTGCGGCCTGCAAATATTAGTCAAATATGCAATTCTAAATTTCAAAATGAGAACTTGTGTAACTCATTTATGTAATTGGTCATGAATTTAACATAAGCTCTATCATGAATTGTGTCATTTAGAGTTATTTGCTAAAAAAAAATTCCATGAATAATTTTTATAATAAATAAAAGATTTTCATAACCTGTGGACAGTATGGAAAGGGGGAAATTCATCAGACTAATAATTGCAAATTATTCACTGAACTCTGTTCAGTACTACCTATAATAGTGAGCTAATAGTGGTTCATAAAGTTGTATATATCCAGTGGTATGCAGATTTTTATTTATATATAATCACTGATTTGTTTACAATTCAAAGTATGATCCCCTTCTCTCTCTCTCTCTCTTTATCTAAATGCGTACTAATTAATACTTATAAGCATTTTGTAATATTGTCTAAAACCTATTTCTTTAAATAAGTATTAATTAGTACACAACTTCTGGAACATGAAAGATGGATTAACATTTATTTAGCCTCTATATAAACAGTTAAGCATACTGAACTGATATATGGAGTGTCTTCTCTAAGAAGATCATCAGAATTAGGAAAAAAATTAACATGGGGTAATTCCAAGCAGACATTGTAGACAAATTAATAATTATAGCATAAACAATAATTTCAAGAGTCTAATAATATTTATGGGTATGTTTGCTGCAAAGCAGGACTTTCCTGCCAAACAGTAGGGTATAGAATAATTGTATCAAAGGCCATCCTTAGATTTCTGTCTTAAGGTACAATGTGCTTCTTTCCCCAAATGACTACTCTCACATCCATAAAATATCTTGTGTATGCGACATCAGATCCCCCAGATCCTAGAAGAAAATGTACAGGCTTAACAAGTCAGTGTATATGTTACATAGTTGTAGGAAATTTCAGAGTTGTGTCTTTTCGCTGTTTAAAAAAAATAGTAAATTCTAGTTTCACTGAGGAATATTTAAAACCACCCTGGGATCCCTATATTTGGTCTTTCTGGACTTATAACATGAAATATTTATATTTGTTAAACATTAAGGCCTTATCTCCCGAACCAGAGCTTTGGTTTGTACAGGAGAGGGAGTGTATAAGGGAGCAAGCTGACTGTTCCCTGGTGCTCACCACCAGCCCAGGCCTTGATATGACTTAGAGCTGCCTTGAAGTAGCTCTAAGTCATGCCAAAGTTGCACTATTGATATAGGCCTCTTCTTCAGTAGGAAAACAAAGTATGTTCTTACCTCTATATTAGATAACACCTGGTAACTAATATGAGGTAAATCCTAGTGAAGGCAGAGCAGTTTATAGTTCTAACATATGATCATGTCAGGGAGCCAGGCAACCTGTGGAACTAGGGAACTTGGGAGCCTAGCGGACTGGCCACCATGCTTGCTGACCTGGTTTCCACCAAAACTTTCAACGGAATCAACAAGTTCCTGCAAATTTTCTGATGGAAAACTGTTCCATCAGAAAAGTTTCATTCAGCTCTAAACCTCCTCTTCCTAGACTGCAAACAGCTATGCTACAGGGCAACAAACTCATCTAAATTTCTTAATCATGTCCTCATTGAAGTTGATGGAGGGGGAAATACTCCCACTGATACTGAAATAAAAAAACATGATTGCTGGTGGTTGCTGATTCACTAGATTTTTTTTCACACAGCACTGTAATGCTAATATTCAGTAGCTAGCAAACCATTTTTGTTGCATACTATTTATACCAATCTACCATTTCAAAACTTTAATGTAAATAGAAAATTAAAACACAGCAACCGCTCCCATTTAGTATTTTCTTCTTCTTTTTGGTGGGGAGTAGTTTGTTTTCAATCCTGTGTTGAAATGTTTAATTATTTAGACTGAGAGCTTGTCTGCACTACAGTTTATGAATAAGCCACTCCCTGTGAGCGACATAAGTCACATCTACCTAAGCACCGGTGTGGACAATGCTATGTCGGGGGAAAGCTTCTCCTGCCAACATAGCTGCATGAAATCTTGAGGGGAATAAGTCTGCTATCCACCAGTTCTATAAATGGCTAGGTCTGTAAAATGAAGAGCAGAACATATGTAAAAAATTTGTCATGACAAAAAGTGAATATAAATCATATTTCAGTAAGTTGATTGCACTTTGGTCCGTTACACATACCACAATCTGATCATAACCTTTATGAAAATGATTAATTCCTCATATAAAATGCCTACAGTTCACCCAAACCATAGATTAGAGAGAAACTAAGACTGGAGTAGTGATGACAATAAAAAGATTTTGTCCGATTTCAGGGGAGAAAGTACTTTTTAAAAAAATACACTGTTCATAAATCAAAATATCGAGTCTGGCCTCAAAAAACAGCTCAGTAATTCAGCCCCAGGTCTGTATGAATACTAAATAACCATCTAGTGGATCTGTGACATTGAGTTGGACTCATACCATTACATGATAATTCATAGTAACTTGCTGCCAGTGCACTAAATCTGCAAATTCAAAAACACAAATTATAGTCTTCAGCATTTTCTAATTACCTGATTCAAAAAAACCTTAATTTTTCTCTTTTTTTTAAATAAAGACAAATAGTCATAAAAATGTCTCTAATCAGCTTAAACCCTAATTTGGTTCCACTTTCTGGAAGACAGTTAAAACATGAAAAACTAATTTTTCAGGATGATGCAGACTTGTCTAAGTTTCCACAGCATGAAAGCCTGGAAGAGTTTTTACTGAATCTCTTAGTCCATTGGTCCTTCCCTTGATTCAGAATTCTCCAGTTTAGAGTCTTATTTGGGAAAATAGGGCTGGTGATTTTTTCTCCACTGGTTGAAACTTGCATCTTTCTGTAAAGATCAGTCTTCAAAAAGTGCAGAGGCCTGATGTCCTAAACCTATTTATTTTAAAATTACTGTGTGCTGTGATATACTTTTTTCTTCATCTGTGTATTATACTCTAGCAATTATTTAAGAAATGCACTTCAGGAAAAGGTTGTATTTATTTCACAGTTTGCAACAACACCTTATTCCTTTTTGTATAAGGCTAAGCAGTCTGATTAGCATAGTGATCAGTTTAAATATAAGTAGGCTTGGAAGGATTAGATTTGTATCAGTAAATATCAGTAAACATCGATTTCACCATATGCATGCAAACCGACAAATATTTTCATCCAGAATAATCAAAATTTACACATAGGCAAAGTAAGAAAAATGCAGCTTGGAAACTTATTACAGTCAAAATCCAGTGCTTTAGACTTCTGAATTAAGCTTGTTACAAATGGACTAGCAATGAATAATAAAAACAGGTATGATTGGTTGATCTAAGAATACCTACATTGTGTATTTTGACGTGATTTTGACAATTTGTTTCAGTGGTTTATAAAGCTTTAATTTTTTAATTCAACATCTACTATTATTAAATTGCTTTTCCCCCATAATTTCCTGTAACTGAAAAATTTAAATTGCTAATCTTAAAAATAAACACAGATATTGTGATGCTGGTAAACCAAGTGCCAGCGCTGTTCAAGGCTGTAGGTGCTACCAAAGGATTGACAAACTCATAGCTAGAAACCAAATCAGCTCGTCTGTATGTTAGTTTTGTTCAGAAAAGATATTAGTTTTATAAGAATGTATTTAGTGTTTAGACTCTATTAAATGCTTGTAAATTGCTGAATGCCTTAATCTCACTTGTAACGTCTGTAGTCCGTGTTATAAGGAAATATGTAAGTTTTGCTTTATAACTTTGAAAATCTTTGCTCTGAACTTGTGAACCCAGGCATAGGAATTGTCCCCCTGCCCATTAAGGAGGCCTATCAAGATTAAAGGGGCCATTAAGGAACATCACAAGACAAAGGACTGGTGAATGGCCCCATAACACCTTGGAAATGCTACGTGCAAGGAAGCTCATCTCATAGACTGGAAGACTAAATGTAAAAGAGAAAATTGGGTCACAAAAGGATTTTTCATCTCTTTAATGTTTGAACTCGCACAGGGCCAGAGACACTAATCTAAAGCAGAGATCCCCAGGTTCAACCTGGGTCTGCCCTGAAAGACATTTTGAATGGACAGATTACTACATTTCTTACCTTTAGGAACCATCGATGGTAACTCATGTTTGCTTGCTTTAACCTGTAAATAACTCTCATTTCTTTTCACTAGATAATAAACCTTTAGATAGTTTATTATAGGATTGGCTACAGATGTTGTCTTGGTGTAAGACCTAAAGTACCAGTTGTTGTGGATAAGTGACTGGTCTCTTGGTACTGGAAGCAACCTGAATATTTTGTGATTTTTTGCTGCAAGTGACCATTTGTCATTAAGCCCCAAGTTCTACATTCTGGCCCTAGGCCCTATTCCTTGCATACCTTTTCACGCTTAAAGGGCATATATGGACTGATCTAAAGGCCAATGAAATCACTAGGAGTCTTTCCACTGACTTCAGCATTTTTTGTATCAGCTCACACCTGAGGGCCCCTACATGAAGATGAGTCACTGGGGAAAAGTTTATGGACCAGAGGTTCCAATAACTTAGAGGAGCCACTGCACATTTACTTTGCACACAGAATTACCCTGATTTCATGTATGTCCCTGAACAAACCAGCCTGACTCCAACAACCTGTCTCCTGAGTATTTATAAAACATTACAGATGTTACATGTCAATTAATGAACTAAGCTAAAGCAAATATGGATTTCCAGAGAAGGGGGAAATGAATATAGAAAATGGACTGAGTTACCAGCAAGCAGTCCTTTAATGTTTGTATATTGATTCTAGCTGTTTTTCAATACACTACTTCACATCTTGATAGGCAAAGGCTTACTTTTCCAACACTGTCAATCCCTTAACTTTAGTAGGATGAAAACATTAATTTCAAATGTGATTCCCCAGGCCCTACCTTTGTTGCATCTTTCTTCTTTGAACAGTCAGGGTTATATTTTTCTTGGCCAATTTTGTTTTCACCCACAGCACAAAAAAATCTTTTTGCTAATCCAGATGTCAGTAGATTAAAGATAACTTGCAAAGGAACTTTCAAAACTTGGACTTGTCTTTTTCTGTAGGCAGTATGATAGCCTGAAAAGTTTGGTTGGTTTTTATGCTTGTTTTCAATGTAGAAATTTCAGGACCATCAAGACTGACCGTCCCAGTCATTTCTGGAGGACCTCTGGGAGATCTCAGAGAATTTTGTTATGAGTGCTAACATGTTAATTAAAGGGATATGGGTGCTGAAACTTTAACAATGATTATCTTTATTCAAAATGTTAGTCATTCACTGAAGTAAAATGGGTATTAACGAAAAAGGGGAAGAAAAAACCTTTTACACCCTCTTTCTCTTTTTGCATCTTAAAAAAAGCAGAAAAGGCACACGTTCAATTTTTCTCCTTGAAGGTCACTTTTAAAGCAAGTTAGTTTTGGTCACTGAATATAGCTGTACTCAAGCATCTTCCTATTACAATTTATAAAGCAAAGTGTTTACATAAATTAAACCTCTAAAATCAAGTATTGATTACAGATAAAGTACTAAATTCAGCCCAGTATATACTGGCTAGGTATTTAAATGAATTGGAGTTGCAGGTGCATGTCTCAGGATCAGGTCCTGAATTATTTTCAGATAAACTGGCTGAAATTCTGTTGTGCAGCTCACGGTGGTGCAACTCAGAGCCCTGGGAAAGGGAGTGCAAAGATAGCTTTTAGCCACTATCTGAGCCCTTGCAATTTTGGGCTTCTCCAGCATCCAGTGCAGCCCCCTCATCATAATTTAGGCAGTCCTTGGTAGGGCTGCCTAGGGTTAGTTAAAGCCGGCTGCCAATGGCTGCTGACGACAAGAATGCCTGTCATGCTATGGATTCCCCCTTCCTGTCCCCATCTGGGTTTGTGTGGTGGGTTGGAAGGGACCTTATAGAGCAGCCTAGGGCTGCTTTGCACAATGCCTGCACTGGAGGAATTCTCCCTTGGCTTTTCCTACTCTCCTGTACGCCACAGCATTGTACGGGAGCTGTAGTGGGAAGAACCACCCCTCTGTCTGTATTTAAAATGTGAATATAACCCTATACATGTCAGGTCAGAGTCACCAGGATGCTTCAGCTGTTTTGCACCACTCTCATGATGCTTGGTGAATCTGGCCCTTGTTCTTTTACTATTTTTTTTTCTTTTCTAAACACTGCATAACCTGTTACTGACCCCAGTAGTGGAACTCCTTGACTATTTACTCATTTTTATTTTAAAATGAAATTCCAGAACCAAAGCATGGAATGGCTCTAGGTCACTTTTGGAAGTAGGTCTTTGAGTCCTAAGTCACTTAAGTGGGTTTGGAAACTTACCATATGAAGAATCTCCCTCATTTCCTTTTTTAATTCCTCCATCTCTCTCCTATTTCTCTGTGGGAATGTGTCTTTTATTTCCATTTCCTTTATATTTTGGGGAGTAGCAGCAGACCTGGATCTCCTCCTCTTCTAAATCCCAGCTTTTTTCTCATTGCTTCCTCCTCATTGCTTCCCTCCCCAGGTCCCTAATATACTTCACTCCTCAGCTATTCCACTATTCTCTCATTAATGCTTACCCTCAGAATGCAGGATAGATTTTACAGCCCCATCCTTCCCACTGCCCTCCCTCATATCCACCATGTACTGCAGGTGGCAAGTTTAAATCTGGTTGCATAGTTACCTGAGTGAGCTAAGGGGCCACCCGTTGGTATTTCACCTTCAATTTCTGCTACAGTATGTGTTACATTTAATATACGCCTTGCCAGGAAAAATACCATAGAAGTGATGTACAAGAAAAATACTGACAAATTGTTAAATCTCTTTTCCCTGCCATCTTTAAAATGCAAAAAATAAGAAAAACTTAGACTATAGTTTTGATGGGACCCTTTGGGGTGAGATGTTCCATATAAATGTAAGATATTATTTCTATTTCCTTTCTTTCACCAACTCTTGTAAGTTTTCCTGGTTCACAAATCTGCGCCACATCTTGTACTTACTGGGTATGTCTACATTGCAAAAAACCCAAACCAGCAGCTGCAGCGAGCCTCAAAGCACTCACACTATGAAGCTAAAAATAGCCATGTAGACATTCCTGTGTGGGCTGGAGCACAGGCTTTGAAGCACAGGAAGGGGGTTGGGTTTCAGAGCACAGGTGAGAACATCTACATGGCTATTTTTACAGGTGTAGTGCGAGCCTGCGTCTGTAGTCCCAAGCTTAGAGATTCACAGCCACAGGTGTTTTTTGCAGTATAGACATACCCACTGAAATCAGTGGGAGTGATGTCAATGGGATTTCAATAGCAACAGAAGCAGATGTGTTGTGCTTTTCATGCATCACAGTATAAATATACTTTATAAACTGTATCACTTTCTCTCTCTCATGTCTAAACTGCTAGTAGCCAAATATATCTTGCCTCCTGCCAGATCATGAAAAATCACCTGTATGATTGAATTACACTAGACCTTTCTGCCACTTAATCTATGTTGTTTTGCATAACATTCAAACACTGGATTATTTTATAACATTTCCCCTGACCCTTCCTCATATGGTGGCAGCCTCATTGCAGAGATGCTAAGAGAAAGACAGAAATATTCATATATGTTAGTTTAATTTCTAATTCTCTAACTTCTGCTACCCTCACTACTTTGATTGCAAAAGGCTCATTATTTTTAATAACTAATAATTCAGCGTTCTGTGTAAGCAAGTTATTTAACTGGACCAGACTGCAGAGATTAATTATTTAATCTCTTTAAATCAACTGTCTTGGTTAAAATTCCATAGAAAGTCTGAGTAAAGAACTAAAATGTAGATTTCCTAAAATCAGCAGCAGAGAGACCAAGACACAAGAAAATCCTAAAGTGATAGAAGAGGGTCATCTAGTCGTGCTTAAGCAGAAGTAATCGTTGTAGTGTATAGGCCTCTGTCTCTCCCGCTCCCTGATCCAAATTGGTGCTCTCTATAAGTAGCTCTGGAGATTAAAAGAGAGTGAAATATTATTAGCTGACACATTAATTCTTATGCCAGTACCTTTCAAGATTTGAATTTTATGTTTAATGCTCAATAATTTCTTCAGACCATCCAACCATTAATAAGAGGCTTAATTATTTTCTGGTATATAAGAATTATGCACATATGTCAGTAGATAAAGAACAGGGGATCCCAGGCAGATTTTACACACAGCTTTGTGTGTGTAGTTTTGCACAAACTAGTGTACGTGTAACAAGAATGGATTTTTCCTCCTCCTTTTAACATATCTACACTCTTAATCACATAGATTAGAAGTCCTGGGGTGAAATCCTGGCTCCATTCAAGTCAGTGGGAGTTTTGCCATTGACTTTAATAAGGCCAAGATAGCTCTCTTGGTCTTTAATGGGAGAAGGAAATGTAATACATTCTCCTTATAAATAATACAGATTGGTTGGCCCAAATGCCACATCTGACAATACTGATAATGCAGTGTTTGGGGTGTGAATAGTGTAAAAAGGGGCGGGGGGGGGGCTCAAAATGCACGTGAACATGTGTTCTGTAAATAGGATTGCCATTCAAGGTTATATTATAAACAGAGGATAAAATCAGGGAGAGGCCTTGTGTCCTGAGGAGATATCAAAAGTGGACATTGATGGCAGCCTATCATCAATTAAAAATGATTGTCAAAGCCATTGTTATGGACAGATTGAGTATTTGTGAGTAACACCTGGGATTGTTTTTGTTTTGATTTTAAACTGTAATCAATTCTGAGATATCACTAACAAATTCAGTTGTTTAAGATTAAGGTCACTGGATAAAATCCTAGCCCCAGAGAAGACAATGGCAAAACTCCCACAACTTCAGTAGGGACAGGAGTTCACCTATTGCATTCCAACTTCTTCTTTTTTAAACTGCAGCACAGTCTGTTGGCATTAGAACACTTTTTTCTAAATCTTCTCAGGACAGTGGTGGATGATTAGAGAAATTTAACAAAAATTGGACAAAGTAACTGTAGGGAACAGTCCTTCATTGATGGCGGCGGGAGTGGGGGGAGATTACACTAGATTACCTAAAATGTCTCCATAGTCTTTCTCTCTATAATTCTGTCCCAGAAAACATTAGATGCAGCATATACTTATTAGGTGTCCAAATGTCTTTTAAGAATGCAGTAAAATCAAGATGAGAAAAACTTCTATCAGGACAAAGCAAAGCGTGCATTTAAAAAAAGGTGCATGCAAATTACTTTAATCAGTAGCCAAAAGTGTATAAATGCTCATACCTAACATATACGCTTTTTTCTATACACAAGGCTTTACATAAGAAAATCCACATGCCCTAAATTACTTTCTGTGAAGACAGATATTGTATGGTGTTTTGCACTGTGTTTGGCAAAAACTATTTTGAAGTATGGAGTCACTATGGTAACCACTTTTGAGCTCAGAATCATAAAACAGTTGTGATCACTATCAAAAATTTATGTTTTCTAGCAAGATTGGTTTTGTATTGTAATTCATTTTAGGATGCATGTATAAGCCACGTTTCACTGGCCAGAAGGGCTTGACAGTAATTAAGTGATAAAACAGCCTGAGGCAGTGTATCCAGGAAGGATTATTGCACATCTTGAACATACTGTCAGAAATGATGCCTGTTAACTTCAGCCCACCCAAAAAGGTCCATAATCTCCAAGAAACTGCCTGGAATGCCCTTATCCTATTATGAAAGGGAAATAGTAAGATAAATAAGGCCTACAGATAATTCTATTTTTGACTCAATTGGCTGAACATCCCTAACACTATATTGCATACAGGAAGATCCAATTTCACCATTTTAAGCAGGTGTAATTCCAGTAAAGTCAATGGAGCAGCATTTACTTACACCAGCAATTAATTTGCCGTGTGGTGTTTGTTGCTGTTTGTTTTAATTAATTTTTAAAATCCATTTACGTCACACAAAACATATGGATTCCTGAAACAGCACTTAAATACATAAAGATCTATCATATATCAATATTTTAAACTAAAAGTCAGTTAACACTAATTATTAACACCTACTCTGATGGACAGTATTGGAGATTTTTCATCAGCTCAGGTAGAACAGCTCTTTGAAAAACCTTGCTCCCCTCTTCTGTCTTGGGCACCAATACCCATCAGTTCAATTGCTAGAAAGGTCAGGTTCCTTCATGGAAACTAGTACGGGCAGTTGTGATATAATGGAGATTTACAAATGGAGTAAAAAAGCAGAGTTTGGCTTTGTAAATTATTGCATGGCTAAAAATGCATATTACTCAAAATGATCCTGATCTTACTGTCTTTGAAATCAATTGCAAAATTCTCATGGACTTTAGTGAGAGCAAAATTAGACTTGTGGTTGTGTGAAAAGATACTCCACTTAGCATTAATGGGTGTTTCCCACATGCAGGGAAAAGACCCTCTGTTAATACTCACCATTTCTAAGTCAATAATATGGTAGTTGCCTCATCACTTTCTTTGTGGTTTGATTCTATTCAAAGGCAAAACAGCCAGTTCCTTCATGGAAGTTCTGGAAATCTTTCCTGGTGTTTTTCTATCTTTAAATTAGAGCCTAATCATCTTTCAGCTAGAGCAGTATTGGAGCAAATTTTCTTCTGTGTTTATGTAAATAGCAATAGGACTGTTTGCCAACGTGTTTCATTTTTACTCTTAGAATGAGGGTGGCAGAACAACTATTTATATTAATAAAATCTGTTTAGATTTTAGTATTTTTCTTCACTCCATTTCTTTGTAATACAGTTGGGAATCCCCAAAGACAATTGAGTTTTTTCTCTTAGAAATAGGTTTACTGCTCAGTGGCTGTAGTTATTCTGACAAACATTTTTATAGAGAGTTTTTAGTGCTGAGAATGAGGGGGTCTATTCTCCTTTGTGAAAGGAGAATAGACTCTTTCCTGTGCGTAGGTGGCTACCAGATTAACAGTAATCCATCAGGTTAATGAGCCACAAACTAATAATCTTTTGGATCTGTTCCAGTCAGCAATCGACCCAAATGACTCTTGATGAATGAGAACTTTTAATTAACGAATCACTGACCTACAAGCAAACGAAACATTTTTAAAGTAGGATGTGACATAGAACATTGTACTCTGATTTGTCAGCAATCTGTATTTTAATCCTTCCCCAGTTCCAGTACACATTCACCAAATCACATGAATAAAGTGCTCTAAAATCCCCTATTGCATTTTTGTTTTCCCTGATAAACTCCCACCAAGGAATCTGCCCTGCTAGCATTTAGAACAATTGGTAGCAGTGTAAGTGTGTGGAAAGATTCTGAAAGAGCAGCTCTGCTACCTGAACTATAGGAGACTCTCCATTAGCTGTTAGAAGGCAAGACCCTTAGAGCAGGGGCTCCTAAACATTTTCATCAGAAAGTGAACCATAGCTTAATAGAGAGTCTCTTGTGAACACTTCCCTGCTCTTTCTTGATTGGATGGACCACCCCCATCCACTGCTAGTTAAATAAGACACCTGTGGTAAGCAACGGCTGTAGTGATTATTAGGAAATTATCTAATGCATTGTTGCTTCTTTTAGTACAACATAGCAACTTAAAGGAAATTCAACTTCCAAAGCTAAATTTAAGCAAAAAGTTTGACTGTCCTTATGTTTTATAAGGGCAGAAAGCAGAGCTGGGGCCAACACTTAAGCCACCATGATGTTGTTGTCTTAGTTCCTGGCATGAGTTAAAGTAGGAAGGCCTGATTCTCCACTGCCTTGTGTAGACATTCACACCTGTCCAAAACGCTACCCAAATGAGAATGTGTGCACAAGGTACAAAGCAATAGAGAAGAAGGCCCAGAGTATTGGCCCAGCTTTTATACCTGGACTCTGAATGTCTTGGCCCTCATAGCTTTAAGCTGGAGTTTTTTTGTTGGGGTTTTTTGCTGTTAACTATATTTTAAAGAGTAGCAAAAAAAAAAAAAAACTATGGAGCGGGAATAAAACCTGAGTCAATTTGAATTTTTTTCCCCTGCATGCTGTTAACTCTTACTGTTTCCATTTGGATAGGAAGGGAATAAGGGAAAAATTGAGAAGTTGCTGTCCCCTTCACCCACCTTAAAACTCTTCCCTGTCTCTAACCTGCAGTAAAAATATTTTAGACCTGTTGGTTGAGGTGATACACTCACAACTTTCTTGTGGTTTACAATAAGTACTAAAAGTGGCCAATTTATATAGAACAGACCACCACCCCCAGGTTCCAACCAACCAATAGCCTCCAGACTCAGCTTCTAATTTGCTCCCTGTTGTTTGAGAGTACATTGAGTAATGTTAAGTCCCTTACCAAGAACCAACAGCTATTTACAGCGCTGTAGTAAACACACTAGAGGTGCAGCTCTTCCAAAAGAAATGAACTAGAGTCACCCCATCCACTCACACAGAGATGTAATTTTCTGTACAAACCGTTGGTGTACAAGTTTTTGTCAGTCAGTACATCAAGTATCTGTATACAGACAGGTTTCACTCCAGTAATAACTAACTTGCAGGCATGATTTGAGAATTAATACCCCAGTTCTGCCCAAGTGATGCTCATTGGAGGTTTGATGCCACATTCATTCATGATTGTACAACACTTTGAAACCCCCCCCCCCTTTGAAAGCACTATAGAAGTGCATATTATTATTAACTGTAATACTATGGGCCTGAGCCTGATCTTGCAGTGGTGTAAATTAGGAATAATCAGATAAAGTTAATAGAGTTATGCTGGCTTTACTCCAATTAAGGTGACCAGATGTCCCTATTTTATAGGGACAGTCCCGATTTTGGGGTCTTTTTCTTATATAGGCTCCTATTAACCCCCACCTCCGTCCTGATTTTTCCATTTGTTGTCTGGTCACCCTAACTCCAATGTGAGATCAACACCAGGCTCTGTGTATCCTTTTTGCATTATTGTACATCTGTAATATGGCAGCTGCCCCTTTATTCATAAACAACAGCTGCTGCATTAATAAAAGATGCTGTATTAATAATACAATATTAGCCCAGTAAACTGCAGCTTGAAAACATCTCTGCATTGCAGGAGAAACATGCTTCATGAGTCCCACTCTGCAATGACAGAGAACTGAGGTCAATGGGAGAGGAAATGAAGGGGACACACGGGCACTGGGGAAATGGGTGTGAGTGCATAAAACAGTAATTTAAGACTATATCAATGTGTGCAAAGCACCCTGGAAAACAAATGAAATAAAAATTCTACTTAAACCCCCCCGCACTTGGCTGCAGAATACACAATTGGGGTGGTGGAGAACAGGTAGTGGGTGCTGCTAATACCTCTACTTGCAGCACATCTGTGAACTCAGATGAATGACACGGGCTGAGTGTGACTTGTCAGGTGATCAGCATTCCAGCTCTCCCAGGCCCTGGATCTTTTTGACACTGCCGCTGACCAATCATTAGCTAGATCTCTTCCTCTCCTTCCCCCTCCTTGCTCAAGCTTCTCCTCTTTCACATGAGGAACTGGATGAGTCCTGTCCCCGCTCTGCTCCCCACAGAGCCTCTTAGAACAACAGCCAATGAGAGGGGAAAGATCTGGCAGAGTAGAACGCTGCCTTGGGAATGGGGTGGGGAGAAGGAGGAGCACGGACAGGTGGGGGAATGAGAAGTGTATATAAATTGCTGCTGCCCTAGCAGCGGGTTGATCCGTGGGAGGGAGGGATTGGGCGGGGTTGCTAATGAATGGTAGCTCTATACATTAATTGTAGGTTTATAATTGTTTAGGATTTGTATACTTCCTGTCACTGAAATTGAAAGCAGCTGTTTGAAATATAAATACTGTAATTGAACTTCTGTGAAGTTTTAGCAGGTAAGATGAAATCATGTGGGCTGATTCCACTGATAGGTGAATTAAGTTTGTTCTTAATTAATTTTGCCCCCTTTCAGTAGGAAGAGGGAAGGCTTTCATTTGACACAAGAAAAAAAATATTCAAGGGGATGAGTTAGAAACGGCATGGTAGTGCGTCTTGGATTGTGTAACTAAACTCCAAGACTCCTTTTTTCATCTCTTAACAGGCAAGTAAGTGTTCCTTCTTGAGAGTTGCTATGAGTTGAGGCTGCTGCTGTAGTGTCTCTTAATAACTTGTTTTGTTTGTAAGTATGCTACATGTGCTTTCCTTTCAGTAAACCAGAAAGGCGTAAAGATCTGTTGGAGGTTAGAGTGTACTTTAAAATGGTTGCAACTAGCAATTTAAGCAGTAAAAGCACTGCATGCATTTCAGAATTGCTATACCAAGGCTTTCACCACGCAAACATAAGCGGTGAGTATCTTTGACCTTCTCAACCTCTTTCCCCCCCCCCCCCTTTAAAAAGTAAGGCTGCAAAAGGGAAGGAGGGGTCTATCCCCAAGTGGTGTTATAACTTATTATATGTTAGTGCAGGGATGTTTGTAAATGGGGGGTAACTGAGCAGAGGTTGTGCTCGTGAATTATTACATGACTACAAGTGAGGGGGGTAGGAACTGATATGTTGTAGAGCTACCTCTGACTAATACTTTAGGGTTACTAAAATGACTTTTATAGCTAAACAGTAGCTGCAAAGATGATCCTAATAAACTTTTCAGAATGAGTGGAAGATCAGATTTTTGCAAGAATTGCAGTGGCTTATCCTGACTCACTATAGGTGGCTATAAATAGACTTGTGAAACAGTTTAACTGTCTCAGCATATAAACCTATTGTATTACTAATGCACTTGCAGTATACTTCACAGCTTTCAGTAGTTTACTAGGATGAGCAAAGTTACTTATTTCCATGTATGTACTAAACAATCTCAGCCCTTGGCAGCCTGCCACGCTAAAGACGGATCACATTAGAAAGCGGATGACCAAGTGCAAAGCTATCACTTCTCCTTTAAGCAAACTAACTTCATGTTTTCAAGGGACTAGCTTTTTTATCCTGCAACGATAAACATTAGTAATGGCTTTGAAGTCCTCTCCCCAGTGGAGAATGACTTCATTAAGTTTATAGTAATACACTTCTCTTGATTATGCTGGTTAACTTTATCATCTGTACTTTGAATTAGTTAAAGTGACCACAGACTGCTGTTGGCAGCACACATAAAGTATACATAGGGTAGTGTGGTTTCTTACATGAATGAGAATTAAAACTGACACTGTAGTATGCTCATGCTGGCTTGCTGACTATCACTATTTAATACTTCAGGAAAATTAACAGGTAGGTTTGTTGTCTGCCTCTTTCCAGTTACTGGTATGTGTCTTTCCTCCTCATGTCTTCTCATAATTAATTCCCCTGCAGACTTTGACTACTGGGATTACGTTGTGCCTGAACCCAACCTTACTGAGGTGGTGTTTGAGGAGAGAACCTGTCAGAGTTTAGTTAAAATGTTGGAGAACTGCCTATCCAAATCAAAGCAGACCAAACTTCACTGCTCAAAGGTTCTGATACCAGAAAAACTAACCAAGAAAATAGCTCAAGATGTATTGCGGCTTTCTTCAACTGAGCCCTGTGGTTTGAGAGGTTGCATTATCCATGTCAATTTAGAAATTGGAAATGTATGTAAAAAGCTGGATAAGATTATCTATGACCCCAGTGTTGTTCCTACTTTTGAACTGACACTTGTGTTCAAGCAGGACTGTTGCTCATGGCCCAGTTTCAGGGACTTTTTCTTTACCCGAGCTTGTTTCACATCTGGCAGCAAACGTACTCTGATTCTGAGTCCTGGGTTTCGGCTTATTAAAAAAAAACTTTACTCCTTGATTGGGACAGTCATTGAAGAATGCTAGAAATCTTGTTGCATGTTTAAAACTGTGTCTGAATTTTTAAGAGGTACCTTGCTTTACAGTTTGATTTCATGCACAGCAACCATTGTGCTCTGTATGGGCTATGCAAACACCCCAATGTGTAAGCCTTCAAGTTGGCATAAGATATTCCCAGTGCAGCTAACTGACTGCCTTTACTGGGTGTGCAAAAAAGGTGAGAACAAAGCTAACTTTTTACTTGAAACTTATGGTTAGCATCTAGTTGACCTGTCCTGCAGTCAGCCTAGTAATTGTTACTGGCCATTTTTCTATAGAAAGTTCTTATGCCATGGAAATAACTCTACCAGCATAGGTTTATAGTTCCAAAAGGTTCTTGTTAAAATAGTGTTCAGCTAATTAAATTTAGTGGATGTCAAACTCCCCTGCCCAAACCAAGAAATGTATCTTGCATCTTAAAAGGTAGCAGGCTGATCAACCTGGTGCAAAAGTAAATATTTCACATTTTTTCCTAGGGGTTATGTAGCAAACAGAATTTGCACTGCAATCTCAGCAATGTGCACTTTTAAACTTTTTGAAGTGTTAAGGGGCAAATGACTAGTCAAAACAATAGTCAGTTGTCTTTGAATATTTTTGTTTTTTTTTTAAAAACTGGAAAACAATGCAATTTGGGTAGATGGATTTAAAAGTAAGGTAACTTCTCAAGCAGAAATGCTAAATCATTTTCTTGAAAACACTTGCCTACCTCATACTTAGTTTTGAAAATGGAATATGTCTGCACTCAGTGTTGCCCTCTTTTACTGGGCAGAAAACTGAATCCTACTATTCCCTTGCCATATCCCTTCCTCCAAGTGGAACCAAGAAACACTTTTTTGTTTGTTCTCTCACTAGCTCTTCTCCAAAGTCTGGAGGATTTTTTTTTCTGTTCTGGCATGGTAGCTCAAGCTCTTCAGAGGATACCTCATGGGGGTTTCAGTTCTCCACACCATCATAGTGGCCCACTTTGGTTCTGGAATGGCCTGGCAGTTTCTTCCTTTCATGAGCCTGCCCTCTTCATTTCTCCAAGGTAGCTAAAGTTTAGCTAGTGTTCAACCTGATGCTTACGTTGCTGCTCGAATGTCTTTCCCCGCTTTCCCCTCATCTTCCCTAGAGACTTCCATTTCAATTTTACACCACTGCTGCAGAAAATTAACTAGTCGTCTCCCCATGCTCAAACAAGCTGACTAGTTGGCCTAGATAAAACACAGGAACTTTCAAAAGACCATGAACTGAAATAGTGACTGTCACTGTCTGTAACTGATGCAACATCTTTCAGATCTGGCCAGGGGCAGATATTAACACTATGCAATATGGGGGTGAGGGGGTAGAGGCTTGCCTAATCTTTTAGTCTATTTTCCCTGCCATGTTTCTCAGTAACAGTTCTCTGGCTATGTGCCACTCTTCTGAGGGGGGAAAAAGCTGAAAGGTGCACCGTGTCTTGGTTGCTGGCACTTAGGTTTCTTGGAAGATGACTATCAACAGATAATAGAGGGAAACTACCTTGGCAGACATGTGCCAAGTGTCTTGGCTCCTAGCAGTCATTCTCTTGAAGACTTATCTTGCAAGTACTTAAGCTATATCAACATGTATGAAACACTTCTGGCACAATTTGACACTTACCAAGTGTGTGGTGGAGGAGGGGGAAGTGTGTGTGTGTTCTCCATCAAGTTGCATATTAGGTATACAATGTAACCGGCTTAGTTGGATTACAGAACTGCACTCTTCTAACGTTTGGAAGTTGCTGCACCTCACAGCTATTGAGCCTTTGCCTTATCAGAATTGGACCATTGTAAACTGACTTGTTTTGCACTTGTACTGCTTTTAATGTTTTAATGTCAATGCCTTAAACGGTGGTGTCACTTTGTATGGTTGGATCTCTCTGCACTGATGTATAGATGTTGGGTCCCCTCCCCCTGAACTGTTCTTCGGCTTGCCTTTTGAACTTCAAGATAGCAATTACTTACTGGCACTGTTCTTGAAACTGATTCATGTGCAAGAAAATGGGTTTGTCTATCTTGACAATAAAAGCTATATTTTTACCTTTCAAATGTAGGTTGTCTTTGAGATCATTCTTCTCTCACATTCGTCATATGATGGTAGTGCCCAGAAGTCCCCGGCATGGACTGGAACCCCATCATGCTAGGTGCTGCACAGTTACTGTCCCAAAGAGCTTATGTTGTAAAGCATAAAACGAGGAATAGATGGATAGAGGTAGACAAGGGAGTATAAGGAAACAATGAAAGAATGTCAAAGCTCTGGCCTGACTTTTGTTAAGCGTCTGACTGGGCTGTGCTGCTACTTTCCTCTAACTGCTACTGTAATCCCCCTTCCTCACAGCAGAGGCCAAAATGGCTACCACTGACCCTCAGTGGAGGAACAGCAGGAATGTTGTTTGCCAACAGGAGATCTGCAGTAAGGGTGTTAACCCTTCATACAAGGATGATGAGCTTCATTAGAAGGGAGGGGTGAGGGTCTGAGGGGTTCAGTATTCATTCCTGTACAATGTAAAACACTTACTGTGCTCTCTGCACATGACACATATCATGGAATACTCTTTCCAGCTTGGCTTGTGGTGGTGTCCACTACTGTAAACATCAAATGCTTCCTTAATAAACTACACAAATCACTATTTATAATGGCTCAAATGCAAGTGAGGTGGACACATTAAACTTTTATTTGATTCTTTATGCAAGCACTACCTTGAATCTTACTAGAGCCAGTGAGAACTGAAGAAGCCTACCAACTTGTCTAGTAAATACTTTGTCTATCCTCCACAAATACAGCTCCCATGTATATTCTAGCCATTTGTAGATGACAGGTGCCTTCAGCAAACTACCATGGCAACAGCCAACCTGGTGATAAGTCTCGGTGACAGGAATCGAATAGGCATGGGAATCAGCTGGCTCCTCTAGAGGGGGAGGAGCTAATTCTGGAAGCATTGTCCCTGTTAAGGGGAGAAGCTCCAGTGTAGTCAGTCCTCCATCTTTCACAAACATGTGGGTCTTTTTAAAATAATGGATCCCTCTGTACTAGTCTAGTACAGAGGGATCCATTAGAGTATGACTGTAGCACTACTAGATGCAAACTTTTTAAACTCTGTTTATAGGACCTGTTGATTGATAGAGCAGGGTCTCTAAACCTGCTATTTTGACTAAATTCCCCTGTGATGTACTGATTACCTTTTAAAACTTCCACTGTTAGCGTAGTTCCCACTATCGCTTCATATTGGGGCAGTGAGGGGGGAGTCTGTTCACTATAATGTTCTGAAGCAAGTATTCTTTGCTTGCAGTGGTATATGCTGGAGGCTGTATAAGAAATAATTCAGTTAAGCAGACTGAGAACCAGATTTGTCAATAAGAAATATATTTTTCCATGACACCTGTTGTCATAGGGAGCTGTTAGGTGCAGATGCTGGACACCTATACTTGTAATATATAGTGCAATTTTTATAATAGTTTATACAACTATCAATAAACATATTTCAGATTTAGCTGCTTCACTAGAGTTTGCCTGACTGCATTATTGCAGATAATCTTGAATGCCCTACTTATTAGGGAGTTAATTTTCTCTTACTGATGTTCAGTGGCATTCCTGTTTCCTTTTTCTTCTGTCTCCCCCCATACCACTAGCGACAAGGTAGGTGAGTTAATATCTTTTCCTTTTCACCAATGGAAGTTGGTCTAACAAGCTTTTGAACTTACACACAGCTCTTCTTTAGCTTGAAAGACAAGTTTTCACCAATAGAAGTTGGTCTAATAAAAAATATTACCTCACCCACCCTGTCTCCTGGGACCAGATAGCTATGCCAACTCCCCATGTCTCTCACTGGACCTGGCTTACTTTTGGTGGTAGACACATGACCCACCATTTGATATGATAAATACTTAGGTAATCATTTTAAGATGTAAGGAAGTAAATCATTGAAGTTGTTTATAAATGCCACATATCTACCAAACTATTGTGTTACGTATTAACTACAGCCTAGACCTCAATGAGGTTTCTTTGAGGAAACGTGTACGGTGCACCTGCTAGTGCTGACTATAAATACTGAAAGCTACCTGGGCATTAGGGAATAACAATTAGTGGGAAGAAATGCTTAGATATGTGAACTGCTTCAAAGTGCTTGATTCTTCCCTTCTTTTATAATTGAAAAGGTATACTTCGACCAGAAGTGCATTAATGCATCTCATGTACAAGTATATAAACTGTGAAGCACTCCATCTTAATTGCAGAAGTGGACAAACCTGTTCTGATGGTTGCGGTGGCTATTTTATTTAAATAAAAAGCCTAAATCTATATACTTAATGGTTCTAGCTTGACTTTATTTCCCAGCCTCAGGCAGAGATAATGGAACCATCACCCTTTACATACTATCTTGACCACCTCACTATACACTTTCAAAAAAAATTGGAAAGAGCCTGTTAGCTGCCGTGATGACCAAAAATAGCATATACGTATGGCAGTTCCAAAAGTGCCTTCAACCTGGTAGTCTAGCTCTGTGGCTGGTGCTGTGCTGGGGGTACAGATTATTCTCTCCTTGCTTAAGGATCTGAAAGAAGAGCGAGAAGCAGGGCTTGGGCGCACAAAAACATTACACAATTTTCTTTAGTGCATCTTCACACGTCCCTCTCCATCTCCTCTAGCCCCAACAGGAGTGAAGGAATATAACAACCATAATCAGTGCTGTGATGCTTATCCTCAGTTGAATCAAATAGACTGGTGTGTACACATGCCCCTTGGGGAGAGCAGACCTGGTATTTCTGTGCATAGCCGGTGATGGGCTGGATATCCTAGAGAAATGCTTGAAATGGGGCTTAGGGATGGAGGTGCAGTACCTATTGTTAACCTGCAAAAACAAGTGAGAGCTAGCATTGCCCAGAGGAGATTGTTTGGGTGGCTAACAGACTGAAGGTGGCATGGAGCTGACACCCAGTTAAGCACCAGCAAGTCTCTCTCTCTCTCTCTCTCTCTGGAGACATGGGATAACAAGCTGACTCTCAGTCCTGGGCACCCCGGGAAGTGTCCATTATCTATGCTAGTTAATGCATTAGAAGGCAATTAGATAGCACAGTGAGGGCTTCAGTATAAGAACCTGAGTAGATACAGCCTCCGTCCCAACAGTTCTGTCCCCACCTCCCCACAAATAAATTCTGCACTGTCAATAATCCGTTCCATCCTTCTGAATAAATCTCTTTTGACCCTCAAACCAAATCACTCAATTCTGCCTCTCCACAATTATATTTACATTCACATACTTCAAAGCATCTCGCCTACTCTCCTTGCCTCCCTCCTGGGTATCCAGGGGGCCCTTGGCTCCCAGTTCCTCCTCTCCACCATTGAAATCAATGGGACATGTGCCTGCTTTATATTAGGTCTGAATTCAGCCCTAATGTTTTCTTTACACCCAGTTCTGTACTAACCAGCCTACTGGCAAGTAGCTGCTGCACATATATCTAACCCAATTCCCATTGTTGTCTGTCATTATTTGTTTATAACATGTTTTACCAGGAAAATTTCAATGCAATATAAATATCTTGTTTCCATGAGTGTCATGAGGACGTAAAAACAGTACAGCAGAGGTTACAGATATTGTCAGGCATCCAAAACAACAGTTTGGGTTAAAAGACCCATGGCTCAAAGAATGGAACCATTTTCTTTAATATTTGCCTTAACTCAGGCTATGGCCAGGTCACAGCTGCTGCACATGATAGTGCAGCAAAATTGCCAGCAAGTTTCCTTTTGTGTGACATCCAAAGTTTGCAATTAAGCCAAACACTACAAACCTTGTCCGATAGTGAGAACATTGATATTGTGCATACAAACATGGGTAATGTGCATTCCTATGCTATTTCCTTTGTTATATCAGTGGGCAAGCAGTGTGTGTAGAGACTTGTATCTAGAATTATTACCCTTTCCAGTTCATTCTATTTAACGTTTGTCATCTAGCAGTAACTGGGTTATTAATACTGTGAGATTAGTCGTGCATTTTTTTTTTACCTCACTCAGCAAATACAACTGTGTAAACAGGAACCTGATGGACAGAAACAACATTTCTGTTTTCAAAACTTTTTTTTTTTTTCAATAAGGTGGTCCGTTTTATAGTTTGTACACACAGTACAGGTTTTCATAAACCCAGGTGCAGCTTCAGTATTCTGTTTTCAGCTAACAAAAACAGCTGTGTGTTTGAAAGTTATTAAAATCCCAAAATGCCCCAGGGTTACAGTGGTGTAAACAAAACTTGGGCTGCAGCGCTTTTTGCCCTGGGACTAAGCCAAGCCCTTCACATGTGCTGGCAGAAAACCCACTCAGTATCCTTCAGACCAAAGGGAAAAGTAGTAAACAATCCCATCAATCACTAGGAACTGCTAAGCACTGAGATGCGTAAGTTTCAACCACCAGTATAGAAAGACACTGATAAATTGCAATCCATCATCCTCTCCCCTAAATACACACAAAGGCTCTCATTTAGCTATGTAGCATGGCAGAAATATGTAGCAGGGGCTAGTGCTAAGTATGAATAAAGGGTAGGCTGATTGATTTCTTTTAAAAATACAGAGTACATAAAGCACTTTTTGGCAACAACCTCCAAGACCCTTATTTATTTATTTTATTTACTAAGCTGTAAGGACTGCAGGCTTTGCTCCAGTGAGCCAGCAGTGGAGAAAGAAAGAAAAGATGCAATCTATTTACTCACTGTCTCCTGGTGGCCATGTTATAATTTTGTTTCTGGCTGCAGCATAAGATTGCTTACTTTATAATCCTGGATTGGATTTCTCCCACCATCTCGCTAAAGGGCTGTTGTAAAGAGCAGGCTGTTTTTAGTAGGACATCGCCTTTCAGGCAAGGAGTCCAGTGTGCCTGTCATTGGTGGACCTTTTTAAAGAAAGGTTGATCTGAGAGGAGAGAGCCTCTTTTTCCTGTTGGCATCAGCAGCCTTCTAACTGGGGCTAATAATGTTGTGTTGGACAAGTTTCAAAAGAAAAGAGAACACTAGCCGCTGCATGTACAGTATGGGTTTTGTTCCACTCCAAGGCGACTATCATTGCTGGCAGTTTCTGTTCTCCATCCAAAGAGAAATCTCCAAAGCCCCAGATCATATTCTCCCCCCACCCCCCCGACACACACACACACACACACACACACACACACACACACACACGCCCTTTTCCTTCATGCCCCAAAACTGCCATCCTGAGTGGAGGTAACAGCTCTACTTTCTCCTTAATGGGAAATGGAGATATGGCTCTGTTAGCTAAAAGAGAGGATGCTTCTTACCTTCATGAGCCCTGGTACACCCATTTCTGTATGTTCACAGATGAGCCTCCTCTTAATGTCATCTCCCTCACACCACCACAAAAGGGTAGGCTGAGCAGTTATTGTAATAACATCTTTCAGGCCATGTCAGATGCTGGCATCCCTTCCAGATCTCTTCAGGCAGCTTGGCATTTTCTTATTATTATTCATTCAGAACTTCTCAGGAAAACTGATTCTCTTTATTTCCCCCACCCCAACCTCTCCCTCTGCAAGTGGCTGTCCACTTACCTGGCACCTTAACCTGAAAGGATAAATTAAAGCAGGGGTGGGCAAACTACGGCCCGGGGGCCACATCTGGCCCTTCAGACATTTTAATCCGGCACAGCTCCAGCTGGGGAGCGGGGTCCGGGGCTTGTCCCGCTCTGCGCGTGCCATGGATCTTCGTGGCTCCCAGAAGCAGCGGCATGTTCCTCCTTCAGCTCTAATGTGTAGGGGCAGCCAGGGGGCTCCGCACACTGCCCCTGCCCCAAGCGCTGCCCCCGTAGCTCCCATTGGTCGAGAACCACAGCCAATGGGATGCGGATGCAGGGGCGGCACCTGCAGATGGGGCAGCGTGCAGAGCCGCCTGGCCACGCCTCCACGTAGGAGCCGGAGGGGGGGACATGCCACTGTTTCCGGGAGCTGCTTGAGGTAAGCGCCGCCCAGAGCCTGCACCCCTGATCCCCTCCCATGCCCCAACCCCCTTCCCCAGTCCTGATCCCCCTCTTGCCCTCTGAACCCCTCAGGCCCAGCCCGGAGCACCCTCCTGCACCTCCAGCCCCTCATCCCCAGCTCCATCCCAGAGCCCTCACACACACCTGGACCCCTGCCCCAGCTCAGAGCCCCCTCCCACATCCTGAACTCCTCATTTCTGGCCCCACCCCAGAGCCTGCTCCCCCAGCCAGAGCCCTCACCCCCTCCCACACCCCAACCCCCAATTTCGTGAGCATTCATGGCCTGCCATACAATTTCCATACCCAGATGTGGCCTTCAGGCCAAAAAGTTTGCCCACCCCTGAACTAAAGGGCAGAGCATACTTCTCTAACCCTGTCTTCTTAGTTCACCTCAAAATGTTGGTTAAAGGCCTGAGCCCACAGGGCACTGAGCATCTCCTAGGAAGAGCTGAGCACTCTCAACTCTAATTAAAATCACGGGAAGTTGAGGTTGCTCTGTCTCTCCCAGGAAGTGCTCAGTGTCTCATAGGATAGGGTCTGCAAAAATGTTTGAAACTATTTACAATAAATTATCATACAATTGACTAGATGCACTATAAAAGATATCACGTAAGATAAGAGTGTTGTCTCATTCATAGTGTGGTGCCATAACTACTTAGTTTTATTTTATGGTTCGCTCTTCTATACCACTGCAACGTGGTATTCTTATGCCTAGCACTCATTACTGATTAGTTATTTTTGACACACTTCCCCCACTTTCTGATGTAAAAGAACTATTCCAGACCTCTAGTCCACACACTTTAGAGGAGATAATTAGTGGGCCCGAGGCTCAAATGTGGAAATCTCTGGAGCTACAGCATCCATCTGCATGGATGTTAAAGCTCCCATGACACTTTTCTTTTGACTTCCCAAAGTATTTTGTTGCACACTGCACTAGTTGTCCACCTGGTAGCTGTCCATCTCCCAGAGGTAGTTGTATTTCAGTGGTGCCTGATGTGCATAGTTTGTAAAGAACTTTCGGTTTCTTTGAGATGAAGAGTGCTATAAATGTGTAAATTTTAGTTTTGTTAGTGTAATATATGATAGGGTATGATCCAAACTCCATGGGCCATTCCATAGTTTGGTTTCCTACAGTAGCTTTTATCCAAAGATCTCAGAGCATCCCAACATTAAAGCCAACAACACATCTGTGTGGTAGGTTAAATGCCATTGCACTCATTTTGTGGATGTGGAAACTAAGGCTCAGAGAGGTTGAGGGTTTGGTCCTGCCAGAGCACCCTCAAAGGTCATGGTGTCAAGACTGCCCAGCACCTCCTAGAATTGGACCTAGACCTGCCTAAAATCACATGTTGGGTCAGTGGCTGAACCAAAAGTAGAAGTCGTGATTCCATGTATTCTAACAATTAGGTGCCTAAGTCAGCTTATCCTGAAAAGAATGTAGAAAACCATTCCATTTATTGCCTCTGCCAACTGCTCGTGCTGCATTACAAACCAATAATGAACTAATGGTAACACAAATACCTCTTCTACATTAACTCTTTCAGGGACATGCCTCTTCTTTTAAGGGCAAATCCAATGTTTTGAATTGCAGGTCCAGCCCAACAGATGTTTGAAGATGAGGGCTAATAATGTTAATATCTGTAAAATATATTATCAGAAAGTTTAATTTAATATGAACTATTACACTGTTGTTGAACAAAATATGTATCTGTAGAATTTCAGTGAGAGCTGGCTTGCTTACTTGCTTTCTCTCTTTCTTTCCAAATATATGTTCTTCCTAGTCACTAAGTAAATGCAATGGGGAGGGAAGGCTGGTGGCAAATCGCAAAAAGTCCAGTTTTCTGGATGAAGGACATTAAAGTTAAAGTTGTTTTGTCCCCGGATTAAAAATTGTGATTAGGGCAAATTGCAAACAAAAGGAATAGTTGGTAATTGCTACAGGCAAAGTAATCTGTAGCCTGTACACTGAAAGTTTATATGTGCCATTGTGATGCTTAAGAATAATCTGTTGTATTCATGGGGCATTTCACAGTAGATCATTAAAAGAATTCCCAGAATCATTAGTGTGCAGGGCATTGACTGCTTTCAGACATTTAGTCAATGATTTGTTCATTACCATTACTGGCACTCCTGCCAGAAGCAACCATTGTTCTGTGTTCACTTTTAAAAAGAGACATAAAATAGTTATTTTATCCATTTATAGTATTTGGGTCTCCATCCTGTCCCCTTTCAAGTCAATGGCAAAACACAACAGTGGAGCAGGATCACTTTGTTGGAAAACTGGCCCAAATCTCCCTCCTTACTCAGGCAAACCTCCACAATGGAACAAAAGTTCTTTGCTGCATTGTGAACACTGGCAGAGAACTTTGACTCTCCTGCACATGGCCATAATGTCTGGCATGTCTCCATGTAGCATCCAAGAGCTGCAAACTTTTTTTCAATTCTTTATGAGGACAGAGGATGTTATTCTGTCAGTATTAGGATCATACTAATTAGAGATGGAAGAGCTCATTTAGAGGGCAGAGTTCTTTCCCACGCCACGACAAAATTCAGTTCCCCCAGGCCAAGAATTCCACCTGAAGCAGGAGTATCTGTAATGTTGGACTATTTTTCTGCTTCCCTTGTTCCCCACAAACTGAGCAGGCCGGTCTGTGCTGTTCTTACTAGTTCATTTTATTTTTCTCACACTCACATTTCTGAAACTCATGAGTATTCTTCAAAAGTGGTTGCTGAGCTAGGAAACTTTTTTTGCTCAGTTTAACAGCATATTCCTGAGCATTTGTGTCTGCAACAGAAAGGTAGGCAGGCAAGGAATCCAGGGAAGGTTCTCAGTAGAAACTTTACAGAGAAGCGGAGGAAGACAGAGTGGCTTCAGGGATAATACTGAACGCTCGTTAGAAGAAAGTGATTCTTCCTTTAACGTTATCACAGTAGTACTTGTCAGTTCCATTGATTTGGTTGTGCCTGCCCCGGGTATTTAAACCCACCCCAGGTGGGCTCTGAGTCTCAGGCCTGGTCTACACTAAAAAGTTAGGTTGAAGGAAGCCGCCTTAAGTCAACCTGTTAATGTATGTGTCTACACTATCGGGTCCTTTACACCGAACTAAGTTGCCTCTAATATCGACTTCTGTCATCCACCTCTGTGAGAGGCATAGCACTTAATTCGATTTTCATGGGTCGACTGCGAGGTAGTGCAGATACAGCATTGTGTAATTCAACTTAATTGGCCTCCAGGTGGTGTCCCACAATGCTCATCTGTGATCACTCTGGAGATCATTCTCAATGTTGCTGCACTGCAGCCAGGTGCATGCCAGCTTGAGCACAGCTGATCATGGAGACTGCATGCCCCAAACACGCTCCAGCCTGGTCTGCACAAGAGGTGGTGGATCTCATCGCTGTGTGGGGAGAAGAGTCTGTGCAGGAAGAGCTCCAATCCAGCAGAAGAAACACTGACATCTATGCAAAGATCGCTCGTGGAATGGGGGAGAAGGGCTACACGAGGGACACACAGCAGTGCCGTGTGAAAATAAAAGAACTTTGCCAAGCGTACCAGAAGGCAAGGGAGGCGAACAGTCATTCTGGTGCTGAACCCCACACATGCCAGTTCTACAACGAACTGCATGCGATTCTCGGGGGTGACCCTACTAGCACCCCCACAAGCAACGTAGACACCTCACAGGTGTGTGAGTCTAGGGACAACAAGGAGGATGATATGGTGGATGAGGAAGAGGAGGAGGAGGAAGAGAATGGGAGACAGGCGAGCGGTGGATCCATTCTCCCCGAGAGCCAGGAAATATTTTTAACCCTGGAGCCAATTTACCACTCCAAATTGATTCCCCACTGACTGGTAACTGTCTGGCATTGCAAGCTTCCAAATAGCGATTGCCGCTCGCTTCTCCAATGTCGGAGCAGCTCTCATTTTTGTGCTGCTGAACTGCATGGCAAGAGAAAGCTCTGCACAAAGTTCCTGGAAGGTGGCCTTTTGCATTCGAAAGTTCTACAGCCATAGCTCGTCATCCCATACCTGTAAAACGATGCGGTCTCACCAGTCAGTGCTTGTTTCACGGGACCAGAAACGGCACTCAGAGTGCAGCTGCTCTGTGATTGCCAACAGCAACTGCGAATTATTTTTTTCAATGGCTTGCTGCAGGGCTGCTTGTAGGACATCGCTATGTTCCACGTGGCAGTCCCTACTTCAGCTCTGGAAATACTGCAGGAGAAGGTGTGAGGTGTTTGAGATGCTCACAGCAAGAGTGCACAACTGAGCAGGCTCCATGGTTCTGGGGTTACAGCGTACGCTTAAACCCAGGTTTTAAGGTGCCAAAACCACTGGGTTGTTTGCCGTTGAGCACAGTGCATCATGGGATGCTGACGCAATGTTCCCATTCTCCCCTGTGACAATGTTTGGTTCCATGAGGCATTGCACAAACTTCCGAAAACACACTGCAGCAAGTTGCACTTTGGGATAGCTACCCACGATGCATTGCTTTGTGCATCGATGCAGGCACTGCTAGTGAGATCGCACTCCATCAAGACAATGAGCATGGTGTGGCCACACACAATCGACTTAAATAATTCAGCGGCTCGAGGTCAAATTAGATAAAGTCGACATAATTTTGTAGTGTAGACAAACCCTCAGCCAGACAGCTGGCAAAAGTTTTTTATGCTGCTTTCTTGCTGAGTGGCTGCTGTGGGGGAAGACAATAGGCCTGAACCTGCCTGAACTTTTATCTAACTGGCCCCATCACCATAATCGCTGAGCAACCTCCCAGACGTTTATGGATTTATCCTCCCTCCACCATGTGAGATAGGAAAATACTCTTATGCCCAGTTTACTGTTGAGGAATGGAGGCACAGGAAAATTGGGACTTTCCTAAAAAGTCTGAGAGAGAGCTGGAAAATGAACCCAGATCTTTTGAGTCTCGGTCAAATGCCTTAACCACATTACAATTCTTCCTCTCTTTTCCCACTTTCTCTTCACATAAGCTGCTCTGCCCTCCGCCTAGGGCAATGACAGCTGGCCAGAGAACAGCAGAAGCAGCAGTTAAAATGGCCAGAGAAGCAGAAGCCACTGTCCACCCAGCCTGGTCTTATGGTGTGTGACTGGGACAGAAAATAGCTCAGTTCTCCCCGTCCCACATCTGAGAGAGAGAGAGAGAGAAATGGAGGAAGGGGGACTCACTGGGGGTCTAATAGAACAAGACAAAGGGGGAAAGTCTGAAGGCTCTCCCCCCCAAAGGGGAGAGAGTTCAGAAGATTCTCCTGCAGAGGCCAGAAAGGGGCACAGGCCTCCTATCCTTCACTTTGCTACCCTCTTTCTGGGATCCTGACCACTGGCAACTGTAGATTGGGGAAAACTGTTGAGGGAATGGGTTTGTTTTGGGACAGAGGATCTTGTAAGGAGACTTCTTAGGTTCAGACAAGGATCCAAATTTCAAGCAGCTTATCTGAACACCAAATTCTGAGAATCCCTGGACATTAATGGACTATATTAAAGTACACTTAAAAGACCCCAGGATCCATGAAACAGCCTCCACTCCCTCCCGCCATCTCCCCCTCCCCCCACCCCATGTCCCCAACCTTTTACAGAATTGTCCTGAGGAAAACAAATGTAAGTAAGGGCAAGTGCATGGTTTGGTAGCCCATGGACCTTTGGGAGACCTGTCCCAAAAATGTTGACAACCCAGTGTTTCCTTGAGAAGTGCTAAAGCGGTCCGGTCTTGTCCAGCAGGCAGGGCAGGGAGTGTTGATGACCAATTGGACTGACAGCAGTGGTGCAAGTAGAAATCATTTCTTACCAGTACTGCACTCATGGGAGGGACACAAGAGGGGGGCACGTGACCTCCCCACGTGTCCCTCCATGTGACTCCTCCCCATCCTGCCCCCAGCACTGGGTCCCCACGCTCTCTCTGTCCCCTCTGACACCTCCCTTTGTATATACAAACATCAACATGCTTAACTACTCACTTTCCCCCAAAATATGTAGTATTCAGTCTGTTTATATGGAATATGGGAGTTTGGTGAGGAGCCATTTCAGCATATGTATGACTTATTAGAAGACGACAAATTTTAAGTAGAACTGTATCCTAAATTGCTTTATGGTATTGTACCAAAATGTTGCATTTCAATGAGAGATTCAACTTCCTTTATAGGAACAGACTCCTGAAACTTTTACCAGCCCACAAAAGTGGTCCATAGTCATGCAAATAGTTCTATTGTCTTCAATGGGACTGATCAAATGATTAAGGGTTTACAGCAGGGGTGGCCAACCTGTGGCTCCGGAGCCACATGCGGCTCTTCAGAAGTTAATATGCGGCTCCTTGTATAGGCACCGACTCTGGGGTTGGAGCTACAGGCTCCAACTGTCCAATGTGCCGGGGGTGCTCACTGCTCAACCCCTGGTTCTGCCATAGGCCCTGCGTCCACTCCACCCCTTCCCACCCCCTCCCCTGAGCCTGCCATGCCCTCGCTCCTCTCCCCCCGCCCGAGCCTCCTGCACACCATGAAACAGCTGATCGGGAGGTGCGGGGAGGGAGGGGGAGGCGATCAGCGGGACTGCTGGTGGGTGGGAGGCACTGGGAGCCGGGGGGGGGTGTGCTGATGGGGGGCTGCTGACCAGGGCCGGCTTTTGGAAGTGTGGGGCCTGATTCGACGGGGCCCTGGCAGGGATGACTCACCCGGCGGCGCTCCAGGTCTTCGCTCTGGGTCTTCCGCAGCACTGAAGGACCCGCCGCCGCCAAAGACCCGATAGGGAACCGCCCGGTGAGTACATCCCTCCCCCCCCCCCCATCTGACCCCCACCCATGTCCTGCCCCCAACTGCCCCCCTCAGAAACCGCAACCCATCAACCCCACCCCCACCGCCTTTTTGTCCCCTGACCACTCCTTCCCAAGACCCCCCACCCTAAAAATTAATACTGGCCACTCCAGGCTTGTATTAAACTCCCAAGGTTACAGTTTTTCTCTGACCTTGGGTTGGTAAACACTGCCAATACCCAAATGCAAAAAAAACCCTTTGACCCAGGAAGGAGCACTTGGGAATTCCGCCCTGTGGGGTACCCTCAGCCCTTTCACTCCCCCTCCAGGGGAGATCTGAGAAGAAAACAAAAGAAATTAACTGTTGCCACCAGCTAATCAAACAGCATAGGCACAAACCTCTTAGGACACAACAATTCAAATTCTGTTCTTAAAAGAGGTACATTTTATTAAAAACAAAAAGAAAGAAATACATCTGGAACTTAGGCTTTTGCTAGATTTTAAAAGAGCAATTCCAAAAATTAAGCACCCAAAATAGCTTTCTTGGGGGTTCAGCTTAAAGGTTACAAGCAAACAAAAGCATCTGGGGTTAGCACAGAGGAGATCCACAAGCCAAAATAAAGAAATAAACCTGATTGCATTTATCTAAACGTTCCCTGTCCCAATGATTCCTTCTAGGTATGGAAGATAATTTTTCATACCTGGTTCAAGCCTTACACAGCATTCCTGCTTATAGCATTGCTGCTCTGTATCCCTGCAGCCCAGAGAGAACAACAGACAAAGTGAAAGTTTCTTTCCCAAATTTAAAAGTTCTAGCCTTCCCATTGGCTCCTTTGGTCAAGTGCACACTTTTTTTTTTCTTTACCTAGGGAACTTTTTAACCCTTTACAGGTAAAGCAAGTAGAGAACAGCTACCCAGAGGGATTTTGCAGCTAACTGGCTGGCTGGGTGTCCATTAAAGGGAGCTACTCCCCTCCCCTTTATTTATCACAACTCCTGACCAATATAACAGTACAATACATATGCTAACAAACTTAAACAAAGCTTTTGTTAGCATACGTATTGTGCTGTAACGCCATATAAAGAATGAATGTCCGCCCTAGCCGTGTTCTGCTCCTTTAAGGAGCAGAGTGCAGCCCCAAGTCTTTCCGGGACCCTGTACCCACTAAAAATCTCTTGCCGGTACTGTGTACTGGAGGGTACTGCCCTACTTGCACCCCTGACTGATCAGTTGCAGGATTATGGCCCAGTCCTTGGCCCACCCATCTCTCCCCATAAGAGGTTTCAAATGCCAGTACTAGAACCCCCTGATCTTATAGGCTGGGAATGGAACGACTGAGAAGAACCTGTGTTTTTTGTTGCCTTTCTTCCTCCAACCTGCTGTGCACCCTTGCAGGCATAGGCACAAGTTAGTTCAAAAGTTTACGTGGCTTTTTTGCAATCATTGTTTTGACTCAGCAAGTTAGATCAAGAAAGCCTCTAATGACCTTCCAGCAGGCATTTTGCTGGATGTCATGGTGGATAGATGTTGTTTCACTCACCACCTGCACCATGGTCTTGATATTTGGCCAGATGACTTAAATATCATAGCAGCAGTTGTGATTTTCATATGTGCATTGTCCAGACCCAAGACAGATGAATAAGGTATTTTTGAAAAGACAGGTTTTTGTACAATCTAAACTATCCATTTATGGTAGAGACAAGAAAATATTCTTGGGTGTCAGAATATTTGCCAATGCATGCTCATTTTATAAATGAATCTAAGGACATTCAGGGCATGTGCTTTTTATAATTTATGGGTGCTGATAATCAGGAATTTGAAAGGTCTTCATGCTCAACCAGTGTTCATTACTGAACACTTGGTGGTAATATGTTGCCATTCTAACAGAATATTTAAAAAAACACTGGCGTCAAAGACTCCGTCATTATATGAGAAATAGAATAACTTTGGTCTGTATCTTGAATTTTGTCAGAGAGCTGTTGTGTGCAGATTCAAAGAACTCCATTACTGACAGGTTGTGAATATGTTGTTCTCACTGAAGTGAGGAGAACAATTACATTATTTTATTTTATATACATCTGACACATGAGAAATTAGAGCTTGCCTGTTAGCTGCAGCCTGACGCTCTCTATTCTGCTGAGCACTCACAGAGCATTCCAGTCTGGAGGGTGACTTTTTGATTCTGCAACCACCTTACACAATAATTAGAGCCACTCTACACAGTTAGGAGGATGAATGAGTTCCCAATATACGTTTCTTGAATGCAACATTGAGTTGAAAACCAGATTCTGCACTGCAAACCCATCCATCCTAAAAATGTGTGGAACATTGCATCCTAATCATTAGGGCCCTACCAAATTCATGGTCCACTTTGGTCAATTTCAGTCATAGGATTTTTAAAATAGTAAATTTCATGATTTCAGCGATTTAAATCTAAAATTTCATGGTGTTGGAAATGTAGGGGTCCTGACCCAAAAAGGAGTTGGAAGGGGGGGCGTCACAAGGTTATTGTAGGGTGGGTTGTGGTACTGTTATCCTTACTTCTGCACGCAGCGGCCCTGCCTTCAGAGCTGGGCAGTTGGAGAGCAGCGGCTGCAGGCGGGGAGCCCAGCTCTGAAGGCAGAGCTGCCACCAGCAGCAGCGCAGAAGTAAGGATGCCATGGTATGGTATTGCCACCCTTTACTTCTGTGCTGCTGTGGTGGGGTGCTGCCTTCAGAGCTGGGTGCCTGGCCAACAGCTGCTGCTCTCCGGTCACCCAGCTCTGAAGGCAGTGCAGAAGTAAGGGTGGCAATACCACAACCCCCCTAAAATAACCTGGTGGACACACACACGCAACTCCCTTTGGGTCAATTTGAGAAACTCTGGTCTCCCCCGTGAAATCTGTACAGTGTAAAAAACCAGATTTCACAGTGGGGAGACCAGATTTCACGGTCTGTAACACGTTTTTCATGGCTGTGAATTTGGAAGGGCCCTACTAATCATTTTAATGGCATGTCTAATTATAAAGATTTTGATCCTAAAAAACATGAAGAACTAAATTTGTGAGCAATTTTTACTGGTCCTTGTATGTGGCTATTAATACATTTCTGGAAGGCTTTGATATTGGTGAGTGGTGGTGTTAAGGCTGTATCCCTACTTTGAACTTTAGGGTACAAATGTAGGGGCCTGCATGAAGACTTCTAAGCTTAACTACCAGCTTAGTTTTGGTCCGCTGCCACCATCCCAAAGCTAATTCCCTTTCCTGGGTAGCCTTGAGAGACCTTCACCAATTTTCTGGTGAATACAGATCCAAACTCCTTGGATCTTAAATAAGGAGAAATTGACCCTTCCCCCCTCCTTCCTTTCACCAACTTCTGGAAAACTGCTTCCACGCCTCGCTCGGACGCATCTGTGGTTACTAGGAACGGTTTGTTAAAGTTTGGGGCCCTTAGCACAGGGTCAGACATGAGTGTTGCCTTAAGCTGGTTAAAGGCCTTTTGACACTTATTAGTCCACTGAACTGCATTTGGCTGGTTTTTTTTGGTTAGGTCTGTCAGCGGGGCGGCGATTTGGCTGTAGTGTGGTACAAATTGCCTATAATATTCGGCCAAGCCTAAGAAGGATTGGACCTGTTTCTTTGACTTTGGAACCGGCCACTTTTGGATAGCATCCACTTTGGCCTGTAGGGGATTTATAGTTCCTTGACCCACCTGGTGTCCCAGGTACGCCACTTTGTTTTGGCCTATTTGACACTTTTTAGCCTTAACAGTTAGTCCTGCCTGCCGGATGCGCTTGAAGACTTTTTTCAGGTGCTCCAGGTGTTCTGTTCATGAATTAGAAAAAATGGCCACATTATCGAGATAGGCAACGGCAGATTCTCCCAATCCCGCTAAGAGACCATCTACAAGTTTTTGGAAGGTGGCGGGTGCATTTCGCAACCCGAAAGGGAGTACATTGAATTCATACACCCCTGCCTGGGTGACGAAGGCGGACCTTTCCTTAGCGGGTTTATCTAGTGGTACTTGCCAGTACCCCTTGGTTAAGTCTAAAGTAGAGATGAATTGGGCATGTCCCAATTTCTTCAATAGCTCATCTGTGCGTGGCATTGGATAGTTGTCAGGACGAGTTACAGCATTTAGCTTACGGTAGTCCACGCAAAAGCGTATTTTCCCATCTGGTTTGGGAACTAGAACCACTGGAGATGCCCATGCACTGCTAGAGGGGCGGATTATACCCATCTGTAGCATGTTCTGGATCTCCCTTTGTATAGCAGTTTGGGCATGAGGTGACTCCCGGTAGGGTGGGGTTCTAATTGGGTGAGCATTACCTGTGTCAATGGAGTGGTATGCCCGTTCGGTCCGTCCTGGAGTGGCTGAGAAAATCGGTGCAAAGCTTGTGCACAGCTCCTTTATCTGCTGTCGCTGCAGACGTCCCAGGGTCGTGGAGAGGTTCACCTCTTCCACGCCACCATTTCTTTTTCCTTCATAGTAGACACCTGCAGGCCACTCCGCGTCATTAGTTTTCTGGGCTGTAAACTGGCAAACGTTTAATTCTCTAGAATAAAAGGGTTTAAGAGAATTAACATGGTATACCTTAGGCTTTATGTTGGAGGTGGGGGAGGCTATGAGATAGTTAACAGCTCCTAGGCGCTCCTGGACCGTGAATGGTCCTTTCCACGACGCTTTTATTTTATGGGCCTGGAGCGCCTTTAAGACCATGACTTGGTCTCCTACTTTGAAGGACCGTTCCCTGGAATGTTTATCATACCAGGCCTTTTGCTCTTCCTGAGCATTCTTTAGGTTTTCTTTAGCAAGGGCTAAAGAGTGTCGGAGGGTGTTTTGTAGGTTGCTTACAAAGTTTAGAATGTTAGTTCCTGGAGAAGGCGTAAACCCCTCCCATTGCTGCTTCACCAACTGTAATGGCCCCTTAACCTTGCGGCCATACACAAGTTCAAATGGTGAAAACCCTAAACTGGGATGTGGTACAGCCCTGTAGGCAAAAAGCAACTGCTGCAACACTAGGTCCCAATCATTGGAGTGTTCATTTACGAATTTACGTATCATGGCCCCCAAAGTTCCATTAAACCTCTCCACCAGACCATTGGTTTGATGGTGATGAGGGGTGGCAACCAAGTGATTCACCCCATGAGCTTCCCACAGGTTTTTCATGTTCCCTGCCAGGAAATTAGTTCCCGAATTTGTAAGGATGTCGGAGGGCCAACCTACCCTGGCAAAAATGTCTGCTAATGCCTGGCACACACTTTTAGCCTTGGTGTTGCTTAAGGGTACAGCTTCCGGCCATCGGGTAGCAAAATCCATGAAAGTCAGTACGTACTGCTTTCCTCTGGGTGTCTTCTTTGGGAAAGGACCCAGAATATCCACAGCTACTCGCTGAAATGGGACCTCAATTATGGGTAGTGGCTGGAGAGGGGCTTTAACCTGGTCTTGGGGCTTTCCCACTCGTTGGCACACCTTACAAGACCGGACATAATTAGCAACGTCCTTGCCCATTCCCTCCCAGTGGAAGGACTTCCCCAACCGGTCTTTGGTTCTGTTCACCCCAGAATGGCCACTGGGATGATCATGGGCTAAGCTCAAGAGTTTTACCCGATACTTAGTGGGAACTACCAGCTGTCTTTGAGGATGCCAGTCTTCCTGGTGCCCACCAGAAAGAGTCTCCTTGTATAAAAGTCCTTTTTCTACAACAAACCGGGATCGGTTAGAAGAGCTGAGAGGCGGTGGGGTGCTCCGTGCCGCCGCCCAAGCTTTTTGAAGGCTGTTATCTGCTTCCTGCTCGGCCTGGAACTGTTCCCTTGATGCTGGAGACATCAGTTCCTCCTTGGACTGTGGACTGGGGCTTGGTCCCTCTGGAAGCGATGCAGGTGCTGGGGCTTTTTCCATTGACTGTGAACCGCTGTCCACTGGTGCACTATGTGGTATTTCAGGCTCTGGCTGAGCCTCTTGGGTAGGGTTATCTGCTGCTTCCGCCAGTTTAGGCTCGCTGGTGCCCTCTGGCATTGGAGTTGTAGACGGGGTTGCAAGTGCTGGACTCAGTGCTGGCAATGGTTCTGGTGCTGGTTGCGTTGCCAGTTCCGGTTCTGGGACTGGCTTTGGCTGGGTCTCTGGGATTGGATCCACTACGGCTGTTGCAGTCGTTGGCAGGGGATCCGGTTCCACCACCTGTGTTTGGGTCTCCGGTAACACAGACGGGGCCCTGGTGGACGGCTCAGGAACAGGGATGGGGGTGAAAGCTTGCTTAGCCTGGCTGCGGGTGACTATTCCCACCCTCTTGGCTAGCTTCACATGGTTGGCCAAGTCTTCCCCCAGCAGCATGGGAATGGGATAATTGTCATAGACTGCAAAAGTCCACATTCCTGACCAGCCCTTGTACTGGACATGCAACTGGGCTGTAGGCAAGGTTACAGACTGTGACACGAAGGGTTGAATTGTCACTGTAGCCTTAGGGTTGATGAGTTTGGGGTCCACTAGGGATTGGTGGATAGTTGACACTTGTGCCCCAGTGTCCCTCCAAGCGATAACCTTCTTTCCGCCCACTCTCAAGGTTTCCCTTCGCTCCGAGGGTATGAGAGAGGCATCTGGGTCTGGGGTTCTTTGGTGTGATTGGGGTGTAATGAACTGTAATCGGTTGGGGTTCTTGGGGCAGTGAGCCTTTATATGCCCCAGTTCATTACATTTAAAACATCGCCCTGCTAAGGTATCACCGGGGCGATGTTGGTTGATGGAGACTGGTGGGGTGGGGTGAGAAGGCGTCTGGGGTTTTCCTTGGGATGTGGGTGGGGCCTTGGGTTGTCCCCGGTGATAAGGTTTTGTTTCGGCTTGCCCCTTCTGATATTCGCTCCAACTGCTACTAGCTTTTTTCTTTTTTGTCACCTCCACCCATTTGGCTCCAATCTCCCCCGCCTCGGTTACAGTTTTGGGCTTCCCATCTAGGATGTACCTTTTTATTTCCTCAGGAACACCCTCTAAAAACTGCTTCATTTGCAATAGGAAGGGCAACTCTTCCGTAGATTTAACATTTGCTCCTGATATCCAGGCATCCCAATTTTTCCCAATGTGGTAGGCATGTCGGGTAAATGACACATCAGGTTTTCACCTTAGGGCTCTGAACCGCCGACGGGCATGCTCATGTGTTAGCCCCATTCTGATTCTGGCCTTGTTTTTAAAAAGTTCATAACTGTTCATGTGTTCCTTAGGCATTTCAGCCGCCACCTCTGCTAAGGGTCCACTGAGCTGCGGCCTCAGCTCTACCATGTACTGGGTTGGAGGGATGTTGTATCCAAGGCAGGCCCTTTTAAAATTTTCTAAGAAGGCCTCAGTATCATCGCCTGCCTTGTAGGTGGGGAATTTCCTGGGATGGGAAGTGGTACCTGGAGAGGAGTTGTTAGGATGGTCTGATGCACCCTGCCTAGTCCTTGCTGCTTCCAGTTTTATTTTTATTTTTTTCAGCTCCATCTCTTTTTTATGGGCCTTCTGTTTGGCTTTTTCCTCGAGTTTTTTAATTTCAAGCAGTCTCTGATGTTTTCTCTTATTTTCTTCTGCTTCTAGTTTGGCCAGTTCTATTTTGTTAGCTGCGTCTTTGGTAGTCATTTTCCTGTTTTCTTGTGCTGGGTCACACCCTCTGCAGTTGACTGAAACTGGGATGTATTTAGCTTAGGCTCCTGCTGAGTGCTGCTGAGTTAACAGAGACTTTCTAACTAGCTACTTCCGAGGATGTAAAAAGAAAAAAAAAACAATTCAGCTTGTAAATTACCTTTACCAGATCAAAGTTTGCTCACTTATTTGAACACTTCTCTTAACAAAGGACCTTGTTAAAAAAACTTAACACCTCTGCCTTCAGGCAAGGAGAGATAAGATATGCATCTACCTTCAGCTCTGCTTTCCAAGCAGCTAGAAGCAGCTAGAAGGAAAAAAAATCTCTTACTGGCTTTTGGGTTTAAAACGATCCCACCGCTGTGCCACCATGTCAAGGCTGTATCCCTACTTTGAACTTTAGGGTACAAATGTAGGGGCCTGCATGAAGACTTCTAAGCTTAACTACCAGCTTAGTTCTGGTCCGCTGCCACCATCCCAAAGCTAATTCCCTTTCCTGGGTAGCCTTGAGAGACCTTCACCAATTTCTTAAAAAGAAGGCTTTTAATTAAAGAAAAAGGTAAAAATCATCTCTGTAAAATCAGTATGGAAAATAACTTTACAGGGTAATCAAACTTAAAGAGCTCAGAGGACCCCCCTCTTCTGTCTTAGGTTCAAAGTACAGCAAACAAAAATAAACACTCTGGTAAAAGGTACATTTACAAGTTGAGAAAACAAAGTAAATCTAAGACGCCTTGCCTGGCTTTTACTTACACTTTTGAAATAAGAGAGACTTGTTTAGAAAGATGGGGAGAACCTGGATTGATGTCTGGTCCCTCTCAGTCCCAAGAGCGAACAACCCCTTAAACAAAGGACACACACAAAAGCCTTTCCCCCCCCAAGATTTGAAAGTATCTTGTCCCCTTATTGGTCCTTGGGGTCAGGTGTCAGCCAGGTTACCCGAGCTTCTTAACCCTTTACAGGTAAAAGGATTTGGAGTCTCTGGCTAGGAGGGATTCCATAGCACTGTACACAGGAGAGCTGTCACCCTTCCCTTTATAGTTATGACAGGTGGAAAAGAAGATTGCGCGTAACCAGTATTTGGCTGTCTCATAGTTTTGTGCAAGTGAAACATTGTTTCTCATATCTGAAGTCATTGTAAGAGCTACTAGACACTCCTAGGAAGTATTAACTTGATTGGCAATCAGTATGGTTATAATGTACTCTGTGAGGAAGCCAGATTATGTCAATGCTCTTCTCTTTCCACAAATACAGGGCTTGATCTTGTGAGGTGCAGAGCCCCTCCTGGTAAATGCTGAGCTCACTCAGCTTCCTGGATCAGAGTGATGATTGACCTGGGGGCCCTCGGTAACACACAGGATCAAGCCCAAAGGCTCAGGCATTACAATTACACCTGCACATTTCCAGTATACTTTTTGTGAATCTTTTCATGACGCAGCAATTATACATACATTTTTACTTTGCTGGCACAGTTTTGTCATGAGGCGGTGTTTACCCAAGATGTTCAGTGGTATAAATTGCACATCCATGGAATAGTCTGAAAGCAAGGCCCCTTGCATTCTGTAAAATCTTTGACTCTGGAATTGTAGAAATGTATCATGGATAGTTTATGACAAATCTTAGGTTTTCTACCTAGTTTTAAATCTCTCCTCAGTTGCTTTATCTCCCTGTTGTTCATGTTCACAGCAAACAGCTGCTCTCTGAGACTGGCAGATGATGTGCCACAGACTATCCTGCTTACAGTAGTGCCTTAGGGTATGTCTACACTACGAAATTAGGTCGAATGAATAGAAGCCGGTTTTATAGAAATCGGTTGTATACAGCCGATTGTGTGTGTCCCCACATAAAATGCTCTAAGTGCTCTAGTCGGCGGACCGCATCCACAGTACCGAGGCTAGCGTCGACTTCCGGAGCATTGCACTATGGGTAGCTATCCCACAGTTCCCGCAGTCTCCGCCGCCTCGGAGACTTCCCGAATTCTCGGGAATTCTGGGTTGAGATCCCAATGCCCGAATGATGCAAAACAGTGTTGCGGGGGGTTCTGGGTACATGTCGTCAGGCCCCTCCCCCTCCGTCAGAGCAACGGCAGACAATAGATTCGCGCCTTTTTACCTGGGTTACCTGTGCAGACAACATACCACGGCAAGCATGGAGCCCGCTCAGCTCAGCTCACCATCACCATATGTCATCTGGGTGCCGGCAGACGTGGGACTGCATTGCTACACAGCAGCAGCAGCTAACTGCCTTTTGGCGGTAGACGGTGCAGCATGACTGGTAGCCTTCATCGGCAATCTGGGTGCTGGCAGCCGTGGGGCTGGCAGCCGTAGGGCTGCATTGCACCAGCCCTTGCCTTTTGCCTTTTGGCAGTAGATGGTTTATTACGACTGGTAACCGTCATCGTCGTACAGCAGTGGCTGGAACTCCGTATGTCCCCCAGTCCCCCATCCCCCCAGTCATATTCTGCTGCCTTCACAATGACGATGATGGCTATCAGTCGTAGTATGCCATTTTCTGCCAAGCGCCCATCGCACATTAGCAGAGTCTTCCCTGAGCAGCAGATCGTGCAATAGGCCTGAAGGCCATCGTCATCATACATGAAAAATGTGGCTATAACTGCCAAGCGCCCAGTATTTGCTGCCAAGCACCCAGAAGATGCCGAGGGCTATCAGTCATGCTGCACCATCGTCTTAAGATGTAAAAAATAGATTTGTTCTGTATTCATTTGCTTCCCCCTCCCTCCGTCAAATCAACGGCCTGCTAAACCCAGGCTTTTGAGTTCAATCTTTGGGGGTGGCCATTCTGTGTGACAGTTGTTTGTGTTTCTCCCTGATGCACAGCCACCTTTGTTGATTTTAATTCCCTGTACCTGTACGCCATGTCGTCACTCGCCCCTCCCTCCCTCCTTCCCCTGGTCCATCAGATACTAGTTTCGCGCCTTTTTTCAGACCAGACGCCATAGCTAGCACTGGGATCATGGAGCCCGCTCAGATCACCGCGGCAATTATGAGCACTATGAACACCACGCGCATTGTCCTGGAGTATATGCAGAGCCAGGACATGCCAAACCAAAACCAGGACCAGGCGAGGAGGAGGCGATTGCAGCGCGGCCACGAGAGTGATGAGGAAATTGACATGGACCTAGACCTCTCACAAGGCACAGGCCCCAGCAATGTGGAAATCATGGTGTTACTGGGGCAGGTTCATGCCGTGGAACGCCGATTCTGGGCCCGGGAAACAAGCACAGACTGGTGGGACCGCATCGTGCTGCAGGTGTGGGACGATTCCCAGTGGCTGCGAAACTTTCGCATGCGTAAGGGCACTTTCATGGAACTTTGTGACTTGCTTTCCCCTGCCCTGAAGCGCCAGAATACCAGGATGAGAGCAGCCCTCACAGTTGAGAAGCGAGTGGCGATAGCCCTGTGGAAGCTTGCAACGCCAGACAGCTACCGGTCAGTTGGGAATCAATTTGGAGTGGGCAAATCTACTGTGGGGGCTGCTGTGATCCAAGTTGCCAGGGCAATGAAAGACCTGGTGATATCAAGGGTAGTGACTCTGGGAAACGTGCAGGCCATAGTGGATGGCTTTGCTGCAATGGGATTCCCAAACTGTGGTGGGGCGATAGACGGAACCCATATCCCTATCTTGTCACCGGAGCACCAAGCCACCGAGTACATAAACCGCAAGGGGTACTTTTCAATGCTGCTGCAAGCCCTGGTGGATCACAAGGGACGTTTCACCAACATCAACGTGGGATGGCCGGGAAAGGTACATGATGCTCGCGTCTTCAGGCACTCTGCTCTGTTTCGAAAGCTGGAGGAAGGGACTTTCTTCCCAGACCAGAAAATAACCGTTGGGGATGTTGAAATGCCTATCGTGATCCTTGGGGACCCAGCCTACCCCTTAATGCCATGGCTCATGAAGCCGTACACAGGCAGCCTGGACAGGAGTCAGGACCTGTTCAACTACAGGCTGAGCAAGTGCCGAATGGTGGTGGAATGTGCATTTGGACGTTTAAAAGCGCGCTGGCGCAGCTTACTGACTCGCTCAGACCTTAGCGAAAAGAATATCCCCATTGTTATTGCTGCTTGCTGTGCGCTCCACAATATCTGTGAGAGTAAGGGGGAGACATTTATGGCGGGGTGGGAGGTTGAGGCAAATCACCTGGCCGCTGATTACGTGCAGCCAGACACCAGGGCGGTTAGAGGAGCACAGCAGGGCGCGGTGCGCATCAGAGAAGCTTTGAAAACGAGTTTTGTGACTGGCCAGGCTACGGTGTGAAACTTCTGTTTGTTTCTCCTTGATGAACCGTCCGCCCCTGCCCCCCCAACCCGGTTAACTCTACTTCCCTGTAAACCAACCACCCCACCCTCCCCCCTTCGAGCACCACTTGCAGAGGCAATAAAGTCATTGTTACTTCACATTCATGCATTCTTTATTAATTCATCACACAACTAGGGGGATAATTGCAAAGGTAGCCCGGGATGGGTGGGGGAGGAGGGAAGGAAAAGGACACACTGCAGTTTAAAACTTTAACTCTTATTGAAGGCCAGCCTTCTGATGCTAGGGCAATCATCTGGGGTGGAGTGACTGGGTGGCCGGAGTCCCCCCCACCGTGTTCTTGGGCGTCTGGGTGAGGAGGCTATGGAACTTGGGGAGGAGGGCTGTTGGTTACACAGGGGCTGTAGTGGCGGTCTCTGCTCCTGCTGCCTTTCCTGCAGCTCAACCATACGCTGGAGCATATCAGTTTGATGCTCCAGCAGCCGGAGCATCGACTCTTGCCTTCTGTGTGCAAGCTGACGCCACCTATCATCTTCAGCCCGCAACTTGCTCTGTTCATCCCGCGATTCAGCACGCCACCTCTCCTCTCGTTCATATTGTGCTTTTCTGAAATCAGTCATTGACTGCCTCCACGCATTCTGCGGTGCTCTGTCAGCATGGGAGGACATCTGTAGTTCTGTAAACATGTCATCACGTGTCCTTCGCTTTCTCCTTCTAATCTTCACTAGCCTCTGTGAAGGAGAAACATTTGCAGCTGGTGGAGGAGAAGGGAGAGGTGGTTAAAAAAGACACATTTTAGAGAACAATGGGTACACTCTTTCACGTTAAATTTTGCTGTTCACATTACACAGCACATGTGCTTTCGTTACAAGGTCGCATTTTTCCTCTTATATTGAGGGCCTGCCGGTTTGGTGTGAGAGATCACTCACGCAGTGCCAGGCCACAGATTTCAGCTTGCAGGCAGCCATGGTAAGACACAGTCTTTTGGCTTTTTTAACCTTCTTAACATGTGGGAATGGTTTCAAACAGTAGTGCTCTCATTTCCCATACCAAGCACCCGTTGGGTTGGCCATTTAAAATGGGTTTGCAATGTAAAAGGAGGGGCTGCGGTTTCAGTGTTAACATGCAGCACAAACACAACTAACTCCCCTCCCCCACACACCCAATTCTCTGGGATGATCACTTCACCCCTCCCCCCCACCGCTTGGCTAACAGCGGGGAATATTTCTGTTCAGCAGAGCAGGAACGGGCACCTCTGAATGTCCCTTCCCCTTAATAAAATTGTCCCATTTCAACCAGGTGACCGTGAATGATATCACTCTCCTGAGGATAACAAAGAGCGATAAGGAATGGATGTTGTCTGCATGCCAGCAAACACCGGGACCATACGCTGCCATGCTTTGTTATGCAATGATTCCAGACTACGTCCTACTGGCCTGGCGTGGTAAAGTGTCCTACCATGGCGGACGGGATAAGGCAGCCCTCCCCAGAAACCTTTTGCAAAGGCTTTGGGAGTACATCAAGGAGAGCTTTCTGGAGATGTCCCTGGAGAATTTCCGCTCCATCCCCATACACGTTAACAGACTTTTCCAGTAGCTGTACTGGCCGCGATTGCCAGGGCAAATTAATCATTAATCATTAAACACGCTTCCTTTTAAACCATGTGTAATATTTACAAAGGTACACTCACCAGAGGTCCCCTGTGTGCCCTCAGGGTCTTCGGTGAGTTCGGGGGTTACTGGTTCCAGGTCCAGGGTGACAAACATATCCTGGCTGTTAGGGAAACCGGTTTCTCCGCTTCCTTGCGGCTGTGAGCTAGCTACATTTTCTCCATCCTCCTCTTCCGAACCCTCTTCCCTGTGTGTTTCTCCAGTGAGGGAGTCATAGCACACGGTTGGGGTAGTGGTGGCTGCACCCCCTAGAATGGCATGCAGCTCCGCGTAGAAGCGGCATGTTTGCGGCTCAGCCCCGGACCTTCCGTTTGCTTCTCTGGCTTTGTGGTAGGCTTGACTTAGCTCCTTAATTTTCACGCGGCACTGCTGTGTGTCCCTGTTATGGCCTCTGTCCTTCATGGCCTTGGAGACCTTTTCTAATATTTTGCCATTTCGTTTACTGCTTCGGAGTTCAGCCAGCACTGATTCATCTCCCCATATGGCGAGCAGATCCCGTACCTCCCGTTCTGTCCATGCTGGAGCTCTTTTGCGATCCTGGGACTCCATCACGGTTACCTGTGCTGATGAGCTCTGCGTGCTCTCCACGCTGAGCAAACAGGAAATGAAATTCAAATGTTCGCGGGGCTTTTCCTGTCTACCTGGCCAGTGCATCTGAGTTGAGAGTGCTGTCCAGAGCGGTCACAATGAAGCATTGTGGGATAGCTCCCGGAGGCCAATAACGTCGAATTCCGTCCACACTACCCCAATTCCGACCCCCTAAGGCCGATTTTATCGCTAATCCCCTCGTCAGAGGTGGAGTAAAGAAACCGGTTTAAAGGGCCCTTTAAGTCGAAAGAAAGGGCTTCGTCGTGTGAACGTGTCCAGGCTTAATTCGATTTAACGCGGCTAAAGTCGACCTAAACTCGTAGTGTAGACCAGGCCTTAGAAAAGGTGCTTCTGAAGAGCAAGGGTGATAGCCGCTGCCAAGTGTTTAATCTTTTGGAAAGACACACTGCACAGCTTATGTCCTTAGCACTTTAATAAACTTGGCTCCATTTAATGAAAGTATTTAATAGCTGGAATTATCTGTAAATATGGAGCAATTCTTTTTCCTGGAGACTGGCAAAAGCAGAGGGTTCATATTTAGCATTCATTAAAGGCTTTTCCATCCTTAAATCATTTGCTTCTCAGAAGAATAGTGAAGCAGAAGGTCTGAGGCTGAGTACCCAGATCACTCAAGAAGTGCTTATATATGACACTTAAAATAACCAATGGAAGCATAGGGTGTGCTGTCTGAATTCCAAGTTTTGTGGTGGTTGTCTTATAATTATGTTTCAGAATCCCCACTGAAGCTCAAATTGTTCCCTTAATTCAAGCAATTTCATAATTAACCATATGTGATGTAGCAACATACATGCAATTAAAAATCATAATGAGGGCTACAAGATTTTGTTTAAAGTTGATAAAACTCCACCAAAGCAAACATTTCAGATTGTGTTTGATAGAATTTAAATGCCAGATCCTCAGTTGGTGTAAACTGGGGTAACTCCACTAACTTCAGTGAAGCAGTGCCAGTTTACAGCAGTGGCGGGATCTGGCCCTAAATTTCTACAGCATTAAAAACTGGACAGGGGGCAGTAGATCCTGAAGATCTCTCAAGCTCAACAAAGGTTCATTCCTTGGATCCACAACAATCTGCTGTGATTTACTCTTTGCGATTTTTAGATGTAGTGATTACAATAGCCTTTTCATTCATTACACTGCAGTTTTCTATCTATTCAAAAAAAGAAACTTTCTAAATCATACCTAGCAAGCAGAACCTCAGGAAGAAAACAGTTTATCATCATAGTTCCCCCTCACATTAGGAAAAAAATCTCTGCGTCATTTATTCTTCTGAAAAGGGGCATAGTACAGTTGTTCCTTTTATTTTTGCAAGCAGCTTATGAGCAAATGAAATGAAGATGCTAGTCAGACATCAGGCCCTGTTTCAACAGTCCATCCTGATTTAGCAAAGCACATAAGCAGGTGCTTAAATGCTTTGCTGAACTGGGGCACTAGGGTGAAATTCTTCTGGAATACAATTTCAAACTGGTATTTGCTGGACTCAGCTCTTGCTTGGCAGCATCTGTGATCCAATCCCTCTTACCATCTTAAAAAGTAGATTTGTCAGAGTTTATGCAGAAACACTCTCACTTGGCTTCAAAATATTTAATAAAGGTCCTATGGAGTGTGAGTTAAAAGGCAGTGGACAGGCATTCTGGAAAACAAATGAGAATAAGGTAGCATTGTGCTGGATGACTCATATCTTTGAAATCTAGGTGGTGTTGTTTTTTAAGTTAACAGCATTACCCTGCAAGCCACAAATGAATAAATAGCATTCTGCAAAATGGGTTGACAGTCTTTTGACTGAGTAAACCCTCATTTTTCAATGGCTTTCAGTATTAAATCCAGGACACTCTTTCAAAGTAGTCACAATGAAGACTTTGATGGCTAACTATTCATTTAAAAACAAAATTGGCAGTAAAGAGATCCAGTCCGTTTTAAGCTTTAACAGCACTTATCCTAATTTTGTTAAAGTGACTTTTTGCTGTAGCTTAATTAAATGATTGATAAGTGAAAGACCATCGAGAAATTGGCAACTACTGAGATATGAGAAGACACAAAACAACCATTCAAGAAGCCTCAGAAATGTCGTGCGTGTGGTAGAGAAAGGTGGAGTCAGGCATCCCAATTTATATGTTTGGACACTTTTAAAACATTATCCAATCCTTGCATTTTTAATAGTACAAGTGTTTGGTGGAATTTGATTGTGCGGCAGCCGTTTGGACAGAGTTTCTGCACCTGTGTATAATAAGAAATGCATGTATTGATGCTTTATTGGCTGAAAGGGACTGAAGGTACACTTGCTTGCTATAAAAGGCAATGCAGCAAATAATTGTGCTGTCACTTTATCCTCAAAAATGTGAAAATGACTTTTAGGGTGCATTCTCAAGCAGAAGCTTTCAGTAGTGACTTCTTGCTGGGAACACAAATGTCATAGCAATGATCCATGACTGCTAGGAGCAATTCACACTTACTCATGTAGGCTAAATTTGGCACAACTCACACCAGTGCTCTCTGCCCAATATTCAGATTCCCAGCGACTCTTTGAATCTTTGGGATTTCTCCATTTCACTATCCTTCAAATGATCCCAGTCTGAATTTTGTTATCAGTAACTTTCTTTGTTTGTAGATATATTGTATGAATCTACTAATGCAGATGGTATAAAATGCAGTATGTGTTTGTACATGTGTACCAAAGAGACCTTTACAATGTTCATGGATTTCAAGACCTACTGTCATTAACTCAGCAACAAAATACAAACATGGTAAAGATGATGAACCCCAGTTTTAGTTTGACCATATCCCTTCCCCCCCAAGACTTACTTTCTATTTCCTTCCTTCTCTGTCTTTGATTCAAACCTGTAGGGTCTTTTAACTTTTTTTTGTTTTGTTTTGGTCATTAGGAATACCTGACTAGAATGATCACAACACAGTGTAATCTGAATCTGGTTGTGCTATTTTCAAGATGATTAATTTAGATCTCAAATAAAAATGTGTTAACTTTGGTTGCTCAATTATTCTACGCTTATAAAAAAAACAGTTATGAAAGGACATCATAGCTACAGAATTTAAGCACATCAAAATTTGGAAATTCTCTTTTAAGACTGGCAGTGAATATTAACACTCATTAGAGCAGGAGCAGTCTGTACAGATAAAATTTTGTAACGTTTCCATGTTAACCCCATGCTTTCAGTTACACATAACTTTCTAAAACGCTTACCTTTTGGACTCACATTTTCTAAACTTGGATTGTGCACAAAGCCAAAGCAAAGATGATTCAATAGTTATTTTTTCCCCACTCTTCTCGTTCTCAAAAAAAAAAAAAAAAAAACTTCCCTTCTATATACCGATTTTAAAAAATTCTTGCCTCTCTATTTTTGGGCTACTCAATATCCAACAAGAGTGATGGCAGAAAGTTGAAATTTCTCATGGAACTATTTATTTATTTTAATTTTTTTAATTTATCCCTCATTGAGGAAAAAATGCCTTTGTGTATTTGAGTGAAAGTTTAACTTGATCTGACTGAATATGGCCCTTTGAAAATAGCATACTGCAAATGCACAGAACATTTTACACTGGGCTTTTTGTTAAATTCGTACAGAGTGCAGCTAAAGAAGGCTGTGGTGCACCTAAAGTTTGCAGGAGAGGGGCTTCCTACTGACAACCACCTAAAATATGTTGATCCAGGGATTCCAGTGGAGTCTAGCCAACAAACTAGCAACTGTGTATGAAAAATGCCATAATCTGGAACTATTTGGCTTGATGCTACCTGGCAGTAACAAATACTATACATACACTTATGCAGTTCTGAATACATCCAGTAGACAGCTGTGGTGACACAGATTCATTAACCAGTGTGTTACAAATAACAGTCTACATTTTTTCATAATTGCCCTTATACACTATTAACTATTAAGGAAAAAATATTGTAAGTTGTTGATTCAACAGATTTTAATATTGTGGCCCCCATAGATCCTTCCAAAGACAACTGCCCTTTCTAACCTCCCAATGTCAAGTTCACACCTCCCCTGTGGCAATTAGAATGTTTGATTGCATGAAAAATTAATATTAGGACAGTATTAGTGAAACAAGAGGGAAAATACTTGAATGAGGCCGCTTTGTTACTTCCCCCATTTTTTACGTTTGCTGTTATTTCTTCTTCCTGGATGTAAGACTGTTTTTTATCGGCACTGAAACTCCTCTGCTTGCCTGAAGCCCCCACAGCTCTAATCTGTCCAGGTCACTTTGCAGTTCAGTTCTGTCCTTCTGTTTGTTCACTACCCATCCAATTCAACATCATAAAACTCATTGCAATTGACTTAAGAGCAAACACCTGACAAAGAAAGGCATGAAGGAGCCAAAGCAGTTTACAGAGAAGTTCTTATGTTTTCATTTTAGTTTAGTGGTCCTAAAAGAGTTCTGGGCTAGGCTCTGATGAGCAGGAAGTTCCACCAGTGAGATAGGAGAAGCTTCTACTGTCTGAGACCCACTCATAAATTGCATGTGGTTAAATTATATATTAGAGGCCAGATAGTAGCCATAAATCTGGCAGATCTACCATATGAGGATTCTCCCTACCCAGAGGATTCTTGGTGGGGGTATAGAGACAACCATCATAATAGTTCCTACAGCTGCCTTCCCAATCCCAGTGAAAGGGGCATGGCTGAGGCCTCAGTAATTCCTGACTATTGGAATAGCCCTTTTAGGGTCATATGCAATGGGGCTTAGTTTCGAGTAGCCATGATTCTGCTCTGACATATCCTGGAGACCAGACTAGCCAGGCTCTGAGTAGCCTCAGAATCAGCTGAGCCAAAAAAGTGGCCTCAGGATCAGCTGAGCTAAAAAGCCATTTGTGGACCCATCCTTCCAGTCTTGCACAGAACACACCACAGCCAGGGCCGGCTCCAGGCACCAGCCAACCAAGCACGTGCTTGGGGCAGCACCTTGTAAGGGGCGGCCAATGTTGGGGTGGCGAGGCGGCACTCAGGGGTTTTTTTTGTTTGTTTGTTTTTTGTGCGGCGAGGTGGCGCTCGGGTTTTTTGTTGTTGTGGTGGTTGGTTTTGGTTCAGCGGGGTGGCGCTGCGGGGGGGGGGGGGGGTGTTTTTGGTTCGTCCCTGACCACAGCTGCACCAGCGGATCTGGGCCTATGTATTTTTTAGTCATAAATATAAAAAAGAAAAGATTCCTGAACTTAAAAAGAGGTTTAAGGTGAGAAATCTTTACTTAACTAAAACTCGTAAATGGTTTTCATCGCATGCTTCGAACATAGTCATGAAAAGAAATTCTACTCTTCCATCCAAGCCTCACACAGACTTTTAGGCCAATGGATATTTCCCCCAAACACTTAAGTGCTAAAAATAAAACTTACAATGCAAACCGGGTTATGGCCTTCCCCATAACTGTGCTATTGTGAAAACTATTATTATTTATTGATTGTAGTACAATAGCACTAAGATGTTCCAGCTGCAATCAGGCCTCACTATGCTTGATACGGTACAAACACATAGGAAGAAATAGTCCTTGTTTGTGTGAGAATATGTAGGGCACTACTTGGTTCCTGGTGAATAATTCCAGCTGAGCTTTTCTCCCCTCTTGCATGGATGATCTGGTGAACTCCTGTAAGAATGGCTGCTTTACAGATGGAGGGGAGAGAATACCTTTGAGAAGGGAAGGATCCCCACCCAGAGGTTATTGTACTGTTGAGCTTCAAGCTGTGACTATTTTGTGTTTACTTTCTGGTTAGGTTAATTTATTTTATTTTAGTGATAGCCTTTAAGGAAAAGACCTTGCTGACTGACTTTTTCTCCCCCCCCCCCCCCCCCCGAGTTATTCTGACTGCTTATATCTTATTTGAACCTAACTGCAATATTTGGATTTGAGTTTGTGTTTGTTTTTATATCAAAATCTTTCCTTACTGCTTGACATTTATGTGCCTCATATTAAACGTACCTAAAAAATTCCTTGTTTTTCTCCTTCTGATGATCTGTAGTGTGCTGAAGTGGGTTGGTTGCTCAGATTCAGCTTTAACTTGAAGTTGTGTGCTAAAAGCCAAGTCTCAAAAAGGCAGCCCATCCTAATTGTTGTATACGTAGACAGACTAGAAGCTTTCCTCATTTGTTGTGTTGCTCAATGCCACATAATTTTGTGATTCATTCATATATATATAACTTGTACTTTGAAAAAAATCCCAATCATTTTTAGAAAACTTGCCCATCGCCTCTCAGCACTAAACTAACAGTGTATGTACTGAGAGATAAGTGGTTCTAATGATAAAGAGTCAAGCTGCCACTTATCTGAAGTATATACTGCCTTCCAAGGCAATTCCCCCATTTCAAATGTTTATAATCTCAAAAAGCTCTAAATACCAGTCATTAGACCTCTGATCTTCTCCACAGTTCCCTGTAGCTGTTTTGTAAATACACACAGTAGCAGATGGAAAATGCTGTCTTAAAGCCTGGGCTGTTCCATTATTTGGAAAGGCACCGCCTTTGAAGTACCTCAGGAAGTCAAAATGTGGTTTGTCAAAGGTTCAGAAAACTCTCTAAACCAGCAGAGTCCCATATGGCATGGCAGTTTGTTTATTACACATGACAATTTTTTTTCCACAACAGAGGAAAGAGAGTTGTAGAGAGGGTTCAGGTTAGTGCTAAAGGGCCATTTTCTCCTTTAATTTACCACAGCGAAAATCAAGAGTAACTCCATGGCGTTGCTTTGATTTTACATCAATATTATTATTGAGAAGAGAAGCTGGCCCAATTCCTTTTATTCCCAAATGATCCATTTACTCCATTTCTCTAACTTCCTTACTAGTGATGCCTCTTACCTTTAGCCAAAGAGAAAAGATGAGCAGGCCAGGTAATGCCTTGGAGTTCTGTACCTGTAGCGTAAGGCTCAACTCTGCTTTTACTGAGGTCAGTGAGAGCAGGATCAGGGCCTCAACTGGCATGGGAGGCGGTCCGCTGTCAGAATTGGCTCAGCCTTCTCATCACACCCAAATATAAAGGCATAATATCTCTGTTACAACTAGCCTCATCATCACTTCCAATGATGATGGCTCTTTCATTCCTGCACCATCTCTACACCCGAAGCCAATTTTTTTAGGCCAGCTAGAACCTAAGTTATATATTTGCAGTTTCCCTTGCTTGTAATGACAGTTTTTGGACACCCAATTTGAGACCCCAAGGGCCCACTTTTCAGAAGTGATGTGCATCCTCAGTTCCAGTTAAAGTCAACAGAAGCTATAAGTGTCCCAGGAGCTGTAAAAATCAGGCCTAAAGTGTCTCAAGCTGGGCTTCCAACATCAGAGGCTATTTTTGACAATTTTGACCTACATTTAAGACTACTTTGGCTTTGGAAGCCAAATTTGATTCCTATGGAGAAACTACACTAGAAGCACAAGCTAAATTTCTGGAAGCTGAGTTTAGTTCCCAATGAGAATATTCTTTTTTTAGAAAAAGTCCTAGATGGAAAGTTCAAAGACTTTCTGTATCTAATCTATGTATGCTATTGAACTGTCTCCTATCACCTGGGTATCTTTTGCTGGTGTCTTGATGAAGGGCAATCAGGGCCATCCCTAGCCATTTTGGTGCCCTACACAGCCCCCTCCAGCGAGGGGTTGGCCCCAGGCCTCCACGGGGGGGGGGGCAGGAGCAGGCTTGGGGGATGGGGGAAACTGCACCCCAGCACGAGCCAGCGAAGCAGGTTGGGGCCGGGTCGCTCCACTTCCTGCTGCCCGGGAAGTGCAGGGCAGGCCTGACCCCACACTCATGGGGCAGCAGGAAGTGGAGTTACCTGGCCCCAGCCTCTTCCGCTTTGCTCCCCTGGCTCCCAGCCTTGGGACTTGGGGGAGTTGGGGGGAACTGCCCTCCAGCACTCACCAGAAGCACAGCTGGGAGCTGGCGGCGTGGAGCGGGCTGGGGCCGGGTCGCTCCACTTACCGCCGCCCGGTGAGTGCAGGCCTGACCCCTGCTGCAGTTCTCAGGGAATGGGGGCGGAGCAGGGGCGGGAAGAGGCAGGGTGGGGGCGGAGCAGGGGCAGGGCTTTGGGGAAGGGGCGGGGGTGGGGCAGAGCAGGGGTGGGAAGAGGCGAGGCGAGGCTGGGGCGGAGCAGGGGCGGGGGCCATGGAGAAGAGGCAGAGCAGGGGCTGGAGCAGCACACAGCTGTGTAGGGCACCAGGAAATTTGGGACTATGCAGCTGCGTACTTTGCATATGGGTAAGGATGGCCCTGAGGGCAATGCTCTCACTGGCAGAAAAATAGAGATTGGAAAATGTACATGAAGGTTGTAACTGGAGGAGTGTCAGAGAGGATGGAAGAATAAACAGCTACATATTAACATGCAGACAATACTCAGAGCTATTTTGAATTTGACATTTGACTCTTTTCTTGAAATAATTAAATCTATTGTTATTCCTAGTAGGTGGTGAGCCAATGGGGTAACCTCAAATGTTTTATTCCCAGGAAAGGTTGCACTTCAATCATTTTATTAATCTCATTAAAATAGGATTTCTCCAACCTTCAACTTGATGTTGCTGTATTATTGCAAGCCAAGATGCATGATGTATTAAGTGGGGTTGGGTGTGAGAGGGGGAGTCTCGTATATCATTTTGATGAAGCTTGACCATTTTTTATTAGCTCAAGCTCAGATGCTGGTGACAAATTGGAAAGTTTTGTGAGAAAACTCTGACAAAGAACTACCATCGAAGTAATTTGTTCCAGATTTGTGGAGATCTTTTCCTTATTTAGGTGCGAATCCTGCAAACACTTATGCATGTGCTTAACTTTAAGTGGATGAGAGAGTACTCCCATTGACTTCAATAGGACCACTCTTGTTCTTTAAGGTAAGCCCATGCAAAGTGTTTGCAGAATTCAGGCCTTAATTTTGATTTTTCTTTTTTTCTATTTTTACTTGCTTCTGTTTCCTGTATTAACTCGAGTTTTTATCCTATAATATGTAACGTGAAACCTTCTGAGGTCAGCTTGCAATGACTTTTATCTTGTTTGCTTGGACTTCACAATGAAAGAAGAGTGTAAGCCATTTCAATCAGTCTTCATTTCCCTTCCCCACCTTCTAGTTTTGCTAGGCCCCTGTGTGCCCTTTCCATGTAAAAATGCATGGGGTGAGTGGCAGAAGAAGAGAAGTGTGTTTTGTTAAGAGCTGTTTTAGCATCACATTCTCTTGTGTTGTGGAACATGTAGTGCTGCAAAAGGGGTTATGATGGGGCCAGCAAGCTATGCATCAGCTGAAAATCCATATCTAAAACCAGTGAAAACCCCCAGGTGTTATGCTGCTTGTTGGGTAGCTTCCTTTCCTTTAAGCAACTTCAGTCTTCTCCAGCCTTCCTGCACCAGCAGCATGTTTGGCCTCTGTTAGCCAGAGATGGAAGAAGTCACTTTTGGGAACTGCTATTGTCTGTTCATGGTTGTGAACACTAGAGTTTAGAATGACCCCAAAGCCCTTTCAGCACCAGGATCATTGTCTAAAATTTTCCCAACATTCTATGGGATTTACACATTTGTTTAGGTGTTTTGCTGAATAGGGCTGGGCTTACGTATAGTGCTTAAAGTTAAGCATGTCCTTTGCTGAACTAGGACCCAGATCCCTTAGAGGGGACAGTCCACACAGTCTCAGGGACCCCTCTCCACACAGCTATGGGCATCTGCCCCTTTGTGCCCAGCAGACCCTAGATATAGTCTCAACTGGGAGGACGGAGGCAAAACCTTCTATGTAATAGGCTCTGGCACACTCTCCCAAAGGAAAACTGAAGAGTCCTATTTTCATCATCGTCAGTTTCCCTTATAAGGCCTACCTCCCTGCCTAGCACTACCCAAAGAACTAGGGCAGAAGGAAATCCTACTGCATGCAAACTATAGGTAGCACCACAAATAAACCAAGAGTAGGGTGGAGAATTTGCCTGCCCTTTTGGATATCTCTTTCTTGTAATACTTGCCCAGCAGCCAGATAATACTCTGCTAGGCACGTTAGAGATGAAGATAGACTTGAGCTGCTACAATGAAATAAAATTAAATGGAGGAAACCATCTTTTAAAATACAAATATAAAATAAAAATGTGCACTCCTAGCAAACTTCAGTCATTTCAAAAAACAGAAAATGGGCTTCTCCCAGGAGATACTGGTTCTCAACTGCCATTGGAGGCAGTCATTTACCGTAAGGATGCTCAACATCTCACAAGAATCCCATCTTGTGATGGGATTCATCCTATGCAAACACAAGTCAGGAGGTGGGCTGTTTCTTTCTTTGATTTTGGATGGTTGGGTATTTCTGTTTGTTTGTTTTGTACCTTGCATTATTTCATTGTTTCCTATTTGTGTGTATGGTTGTCTTTTTCTTTATTTATACGACTACTGTCCTTCCCATGCCGCTGCTTTTGGATTATCTCTCTGACATAAGTGTTCTGTTCTTCAAAGGTCAGAGAGGGGGTCTTCTGTAGGGCAATTAGCTTCTTGTAACTTAAGTGGCCTCCCTCAAGTTTTTCCTTAAAAATCACTTCCCCCCCCCCCCATCCTTCCATTTCCAATGAAGCCTAGTTCTGTCTGCTCTGATCCTCATATCCGATCTCTGATAGTTTGCATTGTCTCTGCCTTAATTAGATTATTATAAAATCCTCTGGGCATAGACTTTTTCCTTATTCTGGGCTTGTAAAGTGCCAAGGACTCGGCTCTTAGACTATGGAGATAAATCAAAGGGAAAAAAGTTTCCACCAGCTATGGTTATGATGTTTCAGGTGGGTGAAACAGTTCAGTTCCAGGCTAGTTGCAGACACTAAGCCATTCCTTTAGCATTATATATTTTGTGTTGCTTTTATGTGGCACAATTGACTGCAACTACTGCAGGGACTTTTTGTCACTGGATTACTTTATTGAGATGCTTAATCCATAAGAGACTCTGTGCAATATGATATGCGGGTATGTCTTAGAGGTAATAACATTGTATTGAGGTTTTACTACAGTGTTAACCCTGAGCTTGATGAGATATTACAAACAGTATTTATCTTATATTGTATTGCTGATATGCATTCTCTTGCTTGGAGCTATCTTGACAAAGCAATCAGTGGTGGCTGATACTGGATAGAAAGCATTGTACTTCTTGTGCCTACAATATTTATGTTGCTCTCATTTTCCATTTTTGTTGTTTCTTCACTAGTTCAGCTTTGTTGCTTCCCTCTCCACAAAATGGAGGATCGAGATACAGGATGTGACATGCCCTTGTATTAGTGAGACATTTCTTGCTGTATGGTTATGATTTTCATCTCTTATCCTTGGAGCTGCATCTGTAGAAATGCAGTGATCTTCAATGCTCCAGTTATTATAACCTTTTCCTTCCTGCTGTCTAACACAATAAAACAATAATAAAATCAATATTTCTTCTAAAGAACAACTTTATATATTTTATATTTGAATTTCATATAATTTCCCAAATAATGTATATTTCAAGGCACCACTCCCATGTTGTGTATATTGGGTCCACTTTATTTTTTGAGCTGGCCAATAAAAATGAGCCTAAATTATTTGAATACCAATGGAGGAGACGAGAGAGGATTGAATACATTTGGATAATTGTGATTTTAGATGATCAGTGGAATTTTCAATGTGCTTAACAGATGTTTGGGTTTGTGACCCTGTTTTGTATAATAGGAAGTTTTGGATAACTGAGCTTCAGACAGTTAAGGTGGAACTGTATATTCAGAGATTGTGAAAATTGGGATAGAACTGCTATATCAGATAGGCAATTACAATGCTCAAAACAATGCCTGGCATAGAGCACTGTATTGTCGTAAAATAAATATCTATGGTATGCAGCAAAGTTACTGATGGGCAAATGCAATAATATCTTAAGTTTTATATGTTGTGCCTTTCATGGTAAAGTGTTTCACAAATTACATAAACAGTGGTGACCACTGAAATGCAGCCATCTCTGGGAGGGTGGGCAGCATCAATCACCTTGCTGTATCTAATATAACAATAGCAAGGAGGGAAATTTTCAGACACACACACACACACACACACACACACACACACACACACACACACCTCTATTGTTATAAACATTATCTTTAGTTGGGGATTGGTCCTGCTTTGAGCAGGGGGTTGGACTAGATGACCTCCTGAGGTCCCTTCCAACCCTGATATTCTATGATTCAGTCATTTCAAAAAACAGAAAATGGGCTTCTCCCAGGAGATACTGGGTCTCAACTGCCATTGGAGGCAGTCATTTACAGTAAGGATGCTCAACATCTCACAAGAATCCCATGTGATGGGATTCATCCTATACAAACACATGATTCTATGATCTGGCACCTTTAATGGCCACCTCATACATATTGAACTATTACTAAAGTCTCCTCTAAAGCACCCCCGCTCCCCCGCAGTATGCCATTTAACTATATTGGAGGTGGTAAGCTGATCTATAGGGCTTTCCTGGTGTCTGAACCTTTCTGCAACAGGGTCCTCTTGAGGTGGTTCTCCATTTATTTATAATTACATTAAGGTGGTCCTTTGATAACTTATCATTTTAAACCTGAGTATGGATCATGATTTTTGTTCAAAAACATATAGATTTTTGACCATTGACTGAATTCAAAGTAGCTGCTAAAGGACTTAGAGAGAACGGTTCTAGCAATACAACCAGTGTAGAATGCACTTTCATAGTTCCGTATGAGAGCTCTTCAATTGCAAGCTTCCTTGCACACAACAAAGAAAACATGGTTGTGTGCTTGTATTTGTGATTATAAAAATGTTATGTAAATTCATATGCAAAATAGGAGCAGCCCTTTAGTTCCTGCAAATTTGCCAAAGCAGCTCCCGTTGCCTCAAAATTTGGGTATACCATTCTAGCTTCTGTAAGAACCTATTATTCTCGTGGAGGAAAAGTAGCCATGGAGGTGAATTTAAGCTGAATAGGGTTCCATATACTGCAGATATTCTAAAATCATCTAGAAAGGTGGTCTGCAACACATCACATCCCCTGGGAAGAAAGATCCCAGGATAATCAGTCAGCCCAGGTGAATGCCCATAAGTATTGTGATCACTTACAATCATAGAAATCATAGACATGTAGGACATCTGTCCATCTATGGGTGAGAATACTATTACTGCTCTTTTATTTGATTAAATATTTAAATATCTGTATAATATGTTATAATTATTTATTTAGCTGCACTTTAGTCACCAGTTTTCATGACACTTGACAGAAGCAGATATTGTCCCGCCCCCAAAATGCGTACAATCTAAACAAGACAAACATGGAAAATGGTGACGATGAGCAAGAAAGAAGAAGGAATGAGTGGGATGAAGGAAATATGATGTGAAACAAATGTTAGTAGTAGAAGTTTCCAAGAAAATAAGGAAGGACTTGTCAGGACCCTAGTATTGAACCCACACCTGCTAGGTCCTTAAAATGGCAGCCTTAGCTGCTGTGCCCTGGCAGTGCATTCAACCACTGCTCCTGGCCATCAGCCTTAGTGCTAAAGGCCCACCGACCCAGGCCCCAGCTTGGCTGGACAGACAGCATTCTCGTTGGGTACCTATGAAGACTCCACCAGGAAGAGGAAGCTGTCTGAGAAATAGACCATTGCTGCTGTTTGCTCCCTACACTGCCCTGCAGCCTCACTTGACCTCGCCTCCCTAAACTGCTGACCCAGTCCCTTGGATTGAATCTTCTGGCTACTGACCCCTGCGAGAACTCTGACCATTGTCCTGGACTACCTCATACTGATTGACCTCCTGCTACCTGACCACCCAGGCACACTTCACTATTGCTCTAGATTGGTGCCTCGGCCACCAGGCATTACATGACTAGAGAGGAGAAGCAAATGGCACTAGAGGAGAGATCAGATGGGCAAACCTAACTAGAAAAGGCAGGGAGAAAGGATGCTTTTCAATCATGGATGGACCTGATCCAATGCCCTGTGAACTCAATGGAAAGACTCCCAATAAATGGCTTTTAGATTGGGCCCAGGGAGAGGGAGGTTATTCCTGGAAAATGGGGCCCCATGAAATAGGTACAAAAATGCAATTGGTGAGGGAGACACAGTGCCTCATCTAAAGCTCTTTTGAAGTCTATGGGGTAGACCTTCCATTGATTTCAGTAGGTGTTGGATCAGGCCCAAAGGGAGAAGAAGAGGAAATGGCCGACCAACAAGGTAGAAAACAGAGAGAAAAAAATAACTGATATAGCCAGGGGGAGAGTTGTGCCGTGCCTTGGAAGTCAAGACAAGAAGTTTAAACTCAGTATGGAAAGAACTTCAATATCGTGCAGTATGTGAGTACCAAACTACAACATAAATGTATGTAGAACCCTGCAGCACACATGAGAGTACAATATACTCTCCTCTCCATACTTGTGTATGTACAGTACATTAAAGAAGACAAACCTCACTGAGTTTATTTTTTTTTTAAGTTTTCAAAGATTACCAGTAAATACGTGAAATTACATGGATTTTCCCTGCTATAAATTAACACTTATGAGCTTTTAGGCTAAGATCAAGCATAGTATGAGTTTAATATCTGATGTGATGTGCCTTCTGCAGCCTAACAACTTGCAGGCAGATGAACTTGATGGACTGGAAGTCAGGTCAGGAGCAGGTCCTCCATCCTTAACTCATCTCATCAGGTTCAGGTATAGTGTATCAGTTAGAATAAATTAAAAGATGCTTCCAAGCTGGGATCTTATTTGCCAGTTTTCAGACTGGAAGGCAATTTTCCGGGCAAGTGCTGGCAGATAAAGCTTGGAGAAATGTAATTTAACTGAAGGTAGAAACCTTGAAAGGCTGTTGAAATTTTTACCAGATTGCTAGAATTATTCATTCTCTTCTAAGCTGTGGATGATCCTAACATTTCTAAGTTGAAGTCATCCTCTTCCTCTGCCACAGTGCAAAAGCATATGCCAAACAGTGACCCTCATCCTGAGGCAACAGCTATAGTGTTGTCCACTTTTAAATGGCAGCATAGAATAAGTTTCAATCCTTTTGATCCCATCTCCCAGTAAGGACCGTTAGATCTTCACTTGTTACACTTAGCTAGGTAAAGAGTTGGGTGTTTTCCTGCATAGACAGCTCCGAGGCAGTTTTCTCAATCAATTTCAAAGCAATTGTCTTCAACTCTTCCTGCAAAAGGAGCAAGATCCATTTCGTATGTTTGTCTTTCCGCATGTTGTCCATCCAGTTTTTGTAGTTGCATTACAATTTTGTCAGGTCTCTCTTCCTAATAAAGAGCAAACTGGGAAAACAGACAATTACCCATAATACTTAGAGATACTTAGATAGGAGGAAAGGTGTTGTATGTTTCCCTTTTTATGTGGTGAGCATGAAAAGGAAGATTAGCTCTAAATTATATATTAATGTAATCTCTCTGATCCATTTTGGAGGGACAGTTGTCTCAAATAGTGGAAAAACTGGCTCTGATTTCAAATTTAAACCCCGTGTTACAGACACTGTTCACTTCTGGGGGTTTGAAGGAAAAATAATATAGATAATTAAAATACCTGACTTTGAAAAGTGGCTATTCTGCTTGTGGTTTGGTTGGTTTTTTGGTTTTGTTTTTGGTTTTTTTGCAACTATTCATAAGGATTTTGGCTACAGAATGTATGTACACAACAGATGGAAAGGAATCACATGGACTTTGTTAATGTATCTCATACTTTGTTGACTCTGGGAATGCCCCTAGGATCATCACAATTTAGAATACCTCAGTACTTTCTGACTGAGTGGGAAATTTTAGTGGACGAGGATCTGGCTCTTTCTTTCATTAGAAGTGACAGCACTATACCACTATCTTTTAGCAGTTTGGAGGAGATAAGTGATGTCTCCCTAATGGCAATAAGAGCAAAGCTTTTAACTTGTGTACTAGCTGGCTGTTTGAATTTCAAAATTACCTGGCCCTGACTGAGGTTATTTAGAAGTTACAAAAGAATTGGAATATTTATCTACAATATGGTGCCTTCATATTGCTCTCCAAGTGATAAGATAAAGATGAAGTAATACACATATGACCTGCTAGACCCTGAGCTGGTGTAAAGAGGCCTTCAGTGAACCATTGAAGTAAATGGAGCTGTGGCCATTTATGCCAGACAAGGATCTGGCCTGACATTGGTATCTTATGAGCCCAATTGTGAATGACTACACTCCATCAGCAAGAAGGGCTGGGTAGCAACAAGCTACCGGACCCTAGACTCTCAGAAGAGTAAGAAAGTGCACCCCTACCTTATGGATTCCTGCCCTGTATCATCAGGATTCTGTTTGCAGAAGAGGTGCTCCCAGCATCTCTGCTAATCCTTGTTCCTTTGTCTTGCCAGCCCAAGGCAGGATCTGGCTCATTAGGGTAATATTTTAATGTATAGCACTGCTTCCATCTTAAAGACAAATGATCGTTTTGTGACTACATAGAAAACAAACTCAAAATAGGTTTTAAAATTTTCAGTTTGGGAAATAGGATGCTAGCATTTAATGGAAATGTTCTGTACCATCAGATCAACAACCATATCATGTTTGTATTAAGTCAGGGCTAAAAGGTGACTCAGACTACATGTGCAGGGCAGTAAGAAACTGCATCCTCCCTTACATCTCTACTCAGGCAACCTGGTCTAGGTACATAGGAATAAACAGGACTGTACTTCCTCCTTGGAGCAAATGAGGAAAGAGAGGTGGGGAACAGGCGCAGACTTGGCTCCGCTCCCCTCTTCCCTGGCCAGAGTGTTGAGCCAGTGTAGGGCTGTAATAATTTGCTGCTGGTGTAGGTCAACAGTCAATTACTACCCTAGGAGCAAGGATGGAAGTGTTACCAGTAGGTAAGTCACACTGCCTCCTGGGGTGGTGCAGCCATTGCTCATGGCTGTGCCTAAAGCTACATTCTAACCCTTAGATATAGAATCATCCTGCCCAACTTTACATTGTTCTTTGACATTTCTAATGGAGACCAAATTTTTAGAAAGTTAACAAGAAATAGGATTTAAGAATAAAATACAGATTTTTCTCAGCATGAATTCTTATTGTGGAGCCCTTAAGTCTATGGTGTCCATTCTGTCATTTCCATCACTAACAAAATGCCATTACAAATTCAAAAGGATTTGCAAATGAAAATTGGTATTTTTGTTAAGCCTGAGTTCTGGCAGTATAACTGAGGCAAATGGGGTTTGTTGGGTTTTTTTTGGTTTGTTTTGTGTTTTTGCAAAAAGTGCTAAATACTGGTTTGGAACGCCTGCTGGAAAGCACTTTGCACAGCACACTAATAAAGCGTAAATGCAATATTCATTTAGCATCTGCCCTTTAGAGCATTTTAAAAATACTAATGATATATCATTATACTTTAAAACAACAACAAAAAAAGCAAAAAGCTCTTTGGGGAAATGATGTAGGGACATCGTATACTGCTCGGTGGTGGCACAGAGATGAATTATAGAGCTGTCAGATACTCAGAATTGAAATGACAGCCCTTTAAACTTAGAATGCTTATAAAAGTGCATCAGTTTTAGCTTCAGGAAGATAGATTCTATGTCCCCTGTTTCTGGGGAGATGTTTAAATGAAGGCACTGAGATTCAATAGTGAGGTACATAAAATATAAACTTTATGGATCGTGTCTGCACTCTGGGTGAAATTCACTTCCGTGCCAACAGACAGAATCAGACGTAAACTCTACTTTGGGATTTAAGTGTTGCATAAGTGGCATTTATCCAATGCAAAAGCCTTTTGCTGACCCTTTGCAAAGGAGTGAATTTCACATGGTAGTAGCGTTCACATAGCACTGGCTAAACTTTTTACGTTTTGTCCCTGCATGCACTGAGCTTAATGTAAAAACTGGAATGAATTCTCAGGGGTCATTTCTCCTTTGGCTATTCCGAAGTTTTGATCAGAAATGTGGGGCATATTCCTCAGGACCTTACCGAGGAAAGTCAAAGATGGGATATCCATAGGCTCTGGCTTTGTACATCTATTAAAAGATACAGGGAGAAATTATGAATAAAGTCCAAGTTGTATTAATTATGGAAATGGAAATCATTGCCCTCCTTGCATGCTGAATGATATCCCAAACACTTTGATATCAAATGACATAAAACTCTGCTTTGAAGAGCATTAATTAGAAAACAAATTTCAATGAGACAGTTAAAGGACTGCAACTTGGACAAAAGCAGAATGGTTTGCTTCTTTTCTCACTCAGGCAGCTGGGCTCTGAGAGAATGCACCACAATGCTGAAAGGATTGGTGGCATATGGAAATGTTATGCTGTCTACACAGAGGAAGTGATCTCTTCATTGTTTATAGCTGAAGTGTAAACTCAGTGGATGGCCCAAATAAGATTTAATTGTCAAAGGTCTGGACATTAAGTATTCCTTAGACTACATGCCCATGTGGGGACATAAAGGGAAGCCTTTCTTATGTCCCCGTCTCCCCCCTCCGACCCTCCCCCCAAACTAAAAGGTTTGATGGAAATGGGAAGAAAATCATTTCCTGGCACAGATGTGGCCAACATTTTGTAGGAACAGCCATTTTTACTATATTTCAGCCAAAATTTGCACACACACAAAAAAACCAAACCAAAACTGCCAGTTCCCCAAGGTTTCCACTGTTTAACATGCTGAAAATATCACAAGAGTAGTGTTGGGGTCCACTAGGCATAGCTACCAGGTAACTCGGGAGAGTGGAAGGCCAAAGTGTCGATGAAACTCTTTTGCTCTGGGCCTATCTGAAACCCCAAACTCCATCTTGTGAACTCTCACCTACTTCTATGCTAACTGCTTACATGCTGAAGCAGAAATGTATTGGTCAGCGTTTCTAGCAGATGGCTGCAGTTTCACTCACACTAGCCGAAATAATAGAGATAAGAAGGAGGGGTAGTTAGTTTGCAGATGTCTAACTCAAGGCCGCAGAGACTGGGAAAGTTTTCTCACAAGCTTATGTAGAGCTTATTGTAACAGTTGTCTGGAAGGGAGGGGTGGGGGAACAGGCAGACAAAGAGATGTATGCAAACCGTTTGGGGTATAAAAGGTAAAAGTTATTTGTATTTGTGGCACTGGATTTGAGGCATGCTGGTCTCCTAGTGCCATTTCAGAGCTCTGAAATAAACTTGGCTTGCTTTCTCCCCTCGGTGTCTTCATTGGTGCTAAGCACACCGGGCCACGGACCTTTGTTGTCCCCTCGAGCCCCTAGGCGGGCAACAGTTTTGGCGTCCCTGGGTGGGCTCGAGGCTGAAATTTAGCCTTGCCCGGATCCCTCCTGGTGGCCGACGGATTACGGCGACGACCGACGCCCAGCGCGCACCGGTGACTTCATCGGGGGCCTCGGCAGAGACGTGGTTTGCTCGACCCCGGAGGGCACAACAGTGCAACGCACACAGACAGTGGAGAAGCAGCTGCGGGCGACGGTGGGGAACCGGTCCCGTGGATAGGGCGACGGTGCAGAACCGGACCCTTGGATAAGGTAGGAACAGTCCAGTGGGGACTTTACCTGTTTTGACCTGGGGACGCCCAGAGTCTCCCTAGAATATGGGGCAGGGACAGAGTACAGCCGGCAGGGTACAGTGTACACCCTTAGAATGCATTCTGGTGAACTGGAAAGTGTTTGGATCTGATCAGTTGATTAAAAGTAAATTGAAAAGGTTCTGTACAGTTGATTGGCCTCAGTACCAGCTGGAGTGCCAAGAAAGGTGGCCACCAGAAGGATCACTTAATTACAACATGATTCTTCAGTTGCTTTTGTTTTGTCAGAGAACAGGTAAATGGAATGAACATCTCTATGCGTATACGTTTATGGTGTTAAGAAATAGGACTGATCTTTTGTACAAGTGCCATTTGACTCCGACAGGCTCGGTAGTAACGGCTGCTAAACCCCAGAACCCTCCCACTGTTGTAATGCCAGAATCGGTGTCCCCTTCGGCTCCTCCACCCCCACAGGCTTTAGAGAGTACCCCCCCCCCCCGTGGGATGGTATCCGTTGATTACTGAGAGTGTGGTTGCCCGTCCAGGAACACAAGAACGGCCAGCACAGATAGTGTCTGTGTATTCTCATGTTGCTTTTAACGTCTGGCTGCTTTTCAGGCAGAGACAGGAGAATTCTCAACGAATCCAAGCAAGTTCATTTCTATCTTTGAAGGTTGTCTAGCTAGCCATAAGCCTGACTGGGATGATTGTAATATACTTATGAGAACCCTGTTGTCTGAAGTGGAGCGGAATCAGGTTATAGCTAAGGCTAAGAAGGAAGACGGGGAAGGCATTTAAGGTTTAAAGGGAAAGCTATTGGACTCCAGAGGTTGTACAGAGGGGAATCCTCAGAAGTGAGTGTGTTCATTCTGGTTTGTTGCTTCAAGGCTCTGTACAGAAGTTATGTTACTGGAAAGGATGTATGATGGCAATGAGTATGTGTTAATGGTTGGAGAAAAGGTGTATGAGTGAAGAGTGGAAGGTTCCTTTGGAAGTTAGAAGAAGCCGAGAAAGGGAGAAGAGGAAAAAGCACAGAATGAGTTAACTGAGAGGAAAATACAGCTAGCAGGCTCATCCAAGGACAGTGTTCACAGCTAAGACTTGGCTGACAACCAAGAGAAAGGGGGGCCTGAATGTGCCCAAGCAACTGTGAGATCTGCAAAATACTGCCAGGCATAATGAAGATAAACAAAGGGTTAAGAAGCAGCTTTGCTGGACCGTATTGGCCCAGGGATTTAAAATTCCCCCACTCTGTTCGGCCAGGCTTTGGCCAGAGACTTGGAGGAGTGGGATAATTCAGACAGAGCCCTCCTGCTGCAATATGTAGATGACTTGTTAATTGCTGCTGTGGGTCTAATCCCTTGTCTCAGAGCTACTGTGAGTTTCCTAAACTTTATTGGATTGCGAGGATACAGGGTATCTCAAAACAAAGCCCAAATTGCTCTTTCAGAGGTTCAATATCTGGGATTTCACATCAGGCAGGGAGAGAGACAGCTCTCAAACGAAAGGAAGGAGGCTATCTGCCAAGTTCCCATCCCCAGCAACCGTAAACAGCTTAGGGCATTCCTGGGCATGGCAGGTTTTTGCAGAATATGGATTCCAGAGTTTGGACTGTGGGCTAAACCTCTGTATGAATGTGTTAAGGGAGCAGATCATGACCCCTTTCACTGGTCCCCAGAAGCGGACAGGGCATTTCAGTTACTAGGTGCCTGGAAACGTCCTGTGGCATACTTTTCTAAACAACTGGATCAAGTTTCAAAGGGATGGCCAGCCTGTTTGAGGGCGGTCGCAGCTACTGCTCTAGTGCTTGGGGAAGCTGAGAAACTGACACTGGGAGGAAGTGTGCAAGTGTATGTTCTCCATATGGTCCGAGCCTTGCTGGACACTAAGGGTGGTCTTTGGCTCACACAGGCTCGGGTTGCTCGGTACCAGGCGAAGCTGTTAGAGAATCCAGAAGTCACCCTGCAGATCTGTCCCTCCCTTAATCCAGCTACACTGCTACCAGAGACAGAAAAGCAGGAACATGACTGTTTAGAAATCATAGATGTTCAGTATTCTAGCCGCCCAGATCTAAAAGATCAGCCACTCCCAAATGCTGACTTGGAATGGTATACAGATGGAAGTAGTACTGTTGTGGATGGGCAAAGGAGGGCTGGTTATGCGGTTGTGTCTCTTCATGATACCGTGAAAGCTGAGAGTTTACCGGCAGGGACATCTGCCCAGCTTGCTGAACTAGTGGCCCTGACCCGTGCCCTTGAGCTGGCAAAAGACAAACGGGTTAATATTTTTACTGATTCAAAGTATGCTTTTGGGGTATTGCATGCTCACGCTGGTTTGTGGAAGCAAAGGGGAATGCTAACAGCCCAAGGCTCTCCGGTCAAGCATGGGTCTCAAATTCTCCGGCTTTTAGAAGCAGTACAACTCCCCTCAGCAGTAGCAGTGGTGCATTGCAAAGCCCATCAAAGGGAAGATCAAGATGTAACCAAGGGCAATGCCAGAGCAGACAGGGAAGCTAAGCGAGCTGCTACCCTGAAATTACCAACAGAGGAGAATGCCCAAATGCATGCCCTCATCCCATCAGTGGGTGAGCTTGCAGCCCCTGAGTACTCCCAAGAGGACAGAAACCTGGCTGACAGTCTCGGTCTCCAGGAAAAGGAGGGATGGCTTTATTCCACAGAGGGAAAAATCCTCCTGCCCAAGGGCCTGATTCGACCAGTGTTGCAGAAACTGCATCAAACCACACACGCAAGCAGAGAGGCTCTTACTCAGCTCATGAATAAATATTTTCTAACCTCTGGACTTAAACCCCTAGCATCACAGGTACAAGCTGAATGTTTAATCTGCCAAAAGAACAACCCTCGACCAGGAGTAGCAGTGTTACCAGCCACCCTGGAACCTACCCCAGGCCCAGGATTAGTGTGGCAAATAGACTTTACTGAGTTTCCCAGGACAACACTGCCAAAACAGTGGCTCTTAAGTTTGTCAAGGAAATCATTCCTCGCTTCGGCCTCCCCCAGTGGATGGAATCTGATAATGGAACACACTTCACATCTCAAATTGTTCAAAAGATATCAAGTGCTCTGCAAATCCCCTGGAAACTCCACACACCCTGGCGACCGCAAGCCAGTGGAGTAGTGGAACGCACAAATAAGACACTCAAGCGACACCTCTCAAAGGTCTGTCAGGAGACCTCTCTTAAGTGGCCTGATGCCTTGCCCCTTGTGTTACTTCGCATTCGTGCTCTCCCTAAGGGTAGGATAGGGCTTAGTCCCTTCGAGATTATGTTTGGAAGAGCATGGCCTATGAATGGTACCCCAGTTCTGGCAGGGGAATGGGAAGTGGGGTGTGGTTTCTTGTCTCAGTATATGTGCTCTCTGTCTGCTGTTCTTTCTTCTCTTCACGGGTACACCAAAGATTCACAGCCTCTTCTGCTGGATACCTCGGGTCCACTCCCTGCAGCCTGGTGACTCCGTTCTCGTGCGGACGAGCCTCTCCAAGAGAAGTGGAAGGGACCTCACACCGTCCTGCTTGTCACCCATACAGCGGCAAAGGTCGAAGGACACAAGAACTGGATTCATCACTCTCGACTGAAAGCAGTACCCATTCCTAAACAGTGGACTGTCCAGCCTGCGGAGAAGACTGCTAACGACGATTTGGAACTTAAGCTGCTATTCAAAAGACTGTCTAAATTTCTCACCCAGTTTGCCAATGATACCCTAGCCATAGAGAAAAGCATAAATTCTGAGCTGTACCAGCTTCGACTGCTGGCTTTGCAGAACCGTCAGGCCCTAGATTATGTGTTAGCCTCACGAGGCGGGGTCTGTGCCCTTATTGGAGAAGAGTGTTGTACCTATGTCCCAGAGTTTTCACAGGACATTAACAAGCACATCTTGTCAGCAGAACGGGCCTTTAACCAGTGGAAGGCCCAGGAAGGGGAACCCACTATTTTGGATTCCCTTTGGGGTTGGATACCTGGTTTAGGGGAACTAGGGGATATAGGGGGAAGCATTGTTCGCATCTTGCTCACAGGTGTGGTGATATGTTTTGTTCTTGTTCTTTTGCTCATTTGCTGTAAAGTGCTCATACGTAAGATTTGTACCTCCCTCTCCCCAGAAGTTCCCTTATACCCTCTCATTGATAATCCTGATTGCATGGAGCTTAATCGCATTTTGTCTTTAGAGTATGAGAAAACTCTGACAAAGGTTTGTTGAGTGTTCTCAAAGGAGGGATTGTTGGGGTCCAGGCATAGCTACCAGGTAACTCGGGAGAGTGGAAGGCCAAAGTGTCGATGAAACTCTTTTGCTCTGGGCCTATCTGAAACCCCAAACTCCATCTTGTGAACTCTCACCTACTTCTATGCTAACTGCTTACATGCTGAAGCAGAAATGTATTGGTCAGCGTTTCTAGCAGATGGCTGCAGTTTCACTCACACTAGCAGAAATAATAGAGATAAGGAGGAGGGGTAGTTAGTTTGCAGATGTCTAACTCAAGGCCGCAGAAACTGGGAAAGTTTTCTCACAAGCTTATGTAGAGCTTATTGTAACAGTTGTCTGGAAGGGAGGGGTGGGGGAACAGGCAGACAAAGAGATGTATGCAAACCGTTTGGGGTATAAAAGGTAAAAGTTATTTGTATTTGTGGCACTGGATTTGAGGCATGCTGGTCTCCTAGTGCCATTTCAGAGCTCTGAAATAAACTTGGCTTGCTTTCTCCCCTCGGTGTCTTCATTGGTGCTAAGCACACCGGGCCACGGACCTTTGTTGTCCCCTCGAGCCCCTAGGCGGGCAACAGTAGCTTGTGAGATATGGAAGCTGTTCAGTCTGAATCCATACATTTATTTTAGAATGGATTAGCCTTGAACCCTGAACTTTAGCCTAAACCTAAAATAGACGTGGATCCTAACTTTGGACCTATTCTCCTCTGGTTTACACCAGTATAAATGAGGAGCGACTCTGCTGAAGTCAGCAGAGATATCCTGGTGTAAAACTGGTCTGAGAGGAAACTCAGACCTGCAGTGTCTCTGGCCCATCTCTGGTTTATTAGTCTGTTATTTATAAAGTGAGTGGTGTTGCTACTGGAAAACTTTTCCTGGGAAAACACATTGCAGATGTCCAAGGGATAGTTGGTGCAGCAATTTCATGTATTTTGGCTATTTGACTGATGTCTGATGACTCAAATCACAATACAAATGAGTTCTGTGATCTCATCATAGTCTTTTCTCTTCTCCCTCATGCTTGTGATGTCTCAAAACCATCACTTCTATCCAGCAGAAGCCCAGGCCTGAAATAGAAAGGGTGTTTTAGGTTTAGCTTTCTCAGAGTCTGCCTGCGCTATGCTGGATTATAGCCAGAGCTGTTAAGTCTCTCAGTTACATGAACATTGAACTCACTCAACAAATTAAAGATAAAATCTCCAGAAGGAATTAATTAAAAAAAACACACCCTACATCAAAATATGAATTAAATTGACAAAAAGCTTTGGATACTTGGTTCTAGATAGAAAGTAAACTCACTCCCAGAGAACCCTACATACCTGTGGGCACAACACTGTGGTTTCTTTCTTCCCTTTACATCGGAACATTAATGTTGTTGTTTTCGCCCCTGGTATCAACAGAGCTTAGCATGGGAGGAGAGTGGGGTACTGGGATTTATTCTGAACAGAAGTTCAAGAAAACTGGTCTCCTTTTTTTTCTCCCCAAGCTTTTGAAAGTCCACTGGGGACCCCTAGTGTTCCTAGGATGCAGAATCATGTATTTGAAGGTTAAGTTTGCAGAAGCCTGTTCCAAGTTGTGTTTTCGATTGTTTAATATTCTTTTAGTATTAGCAACAAACTTTGTTTGATTTTTCTCTCTCTTTTGAGAATTAGGGGTGGAAATATTTCTGGGGAACTCTGAGCACTCCTAAACTCTTGGGTAAAGTATATTTTTGAAGTGCTAAAAGAATAGCACCTGAATGAAAGGAGGTGGTTATGGGTGCAAAGAGGCATCTCTGGATGCAAAATCTTAGTGCCACCAGCACTAATAGAGTAGGATTGCTCCCTCACCCCTGTACATATGATAGGAACAGCATATATTGACATACAGCGACAAAGTCGACAGGAGAAGAAATGATTGAGTGCAATGGAGTATAGTTTGTTTTTCTTAACAATATCTAAAAAGGATTTAAGTAAGTGATCATCTAAGAAAGAAAAGTTAACAAAATTACTGCAAGATGGCATGGTAATCACTTAACAGAAGCAAAAGCAAATAGCCACCATCAGAGATGTGCAAATGGATCAGGAACTGTTTTAAAAGCTAACAAGTCCCTTTCCCTATGCAGACATCAATGAAAGATTTCTAGGGATTAAGACCTTTGCGACCACTGATGGTATAGTGGCTCCCAAATACACTCACACATAGCTACCTTTCTCCTCGACAGGAAAAAAAATCCCCTTTTTGCCCTTTGTTGATTTGAAAAAATGGGGCTAGGCCAGGAAGTGGGAGCTGGGGCTGAGCTGTGCTAAGCATTATGCTCCCTGCCAAGAACTGCAGAAAAACTAGAGCGAATGCAGCATAAAGTTAACGTAGCCTAAAGAGGTATTAACTCCTCTGTGCACTCTGGGATCTCTCCCCTTCCCAACCCAGGTCACATTGCTAAGGTGTGGGCTGCTGGCAGTGCAGGGGTGGTGGCTTTAGGGAAGGTTGTCAAGTGAGTCATTCCACCACGCTGCTAGGCCCGGATCCAGGGGAAGACATCCTGCAGCTTTTGTTGGCGCTTTCCCTGCTTCCTCTGTGCCCCTACTGGTGTAGTTGAGCAGGCCTGTGGGCGAGAGAGGATGTGCAGACTCCACTTCAAGACAACCGTGGAGTTCTTGTTCCATGCATATGGACCTAAATTCTGAAAATAGTCCAGTTTCAAAACTACCGCAAATTTCCTGAAGCAGTTTTTCTCCATAGTCAAATACCGTTACAAAGGGAAATCCTGTAACTGGATTAATTAAGGTAGGCAACTGCACCAAATTTATGTAAGATTTGGGCTATTATAGCATTACAAATGTGATCAGAATAAACTGCCCCTTATCTTTCACATTCCTGTCACCAAACTGAAGTCAATCAGAATAATTTGCACTTTATAAGTGGCTTTCTACATAATGAAAGTCAATTAAGGTTATTAAACCAGAGTTGTTAACTGCAGGTTTTCTTCGCTGATGCTGTTCTTGATGTGCGTTCTGTACAGTTTTCAAGTTAGTGAAAGTGCATGGAGAGGAAAGGATTTTTTTTTAAGGCAGTTAAATTGCCTCTAATTAGCAACACTGTAGTCAAAACATAATGAGTGGATAATAAATTTATATTTGCGTAATGGCAATGCTACCAAAATGTACTTCAGATAAACTGAGTTAGATTATAATTAGAGCTGTGTGCTGGGAAAGATAATCCTTTTAATTGACAACGCAGAATTGATGCCAATGATAAGGGGATTGGCAGCTGCAAGATAAATCCAGGGTGCAGTTTTCAGGTCAGCACTATGGGAACAGGATAGTACAATTCAGGGTGCACTTCAGAGGACTGTACAATGACCTATGCGAATAATGGATTTTTCAGTTAACTGGCAATGCTGAAAAATAGGGAAAGAAATAATAATTTGGGGTTGAACAAAAAGGACATTTTTCAAAATTTTTGGCAAACCAAAAAGTTTTTTTTTAAAAAACAAAGTTGCTTTGGGTCAAACAAAATGTTTGGATTTAACAAAATTGAAACATTTTGTATTGATTTTGACCAGTTTACAATGTTTTTGGTTAATTGTATTTTATATGAAACTGAAGGAAATTTTGAAACAAAAAGTTGTTTCAAACTGAAAAATCTAAATGTTTAATTTGAAAATGTCAAAGCAAAATATTTTGCTGTTTGGGGATTTTTTGACCGGGGGGGGCATCTGAAACAGTTTGGTGGAACATACACAAATTGGAAAAACCATGTCAGTGTTACTGAGTCTGCATTTGTTGCTGGAAAAAAGTTTTGGATGAAAAATGTCACCCAACTCTAATAACTGAGCGCTTGTGCAAACGTCCTACATTTCCTCCACAGGATGAGAAAAACCATAAGGCCAGATGATCACCTTCGATTTATAAGCACTCACACTACCCTTAACATTTGTTCTGTTGAGCACAACAATATGAAATGAAATATAGTTTAAAATAATGTCTGTGCTGAGTATCTGTTTTGTTATCTTTATTTATCATGTGGTAGAATCAAAGGCTGCAATCTGGATCGGGGCCCCACTGTACTGAGCACAGTACAAACATACAAGAAGTCATGGCCCCTGCCCCAGACAGCTTCTAGTCTAATTTAAAACCCATTGTGGCTAGAATTGAGTGAATTCTAGGCAATCTCTGTAATAAAGGTGAGACAAAAAGTTGTGATGAAAAGACACTGGTCTTTATTGCCTGGTGCCAGTTCCTTGACATGGAGCTCACATGGGTCAGGTTTACCTAAGGTTAATACCCAATACTAACTGACTCCAGTGGCTACTGTTCCATCTCCTCTTTATAAAAAAATCAAATGGAAATAAAACACAATTGCAGCCAAACCAGCACAGACTAACCTGTCAGTAAATACTGCCTCTTTAACTCAATGGCTTTTTCATCACACAGCTACTTGTCCTTAAAATGGTTCCTTCTGCAGAGTGACCAAGATGAATCTTCCCCCGATGCCTGTGACCGGATGGGACATTGTGTTAGTGCTGTCAGCACAGGAGCACTGTCAGAAGCATTTTGTAAGCCCACAAGAAACAGAGCTACTGTCTCCCTGAAGAAGTGAGGTTTTTTACCCATGAAAGCTTATGCCCAAATAAATCTGTTTAGTCTTTAAGGTGCCACCGGACTCCTTGTTGTTTTCATTTTGTTTAGACATGTCCCACAGCTTCTATAGGTGTGGCCCCCAGAATGGGTATGACATATGACCTGCTTGTGGATGGCATGCTGTTACCTGAGCAGTTTGCCACTTTCTGTTTGTAATCTCTCCCATACAATGGGGATAACCATGGGGCATTCTTGTTGTAGTATTCCTTCTGTCCTAGTTTCCTGATGTATTACTGTTTTGTAACTACTGTACATCAGAAGTAAGTCCTAGGGATTGTGTCCTCCTGTCATACGCTTTGGAACACATGCTCCCACAGGAATGCATTGTAGTTCTCCAGTGGCCTTGGGCCTGCCACACGTAGCAGTATGGAGGATTTCATTCTCTTTGATTTCTTAGCAGACCTGCCAGATGTCACACATCTCATATAGCAAGTGTGAAAAATCGGGACACTTTTTTCAGAGGGGATGTATAGTTACCTATATAAGACAAAGTCCTTAATATCAGGGCATCTGGTCACCCTAATCTCATGTGACACTCGTAACTTCAGAGGCTCCACCCCTTCCTCACGTTTGCCTGCTGCACAGCTGGATCTCATGCAGTGACTCCTCCCAGCCACTAGGGGCCAAAATGGCACCTGCTTTCTGCCTCAACTCTCCCTAGCCACCATGGAACAGCAGCTGGGAAAAGCAGGGAGGCAACAACAGGATAAATGGTGGGGAGGGACCTGCCCTCCCAGCCCAGGCACTGCCACCCTCCATAGTTGTCAGGCACCCATACACTCTGTCACCCCAAGCTTCCCCCATCACCACCTCCTTCATCCCTTCTTCCAGAAACCCCAGTACCACCAGCAGCTCTCCTGCACCCCCATATGCCCAGTGGGGGGCTCTCACTGTCTGCTTTGGGCAGTGCAATGGAAATAAGCGCCTGACTCCCCTTCTCTTCCATATCTGTGTCCACTGCTCTAGGAGATCTCAGTCTCTTCACCCTCCCACAGCTGCTCTCGGTGACTTGCTCTCATGTGTGAAAAATGCCAGAAATGAGGTTGTTATGCCTTACATTATAATGCTCCCACTGGTATAAGGTTCCTTCATAGTCCTTAACTTGACCTGCTAACACATGTGAAAACTATAAACTGCCTTGTCTTCACTAGGTTTTACATCATGTTAGTTACCACCTGTTAGCTTACATACAATAAAAACACTCCCTTTTTCCTAGTGAGGATGCACTCTTAGGAGCCTTTGAAAATCCCCTTCGTAACAGGATATATTAACCCTTTAAGGCCAGAGGGGGAAATCTTGGGGGGCAGGCTAACCTGTTTCAGGAGTTCTGGGGCAGACAGAGACCCCGAGAACAGCAGAGGAATACGTTGAGAGAGAAGAAGTGGTCCCATGGTAACCGTGTCTGGAAAAACCCCAGGCTACTGTTTTCTTTAGCATCTAGGACCAGTAGAGGGCGAGACAGGGCTCTCCTCCTTCTCAGCCAAAGAGGACAAGTTCTAGGAAGGAGTACAGCATACAATTTCTCTCTTCCGTCATAATGGGGAGAGACAGTGGTAGGAAGAGGTTACCTGCCAACCTCTACATGCCAGGGAAAATGAGACTGAATTGTTTGACTCTGCTTTCATCTCTAAACTGTGGAGGAACATTGAAAAACTGCATCCCAGCAGAGATGCCTGTAGAGAAACAAACATTGTTGAAGGTTTTTGTTTCAAGTTTTGTTTATCTGAGAGACTTTGCTGACAGTCTGGGAAGAGCTGGGTGGAAATAATTTAAATGGTCATCTGGGAGCTGGCTCAGGGTTGCAGCCTACTAAACCCACCTTAATGGATATTATTCAACCTGGTGAAAAATTCACGTCAGTTGACAGAAGAATTGTGTGTGTGTGTGTGTATGTGTATATATATATTATTCAACCAGCACTAATAATAGGAGAAATATGACTGCATAAATTGTCAATGAGAACCGGGTTTTGGCAAATTAAAATATACTCTTGCAGCACTAGAAATAATGAACAATAAATGAAAGTTTTTAATTGTTTCAGATACTTTATTAGTGTAATACAGTTTTTATTACAACCAAAAAGAAATATAGAAGAGACTAGCATCTAATTATAGAAACAGAAATAATTATATGCATAACGCTTTCAGTCTTAAGGAGTTGTTAGTAACAAGGTAAGATTTTTTTTTAAGTACATAACTTTTATATTGACAATGACCTCTTAAAATAAATTACAAATAAATTTTGTTGCCCATTTCCTTTACAAACAGCAATGTAAAAGCTAGAAAACTGATAGGCAGAATATATTAAATGATAAACACACTGTTTCCTTTGGCCTGCTATAAGGATTGTGACACTTCTACACTGGTATCTTAATGTTATATTTATGAATCTTTCTTTCTTTACAGCACTGTCTCCAATGCTTGGAAAATTTTGAAAGGTGGCTGAGCTGAAAGAGAAACCAAAACTGTAGAAAAGGAGAAAGAGACAAAAAAAGAAGGAAACTGGAAATAAGGAGAGACAGTGAAAGAAGAGATCAAACTAAAAGGATGTAAACTAGTTTTGTGATTTGGACATTAACAATGTCTCCCAATCAGCAGCAGCTATTTCTTGCTGTCCTTCTCATCTTCAGTGGCCATGTCACGGGTAACAACCTGACGACTGGTAACCTCTCACAAGTTACATGTTCAATTTCAGGCCATGATCCTGTTGTCGTAGGCAAAGCCTGGGACTTTCCTATTTCGCTAAAGAAGTTAGACATTCACGTGCGTTGATTTTCAATAGGAGTTGTGTGCCTACCTCTCTTTGGCCCCTTTTAAAATGTTTCTTTAACTCCCTACTTGTCCTCTAAACAATTCCTTCTCAGAGGCCCGTTCAATGACTGAGATGAATCCTCGCCCTGGAGCCTGTGACCAAGTGGGCATGTGTTGATGTTGTCTGCACAGGAGCACTGTCGGGAGCATCCTGGAAGCCCGCAAGAAACAGAGGAATTGTCTCCCTTCACTAAATGATGGGTAAGATGGGACCTAACTGTGTTCTATTTGAAGGAATACAAGTACCAAGAAGGTAGTGGGATGGTTTAAGGGGGCAGAGGGGATATAACTAGGAGTATAATTTAATTAAAGAAAGGAAGCATATAAGACAAGTGTCAGGACAAATCTTCTTAGCAGTGAAGCTGGACAATAGAATATTCTCCCAAAGGAAGCCTCATTGCTTGAGTCTCTTAAAAGTTTCTCCGGCCATTGCACCAGACACACACTGTCCTTTGCATAGAGTCTGGATGTTATAATAGATCTTTTCCATCTCTAACTTTGACCATTACTGATTTTATAGCCTATCTTCTTGAATGATATATAGAAATAATTATTCTTTGTGAGGAGCTTTTCTTAGCCCTCGGCTAGTTTGAATGGACACCCCCATCCTCTCTCTCCCCCACCCCCATTCCCACATAACTGGCTCTACGCCTTTGAGGCAGGAGAGAGGCTTCCACAGAGAGGAGTACTATACTAATGTAGGGCTTCCCTGTTTGGACAGGAACTGCGTCTACTGCAGAAGCAGCACCCGCTCCACATGTGGAGGGAGGAGGTGGCAGCCCCTTGTGTAACTTTGCAGTATTGCTTTCTCCTCCAAACCTTTGAAACATCAAATGTCTTCACCATCGTAACACCTACAAGGAGGTGAGCATGTCTTACACCTCAGATATTTTTGGTGGGGACATTTGGAGGGATTCTCATGAGTTATGTCTCTTCAGGATGAGAGAGGCATTTGTTCAATGTGAAGGTCTTTGTCCATACTGGTACTGTGCTGGACCAGAACCCCAACCTTCAGGGAGCACCATTTCCAAGGATGACAGTAATGATCAGTTCATTTTACCCCGTCTTGTAGTTTTGTTACCTAAACCATGTCTCTCAGGATGCCACCTACGGTTTCCTAGGCCATTTATTTTAGTTCTCTGTCTCCTCATCCCCACCCTACCTGCATTGCTAAGCACAGCTTAGGCACTTCCCCATGTGACAGAGTACTAGGATCGTAGAGCTGACCCAGCACTCTGGACACTAAAATACTAGTTATTCCCACCCCACACACAGTATATTTAATTGTAGGGGATGGGAACTCAATATCTTAATTAGGCAGGGGATTAGTGAGCTAATGAGAGCAATCAATCCATCAACTGCGAACAGTTAAAGGACAGGAAAGACATGCAAGGGAGAAGGCTGGCAGGGACCAGGGGAGACAGGATCTCAAGATGAGAGTAGCTTTCCATCTCCTTCTCTGGAAAGTGGGCTAAGGGGGAGTTTACTTCCAAATACATGTGGCTGCACAAGGCTGAACTGGTGGAGGGGACTCAATAAATAACAATAATAAATAGTGTCAAGTATCAGAGGGGTAGCCGTGTTAGTCTGAATCTGTAAAAAGCAACAGAGGGTCCTGTGGCACCTTTAAGACTAACAGGAGTATTGGGAACATAAGCTTTCGTGGGTAAGAACCTCACTTCTTGCATCTGAAGAAGTGAGGTTCTTACCCACGAAAGCTTATGCTCCCAATACTCCTGTTAGTCTTAAAGGTGCCACAGGACCCTCTGTTGCTTTTTAATAATAAATAGTGGTGCTTACAAATGCACAAGTGTCCAGGTTGTTGGAGGTGGTCCAAAGAACGGAAAAGCCAGCCCATTACACCCCAATATCAAACCTTTATGCTTTGATTCCTAATTCCCTTTCCATTTACCTAGCTCCTTGTCCCTCAGGTTATAGCTCTCCCAGCTGCTGTATTGCTGGAATGTCTTTTTTCCTGTGGCTTCTTTACCAGTAGATCGCAGTCAGCTGGTGGTTGGATACAGGCACCAGACACTGATTGTAGCTGAATATGATGGGGAAATAAAAATTTCTAAAGACAGAACAAATTTGTCCATAGATGAGCTGAAGAAAGAAAATGTGTCCCTGGTTCTCTCCAGTGTCACCAAGCTGATAGTGGTGATTATACGTGTAATATCTTCTGTCCATCAGAAAGAGCGACTGTGAGCATCACCCTCAAAGTTAATAGTGAGGAAAGATTAACATCATAAACATAAATGGCTTTGTTGCTTCTCACATTTCTCTTTTCCTCATGTACTTTTATAACCTCTTCCTGTCCGCTCTGCAACTTTCTATATATCAGCATTACCAGCTTAGGAATTAAATTCACGTATATGAGGGCTGTCAGGCTACCTAACGTGGTTGTGACAGGTTTGGTCACAGAGACCCCCTCGGGACTGTCACCTGATGTGCTAGACTACCTCTGAGCCCTTTTTCCCTGCCAGCTTGGGATTTCAGAACCCTGCCTTGTTGAGCCAGACACACCAGCCTGCTGCAAACCCAGATCTGAACCACATCACCCAAAGCTGCAGACTTAACTGAAAACAGCTTAAGAAGTGCTCCTATTTCCAGCACCCAGACACCCAACTCCCAATGGGATCCAAACCCCAATTAAATCCGTTTTACTCTGTATAAAGATTATACAAGGTAAACTCATAAATTGTCCGCCCTCTATAACACTGACAGAGAGATATGCACAGCTGTTTGCACCCCCAGGAATTAATTACTTACTCTGGGTTAATTAAACAGAGCCATTTACAACCAATTGTCCTAGTTGATGGGAGCCATCAAGATTCCAAACCACCATTAATGGCCCACACTTTGCATAATTACAATAGGACCTCAGAGTTATATTTCATATTTCTAGTTTCAGATACAAGAATGATACATTTATACAAATAGGATGACCACACTCAGTAGATTATAAGCTTTGTAATGATACCTACAAGAGACCTTTTGCATGAAGTATATTCCAGTTATATTATATTCACACTCATTAGCATATTTTCATAGAATCATATGGAGTGCAACGTGATTCCTATTTCAGAATCAGGGTGTGCATATCCAATGTATGGTTCAACCCTTCCGAGCCCATGGCTCATATTTAATTTTCTTAGCATGGACAGTCTTGGCATTTTGGAGCAGGATGAAGAAGCAATTTTTCATTTCTCCCTCACCAAACATATAAGACTTTGGTCCATCATAACAGGATTTGGAGGAGGATTAGTGAGATAAACTTTGGGTGTATCATCCAAAAAAATCAAGTGACTCACTTTACATTGCAACAGAGAGTCCTGTGGCACCGTTAAAACTAACAGTCTTGGCATTTTGGAGCAGGATGAAGAAGCATTTTTTTATTTCTCCCTCACCAAACACATAAGACTTTGGTCCATCATAACAGGATTTGGGGGAGGATTAGTGAGATAAACTTTGGGTGTATCATCCAAAAAAATCAAGTGACTCACTTTACATTGCAACAGAGAGTCCTATGGCACCTTTAAGACTAACAGATAGACTAACACTTTACATTGATAGTAAAGTGTGTTTGCAGTGGCAGGAGGTGTTAAGCTCTTGGCTTCCCCTTGATGAGGCTCTTATGTCCTACTGGAGATCTTGAATTTGACTCCTCTGTGGGGGACTTGGCTGCCCTGCGGGACTCTAAGTTCCTTGGGCTTGGCTTCTTGAGTGGGTGATGGGAAAAGTAGCAATATTTTCCCAGGCCCAATCCTCATGGTGCCAGAAGAAGCTGTCCCTCTCAGTAGATTGGACAGATCTTTAACACATAATTCTCCCTCCCCTTTTTTCCAGGCATTGATGAAACATGAGCTAGTTACTGCCATCAGCCTTGTCAGTGTGCACTGAGATGAAGGGGCAGTCCACACTTCTGAGTGATTATTTCACATTCTGCCAACGCAGACAGACATCACTTTATCAGTTATACTTGGTTCCTATTTTTGAGGCTCTCTCAGCAGCTGTAAGCTAGAGACTTCATTCTTTTTTAAAATGAAAGCTTAGATTCTGAAGAATAAAGTGGCAGCATGAAAGAGGTGTTCGTGCTGTATCTGCGTGTACCAACTGAATCCGAGCCCTGAATCTGGCTCCTACTCCTTTTGTAACAGGGTAGTCTGCCCTTTTAAGAACCAAGGGGCCAGCCAGCCCTATTAAGGAGAAGATCCCAACAAGCAAGTGCTGGGCATCATCAGATCCAGCTGGATGGTATCCAGTGATTGGGTCAGATGATTGCCAGCTAGGGGATATAAATGAGGGCCCCAGAGCCACCAGGGAGTCTGAGACCAGGAGAGGGTTAGGAGAATGCTCCCCTGTGACAACAACAGACGATTTCTGGAGGATGAGTAGATTCTGTAGAACCTCATGGTCCTGATCATTAAGCTCCCAGAAGGCCCCCCAATCTTAACGGGAACAGGCCTGTTACTTGCTGCTACTGTTTCACATTGTGTGTGTGTGTAAGAATAAACAGGGCCTTGTAAGGGCTACAAACTGAACTGGACGTGGCTGTCTGTCCCAGGCTGGTGATTGTGTCCACCAGCCTACACCTGTGATCAAACAATTAAACTATCCCCCCTCTCCCTCTGCACCCCCACTCCTGTAAAGGAACAAGGGGTAATGTCTATCTGCATGTATTCCATTAGGTGGCAGTGACACAAAACATTACAGGCACAGCCAACTCTGATACCATAGTTAAGCAAATCAATTACAGTCATCAGCAAGAGCATCCTTTAGGCTGCCTGGGGTCCTTGGCACTCTCTCAAGAGGGAGGGAAGGGCTAAGATTGCAGCTACTCCAGTGTCTTCTCTGCCAGCAAAGGTAAATGCTAATCAAGAAGGGGTATTGGTATGAACTGTAAGGCAGATTTGTGCTGTTCATTTTCTTGTCCAGAACCCTCTTCTCCCTGCATGGAAGGTGACACTAAGTCATCAGTAATTGATGATGCCCTTCTTGGTGTGTGCTCTGAGGACTGCTGGCTGAGTGGATCCCATTCTGACTGTCCAGGAAGATTTCCTGGAGCCAGGGGCTGCCATGCAGGACATGCGCAGATCCAGGATCCAGTAGGAAATGAGGCTTTGGGCTGCTGTTTGTTTTGTGCTGAAGACTTGGTAACTTGCTTCCTTCTGTGGCAGATATTTATCAGACCAGATGTTGATCGGGAGTGATCATTGAACTGTTCCTGTGGCTCTTTGAAGTTTGTTTCTGCAATAATGATTTGGTGCACAAGAGAGGCCGGTGTTTCCATGGTCACAGTGCTCTCTTAAATGCTATGCAGCTGTACCTTTTCCTTTTATTGTTTGAGCAGGAGGTTAGGAACTTACTTCCTATCATCAGTTTGAATGTGATCTCTCATCAGTCACTCAACTCACCTGTTATATTCTATTCCAGGGGTCTCAAACTCAAATGACCACGAGGGCCACATGAGGACTAGTGCATTGGCCCGAGGGCCGCATCACTGACACCCCCACTCGCTGCCCCTGGCCCCGCCCCCACTCCACCCCTTCCATGAGGCCCTGCCCCTGCCCCATCTCTTCTCCTCCTCCTCCTCCTCCTCCTCCAAACGGTTTTAATAAAATATATACACTCAGTAAAGCCCCCCCACTGCACTGGGCTGCACCACCACTCCACCCCTGCTCTGCCTCTTCTAGAGGTGGCAGGTTTGTAGAAATTTTGGTGGTGCCCAGAACCTGCCCCCCCCCAAACTCCACCCCCACCTGCCTAAGGCTCTGGGAGGGAGTTTGGATGGGGGAGGGGGTCTGGAGTGCAGACTCTGGGATGGAGTTTGGGTGCTGGGTGCAGGCTCCGGGCAGGGGGTGGGGGTGCAGGCTCTGGGATGGAGTTTGGGGATAGGAGGGGGTGCCTGGGTGAGGGCTGTGGGGCTAGGTATGAGGGGCATTGGAGAGGCTCAGGGCATTGGAGAGGCTCAGGACTAGGGCAGAAGGGCAGGGGAAGGGCAGCCTGCCCTGGCCCTAGTAGAGGGGGGCACTAGGACCCTGCGGCAGCAGGTGATGCCGGAAGCCGGCAGAGCGGAGCGGAGTCAGCATGAGCTGCAGGCTCCGGGCGGTGAGGGAGCAGCAAGTGAGCCCGGGGGAGACGCGTGGGGGTGGCAGGCAGGGCCGGGGGAGAGACCTGGCCCCAAACATTGGGGAGCAGTGCCCAGGGAGCTTAGCTGCCACATAAAATAACTCGTTGGGAGGGAGGGGGAGGGGAGTTTGGTGGCGACAGGAAGTAACTGGAGGGGGGTGCGGGGAGCTTGGCGGGCCACAGGGAAGAGCTCCGCGGGCCGCATGTTTGAGACCCCTGTTCTAATCATTCTTTATCAAATATCATGCTAGTGATTTCACTTGTGACATCATAAGAGTCTGGTATTATTATCCTGGGCAAATCAGAGTCCAGAATACCACTCTAATCCTGCAATATTATCATTCTGTACTTCAGCTGTGGCATCATAGTCTCTCCATGTCTGATTAACTTCACAATAATTTCTTAGTTCAGAAGTAAACCTGCTCTTGATTTATAAACTCAGAGATGACCAGCAGACCATTCTAGTATGGACTAAATTTCTTTTTGTTCGTTTGTTTGTTTGTAAAATTTCCCAGTGTTCCTATTGTTCCTACAGCTCCACTAGGGGGAGCACTTGTATAGGTATGTCACTGGTGACTTCCAGTTTTTAACTATCATATTGGCTAGAGCTGTTCTAGGTAGGGCTAGATAACAAGATGGTTAGACTTGTCCCATTATTATCACTGCTGGAGGCAGTGTTGGAATATGCATTAGTACTGAATGCAGTTCTCAGGAATTCTCAGGCTCACCTGACTGGAATTTCTGACTGTACAAGTCCTGTCCACAAGGATGCACCATAGTGTACTTAAGAGCATTAGTCTCCATTCCAAGGAGAATCTAGGTAGTGACAGTATACCTCAGGGAAGAAGGATGACCACATCCCAAGTCATGTAATAATATAAGTCATTACATTATGGAAAGGAATTTCCCACTACATGTGGGAGAGGGACATAAAAGGGTGTCAGGATCTATTATACACTTGAACTACCTCCCAGCCCCCAATGCAGTTTTAGCTTTCCAGAGAATCTTCTACACTGCAGGACTGTGAACCCTGAACAGACCTCTGCCCTGAAAACTGGATGGATGACACCTGAAGAAGGGGCTGTTTTTAGGGTGTGGAAGCCCTTTTTCTCACCACCTGTCAATTCTGTGGTGCCATCCCATCATTATTCTGCTTTGCCTTTCAATGTGGCTACTATCAGTATATGCACTGTCCAGTTTTCCCTCTCATCTTCCCTCAAGCCCCTTGCTGCTCCAACCCCAGAAAATCACAGCTGGGAACCAGTTAACCAGCCATTGTCACTAGAAAATAGTCCCCTAGGTCTTATCACCTGGGAGAGACACAGAACAGATTCACCTTTAAGAATAATCTCACTTGCTACAGATTCTTTGCTTCTGAAAGTGCTGCTGAAAGAACACTTCTCTGACCTGATGTTTACAGCTAACAATTTGGAAATAACAGTAAGTTCATAGAGAACTGCCTCACCCACTATCTGAACCCAGGACCATTCTATCACTTTATGAACAAATACAGGACCAGATGAGCAGGGCTGGTGCAACCTATTAGGCGACCTAGGCAGTCGCCTAGAGCGCTAGGATTTGGGGGGCGGCATTTTCTTCGGCGGTGACCGCGGCGGCTGGATCTTCGGCCGCCCCAGTTGCCGCCGGCATTTAGGTGGAGGGAGCTGGGGCAGGGGGGCGCGGGGAGGGCCGCCTGCAGCAAGTAAGGGGGGTGGGGCGGCACGCAGGGGAACTCCCCGCTCCAGCTCACCTCTGCTCCACCTCCTCCCCTGAGCACGCCGCCCCGCTCTGCTTCTCTCCCTCCCAGGCTTGCGGCGCCAAACAGCTGATTGGCACCGCAAGCCTGGGAGGCAGGAGAAGTGGAGCAGCGATGGCATGCTCGGGGAGGAGGCGGAGCAGAGGTGAGCTGGGGTGGGGAGCTGCCGCACGGCTCCCTGGGCAGGGTGGGGAGCTGCCGCGGGGGGGTGCCTCAGGCCGGGGGGGGGAGCTGCCGCAGGGCTCGGGGAGGGGGGAGGGCGCAAGGTGGAAGTTTCGCCTAAAGCGCGAAACATCCTTGCACCGGCCCTGCAGATGAGCCATTCCACCTACACAATACACACTAAATGTAAGAAGCACCTTTTGATGTTGCTACACTACAGCATCTTAGAGTCTTAGCTGCGGTGATTTTTTTTTAACTGTCTTTTTGCAGCTTCATATGAGCTACTGTAGCGCCAGGCGGTCTCACAGCATAAGAGGGAACCTAGGAGGAGTGTCACAGCTATGATAGATTTTTCCATTTAGCATCAGTTGTAACACTGCAGGAGATATTTAACCTAAGAGGACCATTAAAATCAGGACAGATCTGAGCTCACCCAGGAGTGAGGCAGTTTTACTTTTGCTCTGACATCTATAAGTCAAGGCAGCATAGAGGATGAATACAATTTCTGACCCTGAGCCATTCCTACCCTTCCTTATCTCTCTGTTTTCTGCTTTCTATGCTCACAGCTATAGAAAAAGAACAATCTCCTGGGGAACACTGTATGACTGGAAAAGATGGTGTTTATTGTACTTTATTGGTAGATCACTGTTTGACAACATGCTGTTTACATATAGCACAGATCTAGTTTTCAAATAAAAGGAAAGGATTGCAGTGCTGGAGCTAAAGCAGGTGTGTGTGTGTGGGGGGGGGGAGTTAAAAACAGTTGACATGGGGCATGATACGAAACCCACTAACGTCAATAGAAAGATTTCCCTCACCTTCAAAGGCTCAGGCCTGTGGTTGGTAATTGTCATATGCAATGGAAACAAGATCCATTCAGATTCTAGGGCCAGAGAACTTTTTTTGCTTCTGCCTTTGCTTTTGCTTTTTAAGTTGATGTTAAGGGGAAGGGAGAAGAGGCTCTGTTACACTCTGCAGGTAGTGGCAGACACTGTACAGAGAAAAATCAGCTTCCAAATGTAGTGGGGGAAGGGGAAAATGAATTGTTTACAACCAACTACTTTGTTGGGCTCTAGTCCCCAGTAGGACTATGCATATGTTTTCAATTTGGGGGGGGGGGTGATTTTGGTCATAAACATGACAAAGATGGTTTTATATATAGAAACATGGACCCTGCAGTACACATACCTTCAACTTCCTTATTTTTACAGGCAAAACATTTTACTTGGGCCCAGAACTAGGCCTGAGGATGGTATAAATGTTTGAGACAAGGAACATGGAGGTGTAACATTTCCTTCTGGTGTTATCTGGACCAGTGATCTGCTAGGCCTCTCCAATCCTTGACTCTGGGAGCCAGCCTTACCCTGCTCTGCTGTGAGAACCCCCACTCCTGGGCTGTTCACGCACAGCCTCTGGCATGTAAGCTGCTCCCAGCTACTTGCAAGCGAATGACACTAGCACTGTACAAATGTAGTGAGCTACAAACAAAAGGAAATCTATTTATATGCTGATCACTTCTATTACTTTTCCCCATTCCCAGAGCACTCTTTGTACTATGCTAAAATTGAATAGCAGCTTGTTGTAAGACTGAGGCATGAGCAAATCTGTGCTGAGTGGTGATCAAGTTGGATTCAAGACAAAGTTCTGTCATGTTAAATCAAGATGGCTGAATATAATGGTATTTCTTCCTGCATCATACAATACAAAATGCCATTCATTCTAAGTACAGTGATCCAGTGCAAGACAAATGCAGTGTCTCATCTAAGGTTTCCAAAAGTAAATGACCAGAAATTGATCAAAGACAAAGAAGAAAAGATGTGCTACAGTAGCCAAGTAAAAAGAGTAGAAAGGTGAGAGTGCTGCCATCTCTTTTGGGGTCCATCAAGGAAGATTTCTGTTCCTGATGATGATGTCTAAAAGTTCCTGAGCTTCTTGGAGCCCATGACCTGCAGCCACACTGAGGAGATTTTCCACTTCCCTAAAGAATACATAATCATTATGAAGAGAAAAAAATTTAAGAACAAAAGCACACAGATAGGAATGAATTAGCTCCGCTGCCTTTCTCTATATTCAGGCTTTTATAACAGCACCCATCACTGTAACACCGAAGAACTTCCTAAGAGTTAATTCTCAACATCACAATGCCCTAATTTCCTCCCTACTTCTCCCAAGGTCTTTGGAGCTATGCTTTGTTGTGCTTTCTTACTCAGTGGAGTTATAGCTGGGCTGAATTTGTATTACTGATCACTCTAAATACACTTTTCATACAACTGAGTACATAACTCCACCTAATCTAATGCAGTGTTGTTGAAAGAGAAACATGGGGAAGAGATATATGACACATAGTAGTTTCAGATCATATGGCTTTGTTCAAATCCATTTTTATTTCCAGTTTCAGGTCACTTGATTTTGCACTCGCCAACCTTTATTTTGAGTTTCAGGTTTGAATGAACCAAAAACAAGAAACAAAAACTCAGTCAAATCTGCTGTGAAACTCATTAGTTGACTTGGATCTGAAACCTTCAGTTAACCTAGAGTCAATCAAAACTGGACTTATGTTCATACACAGTGAATGTACAAAACACCATGCCAGGCAAGTTTTCTCTGGGTTACTGATTTCACTCTGAACATTTCATGCAGCTTAAGTGCTCCCAAGCACAACATAAAGAAAACAACACTTCACAGAGAGAGAGAGAGAGAGAGAGAGAGAGAGAGAGAGAGAAGCAGGACATTTTCTCAAAGGGCTTCATCCAAAACTCGTTGATGTCAACGGGAGTCTTTCTATTGACTTTCAGTGGCTTTTGGATCAGGCCCAAAGAGAGTGCTTTGACACTAGAAGGACAATTCTGTCTATCTGAAAATTTGACTCTCATTATTTTCCCCCCTCATTGGCCTTGTCTACACTACTATTTTTCTTAACTTTTCCTCACTAGAGTACCATCATCTGCACAGTTCTACTGGCAGCAGTTTTAATGTAGACAGGCTACGGGCATTTTAACTGCCATATCATCAAATCCTGGTTTTAAAAAAGCAGCAGGTCTACACTAACTCTTCCAACTTTTCTATTACTGGAGGCGCTGCAGTGTAATGGTGGGTACTTTCAACAAAAATGCTAGTGTAGACTCTCCTGTTGATAGTGATATTGGGACATCATCTGAGGAAGGAACTAGGATTCAGCAAAAGGAAAATGTTACCCTTTGTCAAGTGACATGGTCATGTTTTTCAGCTTTCCCACAGCCAGGTTAAAGGAGGAGTGGGGGTGGCCCTGCTCTGCAGCTTCCCTGAAAGACAAGAAAAAGGAATGTAAGAGGAAAGGGAAAAGAAGGAAACCCTGAGAGGATCCTCTGTGTGAATGAACTAACCCAGGAAAAGAGCAAACAATGAGAAGGTATGAGTGAATTTATATTCTTAAGTGGGGTTTGTATTTAAAGTGTGAGACCCCAATTCAGGAAAGCACTTAAGCTTGTGTTTTTCCTCGTTAGGGATGACCTTATGCACACATTTAAGTACTTTCCCAGATTAGGCCCTCTGTTGTTTGAAATAGAATTTTTCATCCCTTAAAGCACTGCGGCTGACAATCTGTTTTCACCTACTTCTGTGTCCAAAAGTGAGTGAGTGTTTGTGGCAGGAATCAAAATTTGGCATCTCAGTTCATTGGTGAAGTTACAGTAAGTAAAAATTAACATTTACCGCCAGCTGTAGTTTCACTTGCTGTGGCAATTTCCACACTAAGGACCAAATTCTTCCTTCAGCTGTGTGCTCCACTCCTGTTAACTTCAAAGGGAGTAGTACATACAGCTATGAGGGCAGAATTCGGTCTTAAGCATAGAGTTAATCCTTCAAATGCCATAGTAAAGGCAGCTGCTGCAGCAGGGTATATGTTGATATTTTGATGGTACCCTCTATTTACTCTTTTTGGATTAGTTCTGGTGTTGCTCTAATGAAAATACATGTAATTGCTCCTGGAAGTGCAGACACACCACAGACTACTTATAATTCCTGTGTGTGTGTGTATCTGTTCACTGCAGGTTTGCTGCCTACATAAACATCTTCAGAAGTAGGTAGGGAACTATGGATCTGATTCAAAGACCACTGATGGTAGTGCTACAATGGACTTAGGTATATATAAAGTCTGATCCAATCTGAAGATTCAACAAGCAGATACAGTAACTCCTCACTTAAAGTCGTCCCAGTTAATGTTGTTACATTGCTGATCAATTAGGGAACATGCGCATTTAAAGTTGCGCAATGCTCCCTTATAACATTGTTTGGCAGCCACCTGCTTTGTCCACTGCTTGCAGGAAGAGCAGCCCATTGGAGCTAGCTGGTGGGGGCTTGGAACCAGGGTGGACCGGCAGCCCCCCATCAGCTCCCTGCTTCCTAAGTTCCCTGTGTGGCAGCTGCCCAGCAGGCTATCAATTGCCAGCAGTTCAGCTGTCCCTCCCCCCACTGCCATATGCTGCTCCTGCCCTCTGCCTTGGAGCTGCTCGTGGGAACCTCCTGCTTGCTGGGGTGGGGAGGGAGGAAGGGGGGGCTAATGTTAGGGTGTGCCCCTCCCCCCTGCTCTTGCCACCGCCCCCTGCTTACCCCTTCTCCATATAGAGCAGGGTTGGGACAGGACAGAGCTCAGGATGGAGGGAGTTTGCTGGCCGCAGCTGCTGTCTCAACTTCCTGATACACTTAAAAAAGCAGCGTACTTAGAGTTGGGTCAGCGTACTTAAAGGGGCAATGCGCATCTCTCTCTCCCACACACACAGTGTGTGTGTCTCTCTCTGCCATGCTGTCTCCCCTCCCTCCATTCGTGCTGCCTTGTAGAGTGTGAGGCTACATTAACAACAATGGGTTAACCCTTGAGGGCTAAGCTGAGTGCTAGTTCATCATTTAGCAGCAAGGCATTCCCTGGGAAATATCCCACCCTCTTCCATCCTCTGACTTTACCACCTCAACCAAGCTTCACGATCATCATTGCTGTGTACAGTATTAAATTGTTTGTTTAAAACTTATACTGTGTGTGTGTGTGTGTGTGTGTGTGTGTGTGTGTGTATATATATATATATAATAGTTTTTTGTCTGGTGAAAAAAATTTCCCTGGAACCTAACCCCCCACTATTTACATTAATTCTTATGGGGAAATTGGATTAGCTTAGCATCGTTTCGCTTAAAGTCACATTTTTCAGGAACATAACTACAACGTTAAGCGAGGAGTTACTGTATTGCAGTCTGTGGTCTGAAAACTGTCTCCCAAAGTTACTGTTTCACTTTCCATTAACTGGGCTACTCTTCCATCCATTCTACAATTCCCATGGCCCTATCTGTGCTAGCAGAACAACTGAGCTAAAAGTAAAATGTTTAAAAACCTGTGTTTGAGATGGCTTTAATCAAAATCTCCTCTGAACCATTTTAATACTGTCTGATCATGGCATAAACATTTTTTGTAGAGGGACAGTTACCTCACTCTCACAGCAGAAAGCTTTCATGAGCAATAAATTAACAGTGGAGAAAAAGAAATCATATGCTGCTGATGTCCCTAAATGCACCTTAGCCTGTACATTTTTTTTCCTCCACTGCCTGCCTGCTGTTCTAGTGTCGTCAGAAGGCTTTGTTCTTGTCCATCACAGCAGGAGCAGCACTCAGAGGCCTCTAGAATCTCTCTTTGTAGGTACTTGTGTGGCCCCCATCACCTTAGTATTTGAGCACCTGCTGTGTTTTTTAAAAATAGAAATAACCGATGGGGAAAAATCAGACAGAGAGGTGAAGCGTCTTGCCCAAAGCCACAGAGGGAGTCAGTGTCCAAGTTAGACCATATTGATCTCTCATAAATTAGAGCAATTTGGAAGCAAACTACAGTACCAGAAAAAAGTTTGCTTTTCTTCCCTAATCCACTCCTGCAGGAAATCTTCTAAAGACACCCGGGGACCTTTACCCTGGGGACCACTGTGGAAGGTTGCCACTTCAGTAATCTTTTACTCCACCTCACCTGAACCAATGCATGGCCATCTCCTCATTCTTTTCCACACCAGTTCCTGGATGTGAGACAAAGACATGGCAAAGAAATGAAGAGAATTTCAGTTAAAATGTACAATATGGGGGCCAACATCTACCCACAAGGTAACGTATTGTGTAACATGTTCACAAGTTCTCTATTTGCACACACATATATTCTGAAGCCGAGTTACCCTCTGACTTGGAGAAATGTTACCTTGCAGATATCTCTGCCCCACAATGTGTTGGGCATTGGGGTACCCCAGGTGAGCATACATATGAGCCACGTGGAAATGGAAGTTCTCATAGCACAGCAAGATGTAAAGCAGAAGGAGGATGGGGACAATCATAGCCAGCAACTGTAAAGGATAAGGAAAGAGTCATGATAGAGGGAGACATTAAAACGGGACCAAATACAGCTAATATTTCATCGAAAGCACTGAAAGCATCTTAGTGTGCTGCTTTCCAAATAGCAAAGCTAGGGAAGCTTCACGCAATAGCAGAAAATGTAATTTAGCCTTTTGCAATGGATACAGAACCTGATCCAACATCCATTAGAGCCTACAGAATGACTCCATAGACTACAAGAGATATTGGACCAGGCCCCTACCTTGTCTATACAGTGTGGCAATGTGCACTAGAGGGGTGTGATTTCTAAAGTGCACCAAAGCATTGCCCACTAAGTGACCCAGGTAGACGCTAATGATGGGCACTAGAAGTGCCCTAGTGAAAGTTAACATAGTGCTTTGTGCACTAAAGAATGTTTCGCGCATGCCAGTTACTGGACAACATACTGGTGCACTTTAGAAATCACACCTCTCTAGTGCGCTTTGCCATGATGTATAGATAGGATTGCCAACCCTCCAGAATTGGCCTGGAGTCTCCAGGAATCTGCATAGATCTCCGGGTGACTATTGAAAGCAATCTGGGAGATTTTAATCGGATATTTTAAGAAAATGACATTACATCGTGTTGGGGGGGGAGGGGGAGGAATCTCCCAGAATAGCTTCAGTCAGAGTTGGCAACCCTATGTGTAGACAAGTAACTTTTGGCTCTGCTGTAGCAAATTAAAATAATTCCATTGTCTAATGGTTCTTTTGTGAGATGAATTCATTAGTTGGCAGCAGATCGGGATGAGCAATTTGTTAATAAGGTTTGTGAGACTGAGTATTTCTCTCCAGGTGGATGGGTTCACATCCATGTCATCTGCTTCACAGGTAACTGTAGTTACTCTGTATGGGTCTGACAGCTCTCTTTATAAACTTTGTGATGAAAGGATTTATAGTTTCATATACAACAGTGGGCAAACTTTCGAAACTCTTTAATTTGGCAGTGGAGTAAAAATGGGTCGAGTCTCTTTTTAGCTACACTGCTGTAAATCAGGAGTAACTTCGCTTATACTAGTGGAGTTATACCAGTGTAAAACATATATAAAATCAGAATCAGGCCTGTTATTTTTCAGTGCCAAATAAAAAGCTTCAAAAACAGGCTCACCAGTAGTTTGTGATAATAGGGATTTACAGATTGAAAACTCAAGTTTACACTGATAGTGCAAGAACCATGGCCAAAAAAAAAAAAAAAAGGAATGGGGTTTGTAAGCAGACTGTGGCCCCAAAGAGGTATGGGGCACAGTACATATCCACTGAGAGGCATTTGCCCTACACAGTCACCACTTAGACTTATAAAGGGACTTGATGAAGCAGCCAGGGCTGTAAATGTAATTAACAGTGTCAGCTCTGTTGATGTTAGCATGCTTTCAATGGTACGTGATGACATGGGTGCTAATCACTGTCATGAATTGTACCATGCAGAAGACCTCTTTCTTTTAGAAGAGTGATAGCTGCAAATATTTAACAAATTGCTAAATATGTTTGCACTAGGTTGATACAAACAATGTTTGTAGCTGAGCCGTAGTTGACACTGTAACCGGGCTCTCTGTGGGGGCCAGCTGAGGTCACTCAATTAGGGTGAACTGCAAAGAATGGGGCAGACAAACCCCAAACCTGGTAGATAATTCAATACATAGATTTACCAAGCCAGCATAAAATAGCTTCTTAATTACCTCACTGGTTTTTCAGAAGTAAATAACACTGGTCCCTTAAAGTACCCAGCCTCAGACCTCCATCCAGGTACCCAAGTCAAATATGATGAAGATTTCTGAAAATCTTATTTCATCATATAAAAGAAAGGGTTCTACCAATTCCAAAGGATCAGACACAGTACCTCCCAGGTTAATGAATATTCCAGATCTTACCCAAATACACGCTACAGCCAATTCTTATTAACTAAACTAAAATGTATTAAAAAAGAAAAGAGAGAGAGTATGATTAAAAGATCAATATACATACAGACATGAGTTCAATTCTTGAGGTTCAGATACATAGCAGAGATGGTGAGCTTTGTAGTTGCAAAGAGTTTTTAGAATTTAGTTAATAGGTTATAGTCCAATGTCCAATATCGTATTCATTGCATATCAGCATAACTGGGATCTCATCTTGCAACTCAAACTTCCCCTGGTGAAGCTTAAGCAGATCTAAGATGAACAGGATCAGGACTCAAGGAACTTTTATACAATTTCATGTCTTCTTTGACAAGCTGGAGTCCCTTGGGGAACTAAAGGGAATTAGGTTGACTTTGAAGGAGGTCCATCATTGGTACTTAGCTATACGAATTAACATAAGGCAATTGGCTTGTTCCTCCACCATTCACAGATGATTTTCTATACATTTCAAAGAGAGATGAATACAGAGATACCCTGTGTTTACAATTCATCTAAATGCTATGATGTTCTTTGGATCTCTGAATTATCAGACTACAGCATAGATAGGGACTGTTGATTACATTGTTGACCATTACCCATATGCATGTAAATACGCAAAAACACAAACAACAACTCCTCATGTCTTAGAGGGTTGAATTTGAGTCATTCATCCTGCAGGATGTTTAACCCTTTCTGGCCATGCATCACAGACACCTTGTACATAACTTTGTTCTTTTATATGAATATTTTCAAAAGAAGAATATTTCAATTTCTGCAATATTGATACTTTTGACTACCAATAGAATTAGCAATGAACTGAAGATAAAGTCATATAAGATCAGTGCTTCACTGTAATTAACGCTTAGCTCTCTACATGGCATTTTTCATCCACAAGACAAAGCACTTTGCAAAGAGGGTAATCATTATCCCATTTTACACATGGGGAAACAGAGCCCTGGAGAGATGAAGTAACTTGGCCAAAGTCATGCAGCACAGCCAGGAATAGAATTTAGGTATCCTGTCTCTTAGTCTAGGGACCTATCCACAGGATTCCTAAAATAATATTTTTTTCTTGTTTGTATTTTACAAATGATATGTTACTAAGTATTTGCTATAAAATACATTGGTGTTTGTAATGTATTATTCTCAAAGGATTGTGGGATGTCGATGCAAGGGATTATTGGATTGGGATCTCAGCTAGTCATTGCATCTAGTTTTGGAGTCACTGGTAGGGAAGATTGACAACCCCTTCTTTAACTTACAGAAGAAACCTCTTAACTAGTACTTAGAATTGTGTTTAGATCCAACAGTGAAAGGAAAATGTAAAAGATAGAGATTGGATAGAAAGAGAGTGGCAGAAGCAACCAGGATCATCTGTGCCATATTCACTAGGCAAGAGACCAGGTTGCAGTGACACTTTACAGCATTGCAAAGATTAGGTCTAAATCCAAACCTCCTCAAAGTTCAAGAGCACTTGGACTCATTGTTCAGATTTAGCCCATTGTAGACACAGATCTATCCTGTGACATTCAGATCATGATCTGCATCTTAACTGTCCTGAAAGATTCATGGTGAGGAAGCTTTCGACCCAGAGTTCTTGGGTTAAATCCTAGATGCTGAGCAGCCATAGTTCTTATTAAAGCCAGCTGGTGCTCAGTATCAGCATCTTCCAAAATGTGGCTCCTGATTCAGGTCCATCTCTAACTGGATCATATCAAAGCTGAGAATTAAATTAGCCACAGGCAAGTGATAATGGAGCAAACATCTCCCGGTATTCAGATGTCTGGCTGACAAACTTAGGAACATAGGATTTGCTGCCCTGGATTAGACCACCAGTCCAACTAGTGTGGTATCCTCTTCAGGCAGTGACCAATGCTTCAGAGAAAGGTTCTCCAAGGACCTTGTAACATACCTAGACATTCCAGCTGATTGCAGTGGCACAAATAATGCATGGGTAAGTCTGTGGTGATACCATGGCAATTTTTTTAAGATGACATCCTAGATTGATCCTGTTTATTGCTGAACATCTTCCCAAGGGGAAGAGATGATGGACCACTCCTTGGGAAAGATCATGCAGAATAAAATCATTCTGCAGATTGCAGGCCTGAGGGCAAGAAATCATTGTTTCTAAAATCAAGTCTTCTTTGATGATTTTAGGTCTGTGCTCCAGAAAAGTCACTGAAAGAAGGTGGCAGTAATTAATGTTTTACTCTTACAGACTTTTCTTGCATGCAGCACATATTAAAGAATGCATCTTGAGACTTGTAGGAGGAAACAGTCACTTGAAAACCTCCTCCTTCAAACTCTTGAACACAGCAACTTACACACGAATAATCACCATAGCAAATGCTCAGATAAGGCCAGCAATTGATGGTAAAGCAAGCTTGTAAGCTTACTTGCATAAGACACTTGGGAGGGGACTCAAGAAGAAAGTCTGAAGGAATGTCTCACAAGTGACCTCAGTTGAGTCGTCCTGCAAAACTCCAAATCCTGATGTGTGCAACTCATCTGACAGCATAAGAGTGAGATATTGGGAGACATCGCCAAGTTTTTCACCACTTTCCAATGACGCTGCTTATTTGTACTCCACAGGCGTGGATAGATAGATTTCTCTATGGTGAAGTAGATGGGTAGCTGTGTTTTTGTTCTTTTCCAGATGGGAAATGACAGGCTAGCTCAGACCTTTTCATCAGCCTTTTGTGTGGGTCACCAATGAGCCAGCTTATCAGCAGGTTTGCAGGTGGCTGCTGCTAATTCATATAAAGCAAACAGGAAGAAAGCTCTATATTTTACAGAGAATTCAAACATCTAGCAGGCTGCCTCACCTTAGAAAGGGCCAATTCAATCTTTTAAACAAAACCATGATAGTTCATTGTGCTGCACACAGTTGTTAAAGATAACCACTAACAGGGGAGATTCATGTCCCAAGAAGCAGTTGGCACTGAGGAGGAGCAGTTATAAAATGGAACCTTGCTTTTAACAGTAACAAGGGAGTGGGATGAGATCCCCTGATCTCCCCTCAGACTTGGCTGATAATACCCACAACTGGCACAAACCCTTGGCCCTGCTGAAGCATGTATTTGTGAAGCATATTCCAATGTTGTGCATTCAGATTTTGGGACTCAGATAACACTAAGATGAAAGAGGTGAAGAATATAAAAACTCATTTAATGCCAGTTGCCATTGATACTAAGAACTTCGCATGGGAGAATGCAAGGGAATACAATTAAATTGGTCCCAGAGTCAAGAAATGTGCAAGGCCTATTTGTACACTCCTAAATACAAGGGGGACAAGGATCAGTGGCTCCAAAATACTTCCTATTGTTTTCTGCTGAACAATCTGTTGCTCATTTCCCTGTATTTTTTCTCTGGTATTTTTATTTTATTTACATTTATTTCCAGATGTGTCTAGGTACCAGATTCTGCTCTTCTTTACACCACTCTAAATTCACAGTAACTCCATTGAGAGTTTACTCCTGATTCAGATCCATGCAGCCTGTGAGCAGAAACTGGCTGCAATTTAAGCCCATTGCTTCTTGTCCTATCCTCAGAGGTTAACAAGAACAATTCTTATCCCTCCTTCTTGTAACAACCTTTTATGTACTTGGAAACTGTTATCATGTCCTCTCTGTCTTCTCTTTTCCAGACTAAACAAAGCCATTTTTTTCAATCTTTCTTCATAGGTCATGTTTTCTAGACCTTTAATCATTTTTGTTGCTCTTCTCTGGACTTTCTCTACTTTGTCCACATCTTTCCTGAAATGTGGCACCCAGAACAGGACACAATACTCCAGTTGAAGCCTAATCAGCGTGGAGTAGAGTAGAAGAATTACTTCTCGTGTCTTGCTTACAACACTCCTGCCAATACAGCCCAGAATGATGTTGGCCTTTTTTTTTTGTTTGTTTGTTTTTGTTTTTTTTTTGGCAACAGTGTTACACTGTTGACTCATATTTAGCTTGTGGTCCACTATGACCCCCTGATCCCTTTCCGCAGTACTCCTTCCTAGGCAGTGATTTCCCATTTTGTATGTGTGCAACTGACTGTTCCTTTCTAAATGGAGTACTTTGCATTTGTCCTTTATTGAATTTCATCCTGTTTATTTCAGACCGTTTCTCCAGTTTGTCCAGATCATTTTGAATTTTAACCCTATCCTCCAAAGCACTTGCAACCCCTCCCAGCTTGGTATTGTCCACAAACTTTATAAGTGTACTCTCTATGCCATTATCTAAATCATTGATGAAGATATTGAACAGAACCAGACTCAGAACTGATCCCTGTGGGACCCCACTTGATATGCCCTTCCAGCATGACTGTGAACCACTGATAACTACTCTCTGGGAATTGTTTTCCAACCAGTTTTGCACCCAACTTATAGTAGCTCCATCTAGGTTGCATTTCCCTCGTTTGTTTATGAGAAGGTCATGCGAGACAGCATCAAAAGCTTTACTAAAGTCAAGATATACCATGTCTACCACTTCCCACATATCCACAAGGCTTGTTACCCTGTCAAAGAAAGCTATCAGGTTGGTTTGACATGATTTGTTCTTGACAAATCGATGCTGACTGTTACTTATCTTATTATCTTCTAGATTTTTGAAAACTGATTGCTTAATTATTTGCTCCATTCTCTTTCCAGAAGTTAAGCTGACTGGTCTGTAATTCCCCGGGTTGTCCTTATTTCCCTTTTTATAGATTGGCACTATATTTGCCCTTTTCCAGTCTTCTGGAATCTCTCCCGTCTTCCATGACTTTTCAAAGATAATTGCTAATGGCTCAGATATCTCATCAGTCAGCTCCTTGAGTATTCTAGGATGCATTTCATCACGCCCTGGTGACTTGAAGACATCTAATTTGTCTAAGTAATTTTTAACTTGTTCTTTTCCTATTATAGCCTCTGATCCTACCTCATTTTCACTAGCATTCACTATGTTAGACATCCAATCACCACCAACCTTGTTGGTGAAAACCGAAACAAAGAAGTCATTAAGCACTGCCATTTTCACACTTTCTGTTATTTCCCTCTCTTCCTCCCCTTCCCTCCCATTGAGTAACGGGCCTACTCCGTCCTTGGACTTCCTCTTGCTCCTAATGTACTTGTAGAATGTTCTCTTGTTACCCTTTATGTCTCAAGCTAATTTGATCTCATTTTGTGCCTTGGCCTTTCTAATTTCGTCCTTACATACTTGTGTTAATTGTTTATATTCATCCTTTGTAATTTGACCTAGTTTCCACTTTTTGTAGGACTCTTTTTTTTTTTTTTTTTTTTAAAGGTCATTAAAGATCTCCTGGTTAAGCCAGCGTGGTCTCTTGCCATACTTCCTATATTTCCATAATGACTTTTTGAAAAACTACCAACTGTCTTCAATTGTTTTTCCCCTTAGACTTGCTTCCCATGGGATCTTACCTACCAACTCCCTGAGTTTGCTAAAGTCTGCCTTCTTGAAATCCATTGTCCTTATTTTGCTGTTCTCCCTCCTACCATTCCTTAGAATCATGAACTCTATCATTTCATGGTCACTTTCACCCAAGCTGCCTTCCGCTTTCAAATTCTCAACCAGTTCCTCCCTATTTGTCAAAATCAAATCTAGAACAGCCTCTCCCCTAGTAGCTTTCTCCACCTTCTGAAATAAAAAATTGTCTCCAATACAATACGATACAATGACAGCAGCTGCTCCCACACTAGGGTAGCATACATTAAGAGTCCAGGCTGTGGTCCCCAATGTAGAGGCTCCCTCCTAACTTGAAACCTGGAACCTAGTTCTCCAAGGATACTGCCTTAATTTGCTATTGGAGTGAGGAAGGTAGTTTCCTGAAACTCTGCCCTCTGGACTCCTTGTATCTGACTCTCAGACCTGGCCACCTCTACAGAACTTTTTCAGTCATTGTAGGAGTGCTTCAGCCATCTCTCTGCATCATCAACTCTGTCATAGCATAAGGTTATTTCAACTAAGTTGCACCCAGAACCAAGAGCCAAAGTTCAAAGGGTGCATTAACAGCCTTTGCCATGCTCCAGTAAATTCTTTTAAAAGACTGTTGTATGTTAGCAAACTTCTCCGCTACTTTATTTGTATTAACTATCACTGAGAGCTCCAGTACACTGTTTACACAAACAGAAGCGGCCTAAGGCACTTTATAGATGCCTTCAGGGATGTCACAATCTAGTATCTGTGATGTCATAATGCTGAGAAAGGATGTACAGGAAAAAAGATAGGATTCAAATTTGACAAACAGATTGCATTAGAAGCTCTTTAAGGTCCTGATCCTAGGAGGTGCTAAGTGCCTCATGTGATATCCACAGTGCCCTCACTTCCCACCTCTCAGGGTGCTCCACTCATTGTAGGATTTGACCCCATATTAAATCTGACTATAAGGGATTTTACTGTTCATGCACAACTGCAATGAAGAGAGTTTGCTGATACAAATGCAGATACAGTACAATATAATGGAAACAAATGGGAGCATTTTGTAAACTGCCATTTCAACAGCATTTGCACAGACTCAAACCTGTTGAGAATTTATCTGACTGGAATATAGTACATAATTTGATTCCCAGATGACGACAGTCCTACCACCCATCCCACGTTCTGGGGCTGCACACTCACCTCCCATTTACTCCACTCGGAATGAGTTGGTTTCTTACTCCTCTGGGAAAGGTTTGTCCCCCACGTCTCAGCACCACCTGCCTGGCTCCTTCTTTTCTGTTTCCGCTGTACCATGGGTTTCATGTTCCTCCACGTCTCTCTCTCATACCTGCTTTGAACAATCTTGCTTTAATTGAGCATGATCTGCTCCTATCCTCAGTCCCTACCCAATCCCAACTCTCCCCTATTGCTGGTTATACTCTATTGTTCTCTCTCCTGATTTATGGTACAGATCATCCAGCTGCCTCACGGTGATAAGGAGAATGGATATATATCCCTCACCAGTGATACAAAGAAGAAACAGACGGAACAGTGTGCATTTAACCATATCAGTGCCAAAGGTCCCCAGCTTCCCTCAGAATTTTCCCTGCTAGTACAAGCCTGTCAATCAGAACAGGTAAGTCTTAGTATCTGGCAAACTTGATGAAGAAAAGAAAAGCTTAAAAAATACAACACAGCATCACAATTTGGTTTTGTCCAGTGCTTATTGTGCAAGAACATATGAAATGATTCACAACGGATGACATTGCAACATGCACATACAAATGTTTAGTATCATTATTATTTAATATTTATATTGCATAGGTTCTAGAGGCCCTAATCAGGATTAGCAACCTGTTGTGCTGAGTGCAATACAAAAACATATAAAGATACTGTCCCTATCCCGAGGATCCATATGTCATACAGGTAGTACCTACAGATGAGAAAAATCAGAGAGAGTTATAGGGCATATGAAAAAATAGCAGGCTAAGGGGTAGAATTTTTTAATGAGCGAGGGAGTTGGAAGCCAGAGGCCAAAATCAATGACCAATTCTTCAAGAACTAACTGTTTTTATATAATGGATAAACAGAAGCATAACATTCTTAACACCATCTGGGGACTTGCAATAGTGGTAAGGCTCTCTCTTCATTTCTAACAGAAGTTGTGTTTTACTGTGGAATAACTAAGACACATTAGCTATCCGGCTGTAAAATCCTAGCAGAGATAAGGCACTGTAGTTTTAGTGTGAGGTAAACTAGGTGAGGCCAACCACAGGCAGGGGTTATAATGCTGACCTCGCCTAGCTACTTTGCAGTGAAAACTACAGTCACTTTGTCTCCACTAGGATTTTACAGTGAGATAACTATCAAGGGTTAGTTACCTCACTGTAAAAGGAAAAAAGACACTTTTTGGCATGAAGACATAGCCTAAAACTCCTACAGAAATAAGGGTTGCATATTTTACATTTCAGGTACCAATTTTCATTTCTTAAATTATGCTGCCACCAAGTGGCCAATTCATTTGTTCATTTAAAGTAACACATTTCAGGAGCTTTTCCCACACTTTTTGACAAAATTGGTTCTTGCCTCTCAAAGTGTGTAAAGATGGTGATACCAGTAACCAGTGTTTGAAACTGATTATGCTATTTTAAGGATTTAACAACAAAATTGTATCCCATCTCCTACAAAATCTGAATAATGTTATTACAGCCACTTGTAGAGACATACACAAAATATTTATATTCATTCTGATGCTTAGCCTATGTTAGTGAAATAAATATTCTCATTGATGTATAGAACATGCCTGGTGTTTGTAGTCCTTTGTTATAGGTGGCTAAATTAGGTGTACATAATATTTATTTAATGTTTTAATATCTGATGTGTAATTTATGTTGGTACCAGTTCTCCACTTTTCTCTGTCCAGCTGTGTTCTTGATTTTGTAAATGTCACCTATGTGGAGGGGAAAACAGGTATTAAGTAACTCAGGATATTGACACTAGAAACAAATGGCAGGTGTAACAGACTTACATATTCAAACAACTCTTGAGCAGCCTCCTAGTAACTAGAAACTGGATCATCCCCCTTCTGCAATAAAACTAGCAGGAGGTATTAATGGAAGGGAAAATCCCTCCTGGATTTTCTCTCCCAGTTGTTCCAGGGGTGGGGTGAGATTCTCTTGACATTCGCCCTTCCATCCCCACAATTGAGCCATGATGGAACCCATTCCCTGCTTCCATGAAGGAGCAGTTTGGTGAAGAGTCAAGTACAGTCACAGTCAGGTGGACACCACAGAATTTCCCTCTTTTTGTCCAGTCCCATTTTTTTCCCCACAGAAAGGGCCTAACTCGTCCTATGGTCTCTATTTCTTTTTCTCCTTTTTACCTTTGAATAAAGGAAGTAGAGTTGGAGAATTTATTCAACTTAGACTGAAAGACAATACTTAAATATTTCTGAAATGACTTACGAACTAGAGGTACTTCCCAATTTTGTCTATAGCTGCCTGGCATTGTTGCTGAAAAAGGAAAGGATGCCTGTGAACCTGAGGAAATAATAGGAATCTGCCAGCTGTCAACATCTGGGAGAGCTGGAGAGAAAGACCTCGAGAACAAAGTAGCTTGACTGAAAACCAGAAATGGAACTCATCAACATGTTCTTAATTTCTTTCTTTTGTTTAATCGTTGCTTGCCTTTATTCCAAATTAATTGTGTGGTAAATAGATTGATTGAAGGAGGATTATTATAACTGACTAGTGAAAGAATTGATCCTTGTGTTTTCAATCTCTACTACACCAAATTAGTGAGGTCATAAAAAAAAATGCATTCAGAGTAAACTGAAAGCCACTATACAATCCAAATTTAATTATTTTGTTAGTTCAAGTACACACCATGCCTGCACACCACCATACCTGAATTTGCTTAGCCCATAAGCACCGATGATTTCTGCATAAGAGGGCATTGCCTCTGTTTCACTCAAGTACTTAGACAATATTTGGGGCCTTGTCTTTGGTAGAAGGAAAAATTGAGTATATGAGTCAGGTATTTCTTTGGTGCAACCCTGTTTATTTACAAAGAACATACACAAAACTCTATTTCCCTGAACCCAGTAGAAACAAACAGCAGGAGACAGTTTCCTTCTTCAGCAATCCAGGTCTGCATTTCCATTGAATACTGTATCTATAAGAAGCTCTGTCTCTCCAGTTTGTCCCAAGGTCATACCCACTATTTCCTCTCTCACTTCCTCTTGACTATCTGGTTGTTTTCTGCCTGTCTCACACATAGTCAATCCTCTCCACTGCCTCTGCATTTGCAGTCAGTCCTCAGAGAAACCCTTAAACCCACATGGCTTAGTTTGTGATTGACCTAGCCATACAGCTCAGTGCCTTGGATGATGGCTTCCTACCGTGTCAACGATCTATCACTACACATAGAAGCATTTAATTGCTCTGTCTATTTAGCCTGAATGAAGGGTGGTTAGTGCACACATCAACTTTAACCAAGTATCAGAGTGGTAGCCGTGTTAGCCTGTATCAGCAAAAACAACAAGGAGTACTCATGGCACCTTAGACACTAACAAATTTATTTGGGCATAAGCTTTTGTGGGCTAAAACCCACTTCATAAGATGCATGGAGTGGAAAATACATATACACAGTACATGAAAAGATAGGAGTTGCCTTACGAAGTTAGGGGTCAGTTCTAACGAGACAATTCAATTAAAGTGGGCTATTATCAACAGGAGGAAAAATCACGTTTGTAGTGGTAATCAGGGTGGCCCATTTCAAACAGTTGACAAGAAGGTGTGAGTAATGGGGGGGGGGGCGGAAATTGGTTTTTAGTTTTGTAGTGACCCATCCAGTCCCAGTCTTTACCTTCTTGTCAACTGTTTGAAATGGGCCACCCTGATTACCACTACAAAAGTGATTTTTCCTCCTGTTGATAATAGCCCACTTTAATTGAATTGTCTCGTTAGAACTGACTCCCCACTCGGTAAGGCAACTCCCATCTTTTCATGTACTGTGTATATGTATTTTCCACTCCATGCATCTGATGAAGTGGGTTTTAGCCCATGAAAGCTTATGCCCAAATAAACTGGTTAGTCTCTAAGGTGCCACAAGTACTCCTCATTCTTTTAACCAAGAATGTGATTGATCTATAGATCAAAGTCCCACTTAATGGCAGCCATTAATACTTGACAAAATCATATTCAGTTTTTGCCTCACTGTGGGTTTAGCCAATATACTAAAAATAGATTGTACCACTGTAAATGGGGGTAACTAAGACAGGATCCCTGTTATTCAGGCCTAGTGGTCCGAGAGACTCTGGAATGTCTGTGAGAAACCAGGTTTGATTCTCCCTACTGCTTTGGAACTCAAGCACAATTGATAACTGGGTCGCAAAAATGAAGCCATGGGTAAATATTAAGGGGGAAATTGAGGCATTCACTAAGGGAAGGAGAGTGGGGAGGAAGAGCCTCTGTGCCTGATGAGGGTAGGATTGTAAGGAAGACTTACAATTTGATAGCGTCTGTAGCAAATACAGCTCCCATTTAGTCTTATAGATCCAATCCTCTCCTATGCTAAAAGTAGTTTCTTTCCTCAGCTGCACTGAGCAAGGAGAAAATAAAAATCTATGCCGACCAGTCTTTACGACACTATTAGTAGGAGCTATAAGGGAATACAATCAACGTGACTAAGGTCAAAAGGGGAGTTTATGCCTCTCTGACAAATAACATGCGGCGCAAATGCCATAGTCAGATTTACTGCAGATTCTTAAAGAACTGTTTGTTGATGCCAAACTAATAAATGTATCAGTTAAAATCAACTATTTTTTCCATGCATCATCACACATGATACAAGAGTGCTAGCAGAGGACATATGATCTTCCTGAACTCAGCTGTATGAGTGAGCAGGGAATGTTAACTAATGTAAAGCCCTATCATTTGACAAAGATTCTGTCTATACTGCATAATCAACCATGTCAGGGGAACTGTTACAACAGCATAGTCCCTCAACAAGTTTAAAATATGCTTCAGGCTGGCAGTCCAGGCAAGATCAAACCATGCTACAGTTTTGAACTTTGCAAGGTAGAAGCACAAATCAGGAACAGAGTTAAAATACAGTTTGGTTCCCTCTCTACTACAAGACCAACATGTTTTATCTGTTTTCAGTGAGAGGAGGATGGGAGACCAGATTGCTCCCTACTCCCTGCCTGTTTGATCTTACTGTGTAGAGGGGGGTAGGCCAAAAGTACTTCAAAAGTATTGAAATCTTTTGAGATTTCTCAGGGTCAGAGGGCATTAGGATCCTCAATACCTTTGAGAATATGGGCCTAAGTGATATGCAAACAGAAGCCACAAATTAAATAATGAAGAATGAAATAATGCTTCCTTAATAAAGGGACTTACTGTAGCATGAACATAATATGTCTGATGGCTAGAAACCATACGTCTTCAGAAAAGATATGAGTTTAGGTCAGAAATGTACAGAAACAAGATAACATGAGTTTCCATGTAACAAGATAACTGGGGTTGTGTAATGGTATTGATACTATCAACGACAATGGGGCAGCCTGCCTATAGGCACCTGTGTCCAGGCTGGGAAGCTAGTGATGGTAGAGTTTTTATTGCTTGCTTTTCTTAGGACCGGGCTGGTATCATTGCCTATGATTAAGGTTGCCTGATGCTTCCCATTGTGAGGCCCTGTCTCCATATTAGCTAAGCTGCTTTGTGCATTAACATGTGTTGTTGTCATTAGCACATTATTATTATTTATATCTTTGTAGCACCTAGAAACCCCAACTGAGAAGAGGGCCAGCTGTATTTTACTAGGTGTTATAAGTTTATGGAGGGAATGGTTTGAAGGGATAACGTGATTTTAGTCAATTAGGCATTAACATGCCATCGCGGGTAAAATGAGGGTCCGGCTGTAGAATCTTGCCTGTATGCTCGGGGTTCTGCTGATCGCCATATTTGGGGTCGGGAAGGAATTTTCCTCCAGGGTAGATTGGCAGAGGCCCTGGAGGTTTTTCGCCTTCCTCCGCAGCATAGGGCAGGGGTCGCAGGCTGGAAGATTCTGTTGTGGGTGGGTCAGCTTTTGTGGCCTGCATCATGCGGGAGGTCAGACTAGATGACCATATTGGTCCCTTCTGACCTTAAAGTCTATGAGTCTATGAGTCTATGAGACAGGCCCTGTCCCAAAATCTTAGTGTAAATAGACAAGGGTCAGTGGGCATTAGGAACCTCAATACCTTTGAGAATATGGGCCTAAGTGATATGCAAACAGAAGCCACAAATTAAATAATGAAGAATGAAATAATGCTTCCTTAATAAAGGGACTTACTGTAGCATGAACATAATATGTCTGATGGCTAGAAACCATACGTCTTCAGAAAAGATATGAGTTTAGGTCAGAAATGTACAGAAACAAGATAACATGAGTTTCCTCCTTAGAGAGGAAGGATATTCTTCTGGTTGAGGCCCTGTACTAGCAGTTAAGAGATCTGTGTTCAGCCTTTCTCTGAGACATTAGCTATGTCAATCAATCTCTCTGTGCCTTAGTTCCCCAGCCATAAAGTGGAAATAACAACAATTATTTCTCTGACCCTTGTCTATTTACACTAAGATTTTGGGACAGGGCCTGTCTCATAGACTCATAGACTCATAGACTTTAAGGTCAGAAGGGACCAATATGGTCATCTAGTCTGACCTCCCGCATGATGCAGGCCACAAAAGCTGACCCACCCACAACAGAATCTTCCAGCCTGCGACCCCTGCCCTATGCTGCGGAGGAAGGCGAAAAACCTCCAGGGCCTCTGCCAATCTACCCTGGAGGAAAATTCCTTCCCGACCCCAAATATGGCGATCAGCAGAACCCCGAGCATACAGGCAAGATTCTACAGCCGGACCCTCATTTTACCCGCGATGGCATGTTAATGCCTAATTGACTAAAATCACGTTATCCCTTCAAACCATTCCCTCCATAAACTTATAACACCTAGTAAAATACAGCTGGCCCTCTTCTCAGTTGGGGTTTCTAGGTGCTACAAAGATATAAATAATAATAATGTGCTAATGACAACAACACATGTTAATGCACAAAGCAGCTTAGCTAATATGGAGACAGGGCCTCACAATGGGAAGCATCAGGCAACCTTAATCATAGGCAATGATACCAGCCCGGTCCTAAGAAAAGCAAGCAATAAAAACTCTACCATCACTAGCTTCCCAGCCTGGACACAGGTGCCTATAGGCAGGCTGCCCCATTGTCGTTGATAGTATCAATACCATTACACAACCCCAGTTATCAGCCCTAATCCCTTTTCTTTACAGCTGCTAGCATCTCTTAGGGCTTGTCTATACAAACACTTAGTTCATGGCAAGTGGGGTGTAAATCTGCCTTGCACTAGCCTGGCGTGCACTAAATGTCTGTGTGGACCTTACTGCCGTGTACTAAAAGTTCCCTAGTGTGCTTTAATCTACCCGCTCTGAAACAGAAATAAGTTAAAGTACACTAAAAATCCTTCTGTGTGCAGCAGCAGGGTTGACACAGACACAGTGCATTACAGGTGTGACGTTGTGCAGTCTATATGGTTTTATAAAAACTTGATAATAAGTCAATATAATGTAACTGGGATAGTTTTAGAGAAAATACGGTAATAAGTGAATGTAACGTAACTGGGATATGCTTCATGCAAAAGGTCTCTTGTAAGGTATCATTACAAAGCTTATAATCTACTGAGTATGATCATCTGATTTGTATAAATGTACCAATCTTGTATCTAAAACTAGAAATATAAAATGTAACTCTGAGGGCCTATTGTAATTATGTAAAGTGTGGGCCATTAATGATGGTTTGGAATCTTGATGAGACCCATTGTCTGCAGATGGCTGTTTACCTGTGAGTCTCCCTGTATATGTGTGTGCTGGCAAGTGAGTAATGAAGTCTTGCAGTGACATGTGATCATGTCACCTGAACTGGAATCCATCTTTAACCTGGTGCTTTTCCAGTGAGGGGGGGTGGAAACCCAGAGGGACAAAGGGTTCCCGCCTTATGCAAAAGATATATAAAGGGGTGGAAGAGAACAGAGGGAGAGAGGAGCCATCATGAAGAATCCCCTAGCTACCACCTGAGCTGGAACAAGAGCTGTACCAGGGGAAAGAATTGTGCCCAGGCCTGGAAGGTGTCCAGTCTGAGAAAAACTTACTGAAGCAGCTCTGAGGGTGAGATTATCTGTATTCAGTTTGATTAGGCATAGATTTGCGCATTTTATTTTATTTTGCTTGGTGACTTACTTTGTTCTGTCTGTTACTACTTGGAATCACTTAAATCCTACTGTCTGTATTTAATAAAATCACCTTTTATTTAATAATTTATTCAGAGTATGTATTAATACCTGAGGGAGCAAACAACTGTGCATATCTCTCTATCAGTGTTATAGAGGGCGAACAATTTATGAGTTTGCCCTGCATAAGCTTTATGCAGGGTAAAACGGATTTATCTGGGTTTAGACCCCATTGGGAGTTGAGCATCTGAGTGCTAAAGACAAGCACACGACTGTAAGCTGTTTTCAGGTAAACTAGCAGCTTTGGGACAAGTGATTCAGACCCTGGGTTTGTGTCTGGAGCCAGACAGAAGTGTCTGGTTCAGCAAGACAGGGTGCTGGAGTCCTGAGCTGGCAGTGAAAACAGAAGCAGGGGTAGTCTTTGCACATCAGGTGGCAGCTCCCAAGGGGGTTTCTGTGATCCAACCCGTCACAACAGGGTAGTGCCGGGTAGATTTAAACCCCATCTTGCCACAATTTGTTTTCATATAAACAAGCCCTTAGACTCAACATTCAGTTGAGTACTTTACCTCTTTCCCCATGAACCTTTAATTTTTAAGGGATATTTTGTCTCCTTAAGGGGATCTCTTCTAATTATTATGTGACCAATCAACCCCCATCATTCAGGCTTCCCCTTCAAACAGCTGAATAACTCCGCTCCATGAGGTAGTGTATACTCATTATAAAAAGGGAATCAAGCCAATTGTTCTAGTGTTGTGTAATGAGAGAGGTTTTAGGAGTGTATTTCTGTAAGAACATGGATGTGGTAAGGTACCCTTATATCATATCATATATCATACAATATATAGTGCTTAGACTTCTTGTGCAACATTTTTGTTTACAAACTGTCTCTTACTCTTTGTTTATCTAATTAGTTTGGCCCTTCACCATTAAGATATTGCTAGTTCCTTTTTCAATGTATGATAGCTTTTTGTATTATGTTAGCACTAACAGTACTTTTTTGAATAATGCACTAGGCTTCTATAGGCATACTCAAAAAGAGACTTGTTGGGTAGCTTAGGCTTTGTCTAAACAGCATTACACTTTTTTAGGTACAAATTTTTGTGTGGATACTTTTTTTGGTTTAAACATGTCTTCTAACAGTAAGAAAAAAATGATATGTTAAGCTTAAATGGAGTTGAGTGATAACACACAATTAACTAAATCTGTTCAAGATAATACCTCTCGTTACATCAGATCACGTGAAAGTGAAAAGTTTGTGGCTGAAGTAGCTATGTAAACCACCAAAGGAGTGGGGGGCAGGGAAGACAGCCTGTCTGTGGTAGAACTATTTTTGTTTCTTCAGCACTGTTCTTACAGAGCTCTCTCCTATACTTCCTAGCCTAGACTTGTAGGAAGAAAACAAGTTACCTTTTACTATGCCAGCTGTACTATTTCTAGAATGTCCTATGGAGCCCAGTTCCCAATCACTCTGTAGGGAAAAGGGAGGAACTAATCCTTTGAGGCACCTCATATTTGTAACTCCATATCCAAATCACTTGGCTAAACAAATCTAAAATATACTAATCCATGCCAACATATTGCAGAAAACACGCTTATATCTGTAGCTTCAGCTTTAGCTTTCTACAGAGATGCAATAATTAGTAATACTTCGAGTACTAGTAAGCACTGATGTAGAAGTGAATTTCCAAAATGGTGTTTGGGAAACCGCAACACGCTTTTCAATTTTTCTTTGGATCCTGCTATTGTATTCATGTTTCGCACCAGGTCTCTCATTCTGATACAGTAAGATTAGATAAATCTAGCTCTAGCACAAAAGCCTAGAATATGATTCCATGCACAGTGTGGACTACCATGCCGAAACAACATGAAGTGTGACCTCCCAGGATTATATTCGTGATGAGTAGTGGCTGGTGTCCAAAATAACTGGGCTTCAGTTAGCATGGCGCCCCTTGTCTCACCTTCTACTGTCCCCAGCAGGCTGAATATATCTCAAAAGTGGCAGGGGAAGGAAAAAACTGGGAGATATAGTGGGGGGGGGGGAAATTACAGGGAAGACTTATGGTGGGGGACAAGGAAGGATGGTGGGCAATTGAAAAGTAAAAGAATACCCTTGCATATCTCCTCCCCTTTTGGAATGGGGATATTTCTAATGTAAAGCATAGACTGAGGGCAAACAGTACTTCTCCTGTTAATGTTCTTTCATAGTCCCATGCTGTCCCCTGACTGCTTCCTTGCTGCTATCACCACCAATCCACCCAAATCTTCACAAGCTGATCCCATTCCCATTGCACGCAGCAAACCAATTTGTTCCCACCCCAAGCCTCTTCCAACCAATCCCCCATTTGCTCGGCATACCTATGCTTTCTGGTTGGAAGCCGCTCCCCATACCTAATCTCTCCACCGTTCAGAATCTCCCCCACTCCAAACCCAAAGTATAGGACATACACCTGTCCCACATACACACAACACTCCAGCTCAGAAGAGCTACAGTATCTGAACAACCTGCCCTACTTGTTGCTGCACTTGGAGAAATGGGGAAGGGCTCTGGCTGCAGAAAGCCCTACATCTTTTCTCTGAAGTTGAAGAAAATCAGCACCACAAAAGCCTGGTACTCTTCTCGGTATCTCCTAGACATGTTTCCCTATGAGTTTCTGCCTTTCCTAGCATGATGGCAGCACTAATTTTGATTGGGGCTCTAGGCATTAATGCAATACAAATTTATTAAATATATGTACTCCCCTCTGTAGAAGGAAGGTCTTCCATTTATTAAAGCAGAGGCGTCTGAGTCACACTTAGATTCCATTCATAAGCTCTCACACAGACTTTGTGGGGTTTTTTTGTTTGTTTGTTTGGTGTTGTTGTTTTTTGTTTTTGTTTTTTTGGCAAATAACTATTCAGGACCAGCCCTGTAGGTGTACACTCTTATTTGGGAACAAGAATGCCTTGTTAACGTTTAGTTTAACCAGTTTCTAAATATCTCCATGTGTAGACAAGCCCTTAGACAACGGTGTTTAGTGTCACCTTTGAAAATCAGGCCACAAATGTATTTGTCACTTACCTGTTTAAAATGGTGATACTTGCCTATCTCACAAGTGTGTTCTTGTGAGATAGCTTTTCATCCAGAGATCAGTCTGACAGTCTATGTAAATACAATAGAATTATTTCTAACACTACTTTGCATCTGAGAAATAGGATGTGGATCCCATTAAAACTAACATTATAATATAAAAAGGCAGGATTAAGGTTTGAGTTGTCAGGAAATGTATGTTAGGTTTTAAGTACCTAACTGTACAACATCAACGTTGCATGAAAATCTGCACTTGGTGGAGTTTTTTTGTTTTGTTGTTTTCCCTTCCGAAAAAACCAACAAATTTGCAAATAACTCTTGCAATTGGGATTTGAAACACGCACCTTACTGAGGTGGGGCTCAGACGTGCTGATGCAGTCTACTTTGACACACACTTCTGCAACATGGCAGCTACATCTTACATTTTTGTTTTTTGGTTCTGTCTATAGTAAAATTACAATTGTGGGGCTCCTGCTATAACATAGCCCATCTATATGCAATGACTGGGTAAGGAACTGGTTACTAAATAGTTAAATAGTTTACTTAAGCATGGATTATTCTTGTAGTGTCAGTGTGACCTTATCTATCCATATTTTGGAACATCATCAGCCAGGCTCATTGCACTATGGACTAAATTTACAAAGAAACTTTGGCATAGTGATATTCAGCTTCACAACACTTCTAGGCGATTAGAAAATCACTGGCATTCACAAAACCTGAGTTAGGTGCTTAGTCTCCCTGTGGGATGGATGGGGAGAAGAGCGAGCATGCTAGGCAGCTCTGCTGCTACAATAGCCATGGGGAGATGCCAAGGTGAGAGGGAGGGTGTGCTAAGCCCCACACCTCTCTTGGAGCTAGATGCTAAAACCCAGGCTGCAGGGAGGTGCTGCCTTCTCCTTGTGTGGGATTCTCTTCTGCAAACCTTCTTTTGGTGCTCTAGCAAGAGGCCTGTGAGGGACCTGACCTCCTTCATAACTTTTAGTCCAGTAGCTAGGTTTCCCACCCAGGATATAGAAGACTTGCAGTTCAAGTCCCCACACACACTCACTGCAGGGTGAGAAGGGATTTGAACTGGGCTAACTGCTGGGCAATGGGGTATTCTGATATGGGGCTCCCTCAGTCTCTCCCATTAAAGCTGTCCAATGTGGATAGACAACCTCTTTAAAAACAAATCACTAGAGCAAGAGGACTGGATGTTGGAGGTGTCACTTCCAACATCCAGTTGGAGCCAACCACCACGCTGGCTACAGAGTCATTCTCATACTTGGACTCTCTCTGCCCAATATCCTAGTGATTAGGGCACTCATCCATTATATAGGAGATGAAGTTCAAGTCTCTGCTCCAAATCAAGCAGCGCAGGGATTTGAAAACAGGTCTCTCTCATCCCAGACAAGTGCCCTAACCACTGAGTTATTAGTTCTAATGGATGTGGTTGCTGACACAAGAAAAGGCTGACCTGCCTTAGGCACCTCACTCCAGAAGAGGATTTGTGGCTATGAATCCTGAGCTGAGACAGGTATTTAATTCCTTTGAAGAATTTAGGCTCTGCCCCTTGACATTTCCTACTGGAGAGTTTAAGCAACTCCTGCTCAGATTGCTGGCTTTTTTGAGAATCCCATTCATAAGTACTTAACTCTTCCCATGCACTAGATGCCTCACTAGTGGCTGAGAATTCCACTGTATGGCAGGGCGTACATAAATGTTTATCTGTGGATCTAACCCTAGGTATCTAAAGAAGCAGACAGGCCTAGAGGTGCCCAACTCCCATTGACTTCAGTTGAAATTGAGTGCTCCTCTTTAGACCTCCAAACAGGGCCGTAGCAACAAAGAACGTGGCCCCCTCCGAACGGTGGCCCCCTCCGAACATATGTCCGGGCGGGGCCCCTTACAATGCAGAAACTGTAATGCGGTATTTATTTTGCCACTTTTAGGGGCCCCCTTCCTTGCGGGGCCCCCTCCGGTCGGAGGGTACGGAGGGCGCTCGCTACGCCTCTGCCTCCAAATACCTTTTAAAATGTGCCCCCTTGTCACCAGAGACACTTAACACAACCATCAAATAGTCTTCTCACCCTACAATAGAATTTATTATAAAGTGCTAATGGCACACTCAAGATGCAAATGATGTAATACCTAGAAATGCCACCTGTGTTTAGATTGTCAGATAATTGCAACTTTCATTGAGCAAGGTATGCTCAGGATCCACATAGAGTAACTTGTTACAATATAAATACCAGGGCTTCTTATTGTAACTTATAAAACCCACCCATCACTAATTCTTTGGGGTGTATGTACATAAAAATATACTACAACTTTTGACCAAAGTTAGTGAGCCCTGCCTTTCCCCTCTCTCAGGCAAAAGTCTGAAAATTACCTTATCTTGCACTGATAACTAGAACTGGTTGACTTTTCCTGTCAGAATACTGATTTGTCAAAATTTTAACCATTCTGCAGAGATGGTACCACTTTGATGAATGTCAGATGGAAAGCAGTCAGGGTTCTAATGGAATCTTGCCAGGTTTTCTGCTTGCTGCCTGGTGGACTGATGAGGAGCCTGGGAGTGCTGGCTCCCAAGCTCATGGTTCCTTGACAGCCTGAGCTTCCAGTATCCAGAATACCCAGCCAGGGTGACTACCCCCGAGACAGGGACTCCATGGTTTTCGTTTTCATGGAGAACTTCAAAATTTAAGCTGTTTTAATTCTGAACAAAATCAAACTTTGAGGTAAATAATCCTGTCTGAGGATTTCAGTTTCTCAGCATAGCTATGATAATCTAGTAGGATGGGAAATGAATTCATAAATCAACGGTGCTTCACTGAGAATATCCTGCCACTACATGTTCCAATTTTATGACAGCTGATTTAGGTACATAGGAATTGCCATACTGCATCAAACCGTAATGTCTTTGATCTCCTATCCTGACAGTGGTTCATACCAGGTCATTCAAAGAATATTGCAAGATGCCTAATGGAGTTATGGAAAAATCTGTCCAGGAAGGAGCTATTGTATTTTATTCCCCCCCCCCCCCCAGCTCCTGGCAAAATGTCTACATGAGGTTTTAGCTGAGTTTAGATTGCCAATTAATTTTAACTGAAGGTTTTGGGGACTTCTTGTGTAGACATATACACAGGCTGCAATATGCCTTCAAAGGTTTGAGCTTGAGAAGGGTGAGCAGTGAGAACCCTTATTAATGATGTTAAGCTAATTCAATTGGAAACATCTTCCTTGTCCCTCAACACATAACTGGAGCCCTTATGGCCATGGTACCCTGTGGCTACAATAGGTAACTGTCCTGAGCCTCTTTGGAAGAAATGGGAAGGTCCTAAAGAAATCCACCCTCAGGTCTGCGTCTGGGGTAAGCAGGCATCAGGTGGGCAGTTGCTGCAACAAACACTGTTGTGGTAGTGAAGAAATATAACCTGGCCAACTCTTGCAATAGCTGGCATCTTCTTTAAAGTCCTGGCCCTTGGAATTATGTGATTACATGAGAATCTCATTGGCTTTTATTAAAACCTGTTTCTAACTGCCCTGTTTAGGGGCAGAAATCTAAAATGTGACCTGTGAGCACTCTACAGGCTCAAGCTCCAGGGAAAATGACCCCCCCCCCCCGCGTTTGATGCTCCTGATCTTTAAAGCCTGCCCCATGTGGGGGGGAGGGAGCGTGACTCATGCTTTCTGAACGCCAGAGTTTGGCAACGCTGCTAGCTGCACCAGCAGGCACCCCCTGTGCTGAGATAAGCCCGTGGGGGATGCGGGATAGCTGGAGGCAGGCACAGGGCAGAGGCCCCAGTTTCCCCCAGGAACTGGTGTTGATGGAACGACGGGAACCGCGCACTCACCACACCCGAGAGCCCAGAGGGGTGTGAGTGACGTCACTTTAAATATGGGCGGAGTTTCCATTGAGGACTGGAGTGAGCGGGTTGCCCGCTCCTGTCAGTCAATCAACACTACCAGCCCCTCCCCGTCGTTGGCATATGATTGGTTCCGGCGCCTCAGCTAAGGCCCGTCTCCACTCTGCGGTGATTGGCTAATAGTGGGATCCGGGTTCCCGGAT